>NW_026694572.1:65000-1265000 GCF_021218885.2 Marmota monax
AATGTGATTGATATAATGAAATTGGATTGTATTTTTCACTTACCTTCTTCCTTCCCCCCATCCTGCATCCTCTTACCCCTCTGTCAAGGACTGGACCCACGCTATGTGACACACACACACTCTGGTCACAGCAAAGCTACACACAAGAGCCCTGCCTAGGCCATCCTGGCTCCTGGCAGTGCCAGCACGGGGCTGCACAAGTTCCTGTTAAACCATCATTTCTATTAGTTGAAGTTAACAGGCATAATCTTGTTTCCAGATATTTATCCACGTACGGAGGGCTGTAGTTACATGTTTGAAGTTAGGGGGGAAAAGTGAAAGATCTAAGCAGCCATTCTAAAAATACATTAACAGTTTCCAAAATCTATATCGCTGCTTAATTAAATATGTTATCCTGTTTATAGGATCTGTGGCTAATTATTTAGAGTCATTTAATCTACTCAATTTGCACGTTAATTAAACAGCATCGGTTTGCAGCGCGGCCGGGCAGGCTGGGAGGGAGGCAGCGCCGCCTGGCGGGGATCCCGCTCCGATGCGCGCGGGCTGCGGTCCCGCTGGCCCGGCCTCGGATCACGCGAGTGTCCACGAACCGCGGACCTAGGGTGATTCAAAGGTGGTTGATCCTGGCTGGTGGAGACTGATGGCGTTGGGCCGCGAGAGGGGCTGCGTTGCCACGAGGAAACCTTCCCAGGCTATCCTGCAGGGAAATCTGGGGTCGCCTGGTCCAGCAGATCAGGATTCGACTGTTAATTTGTGGGCAGGGGGATCCATCCATCCACTTATCCATCCATCCATTCACCTACCCACCCATGCACCCATCCACTGATCCATCCATCCTCCCCAGGCTCAGGGAAGACGGTGGCGCAGAGCAAGTGGAGAATTGGGGCGCAGGTCCTGGACTGGGGAGGGCCGCGATGGCTGGTGCTGCAGGCGTGCTCCCCAGCAGCGAGCCGCCGCCTCCAGCCCCTGCTCCCCGGCCTGGGGCGAGGGGCCCGCGGCCCGGCCTGGTTAACTGGAAAATGATGAAGCCGCGCCCCGCCCCCGCACTCGCGGCCTAATTGTTTTCGCTGCCTGTCCCATCTGTCCCTCTCCGCCCGTGTGTGTTTTGGCTTTTGTCTGGCTGCCCTGTGCTCACACCCTCTTTCAAAGACCACTTCTGTCGCCCTTCACCGATCTCTTCTGCCCCATTAACCCATCGGCACGAGGCCCGGGCAACAAAGGCCCAGGGGTCGGGCCGGCGCGCGAGCGCCCCTCATTGTCCGAGCAGACTCGGCTGCGTGGTCCCGCGGCCCGACGGGGCGGGAAGGAGCCGGCTGGACGCGGACGGGGGCGGCCCTCGCTGCCGAGCATTCTGCCTGCGCAGGCGGCAGGCTCCGCGGCCCTTGGCAGGGGCCGGCACGGCAGCTGCAGCCAGGAAAACTAATCCGCTTGGCCTCCCGCTTTGTCCCTCCCTGGACGTGGCACCAGCGTGCAGAGAGCAGGCTGTGGGAGGAGAAAGGCAGCCCACCTCGAGGCCTGTAAACAAAGACCAATAACCTGCGAGTCAGCCGGTCTGCCTTGCCTCCTCCCGATTTCACGTTCCTCCCGGGAAATGCTGACCAGGGGGAGCGTTCTTACTCTGGTAGGGGCGCTGGCTGGCACCAGGCCAGGAGCCCGGGGCAAGGAGAAGTGTCCACCAAGAGCTCCCAGCAGCCAGGATGCTCCCCACCCACCACCATGGGGAAGGCTGAGGCAACCCCAGAGCTCCTTGGGGCCGCTGCTTCTGGGGGCCGCGAGAAGCACAGGAACCTGCTATGGCCGAAGGACCCCAGGTCCTAAGGAGGTGCTGCTGCTGGGGTCTCTGCAGTGTGGAGGGTTTCTCTTCCTTCTGCAGGAGCATCATTCTCCCTGTTCTGATCAGTGAGGCCAGAGGAAAGGGGACCATAGCAGGAAGGCTATCCATATGTAGCCAGAAGGTCACCTTTCTCAAACGTGGGGCTGAGGACTGCAAAGAGGGACGGAAATACCGGTCCAGTCACGTTGAGCCGCACACGCACTTTGACAAGCTGAGTGGTCTTGGAAGGGCTCAAGAGGAGCCCTCTTTTTTTCACCTAGACCCTGCCCATCTTTATTTTTCCTCCTGGCACTCTGCAGAGCCATCCTGGAAGACGCTAGGCTGCACCCCTTGTGTGAAGGATGGGGGCACCGCCAGTCCAGGCTGAGTGAAAAGTTTCCACTTTCTACTTTGCCTGATAATCTCATTTTTAAAAGTCATCAAGTATTTTAAATTAAGAGATTGCATGACAAGGGGGGAGCCCTGCAGAGTAATAGTGGCCAAATGATATTGTATATTGTGTGCATGCACAAATATGTAACAATAGGTCCCAATGTGAGGCACAACTATAATTTTAAAAAGAGAAAGAGTGATTGCAAGAACAAGAAAAGACAAATTAAGGCTGTTTAAGTTCTCCTCCCACTAGTGTTCCCAAGCAGGAACATTCAATGCATGCCTGGTTCTCTCCCTCCCATGTCCCCATGTTGGTGTCAGTGAACCTGAGGTCTAACTCTGGGGAGTTTCACCATTTCCTGCTGCTGACCATGAAAGCAGGACCTGATATTCTTTGGGGGAAGGTCTAATGGGTTCCTAAGAGTATAGGGGGAAATGGGGTACTCCTTTGACTTCATCCTTTTGAATGAGGCCCAGTTCACATTTCAATATTGCTCATGCAGGGTTTTTATAAGGCAGTTTTACAACTTATTGGAAGTCTACATCCTTTGTCTGCTTGAGATCTACCTTAAAATATTGACCCCAGGCTGGACCTTGGAGATCTTTGGCCTCAGGATCTTGGACAAGTGTTTAGGCAGAAGCAATAGAGGAATGTGAACTTCAAGTGCAACCAGCAGGACTCATGGCCACTTCAGTGAGTTCTCCACTGCAGGCCAAAGACACAGTCTCAGAGTCCTAATAAGACCAGCAAAAAGAAGCCCGGGTAATTTTTAAAATAACAACTTTATTGAGACATTGTTGACACCATCAAATTCATCCTTTTGAAGTGTGCACAATGTGGTGATTCTTTTTTAGTACATCCCAGACTTGTGCAACTGTTACCACTCTCCACTTCCGGAACATTTTCTTCACCCCTAAAAGAAACCTGGTACCCATTAGCAGTCACTCCCCATCCCTATTCCCTCCCCCCCGCCCCAGCCCCTGGCAACCACTAATCCACTTTCTGTCTCCATGGATTAGGCAAGGATAATTTTGCAAAAAAGAGATTCTACCAGTCTGGAAAGGAGTATACAAATGAGGAATGGGGCGGGGGGTGGGGTGGAGGATGAGGGTAAAAACACTTTCTCCTGCGGATCAGCACGCTCCTTATGGAACACGGAGGGAAGATACTACATGAGCGCCAGAAGGGAAGAGGCTTCGAGGAAAAGTGCAATGTCCATTTACCCTCGGCCAGGGCCATATGTTTTCACCATCAGCATTCTTTCTTTTCCCCAGAGTGTACAGACATGCCCTTAAAATCGCCTCTGGCCCCTTCTATTGGTACCGTGGCTCCTGGCAAGGCAGAAACCACAACTGTCCTTTCTGTTCAGTACCTCTGGTTTACATCAAAACTTCCAGGGCTGGCTTGGCACTGGTGGCTCTTGGAAGGTCCCTCATGTCCACTTCGATGTCCCTTCTCCCCAATCTTAAGGAGCCAATTTGGTCATCTGATGGCTTTGTTTGTTCTGATGCTTTGCTTAGAATGATTTGGTTTTTAATGCATTTAAGAGGTTGCTGGAGCATAATTCCTTTATATATAATTCCTCAGCTCAGAAAATACCATTTTCTTTTCCCTGACCAGCAAAAAAGAAAAAAAAATCTAAAGTTAGCTTATTTCAACACCAAATTTTGTCTTCCCCTTGTCCTTTACAAGCCCAAACTTCAGCAATCACAGCATCAGGCTTCTAATGAGTATTTTCTTGATTTATAGCTGAAATGAGCAGTTATCTGCTAATAACCTCTGAGTCTGAAATTAGAAGGGATAGAGAAAATAAACCAAATTGCAAAGATCAGCTCTGTTAAATAAAGTCATTGTGCAAAGACATATAACAACATTTTCATGCATCAGATCAACGACACAATGGGCTCGTCATCGGAGGTCGTAATTATTTAATACTACTTAGCAGCCTCGGAGTGCTTGCCCTATGAACGTTTAATGGACATTTGTTAATTAATTCTCAGCAGAGCCCTTCCAGATGCTTAGATGCAGAGAAACTGAGGCAGGGGTGAGGGGTGTCGGAATGCAAGAGTTACATAAGAAACGCCTGTCCCCTTGATGACTCAGGCCACCTCTCATCAGTCCCCTCCCGCTTGGGGACTTTGGGCAGCCAGGGGCTGCTAAATTGCTCTGAAGCAATTCATAAACAAAGGCATTGTTAAAAGAATTATGTTCCTGCAGCCTTCGACTGTGCTACCCGGCCAGAGGCCAGTTATGTTCCACCTGCCAGGAGAGAAACAAGACATTTAAGACAGCCCAAAGTAACTTCATGTCAAAGAACACGGGCAGGATGTGTCCCACTGTGGCAGGAGCACAGAGTGGGCAGCAAGCTCCCAGGAGAAATCACATACTTGTTGGAGTCAGGGCCTCTATTGGATGACCACCGAGGCTACTGTGGCCACAGGCTTCTCAGGGCACCTGGCCACCCCAGCCACCAGGGATGCCTCCAAGCCCCCACAGGAGCCTGGCAGCCTGTTTGTGGCTTCTTGTTGTTCTCATTCCGAGGCACAAGCAACTGGACTGGAGCAGTACAGCAGGGGTGAGGTAGGGGGGTGCTGGGAAATAGGACCTCCTTGTGCCCTTGAGCTTTGCCACCCAGATTGTCAGCCCAGATAGAAGAGGTGCAGAGGTGGCCCTTGACGTCCTCTTCTGGCCCATTTCCAGAACCCCTTCATTACTAGAGAGGAGGGCATGGCTGCCCAATGCTGGGACATACCACTAAGAGCATCCAGAACGGGTCACATGCAAGGCTGGGGAACCCACTTAATTCTTGAGACCAATGGGAATAGGAAGAAGGTTCCCTGCAGACCAAGAGGTCAGAGCCAGCTGGGTGTCCAGAGAAGAAGCCCTCGAAGGCCCCCAGAGAAGTGATTACAGGATCCAGGGGTGCAGTGTGTTCCTGAGTGGTGGCTGACCTATGCCTCCTCACAAGGCTGTGTCCCTGCTGAAAAGCCCTCCTGCACTTGCATCAAGAGAACCACGAATAAAAGTGGGTAGGGAGCGTGGCACCTGGCTTGTTCCCGTGTGGATATTGGCCCAAGGCAGCAGCCCAGAGCAGGCCAGCCCTCCTCTTGCTCTGAGGAACTTCATCCACCATTAATTTATTATTTTATTCTGTCCATGTAGGACACCCTGAAACAGACTGATGGGAGAAGAAACTTCCAATACAGTTCTCAGTGATGGAGAGAAAGAATTTTGATGGGCATTGGTGTTTTGCCCAGTGGCATTGCTGTCTCCTCTCCTGTGTCACAGTCAGCACAACAGTGTCCCACAGGGTTCTGGAAAGCCAACAGGATGACAGCAGCCCACATCTGGAGGCCCGTCCCTGGTACCTAGGCCTTTCCTCCTTGGAGAAGAATGTCCTTCTGGGCTCCCTGTTCCCCAGACCTGCAGCAGCACACCACATACATAATACTATTTACTTCATATTCACTTTAAAATCTGCTTTAAATAGAATCCCTTTTTAATTGAGTCTCATCCTAATACAAAATCTCTGAGATCACAGGTCTGATGTGCTCACTGTATTTTCTAATGAATATTGAGATAAATACAATCACCAAATAAAAAAATGCTGCATTGGGGGTGGAGCTCCGTGGTAAAGCACTTGCCTAGCATGTGTGAAGCCCTGGGTTCCATCCCAGCACCACAAAAAAATAAAATAAGTTAAATTAAAATTTTAAAAAAGCTGGCTTGAGCCAGGTGCAATGGTGCACACCTGTAATCCCAGCAGCTTTGGAGGCTGAGACAGGAGGATCGCTAGTTCAAAGCCAGCCTCAGCAATTTAGGGAGGCCCTAGTAACTTAGATACTGGTATCTAAATTAAATATTAAAAAGGGCTGGGAATGTGGATCCATGGTTATGTGCCCTGGGTTCAATTCCTGGTACAAAAAAAAAAAAATCTGGCTTTTGTGCAGGATTGACTGTGCCTGCACTATTAGTACATGGTCCCATGCCTAGGAAAGCCAAGGCCAGATGGTTTTGCAGCCAGACCCGCTTTTTGCGCAGGGGAGCAGGGCCTGTAAGGAGGAACACAGGCCAGTCTTCAGTATGGAGGCATCCAATCTGTCTGAGCCCAGTGCTCTCTTCTCCAGGAGAGGCCAGCTGGCTGTGGGAATCGTGTGCAGGCTGGGGGAGAACAGGTCTAAAGGAAGGGACCGGCGGTTTCGATCCAATTATTGGGCTTCTCTAGGGCTTCAAGATTCCTTCAGTTCAGAAGCAGGCAGAACACCTTGAACTGTGAGAACACCTTGCACAAAGGGATTCCATTCAGGAGGTCCCTAGAGGAGCAGATTCCTAGAGACAGGAAGAAGCACGGTGGGTACCAGGGGCTGGGGAGGAATGGGAAGTCAGCGTTTCAGTTTGGGGGGATGAGAAAGCTCTGGAGGCGGTGGGTGGTGATGATTGCACAGTACTGTGACTGTGCTTAGTGCCACCAAACTGTGCACTTCAAAATGGTTGAGATGGTGAATTTCCTGTGACATGAATCTTACCATAATTAAGAAAGATACACTATAAGAGGGATGCACAAACTGGCTGTGGGGACCCTGGGGATTCAGGTCACTAAGGTTTCCACTTGGTTGGAATTTTCCATAGTAATTTTTTTTTCCTTTGGTACCAGGGATTGAACTCAGGGGCACTCAGCACTGAGCCCCATCCCCAGCTCTATTTTGTATTTTATTCAGAGACAGGGTCTCCCTGAGTTGCTTAGAGCCTTGCTTTGGCTGAGGCTGACTTTGAACTTGAGATCCTCCTGCATCAGCCTCCCCAGCTGCTGGGATGACAGGTGAGCACCACCCAGCCTGGCTCCATAGTAATTTTTTAAAGATTTCTCACACACAGGCAGCTGATATTCACTCTCTGCCAAAGGGGGAGAGTGACCATCAGTGGAGGACTTCTATGGTGCAGTTCAGGGTGGAACAGCCCTGGGAAGAGGAGACCGCTGAGACGCTGTTCCTGTGTCCCCAGGGCTGCCATCTCAGCCAGCTGTCCTTCCCCTGTGCCCCCCACAAACCCGAGGAGGCTGAAGAAGCAGGTGGTCAGGGTGGGGGTGTGTGGGGATGTGGGATGTCCGTGCTCAGGGCTCCTGCGTTCCTCAGCCCGACAGCAGGGAATCAGGACAGGACCTTGGTGGTGGTTCATACTCCCAGGGCTCCCTCTGGAGGCATCGGCTTACTGTATTTAGACCCTCGATGGCCTTCAGATCACAGCCCCCACTCCAGCTCCCTACATTCCCACCAGAAATTCTGATAAAGTTTAAGTTCTTTTCAATTCTATGTTTGGCATTTAGGGAAGAAAGCCGACTACATTAAAAACCACTAGAAATGTCTTTCTCTTCTCTATTACTTCCATTTACCGCTTCCCTCACCTTTTTAAAGACTGTGATTTGCAGAATTTGGTGGTGAGGGCCTGTCATCCCAGTGGCTTGGGAGGCTGAAGTAGGAGGATCACAAATTCGAGACAGTCTCAGCAATTTAGCAAGGTTCCAGGCATCTGAGTGAAATCATGTCTCAAAAAAATAAAAAATAAAAAAAAGGCTGAGGATGTGGCTCAGTGCCTCTTTGTACTTAATCCCCAGTACAAAAAAAAAAAAAAAATGAGAGAGAGAGAGAGAGAGAGAGAGAGATTTTCTACCAGAGGCCGTGGAGAACATCTACACCGAATAGATCTTGGTGGAACTTTGAGCCCTGACATGAGCAGGTTTTTGGAAGCCCAACAAGGGTGTGCCTGGAAGAGTCCGTGTCACACGAAAAGTCTGCATCTACTTGACATATCTCACATGGGGCATCTTCACACCCCAGGAGCAGCTCATTAGCCCTGGAGAGGGTGGGTGTGACACCCAGCCCCAGTCAAGTGGCTTTGATGTTCTTTCCAGGATTAGTGCTTCCTTTGTCCTCCAGAGTTCTGTCACAGTCTTGGAAAGAAAAACCAATCAGAGAAAACCCATTTAGGCCACTCAGAGAATAGATGCTGAAGATCACTCTGCCTGTGCTGGGGAACAGGTGGCCCTTCAGTTTCCATGAAATCCTCTCCCTGGCCTCTGGGAATATTTTATGTTTCTGACACTTGGCAATGATGGTTGTCTGCAAAGCTTTTTTTCTTTGCAGCACATAAAAATATCCGAATAATTAAGTTGGTGCTGTGGCGCACGCCTGTAATCCCAGTGGCTTGGGAGGCTGAGGCAGGAGGATCGCGAGTTCAAAGCCGGCCTCAGCAAAAGCAAGACACTAAGCAACTCAGTGAGACCCTGTCTCTAAATAAAATGCAAAATAGGGCTGAGGATGTGGCTCAGTGGTTGAGTGCTCCTGAGTTTAATCCCCAGTACTCTCCGCCCCCCACCAAAAAGAAAAAAAAAGAGTAATTAAAAATAATCCACTAAACTAATATTATAGGTTCAAGAAAATTTTTGATGCACAGCACGAACAGAGAAATGCACTAGGAGGCTAGCCTCTCACCTGGAGGCTGGAGAAGCTGAGCAGAGACTGTGTCCCTTTGTTGGAGCTCCGTGGTCCCTGCCCTCCGTTGTTTTATTAATTTTTTTATCTAAACTTCTTTTGCATTTATTAGAACAATAGGGAAGCTTATTGAGGTTGTATTTTTATTAAAATTTCTATTAACTTTTGCTATCAGTGCAGTTGTGGATTAATTAATTTTTACTACTTTTCTAAAGCAAAAAAATATTAGAGCTGATCCCAAATTACTTCAAACCTGAAACAAGCCAAGTCAGAAAAGAGCAGTTTGGCAAGAGTGACTCAGATTTCGAGCAAGTTTTTGATGAGAGGGGAGGAAGTTGTCAGGGTCGGACCTTTGGAGAGAAGAAAATTTTTCCATCCATCTAGAATGTTCTGTGACATTCTGCAGGGAAAATTCTATACTTGCTAATTCTCATAAATGAATACATATGAAGTTAAACTTTGGATTTAGTTTTTTTTTTTGCGGGGGCAGGGTGTATATATAGTTCTATGAGATTTTAAATTGAGGCAAAATTCACATAATATCACATTTCCTGTTGATGGCATTATTCCGTCCATGATCTTCTGTGTCTGGATACCCTGGAAGGACAGTATTAATGACCCTGATGTTTGTTTGTTTTGGTACTGGTGATTGAGCCCAGGGGCACTTAACCACTGAGCTACATCCCAGACAGTTTTTATATTTTATTTTGAGATGGTGTCTCGCTAAGTTGCTTAGTGCCTCAATAAGTTGGGGAGGCTGACTTTGAACTTGCGATCCTCCTGCCTCAGCCTCCCGAGTGGCTGAGATTATAGGAATGTGCCACCACACCTGGCATGACCCGGGTTTTTGCAAAGGAAGAGGGAGCTGGTGGTGGGAGTGGGGGTGGGACGTAAGCTGGCCTTCCTTCCTTCAAACCCATTAACCAGAGAGGGAGACAAGCACTGTCCCCAGAAGGGAGAACAGAGTCAATCACAGTGTCTCTTTCCCTCTAGGAGACAGGGCTCAGAGACACAAACAGGCTTCCTCTTCAATTTTTCATCCTAGTTGAGGAATTCCTGATTGAAAGGGTGATCCTGGACCAAGCCAGATTTCCTGAATACAGCTGGTTGTCTTGGGCTGTGTGCGCACCCTGGCTTCTTGCTGTAGCTTGTAGCTGACCCTGTAGCCCATCACCTGACTTTTTTTTTTTGGTACCAGCAATTGAACCCAGCGGTGCTTAACCACTGAGCTACATCCCAGCTTGTTTTTGTATTTTACTTAGTGACAGAGTCTTGCTGAGTTGCTTAGGGCCTCGCTAAGTTGCTAAAGCTGGTTTCGAACTCGAGATCCTCCTGACTCAGCCTCCTGAGCGGCTGGGATTACAGGCATGAGCCGCTGCACCTGGCTTATCGCCTGACTCTTCCCTTCAAAGCTGCTGCTGGGGGGTGAATCTGCATCAGCGCCTAGGCCCCTCTGGAGCCAGGAAGATGGCCCCATGTCTGTGTCCAGGGCCTGTGTGGGTTGGGCACACAACTGCACACATGCTTTTGAGAAAGGATCTCACTTCCTTCTTGAAAAAAAAAAAGCTCTCCCAATAGGAATTGAAATAAAGACAACCAGGCACGAGTCATCTAAGCCAGTCAGGGCCTGCAAGAACAGGGAAAGCACCACACTGACCAGCCCAGATGCACGGCCCGTCCTGAGCGTGGTCAGGCAGGAAAGGGCAAGGTGGTCAGGAGGCGCAGAGAGAGAGAGAGAGAGAGAGAGAGAGAGAGAGAGAGAGAGAGAGAGAGAGAGAGAGAAAACAAAGCCTAGAAAGGAAACCCGGCATTGACCCTCAACTCCAGCTCAGCCTCACAAGCCTCCTTCCCGCTAGGCAGAGCAGCTCCTGAGAGGAGTGTGGCCGCCAGGGCAGTGGTGGCCCTCCACACAGGCACATCTGGCGCCCAGGTGTGTGGGTTCTGCCTGGCAGCCGGCCAGCAGGGAGGAGCCCCTCTCCTGGCTTCCGCTGAGCTATTGTCCCAGGAGATGGAGCAAAATGGAAAGCAACTCACAGGAGTGTTTGTTCCCCGCCCTTTCTCCACCCACCCTCCTTTGCTGGGGTCTGAGAGACTCACTGGCCAGCAGAAAGGGATGGGGGGGGGCCTCCGCGTTGACGTCCCCTACCTGCATCTGAACAAAGGACGTATCTGGGGTCCCCAGAGGTGGTGCCCAACAGAAATGGCAGCTTCTTGGGAATTTGTGAAGGCACTTTGGGAGACTTCCCGTGCTGCCCAGTGGAGACCCTGCCTCCTGGAGCCCCAGGCTGGGACCTGCTCACCGTGCTGCTGGCCAACTGTCACAGCCATGACGACATCCTGCCCTCTGAATCCTCAGAGGGTAAATCTGTTCCCGGCCACTCGGACAGAGTGGTGCAGTTCAGAAAAGGCTCTCACATACCTACCGCCTTTGTATTTTCTTTCTCATTTGAGAGAAAGCCACCCCGAGAAGCTCCGTCGCTAGTTCACTAATTGCAGAGTTCAGACCTCAGCCCGCCTTGGAATGAGCTGCTCCTCGGGGCCGGAGGTAAGCTGAAGCCCATGACCACCAGGAAGCCCCGGGCAATGATTTGTCTGTCAAAGCTCGGGAGCATAATGCAGTTATCCAAATAAGTGCTGGCTCATAGGCATGGTACCAAAAATAAATTAGGATGGGCCTAGAAGAAACAGACTGGCTGCCAACTGAAAATACAGGTGGCCTCAAAGGGCCTCTGTAAATGGGTCCTGTTTGTTTTCAGGAGGGTCTCAAAGGGAGGCTTTTTTTTTTTTTGGAGTGGAACTCTGGGTGTTTGTTCCTGATATTTCTTGAAAACAAATTAAAACAATGAGTGACCGCTGTGCCCCTGCAGGGAGCTGGTGGCTGCAGGGATTGTGCTTTCAGAACAGGGAAGGGAAGAAGAGAGGGAGACCAGGGGATTCCCAGGGACTCCTGTGTGGGACCACCATGGGACAGGCAGAGAGAGAGAGAGAGAGGACAGGAAGTGGATGAAGATCTGATCATGGGGCCACCTGGGAAGGCTGAGACCCACACACCAACGAGAGGGGCAGAGGCCAGGTGAGCAGAGCACAGGACTGAGCAGAATCGGCTGAGGGTGTACGTCCTTAAATTCAGGAGAGGTAAGTCGCAAGCAGGGTTCATGAAGAGAAGCCCACCGTGAAAATCAGAAGTCATCACAAGCAGGGCCGTGACCTTGCAAGCTGCCAGAGAGGAAATAGCTTCAACCTCCAACCTTGGAACTTTCTGGAATTTTCTTTTCTGTGTCTTTTTTTTCAATCGGCAGTCGGTTAAATCTACCGATGCAGAACCCATGGATATGGAGGGCCAACCGTATCAACATAGAACCTCTTACATCCCGCTGAGCTATCTGAGGGTGAAATAAATATTGGACAGACCCTTCTCAACAGGAACATTTACCCAGACTGATGGCGAACAACCGGTAAGAACATTCCAGAAGAGACGCAAGATGCATGAAACGCTGTTGAGAATTAGAGAAATCATAATAATAAAAAAAAGGTAAGTGTGGGTAAACTTCAATAAGCACTGACTAAATAAATGCTATGTCCTTTTCTAGCTAAAATCAAGTTCTGCTGGGCATGGGGGCCACATGCCTATATTCCCAGGAGCTCCGGAGGCTCGGGCAGAAGGATCATGAGTTTGAAACCAGCCTCAGAAATTTAGCGAGGCCCTGTCTTTAAATAAAATACAAAGAAAGGCTGGGGATGTGTCTCAGTGGTTAAGCGCTCCTGGGTCCAATTCCTAGTACCCAAATAAATAAATATTAATATTGTAAATAAATAAATACAACCAAGTTCTGTGATTATCAGGTACAATAGGTTTCCCAAATGTCAGATGTCATCACCCACTGCCACTGCAGAACCCAGGCCACTTCTTGTTTGTGTTTCTTTAAACGTTTCGCTTCATTCTATTGTTTTATTTATGTATGTATTTTGTACCCCAGGGTCTAGGCTCTACCACTGAACCAAACCCAAATCATTATTATTATTATCATTACTATTTTGGGGTATGGGGATTGAACTCAGGGGCACTCGGCCACTGAGCCACATCCCCAGCCCTTTTGTACATTTTATTTAGAGACAGGGTCTCACTGAGTTGCTTAGCATCTTGCTTTTGCTGAGGCCGGCTTTGAACTCACAATCCTCCTGCCTCAGCCTCCAGAGCTGCTGGGATTACAGGCGTGAAGCACTGTGCCCAATACAAATCATTATTTTATTTTTTTCTAGGATTGGGGATTAAAACCAGGCATGTTTTTTCACTAATCTACATCCCCAGCCCTTTTTTATTTTTTTATTTTGACACAAGGTCTTGCTAAGTTGCTGAGGCTGACCTCCAACTTTTGATCCTTCTGCCTCAGCCTCCCTATAAATCATCATTTTTTAAAAAAAATATTTATTCTTAAGTTTTAGGTGGACGCAATGTCTTTATTTTACATTTATGTGGTGCTGAGGATTGAACTCAGTGCCTTGTGCATGCTAGGTGAGTGCTCTACCACTGAGCCACAACCCCAGCCCCTAAATCATCATTTTAAATGAGCACAGGCAGCCAGAACCCTCAGGGCCCCCCCACCCCAGCCTGGCTGAGCACAGTCAGGACTCAGGAGCTCCTGATGACAGGGACTGATTTTTAGAGCTTTGCCAAGATAAATGCCAAACCTGTCACACAGCCCAGAAATACATCCTGTCCCAGACCACAAGCACTAACTTTCTCTGTGGAGCATGAGTTAGAATGGACTGCATTGTTCTCTGACATCCTTCACCACCCGAGCACACACATGCACACACATATGCACACACATGCACACATATGCACACACCTACACACACACACTCGGTTCTGGCTTAGCCCAGCAGCTGCCAAGCAGGGTTGTGTTCATGTACAGTTTCTGTCCAGGGCCTTGGCCCAACCAGCCCTGTCAGTCAAGGCCAGGGAAAGTCAACACACCCCTCTCCCCAGGGCCTTGAGCCAACCTGATGCTATTTACCTCATGTTTACATTTATGATTTGGAAGGTCAGAGAAAATTACTTGACAAGTCTGAACTTTGTTTTTTGTTTTTTGGGGTTTTTTTGTACCAAGGATTGAACCAGGGTGCTTAACCTCTGAGCCACATCCCCAGTACATTTTAGTTTTTATTTTGAGTCAGGGTCTCACTAAGTTGCTAAGGACCTCACTAATTTGCTGAGGCTGACCTCGAACTTGTGATCCTCCTGCCTCAGCCTCCCGAGCTGCTAGGATTACAGGTGTGCACCACCATGCCCAGTCAACAAGTCTGGATATGAAGGAAATTTTTTTAATATCCAGTCAGCCTAAATCGCTATCAGAATCTTATCCCCTACTCTTCCCTCCAATGTTCCTGAGCATGGCTAAACTCTGAATCTGGCAGGTTCTTCACGCATCCACTCTTGGCTACTGTAACTTACACACATTCCATGACCCTCTCAGCCCCTGTGGGTGTCAAGAATACACCTTCCAACCTTGGAGAGAATATATTGCTGCCTCCTTTCGGCTAAAAGTGATTTCACTTCTTTCTGTGGTACAACCCCCTTTGCACAAATATGTCTGATGTGAATTTTCACATATTAATTAACCACATTCACTGGTCTGTCAAGACAACACTCAGGAAATGAAGGCCTCTTTCCTTTGATCACCGCCTGGTATAAACTCTCTACTGTTCCAGAAATTCATGTTAATGTTGTTCTATCCCATTTTTTTTCCAGTGATGAAAATAAGAACACCGAGACCCTCCTTTGTAACTGTATTCTGCACAATGCTAGTGTGGCATTTTGCGGGGAGGAGGGGAGAGAGAAAGAATTCCTAGCTTCCAGAAGCCAGAGAGTGCTGTCAAGCTGCCCCAAAGCACACACCATGGGAGTGAGAAGGGCCGGCAGAGTCTGATGGGATCAGGGTTGTTGAAAGAGCCTGCAAGGAGCCAGGCACAGTGGCGCATGAAGTCATCTCAGTGGCTCAAGAGGCTGAGGCAGGAGGATCACGAGTTCAAAGCCAGCCTCACTCAGCAACTTAGCGAGGCCTTATGTCTCTAAATAAAAATATTAAGAGGGCTGAGGATGTGGCTCAGGGGGTAAGCACCCGTGGGTTCAATCCCCAGTTCCAGAAAAAAAAAGAGCTTTTGAGGAGAATCCTCGAGGCAGACCAAACTGCCAGCAACAGACAGGAATGAATGTGGACCGGCCTCACACCTCTGCTCCTCAAGCCTCCCTCTTTCACTCTTGTACCTGTAGAGATGCACCTGGACAGAGAATTGCATAGCCATTCCCAGAAGAGACCCCCGACATCTATTGTAGACGCAAATGCTGCTCACAGCTCTGCAGAGAAGCGCTCCTGGTCTTTGTTAAATGACGTTGAAAAATGATCATGAAAAGCAGCAAAACAAAACTTCTCTGAAGAGCGCCATTCTCCTTGCGCGGGTGCCCCTGTGCGGCTGGAGTTGTGAAGCTCCCCAGAGCGGGAGATTGGCAGGTTGGGAGCCCGGCCCGACGGCCCCACTTCGCATCTTTACCTTAATTGCTTCCCTGAGCATATGTATCTGGAGCACTGTATCAACAACAACCCAAAACAACAGGAGGGAGACGCACTTTTTACAGGGAATTCTGTGGCAAGTGGGAAACCTGCCAGCCACACTCCAGAAGCTGCGCCCAGCCTTCCCCGGGGCTCGAGGCCAAGTAGAAGCCTGGGAATGGGTGGGCCGGGGCCCCTGGAGCTCTGCTGCAAGTCAGGGAGCTGCCACCCACTCATCTCTATTAGGGGGATGCGTTCATCTGAGGACAGTCTTGGTAAGTGAGGAATTTAGAAGAAAATAAATCCTTCGTGGCTGGAGATGTAGCTCAGCTGGTAGAGTGCTTGCCTCACATGTACAAGGCCCTGGGTTCAATCCCCAGCACCACAATAAATAAATAAATCCTTTGACCCTAACCTCACCTTATAAACACTGCTTTCTTTTTTTTGGGGTGGGGAGGGGGACTCGGGATGGAACTCAGGGATGCTTAAACACTGAGCCACATCTCCAGCCCTTTTTTTGTATTTTATTTAGAGACAGGGTCTCACTGAGATGCTTAGTGCCTCACTTTTGCTGAGGCTGTCTTTGAACTTGCGATCCTCCTGCCTCAGCCTCCAGCACCACTAGGATCACAGGCATGCGCTACTGGTGCCCAGCTAAAAATGCTACTTTCTTTCATAAGAAATCATGATGTTACATGAGTCTACACAGTCTGTAGGGGGTGGCCTCGGTGGCAGACGCCTTGTACATGGCTCCCACGTAAGGCGTGAGCTGCTGTTACTCCATAAATATTTATGGGTAACTGTAATCCTCCCTCATTACAAGGATTTCTGTGCTCACTTTACAACCGTGTTGATGCTCTGTTAGGTTAGAAGTCATATCTCCGATGTGTGTTCCTGACCCTCAAGAAAGCCTGCTACTGTTCCCCTTTTTGTGGATGAAGAGCAGAGTTACACTGGGGGGTGGGGGGCCTGTGGAAATGGTAGGCCCAGCCAGTCTCACTGCCTGACCTGCAATCTGGTACCCATTAAAGGTGTCTGGGGGACCTTTGTTTGTTGGTGAGATTTTCCCAAGAAAGTTTGAGATCCCTAGCTTTACCCCAATTGGCCCCAAATCTAGGATGGTGGGTTCAACTGAGCTGTTATATAGTCTCCCTCCACCTTGAAACAAATTAATGTATGCACTTGAATTTTAGCCATTTTTCTTAAACATCATCCGTGTACATTCTCTTCTTTGCAAGCTGCGAGTCTTTGCTATATTTTTCTTTTATTGATTTGAGAATCGCTGGTTTAATGGTTAATTTAATGACTATTGACTGCTTAGGGGAAACAGGTTGGTGTTTCCGATCACGTGAAACTTACGTTTTAGGGGGAGACAGAAAGTAAAAATAGTCACTTAGAATAGGGAGTCCTGGTTCAAAAAGGAAAGTGCAGATCTCAGATGTGGGGTGGTAAGCGCAGGTCCGGCTGGCGAGTGATCTTTGCTCTGACGTGTCTGTGCCACAAGGAAGCGTCCCCAGGAGACGTGCTTGGCAGGACACCACTGGCAGCAGATGTGTGACAGAGGCAGGAAGGAAGAGTTCTGTCCCTTAAGTGCACGCGAAACTGTGTGTGACTTTTTGCCTCACCCCCACCCCGCAATGCCTCCTCCATGTATTCCTCAGCCCCAGGAGGAAGCAGCCTTGGGACAAGAGGGATCCAGGAAACACCAACCAAAGCCCTCTGGAGCACGTGGAAAAGGGGAACTTGACCCACTGCTGAGCCTGGAGCCACTTCTACAATTGAAAAAGGTGCTGTGTGCTGCAGGTCAGGTCACGGGTACTTCTGGATGGTTCTGGATTGGCTCAGTATGCACCATGGACAAGATGCCCTGGGCTAGTGCCCCGGTGACTTTGAGCCCCTGGTGGAGTACTTGTGAAGAGCTGACAAAATGAAGCATTTGGGGCTCAGGAGCCAGGCAGCAGGGAGCACGGAGAAGATATAGGAACCATTGTTTTTAGCTAAGCACCAGCATTTAAATAAACAGCTCCCCACCCAGACACACCTCTCCCCAAAAATGTACCTAACATACAGAGCACCCCCTAGGCCCAGCACTTTTATCCAAGAGGATGCAGGTGGGCACAGTGGCCCACACAGCGGCTTGGGAGGCTGAAGGAGGAGGATCGCAAGTTGAAAGCCAGACTCCGCAATTTAGCAAGGCCCTGGGCAACTCAGTGAAACTCTGTCTCTAAATAAAATAGAAAAAGGGCTGGGAGGTGACTCAGTGGTTAAGCACTTCTGGGTTCAATCCCCAGTACCCCCCAAATTGCAATCAAATGTGTCCTGAGATGGAACCAGGGACTTCAGGCTGCCATGAGACCTGAGAAGCCCCGCCACCCAGGGCCGCGCAGGGAGAGTCCACTATCCTCTGGACAGAGAGGAGCAACTGCTACCCAGCACATCTGCTCATTCAACAAATGCTTCCAGGGTTCTGTTTGCTTTTATCACATTCTCTATGCTTCCAAAACCCAGATTAATGGAAATAACTACATAACCACATAAAGGTGTTCTCAGTGATCTCTTATACGGCCAATCTGGTTGTGAAATAAATTTCTAAATCATATGATCAGAAGCATAATGACGTGATTTCTGAATTCAAAACTCCCGGCCAACCCTCACAGGATTGCTGGTCCTCACTGGCACAGCCGCACATGGGGTGCAGCAGGATTGCTCCGGAGGTGCGCTGAGAGCATCCGACTGCTGGGTGCCGCTCTGCGGAGCAGAGGCCAACGGCTAGCAAACAGTGCCACCCCATGGCACCCAGCGCTGAACTGTTTGCACGCAGGCTCTGCAAAGCCCCAGCATCCTGGGAGAGTCAGAGCAAAGGAGTCCTCTGGATCTTGCAGAGAGTGGAGCCCAGGGTACAGAGCTGCTGCTCTGAGTGACAAACCAAGCCAGACAGCACGGGCCTGAGGAGACCAACACACACCTGGATGCTTCGGGCCCAAGACCTCAGCCCAGCCTTGGCAGACGGGAGTGGGCAGCTGTGTCACCCATGAGGCAGGGACACCGTCGAGTCAGGATTCAAGTCCAAGCGTGTCTGACACCAGAGGCCACCCCTGACACCAGGGGACAGAGAGGACCCTTGGACAGCGAGAGGCACATGGGAAGGGCCACTGGACACAGAGAGAACACCACCTTGGACTCCGCTGTGTATCTGGAGGATGTCAGGGAGAGGTGACTCGTGCGTGGCTCACTGGGGTCTGATGCAGGCTTTGCCCTAGGTGCTGGCTGTCCTGGCCACGGGAAGGAACCTGGCTTCCCTTGGCCCAAGGGGAGCTGGGCTCCCGCGGGTGATGCTGGGTTGCTCCGGGTTGCCTCACCCCTGTGCCAACAATTCCCTGCCTGAAACTCCCTCGTCTATCCGGGTCGGTCCTGTTTTTCTGTTTAGACTCTGACCGGCATAAAGCCACTAGCAAGTTTCCAACAGGCAAATGATGTCATCGTATTTCTGTTTTTGAAAGAAATAGCCCTGGCTGTTGGGCCGAAAGATTTTACTAGGGTAAAGGTAGAAACAAGACGTTCAATCAGAAAGCTTCTATATGGTCCTCGAGGTAGAGGGGTGTCCTGGACAGAGGGGCTGTGGTGACATAGAGCACACCGACTTGGGGGACATTGGGAAGCATCGATGGGTGGAATTAGGTGCTAGAGAGGAAAATGGAGGCGTCAGCCCCTGGGTGCTGGCCAGAGCAGCTGGGCAAAGGAGGAGGAGCCACTTTCAAGAGGAGAACCATGAACTTGGCTTTGGACACGTCTATTCCTGAATGTCCAGGAGGCCGTTGGACTTCAGAGCTACTGATGCTCAAAGCAGGGGGAAACAGGAGGCATCCTTTCCATTTTTGTTTGGGACTCAAGCGGATCCCTTCTGAAATACACTTCTGAGTTTTTATGGGGACAATCTGTCCTTTTCAGAACGCTGGCCTCCGTGGGAAAAAGGCAGAGATGTGCGTTCACGGTCTGCCAGTGACTCTCAGGTTTGTTCGGGTGGCAGAGACTTTGGAAGTCGCAGTCATGTTGTTGAACGCTTAGCACTACTGTGGATGTATTTTATTCTCTTGTGAATAAATTATCCCAGGAACAATTTGCATATGAAGAAAAAGAAGAAGAAAAAGAAGAAACCACATGTGGCCAGACAGAGAAGAATTTCCTAGACCTATCTGCTAAGTTCAACATGCAGGCTGAGATGTGTGAGGCAAGACTGGGATCGTGGGCAAAGCTGGGTGGGTGGGTGTCCTCACATTCTCGCCACAATCACTGAAAACACTGTAGAGGAAAAAAAAACATAGACGACACCCCTCTGCTGATTGTTTTCTCTGGAAATCTTTCTCCTGCCTTGTTTGGGAGCACCTTGGTCCCCTGGGCACCAGATCCTCCTAAATCACAGAGAGCCACCATCTATTTGGATACCACCAAAGACAGGCAAAGGGCAGTGGGTGATAGCACAGGCTGTGTCCATCTTCAAGGGCCCCAGGGGCAACCTCTTTCCTGGGAGAAACTCTGACCTTCTTTTTCTGGACCAAAGAGAAAGAAGCAGATTTCTTCCTACCTGCCTGTGGCTTAGGAGGTGTGTCCTCATGACTCCCAGGGTGACCCAAAGGCACTGCTGCTCAGATTTCTATTCAAAGCAATTTATTCACAAGGCATCAGTGTGATATGGCTGAAGAGGTCCCAGCCAAGCCTCTGGGTGCTTCTATCAGGGCCCTTCCCAAAATGCTTGGCCAAGTCTCCTCAGTGGCCCAGGGGGCTTCTCCTAGAAGTTGTGAGAATCCATAAAAACACCCCTTGCACTAGTGTTATCTGGTAAATAGGTGCATTAAGAAACTGTCCAGAAATAACTTTTTTTTTTTTTGGTACCAGTGATTGAGCTCAGGAGCATTTTACTACCGAGTCCATGAGTCACTTCCTCAACCCTTTTTAGTTTTTATTTTGAGACAGGTTCTCGATAAGTTACTTAGAGCCTCCCTGAGTTGCTGAGGCTGGCCTTGAACGTGCAATCCTCCTGCCTCAGCCTCCCAAATTGTTGGGATTACACACCCAGCCAGAAATGACTTTTTAAGGCCCCTGTGGTCATTCTTCTCCTTGCAAAAGAGAAGTTTTATGCCCCAGTTTCACCACAAGAAACCAAGTCATGCAGGGCGGTGACATTAGACTTTTACCCCACTGATAGGTCTTATGATGTGCCTGGGAAGCAATTAAGTTTCTTGATCCATTTTCCTCCAGAATGCTGTGCTCATTGACAAAAAAGATAGCAATACCCTCCAGAAGAGCAGGATTCTGAAACCAGCTGTCGGAAAATCCATTAGGAACAACAGTTCAACAGGGTTGGCATAGCCATACGCAATAGTGCTAAGAAATTTTAATTTTTTCAACTAGGCCGTGGAGAAGTATTTGTATAATATTATGTGGAAAATGGGAATCAAAACAGAATGTTGCACTCATTACATATTTTTTGTTGTTCTTGTTGGTTTGTTTGGTTTGGTTTGGTTCCGGGGATTGAACCCAGGGGCACTTTACCACTGAGTTACATCCTCAGCCCTTTTGATTTTATTTTTATTTCAAGACAGGGTCTTGCCAAGTTGCTTAGGGCTTTGCTAAGTTGCTGATACTGACCTCAAACATGATCCTCTTGCCTCCAGAGTTGCTGGCACACATGGTTTTTGTAAAGGTAAAGAAATACTCCAAGGTGCTAACTGTGGGTTTCTTCAGACCGGAGACCATGCGCACTTTTTATTTTTTATTATATTTTTTTATTCTTCCTTCTGTGAATCTGCACCTTCTGCTTGATCTGCAATTGGCACCCTGGGGTCATGAGCCAGGGCTCTGTCAGAACTCCCCCTCCCCCAAACACACATGCATGTGCACACAGAGAGGATGTTCTAGCCAAGATACCAAATCAGGAGACAGAACACACTGCTGAGACCTAGCATGGATGACAAGTGCCTCGTGGGTGCTGTCCCATCCCTCATTTGCCAACAAGAGGCCTGAAGCTCAGAGGAGCCAGAACATTGGCTCCTTTGCTGAAGGTGAAAGTTCCAGATGGACAGAGCCCTCGGATGTACCTACAGGGTCCAGGCCACTTCCTGGGGGCTGTATTGAGTCCAGCCAGGCCCCCGAGCGGTGGGATACAACATGGGCAAAGACAAGCCCTGCACTCGTGGAGCTGAGTTGTGGGAAAGACAGACAATGATCCCAGCAACACAAGAGCCAAAGCTGAACCCCCCACCCCCACCACCAGTGGCCTGGGGCCTCAGAAGCAGAGCCCAGTCGCAGACTCTCACCATCCCTCCCTTGGGGAGGACACAGATCTCACCTGGGCTAACACAGCAGCAAATGCAAACACATCAAATGAAAGGCCCAAGACAACTTAGCAATAGCGAAGCTATTGGTGCTCGTGCAAAGTGCTCCCCCTGCAGGCCCTGCAATCCCAACAGAACTGACTGCACAACTGGTGCCCAGGAGGCACATTCTCAGCTCTTGAGTCAGCTCCAGTACCTGGACCTGGGGACAGCTGTGTATAGGCGCCCAGCACCCAACCGTCCACCAAGAGCAGAGCCCAGAGGGTCTCAGCCTCCAACCTACCTGGGATGGTCAGTCAATGTGGGCGCCCAAGGCAGATGGCCTTGGAAGAGATGATTTTTCCTGCTTTTAAAAAAATGAGCCCGCAGGGTGCAGAGGTGCACGCCTGTAATCCCAGTGACTCGGGAGGCTGAGGCCAGCCTCGGCAATTGAGTGAGGTCCTAAGCAACTGAGCGAGACCACTTTTAATTTAAAGGGCTGGGGAGATGGCTCTGTGGCTAAATGCTCCTGGGTGCAATCCTTGGTACCTAAATAAATAAATAAATTTAATTAAATAAGTAAATTTAATTAAAAATGAAAAGTTAGACTATTGTGGAGAGTTAAAGGGCCATATTTAATTCTAAACAACCATCCAGACAGACCCCAGGCACTCAGCCCTTGGTTCCCCAACAGCAGCGTTTTGAAAGAAAATAGCCCCACACAGCCTGATGCAGACACTGGAACCGGTCCCCGGACTCATTCAGATCCCTCTTGCTTTATGCCTGTTTGGATGTGTGACAGTCCTGTAGATTCTGGCACATGCGTCCTCACACTCTCACCTATATGAACAGAGACTTGGTCTCTAAAAGGAACCCCTGCCCCGACCCCAACTCCCTAACCCCAGCCCACGCTCATCAGTTCTCTTGCTATTACTTTGTCATTTCAAGAATGTTGCACAAATGGGATCACATGATGCGCAACCCCTTAGGACTAGCTTCTTTCCACTCGACGATTCTCTGGGGATTCATCCAAGTTGTTGTGTATCAACTGTTCCTCTTTATTGCTCAACAGTGTGTGGTCTCATGAGACTTTAAGAGAAGAGAGTGTCGGGTGCGGTGGTGCACGCCTGTAATCCCAGTGGCTCGGGAGGCTGAGGCAGGAGAATCTCGAGTTCAAAGCCAGCCTCAGCAACAATGAGACGCTAAGCAACTCAGTGAGACCCTGTCTCTAAATAAAATACAAAATAGGGCTGGGGATGTGGCTCAGTGGTCAAGTGCCCCTGAATTTGATCCCTGGTACACCCCCCACCAAAAAAAAGGTAACTTGTCACTTTTCAGATGAAGGGAGGATTTCCCCTGCAGAAATCCATGGCACACAAACGAAAACAAAGTCTTGCATATCTCTAGCACTTAAAAATCCTGTAGGATTATACGCGTTTTTGTGTCTTTCTTGAGAAACGAACTTAATCCTGAGTATGCAAAACTTTGGCAAAACTTATCACCTTTTATTTTATTGCAATTAAATAATCTCCCCCAACACACTAAAAGTTATAGGAGTCGTCTTTATTATTTCTCTTTAAAGTTATTTATGCGCAGGATGTAACTTACATCTTATTTCTATTTTATTTTCTTTTCCCCTTGGCTAAAAGGCTGCTCGTTCGTCTCTTATATTGGCTTGTTTTTTTATTGTGCTACCGCTGTAATATATGGTCTTTATTTTATGAGTTTACACCTTGTATTAAATTATGTTCATATAAGACTTGCAAGAAAAATAGCTTTTCAGCTTACTTGGGAATTTGAGAGACTTAATTTTGGAAGCTTGATTCTCAAGAAGGAAATCAATCTGAAAGTACAGTGTCAGAGAAACACAGCTGTTTGTGAGGGTGCTCACATATGTCCTGGGGACATCTGGTCTCACCCTTTTTTCTGTGAAAGTTAAGGACACCAAAAGACACTTTTCATGAGACACTTTTAGTTGCCAGGGGCAGAGACCCAGGGAGGGGCTCTCGCTGTAGGGACCCTCTGGAGGGGTGGGTACCCCCATGGCCAGCTGTCCGGTCTGTGTCATGCTCTAGGCAGATTCACTCCCAGTCTTGATGCTGCCCCTGCCCCCGCCTGGGGACGTGAGTTCAGATTCTGCTGACCAGCTCTGCCCCACTCTGGATGCAGGACAAGGCTCAGTCTCTTCCCCATCTGTGGGGCCCCTGCCCATGGCCTCCAGCTCACAGGCTGGCTGGTGACTCAAGCTGGTCACTGTGCCAGGGGTTGGGGGAGGATGGGGAGAGTCAAGGCCATAGAGGGTCCATGCAGCAAATTCCCTTTGGTCAGGCTGAAGGGTCCATGCCACGGCAGGTCACCTGTAAACATCACCACAGTGAGAGGGTTGATCATCTCAGGTGCCTACCAGGCAGGGACACTGAGTCAGAAGAGAGCTACATACAGTAAATGACAGCGCCTGAGGCCCATGTCCCTCGACTGCTGTTCAACAACCAGAATGCAAGGTCTGGAGAGCAGGAGGTCTGTGGCTCACTACTGGACCCTAGGACAGGCCTTCTCTGTCATGCATTCTCCATACACACTGCTGACTGAGTGGACAGTGTTTCACGGAATAGTACCATGCAAACTTGAAACAGCATCCTGGGTATATGCTTGAGAGAAGTGTGCACAGAGGTCCACCAGACAGGGGTTTTCAGAGCTTGGTATTCCTAACAGATCAGAGTACTCAGAGCATAGTATTCCAAATAGACAAGAGTGCTCAGAGCACAGTACTCTAAACAGACAGAAGTGCTCAGAGCACAGTACTCTAAACAGACAGGAGTGCTCAGAGCACAGTACTCTAAACAGACAGAAGTGCTCAGAGCCTTGTGTTCCAGACAAAAGCGCTGCTCAGAGCACAGTATTCCAAATAGGCAGGAGTGCTCAGAGCATGGTTTTCCAAATGGTCACAAGTGGAAGCAACCTGGTGCCATCAATGTCAGGGACAGGTGAGCTGTGAGTACACACGTGGAATACTGCTTCAGGATGAAAAAGTAAGTGTGTGGCACAGCCACAAGGTGACCCTCAAAGCAAGAAAGCAAGACATTGAGCAGAGGGACTCAGACACACCAAAGTTCACACTGGAGAAGTTCAGAAGCCCAGGGCAGGCTGTGCAAATTTATGGTGACAGAAGCCAGGAGTGTGGTTCTCATGGTAAGTGACATCACTAGACTGGGACCTGGAAAAGCCTGCTGGGGTCCTGCAAATGCTCCATGTGACAGGGTGGGACCTCACAGGTGCACACATGCATCAAAATTCCCTAAGCTGTATGTGTAGGATTTGTGTACTTCACTGTACATAATAAGCCTAAATTTCAAAAAGTCCTGTGTTTTAGGGGCCTAACACAGGGTAATTTCTAGAGCCATGAAGATATACTTTTCTATGTGTGTGTGTGTGTGTGCTCACGCACACACGCGCGCACAAGCTCCAGGGATTGAATCCAGGGCCTTGTACATGTTAAGTAAACCCTCCACCACTGAACTATAGCCATGACTCTTTAAATTTTCATTTTGAGACAGAGTCTTGCTAAATTACCCAGTCTGGCCTCAAACTTGCGATCCTTCTGCCTCAGCCTCCCCAGCAGCTGGGATTACAGGTGTACACTGCTGGTCCTTGCAGTAAACACTTTATTTATCCTAAAAAAGAATTAGGAACCTCCAAAAACTCTTCCTTAGCATTTCCTTAGACGTTCCTGTTTGATGGGGTCTTGAGGTGTGGGCCTGAGTGTTGGCTCACAGCCTGTGAGCGGTGACCGGGCCATTCCTTATCTGCTCCTTCACAGGTGGGCAGTGGACGTGGACTGCGGAGGCACCAGGCACCATAGGGTCCTGCAGGGCTGTCCCAGAGGACCTGACTCAGTGCCCAGACCCCTGCTGATGTGCAGTGGCAGGGGTGGCCCATGGGGAAGCCTGGCTCATAGTGCATGCCAGGCAGAAGCCGATGCTCAGCACCCCCAGGGAGAACCCAGGCTGGAGAAGTACTTTTGAGGCTAAAAGGAAGGCAATTGGAAAGATCGCACACAAATAGAGCTTCCTGAAAAGAGAATGGCAGAATGCCCGGAGAACTTCCCTATTTCCATAAGCAGCGGGCACAGTGAATCACATTCTGCGTCACAATGCCACATGTGGGCTAGATCAAAGAGCCAGACATGCACTGATCAGATACAGATTGAGCTTCACGGGCATCAAACCCGCTGGCTTTCCTGAAGTAGTCTGTATTAAAGCTACTTCTAGTCCCTCGACTGATGGATGCATGGGTAGCAAACACAGTCCATCCACACAAAGGAATATTGCTCAGCCATAAAAAGCAACAAAGCACTAACATATGCTGCAACATGGACTGACCTTGGAAACATCATATTTTGTAAAAGTGGAAGGTCACAGGAGGCCATGTATAGTATGAATCTATTTAGTGAAAGGTCCAGAATCATTAAAAAAAATGGAGACAAAGTATTTGCCAGAGTGGCAGAGGGTGAGGGGCATAGTTGCCGACTGGGTGCAGGGTCTCCTTTTAGGGAGATGAAAATGTTTGAAACCAGGTAGAGGTGAGAGTTGCATAGCATTGTGAATGAACTAAATACCACAAGATGGTTTTATTTTGTTGGTACTCAGGATTGAACCTAGGGACACATAACCACCAAGCCACATCCCCAGCACTTTTTATTTTTTTTATTTTGAGACAGAGCCTTGCTAAGTTGTTTAGGACCTTCCTAAATTGTTGAGGCTGGTCTCGAACTTGTGATCCTCCTGCCTCAGCCTCTCCATCCACTGGGATTACAGGTGTGCACCACTGCACTCGATTGAACAGTGGACCTTCCAAGGGTGAATTTTATGTTATGTGAATTTCGTCTCCATTGAAAAATCTGTTTTATAAAGATCTTTACCATGTTCACTCATCCATTCATGATGTCCTGAATTCACTCACTCCTTCCACCAAGGCTTAGTTTTCAGTGCCAGGCACATGTCGGGAACTGATGCCACAGAGGAATCGAGAGCCGCGTGGTTAGTGTTCTGGAAGAGTCTACATTCAGCATGGGGGGTCTCAATCTGTCCAGGTTTCTAATATAGATGCTTAGGTCCCTGTGCAGGGATCTGAGTCAGGAGGCTGAGACGGGCTCAGCGTCTGGGGTTTTTAAACACTCACAGGTCATTCTGGTGACCAGCTAGGACCAGCCCGGACCAGCCCTTGAGTAAGTGTTGGAGCCAACCTCAAGCTCATCAGAGACTTGGAGATGAAGGCAAGTCCCTGAACTTTCTGGGTGGGTACCGCAGAGCACAATTTGGTTTCCCTGCCCACCTGAGCTCTGGTCTGTCCATTTAAATTGGTGTCATGCCGGCCTCTGGCCACTAGCTGGCAGAAGTAAAATGGGTTTGACTTGCCGTTGCGTGGACCAATAGAGAACTCGCTCCATTTCCTGTGCTTCCAGGGCAGATGCAAATAGAAAATCCAACCTTAGAAAGAGAAAAGGACTGATGAAGTCTCTGGGGGGAATTTGCAGTTTAGTCCCTAGGATTCATTCAGGAAGTCGGGCGCCCCCCCTCCCCCCGCCCCGTGTGCCAGGAACATTTCTGAAACAGTTCCTGTGCTGGGAGCCTTGGATTCTGGCGCGAGATTCCAGGACAAGTTCATACAGGAGGCGGAGCCTGAGCAGAGATGGACAGGATGGTGTGCAGGACCAAAGGGAAGAGCTGCTCCCCGGGCCTGGCCTGCACAGTTGTGTTCTGACAGGCAGGAAAGTGATTTAATTCCCAACTTAAGCAAACTTGCTCAGGTTGGTAGGAGACCCGTCTCAATTTTTTTTTTTTTTTTTTTTTTGGTGCTGGGGATTGAACTAGGGGTGCTTAACCATGAGCCACATCCCCAACCCTTTTTAACAATTTATTTAGAGTCAGGGTCTCCCTGAGTTACTTTGGGCCTCACTAAGTTGCTGAGGCTGGCTTTTGAACTCGCGATCCTCCTGTCTCAGCACCCTGAGCCGCTGGGATTACAGGCGTGCACCACAGTGCCCCAAAGTCTCAAAGTCTTATAAGAAACACGCTCACCTGTCCAAACTCAAAGAATGAACTAAGAAGACTACCTAAGGTAGAGCAGAAAACGAGGCTTTGCTGACCATCTTGCAAGATTCATGCATTCTGGGGGAGCGGATATCCATCAGCATTTTATCCCCTGGAGTACAAGGTCTCTCCCCAGTTTCTCCTGGAGTGCACAATCTTCCAATGTTACCTCGGTTTTACTGTCTCCTATTGGGTTACTGAAGGAAATATGCCTTTAGTTGCCCCACCTCCCTTTGTTCTCTTGGGTTGGGAGGGTCTCTCTGGGACTGAGTGCACTTTGCACACCTGAAGTTGATCTCTGTTGGTCAGGCCACACCCTCCCCTCACATCCTGTTTGTCCAGGGGTTGTGAATTTTTTACACTCTGGTATTACCTGCTTGGAATGTTCTACTCTGCTCTCTCTTCCTGTTGCATTTCCCAAGTAATTATACCTTGAAGGCTAAATACTACATTCTAAAAATGGACCACTGGGCTTTCTTTCTCATGCTCTGACCAGACATTCGGAGTGCAGTTTCACGCTTTAGCCAAATGCATTCATTTATTCTGGAGATACTTATTGATTCATAGTAGCATTTTTCATATCAGCCAAAACACACACGCACACACACACAAAAAAAAAAAACCCAATGTCCATCAGTGGATGAAGGGATAAATAAAATGTGTCATACACACATCAAGGAATACTATTCAGCAGGAAAAAGAAATGGAGCACCACAGGTGCACACAGAAGAACCTTGAAAATGTCACCAAGTGAAAGAATCCAGTCATAAAAGATCACGTACATATATGAATCTGTAGAGACAAAAGCAGATTAGTGCTTGTCTAGGATGGGGACACTCAGCTGGGATCCCGGGATGACTGTTAATGGGTAGGGTGTTTTAGTACTGGGGATTGAACCCAGGGGTGCTTAACCACTGAGCCACATCCCCAGCCCTATTTCATATTTTACTTAGAGAAAGGGTCTCACTGAATTGACCCTCAGTGCCCTGCTGAGGCTGAGGCTGGCTTTGAATTTGCCATCCTCCCATCTTAGCCTCCTGAGCCACTGGGACTATGGGCATGCGCCACTGTGCCTGGCTCCCAGCCCTTTTTTGTATTTTTGTTTTTAGAGACAGGATCTCACTGAGTTGCATAGGGCCTCACTAAGTTGCTGAGGCTGGCTCTGAACTCGTGATTCTCCTGCCTTGGCCTTCTGAGCAGGAGGTGCTCAGGTGTGCACCACCACACCTGAATATGGTGTTTCTTTTTGCAGTAATGAAAATGTTGTAGAGGGCTGGGGATGTGGCTCAAGCGGTAGCTCGCTCGCCTGGCATGCGTGCGGCCCGGGTTCGATCCTCAGCACCACATACAAACAAAGATGAAAGATGTTGTGTCCGCCGAAAACTAAAAAATAAATATTAAAAGAAAATTCTCTCTCTCTCTCTCTCTCTCTCTCTCTCTCTCTCTCGTGTGTGCGCGCTCTCACTCTCTAAAAAAAAAAAAAAGAAAATGTTGTAGAATCAGATAGTGGTGACAGTCACATGACTTGTGAGTGGGCTAAAAATCACTGAATCATACACCTGCTGTATGTGAACTACCTATCAATAAAGCTGTTATGAACAAATATTTATTGGCATCCCCACGTGTGTGTTCACAGGCAGTGGATTTAGCTGGGAGCAAGACAATAATCCTAGTCCCACAGTCTGGTGGGACTAGGATTCAGGAAGGAGATATAAGGGGAAGAGGTAGAGCATTCAACGGTGAGAACTATTGGAACTAAAAACAGAGACGAAGATTACTTTTTTTTTAATATTTATTTTTTTAGTTATTGGTGGACACGACATCTTTGGTTGTATGTGGTGCTGAGGATCGAACCCGTGCCGCATGCATGCCAGGCGAGCGCGCTACCGCTTGAGCCACATCCCCAGCCCAGAGAGACGAAGATTATTGATTCTAGGCTGGCCGTCTGAGAAGGGCTGGCCTTCTGAGGAAGCTGGAAGGCTGGGAGGGGTGGCCAGACGGAGGACGCCTGCAGGGACAGGCTTCCAAGTGGAGGCAATGACACACACAAAGGTTGAGGCGGGTGCTCAGTCCAGGAGCACGGTCCGCCTTGAAAGTGGTGTCGTCTCTCTGACTCTAGCTGTGCCTTGCTGGTATACAGAAAGGTAACCCACCGGCTCCGGTGTGCATTCGTCACTCTGTGGCTCGTGTAGGAAAGGCACCTGGCTTGCATGGTGACCTTGGGTCCCGCAACCTTGCTGAAAGCTCTTTTTAGTTCCAAGAGGTTTTTCTCCCGCAAGGTGGGGGTCGTGAATTCTTTGAGATTTTGTTTCCTAATCTGAGTACATTTTTTTCCCCTTTTCCTATCTTATTGCATTGGCCTAGGAGTGATAAGCGGCCCATCCTCTTCTTGTTCCTGATCACGGTGCCCCAGCCCTCCAATCCTAACAGCTGGAAGCTGACTGATGCTCACGGGAGACCTGTGACACCTGTTGGATGGAGTGGGGAGGATATCTGCTGACTCTGCCCTGACTCTCTGACCAAGGGATGTGACCACCTGCTGAGTGTCTGATTCCTCCAACCCAGAGCCTTAGCGACTGTCCCCACTCACCCCAGGCCCACAATCCTGCCTCCTTCCACCTCACCCCTGCCTGTGGAGATCTTCAGGAACTCCCCACAGAGGCTCTCGTCATGCACACATGGCCTGGTCCATGTAGTGACACTCACCAGTGGTCCCACCCAAGGACCTCCCTAGACCAGATGCTCCTGAGGGCTCATGGTTTATAAGGGATATGCAAAACTGGCCATCCTTCATGGACAGAAGCCCTTACTCTCCAGTTAAAGGAAAGGCCAGGGAGGGTCATTTTATCCATGTAGGAGCCTCTGACACTGCCCAGAGTTTCTGTTTGACTCAGTATTCACTTGGCACATGCTAATCTGTGGCCACACCTCTCCCTATGCAAGAGAGAGCGTGGCATGGGGGTGACCAGGGAACCATCCTCACTTTGGTACCAGTGTTTTGCGGAGGGTGCTGTGAGAAGACACAGTGCTCTGGGAATAGACATTTCTTCCCACATCTTTCTCCACTTCTTACCTTCAGGGTAAATCTCTCCATAGAACATTCTGGAATTCTTCACCGATGCCACACAAAGCATGCTCGTTGTCCATCATAGATATAATATCTTTGGAAATCTCCACCCAGCACGACTTACGGGCCTGTTTCTTCTCATAAATCTAGGCTGCCTGTCTCAGATCACATTCTGCTTTTCAAGCAATTTTACAGCTAAATCCTCCCACATCATTTGTGATAGTTGCTTCACAAAGACATTAAGCTAACTGTGATCTTTACGGAATTATGCAGCATTTATCACTTTCCTGTTTTTAGAATCCTTATCCCCTTCTAGTGGAGTTCTAAAAATATCAGTTAAGCCACCAACTAATTTCTAATCCTTTGCCTCTGTTACTATTGACAGATGGGCAGTTCATCTCTTAGCCTTTGTCCTTGCCTGATTAAGCAATTATCTTTTCCTGACAATTTGGCTGTTGACAGTGTGACCGAGTCTGGCTGGAACTCCAGGCCAAAAGGGATTCTTGCCTAACAGGCCGGAGACCAGCCCAGCCATCAAAAGCCCTGAGGTATCTCTGCATTTTCCAACCCTCTCTTGTTCTCTCTTTGCAAAGAAACCAACAAAAAGTAAAATGTAGAATATTATTAAATTCTCCATCAATCAGTGCATGGCGTGGTGCAAAATTTGGCCTCCCAATTTTGCGACTGGCTGAGGAAGTGGACACGCTGGTACAGTGCCCAGAACCCCCCAAGATAGAGGCACTCACCTTGCTTCCTGATGCGTCCCTCTGCCTTGGTCACAGGGGACCTAATCCCCTGAGGTTACACCCTTTCTCCCAGAAGCCTGTCAGGATGCAACACCCAGACCCTTGGCCTAACTTTTGCAAAGGGACATACTGTCCCCAGGGCTCCTGGCCTGCATGCTGATGCAATCAGGTTGCACTCCACTGTCCCCACTGCCCAGACCTGTTTCCCACAAGGCCTTGTCACAAACACACACCTCCAAGAGCCCCGTGCCTGCAACTCTCCATCTCAGGGAACCAGTGACAACAGTTGGTACCAAGCATGGCCCCAGGAAGTGAACTCCTGATTGAGGCCTTGGAGCGGGGTCATCTGCCATCTGGCCGTGATCATAGACTGAACTCCGATGACCCCAGCACGTGTGTATGAAACAATAGTTAAAGCTTCTGATGCTCCCTGGCTTCAGTGCTGAGCATGGAGCTATGGTCATCAGTGTGGTCAACCTATAGACAAATAGGTCAGTGGAACAAAAGCGAGAGTGTTGAGAGCCACAGCCGAAGGGCCCCAGCAAACTTCCAGGTGCCGGCTGATGATTGGCTCACAGCGGCCCCAGCAACATCTAGCTGATTGGCTCCTCTGCGGTGATGCTCATTGGGCTGTTTCCCTGCCCTTTCAGACCACGGAGCTGCTCATTGGGGGACTTTTTTGGCTCCGCCCACGTGACCCAGCCAATCGGCCTCAAGAGCAGGAGGATTGTGGGAGGTGGAGAGAAGCTTGTGTGGGAGAGAGAGGCTTGTGGAAAGCGGTGGTGGCAGTTGAGGCTCTGAGGGTTTTTCCTGAGAGGCTGTTTTGTTTGGCGTGTGTGGTTCTAAAAATAAAGTTAGTTTCTTTTGACAAGTGGCTCCTGATTGTGCCAAGCCAGACTGCTGCACGAGAGCCCAGAATAGACCCACACAAATGCAATCAACTGATCTTTGACAAACGAGCAAAGGCAATTTAAGGCAGGGGTGGAGAACCGTCTTTAAACAAATGATGCACATAGGCAAGGAATAAATCTAAACACAAACCTTCCATCTTTCACAAGAAACGGGACCTATGAGAGAAAGATGGGTACTTTCAAAGGACCTCAGACACCAGAGGATACACAGATGGCAAATAGCAGAGGAAAAGAGGCTTGGCACCACGTGTCACTAAGGCATTTCGAGTCAGAACACAGAGATGCTACGGGGTAATTATTAGAATGAATGGAATCCAGCCGGGCGCGGTGGCACAGGCCTGTAATCCCAGAGACCCAGGAGGCTGATGCAGGAGGATAGCAAGCTGGAGCCCAGCTGAGCGAGGCCCTAAGCAACTCAGGGAGACCTTGTTTCAAAATATAAAATAAAAAAGTCTGAGGATGTGGCTCAGTGGTAGAGTGCCCCTGGGTTCAATCCCCAGTAAACGCCCCCCCCCACACACACACACATAAGAATAACTGGAATCCTGAACAATGCCAGAAACTGGTGAGGATGTGTTTCCACGGGATTCTGGTGCTGGTGGAGATGCAGGCTGTGCAGCCACTCTGGAGGATGGTTTGGTGGTTTCTTATAGAACTAAGCACAGTTCTGGCAGTGGAACCCCTAGGCACTTACTCAGAGCTGAAAACATAGGAGGCTGGGCCTGTAGCTCAGTGGTAAAGTGTTGCCTATCATGTGTGAGGCCCTGAGTTCAATCCCCAGCAGAGAAGGAGGAAGAGGAAGTGGTGGAAGAGAAGGAGAGGGAGGGGGAGGAGGAGGAGAAAAGAAGAGAGAGAGAGAAAGAGAGAGAAGAAATCATTTGACAATACATGGAAGTAACTAGGACATCCTTCAGTAGCATGATGAATGGAAGCACACTGTGCCACATTCATACAATATTATCCAAAATAATTCATATTATCCAAAAATAAAAATAAATGAGCAGGGGCTGGGGATATATAGCTCAGTTGTTAGAGTGCTTGCCTTACGTGCACAAGACCCTGGGTTCAATCCCCAGGACTATCAAAACAACCTACCTTTAGGGGCTAGGGCTGGGGCTCAGTGGCAGAGCACTTGCCTAGCATGTGTGAGGCACTAGGTTTGATCCTTAGCACCACATAAAAATGAAACAAATAAAATAAAGGCATCTGTCCGTCTACAACTACAAAAAAAATTTAAAAATAAATGAGCTATCCAGCCATGAAAAGACGTGTAGAAATCTATGTGCACCTGGATGATGTAGTGTATGCCTGTAGTCCTAGCTCCTTAGGAGGCTGAGGCAGGAGCATTGCTTGAACCCAGGAGTTTGAGACCAGTCTGGGCAACGTGGCCAGACTCCATCTCTAAAACAAACCCACAAACAGAAAAGAAGAGAGAGAAATCCTCAATGCACATTTCTCAGTACAAGAAGCAAATCTGAAAATGGTACATAGGACGGATGATTCCAACCACATAACATTGGAAAAGGTAAAACTATGGAGACAACGAAAAGATCAGTGGTTGGGGATCCAGGGAGATGATGGCCAACGTCTCATTAAGGGGTCCTTCTTCCTGCCCAGGATAATCCAAACCACCCTAAAACTAACAATCTCAAATAATTAGTAAATAACAAAGCACAAATACTCAGAAATATATTTACAGAAATGGAAGCTCCTGATAGTTCTAGTCCACATGGGTTCTGGAACATGACAAAGACAAAATGGCTCTGGGGGTTTATTTAAGGGGGTACATTGAAGGCAGGGATAAGGTTTCAAGGGCAGAGTCTTGCTTTTCGAGTCTTGCAGTCAGCAGGTTGATTGACATCTTGGCAGGTCACACCCATCTCAGGTGCTCTGTGGGCCACAACAGAGCTGGATAGAGATTCACGTTGTTCCTGGGCAATTGACCAGAGGAAATGTCCACTGGCCATTCCTAGGCACCAGATGTCTCTATCCACGAGGCTTCCATGGGCGGTGACCCCCGGGGCAGCCCACGGACAGCTCCTGACAGTTCGGGTTGGGCTGAGGGATAAAAGATGAAGGGCAAAGGATTTTGAGGGAAGTGAGATCATCCTACATGATACTGCAGTGTTGGATACGTGACGTCACCCACATGTCACAGCCCACTTAAAGGGTCGAGAATGAGCCTCAACATGAACAGTGGAGGGCAGGACCACTGTATCACCACTGTAACCACACCCCCCGCCAAGGCAGGATGGAACAAGAGGAGGGGGGAACCGCTCTGCGTTATCTGCTTAAGCCTTCAATCAACCCTAAACTGTTCTGGAAAATAAAATCTATTCATTTTTAAAAGCATCTTTAATGATGGCAAACGGGGCTGGGGCGGGGTTCTAGTAGAAGGAATCCTATCAGATGACACAATGTCTCCAGCTCTAGAGAGCCATGGGGAAATCCTGATCACAAAGACCCTGGAACTGGGGGTGGCTGTTGCTGGGCTCTGTTGATGCATGGGAAAAAGATAATGAAGGTCAACCAATGATCAATTTAAGAGGAAGCGCAAACACCATAGAATTTCTCTGGCTGCCCAGGAAGAGACCCAATTTCTTGTGACTGAAGGGCAGCAAGAGCACAGGGTCAGGCCCAGGACTCAATGATAAAGACAGAAGAGCCCAGAAAAGGTTGAATTCTCAGCCTCAGCTGGTCTCCTGTGCCAAGGTCAGGGCCCTGACTGGGAAGGAGTGGGACTTTAAAACTTGAGTTGGAGACAGCTAGATTAATGCACACAAAAAAATCTTTGGACCCCAGGCCCCTGGATATTCTGGGAATCCAGACGCAATCTGCTCCTCCCTCCTCGCTATCTGGTCAATAACTAGGCTCAAATCACAACCTAACCCCAGTCAAGGAAGGGCTGGGCTGGCCAGGGAAGAGGAAAGATCATCCCCCGAGGGAGCTGGGAGACCTAGCCAAGTTATGGCACCAGGATGTGGGGCCCAGAGCACGCTGCACTAAAAGCAGAATAGCAAACGAGCCAGGCGTGATGGTGCAGGCCTCTAATCCCAGGAGCTTGGGAGATTGAGGAGGATTGAAAGTTGGAGGCCAGCCTCAGCAACTCAGTGAAGCCCTAAGCAACTTATCGAGATCCTGTCTTACAATTAAAAGGGCTGAGGATGTAGTTCAGTGGTAAAGTGCCCCTGGGTTCAATTCTTCATACAAAAATAAAATAATAAAATAAAATAAAGATAACTGTCACGAGAATCCATGGTTCCTGGACCTTTCCTACAGCAAAATGCTCCCCCGCAGGCCACCCTACATCAAGGAAAGGAGATTTTCCCAGACATTTCAAGCACTGTTGGACAATGAGTCCAGGTCAGTATTCATATCTGGGGATCAAAAGCCTCACCCTGTCCAGTGGATTGTGTGGTCCAAACCAGTGGCCATTTTCTTAACTATGTAATCAGGGACAGGTTTGGTGCCTGGGAGAAGCTTCATGCTGGTTCCTTGCTGTGTGGGGCACTATCATAGTGGAAAAGGCCATGAAGTAGCCTTTGAAACTGCAGCACCTGCCTCCACCTTCCTGGTTCCAAGAGAAACAAGTGAGAACAACAAGCCCTTCCCTGGGAGATCAGCAGCGATTGCTGCTACCCTTAAGGGTTTCAAGTACAAGGGCGTAGGGGTGGTCCCCATCGTACCCTTATTGAAATAATTTGTTCTGGCTCCACAGAAGCAAGACCAATTGGAAATATGATAGTGAACAGGGCAGACCTAGCCAGATAGAAGCTCTGATGCAGATGCTCTTCTCTAGAGCAGATTCTTGCAGCTCAGGTACAGAGTGCTGGCCATCAATTTGCCAGAACATTCCTCTCCACCCCTTTCTGCAAGGTGCTCAGAGCTGTTCACAGTCACAGGGGAGGAAGACAGGTGCATTCAGAGTTTTACTGCAAGGTTGTGTTCACTTCCCCAGTTTTTAAACAAAATATATATATATATATATATATATATATATATATATATATATATATATATTTTTAGTTGTAGATGGACGCAATAACCTTTATTTTATTTTTATGTGGTGCTGAAGATTGAACCCAGTGCCTCGCACATGCTAGGGGAACACTCTACCACTGAGCCACAAGCCCAGCCCCCCACTTCCCCACTTGTAAAATAGGGAGGGACCAGGAACATCTGGACATTGTTGCAGAACATCACACTGGTCCACTGTATCGAAGACACACTGTTGCTAGGAACAGACAAACAAGACGTGGCAAGTACATTGAAGGCTTTGCTGAAATACATGCTTTCCAGAGGGTGGGAAAGGAACCCTGTGAAGATTCAGAGAACCACCATGCTGGAGAGACTTTCGGAGATTGTTTAATCTTGGGCACCTCAGGGTCCAGAGGCAGCACATATTGTTCTTGGGAGCAATGCTTATTTCCATCTACTAAGTGACACCAAAGGCTGCCATCTTTGAGTGGGGCCACAGCAGAACGGTCTGCACAGATGCAGGTTGTGGTGCATGCAGCCATCGCAGTTGAGTGGCAGGCCTTCAGAACTGGTCTTCAGGGAAAAAGACCTTCTTTAGACAACAGCCCCTTGTATTCACGACAGCCCGCATGGAAGAATCCATGTAGACGCCCAGGATTCTAGAAGGAGATCTGTCTGGCCCCACCCCCTGGACATCTGCAGCAGAGAACCTCCCAACAGCTCTGGGAATGCTAATTGGCCCTGGCAAAGACAAGACTGAGGAGCATCTGGCCACAGGACACGAAGTGACCATGCAGCTTACAGTTTCCTTCATGGGTAGATTCCTGCTGGACCCATTCCAGCAGGTCACGGGTCAGGTGGCCCCACAGTCACCCATCCCAAGGTGGAGGGGCTGCATCTGGGACAGCCTCCAGCAGGCTGTCCTGGTGGGTACTAGCTACCTGGGGACACCAGCACCTCTCCCAGTCACGTTACCAGCATGTGTCACTGCCTGATAGTGCCTACCACAGAGGACACCCAAAGTGACCAGGAAGCTGTGATGCTGCCCACCCCAGAGCTGGCACAATGAGCAGCACTGACGTGGAGCAAGAGCGAGGCTGTGCGGGACCAAGAGCCAGAGCTAAGCAAGTCACCGCTGCTGCCCCAGGTCCAGCCTCCTGCAGCAAGACCAGCGCCGAGTCTCCAGCTCAGCATCCCTCTCAGAAGGACCAGTGGCTGAAGGACCTCTGGAGAGATCAGCAGCCCCTCCTGACGGAGTCAACATGTACTAGGAGCGACTCTGCTTTCCTGCTGGAAAAGCAGCTGGCTCCTCTGTTGGAAGGACATGGCAGCAGCTTTGAGCCTTAGACACAGAGTCCTGTGTGACCCCTCTTTAGAGGAGAAGCTTTCTTTACTGCCGAGGGTGGCAGTGGGCCGGGGACATGTTATGGAAGGCACTGGCCTGCAGGAACAGGGGACTAGCTCCTTAGAGACACAAGCTTGTCTTGGCCCTGGCAGAGAGAGTGATGGGACATAGGACCATCTGGCCATGGGACATAAAGAAACAAGCTTGTAGCTGGTACTCTGGGAAACTGAGGGAATTTGGCATGCCCTAGGCTTGAGTCAGTGATGACTGAGTGGTAGATATTATTGAATAACTCTGTTCAAACTCTCAGGTGAAAGGACACCATATTACTAGACTGGTCAGCGGCCCATAAGTCCTGGAATATCCAAGACTAATACAAGCACAGTAATGGAAGTGAGGCCGTTTTAGGAAAGTTTTGCTAAATAGAAGAAGTGGTGATCTTCCAGACGCAGCAGGACTACACGTGGGTGTCAAGTCAGGGGATGCTGGAAGTTCAGTGTGGCTAACTAGAGTCAATGGGGGTAGTTATGACCTCCCAGAACCACCTGGGTCCTTCCTGCTCTGCATCAGGGGATTCTTCATTAAAGCACTAGTGAGTCTCTAATCAGAACTCCAGCCTGCCCCATGCTAGTGTGTGGGAGAGCAGCATGCCTGCTGAGGGGTCCAGAAATGTTGCATTTCGTTATAGTTCAGTTTTCAGGAAGCACAGGGGACAGAAGGGAAAACAGGAGAGAGCAATCAGTGAGGATTTGGGCTCGGATTCACATGCATCCATTTCTCTTTTACTCTATCTATCTATCTATCTATCTATCCATCCATCCATCCATCCATCCAGGAGCACTCTACCACTGAGTTACATCCCCAGTCCTTTTTATTTTTTATTTTAAGGCAGGGTCTTCCTAAGTTGCCCAGGCCTGCCTTGAACCTGCGATGCTCCTGCCCTGCCTCCTGAGCACCTGGGATTACAGGTGAGCCCACTGCTCCCGACTCTTTTTTGCTTTTCTGCATAGCTGAGGGTGGTATGTTGAGTGCAGATCAGTCAGTTTCCTAGGGCAGGCTGACATGGCCTGGGCAGAATGTCTCTATCCATCTGATTCAAACTCACCCTGTCCTGTGTGAACAAGCTGCTTGCCAACCAAGGCTGTTCAGGCACTAATTTCTGGCCGGGGCCTAGAAGTGAGGCAGGAGACTCAGGGTGTGGGGTCAGGGAAATCTGAGAGGGGAGTTCGTGGGTCATGCTTCCCAGCTCATCCTGTGAGCCCTCACTGGGGCAGATGGAGCTTCCATTTACTCTCTGACCAAGATGGCCTGCAACTGGCTACCTGGGGTGGGGGGGTTGTAAGCTGAGTGCAGGGCCCCTCCAGGCCACTGGGTCTGGCCACTGAGCTGGGGACTTGTCTCCAGGCCTGATTCTGATGTGACCTCTCCCAGCCTTTGTTGCCGTCATCCTCCCTGAGGATGATCACCTCAGGGACAGGAGCAGGTGCAACACCAGGCAAACTTCGCTTTTCTTTCCATCGCCTCTCCTGACTTCAAAGCTTATTTTTCTGTTTGCACCAGAATTCATTTCCATTTTCACAGCCATTGAGAATTTAAAAGGTGGTAGCTTTGAATGGCGTGTTCTATTCCTGAACCTCATAGAAGAAAGTCTCCTGTTCATCTAAAATGAGCAACACACTGCCTCCAAAAGGATGCTTAAAATATTAGTGGCACAAAATCTAGTAACAGAACATTAATGTTTAAGAAAGCTCTTATTTGGAAGGTCGGGGCTTTTCTGTAAAAAAAAATAAGCAATTGTGATCTCATACCCCCATGTTCACGACAGCATCCACAACAGCCTAGACATGCAAGCAACCACGTTTCCACCAAGGATGAATGGGTAAACAAAATATGACCTATGTACAATGGAGTATTACTCAGCCTTCAAAAAGAAGGAAATCTATGGGTGCAGTGGTGCACGCCTGTAATCCCAGAGGCTCAGGAGACTGAGGCAGGAGGACCATGAATTTAAAGGCAGCCTCAGCAATTTAGTAAGGCCCTAAGCAACTCAGTTAGACCCTGTATCAAAATAAAATATAACAAAGAGCTGGGGATATGGCTTAGTGGTAAAGCGCCCCTGGGTTCAATCCCTGGTACCAAAAACAAAAGAAAAGAAAAAGAAAAAAAAGGAAGAAAATCTTGTCACATGATAAAATATGAATGAAAACTTCAAAGACATTATGCTAAGTGAAATAAACAAGTCACAAAGAAACAAACGCAGCATGATTTCACTCATGTGAGCTGTCTCAACGACTTTGAGAAACAGAGAAGATTGGTCTTTATCAGGGGCTGGTGGGAGGGGCAATGTGGAGTCACTTAATGGAGCCAGAGTTTTAGTTTTGCAAGATTAAAAAGGTCCAGAATCCTGTTGTCCAACACATCATTAACACCTTGAGCTGTTGTTTTTAAAAATTTTTTGGTTTTTGTTTTTTTGGCACTGGGGATTAAACCCTGATATGCTTTTATAGCTGAACCACATCACCAGCCCTTTTTGTTTTTTATTTTGAGACAGGGTATCACTAAGTTGCTTAGGGCTCACTAAGTTGCTGAAGCTAGCTTTGAACTTGCAATCTTCGCTTCCTGAGGCACTGGGATCACAGGCATGAGCCTATATAAATTTCATGCCTTATCAAGTGACCAACAGTTGCACACGGAGTTGCTTTCCTGTCATGATATGTCTATGTGTAATGTGTATATATATATATATATATATATATATATACACATTCTCAATAATGCTCCAGGAGTCAGAGAGTGTCACTCCTCCCACCCCCAGCTAATCAGTCTCATGACTTGGTCCTGGGCACCACACATAAACACACATATAGTCGTCCTCTTTAGCCAGAGTTTCAATTTCCAAAGTTCTAGTCACTTGAGGTCCACAGAAGTCCAAAAATATTGAATGGAAAATTCCAGAAATAAAAAATTCACAAGTGTTAAGAGTTGCATACTGACCCCCCAGCAAATAAAAATAAATAAATAAAAAACAAGAACAAAAACAAAATTGCATCATGTTTGGAGTAGCATGGTGAATTCTCTTCCTGTCCACTCCATCCTGCCCAGGACGTGACTCATGCCTTTGTGCAGCACATCTATACACTACCCACCCAGCAGTCACTGCGTAGCCATCTTAGTTTACTGCATAGTATTACGATGCTTGTGTTGGAAGTTATCCTAATTTTACTTATTAAAACATAACAGTTGTGATGCTGGTAATTCAGTAAGTCAAAGAGAAATCATAATGTGCATCCTTTAAGTGAAATGGTGAGCTGGGCACTGTGGCACACACGTGTAATCCCAGAGACTCCAGAGGCTGAGGTAGGAGCATCACAAGTTCAAGGCCATCCTGGGCAATTTAGTGAAACCCTGTGTCAAAAAAGGGGCTGGGGGCTGGGAAAGTGTCTCAGTGGTAGAGCATCCCTGAGTCTAATCCCCAGGATAAGAAGAAGGAGGAGGAGGAGGAGGAGGAGGGGGGGGGGGGGGGGAGGAGGAGAAGAAGAAAGAAAAAAGATACACATATATTTTTCTGAGAAGCAAATATTGGTCATATTTTTTTCTAAGTATCGAAAGGACATATTGACCAACAAATTTATTGTGGACAGCCATGTTTCAATAAGCTATTGAGAGATGGTAAGCACATTTGCCTGTTATTGCAGCATATTGTTATAATTGTTCTATCTTATTATTTGCTATTACTGGTATCTCTTCTGGTGCCTCATTTATGAATTAAGCTTTATCACATACATGGGGGGAAACATGTTTAGGGTTTAGGATTGGCATTACCCCTGGTTTCAGGCATCTGCTGGGGGTCCTGGAACATATCCCCAAGGGTAAGGGGACTCCTGGCCTCCATCTGCTCAGTCATAGAACAAATTGGCCTTTCCACTGGGTGACAAGTTAGGGCAGAGTAGGGTGACTGTGTGAGGGCACACCATGACATTCTTCACCATGTCTACAAGTTTGCATTAGCTCAAATCCAGCTAAAACCAGTACTTTCTAATGACAGTAGCCTGGTCTCCAGGGGTTATTTATGCCACCCGCGGGAGCTGAGTAACTGCCAGTTATTACTGAAGGGGAGAAGGTAAAGAACTTAAGCGTGTTTTATGCCTTTACCCTGAAGGAGGACATCAGGCAAATGGGAAGGGATGGGTCCCCGTGAGCAGGACGTTCAATCTCAATGTGTTGTGTACCCAGCTCATGAAGGCTGAATCCCGCCAACGCTGATCCCTGGATTCACAGGGTTAGGAAGGCGCAGCGCTGTCACAGGACTCTGCTCCCAAAGCGACAGAGGCATAATTACTCATTTACCTTGTTCATGCCTGTTTTTATTGAGCTCCATTCTCCTCGTTCCTGGGTCTGTTTACATCTTGTAAAAGCTACATTGCTGGGTTCTTTACGCACCTACTTAGTTGTCCTGCCATCCTCTGTCCTCATCCCTCCTTGGACTTAACAGGAATGGATCTCCATCCCAGGGGTTCTAATGACTGTGCTGAGCCAGCTGATGGGAGGCGCTTGGCATGCCCTGCCAACCACAAATGATGTGATACCCAGGCAGCACTGCGCTATTGAGCTCTCCGGGTTCCCAGAGAGAAGACGGGAGTTAAGCATGGCGAGGGAGGGCCCAGGGCAGGCAAGAGGTCTGACAGGATGGCTGCTGAGCAGGATGGGGAGTGTGTTGAGCCACATGAATCCAAATGGCCTCATCACCCGACCTCGTGACCTGGATCTGCTAACAGGCCCTTAGACAGAGGAACTCTGGATGGAGAACAGGACGAAGAACCGGATGCAGTCCAACTCTCCATTGCTGACAGTGACAGCCCTCATATGTTTCAGGCCTCTCCAGGGGTGGCTGCACACAGAGAGGGCAGCAGTCACGTCACCCTGTCAAACTTCATGCTTGTGGTGCTCTGTCGCTTCACACTCACAGCCGGTGGGCAAAGGTTTTCAGCAGGTCCTGTGCTGCCCTCTCTGGAGGAGCATAAAAGGCCTAGAGATATTGGAAGGGAAGGGCTTGGCTCTCTCTCATGGGAGCCCAGGAAGGACTGGGCTCAGCCCTTGGTCCACTTGCTCATCTAAAGGAAGTGGCACAGGTGCTGGGCATGGTGATGCATGCCTGCGGTCCCAGCTGGCTACTCAGGAGGCTGAGGCAGGAGGATCGCTTGAGCCCAAGAGTTCAAGGGCCCCTAGGCAGCACAGGGAGACCCATCTCAAAAACAAAGCAAAACAAACAAAAAAGTAGTACAGGATGACAGATTCTGTTATTCTTCAGCTAAACTCATAGCCCTTAGGACCAAATTCCTAACTGAATCCGGGGGAGATGGGAAAGCACCTCCTTTGTGACACCCCTACCCGCCACAGTTGGTTTGATCTCATGCTTCAGCAGCAAGATTGCCAGTGTCCTGTGAGTGCCACTGTGCTCATAGGACAGAGTCTTTTCACAGATCTGCTGGACATCCAGGTGGACCCTGACGCGTGGAAGACATAGCACTGGCCTCCCTAAGCAAGGGTGTCTTCTGCCTGACAGAGTCCAAGTGCTGGCCAGCTGAACACTTGCCAAGAGCTACAGAGGAATTAGAGAAGCTGCTGTCAAGCACTGGGCTTTGCCTCTGCTCGGCCAGCAGTGGACAGCTGAGGAGGGGGGAGGAGCTGCAGGAGGAGCGCAGAGCAACTGAAAGGAGTCTGTTGCTCCTTTCTGCCTGTGACCCAGACACCCACTGGCCAGGGCCTGCTAATTTATTGCCACAATTAGCGTCTGCTTTTGTAGTTACAGTCATTGGCAGAGAGGACACGGGAGTCCTTTCCAAAGCCCAGTCAAGGGAGCCACCACGCTGTGGGATGAGGGCTGGCAGGGGCTGCTGCCTAGGAGGTCTGCACCTGCCTCCTGCTGCCCTCCCTTTTGGGCACAAGCTCACTCCTCCCCTTCCAGCAGAACTCTCTAGATCTAACCATAGTGCTTTTGGAACAGCCAAACCAACCTGGCTCTGGCTGGCCTGGGGTTTGACTCTCAGCAGCGGAAAGATGATTCGTGGGCCAGAGAGAACACGGTGTGTGTAAGCAATCCTGAGATGAACTGAGTCACTCAGAGAAACCTGAAGATGGGACCCTTCGTTTGAAAGTCTGACTCTAGAATAAACTGTTGGGCATTTCATTTCCCTCAAAGACTAATGCTAGTGCTCACAGCAGGGGTGCTGACCAGCCATCCTTGCCTGGCTCACTGCAGAGCCTGGAAATCTTTGGAGGACCCCCATCCTCTCTATGCTGCTCATTACCCATCCTGCCCCACACACTTCCTGGGAACAGCTTCCCCAGCTACGCCAGAAACATGTCTTCCTTCCTGCAGATCTCTTCTGTCAGCTGTCTCCCAAACTCTCCCACCTGCGCTAGGCACTGCTTTGATCTAAGCTGCCTTTACTTTTTATTTTTCTTCAACATACATGTTCTCATTCTCCAGGCCGCTTAGAAGCTATAATCCTTTGCTCCCCCCACTCAGCCCAGCATTCAGCAAAGCGCCTTGCTTGAAGCAGGTATTCCCCAAGCCTTGCAAACTCCATGGAACCACCTCCCAGGGCCCAGAGGGCAAGGTGCACCTGAAGACTGTGGAGTGAGCGCCACCATTAGGTGTGGCAGCCAGAGGTAATAAGTCCTTCTCCTCTGGGCGGGAGGCATGAGAATCGATTCTCTCTCAATTTCAAACTAATATTGGTGGAGAAAAGAAACGATGTTGCAATCCTAGCCAATATGCATAGATTAAAATAATGAACACTCCTAGCAGCCAACCAGTGGGAGTTATTCCACGAAAACTCTGCTGCTGCATCAGAATGGAGCTACCAGGGCCCAGGGCTTCAATATTTAATGTAGACATTGGAAGGGTAGCAGAGGGGCCTGGCCGGGAACACACATGGAGTCACTGGGAAATGGGATGAATATTACTTATTCAGAACCCACCCGGGATCCAAAACATAGTTGGGAACAAACTGAGGACTTCACATTGTGATTCTTTATCCCATGTCCTCAGGGAGGGGCGCCTGGAATCCTGAAGCAGGGACCAGCAGAGCTCAGAAGAGAAACGCATTGGAAACCAAGAATGACATTTTTTTGTTTTGTTTTGTTTGGGTTCAGGGCTGGGGATGCAACCCAGGGACTTGCACATACTAGGCAAGCATTGGACCACTGAGCTACACCCCAGCCCTTTTAAAATTTTTATTTTGAGACAAGGTCTCACTAAATTTCGAGGCTGGCTTTGAACTTGTGATCCTTCTCCTCCAAGCAGCTGGGATTTCAGGCTTGCACCCCCATGCCCAGCTAAGAATGATATTTTTGATGTGTCAATGTTGTAAATCATATAGTGTGAGTATAATCACCTGGTGGAAAAAGGCTAAAAGCTTCCCAAGCCATGGCAAGAGTATCTGCCTGTCACTTACAAAGGCAAAAGGGGTAGCCACAAATATCCCAAGTTGGTCCAAAATGATTTTCCTATTTCTCCCAATAAATGCAGCACAGAGATTTAAATTTAAAACAAAGTGCCATTTCCTACCTTCCCATTTCAGATAATCATCGGCACATCAACCACACGGATCACACTCTGCATGTCAACAGTTCTGTGAACCAAGAGGTTTGCAGCCGCCTCACTGGGGTTTAGAGTTTCAGGTGAATGCTGACAGCTCACAGCCTGCTTTCATGTCTACTTAGAAAAGTATGGAAGAAAATCAGGAAGAATCCAATCTCATGCCCATTATGCCATTTGTCGCCCTGGCTGCTCTACTCTAAGACAACAGCTGGGTGTGTTTTCAACCATAGGCCTTAAAAATAAGTAAAAATGATGTTTTCTCTCAGACAAAGGCCACTGTGCTGTTCACCTGTTCACATCAAAATCATCTGAGATTGACAGAAGGTGAGACCCCACTTCCTCTGATGACAGTATCTTTGAAAGTTAAGAATCCAACAGAGGTGCCACACTGCTAACTAGACTGGATTTTTTAGATTTTCCAGTTTTTTCACTCAGGTGCATTTACTGCCAAGCTCCTAGATAGCCCTACATGTCTCCTGCTTGTCCTCAATTGTCACTGACTCCTGAGATATACCAGCCACAGCTCAGTCTGCAAGGGACCAAGTGTCTTTTCTGGAGGCCTCTGACTCTGACCACCTATGGGGCCAGAGGTTCTCTTGGGCAGAGAGCGTTTGGATCTGTCTCATAGATCAGGGAGCCAGGTGCACATGGAAAGCGTGTGATACCTGAGGGTAAAGGAAATCCACACACAGTCTCGGCTGCTTGGCGTCAATAAAGGAATTCTTCCAAGGGAGGTTAAAAAACTCCTTGTGAAGGTTAGTGTCTTTACCACATTCTCAATGCCGGATCATTTTTCTCTTTTCTCATTCTGTGTTTGCATTTCAAGTTACAAGCAGAAATCTGTACGGACAATCATTCACAACAGACAGACACAGGTCCTGCATTGCTGGGAACCCGAGAGGCATTAAACAAAGGGTTTTCCAAGACAGGTCTTTTCTGACAATATTTAGAAAGATATTGAAATACAAGTCCTTGCACTGGCTTATTATCAAAAGATGGAGTGAGCGGGTGTCACGTGACCCCGATTCTGCCACAAAAGGGGTCCCATATGCTGGATAACATCATAGCACAAAATTAAGAGATGGAACAAGAGTATGTTAGGTCATCTCTATTCTGTTCAGCTGCTTCCCACTCGCTTGGGAACCTGGGCAGTTTATTTTTTATTCCACGGGGCTTACTTACAAATGTATCATGAGGCAAATCATACTCTGCATCTCCTGTAGTTTATCTTATAATTATTTTCTGGAATTAAAAACTCTAGCTGTCTTTGTGTCTATGAAATATTTATGCTCTGCATCACATGTCCGGGGCAATCCAGAGTTTGATTTCTGTTGGCAGTTTTTACTCCAAGTATCACGTCCCCCTTAGTGACTGTCAGATTCACTGTGCTGGAGCCCAGGACTGTAGCGGAGGAACGCATCCAGCAGAAAACGAAGGACTTCTACAGCCCACTCGCCCAGCAGGAAGCAAGACTCTGTTCATTAGGAAGCAAGTGCTTCAGGAAGGATTCCAGGAGGAACATGGAGCTGAGCAGTTTATGGTCTCCCTACATTCATTATGAGCTATAATCTGCAAGCACATAGGCAGCCACTCAGAATTTAAAGTGACATACTGCTTCATTTTGAGGCTGCCTGAGACACTTCTGGTCTTATTGTTCTCCCCCAAGTCCTTGTGGTAAAGCCCTGATGCCACCTATTTTTGCCACTTAAAGTGCATCAGCATCACCTACACTTATTGTCCTCGGGGCCTTATAGTCTAATTCCAAGAAAGTGTCACCAAGACAGAGCAGATGCCATGACCCAGAATGAAAGGAACATATTCCACCATTGACCCCTCCTTCAGCCCTAATCTGACCTTGACTGCCACCCTACATGGTTAATCATTTTTCGTGTTCAACAAGTATTGCCAGTCCTCCCCTTCTGGGCACACACTAGGACTAGGACCATGTGCCAGTGGCCATTGAGCTGTGAGTAGAAGCCACTGTGAAAGCTGAGGCCTCTAGAGCCAAGGCTGCCAGCAGTGCTCTCCGAGCAGCGTTTCCACCATCCCAGGCACTGGAGGGAGGCACGAGCAGAGTTGAGCAAGAACAGAGCATGGGCATTTCCAGCCACGGAATCTTTGATGCTGGGATCACACAGAGTAACCCAGCCCATCCTGGGCACTATATCACTAAGGAAATGACTTTCCCTGAAGTCATAAAAACCTTCCGGCCAAACTTCTTAAGGGTTTTCAGTTCTCCTCTCCCATGATTTCAGCAGAGTATTGTCCACTTTGTTCACTTACCTGCTGGTCCCCACCCCCCCGACAGTCACCTGCCTCCTTTCCTCGTCTCTTAGGATTCTCTTCTGTCTCCTCTTCCTCCCACCCTCCCCTGCAGACGTCCTCAGGCTCAGTTCTGACTGTCTTAATCTCTTTCTAGAGACTTCATCTCTTGTTTTGGTTTTAAAGATTATCCCAATTCTAGTTCTGTGTCTTTCCTATTCTTACAACTTCTTCAAAATCCAACATGGCCTCAGACAGACCTACATTATCTTGTTAACATGGCCCGCTGTCACCTCCCTAGCCTTGCCAGTTCTGTTCTCCAAGCCTGAAGCTGGGCTTTCTCCACTCTCGGTCCCTCATGCCCCACAGACGAGAAGTTCTGCTGACTTGTTTCCTAACTGCTCCCTGAACCCCTGCCCCACCTTCAACCTCCACCTCACTGGTTTCCTCAGCAACATGGACTACATTAACAGTCAGCTCCTCCAAACCTGCCCCAAACATCCTGCAATTCACTCTGATTTCTCTCCCCAAACGTCAGTCTTACAGACCACGTTATCGAACAACAATCTGTCTCCGAAACCAATCAATCAAATGAGCTCAGACTTCTCTGCTTCACATTCTAGGTCTCAACTTTATCTAGGTATCTTGATCTCAAAATTTGCACTTTATTTTTTAATCTTTTTATCTCTCCATCCCTGAACTGCCAACTCACTACTGATATAGACAACTATATTTTGTTATTCCGGCATTCCTGTCCCTCTTCCTCCCATCCCCCATCCACCAATCCCTCCTTCATCTATCAGTGGCACTATACTTCAAAGCACTACCTCCCCGCTGTATTATGTGATTCTAGCAGGGCCAACATCAGTGTCCACATCAAATGGACTGAAGAGTACTGTGACATTACATCCTTTCTCAGGAGAGTCCCAGTTTATGTCTATTGTTCCACCCAAAGCATCAATGGCATCCAATTTTCATTCTTGAAGTGTCTCAGATAGGCTCCTGAGTAGTCACTCCAAACATGACTCAAGAAAACATAAAAGAGTCCCTTGTGGACTTGACACAGACTTTGGGGGAGATGCTCAGAGGCGAGGATACCAAAGGACCTCACTGAAGTTCTTGGATCCAAGTGCATCTGAAATTTAGGAGCCAGTATTCCCCTTTTGGAAAATTCTATTTTGAGTTGGGTTCTTGTCACTTGTCATCAGGAGTCCAGGCTGATATAACCTTGGCTTCAGCAGTCTCCCCCAGTTCCCTAGTCCAATTTCCATCTTTGAGGCCCACCAGATCATCCTCCTTTGTGAAACCTTAGATACTCTGTCCAACGTTACCAGGCCTGCTCTGGGAAGTTACTCTCTGAATTCATGATGACAGTCTCTGCCCTGCGACCTGATAAGCACAGTGTTTACTTATAGTGGCACCCTCTCCTCCACAAAAAAAAAAAAAAAAAAAAATCTGAACTGGGCTTCTCCAGAAATCTTCACCATGGCTGATTTTAGGACTGTCAGCAAAAGAGTCTCTACAAAAGAGTTTAATGTAGATAAGCTTCCTATTTTCATGTTGCCCTATTTTACTTGCTACTAGCCTGCAAGAAATTGGCACTCCAGGTTCTGGACATCCCCTTGCTAGTTTTTCACAAACATTTATCCAGTAGAGTAGTTTGTAGAAATGTGTAAACAAGTCCTCTGGCATTGAGCTGGGCTTCACAGAGATGTCTACATTTCTAAGATAAGAGAAGTTACCAATTGGGCTCCAGAGTAACAGCCGGCAGGGGGAGGAAAGAAAGGGGAGAAGAAGCTCTCCACTTCTCAGGTGTTGTCCTTGAAGAGTTAACTTGCCCAGAACAGTGAAAGAAACAACTGCTTTTATGTGAACTTGTGCAGACTGTGAACTTCTGAGCCCCTCCACTTACATGCTGGGTATAAAATTCTAAAACTACCTCAACTTGGGGTTCAGGGGATTGATTGATTACAGCAAAAGCTGTGCCCTCTGAGCCTGGCTGCAGCCAAATAAATCTATTTCCTGCTGTCTTCAGTGCCTTGTCTCGTCTGTCCCTACAACATACTTACTGTCCAAGACTGTAAGCTCCTAGGAAGAAACAGGGATGCAGCATTATCTTGTTTCTTGAGGCCTAATGGGGTGTGCACAGCAAGTACCCAATAAAATATTTGTGAAGGATATGAATTATAAAAGTAAAAGCAATATTGACCATGCATCCAAAGCAGAAAAGTGGCAGTGGGCAGTCTCTCCTGTTTATCCAAGCTGGATGGGGACAAACATCCAACTTTCCTTAGGTGTGCAGCTATGCCTGACACCCAGCTATGTTCCCACCTCATCCTCACTCTCCACCTCATTTCAGTCTGACTCCTGCTTTCCCCTCTAAGATTATTCTCCAGGTACTGGTCACCTCCCTGCCTAAATCCAACAGACCCTATCCATCCTCATCTCACTCTGGGCAGTTCATTGATTTTCCTTCTAGAAAGCACTTTTCCTTGACTTTCACTCCCTTCTTATTTCCCTCCTAAGTTCTTTGGTGGATCATTCTCCATTGCTGGGCTGGTTCATCTTCCTTTGATCTTTGAATATTGGTTTTCCCATGGCTTTGTGCCTGGACTGTTCTCCATAAGCACCCCTTTCCCTAAGAAATCTCATCAACACTTAAGCGCACAGTCATATATTTATGTTGATGATTTTTTACTATTTCCTGAAGCTAGACCTCTCATCCTAGTTACACACTCATGTAACCAATTGTTGGCTAACCTTCCACATCTCATAGCTGGTATGTACTAAGCTGAAATAACCTTTCTTCACTACACATTAAGAATCCTTCTGACTGCAAATACTAGAAAACACCACCCTGGATGCCTTGGACAACATGAACATGTTTACCTCCTGTTAAAGAGGCAACCACCGTTGTTTAGCACTCAACAATGTCGTCAGCAACCTAGGTCCTTCCTTCTTGCTCTGCCACATCAGCAACTTGATTTGGCTCTAGCTTAGTCAGCCCTCAGATCAGCAAGAGAGTGAGAAACTGATGTGACTCCATTTTTGAGAAACCAGCTTATACCTCAAAGCCTGTCCTAAGGAAAGGGGTGTGACCCTTGTCCTGGGAAAAACCCACAGAGCACTCCTAAGCACATACCCATCCTGCTGAGTTGTTTGTCTGCAAATAACAGGAGACATCTGAGGCGCCAGGTGTCCCTGACTCAGTTAGGCTAGGTGAAGACCCATAGCAACCCCCTAGCAACCACCAATCAGCATGAAAAAGGGAAAATAACCTGAGATGCCAGATGACCCCCAGTAGTTTATGGTGGTTGATAACATGTTGGGAAACCATGTAGTTTAGGATGTACACCCCCTCGTGGCCTAAACCAATCAGTTCAAAGGAATCCCCCTCTTGTACTAACCAATCACTGCCACCCAACTTGTTCCCGCCAGTGAATGTGCTAATCAATGTTAAGAGTTGTTGTTTGATTTTCCCGCAGTATGGAATGATTTGCTGTGTGATGTTGTGACGCATAGAGTATCCCCCCAAAACTTATAATATCTCACTGAACAAAGGACCAGTACTCACTCCCTGGAACCCCTGAGTCCGGAACAGTTGTGAGTCCAGGCTTGAGCTTGCAATAAAGACTCTTGTGTGCTTGCATTGGATTCAGCTCCTGGAAGTCTATTGGTGTCCTATGAATCTGGCATTACAAGAGCTAAAATTTCCAAGTGCGTGTAGAAGAGGGCCATGTCCTGATGGGTATTATTTTTTAAGAAGGACATCTCTTTCCAGAAGCCTCATGCCACAGAGACAGGACCACATGTTCCCAGGATGCTGGTCCCGAGCCCACTGCTAATCAATCAACCATATATGTTAAATGAAGTGTCCTTCAACACACACACACACACACACACACACAGTTTTAACAATGGGCTCAGGGAGACATGACTGTATTTCCTCAGAGTATTGCTGAGTCATTCCTCAGCTCTTCTGTTTGCTGGGTCTTTATAGAATGCAGCTTCTAAGAAGGAACCATATCTATACATCTATACAAACACTCAGATCTATGTATATATATGTGTGTGTGTGTGTGCATATATATTTGTATTTGTCGAGAGGACAGGGTACAATGTAGGAAGCGTGGCGAAATGCTGAAATCCGGACTCCAGGCGGGCATGCGCCGTTTCCAGCTTTCTTCCCCAGAATTCGGTGTCACTGCCAAGCCATGCCAGCTGGAAACGGAGGCTTAGGCCCCACCGACGATCTGCCGAACCCAGGTTCCCGAGGCCGACCTGGCCACCGCCCGCAACTAGGCCCCAGACCCAGCTGCGCCCGCCGCCTCACGGTGACTCAGCCGCGCACCGCTAGACGCGGCGAGACTGTTCGAGAAGGAAGGCGGAGAGCGGGGAGTGCGCCGGCCAACGGGGTTGCCCCGATGGCCGCTGACGTCGTCGTAGCGCGGTGGGATTGGCTGGCCTGCGAGTGACGTCGTCAGGGCGCGCCGGGAACGCCCGGGCTGGGCGGCTCACTGTCGCGGCAGCTGCGGATAAATGGACACGATTGTGGGGCGCGGCGATGTTGTTCTCCGGGTGGAAGCCGATGGGCCTTGGGCACCCTGGAGTGTTTCCCGGTGTCATCCTTCTTGCTACCTTGATCCTCCTGGCTGGCCACGGACAACGTCACCGTTTTTCTGTCTCCGCCATCACCTACTGGCCCCAGCTGCCCTGATCCCCGACGAGATCCAGGTACCGGGATGGGCCAGTAAGGGGTCGGGGCCTGCCCGGGGTACATAGGGGGCTGGGCCAGAGCCCGAGTGGGGTTCCTAAACCAACCCTCCAGCGGTGCTTGCATTTCCTTTTTGTCAGCCCCAGCCAGGAGGAACAAGGCTTCACAGCACAGTGATCCCCTCCTCCCCCGTCCAGGCATCCTCAGACCAGTGCAGTGATCAAAAATAAATCATTTTGGAATCGAGATCGGGTTCTGATCACGAGTCTGAATAACAGCAACAAAAAATCCTGGGACACCTGGTCTGTGTTCACTGTGTCAAGCCCATCTGTAAAGGATGAGCAAAATCAACACGAACGTGCCCTTGGGAACTGTAGTGGTTTGGGAAGGAAGAATAGGAGTTGGCAAGAGTGTTAGAGATAACCCTTTAGAGAATATGGCATTTTAAATAGAGGTCCCAAAGGGCTGAGCAGGGACAAGAACCTTCCAGGCACAGGACAGCTTAAGAGGGGGCTCCAGGAGAGTGGAGAGAGCTGATGGTAAAATCTGGAAGAATATCCTGGTAATTTGAATTCTGGGAGGGACAAGAGCTGTGAGAAGTTGGGTGGATGCAGGTCATGGAAGGGTCCTCTGGACCCCTTTGTAGACTTAAGTCCTCTCTCCTGTGCAGCAACTTCATGGTTATCTACCTGTTTTTCATGGTGAGTTAAGGGCTGGTACCCTGATCAACTCTGGGCTAGTTATGTCATTAAGGAATAAGCTCAAAGTAAAACTCAATGCATCAGGGAGAGAAAGGGAGACAAGGGACAGAGTTAAATCTTCTCTGGATAGTGTAGTCAGCTAATGTGATTTAGTACCTAGTAACAGAGTTTTGTTTATGTCAACAAGTATATTCAGTAAGTGAAATTGTGACTTAAAGCCTATCAGGACTGTAATTTTCCCTGCAGCTGTGTGCATTGAACATGAGAAGCTCCTTTCAGCATGAATTGAAAGGTGGTTTAGTGAAAACCCAAAGTCTGGTGAGCTTCATAAACTAGGGATTAAAAGGACTAAAAAGCACCCTATCTCTGCTCATGGGGTTGGTTCTGAGGCTGGTATTGGTGCTAAAACTCCAGTTTTTCTTTTAGCTGAAAGTCAACAAGAATTTGTGATACTTCAGTCTTGCGCAAGGGCCCAGGATGACTTGGACATTTAGTGCTCTCTAAGAGGATGTCTATTTGCTTTTAGTAGCTGACCTTATAAATCCTGGAGACTAACTAAAAGCCTTCATTTCTCTCCTAATTTCTGATTCTTCTAGGTGATTGACTGCATTTTTAACACTTTTCATAATGGAGTTTCCTGATTTGGGGAAGCATTGTTCAGAAAAGACTTGCAAGCAACTAGGTAAGCACTTTTAAGAGCTTATTTTTTAATAGAAAATGGTATTTTGTTGGCTGTTTTGTGTGTCTTGTTTTGTTTTTGTTTTTTGAGATGGGGGTCTTGTTTTGTTGCCCAGACTGGCCTCATACTTGCCATCCTCTACATCAGTCTTGCAAATAGCTGGAATTACAGGTGTGCCCCATGGCCCCTCTTGATTACCTGATAATTCTTTATGGCTTATCAGTATTGGGACTCTAGCAAGGTGTAGGTTCTATTCAACATTATTACTGAGTATCTTTATATGCCAGCATCAAGTGGATATAAGTTTGCTGCTAAAATAACTGTGATGCCCTGGACGAGGCTGCGCAGGCCTGCAATTTCAGTGGCTCAGGAGGTTGAAGCAGGAAGGTCACAAGTTCAAAGCCAGCCTCAGCAACTTAGTGAGACCCCGTCTTAAAATAAAAACCAAAAAAGGACTAGGGATGTGGCTCAGTGGTTAAGTACCCCTGGGTTTTATCCCTGGTACCAAAAAATAAAATAATTGTGATGCCGCTTGAAATGGGATCTCTCTTAAAAGAGCCTGATAGATCCTTAAATGTCATTTGATGTTGTTAAATGCAAAACTCTAAAGTTGTTTTCTCACGTGATAGCTTATAGATATATTTATGTCATAGGCACGAAACACTTAATGTAGGTAAGTACCTGCTTACTATGAGCTATAATTATTTTGTTCTAATCCTTAGAAGTCTTTACCATTTTGTTTATATTTTTTAGATTTTCTTCCACTAAAGTGTGATGCATGTAACCAAGATTTCTGTAAAGATCATTTTACCTATGCTGGCCATAAGTGTCCTTTTGCATTCAAGAAGGTAATTCATCACACTCTGTTCAGAAGGTTCTAATCTGTACTGTCTAAAGCTTCACTGTCCATTATAGCAGACACTAGCTACAGGTGGCCACTTAAGGAAAATTAAATAAAGTTTAAAATCAGTCAACTGCACCAGCCATATTTCAAGTGTTCAGTGACCACATGTGGCCTGTGACCTCTGTATTGAACAGCACAGGTAAGGAGTGTTTCCAGTATGACAGAAAGTTCTGCTGGACAGTACAGCTCTAAAGTTTCTGAGATTTTGTTTTTTAGGACTTTTGGAATCAAATTGTTGTGGCTGTGAACCACAGACTATAAACAAGGTTAAAATAAATGCAAGGATGGTGTTTGTCTAGGCATAGGGTAGGTTTGCAAATCAGGAGATAAGTTGATTAGCAACCAACCCAGTGCCCCCTCAAGGTAGGAGGACTCGGCTTTTAAAGGAGGAAGAGGGACAGTGACATGAGGTGAAATAACCTGTTGTGAATAATTTCCATTTAGCCCTACTGGCTACACAAGTTGTTTGGAATAGATTTAGATGGATACTGAATCTTTTTGTGCATAAAGTTCTACTAGATTGGTTGCAAGGGGGTCATCAGTAGGTGATAAGTCTTTTGGTATAGTTGGAATGTCAGTAGGAGCCCTGTGGTTGGAAGCCATCACAGTCCGTCTTGAAAGCATGTTCTTCCCATATGGTGTCTTTTTTTTGTGCCTGGGAGGCAGACTGCAGTGCTCTATCTGATCTTGGAGGCTTCAGGGAAACTTTCCTCCCTCTTGGCCCAGCTGCAGCTGCCTTAACTTTTATACACACAACCTCATTTTCAGAGCCCACTTTTCACCTTAAAGTTCGTGGTTCCTTTGATCCATTGCACCAAGAGAACACAGCTATGTTTTCATGGGCATAGGGGCTGTTTCAGAGCTTGACATGCAGTCTAATCAGGAAGGTGTGAAAGGTGCTTATTCATCTGGGCTCCTGCAGCCTTCTTATATTTTTAGGTGTTTCAAATAGTACACGATAGAAACTCACAGTCATCTGTGGGCTTCGGACTTCTGAGTTTGGCTTTTCAGGTGGTTTCCAGCCTGTGGTCACTGTTTCTGGGTGGTTAACAGTTGGTTTCAGTGAACTCTGCCACTTCACCCTGGTGGCAGATGGAGTGTGGGTAACTTAGAATCACATGCTTTGAACAGGATTGGCCCCTCCGCCCTCTCTGGGTCATCAAGGCAGGTGGGAGAGTGACTCACCTCCTGTGTTTACCAGGCCCTGATGACTAGACCAGCTATCCTGTTCATGTGTCAACTGGGTCTTCCCAGGTCCCCCTGTGGGAGGAGTCTGGCTGACAGTCACCTGGTAATGCCAGCAGACTTGCCAACTGAGGAACACCTGAGACTTTCAGCTCCACCCACAGACTGCAAGCCCCGAAGTTTGATTATTGCCACCTGCCTGATGTAACAGCCACCTCATTTTTCTCATGATCCATTCCCTCAATTCCTGTCCTGGCTCAGGGTTTTTTGTTTTTTTTGGTATTGGGGATTTAACACAGGAGTGCTTTACCATTGAGCCACACATCCCCAGCCCTTTTTATTTATTTGTTAATTTTTTTGGTACTGGGGTTTGAGCCCAGGGCTGCTTAACCATGGAGTCATGTCCCCAGCCCAAAGTTGCTCAGAGCCTTGCTAAATTGGTGAGACTGGCTTTGAACTTGTGATCCTCCTGCTTCAGCCTCCTAGGCTGCTGGGATACAGGTGTGTCACCACACCCAGTTGCTCTTTTTATTTTTTATTTTTAGACGGGTTCTCACTAAGTTGCTTAGGGCTGTGCTAAATTGCTGAGGCTGGCCTCCAACTTGGGATCCTCCTGCCTCGGTCTCCTGAGTCACTAGAATTACAGGTGTGCTCCACCATGCCTGACCTGGTTTAGGGTTTAACCATCCTGGGAATGCTGGATGCATTCCTCCAGATCCCTTGCTGCCTTGGGCTTGCAATCAGCAATGGTGATTATGGGTCGAGCATTCTGCCTCAGTGTGTGTCCTCTATTCACTGATGAGGACATGTAAAGCTATGTGGGAAGGCTTTACAAAGGATCACAGAAGTGGTGCACACCTGAAGTGAGCTGGAAGATCTTTTGCTTAGTGTTTTCTCCTATCATCTCTGCTCTGAAGATGTAGGGCAGGTCCTCTCACGGGGACGTGTTGGACACACAGCCTTGCTGTCCTGAGACCCCATTTGATCTCCCCAGCTTCCTCCCTGATCCTCTTACTCAGGGAGGATTCTTTCCACAGTTGGTTGATAGTCCTTTGTTTGGATTCTACTCGACTCCCCAGGAGGCAGCTGGCCCTCTGGCTCCAGGGCTGCCTGTTAACCTGCTGTCCAGCAGTGCCCGGTTCTCAGTAGTGGTCAGGATGCCAGTTAGTTGCTCTGCTTGTGCTTCACCTTTTCCTTGTGTGGATCTCAGCTGTTATCTCACATTCTTTATCTTTAGGATGTCAAGGTCCCTGTGTGTCCACTTTGCAATGTCCCCATCCCTGTAAAAAGGGGAGAGATACCAGATGTGGTGGTGGGAGAGCACATTGACAGAGACTGTGCGTATCATCCTGGGAAGAAGAAAGAGAAGGTAAGGACAAGTTTTGGGTCAGTCTGTGACATGAGAATGTTGGTTTTTCCTTAAGGGGAAGATCAGTTTTCCAACTGTGAAAAATTAGTCCTCATGATTTATGTGCAACATAAATCCCTTAGTGACAAATGATTGTTTTCTTGTGTTGTGAATGCCCTGAGTTTTGAGTTATGGAAATAGTTCCTAAACACAAGGGCTTCTAGGTTAGAGCCTTCTTCACTTACAGGAATAAACTAGAGTTTCTGATGAGGAGTTAATGAGTAGAACCACTCAGTTAATGTAATTATTGCACATTTATTTTCTAAGCTCCTAGGAGCAGGTAAAAGGTTATAAAATTCAGACATTCAGTGTTTTAATTGTTTACGGTGTTGGGGATGAAACCTAGGACTTTGCACTGCTAGGCAAGCTTTACCACTGAGCCATGTCCCCAGCTCTAGACATTGTGTTCTTGGTTTGGTAGCATCAGTATTTTTATTGAAGCTGTTTATCTGCTCCCTTAGGGGAAGTGTGTGGGAATGACAGCAGGCCCTGTTCCCCGGGCAGGTGTTCACGTTCACAGGTCCTGCTTGCTTATATGTGCTAACTGCTTTTTCTGCTCATGACTGTTCCACCCGGACCTGTCTTGCTTGCTCTTTAGTTTTATCTGTTATCTGTGTACTGCATTGTATACTGAGGATGTAGCCCTTATCTGCTCTTCTGTCATTTGTGCACACATTTCCTTCTGGCTCTGTCCTCCCAGTGCAGTTGGAGGTGCTTGGGTGGCGTCTAGGCCTCTGTTATTTGGACGACAACAGCCCTGAGAGCCCACCTGCTGAGCTTTTCCCCTCCCTGACCCTCTGGGGGCCAGTTTCCACCCTGACCCAGTTTTTCCCCAGCATCTTGAAGGATCTTCTCCATGCTGGGTACAGAGTGGACCCTCCCACTGGAAACTCCATCCCCATGGTTCTGGAATGTTCTTTTGGTCTCTGGTTTCCATTCTCTCCTTTCTTCTGTCTGGATTCCTGGTACTTTGGCGCAGGAGCCCTGATAGGTTCCTCCTGTTGGATCTGTCCTTAGACTGTGCTTCCTTACCTGCCCTTTCTGCGTGTCACAGTAAGTGTTCTCAAGTGTCTGCTCTGGAGCAGGCTGCTCAGAAAGTTCAGAATGGACTCAGCCTTCATCTTGGGCATCTTCCTGGTCCACTCCCTCAGGAAGCCCCTGAGGTCCAAGTCTTTCAGTTTTTCTTTGGGCTAATGGGATTCCCCAGCGGTGTCCCTCGAGTTGCCTGGAGGATGTGCTCATGGCCTCCAGAGTCCTAGGAGCCCAGGGTCTGAGTGGCACCTCAACCTACTATTGCTCTCCCCTCCTTCCCTGTCCTCCTCCCCATGCTGCACTCCCCAGGCCCCCAGCCCCCCTCAACCCTCGTCTGTGGGAGAGGTTGTGGGGTCTGCTTCTAAACAGGCCCACAGCCACTGTGTTGTGGTCCCACTGCCCCAGTTCCTGGGGTTTTGTCCCATGAGTAGGGTTTCTCCATGGTCTCCTCCTAGCTGACAGCTGATCTTTTCTTCCTGCCAAATCTGTCACTACTTTCTTTGCTCTTGTGGGTTTATCCCTTTCCGAAAACCTCTCTGTCAATTCTCTAGTATTTCAGGAAGGGCAGAACCAACCTCTGTAGGGATCCGCTCCTTCGCCAGGGAGGGGGTGAAGAGGCTGGCTTCATTGAGCCTTCTCCAGGCTGCCTGACCCCTGGACTGCAGGCCACCCCCCAGTCTGGGCTGGCTGGCTGTGTACCTTTCCTCCCCAGGAGGCTCATTCAGGTGGTTTTCATGCACCTGCTTTCTTGGGTGCATGGCCCCACCCTGTTTTGCTGTTCTCCAAATAAGTATTTTCTTCTAGGTGTGTCTTCTAGGGAATTGATTGGCATTTGTCTCACTTTAATCGGTTTCTAGGTATAGACCCTGATTTGTAGTTAACAACTGTGTAAAACAGTACATTTCACTAAATACCTCACAATTACACTATCATAAGTAAATGTAAAGCCCTTTAGCTCTTGCTTACTGTTTTCAATTTTAAACACAAAGAAATGGAATTTGCATTCCTTTGTCTTCACACAAAACCCTGTATATGGAAGCAGAAGCGTGTTGCGGCCCCATTCCTCTCCTGGTCACTCCCCTGTGGCTGTGCACCCACTGCAGGCCTCATCTCCACCCCACCGACCTCTCCCAAATCGGGAAAGGAGCTCAGAATTACCTCCCCCCCCCCCCCGTCTCCCCCGCCCCTCCTGCACTGGCACTGCTGTGCCTGCCTTTGCAGATGGGACCTCTACAGGTGCCTGCTGCATGGCCCTCAAGCTGCCTGCCTGCCCCTCCTTACCAGAGGCTGCTCTCAGGCTGCTGGAATCCTCCCCTTCAGTTACCTTCTTAATTCACAGGCAGTCAAAAGTATTAACACTTGTCCCTCCTTTAAAAATAAACACAGTGATCAGTAAGTGTGGAGGATATAGGCATTCCACCCTGGCCCCTGGTGGGGACAGCCTCTGCTGACCCAGTGCTTCCAAGAGCAGTTGCTTGGCCTCCTTTCCTCCTTTGGTCTTTTCTTCCTAGTCTTCTGGGGACAGCTTCTGGCCATCTTCACCTGATCCCCAGTTTTGCCAATTCCTTAATCTATGTTTGTCTTTCCACCTGACACTAAGGTGTCTCCCTAGGACCTGGATGTCTTCATCCACGTGGCCGAGACCTGTTTCTAGTTGAGTGTGTGGTGCTGCTGGGGGCTGTTGAAGCCCTGCTCACAGAATTGCTTTTCTCTCCCAGGTCTTCACGTACCGATGCTCAAAAGAAGGATGTAAAAAGAAGGAGATGGTGCCGCTGGCTTGTGCACAGTGCCAAGGCAGCTTCTGCATCCAGCACAGACACCCGCTGGACCACAGCTGCAGAGCCAGGTGAGGAGAGGCACCTGGGCGAGGCAGGAGGAAAACCAGCTTGAACCCTGGGGTGGAGTGGGGGACAAGTTGCTGAGCTGAAGCATCCATTGTACACTTGGGGGCTGTGATAAAATTGGATCCTAGTTAAAGTAGGAAGCTAGCTACATTAGTTTCTTGTGACTTTGTGGCCTCAACAATAGGAGTTTATTCTTTTCACCTGTCTGGAGGCTGGAAGGCCAAAATAGAGATGGGCAGTCCGGCTCTGGCTGAGGGCGGAGGGCTGATCTGTTCCAGGCCTCCCCCAGCTTCTCTTGATTTGCCGCAGTCTCTGGTGAGCCTAGACATGGGGATGCATCACTGAGATCTCTTGTCTTCCCGGGGTGTTCCCCTGTGAGCAGCTGGGTCCCGTCTTCCACTTTTTGTGAGGAGGTCATGTGGACCCACTCTGTCAGCCTCCTGAACTTGCTCACTTTGTGAAGACCCTGTCTCTGAATGAGGTCACATTCTGAGGCCCCAGGGGTTAGGGCTTCAGCAGGTGTTTGGGGGACACTGTTCACCCCATAGTGCTAGCACCTTTCTCCACAGCAGCCTTGGGCCGCACTTGCTGTTGAATGAAAGGGGAGTGTTGTTGCTCTCCGTTGCGCTCCAGTGCTCCCTGTGTTGTCCATGCCTGAGCCTGGTGAACGAGAAGGGCTGAACACGTGTCTCACCTCTCCCTAGGTGCTCAGCAACCAGTGCTTCTGAGTCTAAGCCGTCCTCCAGTTGGCTGGCCCAGCGACTCAGGTCAGTATGTTTATCTTGGGTGTGGTTCTATGTCGAATAGTTGTAGTACAACTACAGCCAACCCTGTGACCTGGCATGCTTCCCCAGGAAGGTGAACTTGAGTCCCAAGTTATAAGCACAGTCCCTTCTAGGTCACAGCAGGCCATAGCATAACTGCTTCTGGGACATCTTACTTGGGATCCAAGACTCTTTTGAAAGATCAACCACTTTGAGGTAATCAGGAGGCATATAATATAGTCGGTTCTTTCTGTTCTCTTCTAGGTGGAAAACCAAATGACAACACGCCAGTATCTGGTGTTGGCGCTGCACCTGAAATCATTCCATATACAGTTAACTTTGCAGATGACTAATGTACTCGTATCTTTTTTCATCCCAGGTCAAGCAGTCAAACTTTATTAAACATTTCCAATAAAGCATTCAAATTGTTTGGCAAAATAAACAATCAGAGAGAGATTGATGCTCCAAGGCAGGTTATGTCACCACAGCAACAAAATTTGGTGACTTCAAAAGCGAGATCTGAGTAAGCTGTATTGTATGGGCAGTGAACTGGTTCAAGATCCAGTCTTTGGAAAGTTTCCAGCATGTAAACGACAGACAGCTGACCATAAGTCTGGGTCTTGCCCGTGTGGCTTCTGTAAAGAGGTGTCTGTCTGGACCTAGGAAGCAGGATACATTATTAAGGGTCCTTGTCCAGATGGCCCTCAGTCCATGAGAGAATGTATCCGGGCCGGACTGGTCTTGAGGGAGAGCATGCTGTCTGCCACAGCTGACTTCTTAAACCAGATGATACCTAGCCTGTAGACGGCTTATTTGTACCTGGGTTTGCTGTCAGCTGCAAGAAAAAAGTCATAAAATGCTAGCAGTGTCTGGTATTGAAGTGATAGAAACTTCCAGAAGCAATTTAAAACCATGATGCAGGCAGAGGGCTTCTTTGAGTACTGGAGGTTATAGGGGCTAGTTTTATGATTTTGAGGCGGAAGGAGCTAAACTTTTAAGCTTAAGAACCACCCAGTTCAGTTGTTAGAAAACCTTGATGTATGTTGTGTATGTGAACCGATTTTGTAACTGCAGATTTGGCTGGGGGTGGGGGGTAGAGGTTTAATGCACAGTCTTGCACATGCTAAGCATGTGCTGTAGAATTAAGTCTTGTGAAATCTAAATACAAATCACTGTTGAAAACTCAATGTTCACATTAAGGTGTATCCAGATTGAGAACCAAAGCACACCAGATTTGAAGACAATATTAAAATGTAACTGTAATTTTAAAAACATTGTTTACATGTTGAAATGATGTCTTAAGTATGATTGATTAATAAAACATGAAGATTAATTTCATCTGTTTTTGATTTGTTTGAGGCTACTTGAAATTTAAAAACTTAGGTAGGTGGCTTGTGTTACACTGCCATTGGACAGTGCTATTCCTGAGCATCCAAACTAAAGACAAAACATTACAGATACAAGAACAGAGGACACAGAGACAAATCCACATAAATATGGTCATGTCATACTAGACAAAGGTGCCAAAAACATTCACTGGAGAAAAGATAGCCTATCCAACAAATGATGCTGGCCAAACTGGAAATCCATATGTAATAAGATGAAATTAAACCTCTCTCTCTCACCCTGCACAAAAATCAACTCTAAGTTTGAAGATGTGATGAAAAAATCATACACTGCTAGTGGGACTGCAAGTTGGTGTAACCTCTATGGAAAGCAGAATGGAGATTCCTCAGAAAATTGGGAATGGAACTACCATTTGATCCAGCTATCCCACTCCTTGGTTTATACCCAAAGGACTTAAAACCAGCATACTGCAGTGACACAGCCACATCAATGTTTTAGCAGCTCAATTCACAATAGCTAAACTGTGGAACCAATCTAGGTGTCCCTCAATAGATGAATGGATAAAGAAAATGTAGTATATATATATATACTCAGTGGAATATTACTTAGCTTTAAATAAGAGTAAAATTATGGCATTTGCCAGTAAATGGTTGGAGTTGGAGAATATCATGCTAAGCAAAATAAGCCAATCCCACAAAACCAAAGGCCAAACGTTTTCTCTAATATGTGGATGCTAATTCACAATAAGGCGGGGGCCACTAGGGAACAATAGTGTTAGATTAGGTAGAGGGAATTGATGGGAGAGAAGAGGAAGGGATGTGGGGATAGGAAAGATCGTAGAATGAAACAGACATTATTACTGTATGTATATGTATGTGACTAAATGACCAATATGATTCTGTAACATGTACACTCAGAAAAATGGGGAATTATAGGCCCATCTATGTATGATATATCAAAATGCATAAATGCATTCTACTTTCATGTATAACTAATTAAAACAAATTTTAAAAATTAAAAAACATTACAGGTGGGCTGGGGATGTGGCTCAAGTGGTAGTGTGCTTGCCTGGCATGCATAGGGCACTGGGTTCGATCCTCAACACCACATAAAAATAAAGATGTTGTGTCCACCGAAAACCAAAAAAAAAATAAATATTAAAAAATTCTCTCTCAAAAAAAAAAAAAATTACAGGTACAGCATCCCTATTCTAAAATCTGAAATGCTCCAAAATTCAGAGTTTTTTGGAGGTTGAACTCAGGGGCTCTCAACCACTGAGCCATATCCCCAGCCCTATTTTGTATTTTATTTAGAGACAGGGTCTCACTGAGTTGCTTAGCACCTCGCCATTGCTGGGGCTGGCTTTGAACTCAAGATACTCCTCTCTCAGCCTCCTGAGATGCTGGAATTACAGGTGTGTGCCACCACTCCCAGCAAAAATCCAGAGCTTTTTGAAGGCCGACATGACACTGCAAAAGGAATTTTCTACATGTGACCTCATATGACAGGTTGCAATTGAAACAGGCACCAAAAATATTGTATAAAATTACCTTCAGGCTGGGTGTAGCTTAGTGATAGAGCACTTGTCTAGCATGTGAGGTCCTGCACTTAATCCCCAACACCTCAGAGAAAAGTTTTAAAAATTTAGTTTAGTCCTGTGTATAAAGTGTATATGAAATGTGAATGGATTTTTGTGTTTAGACTTGGGTGCCCATGTTTTATCAGGAGAGACTGAATTTAGTAATCTGTGGGGTTTTCCATCTTCAGGTTTGGTTGGAATATTCTAGTGGGACATTGAGCTTTCTGCTGAGAAGCTCAGACTACTTCATATTTTTCCTTGACTACTCTTCGTAGATAACTCAGCTCAAAAGGGCTTCAGTTAGGAACATGAAAGTTTCCTGCTCCTCAGTCACACACCCTGGACCTAAGTCTTCATGTCTTGTTTTCTTTTGTTTTGATATTTTTTAGTTGCTGATGTACGTTTCTTTTTTATTTATTTTTATGTGGTGCTGAGGATCGAACACAGTGCCTCACACATGCCAGGCAAGCGCTCTGCCACTCAGCCACAACCCCAGCCCCTTCACATCTTATTAATCCAGAGGTTTCTGTGCATTTGCAACAACACATCTGTAAATGTCAAAGTCGTGGCCCACCTGATGTGCGGCCCACTTTCTCCTCTGACTCCAGCATGGCGTTTCCCTGCTGCACTAGTAGGTGACACCCAAGCTGTGTACAGTACTCCAGGGCATTGGCTGTGTTACTACATCTCTCTGCCCATCACTGCGAGGTGCACTGTGGTCTCCTAGTTGCTACTGCTGGGCTGAAGGGGATGACCATTTTAAATTTTGATGCAAGTTGTCAAGTTGCTGTGCAAAAGATCAAACTTCCCCTCTGTCAATTCTCCCACACCTTCATCAGCTTTGGTGTTACTGGTTTAGTTTTTCCCACTCGGGTGAAAACATGGCAGTAGCATAAATTTAATAAGTGCATTTTTGGTAAAGGGAGCTAGGCATCTTCCTAGTGGTTGCCCTTTGGAAGCATAGCATGGGTTGGTTGGCACTGTTGTAGGGACAGACGAGGCAAGGCACCGAAGACAGCAGGAAACAGTTTTATTTGGCTGCAGCCAGGCTCAGAGGGCACAGCTTTTGCTGTAATCGATCAATCCCCTGAACCTTGAGTTCAGGGAGTTTCAGAGTTTTATACCCAGCATGTAAGGGGAGGGGCTCAGAAGTTCCCAGTCTGCACAAGTTCACATAAAGCAGCTTTATTCCTTTCACTATTTTGGGCAAGTTAACCCTTCAAAGACAACACCTAAGAAGGGGAGAGCTTCTTCTCCCCTTTCTTTCCTCCCCCTGCCAGCTGTTACCATGGAGCCCAATTGTAACTTATCTTAAAAATGTAGACATCTCTGTGAAGTCCAGCTCAAGGCCCAGAGGCCTTGTTTACACATTTCTACAAACTACTCTACTGGATAAATGTTTGTGAAAAACTAGTAAGAGGGTGTCCATCACCTGGAGTGCTGATTTCTTCCAGGCTTGTGGCCAAGTAAAATAAGGCAACACGAAAATAGGAAGCTTATCTACACTGAACTCTTTTGTAGAGACTCTTTTGCTTATAGTCTTAAGATCAATTACGGTGAAGATTTCTGGAGAAGCTTAGTTAAGATTTTTTTGTGTGTGTGGAGGAGGAGGTGCCTACAGCATGTGCCCAGGAATAGGGGCCCCAGGTGGGTTTACGTTTTGATAGAAAATGCTTAGATCAGGAGTAGAGTGTGGAGAACTGTTCTTTAGTGTTAAAGGTTTTCATGCACTTCTGAGTTAATCCTCAGCAGCTCGGGGCTCAGTCCCAGCCTGGGGTAGGAGGGATCCACTTTCCTAAGGGGCAGGAGTGCTTCAGTGGAAGTGCTTGAGGATCCCTGGGTGATGGAAGGTGGAATTGCAAAACTTGGGGTTAAGCCACATAGTGGACCTGATTCTGTACCTGCACATGGTAGCCAGTGGTTCGGCTCATGAATGGCACTAGGTTGGTCAGATGCCACTGGATGACCTGTGTGTGTCATTTAATGAGCTTCTCCAGAGTGGCCTGGGCACCCACAGAGCCCGTTGAGGAGCACAGTTGGGTTTTCCAACTGAACCAAAGCTGCACTAGTGGCACAGTCCATCAGTTCATGTGGCTTGGCCAGAGTCATTGCCGCATGCCCATCAGCTGCAGCCCTCCTGTAAAGATGAACTTTGAGCTGTCAACCTCCTTTTGCAGAGACAATTTTGGATCTACAGTAAAGGCAGGTGCGCAGTAAGCAGGCGCATAAGCTGAATGCTTTCTCTTGCTGGTGGGACACATGTTTTCATCTTAAATCTTAAATCTTAGCCACTCTACCTACAGCAAGCAGAAAGCAGGTGTGGGAAGTGACATCTCTCTCTGCCTCAGCTCTTTCCTCTTTCTCGAGAGCTGAGCCTTGGCTGGCATATCTAGTCTGTCCCTGGGTAGGAATCAAGGCCACATTGCCTGGTATCCAGGGTCTAGGGGACAGCTGACATGCTGGTATGCGGCTGCAGTATCAAACCTTTTCACCAGATGTCACCAAAAGGCCCTGTGAGGAATTGCGAACAATGTCACAGGAAGAACAGCCTCGCATCCCATCAGTGCTGGCTTAGTGCTGTGGGTTGGCAGTGTGGAAGGGGCATTTTAAATTAACTTTCTGAATTTGTTCTTTGCAATAAGCCCAAGACCCAACTTGGTTCTGAAATGGGTCAGTGACTGAAATATTCTTTGTTTTCTGAATTCAAGCTTGAGAGTCAGGATCTTCGATGTTCAGTTTTGCAAATGTCTTGAGAGTAGCATGTGAGAGGGAAGCTAGCCTAACTCAGCTTGGCCCCTGTGCACTTTTCCTGGGTAAATATTATTTTATTTTCATTTTTTTGCTTTTTATTTTTGGTAGTAGGGTTTGAACTCACGGGCACTTTACCACTGAGCTATATCCTCAGTTCTTTTTACTTTTAATTTTTGAGACAGGGCCTCACTAAGTTGCTGAGGCTGTCCTTGAACTTGCCATCCTCCTGCCTCAGCCTCCTGAGTTGCTGGGATTATAGGCATGGTCACTATGCTCGGCTTTGATTTCCTGAAACTTATAACCACAGTTTCTTATACAAGGGAATAAAGTGAGTGAGAGAAAACTTAGGCCCTGGCATTAGTTAAATGTTGGTTAAAGAGCTCGTTTACTGTTTGCTTTTCACTTCTGTGTTCTTGTTCTTTTAATTTTTCTTGCCTATTGTCAGGATGCAGGGGGTGGGGGAAGGGCTCTGCTAACATCTACTTGTAGAGGGCTCCACACACATGCCTGAGCTACAATGGAGTGTTTTCTCAATGTATTAAAAGCTAAGATTGCCAAGTGTGGTGGTGCACACCTGTAATCCCAGTGAACCAGGAGGCTAAAGCAGGAGGATCACAAGTTCAAGGCCAGCCCCAGTAATTTAGTGAGGTCCTGAGCAATTTAGAGAGAAGGACTAAAAAATAAAAAGGGCTGGGGATGTGGCTCAGTGGTTGAGCACCCCTGGGTTTAATCCCCAGTACCAATCAACCAACAAAACAAAAACAACTTAAGACTTTCAGGCACTGTGGTGCACACCTGTAATCCCAGCCCCTTGGGAGGCTGAAGCAGGAGGATTGCAAGCCTGGGAAACTTAGGGGGTGTGGCTCAGGGGTAAAGCACCCTGGGCCCAGGGCCAAGGAAAAGAGAACTGAAAGATTACTGTAGCAGTCTGGTGGGATGCTTGTGGGAGTCTAAGGAAAAAATAAGACGGTTTTCCTTGGTTACTGGGTGCTGGTGCACATGCGGGGCTGCCTTGTGGAATCACCTGTGTGTGGCTATTTTCCTGTCAGGAGGCAACAGCTTGCTTCCTTACCTGGCCCTGAGCTGCCTTGGCTTAACACATTCCTCCAGAATGATACCATTATATATAAAACTGCATCTTCCAATGGCTGAATAAATGATTTTGTGATAATGAATAGTAACAAGTCAAAAATTTCACAAACTCTCATTTTGAACATCATAACTACATCCATAGCCATGTTGTATGCTTTACAGTTATGGAAACAGGTGCCACTTCCCCTGGGTAAGTCTGAAGGAGGGCTAAAAGCCCTCAGGGTGATTGTGGGAACCTGGGAGGAAATTTTATACTTGTGAGCATTTTACCCTCTTGAAAATCAAAAGCAAAATGAGCATTACAATGATTGCATCTTAAGATGATTGTTCTGTCTGTTGTGTGGGGCATAGGAGAGGTTAGAAGGGTGAAAAAGGAAATGAGGCCCTTTAGCTATCAGTGACCAGTTAGAGGTTAGGGGGCCAGGAGGAGGCAGGTAGTAGGAGAGGTCGAGATGAGCAAGCTCATTTGAGATCTTCCAGTGTTACTTCAACAGGACGTGCAGAGGGGAGGGCTGAGGAGAGTGCCCAGCTCCTCCTGCAGCCACGTGCTGGGATGTTGAGTTGGAGCGTTTGTTGGATGACTGTATAGAGGAGCCCAGTGGCAGGTGGACTTATAAGTCATGAATTGAGGGGAAGTGTCTAGGTTGGAGGTAGAACTCAGAAGTCGTTAGCACTGAGATCAGAAGGCACAGAAACATGAAATCAAGGAGAGAGGTGAGAGGAAGGGGCAGACAGGTGGCCAGAGAAGGAAACAGCAGTACTGGACCCAAGATGGAGCTCTAGGGAATATTAACATTAAGAGAAAGGGAAAAGGAGAGCTTAGTATCCCAGATGTCAGGGATACTTCCTTAAGATCATTACATATAATATGTACCTCCCCAAATAATCAAGGATATGGTGAGGTGATAGGGCATAAAACCCACACTGAAATCAATAGCCTTCATTCCCATCATCAACCAGAGGATATAATGGAAGAGAAAATCCCATTTATAGCGTTAATAAAGTACTTGGGAATAAACAAGGGCAGACCTATCCTGGATAAAAACTTTGACACACACCAAAGACTGAAATGTGGATGCAGATGCCAACCAATGGGAAGATGGGCCTGTTCTTGGAAGAGTCAGCATCATGAAGACATCTGTTTTCTCTAAATTAATGTATGTAAATGATCCCGGTAAGCATACCAGTAAGCTTTTTGGTAACTTAATACTTAAGTGCATTTGGAAAACTAAACATGAAAGATTGCAGAGGAATACTGAGAGAAACTCTACAGGGAATTAGCCCTCTTTGGTATCACAGCACATGACAAGGTTTAACTGAAATGGTATCGGGCTGGCACATGAATAGACAGAAGAGAATAGAATAGAAAATTCAAAAAACTGACTCAAGCACGTATAGAAACAGAATGTGATAAGAGTTGTATCCAAATCACTGGACAAAGATGAATTTTTTTAAAAATTGGTTTTGGGATACCTGGACAGCCAATTAGAAAAATGAAATTGGATCTGGGCTACAGATCCACCTACACCAACCTGTGTGGGACCCAGGCCCATGGTAGGCCCGAGTCCATCCTGCCACCAGCAGACACCTGCTGGATCTCAATCCAGCCCAGATCTGCCTACACCAACCTGCATGGGATCCAGACCCAGGGTAGGTCTGAGTCTGCCACCCCCCCTCCTCAACACCTGGGAGCCCAGGCCTAACCCACTTTTGTCTTGGGACACTGTAGACATTGCCATAGCCTCCCCCACGCAGTAGCCTCTACCTTTTGACAACAGACAGGGCCTAGAAGCAGTTTCATCTTGGAGCAGGCATCCCAAATCCAGTGTAAGGCCCACCCTTTCAGCCTCATCGCTGAAAGACATTGCATACATCTTGGGGCACTTCCACCGCTCTCTTGAAATACCTCCACTATTGCCGCCACCACCTTTAGTTGCAGTAGCATATATCTAGGGACACCAGCAGGGTCTGGAAGTCCAACATCAAGGTGAGGTACAGGTAATCTGCACAGATACTTCAAGATTATAGGGTAGAAACTGTAATATCTCAGATCCACACTACAAGAAAGGAAGACACATAGACAACATGAAAAAACCAGGGAGGCAATTACCTCAAACAAACCAGGATACTGCAATAACAGAACCCATGGACAGCGAAGTTGATGAAATACCAGAGAAGGAGTTCAGAAGGTTCATAATTAAAAAGATCTGTGAGGGGCTGCGGCTATGGCTCAGGAGGGGTAGAGCGCTCGCCTAGCACATGTGAGGCGCTGGGTTCGATCCTCAGCACCACATTAAAAAAATAGATAAAATAAAGGTAATGTATCCAACAACAACTAATAAAAATTTAAAAAAATAAAAACAAAATGATCTGTGAATTAAAGAATGACCTAAATGAGCAAATACATGCAAAAATTGATCACCCCAACAAAGAGATAAGAGAGCAAATACAGTAGCAAAAGATTACCTCAAGAGAGAGAGAGAGACTCTGAAAAAACAACAAGAACAACAACAACAACAAAACCAATCAGAAATCCTTGAAATTAAGGAAACAATAAACCAAATAAAAAACTCAATAGAAAGCATCACCAACAGACTAGATCACTTGGAAGAAAAAAAACGTCAGATAATAAAGACAAAGTATACAATCTGGAAAATAAAGTTGACCACACAGTGGAGATAGTAAGAAACCATGAACAGAACATCCAAGACTTATGGGACAGCATCAAAAAACCAAATCTAAGAGTTATTGGGATAGAGGAAGGCAAAGATTTTTCAAACCAAAGGAATGCACAATCTCTTCAATGAGATAATATCAGAAAATTTCCCAAGCATGAAGAACGAATTGGAAAACCAAATACAAGAGGCTTGCAAGACACCAAATGTACAAAATTACAACAGATCTACACCAAACCACATTATAATGAAAATTCCCAGCATAAAGAATAAGGATAGAGGGGCTGGGATTGTGGTTCAGCAGGAGAGCACTCGCCTTGCACGTGCGAGACCCTGGGTTCAATTCTCAGCACCATATAAAAATAAATAAGTAAAATAAAAGATATTGTGTTGAACTACAACTAAAAAATAAATATTAAAAAAAGAATAAGGACAGAATCTTAAAGGCTGCAAAATAGAGGAATCAGATCACATACGGGGGAGACCAATTTGTATCCCAGCAGATTTTTTCAGCCCAAACCCTCAAAGCCAGGAGATCATGGAACAACATATACCAAACTCTGAAAATGGATGTCAACCAAGAATCTTATATCCAGCAAAATTAAGCTTTAGATTTGATAATGAAATAAAAACCTTCCATGATAAACAAAATTTAAAAGAATTTACAACTAGAAAGCCTGCACTCCTGAACATCCTCTGCAAAACATTACATGAAAAGGAAATGAAAAACAATGATGAAAATCAGCAGAGGGAAGTATTACACTAAGGGAAAAAACTAATAAAGGAGAAACCAAGTCAAGTTAAATACAAAAATAGACAAAAATGGCCGGAAATACAAATCATGTCTCATTAATAACCCTGAATGTTAATGGCCTAAACTCACCATTCAAAAGACATACACTAGCAGATTGGATCAAAACAACAACAAAAAAGACCCAACAATATGCTGCCTCCAAGAGACTCATCTCATAGGAAAAGCCATCCACAGACTGAAGCTGAAAGTTTGGAAAAAAATCATACTTCTCACATGGACTGCAGAAGCAAATGGGGGTTTCCATCCTCATATCAAATAAAGTAGACTTCAAACTAAAATTAATCAATAGGGATAAAGAAGGACCCTACATACTGCTCAAGAGAACCATACACCAACAAGACATAACAATTATAAATATATATGCCCCAAAAATGGAGCATCTACGTTCATCAAACAAACTCCTCTCAAGTTCAAGAGTACAAGTTCAAGTAAATAGACCACAACACAATAATTCTGGGTGACTTGAACACAGCTCTTTCACCACTGGATACATCTTCCAAACAAAGGCTGAACAAAGAATCTATAGAACTCAATAATACAATCAATAACTTAGACTTAACTGACATACATAGAATATTTCATCCTTCAATGAGCAAATACACATTCTTCTCAGCAGCACATGGATCTTTCTCTAAAATAGACCATATATGATGCCACAAAGCAACTCTTAGCAAATACAAAGAAGTAGAGATATTACCCTGAATTCTATCAGATATTAATGGAATGAAACTAGAAAACAATGATAAAATAAAAAAATGAAAGCTACTTCAACACCTTGAGATGAAATAATATGCTACTGAATGAACAATGGGTTGCAAAAGACATCAAGAAAGAGGTTTAAAAATTCTTAGAGCTAAATGAGAACACTGATACAACATATTGAAATTTCTGGGACACTATGAAAGTAGTGCTAAGAGGACAGTTCACTGCATGGAGTTCATTCCTTAGAAGAAGAAAAAGTCAACAAATAAATGACCTAACATTATATCTCAAAGCCCTAGAAAAAGATGAACAAATCAACACCAAAATTAGTAGGAGACAGAAAATAATTAAAATCAGAGCTGAAATCAATGAATTTGAAACAAAAGAAACAATTGAAAAAATTGGCAAACCAAAAAGTTGGTTCTTTGAAAAAATTAAATAAAATTGACAGACCCTTAGTCATGCTAACGAAGAGAAGGAGAGAGAAAACTCAAATTACTAACATACAAGATGAAAAAGGAAATATCACAACAGACACTACAGGAATACAGAAGATAATTAGAGATTATTTTGAAAACTTGTATCCCAATAAAATAGAAAATATCAAAGGCATTGAAAATTTTCTAGAATCACATGATTTGTCCAAACTGAATCAGAATTATATACACAATTTAAACAGATCAATTTCAAGTGATGAAATAGAAGATGCCATCAGAAGCCTACCTCACACCCGGGAAAGGACTCAGATCTCTGATCTGAGTGTGAACGGTGAATCTCAACAAGTGTTAGCCATGAGTCTCTCCATGACCTGGGTTTGGGGATGTTCTTGCAACAAGAGAAGTTTGGTAAGTTAAACTGCATGGGTGACAAGGATGCTTGTAAAGCAGAGAAAACCACACACAAAGTCCGTGGACAGTGACAAACCAAGATGTGTCTCAGCATACACACATATTTCTCATTTTGAAGAACTCTAGTACTGCGGGGGAAGATCAGAAACCTGAGAGGAAGGGGAATGACAGCCAGGATCTGAAGAGTTTCAACAGTGCCTTTGTGTCTGTAAAGGGATGGTCACCTCCCCTCATCATAGGAGAGATATAAATCAATGCCACATGGAGATGCCATTTCTCAGATTAGCAAAAATCCCAATTTGGACAACGTTCTCTTTGGGGAAGGCTGAGGGGCAACGGTCCTCCACACATTGCTGGAGGAACCTGGCGAGAACTTGGGGAACTAGGATGTATGTAGCGACCCCACTTCTAGCAATCTACCCTGAAGCCATGCCACCAATATGAAAATACGTGAGCAGGATTATTCAGTGTACAATTATTTTAGCTGCAGGATTGGAGAGGAGCTAAATGGTCACAGAACAGAGCGTGATGACGTGCGCCATGGCAAAGCCACACACACAAGTACCATAAGCTGTCAGAAAGAATGAGGAGTCTGTATCCAGAACAAGGAAAGGAGCTTGGTGCAGAAAATGTGTAGGATGTCGCCTTTTATGTGAGAAAGAAGGGGATGTAAATATTCATTTATCTGTTTATCATTGTTAGAAAAGCACAAGACAAACAAGTGAAATTGGTTACCTTTAGGTTGGGGTGGGTGGGACTGAGATACCAGGAAGGGGAGAAAATGACACTTCTCTGAGTCTAACTTTTTAGACAGTTTTAACTTTTGGAGTCCTGTTATTTTACAGATTCAATAAAAGTGAATCAACAAGGATGGTGGGGCAGGAGGAACACTAAATTGAAGACAGAAATGAACAGACTGGTTCTTTTTTTTTCTCCCCCTTTGGTATCAGGTATTGAACCCAGCGGTGCTTAACCACTGAGCCACATCCCTAGCCCTTTTTATATTTTATTTAGAGACAGGGTCTTGCCAAGCTGCTCAGGACCTAGCTAAGTTGCCAAGGCTGGCTTTGAACCTATGATTCTCCTGCCTCAGCCTCCTGAACCACTGGGATTATAGACATGAGCCACCACACCTGGCCAGACTAGTTCTCCCTGGCAAACGTAACCACATTAAAGGGGGAGAGACAGACTTTTTCCTGTCTCTGGTGTTGGGGATCAAACTCAGGGTCTGTGCATGCTGGGAACTGCTGTACCACGGTGCTAACCCCCAACCCAGACTTTTATTACAGTAAATACATGACATAAAATGCCAGTTTGGGGGCTGGGGTGGTGGCTCAGCAGTAGAGCAATCGTCTAGCATGTGCGAGGCGCTGGGTTCGATCCTCAGCATCACATAAAAATAAATCAATAAAATAAAGGTATTGTGTCCAACTGTAACTAAAAACAAAAATTAAAAATTCACTACTTTAAAAAAATGTTTCAAAACTTTTATTTGTTTATTTTTTTTTAATGTGGTGCTAAGGATTGAACCAGTGCCTCACATGTGCTAGGCAAGTGCTCTGCCCCTAAACTATAGCCTCAGCCCAAATTCACCAGCTTTTAATATTTATTTATTTATTTTTGGTACTGGGGATTAACCACTGAGCCACATCCTAGCCCTTTTTAATATTTTATTTAGAGTCAGGGTCTCACTGAGGCTGGCTTTGGCTCACCATCCTCCTGCTTCAGCCTCCCAAGCTGCTCGACATTTTAATCATCTTTTTTTCTTTATTACATATTTTAATTTTGATCTTTGGTGTACTTGTACATACCCTGAAACATTCAAATAGCCCTGCAAGTTTTATTACAAAAAAAAAAAATCCCACCATTGTCCTTTCACCCATTTCCTTTCCTTGGAGGCAACTTGCATCTCTAAATAGCACAATTATTAGCTACTTCACAAATTACAGTTTTAGGCATGTCTATTAATTTTCTGCAAAGGAAATGGGAACTTGATCTCCTCCTTGCATCTCTCTTGGAAACTCTCTCCTTCCCCCGCACCCTGCTCCATTTTCCCAAAGGGAAATAAGCTGTATTCACATTATTTTGGCCATAGAATTCAGCTATTGTAGCAATACCATGTTTCCTTTTCCTTTACAACATTTTTGTTTTCCTTAGAACAAATACCTTTTTAAAATATTTTTGATTTTTTAGTTGTAGTTGGACACAATACCTTTATTCCATTTATTTATTTTTAGGTGGTGCTGAGGATGGAACTCAGGGCCTTGCTAGGCGAGCGCTCTACCGCTGAGCCACAACCCCAGCCCAGAACAAGTACCTTTTTATTTCTGTTTTGCTTAGTTGTTTTACATTCACAACATTTTCTCTTCCAAACTCTCCAACATTATCTAAATCACCAATTGGAGGTGCCCAAAGGGTCACGTGGCTCCTTGTGGCCAAGGCACGTGCTGGGGATGTGCCCACTGAATCATGTGGCTGAAGCAGGTGCCGAGGGGAATGCCCCTGAGGATCACGTGGCTGAGGTGAGTGCTGTTGTTTCATGTCCTCTCATTGCAGCTGGGTGCTGGTGACATCTGCTCCAACAGATCAGCACAGCTTTGGGCACCTGGCATGTGATTATTGATCTGTTCCTATCAAGATAGAACAAATAACCATTTGCACCCAAGTGGGAGGCACAGGGGATCGCGTCTGCTGCCTTGTCTAGGGGCTGTGTCAACTCTCCTGCTCCCCATCACAGAGTTTAAATGATCCACAGTATAGATGACATCGTGCTCAACAGACCTGGTGATGAGCAGGTGGCAAGTACTCTGGTGCATAGGTAGGACACTCATGTCTGGGGGAGGAAGATGCGAAGCCCTGAGCTCCAGGGGTTGGATGTATGAGTGAAGTTTCAGAGGTCTGGAATATCCCCCATATGTCCCAGGACCAAGTGATCACACTTCTGCCAGGATCCAGCAGGCTCTCATATGGCCCCTGGTGATGCCCACCTCCTGGTTTTCCTGCTCCTAGGGAATCCCCTCTCTGAGTGTAAGATGACGTCATGGACAGAATATGGCAGAATCCATGGGAAGCCACTTCTGAGATTAGTTTGCCAAGAGGCAGTCCATGCATCTTTGTGTCCCTCTACTGTCTCTGGACGAAGCCAACCGTCATGTCATCAACTGCCTGGTGAAGAAGCCACATAGTAAGGAACTGAGGGAGGCCAACTGCCACAGGGTTGTGACCTCTGAGGAATGACTCTTTCCAGTATTCACATGACTGAACTTGGGAGGGGAGCACAGCCTGACAGATACCCTACTTCACCTAGGGGTACCACAAGCCAAGAGGCAGAAGCACAGAGCTAAGCCATGCCCAAGCTCTGACCCAAGAGACTGAGAAAAATGAGTGTTCTTTTAAGCTGCTAAATTTGGGGTTCATTTGTTATGCAGAAATAGAACATAAATATGATCTTCCACCACTAAGAGTCCTGCCTTTCCTTGGACCCTTTGGATTTTTTGAAAGTTTTTTAGATGTATATAGACACAGTACATTTATTTATTTATTTATTTTTATGTGGCGCTGAGGATTGAACCCAGTGCCTTGCTCATGCTAGGCAACTACTCTACCACTGAGCCATATCCCAGCCCGGACCCTTTAGATTTTGGAGGCTGCTTATATCATATTTAATATGGCCACCACCCATGTATTGGGTAATTGGAAGCCTGAGTTTGAGTTTTGACTGGGTCACCTGGTGAGAGAAGGCTCTGCAGCAGGTGGGGTTTATAGTATCAACCATCTCGCACTTGGGCTGTATAACTTGGAAGATCCAAGATGCCAGAGAGGTTTGAGGGGGATAAGACTGTGGGATCTTTGGTAAATCCAATAAGAGTCCCCTGAGTTCTGGAGTGAAGCCACACCTTCTCCTGCAGAGGATCCCAAACCACTGAGGATGCTCCATGTGCCCCTGGGCCCTACAATACTGACCACTGGACGTCACTTTAACACATGACTGGAGCTATCATGATCTATGACATTATACTGCCAGATGAGTAGATCAGCAATCTACTGTACATAGTTTTTCTTGGCTTTCTATCGTGATGTCTTCTTGCACAGATAGCTATTTTCTATGGAGCTGGACAGAATATATAAGCAAATATAATTTGGGGCCCAAGAGACTGTCTTCTAGAACTCACCATTTCTTCCCTCAAATGTCTAGTGGCACCAGCAATGATTCCTGAATCCTTCCAATGCAGTTTCAACACTGAGGTGAATTTGAAGTGGATTTCTGGAGGACCCGTGAGGTTGGTTTACTTCTAGTTCACAGTCACTCCCACAGTGTAGCTTTCCTGGCTCTCAACCTGAAGATAGGGCATTGAACTCTGGGCCCGCAGCCCACAAAACTGTCAGAATTCCTGCTCAGATATCCAACCTTTCTGTTCTTTTTTAGAACCGACTGCACCCTAAGTGAAAATTGCCCTAAATGTCAGGCTAACTGCTTTGGGATTCTTTTTTCTTTTGTTTATTAGCCTCATAATATTTTACTGCTCAATTAGCGCTCAGATGCTATAAAACAGAATTTCTTTTTTTTATTGTTATCCCATATGGGAATGAAACCAGAATCTTTTTTTTTTTTCTGTGCTGTTCCACTAAGCTATATCCCTGTCCCAGAATTTTTTAAAAAAAAAAATGGCTATATTTGGATCAGTTTTTAACTGTGCTCAGTGAAAAGCTGATATGCATTGCCTACCCATACATTCCCAGAGCTAAATAAGCAAAACCAACTGTGTTTTCATATACTCATATTTTATTACATATTACTTGTATGGGTGAGTGTTTTTTCGGCGGAGTAGTACAATCACTGTGGGGAGCCAGTTGGAGCTGTTTGAAAACCGAATCTCCAACATGCTGATACCCGTGTTTCGGCAAGTCTGAGTATGTGCCTTGTAGACACTCTCCTATATGCACACAAGGGAGACAAACCAGGTATTTATTATGATTTACTCATAAGCTAATCATCAAAGCAAGTGACACCAGAGAGCACTAACTTGTGCTAGCACCCCAAGTCCCCTCGATTCCACCTTTCTTCTGATACGTACTATATCCCTCTGATGCTCATCTTAAAAGTTAGCTGACAAGTTATCACCCTCTCCTCCCATGGCAAAAGCATCTAGATTATTATTTCTAAAAGCTGAAACTTGGTACACCAGGTGTCTGTCACCAGAAGAGGTCCCAAGAATTCCCAGAGGGGGGCCTAAACTTAGGACGATTGGAGTTCTTTTTTTTTAAAAAAAAATTTATTTAGTTGTAGATAAACACACAGTTTATCTTTATTTATTTTTATGTGGTGCTGAGGATCAAACCCAGTGCCTCACATATGCAAGGCAAGCGCTTTACCACTGAGCTACAGCCCAGCCCCATGAGTGGAGTTCTTGACATAGGTGATAGGAAAGAATTTCAGCATGCATCAAAGACACAGATGTCACAGGAAAGCAAGGAGCTGAAGCTCTAAATCTTGGTTCCTGTATTCCTATAAAAGAAAATTTAAAGTCAGACACCAAAAGTCATGCAAGAGAATTATATTATTATTATAAGTGAAAGTGAGGTGAAAGTAAAAGCAAAATGAGGCTTAAGCCAGAGAGTTCTGTCTTTCTCTCTCTTTCTCCCCACCCCTCTCTTCTCTTTCTCTGCATTTCACTGCTCATTGCTATAGCTACTTCCTAATTGAGATTTATTTAAGAAAGTAAAGATGCATTCAAGGGAGAATGTGGACCTTCTCAAGAGACAGAGACACTTTTGGAGTTCAAAGAAACTTGGTGAGGGGTGGGGGGTGGGAAGGTAAGGATGACATCATTCTGATGATCACAAGGTGGTTTATGGTGTCTGGTCGTTCACATGGTCTCATTATCCGATCATAGATAATGTTGGAAAATCCCCTAAATTATAGGTTTCTTAAAATATTGTATCTCTTCTTTGCTTATTCTGGTCATTACGGGAGCTGATGAACAGTGTCCAAGGTAATTTTCACAAGTGGGTGAATTTCCAGTAACCCTTTAAGATTTACAGATTTCCCCAAAATTTGGGAGTGACAGATCTAGAAGAAGTAATTTGGGGAGTGACGGGACTGAAAAAGTACTTGGAACTTCAGATTAAAAATTATATTTCCGTGTCCTTCCTTTCACTTCTTTTTTTTTTTTTTTAGTGGAGGGTGGGCATACTGAGGATTGAACCCAGCGGTGCTCTACCACTGAGCTATATCTCCAGCCCGTTTTATTTTGAGACAAAGTGTTGACAAATGACTGCAGCTGGCCTGGAACTTGGCATATTCCTGCCTCCGCCTCCTAAATCGCTGGGATTACTGACCTATTCCTTTTATTTGTTCTATCCTACTTCGTATCTACTCTCTGTAGGTCTGCGTCTACCTGCACGCAGTGGAGTGGAACGCACTCCACGCCCATCCCGCTTGTGGTGGCCTCCGCTCTAATTCTCTGTACCTTTGCTCACATCCGTGGGCAATGCCTAAATAGTTGCGTTTGAAGATGGTACACGGTATCATGGCAGCATTCCCTATTCTTTGTTTTTACTTTTTAACACCTGTACTTCTGCACCCGAGCTTTAAGAACTCAGCAAAAATCTGGATGCCCACAGTTAGCTCACCAGCTCCAACTTTGAACAGAGAGTGGCAACCGCGAGTCTGCACGTGTCGGCGAGAGGGCGAGTTGCCATGGCAACTCGCGCTCCCGCAGCAACTAGGGCTCAGCGAGATGACGCCACCATTCCGCGCCCGGGAGAGGCACCGCCCCCGTGAGGCCGCCGCTTCTCATTGGCCGGCCAGAAGACCGAGGCAGGCTTTACCCAATGGGGAGCGCCGAGTCTCTGAAGGCGGGACAGGCGTGTACCTGAGGCGCGGGGCCGGCCGGAAGCTGGCATTGGCGGTGCAGCAGGGCGCGTGCAGGTGGGCGCAGGTGGGCACAGGTAAACGCGTGTGCTGTGATCTGGGCCGCGCTGGAGATCTGCTTCCCGTGCGCTGGCCTCTCCACGTGGGTTTGCGGAAGGCTTGGCGGGCGGGCGCGGGCGAGCGGAGGACGCGCTGGGTTTGGGCTCCAGCCTTTCTTGCCCAGTGTTTGCGGATTGGAGCTTTAAGAACCCCTGTTGAGGCTCTTCGGCGCTTCTATCATAAGCATGCATTGCATTTCCTTCCGTCATCCATTCATTCATTTTAAAAAACGTACCGTGTTCTTCGTGTGTGTCGATACTGCTGAAACAGCAGTTAACAAAACAGACCAACCTCGGATCTGGTGAACTAAGTTCTAGGGAGAAGAGAGAGATGAGGAAGATCACGTACCAGGTGGTGATATGTAACCACGGAGAAAAGTTACGACAGGGAGATGGAGAGTGGAGAGGCGAAGCAGGTTAAGGAGTGAGACACCTTGGTAGCTTGAAGAACGTCCAGGTAGTGGAAACGTCAGGTGCAGGGGGACCAGCAAGGAGCCCCGTGTGCCCAGGGCCAAGTGAAGAAAAGAGAAAGAAGGAATTGTGGTGGAGGATGTTTGATCATGTGGGACCCTGTGGCCTCAGGGAGGACTTTGGCTTGTAGTGGGAAGTTTTCAGTCAGAGGTGAGATGTAATCTCAGGTGTTTAAAATCGTTCTGGATGGGAAACCAGCTGGAGGGGCGAGGGCAGAACTGAGAACTGTAGTAGGCCATGAGAGAGTAAAATTCTGGATATTTTTGAGTCAACAGGGCTTAGTGGTGGTTGGATGAGTGAGTGAGGAAGCAAGAGGAGCAGTAAGTGGCACCGAGGTTGTAGCTTGAGCTAAAAACTGGATTTCATCAGAAGGCTGTTTATCATGAGGACACACACCTTGAGAAGATCAGATTTGTGGAGGATGATCAGGAGCTTTGAGAATCATGGGTGAGTCTTGAGTGTGCAGGGGAGATATCTAAGTGTATGTGTAGTTATATGAGTGAGTCGGCAGTGTAATACAGGGAGAGAGCCCAGAAGAAGCCTCCAGTGAAGGCTGGAAGCCATCATCATCTAACGGGTATTTAGAGTCACATGGCTGAGCGAGATAGCAGAGAAAGTAAGGAAGCCCAGAGCCCAGAACCTTCAGAGTTCAAGATCGGGGCCATCAAGAAACAGCAAAGCGTGCTGTCTCTGCTGGAAAAGTAGAACATGCATGCCAAGACAGGGGCAGGGAGCAACTGACACATGCTGCTGAATACCAGCAATGAGCCTGAGCCACATGGGTGTCATTGTGATAAAGGAGCTGGGGAGAGGGTGCAAGAGAGGACCAGAGTTCCTGGGAAATGCAGTGTGCATTGAAGGGCCAGTGGAGAGGACAGCGTGATAAGATAGGGGAGGTTGTAATTGGTGTAGTAGAAGGGAAGAGCTAATGATGCAGGAGAGGGGACAGTTGCTAAAAGTGCTGCCTTGACAGGCAAGGGGGAGAGGACTCAACTCACCTAAAGGGTTGGCCTAATAAGAACATGGGCATGCTGGCTGGATGGGTGATGTGGTAGGAGTTTGTGGAAGTTCCCTAAGTTCTCAGTGATTAGAAACTAGGTCTACACTGAGAAGAGAGAAGATGTTGGAGGTGTGAGATTAGGAGAGGCAAAGGAAGGAGTCAGTCTGGAGAGAGGTTGGTGGAGTAGGGAGGTGTTCAGTCACTGTGCAGCACTGACCATCCCCTTGAGCTTAGAGCTTCTGAATTTAAACTGAGACTGGTCAGCCTGAGTCTGTGGGCTCTCCAGCTGTGTGGAGTTGCAGGCTTAGAGTACACTGGCAGGCGGAGTAGGTCCCAGAGGTGGGGTTTTGCATGAAGGGAGAGAGCCACAAGGGAGTGTATGGGAGTGATTGACTGAGAGACCATGGAAATTACATTGTGGAGGCGAGACAGAGACGGGTGAAGGACATTGAAATGTAGTAGGGTCGGTGGATTGCAGATCTTGGTGAGGTTGAAAGATTATTGGATTCCAGGGTGCCAGCTGGAAAGATAGGAGGTGGAATTGGTCATGGATGCTTGGCATTAGGATGGTGGTAGGCTTTGAGTGACTGCAGTAGTATAGTAGTGTTCAGATAGGGAGGCAACAGAGCAGTGTTCATGGGCACAATAGCAGAGGCCAGGAGGCCACTAATCTAAGCAGGCAGTTCAGAGCATGGCCTAGGCATGGGTCAGAGCAGAGCCACAGTCCAGGGGTGGGGACCGCCCTTTTGCATCTGGATTCCTTACACTGAGCCCTTAGAGATCTGTGGGCTCAGGGTGGGCCTTTGCCTGGTGAGTTTGGAGGTCCCCTCTAGAACCTGTCCCGACCACATCAGACCATCACCAACTGAGATGTCCCCCGTGTCATCTGGGTCTGTGGGTGGTATTTTCAGGTTTAATAAAAGTGTGCCTGGTGTTTGCCTATAGGCTGATTTATCTCATCAGGGTCCTGTTAGATGCTTTTCCACCTGGGGACTGTAGCTTTGCCTGCTTGAGCCGTCTTGATCACTGGCAGTGTGCCTTGGCAGGCAGGTCTGGTCGTCCTGTGCTTGTTCAGTCTGGCCCATCTGCTTAATTGAAGCTTTTGGGCTGTGTCTTAAAACAATTTCTTTTCTTTTGCTTTTATTGTAGAAATTACAGAAGAGCATATGAAAACAATAAACATTCTTATAATCTGAATCTATTTTAGTATATTTCCTTTTAGTTTTTTTCCTTTGTGCACATTTGTCTATAATTTTTCTTACAAAACGAGTCATATTGTATTCCATAGATTTATATCTGATTTTCAGTTTATTGTATTATGAGCACTTACCCACGTGACGGATGTTCCTTGAGATCACAGTTGTTAATGGTTTCTTTGGAATATTCCTTTGCATGGAGGAGTCATTCATTTCCCCGGCCTGCTACTGTTGGACAATTATGGTGTTTTCAATTTTTTAATATTAGAGATAGTGTTGCCATTATCATCTATGTACATATAAATCTATGTCCATGATTATTTCATCAGGATGAATTCCTAGCGTGGAATTACTGGGCCAAAGCACTTGATAAATGTTATAAAATTACCTTTTAGAAAGGATGTACTAATTTGTCCTCCTATTAGCAGGGCATGATAATGTCCTTTTTCCTATTCTCTGACCAATACTGTACAGTATAATTTTTTAAAAAATCTTTTTTGAAAATAATTGATTTTTGTTTGTATTTGGTACTGGGGGTTGAACTCAGAGACTCTCTACCACTAGACTACAGCCCCAGCCCTTTTTATTTTATTTTTTTGGTACTATGAATTTGGGTTTACCATGGGCACTCAACCACTGAGCCACATCCCCGGCCCATTTTATTTTTTATTTTGAGACAGGGTCTTGCTAACTTGCTTAGGGCCTGCTAAGTTGCTGATGCTGGCCTGAAACTTGCAATCTTGCCTCAGCCTCCCGAGTCACTGGGATTACAGGCATATGCCACCACACCCAGCTAAAATCAATATTTTTTAACCTTCAAATTAGCTGTTACATATGCATGTAACTGAAGACTGACATGGTGCTAGACGACTTGTAGACCGAAATCATTTGTCTCCCCCCATTCATGTCCTTAAAGGCAAAACCAGTTTAATCTTGCAGCTGTTTCTACTGTTTCTACTTCTGTGTTTCTAAATAATATGCTTGTGATGTGGTTATTGGCCAATTTCAGACATTCTCTATTGATTTTCTACTCTGACGGGCAGATGTGCCTGTTTCCGCATTGCATGCCAGCTGCATGGGTCACAGGGGTGAGTGGGCTGGTGTGTGTAGAGCATGTTGGGGCAGGGCCTGGCCTTGGTGAGGCCTCTTAATGCTAATTCCATAAAGTGGTAGTTAGGGTTAGCTTCCTTAATATCCTTGACCCCCTCAGAATCCTCCCAACCACCAGAAGGGAAATCTTGGGTTTTCATTGCTCTACAGAAATTAATTCAGTCACTGGGAATGGCAATGATCAAGGGCCATGGTGGCAGGCTACTCTGCTGTCCTGTAGCCGTGAGCTCACCTTGGCCACTAACAGCCCACTTAAAAGACACAAGGAGGCTTCTACATGCATTTTCCCCCATTTATATCTTTCTTATTTTTTAAACAGTACTTGAACATTATAATTTTTTTTAGTTGTAGTTGGACATAATACCTTTATTTTATTTTATTTATTTATTTTTATGTGGTGCTGAGGATCGAACCCAGTGCCTCGCATGTGCTAGGTGAGCGCTCTACTGCTGAGCCACAACCCTAGCCCCTTGAACATTGTATTTTTAAGTTTATGGTAACTTGAGAGAGAATATAGTTTGTTTTTGTTTTTTTAGTGTATTCATGGGGTTGTGCAACCTTCGCCAAAATCTAACTTTAGAACATTTTCCTCCTCCCAGAAGACACCCTGTCCCCACTAGCAGTCACTGCCACTTCGCTCATAGCCTGAGTAGCCACTAGCCTTTTCTGTCTCCGATTTGCTTATCCTGAGTTCTTCATGCAGGTTGAATCATGCAATACGTGGTCTTTCATATCTGGCTCCTTTTGCTTAGCATCAGGTTTCAAGGTGACACATTTTGTAGGTGTATAAGTATTCACTTTTTTATGGCTGAATAATATTCCACCCTGAATACCTAGTTTATCTACTCATCCATTGATGGGCATTTAGGTTGTTCCCACCTTTGGCTGTTATGAGTAATATTGCTAGGAACATTAGAATACAAACTTTAATGTGGAGTTGTTTATTTCTTTTGGATATGCACCTATGACTGGAATTGCTGAGTCATATGGTAATTGCATGTTTTTAACTTTTTGAGGAACTGCCAGACTGTTTTCCAAAGTGACTCTGCCACTTACACAAGCAGTGAATGAGAGCTTCAGTTTTTCTACATTCTTACCAATATTTACTATTATGTCTTTTCTTTTTCTAGCTCATTATTTTATGGTGCTGGGATGGAACCCAGTACCTTGCACCTGCTAGGGAACTACTCTACATTGAGCCATCGCAATCTGTCTTTTTTTTTTTTTTTTTTACTATAGGCATCCTAGTGAATGTGAAGTGGTATCTCTTTTTTTTGTTGTTGTTTTTTAAATATTTTTTAGTTGTCAATGTACCTTTATTTATCTATCTATCTATTTATATGTGGTGCTAAGGATCGAACCCAGTGCCTCACACATGCTAGGCAGGTGCTCTGCCACTGAGCACAATCTTATTTGCATTTCCTAAGTGACTAATGAAGTGAAGCATCTTTTCAGGTCTTCAGTATGTACTAAAAAAACCTTTGGAGGGGGCTATCAGGGATTGAACTCAGGGGCACTTGGCCACTGAGCCACATACCCAGCTTTATTTTGTGTTTTTATTTAGGAAAGGGTCTTATTGAGTTGCTTAGTGCCTTGCTTTTGTTGAGGCTGGCTTTGAATTTGCAATCCTCCTGTCTCAGCCTCCTGAGCAGCTGGGATTTCAGGTGTGAGCTACTGTGCCCTGCTTATTTGCCTTTTATTATTGAGTTGTAAGTGTTCTTCATATATTCTGGATTCAGGTGTCTTGTGAGATGTATAATTTAAAAATGCTCTCTCTCCGACTGCAAGTTGTCTTTTTTACTTTCTTGCTGGCATCATTTGCAGCACAAAAGTTGTAAATTTTGTTGTAGTCTTTTTTTTTTTTTTTAAAGAGAGAGAGAATTTTAATATTTATTTTTTAGTTATCAGCGGACATAACATCTTTGTTTGTATGTGGTGCTGAGGATTGAACCCGGGCCGCACGCATGCCAGGCGAGCACGCTACCGCTTGAGCCACATCCCCAGCCCTGTAGTCCAATTTATGTACTTTTTTCCTTTTGCTACTTATGTTACAGAGAGACTATTGCCTCATCTAAGGCCTGAAGATGTATTTCTATGTTTTCTTCCAAGAATTTTGTTTTAGCTCTTACATTTATGTTTTTGGTCCATTTTGAGTTCATTTTTGTGCGTGGTGTGAGGTAGGGTTTCAGATTCATGGTTTCCTGTGTGGTTGTCCAGTTGTCACAGCACCATTTGTTGAAGAGATTGTTCTTTGAATTGCCTGGCCACCCTTGTTGAAAATCAGTTGCCCAGAAATGAAAAATATTTTCTAGAAGAAACATTCAGTGTCTCAGAGTTATGAGTTATCTCTTAGAACTGTTAAAAGAGATCACTCTATAGTATGGAAAAATCTTTTTCTTCTTTTTAGCAAATAGACTTAGTGATTAAAGTTTTTAATGATAACTTACGGAATGAATATAGATTTAACTTTTATAGTAACTGGTGTATAAATATTTGCCGAACTTCTTTCTCTTAACAAGTAATGGGCTGGCGCCATCCTTTGTGTTTTCAGGGTCCCTATGTCAACATTGTATACTGTATTTCAACAGTCTCTCATTCTTTCAAGATATCTTATTACACAGTTAATTGAAATTTGTAGCCTCTGGCTTCAAATAATTTTTAAAGATAAGGCTTAATTAAGGAATATGGAGCTTGGAATTTTCTGACTCCAGAATAGTAATATTCTTTCAGTGTGCTGTCATCAGTGACAGACCCAAATGGGAGCGGAGATCCTTGGTGCTGGCTCCCCTTGTGTCCCAGATCCACCTTATGCCCCCCTGGCTTTCACATAGAGTGGTATTTGGTCCCCAAACTGGTCTTGGTCTCTGGGGATGCTCGCTACTTCTGGCCCTTTTCATTATGATTATCCTCTTTCTTTTGTGGATCTGGGGATTGAGCCCAGGGCCTTGCACAGAGAGGCCAGTGCTCTACACGGAGCTGTGCTTCCAGGCCCATCATCCTGTTTACATGGTCACCTTCCCATGACACCCACCCCTTTTGCATACCAGTTCTCAATTTTTTTTTTGGGGGGGGGGGCGAGTATTGGAGATTGAACCCAGAGTCACTTGACCACTGAGCCACATCCCCAGCCGTATTTCATATTTTTTATTTAGAGACAGGATCTCTCTGAGTTGCTTAGCACCTTGCTTTTGCTGAGGCTGGCTTTGAACTTGTGATCCTCCTGTCTCAGCCTCTCAAGCCTCGGGGATTACAGGCGTGCACTAGTGCCCGGCTGGTTCTCAACTTTTGACATAGTATGTATTTGGCTCCCCCATAAGAACGGGAGTTCCATGTGGGTAGGTGTTTTGGGCTGCTAGTTTCTACTTCAACCTTCTGGAGGTAGTCTGGTCCCCACTTCAGGTCCCAGTAGCAGCCATCGTCTTCCTGCAAGGTCCAGGGTTCCTTCCTCCTTCCCCTCCAAAGCTTCCAGGCTCCGGCAACCTCAGCCATTGCTCTTGGTTCTCTCATCACATAATCCCACGGAGGGAACTGGTTTTACAGCTCATGGACTCCTGTTCTTGTACAGGAGTAACTAGCTGCTGTGCCTGAGGAAATAGACCTCGAAGGCACATCTCTCCTCCCACATCCCATATTTCTTGCATAAGGCCTTATGACTGGCCTGGTCGGAGGAGATATCCCAGGCTCCTGGTGGTCCTTGAGTCCTTCCCCCTGTGGGTAGTCAGGTGCCTGGGGTAAGGTGGGTGACTCATCCATGGCCTGTGTAAGAATATGAGTTAGTCCAGAATTGTAGAAAATAAGAATAATCCAAATTTTTAAGGGAAGCAAATTTTCACCATTGGAAAATTGTGATCTTGTCACTAAAAAATGGTATTTCTCATAATTTTAAGAGCTTTATACTCATGTGAGGTCAGAAATATGGAATATGATAGGGCTTGGACTGTAACTCAGTGGTAGAGTGCTTGCCTAGCATGTGTGAGGCACTGGGTTTCATCCTCAGCACCACATAACAAACAAAAAAATAAATAAAAGATTGCTATTAAAAAAATAGAATATGTAATGTGTGCATGATGCAGCTACGCTAAGTAAACACCCGAAAATAGAAAGGAAATGTGCCAAAATGTTAAATTGGTGATGAACTAGGAGTTTGACTTTTTTTTTTTTTAACTTTTGTATACTGTATTTCATGAAATACCTTTGTAGTCTCTTAGTAGGAAAGTGCTCCCCCCTTTGTTTAAAAATATTATATGGCGGAAGCCCCTTTTTCCCTATGAATTTAGCAGTGTGCTTTCTCCATAGCAGGATGGCAAAACAGAAAAGAAAAGGTCCCGAAGTGATAGCGAAAAAGAGCAAAAAAGTAAAGAAGGCGTCTGCAGAAGAGAGACCTCAGGCACTTGAAACCACAGCAGACAACGAAGAAGCCAGCCCCAAGGTAAGGCCACCTGTGCCTCTGTGGAGCAGAGGACAGACACACGGGCTACATATGGACACACCCAGCGCCTGCTGACAGCAGGTACAGTGTTAGGTTGGAACACTGTTCCTGCCTTGCTTGGGCCGCCTTCTTTGCTGGCCCCTGTGTGAGACTAGATTGTTTACAATCTAGTTTACAGCAACTGTGGTAGACTAGATTGGCCACAGAGGGCCCAGGGAGCGATCCTTGAGTCCTTTCCCCTGTGGGTAGTCAGGTGCCTGGGGTAGGGTGGGTGACTCGTCCATAGCCTATGTAGAAATACGAGTTAGTCCACAATTGTAGAAAATAAAAATAATCCAAATTTTTAAGGGAAGCAAATTTTCACCATTGGAACATTGTGAGCTTGTCACTAAAAAATGGTAATTCTCCTAATTTTAAGAGCTTTGTATTCATGTGAGGTCAGAAAATTGGAATACGGGGCTGGGATTGTAACTGGGGACCTGCAGCTGGGCTGGGGATGTGCGCTCAGAGAACCGGGCTTCCCCTGCAGAAAGGGCGATTGCTCCTCACCTTGACAATAGGTGGCGGGGCCTGGGGAGCTCTGTTTAAAAACATACGTCTAAAAATGTTCTTACCTGGCAATAATACCAGCAGAGAGTTTGAAAATCAGCTATTAACATCACTGTTTGAATTGCATGCAACAGATTCTAAATAACTGGGGTTTTAAATACCACCCAAGACCAGGCAGGAACAATCTCTCTTCCTAATGCATTTCTATTCTTCATCTCAAAATCTTGTCTACCACAAAAATATGCTTATACCTTTAAATTTTGAAAAATCTAAAATTTTTTGTTACTGCTAAGTTGTGAGTGTTGAAATTTTCCTTCTACATTGGGCTCTCTTTATAGTTAGTAGTATGCATTGATCAAAATAGCATAACATCACAAATTTTGTCAAGTCAACGTAAAATACAGACTGGTTAGGCACGCACTACAGAATCACATGGCAGGGCTTTTCAGAGTTTTGCCTTTGGTTCACGTACCTTGGTGAATTTCATGTTTGAGTGAGACAGGGTTTAATGTTGGTTCTCTTCCCCCCCCCCCGGTTTCTCATTTCTGGATATAAATAATTAAGTAAATGGGAAAAGAAGTTTGTTCTAGCATTGTTGCTTAATTCATTGAACTGAGACCATTAAGTGATTTTTTTTTAATATTCATATTTTTTAGGTGTAGATGGACACAACACAATGCCTTTATTTTTTTTATGTGGTGCTGAGGATCGAACCCAGGTCCCGCCCGTGCTAAGCAAGTGCTCTACCGCTGAGCCATAATCCCAGCCCCCTTTTTTTTTTGGTATCAGGGATTGAATCCAGGGGTACTTAACCAATGAGCCATATCCACAGCCCTTTTTTATATTTTATTTAGAGACAGAGTATCACAAGTTGCTTTGGGCCTTGCTAAGTTGCTGAGGCTGGCTTTGAACTCACTATTCTCCTACCTCAGCCTCCTGAGACGCTGGCATTACAGGTGTGCGCCACTGCATCCTGGCCTCATTGAATGATTTTTTAGGAGCATATTTTATGTCTGTGTGTGTGTGTGTGTGTGTGTGTATTTATATTTTGGTGCTGGGGATTGAACTGGGGCCTCGTGCATACTGGGCACATACTCCACCACTAAGCTACACCCCAAGTCCACAAAATATATTTTAAATATCAACCATTACATGACAACTTGATTAGGCTCTTCAGTTTTTGGAAGGAAGACTTGGACCTGCCTGACTAGTATAAGGATTTGTTCCCTTGTGCAGCATGGCGCCATATATCAGTCTGTCTTTGTGAGGTGCCCCAGAGACTCCTGTTTCCTGGGGTGGTGCGCCAAGGTATGATTCTGGGTGGCAGGTATCCTTTCCTTTATGAAATGAGAGAAGGATAGTGTGGTAGTAGGAGCAAATGTGACTCCATTTTGTTCTATGACTTCATCTTGTAAAACAACCATGCCAAGTAGAAGAGTCATGACTGGAGCAAGATGTTCTTTTCCTTTTGCTATAGAAAACTTTAAGAACATGGAACTACCTAATGGGGCATTGTTTCTATAACTAGGGTAACGGGGCTCTGTTTCTGAAACTGGGGTGACTGGGCTAACTGATTGGTTAGGCTTCCCTCCGCTTGACTGCACTGTCCCGCTTCTGTAACCTGGCTTGCTTGCATTGGCTAGACCCCCGAACATCCCTTTTGCGGTTTTCAGGCTTATAAGGAGTGCCCTTGCAATTGTTCGGGGCTGATCAGGGGAACAGCTCTATGTTCTGGTCAGCCGCCACCGGTGTGCTTCAATAAAGGCTTGATTCGATTATACGTGAGTGGTCTGGAAGTCAGTTTATGAAACCCTGAGACAAAGCTTTAACTATAACAATAGTAGGAAAGCAGAGCCCACCTGACTCCTTGACTGATACCTGGTCTGGACATTTTGCAGTCTTCAGCAAGCCTGCATGGACACCTAGCCGGGCTGAGGGTGGTGGGGGTCTTGATGTCTTCAGGGTTGGGCTGCAACATGCAGTTAGGCAGTTCTGAGCTTTTGAGAGATGTGTAAATAACATGTACAATGTGTCTGGTAGCAGCACAGACTCTGTAGTTTGGATGGGACAGGCACCGCATGCCAGGAGTAGGTCACCACAACCTGAGTGATGGGGACACTCCAGACCCAGGTCCCCTGTCTTGTCCTGGGTTCTCTTTGGCTGTGTCTTACTGAGTGGGCTCCTTTATAGCAGGTAGTTAAATTCCTGTTCCTCTGGCTTCCTGTCTCCTGCTGAGGCCACTTGGTCAGTTCTTTGTGGCTTCCAGGTTCCAGGTGGAAACAGGTTCCCTAGAGCTCACGTGGGGTCCTGCCTGCTACATGCAGAGCCTTGGTCCTTCCTGATGACACTGCCCTGTTCTTTTGAGGCTCCTTCCGTTTTCTTAAAATGAGCTCCAGGCCGTCGCCTTGGAGGTTTTGTGTTGTAGAACTTCTGGCTGTCCTTTGTTACTGAGACTGTATGCAGGCTAAAGTCCAAATAATATTTTAAAGAATGTGATTTCTTTTCTTTGCGGTGCCAGGGAATGACTCAGGGCCTTGCACCTGCCAGGCAATGGCTCTACACTGAGCTACATCCCCAGCCGTCATTGTTTTTTATCATTATAAAGTATATGTTGATTAAAAGAAATTTGGAAAACAAGAAAGAAGAAAGCATTTGGGGTGTGTTTCTTGCTAGTCTGGTTTGGTTTATAACATGGAGTTACTGATAAATTTGTGTGCTGTGTTCAGTTTTCTGGCTATAGGTTTTGAGTTAGTTTCACGCTCACCAGGAGCAGTGGGATGTCCTGTGGCCTTTGTTGGGGGGCTGCTGGCCTGCAGTCACTGACCAGCAGAGGTCGACAGCCACACTCCCCAAGGGAGCCTGTGAGCCCAAGGGCTAGTTCCTATGCTGCGGGCGGCTTCTCAGTTTGGTCTTTGTGATTCTGTGTAGGGGCTTGGAGGCTTACACCCCGAGATCCTTTTCTTGTATTTCCAGAAGTCAGTATCCCAACAAAATGGGGACTCTCCTTGAAAATCTACATTGATCTCTGCTGATAAAAATATTTCTTTACTCACTCTTCTTGTTCTCATGGGAAATTATTAAATGGAGGCATCAGACATATATTTTAGAGAAAAAAAAATATGGAAAGCTGAACCTAACTGTTGAAGAATGGCAGGTCGTGAGGCCTGGAAAGCGCCATTGTGCATCACTGGGGAGCTGGTGGAAAAGTACTGCACTGGCCGCCTCCCTGTCCCCCAGTACTTCTAAGAGAGCCTCTGGGATCTGCGGTGGAGAAGGGAGAGGCCTCTGTCGTCCTTGAGCTGCTGTGTTGTCTCCCAGAGATGTCCATCTGGGGAGCTCCCTGGGCCTTGCGCAGCCATTTCCCACAGTATGAGCACTCCGTGCTTGCGCCAGGACAGTTGAAGTGTCCCCAAGTGCTAGAAACTTCATCGCCCCTTGGGGAATGGTTTCCATGGAGCTTGAGTTCCGATTCAGGCCTGTGGGCTCAGCTCGAGGGCCGCCTGGGGCTGCAGCTCTGCTGGCCCTTGGTTTGGCGTCAGGCTCCTCAGCCCCAGGCTTGCTTGCTCAGCTCACTGTCTAGAGGCCCTGGCAGGCCTGCAGCACTGGAGAAGTGGGTGGTTTGTGATGTCCCTGGACAAGAGCACAGATGCTCCAAAACACCTGCCCCTCGTCTTGGTGGCTGGGTTCCCATGGACTGGGTGCCTGCAGCTTCCCTCTTCCTCAGTTCTGCTGGGCAGTGGATTCACGGGGCTGGGGCTGGCTTTACAGGACTTTGCTCTTCCTGGAGGGTGTCCTGGGGCAGTGGAGTCTCACTTTACCTGTCTGCCATGGAAAGCCCTTCTACTGTGCCTGACCCCTGGAGTTCTCCCGCAGTTACTTTAACCCTTCCAGATCTGGTTTTCTACTGCAAAGGGCCGGTGTGTGGGGGGTGAGTTTTAGATGACTTAGGGCTTCAGAAGGATGGCTCCAGGCACTAGGCTGGGGGGCAAGCCTGCTCTGTGCACTTGAACTGGCTGAACTGGAAGGAGGCGTGGCTGTGATTTGGCAGATCCTTGCCCTCCTGTCTCCCTCCCTCTTCTCCTCCTCCTTCCTCTCCTTGTTCCCCTCCTTTCTTGCCTTTTCTCCTTCCTGCATCCTTCCATCCTTCCTTCCCTCACCCCCTTCCCTCACCTCCTTTCTGATCCCTCCAGGGGAGAAGCTGGGCATTCTGTTTCTGTCCTAGACACTGAGACACCTGAAGGGGAGACAGTGTAAACAGGACTGTCGTGCCAAAGCCAACCACGCGTCTGCAGGTTTAGAGGGCAGTGCCGCGGCTGCTGTAAATACACCTCCGGCTGCCGACATGTTGTGGGCGAGCTAGGAGGAGGGCTCTAGCTGAGGCAGTGTATCTCACGGCCTGTCATTGATAGGTATCCTTGTGTTTGCCAAGTACTTTTCTTTGGAGATAGAGTCTCACTGTGCTGCCCAGTCTGGCCTTGAACTTGAGAACACCCCAGTCCCTTAGCCTGCTGTGTAACTGGGATTACAGATGTGCCACCACACCCAGTTGGTGTGAGCATGTGCAGAGGCCTTGCAGTGTTGGCTTCTCAGCAGCTCTGAGGTGCCCAGGGCCAAGGTGGGGAAGTTGTGCTGATTTTGCAGACAATGCAGAGTGGGCCACCTGCAGAGTCACCTGCTAGCTGGTGACAGAGGAAACACACAGTTGAGCTTCCTTCCTGCCTTTTTCCCACCTCTTTCCCACCACTGGTTGTCCTCAGTCATGGTGGTTCAGGGTGCTAACCGGTGAAACTCCATGAATGTCACCAATGTTTCCTGGCACTGCCTTCATACTGAGTATTGGAGACCTGAATGGGAGAGCAGCCCAGATGTGGGGTGCGTACGTCCACATCGGGAACAGCAGGCAGGAGTGCACAGTAGGGTTACTCCTGGAAGGGGTCAGTTGTGTTCTTCTTTCAGGATGTGTGTGCAGTTGGAAGCCAGTTGGCGTCCAGGTCCCGTGTGTTTCCAGGGTCTCCATTGGAACCTGCCCAGTAGACTCTGGATTGAGGCTGGCTGCGTTTAGAAGGAAAGAGCTGCTCAGTTGGGACTGCTCTGTGGCTCTTAGTTTCCTTCTTGGTAATCTTGAACATAAGTCAGATAGACTCACCCAGGTAGTAAGCCTGCAGGTTTTTACAGAACCATCAAGATGTGGTGGTGAACTCCATGGCCTTGAGAATTTGCTCAGAGCCAAAATCCTTCACACCAATGGCATTTGGCCTCAAGGATTGTTAGTATTCCCCGGGTATGTCATTGCACCCTTGGGGCGAGTAGTTGGAGTCTTTACAGACAGTTTCCTGGAGCCTGAGTTGCTTTCTTTTGGAATTCCGTCCTGCCCCCATTACTTTGTGACTACTGGATCCTAGGTTGGAATTACAAGTTGGAAGACTTGTAGGCTAAAGTGACTTACAGATGGATTAGTCATCTCACCTGGGGAACTGAGACCCAGAGAACACAGCGACCCTGAGAGCCTTAGTGGTTTCTGGAGGCCATTAGGCCAGGAGGAGGTCAGATCTCTCTGCTCAGTCACCTCAGGACAGTGCCTCCTGGGTCTTATATTTTTCTGGCTGAGTACCACTGCACTGCATGGAGTTGCAGATTTGTTTACCTCTTGACCAGATTTTGGACCGTGAGTCATTTCCAGTCCTGGCTGTTCTGAACACGCTGTGGCTATCTCTGTGAGTCCTTCTGTGTGTTCATTTCTCCCATGAATCCCGGGACTGCAGTTGCCATACCGTGTGATAAACATGTGTGTGATTTTCTGAGACACTGCTTGTCAGGTCCACAGCCCACTTGGGCCAGGGCAAGGGGATAGGTTGCTGAGAGGCCAAAGAAAGTGCCCGAAGCCAATGTGCAAGACATGGGAAAGCTTACAAGAGATGAGTGACTACTCCAAGAAGAGTTCAGTGGTGACAGGCTGAGCCAGTAGCACTCTGTCCCATGACTTTGCTCCAGGAAAAAGAGCCCCTCCATCCCTCCCAGTGCTGTGGGAGGACACACACCCTCTCCACAGGACTTTAAAGGTTGGTTGGCAGAAGCTTAGTTTGCTTAGTTCCACGTATGGCCGACGAGCCAAGGAGCCACTGCTGTGGTGCGCGCGCAGGCAAGCGCTGCTGCGACGGGTGCCGTCAGCCTGTCTTAGTTCTCAGACTTCTTGAGAAAAGACAGAGTCCTGCCTTATCCAGGAACCCTGGCCCACCCTGCCCTCCTTGTTCCTTTGACTTGGTGCAGCTCCAGGCACCAAGAGGCACTTCAGGAGCGTGGCATTCTTTTCTTGTCACTGTCTTTAAGGATGGTGCACTACTAAGCTGGTCCCCAGAGCTCCTGTGCTCTGCTTCCCCCAGCAGCGTGTGCAGGTGCCTGGGGGGCTCTGCATGTTTATCAGCACTTGTTATTGTCAGTATTTTAAATTTTGGCCACTGGATGTAATCATGAGGGGAGAGAGATTGATTGATTGATTGATTGATTGATTCTTCTCATTTTTTTCCCCCCTAGTACTGGGGATTGAACCACTGAGTTACATCTCCAGCCCTTTTTATTCTTTTGAGAAGAGGTCTGCTGACTTGCCCAGACTGACCTTGAACTTGTGATCCTCCTGATGCAGTTTCCTGAACTGCTCTGATTGCAGGTGGGTGCCACTGCACCTGGCCTGTGTGTATTTTTTTAAAAGCAGCTTCGTGAGGTATAATTGACATAGTAAACTGCACTTACTTCAAGTGTACAGTTTCTCTTTGTGGTTTTAACTTGTCCCAGGCTCAGTGGGTCCTTTAGATCATTCAGGGTACAAATCAAACATGGCTAGCAAAGAAAGGGTTACTAGGAGTTACTTATTACACTGATTCACAGAGCAAGGTGGCTGCCCTGTAGGCAGAATGGCGAGGAGGTCAAAGTTTGAACAACATATATATATATATATGCTTTGGGGGCTAGAAATTGACATCTTCACATGCTATGTTGCAGTCTCTCATTGTGCCTGTGCCCGGAAATATGTCTAAAATTGTGTTAGGTCTCCCGGCCTGGGCATCTGTTTTAGCATGTAAATGTATTTAAATGAGTGCATTGGTTAGTGAGAGGTTGTGGTCACATCTCCTTGCCACTTTGATGCCTTAGAGGATGGACTAGTCTGGGAACGTCCTCTGCCATTCACCTCAAGCTTAGAGCAGGAGGTCCTTTTCTTTCAATAATCACCGACTTTAACTGAACCTGTGCTCCTGCTCCATTTTACCTGACCAACCATGATCATCGATGAACATCTTACACTTGTTTCTACCATTTATAAATTATCTTTGGTGAAGTGTCTGTTTAGTTCTCTTGGCCATTTTTGTTGGTTTTCTCATTATTGAGTTTGGGGAGTTTGTTGTATATTCTGTATACAAGGCCTCTATCAGAATTTTTGTTTTGTAAATATATTTTTTTCTCTGTCTGTAGCTAGGGTTTTCATTTTTCTCAGCAGTGGCTTTTGAAGAGCAGACATTTTAAATTTTGGAGAAGTCCAGCTTGTTAATTTTTCTCTTGTGATTCATACTTTGGTCAGCACACTATTTTGGTTGGGCACGCCCTGGAGATGTTTCCAAGTCTGTGCGTGTACCTCTGCCCGACTTGGTCCTGCTCACACCTAACGTTATACACTGTTCCACTGTGTGAGCGTGCCACATTTGATCATCCAGGCATCCATGGGTAGACCTTTGGGCTTTTGTCCATTTTTTTTGGTTATCAGCCCCTCTGGTGGATGTGAGTGATGTCTCTTTGTGGTTTTGATTTTCATTTCCTTGTTAATTTATGATGTTGAATATCTTTTAATGTGCTTCTTGGCCATTTGTGTATTTTTTTTGGATAAATATCTATTCAGATATTTGCCTATTTGCTCCCTGGGTTCTTTGTCTTTTTATTGTTCATTTGGAAGATCTTTCTTAAAGCTTCTCTTTGTTGTGAGCCTTTTTCTCTTTCTGCTTATATCTTTCATCCATACTGTTTACTTAACGAGATGTTTTCTAAAGGAAGTAGTCGTGTATCCTTTTTGTGGTAATTCCTTTTTTTAAAGTTCTGGTCACCAAGAGATTTGGTTTATAGTTCTTTTTGTGTGTGCAGCGGCGGTGGGGGTGCGGAGTACCCAGGATTGAACTCGGGACGTGACCACTGAGCCTATTTTGTATTTTATTTAGAGACAGGGTCTCACTGAGTTGCTTAGGACCTTGCTAACTTCCTGAGGCTGGCTTTGGACTCACGATACTCCTGCCTCAGCCTCTTGAGCTGCTGGGATTATAGGCAGGCGCCATCGTGCCTGGCTGAGAATTGGTTTATATTTCTAAAAATTAGGATGGAGATTATTGATGGTTTAACTCAGCAGGGGCTGTTGAAATGGACTAAATCCCTAGAATCTGAAAGGGGTCTGATTTAGCAGGGAGGCTGTGGTGGTCAAGTGTATGAGCCCCTGCCCTGGGCTCTGGCTCTCCCCCTTATTGTATTGATCTCTTTCTTTGAGTATCCACCTTCTATCTGGTGGGTCTTTGGGGTGTTCCTACCTCTAGGTTTTTATAAATAGTGTTCCCAAGAACATTTGGGTTTCAGTTTTCCCTTAGATTCCTGCTTTGGTTCCTCTGGCTGTATTCCTAGGAGTATAATCTGCCAGATCATATGCAAGTTCTACATTTAACTTTTTGAGGAACTGCCAAAGTGTTTTCCAGGCAGCTGCCTGATTTCACACTCCCCGCACCACTGACGACGCTGGGTCACACTTCTCCTGTCCTCAGCAGCAGTGCTGTTGCCCAGCCTCATCCTAGCCTTCCTAGAAGGTGTGTGGTGGGTCTCACGTGGCTCTGATTCACATTTCCCCAGTGGCCAATGTGTTGAGCTTTATTTTCATGTGCTCTTTGGTCGTTTGAAGAAATGAATATTTTCTTTGCCCATTTTAATGTTGTGATCTGTCTCTATAATGGAGTTGTGAGGGTTCTTTATAAATTCTAGAGATTCAGCCTGGCATGAGGGCACACTCCTGTAACTCCAGCAACTTGGGAGGCTGAGGCAGGAAGATCAGAGATTTGAGGCCTGCCTCAGCAACTTAGTGAGACCCTGTCTCAAAATAGAAGTGCCACTGGGTTACAGCTCCAGTACCTAAATAAACAAGTCCTAGACAGGATCCTTTTGCAGATAGAAGACCTGTAAAGTTTTCTCCTGTTCTGTGGGTTGTTTTTTTCACTTTTTGGCTGATACTGTTTCAAGCACCAAAGTTTTTGATTTTCATGACATGTAGTCTGTTTTTTTCTTTTGTTGCCTGTACTTTGATGACACATCTATAAAACCATTGCCAGGGGGCCAGTGTTGCAGAGTGGAGCCGCAAATCCCTGACTTGCTGGTGTGACTCCCTTTCCTAAGCTGAGCTCCTTGGCTATTTCTGGGTGTCCTTGACCTGGGGTTGCAACTAATGCTGGACAAGCCAGATCGTATGCTGGATTTCTTGTTTTGGTTTAGTTGCATTCTGAAAGAAGCATTTATGTTGTCCTCTGGCTCTTGATGACAGGATAGATGGGAGAAAGGTGACATTGACAGTATCTATAGCGAGCACAGCACAGGTTTCTTTTGTCTGCTTTTTGTACATCGAGATCAAAGACCCGTGATGGTAAAGCCTGCTCTGTAAGGAGCTGCAGTGCTGCTGTTGCCCACAGCAGAGGACTTTGGGGGTTTGGCTTCGAGTCCCGGCCTTCCTGCCAGTTCCAGCGCAGTGCACATTGTATGTCCCCCTCTGGGGCAGAGTCTTTCTGACCATCACCTTTCTGAAACCCTCTTTGTGGCCTGAGCAACCTTTTCATTTCTCTTCTTTTATTTTTTCACATTCTCCATGTTGGCCCCGTAGCCTGACTCTTCTCCAGTGGTAACACTTAGCAGTAGTTCACCCGGATCAAGTTAGGACATTTAGCTTGTTCAGCAAAAGTGTGTTAAAAATTGGGCTTTTATGCTGCTAGAAATGGCATAATTATTTGATATTGCATTAACTTATGTTTTTATATGTAATCAGTTATGCAACTGTTAATTGCTTTTTCCCCCCCAGTGGCTTTCAATTACTTGCTTAAAGAGTTCTTTTGTTTTGAAGGATGGTAAATATAGCAAGCTTGTTATTGTGGGGTGTTGGGTTGGGATTAGGGAGCTTCAGGATGACTGTTTATAGTGACACTGGCTCGGGTAACAGAACTTTTAGCAAAACTGCAGCTCTGTGAGGTTCTGCTGATGCCAAGCAGAGTTGTGCTACTTTCGGTGTCACTCATTGTCTGGGTCTGCAGCCCCGTCAGTCACTGGAGAGGGATAGTCTCACGAAGTATGAGAAAACCCGGCCATTGGTTTGTTCTGACCTGGAAGGTCATTAGTGGGTTTCCCCAGTTTCTTCTTGATGCATTCAACAGCCGACAGCTTGGATTGCCACGTGAAGGTGAGCTAACGCTTGATGGATATTGATGGATTTTAGGTTCCTGTAAGGATCAGGGTGACTGCATCCGGGGCAGTTCCCCTTCTCAGTGTGTGACTGGAAAGCACTTGGTGTAAATCAACATCCAAACGTGATTAAAAATAAACTGTGCCCCCCCCAAACATACCCCCAAGCGCTCTTCCTAAGAACCCAGCAGACATTTATGGTAAAGTCAGACACATCTTTTTGGATCTGTGCCTCAGAGGATGAGCATTTTTGAAGAAACAAGAGACTTTAAACTATTTCTTCCAAAGCCTCAGCTTTTAACTCTTCTTGGTATGCTTTTGTGTACTATATGCAGCGTGTGTGAAAACAGAGACACTCTAGGTGTTCCGTGCAGGGAGAGCCTTGCACTGGGGGTGGTGCTGGCCTGGTTGCTGGGATTGCTGGGGGCTGCAGGGACATGGTGTGCCCTGCTTGGAGGGGCAGCTCTCCTGGCAGACATTCCACGTGGGGACCTTGGGCTTGGGTCCCCTTGCCCATATTTCTGAGTCCAGCCTGCCCCTAGCAGGGCCTGGCAGTCCTCATTCTTTGTCAGCTCTGATGCTTTGTGAAGTGATCGGCTTTTCTGTCTCAGTCACGTTTTTAGTGACTAGTCCTGCCCACTGAGAGTGAAGTCCAATCGGGATCTCTCATTTCTATACAGGGCCATCTAGGAAATCTTTTAGGCCCTTAGCTCTGCCACGGTGCTCAAAAGCAACCTAAATGTGCAAACGATTGGGTGGCCGTGTCCATTTGGGAGTGTGTCTGCTACAGTAGGCTGTCAGGTGGGACTTGCCGTTCCCTTGTCCAGTCTTCTGGCCTACCAAAGCCAGAAATGAAGACTTTGGTGTCCAGCCTTACCCAGCCTCTGCCCTCAGCCTGGGTTCCTGCCCGTGTGCAGGGGCTCTCCCCGAGGGCTCTAGCTGTCCAGGTGGTGGATCTTTTAGAGTTCTGAGTCTCTCCAGTGTGGAAAGCCAGAGGCTGCACTTTGAGGAAAGGGGGCAAGGCCCTAATGTGGGCTGGTGGTTCTGACAATCTGGCTGTGCTCCCTGGGAAGGCTGACAGAACTCTGGGCTTGTTATGGGAAGTAATGAGGGCTGTGTGTCATGGCTGTAGCAGGAAAGGTTGCCATGGGTACCACCCCAGGGAGGGCCGAGTGGGCTCAAACATGGCATCTGTGGGCAGCAGAGACATCTGCTTTCAACAGCATCACATGCACACTGATGGGAGGTTGAGCACCAAGAACTTGGTGCCACTGTGTGTTCCCCCTACTCCCGAGATTGGACACCCCTCCATTCTCTCCCAAGAGATGGGCCAGGGTCAGATGTCCATACCCTCTCAGCCTCCCCTTTTCTGTTCTCTTGGGGAGGCTGCTGACTGACGGGGTGGCAGTTCACTGGGTTAAGCAGACACTTACCTGGGAAACAAAGGAACCCTGCCCAGGTCCCCGAGGAACCTCGTTGAGGTCTAAAGGCTGCTGGCATTGGAGGATGAGAACTCATGCTGGTTTGCCCTGGCAACTCAGACTCCATGTCCCTGAGCCACCAAGAGAAGAGCAGACTAGCGGATAGTGGTGGCTGTGCCATGTGTCCTATAGCCATCTCGGAGGACTGTCCCTTCTCAGGATGAGTCAGGACTGGCACTTGGGAGCAGAAGTGACAGGACTTGAGATGAGGCATCTCTGGAACAGCCCAACCTAGCTCAGGAGTAATGCACTTCCCCGTGTATGGACAGGAGGGCTGTTTCTAGGGATGCGGGGAAGGTTCCTGTGGCCATGGAGGTGAAGGAGGCAGCCTCTGGGCTCCTTCCTGCTCTCATTCCATCTATCCTGCGTCCTCAGGGGTGTGGCGCTCTGTCGGCACAAAAAGAATCTCCAGCACGATAGAAGTGGCTGGCTCACCAGCTCCTTGTCCCAAACACCTTCCAGACACCTATGCCTGCAGAAGGAGAGGACACCACACCCCCCGGGAAGCTCCTGCCTAGTGGAGCAGGAACAGCAGCCTGTGCACAATGAATGTGGGGGTGTCAGGATCGTGCCACTGGAGTTCACCTTTATCTTCCCTGAAAGAAACGCATTTTTAAAATACTTGTAGATTCGTAGTAAGTTGCAAAACAACACATGAGGAGGTGCTTCCTGCACTTGAGGTTCCTCCAGTGATAATTAATTCCTCGTGACATCCACCATGGTGTCAAAGCCAGGACACAGCAGTACAGCCTGCAGAGCTTACTCTGACATCTGTGTGTGTGTGTATGTGATTGCTCAGTGGTATCACAGGTGTGAATTTCTATGACTACTACAGTCAAGATACAGAACTAGATCCCTCGAAAGCCCTTTACTCACCCACTGAGGGAAGGACATTTGGGTTAGTCTAGATTTTTGGTTTTGAGAATAGAGCTGCTATAAATATTCACAATCATGTTTTAAATTCTCTGGGGCACAAGCCCAAGGCCACAATTGCTGGATCATATTGTACAGGCCTGTTTAATTTTTTAAGAAACTGCCAATCTCTGTTCTAGAGCAGCTGTTCTGTTTTGCATCCCCCACCTGAACAGAGAGGAGTTTCTCTGCCCCTCGCGTGTGTCTCCGTGTTTGGGTTTTAGCCATGCTCGCCATGGTACTCGAGTTTGTGAGAGGATAGCTGACTGTCCAGGGAGTCAGCGGAGGCAGAATGAGGACTCTTTGCTTTTCTCAGGTTTGGTGATACATGCTATTGGCTTTATCAATTCTAAAAACTGCTGCATGGCCTGGTAGGGAGGATTTTCCTGGCTTCATGTTGAGGCCTCGTGCTTTGTTCGGGGTGCCTGCATGTGACATCCTGCTTCTCTCTAGAAGCTTTTCAGCGGTGGCTGTCCCATGCATGAGGCACCATTCAGAGTGTCTGGTGGAGGTGGCCCTGGGGTCTGTTAGGCCAGCTCTCCCGCGTGCTTTGACTTCTGCACATGAAGTTGCACCTCTCAGTCTCTTGAGATGTGTTTTCTCAGTCTGTTGGTCAGGTCTGAAGAACTGCAGAAGACCTGGAGGCCGGATAGCTTTTCTTGCTGCCATGGAAATCTGGCGGTTCTCCTTCTGGGCCAAAGAAAACAGGATCCACTTCCCTCACCCCCAGAGTCCAGCTGCGCCACGGCGATATCTGCTCTTGAACTGCTGCTGCGGTCAGCTGAGGAGACGCTTGTGAGCTTTGCTTCCTTGTGGCCAACAGAAAATAACTCAGCAAAATGTAATTTTAGAAAGTAATGGTTGTTGTTTTTCCTGAGTTAGACATGATCGATGTTAAAAAAATTAGAAAATAAAAGTGTGCAGGAGAAACCAGAAAGACTGGTTCCGCCCTGAGGTAGCGCTGTGATGAACATCCTGGAGCTAGTCCTTCTCAGAATTTTTACAGTGGGCATGTGAGTGCCCAGCTTCCGGCCCAGGTAGCACTGTGGTGAGTGTCTGGAGCGTGTCCTGCTCAGCACTGTTTCAGTGGACGTATGAGAGTGCTCATTAGGCACCCCCCCACCCCAGTCCAACCCCAGGCAGCATAGAGAGAGGTTTTTCTTGTTTCCCAGAGTGACAGCAGGAAAGCGATTGTTTTCATTTGGGTTTCTTTGATTACTTCCATGAGTGGACATTTTCCGTATTCATATTGGTCATTTGTTTTTCTTTTGTGAGTTGCCTATAGTTTTTTTTTCTTTTTTTAAGTCCTATTGTAAAGCTCATTCCTTCCATGTTTGAAAACATCCTTTTTATGCTCAGGGATCTAGTCGTCTGGTGCGTTTCACATGTTTGTCCAGTTTAGTTACTTTTATTCATGGCTTTTGCCCTGCCCACAGTGCCCTGTGCCTGCTTCTGGTTGCTGTGCAGACTGCCCCCTCCCAGGAGTACCCCACTGCAGGCCTATCCCACGCCTGGTGGAGATGCTAGGCCTGTCCCTCTTTCCCTTTTGGGAGTCAGTTGGGGGACTCAGAGAATTCTTGGCTGCCTTGGAAACCACGCCCTCCCTGTGAAGGGCCGCCTCTGGATGTTAGCCTTGGATATTGAGCCCAGCGAGGCACAGAGGCGAGGGACCCTTCCTGCTGCTTTAAGGCCCATCTGTCCTTTATAAGCCACACCCTGAATACCAGAGTCCTGTTCCATCCCTTGTAGTGGGAAGTTTCTCCTTGCTGGCCAGGCAAGCGCTCACCCCGGGCCAGGTTCCTGTCCTCCTCCTGGTGGGGACAGCTCTGGCTCACTCTTCATGGTGCTGTGGGTTCTTAAATTTCTAGTGTCTTCGAAGGTGTTGGAGCTGGAGGGCAGGCACTTCTGTGTGGGAAGTCCATCCAGTGCTTCTTTTCAGCGGAAGTCCTTCACAGGCGGAGTGTTTGGCTCAGTGCTGGCGCTTTCTTTGTTTCCTAGGATTTTTGCCTGCCCCCTTGGCCTCGTGGCAGGTTCATTTCACTGTGGACAGAGGAGCCGGGAGGGGTGTCGGCACTTGCCCTGTTGTGTTGTTTTCCTGTGACTCGCTTTACCCCGTCATGCTGCAGAGCCGTGTGTGCTGAGGCACATCCTCAGGCACTTGGGAGTTCCCTCACAGGAAGCCACGGAGGCAAGCAGCTGCCTGGAAGACAGAGGTGACTTTGCTAGCATCTCCACCAAAAGTCGGAACTCAGTGCAAATGTGCAACTTGAATGGGATCAAGAAGCCGATTCTGATTTAGAGCCTGGTCTGAGAGAGGCCAGCAGCCTCTACTTGACTCTACTAAGGCCCTGGAGATTGCAGCATGGTGACTATGGCAGTCGTTCATACCTCTCAGTTCTTACACCTGGAAACCATGCTCATTCTAGGCGAGGTTGTCATAGGATTGGTCCTGAACTGGGGGGTCCAGTGTGTTCCGCTGTAATGTGTAAGAGATGAGCTAGAAACATCCTTTGTGGAAACCAACAGGCCAGGCCGCAGTGCCATATGTGTAGGCTGGATTTCCGGGGATGTTTAGGCTCATGATGGCCAGCCTGCTGGGACCAGGATCACTTGGAGAGTCGCACTTCAAGAATTTTCCACTGCAGCAAAACACAGTCCATGGCAGGAAGAGAGAAGTCATGAAAGCCCGCAGGTAAAGTGGATGACAGAGTTCACAAGAGCTGCAAGTCAGAGCATCCGAGAAACTTTAAATATGTTTAAAATACTGGGAGAACTAAAGGAAAGCCCTCAATGAGCAGTGCTTAGGTAGAATTGAAAAGGACTTAAAGTGAAATCCTGAAAGTAACGTGCAGTTACGGAAACCAAGTAGAGTATAGCAGACTAGACGTGGCTAAAGAGAGCATCAGAAGTTGGAAGGCATCTGTAAGGAAGAGATAGAGATTGTGAAAGAGAAGGTAGGAGAGATGAAAATTGGAATAAAAGATGTAACATTCAGTAGGACAGAATGGAGAGAATGCAAGCAGGATAGTGTCTCAAGAAAAACTTCCTTCCTGAGATGTGGGAAGTTGATGAAAGACTGTGTCAAAGAAAGATCCAGTTCCAAACAGAATAAATAAAACACATAGACACATAGAATGAAGGAGCAGAGCATCAAAAAGAAAGAGTGAAACTCCTAGGAGCTGCCAAGAAGGAGAGGCTGACCAGCTGGGAGGGCATGTGAGGGGGCCAGCTCCCCGCGGCTCAGCAGTGATGGGTCTTGTGGACCCACCTGGGCCACCGTGCTCTGGAGCAGGATGCTGCTTCCAAATAAAAGAGGTAGCAGGGGCAGGGAAGGAGGCCCGCTTCCTCAGAAAGGGGATGCTCAGTGTGGGGGCGCATTGGCTTCTATGTGGCATTTCCTCCAGTCATGAAAGGTGAGGTGGTGCTTATCTGACCCCTGGTGGAAATGGGTGTGGTGGGAGAAAGACCATTTCAATGATGAGAGCAGTTTCCAGACCTTTCCCGGTGTCTGGAAGTTTTGAACTACGGCTGTGTGTTCCCATGTCCTTTTTCTTAGTGGAAAACTGAACCAAGGAAAAAGAAGATGAAAAACAAAATAAAATCTCTGCTTTTTTTCCCCATGAGAATTATATAGAGCCCATTATGGAAATAAAATGATATCAGAGGGCCAGGAATTGAGCATGTTCCTTACACCTGGCATCTGGGTCCTTTACCAGCAGTAAGGTGGCGGGGAGCCTCCCACAGGGCAGCTGCTCACCTCAGCCCCCAGGGCCTGATGCAAGGACACACAGGCTTTGGCAGAAGAAAGGTCTTCCCTCTTCGCCACTCCTGGAGTCCAAGGAAGAAGCTGCCAACAGAGTGTCACGTTAGTGCATTTGTGGGGAGAGCACCTAGTTTTCATCAGATTGTTTAAGAGCTTAAAGGCCCTTCCAGGGGCTCCATCCCCTTCATTCTGAGTTTTCCAAGTGCCTTCTGGTTTATGGGCAGTTGCAGCATCAGGGAGAACAGCTGAGCTGGGTGCAGCCCCCAGCTTCCCTGGGCTGGACTGAGGGAGTAGAGCTCTGCAAAGTCCCTGGTGCCTGTGTGTTCGACTCTTGGAGAACTGTCATTTTCTTTGCTCTCTATGGATGGCACTGTGTTTCATGACCCATGAAATGCCATGTGCCTGTGAGAGACCACTGCTGGGCTTCTTCCCTTTCCTAGCAGGCTGCTGAGTTGCCACCAGAATGATGGTATAAGAAATGAAGTTGCAGACCAGAGTAAACTGTCCTTTTTCTGGGTGGATGTACCCTATTCCCACGGGACATGGGCCTTCTCTGCTCTGTCCTTGGCTCTTTCCCCAGCTAGTCTCTTCAAAGCCCAGGGATGGAGAGTGGTTGGAGCTCCCTCCCCAGAACTGCCCAGAACCTCCCAGCTCCATTCTGGGCAGAGCTCACATGCACAGGTGAGGGACTGGCCCGGAGTGGGCAGTGGGGTGCACTTCTCACTCAGTTCAGTTCCAACTCGGATTTGCCCTCCCAGGTGGCAGGCATCTGCTTTTCCTCCGTCTGCTCTCCCGGGCACACGTGGTGGTTGGCTTTCTCTTTATCATTTGCTCCCTTGGGACAGCCACCCTTCCCCGCTGGAGAAGCTGGATGAAGGGAGGGATTACTGCTAATTTGGATCCTGCATCAGTTGACCATGTGGAGCTGGGGACAGAATCTTGGGTCCCTCCCAGGAGAGGAGTCCACTCTAATTCCTGTTCTCACTGTACCCATGCCTCGTAAGCCCTGCCTCATCCTAAACCTGACCACATCAGCTCCCTCGTCTTTACACAGACCATACTTGTTCCCCCAGCCTTCTTCCAGTGTTGCTTACAGTGGCTGAGCGCCCTTCTGCGAGCTACAGACCGCGCACTAGGAGCTGGGAGTATCACTGTCACTCTCTGCTGCACCCATGGCCCTGGGCTGGCCCTGCCCGCTTCCCCCACACCTGCTCTCCTTCACTTCCTGCCACATTATTCTCACTAACCGTCGCTCAGTCCCAACCCCTGCGTGGTTCCTGGAGCACAGTGAGCACTCCAGAACAGTTCTGGACAGACTCATTTTGGGGATTTTGTTCTGGCCCGTGGCCTGGATGGCCCCCTGGAGCAGGCACCCCTTTGAAGCAAGAATGAAGGTCTCAGCCACTCTGACTGGAGGAGGCAATGCCAGTCACATCTAGGGATGGTGGAACAACTGTTTTAAATAAAGTACGCGTTGCACATGCCTGGAAGTGCTTTGCTCCTCCTGTTTACTGAATAAACAACATCAAAGTAATTTTTAAAAAAAGAGTTAGAAAGGACAGCATATCCCCAATCTGCCTCTCACCGCTCGGCTCCTTCCCCCATTTCCTTTTATGTAGATACATCTTCCTGACACACTTAAACTCAACATGGATTCATTTTATAGGTGTTTGTTTTTAATGTCTTTCTTTTCTTGAGGTCGGGTCTCTTTGTGTTGCCCAGGCTGACCTTAAATTTGACTCAAGTGATGCTTCCATCTTCGCCTCTGGAGTAACGCAGAATGTGCAAGGCATCGTGACTCGCTTAACCTCATTTTTAATGTAATTTTTTAAAACAAAGCCGCCCCCGCTTAAAAAAATACTCTTTGTAGAAATTAAGAAAACATGAATAAGCTTAGAGAAAAAAATGTTTGGTACGTTAGCATGTTTGTAACTTTAACTTCGCATTTTTACAGCGTGTCTGGCCTTCAGGTTCTGCACAGGGCCTTGTCACGTGACGTGCTAGTGACTGGCGAACAGATTCTTGCGGTTTTACCTTTCTATAGCTAAGGCTGAACCATGATTTGAATGGCCAAAGTGCCATCAGGCTACGTGGGCTAACACTCTGTCCTATGATGTCCCAGGCTTGTGGTTTCCTGTTCCTGTGGTCACTTTGGTGGCCAGGCCTGGGGTCCTCAGCCTGGGTGTTGGGAAGCCTGTCCACATCTGGCAGAATGGACCTCACCAGGGTCTCCTGACTAATATCCATTTCCATGGTCTGCTTTTCCTCTTTTTGGCTCCTTTTTATAAAATATTTTTAGCCATAGATGGACACATCTTATTTATTTATTTATCTATTTATTTATTTATGTGGTGCTGAGAATTGAACCCTAACCCTAACCCTAACCCTCACACGTACTAGGCAGGCGCTCTACCACTGAGCCACCACCCCAACCCATCTTTTTGGCTCTTGATGGGGCATGCCATGTAGTCATAGCCTTGAAATTGGAGATCATGGTATAAATTTGATATTTTAACTTAAGCAGCATTTTGTTCCTGGGATTTGAGAGCTCATTTGTGATGTGTACATGTTCCTTCCCAAGTAATTTTGCCCTGGGAAAGTGCTGTGATTCTTTTTCCTTTATTATGACTGTTGAACATTTTTCTTCCATAGGTTGTACGTATTAATAAAATGGAAAACGCACACGGGTGAGCTTCCCGTTTTGGCCTTGTCTTTGCTGACAGACATTGTTTTCATTTCCTGACTGCTCAGGGGAAGCCTGAGCTTGCTGGTCTTGGTGAGGTGCGCTGATGCCACATTTGTTCAGGGAAGCTCACTTCATGATAGGAGTTGTATTAGCCACTGGCTGATTAGACAGTGTGCTCAAGGACATTCTTAAGTTTGGATCTAAAATACCAGAATGAATGGATTAGGCTGCATATTTGCACAATCATTTCAAAATTATTCTTGTAATGGCATGGAAAGATTTCCCAGGGTGGAGTGTTCGCAGCTGGGAAAACAGTTGTCGCTTTGAAGACATTTTCCCAGGCACAGAGCTTGCATCTCCTGCTGTTAGGAGCATGGGCAGGGTCTGGCTTGACTGGCTGCTCCCGGAACCTTGCACTGGGCAGGGCAGCTTCACAGTGTCTGCGGGAGCACACTTGTACCGACTGGGAGAAGGACGGTGCTTCCCTTTGCCCCAGTGCCATCTGAATGCCATTAGGGAGATGCAGTATCAGAATATATGTGAGCCCTTGGAGGCCATCAGCTTCTCTGGCCGATGAGCTTTCTTTTGTGTGCATCAGTATTTTTAAAGGTTGGTAAATGAGGTTCGAATCTGAGGCCTGGCCTTGGTGCTGACAGTCAGGTTTGGCCCAGTGGTGCTGTACCTGTCTCCTCAGGCCTGTTGTGGGCCTAACAGCCTTGCCCATGCTCAGGTCAGTATAGCAGTCCCCTGAGTTAGGCCCTGTGGCCCACCTAGAAGGGTGTGAGTATAATCGGCCCGAGTGTGTGAGGGAGGCCGTTCCACCAACCTTTGGGTGCTGTATCCATAGCCGGGGCAGATGCTAGGTGGGGTTGGTCATCAGGTGACACTGATACTCAAAACACGGTGCTTTCAGTAGGGCAGAAGTTTAACTTAAAGTTCAGGGTCGGGGCTTCCCTGCGCCATGCCTGTGCAGGGGCCTGCTCCTTCCCTCGGACTGTTCTGCCACCACCTAGAGCCCATCAGAGCCCACTCTCACGCTGTTTGCAGGTGGGGGCAATCCCCTTCACTCCTGTGTCCCTCCTGTAAAGTGGGGACAGCTGCAGGCCCGTGTCAGTATCAGGCAGATCCCATGAGGCAGAGCGTGTGGGAGGCAGAACACAGCACTTGCATATGGTGGGTTCCAGGTGAAGATGTGGTCTGAATTTCTTGCCTGTTGGCTTCCGAACCAGGAAGCCAGGATTTGTCAGCTGTCCTACCTGCAGCTGTCTAGCAACACAGTGACCTTTGGTAGTTGGAGTGGAAGTAAAGGAGCGTTTGTGATGACAGCCCGTTCACCACAGAGACCCTAGACTACAGTGTGCCGTTCCAGCCTCCACTGCACTGATGGCGCCTGATTCTTTAAATCAGTACGGTGAGTTGTGCCTTCTGTGTGTGGCTCTTTTCATAACTGCACCTGACAGAAGTCTTTAGCACAGGGATAAAGTTCCCACGCGGGCCCAATGTGACCCCTTTCCTTTGCCTGCAGTTCGGTGCGGTTTTCTTCATCCTAAGTGACTGATTAATGGAGGCTCAGCTGTGTGATGGTGAACTTAAATGGGCTAGGTTCACAGAGCACCGTGCCTGTGGACTAGGAAGGAGTTCTAGAATGAGTCTCATTGGCAGCCATGGAAGCATACCCTTTTGCCTGGGAAGATGTGTCATCCAGCCCCCAGAAAGGAGGTCCCAAGTTGACCAGGACAGGTCTGTGGGTGACACATGTTGGGTGTGCGTGCAGATGTATGTGCCTGTGTGCACGTGTGGACCCTGCAGACGTCCAGTGCTCTTGGTCCTCCCGCACAGTACTCTGGTTCTGCCTGGTCATGGCTCTGCACTCTTCTGGCCTGAATGGCCTGTGTCCTGCTCTGTGAGGTCCCTGCCTCTGAAGCCCAGCACTGCTGTCCTTGAGTGCTTCTGCATCCCCCAGCTGCTTGTTGGGTCCGGATGTGGCAGCTCCTGTCAGGGTTCCCTCTGGTGCCATGTCGCCAGCATGTCTGAAGAGGGACTGTGGGTTTGTGACTAGGGAGGGAAGTTAGAGATGTTTCCATGCATCTCTAAATTGAGTTTCCCTGCAGTGCGTATTTGGTAAGAGATCTAATATGTGGCATTTTCTTTCTTCCTGTCCCTGAACACTTCCTCCAGACAAGTGCAGCCACAAGTCCCACACTGTCAGTTTATCCAGACAAGCAGTTTGAAAAGGAGCTGTGCCGCGGCTTGCACAGCCTTGTGGAACTTTGTTTCTAGGAAGATAGAACTGTGTTCAAGATGGCAGACCAGGGAAATTGCCTTCCCCGGCACAGGGCTGAGCGGGCCGGGCACAGGGCACCTCCTCCTGCTTGGGAGCCTCGTGACTGGCGCAGCTTGCCCTGTAATGGTCTGCAGGGGGAGGCAGGTGGTCTCCTTGGGATAAACTAGTTGCAGAAAACTCAGTCTTGATTTGCTTTTACAGCTGTGTGTACCATTACAGGTAGATTAAACTTCAAAGGTTTTAAGGGAAGATATTCTACCTTGGAGTGGAGGGTGAGGGGGAAGCCCACGAAGTTTGGGGGCTAAGCTGTCTTGTTGGTAGGAAGTCCCTGGGTGCTACTGTGGTAGAGGCTTCCTAGGGGACTGCGGGGGGCTGTAGAGCATGAGTAACACGAGAGGAGGAACTGGCCACAGGGCCGGCCACACTCCCCAAGTTGCTGAGGGCTCCTGATATCCCTAGGCATGGGCTGGTGTTGGGAGTTAAGTGAGGTCACCAGGAGCCTGGTCTCTTCCCCTTTTCCTTTGTTGGCAAATGACTTTTGCCGTTCACTGATTTACACATGCCTCTCTTTCCTCAGTCAAATTCACCTGCTTCAGGGAAGTTTTCTTCTCCAGATGGCTTTGACTTAGCAGTTGTGATTCAGCAGGGCTTTATTTATGCTGCAGACGGGCATGATATACCATAGGCTTTCCTTCTCCCCCTGCTTTACTGTAAAATGCACAAATAGAAGGGTGTGTACCACTTCCACAAAGTGCCCCCCAGGCTGAGACGGGAGGCTGTTCTGTCTCTTCCCGGCCATGTCCTTGCTTTCCCCAGGGTTTATTTCCAACGCGTGCATCCCAGAAATACATTTGGCTTTGCTTGTATTTGAGCTTTATGTGAATGGAGATGTTTTGTTTTGTTTTTTGGTACTGGGAATTGAATTCAGGGGCACATGACCACTGAGCCACATCCCCAGCCCTATTTTGTATTTCATTTCGAGACAGGGTCTCACTGAATTGCTTAGCACCTCACTTTTGCTGAGGCTGGCTTTGAACTCGTGATCCTCCTGCCTCAGCCTCCCTAGCTGCTGGGATTACAGGTGTGTGCCACCGTGCCTGGCAATGGAGATGTATTATGCATTTTTTTCTTTTGTATTTTACTGCTTTGGCTACATTTTGTATTAGCCATGCTGTTGTGTCTAGCTCTAAATTGTTCATTTTTATTGGTATGTGACTATACCATAGTTTATCTGTTTTTCTATTCATCTGAATATTTTTAGTCTTTGGCAGTTATAAACAGTGCTGCGAAGAATGATCATGTATATCCTATCAGACAGGTGTATGGGCTCCTCTTGGGGACATACCTAGGGTGGGATCATAGTGTTAGGGCTGTGAATCTTCATCTCTACTACATAAACCAACTGAATTAGTTACCTGATGCAGAATATAGTGGCTATAAGAACAAATTCGTAGATGGAAATCCGGATGTATCTCAGCCAGGCCTTTCAACTCATAAAAGTAGTCAAGGGTTGTCCAGGGCTGAGCTGGTTGGAGCGCTCAACTGGGGTTGGTCTGCTTCCAGCCTCACTTGTGGGTATTGGTAGGATCTGATTCCTACAAGGTTGTTATACTGAGGGCTGCAGGTCCTTGCTGGCCCTTGACCAGGGCTGCCTTCAGTTCTTCTACATGGACCTCTCCTTAGGGAGCTCCCAGTTGGCAACTGACTTCATCAGAGGGGGAGAGGGGAGAATGCAAAGATCAAAAGTCCCAATCTCAGAAGTAATGTCCTATCCCCCTTGCTGAATTGTTTTCTAGTGGCATTTTGCCAGGTGCAGCTCACTCCTGGGGAGGGGATCGTCCAGGGTGTGACTGCCAAGAGGCAGGTCATTGGGAGCCTCGCAGAAGCAGTCAGCACACATCCCTGTGTTCCCTGAAGCTGGTCATGCCAGTTAACACCTCAGCAGCAACAGATGAAAGTGCATGCCTTGCTGTTGCCTTGGCAACATGGGATGGCCAGGCTTTTATAATCTTATGCATGCGAGTAGCAGTCATCATGGGCGGGTTTGTGCGTCTGTGTGTGTGAGTGTCTGTGCCTGTACATGTGCATGTTGTGTGCACACCTGTCTGCATTTGTGCTTGTCTCTGTGGGCATGTGTGCATGCGTTTCTCTCTCTGTGTGTGTGTATGCCTTTGTGTGTCTGGGTGCATGCATGTGTGTGTACATGTATGCTGGCTGGGAAAAGGTGATAGGGCCTAGTGTCATCTGTATCTGAGCTGGTGTTCCTGAGAATGCAATGTGTTCTGGGTACCACAGTGAGGGTGCTGTTGTAAGCACATACTCCGGGTCCCTAGGTACTTCCCTGCACTGTCCAGCTTGCTTCTGGAGGTTGTCCTGAGTTCCAGAGGTCCTTTCAGCTTGACATGCCTTTAAGATGTTGATCAGTATGTGTTGCCCACCCAGCAGGTGATAGCTGGCCTGCCCAGCCAGAGGCTAGTCTGTGGAACTCTCTGGGATGTGTCTGGCCTTGGGGGTTTGTTTCAGCCAGTGCAGCTTGAGCTCCTGAGGGTAGCTCAGGAGGAGGAGGAGGAGAAGCAGGCTGTGTTGGTTCTCCTCATTCCTGGAAAATGACTGCTTTTGAGTCAACAAAGAAGGACACTATGTTCATTCCCAAGAATGTCCCATGTGAGTGAGGTCCACCTCCTTCTTTTGCTGTCACTTCCCTGAGGTGATGTGATGCCCCCTGGGGATATGGCCTTTACCTCTGCTTGGTTAATGCTATGAGGAGGTGTGTGGCCCACAGCCACTAGCTGTGGCTGCCATGTATTCATTGAGCAGGTGCTTGCCGAAGGCCCCAGCGCCGGCTGTGTTGGGGATTTCACAGGAGCTTGCACTCTCCTTCCTTAGGGCGCTGAGGTTGCAATGGGGAAGGCAGACGCTCAGGTGGGAATCAGCGCAGGAGGCTGGAGGTAGCCAGAATGTTAGGCAACATCCTGCAGGGGAGGAGGAAGGAACAGCAACTTTGCTATGAAGCCACCCACTCAATTGTATTTTCTCCCTGGAGAGGCTGCGTATCAGCCTGTGTGCTCAGCAGAGCCAGCCGCTGGCCCTGGAGCTGGGCCTGGAGCTCCAGGACCCAACAGCTGATTTTTTGCGATAAGTTTTGGATTAACTCCACCCCAGTGTGAAGGCATAGAAACACAGGCAGGCTTGGTACACTTTTGTGTTCTGTGTCCCTTTGACTCTTAAAACCCTTATTGGCAGATGGGACCCCACCCACTTAACCAGGGCAGCAGTCAGATGAGCTCAACACTGACGTCTTCCTACACACAGCCTGGGTGCACGAGGAAGGCGAGGCTGTGGTTGTGAGCAGACACACGCGCCTGTTTGAGTGTCAGCTCCGGGCTATCCTGGGAACCCTGGTAGACTGCTCAGCTTGTGCTGCTCAGAAGTGACCATGGCTGTCTGGGCAACCTTGGAGTAGCCTTGGTGGCCATCCCTCAGCTGTGGAGGGGCCTGCCTAGAACCCACTGGGCCCAGGGCCCATCCAGCTGTGCCAGGACCTTTGCCCTCACTTCTCTGTGCTCCCTAGCCTTCTGCCCAGAGCCCATTCTTGGAGGACTTGTTGATTAATTGTAGGCCGGCAGCTTTCCTTTTAGGGGCCATGGTCTTTGCCTATGAGGGAGATGAACTTGGAAAACATCTTTTTCTGTGACAATTCCAAATGGAACCCAGGAGTCTGAGGACACTGTGGAGAGTGAGCATCCTGGGACGTAATGGCTATTCATGATGACCCTCTCCCTCCCTCTCTCTCCCCTCCCTTAGTTCCCGTGCAAGGCGGACTCACTGGCTCCCCACCCTCCCAATAGTCCGGAAGGCAAAGCGCATTAAATCTGTAACAGGTGGAACTTCCCCAAGCCTCTGTTGATCATTTGCAGGAAGAGGAGCTGGAAACCCCCAAGGTCCCAGCTTCTTCTGTGATCTGACCCGGGAGCAAGCACTTGTGTGTGTCCATGTGTCTGTTCGCCTTGGGTCTCTGCTGTTCCCAGGGATGCCGGTCACAACTGTGATCTACAGGGTGGCAGTGCTGTGGGATGGTTCAGTGATAAGCCTTGTTTTTAGATTTCTGAGCACATCACTGGTGAAAGCGTCTAAGTAATTGAAATGATATTGTTGACTCCCTTCTGTCCTTGGTCACTCCTGAAGTGTGCACCTATGGGGGCCGCGGGGCCAGCCTGTGCAGGTCCCCTAGTTCTCCAAGGACTGTGCCCAGCAGGAGGGAGAACTGGCCATAGCCATTGTCTGAGATCCTGGAGAATGATTGACTACATTCAGCTTTAAATTTTACCAAAGTTCTTTTTCTCTATTTTTAATTTAAAATCATATCAAAATAGACCCCAGATAATTAGCTTGCCACTGTGGAAAAGAACATAAAGCTTGAATCACCAGCAGTAAGTGAGGAGAGAAAACTAGGAATTTTACAGTAAATGCTAGCAGCAGTTCCTGGGACTCCAGAAGGGTGCTGGGCATCTCCCTGTGTGGGGTATGAATGAGAAGCTATTAGGGAACATTGACTTGTTGGGACGTACCTTCATGCCATGAACTCACCCTCTAAAGGGTCACAGCTAAAATGGACATCCACCTCCACAGCCATGTTGGAGCACCTTCTCCGTCCCCAGGGGCAGCTCTGTGCCCCCTCGCAATCTCCTTTCCCCTCTGTGGCCCTGGCAGCCCCTTCCTGCCCCTGGATTTGCCCACTCTGGATACTTTGTATAAGAGGAATCACACAGATATGGCCTTCTGTGTCTGGCGTCTTTCGCAGTAGGTTTTCCAGGTTTGCCCGCGTTGTTTTGTCCCCTGACCCCGTGATATCCCCAGAATGCTTTTCCCTCCTTGTGGTGGCTCATCTCATCTAGGGTCTTCATCGCATGTAATTGTTCCCCCTCTTTTCTCCTGACTTTAGAAGAATTATTCCACGCTTATCTCTTTTTTTTAATATTTATTTTTGTAGTTGGACACCTACCTTTATTCCATTCATTTATTTTTATGTGGTGCTGAGGATCGAACCCAGGGCCCTGCGCATGCCAGGCGAGCGTTCTACCACAGAGCCACAGTCCCAGCCCCTCCACGCTTATTTATCTCTATGACATTCTCATTTTTTTTTGTAAATTGGCTTCCTTTCATCATTTTGGGTTTTTCTGGTATTTGCTTCTGATTAGACTCAGTATGTACCCTTCGATTAGGACATTAGAGACGTTTTGTCCTTCTCAGGGTATCACAGCTGGGTTTTTTCCTCTTGGTGATGTTCATGTTACCACTCAGTGAAGGGCTGTCCCATCTCTGCTGTGTAGTGACTTTCCCTTGCTTTAACGAGCAGTCTGTGGGAGCTCTGCAAATACCCCACTGCTCCTGGGGTGCCTCCTTTGGGGGTTCTTGGCCTGTTCCAGTCTCACAGTAAAAGCTGCAAAGGGACAAGTCCGTCCCCCCTCCCTGCTCCTGTCCCCCCAGCAGTCCCTCAGTTATAGGCCATTTTTTTTCCATAACCAAAAATCCCCACATCTTTCACACACTCTATTTATTATTATCTTTTCATTAGTTGCTTATTTAAATTATGTTTGTTGCCTGTTTATTATTAGAATGGGCTCAGGATTCTTTTTAATAGTTTCTAATTATTATTAACTTTTTTGGAGGTACTGGAGATTGAACCTAGGGATGCTTCACCACTGAGCCACAGCCACAACCCTTTTTTATATTTCTTTTAGAGACAAGGTCTTGCTGAGTTGCTCAGGGCCTTGCTAAGTTGCTGAGGCTGGCTTTGAACTCACAACCCTTCTGTCTCAGCCTCCCAAGTCGCTGGGATTATAGGCCTGCACCACTGTGCTCAACTTTTATTAACTCTTCTTAATCCTCCTAGCCTAGATTTTTCCGGATTTGGCCAGTGGGAATCCTTTGGGCCATCTCCTGTGTCCTCTGGGTATGATTTTGACATTCTCACACCGGAGAGTCTCACAAATGGAGATCCACCTGCTTTGCTGCATTCCCATGGGGTTCTTGAGTGCCCCTCTGCTTCCTGTGTGCTTCTGCCTCCCTTGTCCTGCGAGAACTCTGTCTTCAGGGGCATCAGCACATTTACCCTTGTGCTCACTCACAGTACAGACGAGCGGCTCCGCGCTGTGTGCCACGCTGCAGAGAAGAGCCTATTGAGAGGCTCCCTCGGCCCTCCTCCCCACCCTTCCTCCAGGACTGAAGGTGTGTGTGCCAGGGAGGTGTAATAGATGGCATGCCACCATTCCTCACCAGGCCTGGGAGCCGGGAAGGACAAGGTCATGGTCAAGAGTTAATTGTTGCACACAAAGAAAGTGATGGACTCCTGGTCAGTGCTCATCAGGTGTTTTTTACGTGCCTACAGCTATGGACTCTCCAGCCCGTTGCAGGGTTTAAACTACATTATTGTGCGGGAGAGTTGGGTTACCAGGAAGCAACAAAGCAATTAAAACGCCTTGATTTTATCTTGTGGTGTTCCTGCCCCAAATAATCAAGTTAGCCTCAGCTCTCAGACAGATGCCTTGAGAAGGGCTGGGTGGGGTGCGCAGAGCCCTGCGGGGCTTCCAACCTCCGCTCTGCCCATCGCACAGACGCAGAGGAGACTTCAGGGGCACCAGGCCCAGCCTCTGGCTCTGGAGGGTCCCATTTCATTAGGGAAGCCCTCTGCCTTGTGCTCACCCTTGTAGCTATCCATCCCACTGACTCTCAGCAGTTCTGCCAGTTTCTCAGCTGGGGAAATGTGCCTCGAGTGTTGGCGAAGGAGCTGCGCTGTAGCCTCATGTGGCCCTTGCCCATGGCAGACCTTCTTGAGGAGACCTAGTCATCAGGAGCCTCAGGCAGAAGGCTGCGTAGGAGTGAGTGGGGACAGCTGCGTGCAGGAAGGGGTGGACCTGTTCTGCATGGCCAGTCTGCAGGTGGCTTCTGCTGTAGCCCAGAGAAGCGCTCTAGAGTTCTGGCCTCAGGGACGGGTGCCTTGGAAGGATGGATCCCCTCCCACTGTGGATATTTTGGGACTTTGGGCAGATGCAGCTGCATTTAGAGTCCCCCCGGGAGGTCTCCCTCCTGCCTTCCCTGAACTTGCTGGAGACGTAGCTGCAAAGGAGAGGGCTCAGCCTTAGGTGACGCCAGGGTGCCCAGGGCTATCCGGCTCTGCAGTTGCCACACTGAGTACTTTTGCTTTTAGCATCAGGGTTGCCGCTTGCTGCAGAGAAAGAATCATGGCTTTGGAGAGACCGAGGTTCGGTTCCTGGCTGCACCATTTCCTGTCTAAGGATTTGAGGGTCATAGATTCTCACTCTTATTCCTTGAGTCTTCCCACCCCATCCATCAGAGCTAAGAGTGAGTGTTGGGTCTCTGTGTCTGTGTTTGGGGCTTCTGTGCACCAATTTTCAAGCTGGGATGAGGGGTGAATGGCTGTGGGTGCCTTGCTCAGTGGTAGGCACCAGCTCTGTCTCCTTGCATTCTGGATTGGGTTTGGATTGTTACCAACACTGAGTGGAGCTGGGGAACTCAGATCACACACTCGCCTTATAAAAGCAACATCCTGTCAGAGTTTGCAGTGCTGGTTCTTGGGCCCCACTGTTAGTGGTGCCCTGTGTGCCCTGGAGGAGCACCATGTGGGCTCAAAGCATGTGGTATGAAAAGCGTCTCAGGACCTTGTTCCTCTAGCACAGGGACCTCACTTGTGATGTTTGCACCCTCTGCAGGTGCCAGCTCGAGGGATGGCTTGGCCTCCTGTAGAGGTTGTCTGCCTATTGCTAGACCCCTTGATTTGTGGGGACAGTCCTGGAAGAGGTCTGCTGTGTCCTGCTCATGTGGGATTTGGAGTGCTGGAGATGCCACTGCTTGGGGTCTCAGTCTGGGACAAATAGTCTCCTCTTTGGAGGAGTGTTGCTCCCTGGTGACGAGCACAGAGAATCCAGGCCCTGCAGGCTGTTGGAGCCAGGCCTGCCACACCCATCCATGCACAGATTGTGTCCCACAGGGTGCCAAGGGGAGTTCTCTTGGGTGCTCTGTGTGATTTTTTTTTAACTGGGTCATCTTTTACCTTAAATATATATTATCAGAAATAAAAAGTAGTACCATAGTTTAAATGGAAAATAACATGCAAATTATTGAGAAAAAGTGATCTTTTTCTTTGTTAACCATATTACCTTGTGTTCTTTGGGAGGCCTGAGCTCCTGAGGGGCCTCTGGATGTGGGCAGAGAATGGAGGAGAACCTGGCACAGCTTTATCTGGTGACAGAACAGGACAGGGAGTCCTCCCAGTTGGCCCCGCGAGTGCTCTGAGTGCCTGCCAACCCAGGGTGCATCTCACAGCCGAGAGCCTTCTCGACATTGGATAAGTCTGCTTATGCAGATGCCTTGACAAGGCTGAGCTCTGCCTTCTGTGTTGGTAATAAGATGCACTTGGTGCCCGGAGACGATGCAGCGTGCATGTCAGACTGCAGCATCTGGACATCCCGAGAAGGCACAGGAGGTGTCCAGCTGGCAGGGGTCTGGACGTTGGCCTCGCGGGAGAGTTCTTCAGGTGGGACCTGAGTTTGCAAAACTGTGGGCTTGCTTTTCTTTGTGGGGCTGTGGCTCTTTCTGAGAGCCCCTCCCCCAGCCCCGTCTCACACTACTTAGGGAACTGCTTAGAGCATTTCAGAGAATCAACACATAACATTTTATTGACATACACTGAACATTATCAGCAATAGTTAGATTTGTTTTTAAATATATTTTATTGGGAACTGCTAAAGTTGCCATCATCATTGTTCCCACTATTATTTTGTAGAGGCAGATTTTTCAACCACACACGCCAGAGTATTTCTCCGTGTATCCCATTAACTGCATGCAGTTTTCGTGGTCTCATCCCACATTCACATAATTGCCAAGTCTGTTGTAAACAAATGCACGTCTAAACACATCTCCGAGCAGGTATTTCATTAAATGAGACCCTTTCTAGCTCCATGCATCTCTCTCGGGTATTAGGAGCGGGAGCCGGGGGCGGGCAGGAGTGCAGCATTCCTAGAGAGGAAGGATGCTCAGGTGTGTGCAGGACACTTTTTTCCTTTCCCCTTCGACTCAGGGTGGACTAGTTTGCATGTGCATAGTGAGTTGCACATCTCAGACATCAGATCCAGTTTAGGTCTGTTGAGCAGATTCTGTTTCCAGACTTCCTTTCCCCCCCAGGTTTCAGGTATGCTGCGTATTTATCTGTAACTAAGATGCTTCACCCAGAAGGCCTCCCTCCTTTTGGCTTTTGGTCAATGGCAGAATCATTTTCCACTGGGGAAATAGTACGGTAGAGAAAGCTGAGTGACAAGCTGGTTCTGGTGCCCTTGGAGGTAAGAGTCACATGACCTGCGGTCGTGAGCACTGGGATGGGTGCAAGTCTGTGAGCAGGATGAAATCAGGAAGGGCTGGAGCGAGGTTCCCCAGCAACCCAGAAGGGGCGACCCTCGTGAGGCACTGAAGTTTGGGAGCGTGACTTGACCTGTGCCTCCGGCCCACCTTGCCCTGGGTGTGTGCAGTCCCTGTGACTAGCGCCATAGCTGGGTCCCTGCTGGGGAGGCCTGTCACACAGCACTGCTGAACTTGACATCTGACTGCTCGGTGCTGTCCGGAATGACTGCCTTCAAGGCAGCGTGGCAGAAGCGGTTCAGAGCTGGCAGGTTTGTCTTCTGCTCCACGTACAGCCTCAGTTTGTCCCTGAAGGTCTCCCCAAGGAAACTGTAGATGAGGGGGTTCAGACAGCTGTTGGAGAAAGCTGCGAGGTTGACGATGTGGCCGGTCAGGGGGTAGGCATGGCGGAAGGACTGTTTGCAGGGAGCAGCCCCCGGCTGGGTGCGCTGCAGGAGGTGGACGCTGATGAAGACGTTTTCCGGCAGCCAGCAGATGAAGAAGACCAGGACCACAGCGAAGATCATGCGGAGCGCTTTCTGCCTCCGGGGGCGCAGGCCTCGGTGCTTGTGGGCTTTGACAAGGACGCGGATGATGAGGGAGTAGCAGAGCCCAATGATGGCGAAGGGAATGATGAACCCCAGAGTGACCTCCAGCCACTGCACCTCCCTGACGTCTGCAAAGCAGAAGCAGACCTCCTCTGTGTGCTGCAGGTGGACGGCTGTGAAGGGCACCAGGGTGGCCGAGACGGAGGCCATCCAGATGAGACCGCAGCTCAGCCTGGCGTGGTGCTTTGTTCGGAAGAGACTGGAGCGCATGGCTTTTGCCAGTGCGATGTACCTGTCAAAGCTCATCCAGGTGAGGAAGAAGACACTGCTGTACATGTTGATCTGCAGGAAGAGAGACATGAAGGTGCAGAGCACGGCAATGTCATAGTACTGCTCGTCCAGGTTGAATACCTCGATCAGGGAGTCGGCCACCAGGATGAGGTCTGCGGCCGCCAGGTTGATGAAGTACAGGTCGGGGATCGTCATCTTCTCACGGAAACTGATGTTCACCACCAGGATCAGAATGTTCCCCACAAAACCAATGGGAAAGAGGAAGATAGTGTAAAGACAGGAGAGAAAGAGGCCAATGACATACTGCTGGTGCTCAGAGAGGTCCCCCGTCTGGTTCACCAGGGCAGTGCCTTGTAGTGGAAGAGACAGGTTGAGTTCTGGGGAGGTGCTGTTGGAGTCTGCCAACTGTGTGGTACCTGGGTAAATCTCCATGCCAAAGGTGTGGGCTGGAGAGGTCACATCCATGTTGCCACTGTGCTGTCTTCAGCATTTGTCAGAAGGGTCACAGAAATCAGTTTGCAGCGGTGGCTCCATCTTTAGAGAGAGAGGTGATTCTCTCTGCAGAGAGCCGGACATTTGGGTTTGACAGCTGTAGAAAGTTGAATGCACAGGTGCAGTTGGTCTGCAGCAGAAGCTGGCTCGTGGCTAGTGGGGCGCTTGGCACTCTGGTCGGCGGAGCTGGCTCATGGCTGGAAGACGCCGTACACACTTACCATCTGGACACCAAGGAGAGGCAGACAGGACAGGACAGGGCCGAGCTGTCGTAGGTCACAGAGCAGTAGAGAGAGGCCAGAACTCTAGGTTTTGTTGTCTTGGGGAGATGGTTGTCCCTGAGCTGAAGGAGAAGAAATAAATGTGGAAAACGTCCTGTCTCTTCCCCAGGGGTTCCCATGCTTGCCTGGTTTAAATTGGAGACGGGCCATGAGTCATCCCCAGATGCAATGAGTGGGTCACAGGCAGATAGCAGGCTCATGAAGTAGTGTGGGTATTAAGTATGGGAATCTTAGGAAAACTACCATTTGTTGGAACAGGAAATAAAATTTATTTCAGCAGCTGTCGGAAAGAGAAATAACATGGGAAGGGAAAAACCCAGCTTTTTTTTTTTCCCCCCCTGAAAGGTAATGGACCCAGAAAACCTAGTGGAATCTGAACAAAGTCTTTTGTCTTGCAATAAAATAGGCAAAAGAAATCCAGCATTTTTTGGTAATGCTACTACTAAGTTTGAGTGCCAGAAATGAAACTATTTTCTGTAATATAGAATGAAAGAGAATAAGGAATAAAAATGGTCATTGTTTAAGAAATAATGTTAGCTGGGTGTAGTCCCAGCTACTCAGACTGAGGAAGAAGAATCGCTTGAGCCCAGGAGTTTGAGACCAGACTGCGACACAGGACACCCTGTCCCCAGGGAGGGAGGGAGGGAAGGAGGAAGGATGAAAATGTTATTCAGTTATTTGTAAAATGTTATTTAACCAATTATGTAAAGCCCAGTTTATTTTTGTAATGCTGTTTTAGCATAGAAACTGGGTAAAGATGGGGACGTGGAGGTGCCACAGGGTTTCCTGTGGCTTACTTGACTCCTTGTGCCCCTGAAGTTCTCTGGAGCAACCAGGGTTTTCAGCTGGCACATTGGCAACGTCTGGAGACGCCTGGAAATGTGGGGGTGTCCCAGCTGGGGCAGGGGAGCATCTAGCCGTTGGAGGCCAGGGATACTGCTGAGCATCCAACAGTGCACAGGACAGCCCCCTCCCCAGCAAAAGATTTCCGGCCTGAGCGTCAGTGTCTGAGGGCGAGAAGCCTGGAGTCAACTGACCTGCCTCAGGAAGATGGTTTGGGTTGTTTTTCTTTTGGAATTTCGTTTCATTCTTTGAGGTCATTGGGCATCATTTTGAAGTGTTGCAAGACCAGACTAGAGATTTACTGACCTATCTCGTGAAAATACTGCTAAGAAAAAAGGAAAATAAGGAAGAACAGATCTCTGCCTTGGCGCAGGTATGATTCTGAGGGTGTTCAATAACCTTTGCCGAGTGGGGGTTGATGGATTTGTTTGTATTGGTTATTTTACATTCTTTATTCATCTTTAATAAGTAGTACCAATTTGAGCAGTGTAAATGTCACTGTTCTGAGATTCCATCTGTAATATTGGAAGCCTCTGGATTTAATTTCTTTTTAAAAAATGCCCAGGGCACTAGTTCTGTTCTTTGAATGTGGAAATTCTGGCAGGTATCAGACTGCAGTTGGAGGGGGCAGTTTAAAGGTGAGCAGACCCTTGACACAGGTGCCTTCTCTTCCCTACACTACTGAATAAACTCTAGGGAACAGGTTAAAATAAGCCATTTGTTTCTTTTCCATGTAAATTGAGTCTTTCATCCTTGACCAATACTGCTATTGTATAATGGTCTACAGAGAAGATATGGGAGCTTGCTGTGAAATTTACAGCATCCTTATTAAAGTTGGCTATGAACTGAAAATCTAAAAGTGGGTGTTAAATAGTTCCGTATCGTTTTGTTTCAAGTTTCTCCTGCTTGTCCAGATCTGGGAAAACGATACTACACTTCATCAGCTTTGTTACCCTTATCTTTACATGGGGGCATTGGCCCACCATGACTTTCTGCGTTGACAGTAGTGACCACAGTACCAAGTTACCAGGAGAGCCTCAAAACAAGGCACATCTGGCTTGGACCCAGGGCTCGCTGCATGTGGTCACGCCCAGGTGTCTCCTCTGGAGGGTGGAAGCTGGCGCTGCTCCTTGGAAGGTACAGTGGTATGGACATGCCTCCAGCTGTCCCCTCACAGGACTAGGGTTTCCCTCCCGGGACTGTGACCTCGTTTGACCCTAGCAGCTAGTGTGCAGTACCCACCCAGACCCCAAAACCCACAGGCGGGGTGCAAGTCTTACCTGAGCTGCCTGGGTTCTCTTGCATCCCTCGGGGGTTTGCTGGAGGTGCACTTGGCACTTGCCTGCAGTGGTGGGATCCTGGACTTGCAAGGAATCAGTGGGAGAGAAAAAGAGAAGACCCCTCCAGGGAGGCCTGGCGGGAAGGTTCCCCAGGAAGCGCTTGAACCAGCTCCTGTGGCTGTCTGAGGCGCAGTCTGGTCCCCTTGGCACTGGGCCGGCTTTATAGGCTTCCCAGGGCTGCTCACTGGGCTCTGGCCGCTCCCTTGAAGGCCAGCATTAACTCTTTTTTTGCTGGCCTTTTCCCCCCACACTTTAACAATGAGCACAGTCCCACTAAGCATGGTTTTATGGAAGTTTCCAGTGTGACTGGTTTTCTTCACCCAGTGACACCCTTTTTTCCTTCTCTCTCTCTCTTTTTTTTTTTAGTTTGAAGGGATTATAATAGATATTATGATCATTTGTTGAAACAAGCAACAGTATTCTTTCTTCTTTTAGCAGCTTACTGGCTTTAAAACTAAACACTGAATTTCACAAGTTAACATAGTAAGCATGTGAATAATACATAGAGAATTTATGACTTCACCAAGACATTTATGGAAAGAAATTTAAACACAAGAAGTAGCAGGTATTTGGTAAGAAATCGGTAAAACAGGTGGCTTTCTGCTCTAATCATTGACCACCCTTCTCTCCTCTGCTGCTTGGGAGCTGTCTGGGGCATGGATGGCTGATCAGGTCTTCCCTACCATCACTCCCGCTCCCAAAGTCCTAATGACCGAATGACTGTGTGTCTGGCTGCCATCTCTGACTTCCCACCTCCTGTTGTTGGAGTTTGTCCTCAGTTTTGGAAGAAGATTGGACATGCAGCTCCAGAGCAGAGACCAGTGCCAGGCACTGTCCAAGGCTCTTGGGTATCACAGGCCTGAGCTGCCCTGGCTCATAAATTACATTTTAAGTGATCTTATTTATGCTTCCTTCTTGGTGTCTTTTTATCTTTTGATGTTTTTTTGGAGCTGTGAGCTTGAACACTGAGTGACCTTTTATGCACTGAACAACAAGTTGGCTGTGGTTGAGGATAAGTGGGAGCCAGCGCATCCTCCTCCCACAGTGCTGCCACAGGCTTGGAGAGGCAGGCACCCTTGCGGGTGGGACCCTGACAGTGCCATGTACCTCCGTGAATGTGGGCCCGTCCACTTGCTGCCCCGTGAGCTTTCTCTTCTCTATAGAGCCTGTTGAAAATGCACTTCAAGGTGTTCCGTATGATGCTGACTTAAAATCTTGCAGATATCTTGGGAAATGTATGCATATTTTAAAACAGAGGACCGTCTTAAAATTTTTATGGAAAAATACTAATCCTCTGGTGAAGAACTGTAGAAATTCAGACTCTTAATATGTTAACTTTTAAAAATTTGAATGGCATGATAAAATAAAGAGCTGATTGGCTCTCCATCTTTTGACCAGCTGCAAAGTCAAGATGATTTCAACATTAAGAATGCCCACGACACCATTTTGAAAGAAACAAGTCATGAGAAAGTGCAGCTTCCTCTTGAATTAAATAAATAAAATAAAACCTAAACCTCGAAATAGCTGAGGCATGCCACTTAAAAATAGCCACTCCCTGCTCTTGCAAACCCATGGCTCAGGGCTCAGGGCTTGGCCACTTGCTGGAGTTGTAAGAGGCTTTTGGCTCCTTGTAGTCCTGAGGCTGCCACTTTGCAGGTTTTAGTGGGTTTGCTGCAGGTGGTCAAGGGCCTGGCTCTGAGCTCATGCTTGAGGGGAAGAATGGGCAGCTGAATTGTGACGTAGCCATCTTGCTTGAAGCCCAGCCTCTCCATTAAAGTACTGGCACAGTCACCCAACTAACTAGTGCAGGGACAGGGCCCAGAGGGCAGGCATTTCAGTCCCAGGGCTCCTACTTGACATTTGCATGGAGAGGGGTGGGTTGGAGCTGTGGAAGTTTCTGGAAAGTCTGAAGAGCTGCTGTCATTTTTAAGTCTGACATTAGACGAGGCTTCCTGGTGCTGTCTGCACATGGTGGTCTGCGTGTGCTGTCTAGGGAGCCCTCCTTTGTATCTGGGGCTGGCTCTGGCCTCCATTTACTGGCGGATAGAGCTCAGGGAAGTAGTGTGAGTGGCCTCACAGGGAGGACAGGCCAGTGTGCCATGTCCGCCTCCTTCTTGCCTTGTGGAGTTGATGTTCTTGTGGGTTTTTCGGTTTCTGTTCATCTGGGATAGGATAGTGTGAATGGAGGGAACTTAACAGGGAATCCAATAAGGTCAGATGGCAGTTAGTTAAATTTGGGAGCAGCTAATACTGGCTAATGCATAGAGAACAAACGCCAGTCAAATAAGATAGTTTCTCACTTCAGAAGCCCTCATAGGAGCCTGGACAGGGAACAGGTGTGGAATAGTCTGGACACTTCGTGGTGACCAGGGTCCTGCTCCTTCCTGTGACAATGGATATCCCTTGGGCAAGACTTAGTGGCACAGTCCGAGCAAGCCCACTTTCAGTGTTGCCGGGGCCCCCTCCTGGTTCTCCTCTCTTGCAGTGCTTGGGCCTATGTAGTGCTGGGCTTTTGGGTGAACCTAAGCCTTTGGGGTCATTCATAAGGTGGGGGCGTGTGGGGTTATTTATGGAGCTGGGTGCCTCTCCAAAACACCCTCAGTAGTTATTCATCTCCCAGCCCTCCCAACCTTCCCAGACGCTGTCTTTCAGAGATAGTGACCTCATTAGGAACCCAGGTGTGCCCCAGGCACAGTGGCCATGCCTGTGAGAGGCTGAGATGGGGGGATCACAAATTCAAGACTTGCCTAGGAAATTTATTAAGAGATAATTATTAAGATAATTTATTTAGAGACACCCTGTCTCTAAATAAAATTTTTAAAAAAAGGGCTGGGGATGTAGTTCAGCAGCAGAGTGCCCCTAGGTTCAGTCTCCAGTACTGTAAAACACACAAACAGAACCCCAGGTGTGGGGAGTCATTTGACCGAGGTGAATCCTCCCAAGATTGCTTTGCTATTCTTTTTGTTCTGTTGTGCAGTGTGGGGACACAGCCCAGGGCCCCCTGCATGCTCAGCAAGCTCTCTACCACTGAACTATGTCCCTAGAGCTTTTGATTATATTTTAAGACAGGATCTCGCTAAGTGGACCAGGTTGGCCTTGAACTTGCAATCCTCCTGCTTCAGCCTCCTGAGTCACTGGGATTACAGGCCTTTGCCACTGAGCCTGGCTTAGCTTTTCTATTCTTTGAGCACTAACTGGGGAGATAGCACCTTATTCAGAAAGGCCTGTGGGGTTGCTTGCTTGATTCTGTTTCCTGCTGAGACATCAAACCATTTGAATGAGGAATTTTAATCCATGCTGGAAAACAGCACAGAGGTCAGAGAAATTCACCCCAGGGTGTTTCCATTCCTGCTAGATAGATACCTCATGAAGAATATGCGTGCATTTTCTCTAAGGACCCAAACGGGCAGCAGGAAGGCCCTTGCAGGGTACTGATGACTCTTCCCACTTCAGTGGGACACAAGTACATCTGAAGTTTAATCCTTATCACATTTGGGAGCAGTGAGCCAGTCAAGTGCTAGTGGCCCCCATTTACCAAGAAAGAGACCAGGGCCCAGGGATCAAGAGTTTACATAGGCCATGATGCAGTGAGAGGCAGACAGGATGTAGGCTCTCCTAGTTCAGTTTTCTGCACCCTGTGCCACTTACTCACCATCAGGAAATTCAGACTGCCCACGACATCCTGCCTCATCCTCATCCCAGGAAGACGGTGTTGGCAAGAGGTAGCACAAACCCATAAATTACCCTCCTTTCTTCAGACTCACCCAGGACATTGACCTGACCTTCACCTGTGGCATGTTCTGTGGAATCTAGAAACTGAGACAGGCTTAGGGGTGCACCTACCCCTAGACAGTCTTGGTGCCCTGGTCCTGGCCCAGTTTGGTGTATGTGGCTGTGAGATCCTGGATGCATGCTGTGGCACACTGTTTTTACCATAGGCTGTTTCCTAGAGAAAGTCAAGAGTGGCAGTCTATCTTTCAGCCTTTCCCAGCTTGAGACGGGATTTACAGTGCTCAGAGTTGACGCTGCTCAAGCCCTGCACACGCCATCTGCCCTCAGCCCTGGAGCAGGGGGCAGTCCAGACGGCGACACAGTGCCAGCATTCTGGACAGCTGTGCTCCTCTGCATGGCTACTGGGAGTGTACTGGGCACTTCCTCTAATTCTTTGAGAGTTATGGCAACCAGGACTGCATGTAGCTCACAGAAGTGCAGACAGATGATGTCCCCTGTGTCCTACTGTGAGAGGACTGTCAACCTGCAGGGAACAAGCTTGTGGGGCAGATTCTAGAAAGAGTGGGTGGTGAGCTGGGTACTTACTCCACCTCACCTCCTGCAACCACTCAGCTCTGTTCCTCAGAGAGCCCCGAGAAGCCTAGGTGCCACAGCAGCTTCTCCCAAAACCCATGATTTTCTACTATGCAATCAAGATTTCATGCACCTCGCTTTGGATGAGAGTATACCTTCACTGCTAGAATCACACTCTGAGATGCTTTCTTGATTTTCTGTTGGCTCTAGGTCTTTCTCTTGGCCTTGGACATGGAAAGCTCTTTGTTCTCAGAATACGTCCAGACAGTTATGGGATGAGGGGCAAGTGGCCAAGTGCTGTGTCAGAAGGCCAGAGTCCCAGCAGACCAACCTGTCTCTCTAGGGCCTACCTGGGTCCTTGGGTCCTGTGGTTCCCTGTGGATAGGCCCTTGGTGTGGTCCAGGGTCCCTTGCTGCTTCAACTCTTGGCCCGCCTGCCCCTCCATGAAAGTAGAACCTCTTTAAATGTTTCAAAGTTTGGCCCCCTTATAAGTGGTTTCTTTTTCTTTTCTTTTCTTTCTTTCTTTCTTTTTTTATTTTTTTAAGAGTAGGATTCTACTGTTTGAGAACTACCAATGCACATTTTTGCAGTTGGGTTTCTAAAATTACTCCCTTGGCTGAAATGCTTAGGAAGTTGGTGTTGTTGCTGGGAGCTCCGGGCTTGTCCTGTGTCTCTCTTGCCTTATTCCTGGGATCAGCTGTTTCTCCAGGACACTTGAGCACATGGGAGCTTTTAATCATCTCAACTGGTTCTAAACCAACAAGCTGTTGCCATCTATTGTTGCAGGACATTTATTTGTAAATTACCTTAAGAGTTTCTACTCTGATCACGAGTAAGGTGAAGGAACCTGGCATGAGCCACTGTCAACTGGGTAAATTATAGAAGCAGCCTTTTTCAGACATGGGACAGCAGGCAGTGCAGCTTAGACCCCAGCCAGCCCAGGCTCCATGCTTATCCGGCTTCCTATCTGAGGCAGCCTGTGGTCAGGGGCACAGGTTGGGGATCCAAGCAGAGCAGGATGTACTGGCTAAGTTAAGGGGACAGAGACTAACTTTCTGGAGGCTGAGGGAGCAGGAATTGCAGGATACAGTACTAGAAGAGGAGGGCGTCTCATGGAGAGAAGATCTCCCGATTATGAATGGTAGTCTGCTGGACTATGGCTGAGTCGTGTGTGCATAGAGTAGACTCTGAAGGCCAGTCTAACAGCCGAAGCTCATCAAGCCAGAGAACTCCAGAGCTTCCAGAGGGATGATTGATATTCTCATTTTCTCTAGCCAGAGTACAGGGCCATTTATGTGCTAGTCCATTTTCCATTGCTATAATGAAACACCTGAGGTTGAATACTTTATGAAGAAAAGAGATTAATTTAGCTCAGTTTTGGAGGCTGAAATTCCAAAGTCAGACCCCACCATTGACTAAGCCTCTGGTGATTCCCCTTGACCAGTCACATCACAGTGGATGGCATCATGGTGGGAATGTGTGCAAGGGAGGGGAGATCACATGGCAAGTCAGGAAGCCAGAGAGACCAGTAAGGGGCTGTAACAACTTTCTAACCCTCAAAGGTCTCACCCCCCAGTATCCTACATTGGGGACTGAGTCTCCAACACATGCATCCTCAGGGACACACTTAAACATAGCAGTGTACCGTAGTCAGTAGAGACCCAAAGAAGGGCACACCTTAGCATTCAGGCTAAATTTGCACTGAAGACTCCTGTGGTCCTGATTGACAAAACTAGGAAATAACTCTCAAAAGAATCCTGATCATCTGCCAGTAATAAACTGCGTACCAAAATAAACTTCAGTACCCTTTAGAGAAAGACAAGATTCAAACATTCAACAAGGAGAACTCAGTGTCCAGCGTGAAATAAACAAAGAGCCAGGCATGGTGGCACATGCCTATAATCCTAGTAACTTGGGAGGCTGAGGCAGGTGGATCACAAGTTGGAGGCCAGCCTCAGCAACTTGGTAAGACCCTGTCTCAAACTAAAAAATGAGGATGTGGTTCAGTGGTAGACTGCTCCTGAGTTCCATCCCCAGTACTGGGGGGAGGGAGGGAGTGGACTATGGGAAGAGTACATTGAGCTCTGGTCCTTTCTCCTTGCCTCTTCGTCCCAAGTGGGAAAGAATGCTCTTCCCTCCTGCTTCCAGTTTTGCTTGTAACCCCCGTGAACAGGCTGTAAGCTGACCTCACTCTGGTACCCAGGCCACATTAAGGGTATCAGGAGTGTAAACAAGGGAACAAAGGAGGAGAAATAGACGGGAAGACTTAAAGCACTGAGAAATTTTAATATTGTGTCCCAGAAGCTACTCAGCTGCATAAGATACAAATCCTTTTTCTTCTAAAGAAATGATGCAGATATGTAAACACTGAGAAAAAAACCACAGACCTGCTTTCGTTCTTTGGTTCACAGACTAACATTAAATTATTCATTAAAATAGAAGGTATAGATTTCATAAAACCAGAGAGAATTCCAGTAAGAATGAAGGATGTCAACCTGAAGTAAGACAAACATCTGTGTTTCTGTATTTCGTGGGTTACCAGTCCCCGTACAGACAGCAGGTGGAACCCGTGGGGCCTTGGAAACCTGGGGCTCTCCGCTGGCCTACCAGACCCGCTGGACCTAGGCAGCCAGTCCCCTTAGGTTCCATGGAGCAGGACAGCTCAACATCATGATGTAAAGCAGATGTCCTGGTGTTTCAGCTTGAGGGGATACTCCCAGAGCTTCCACGGTGATGGCAGTTTTAAAAGTAACCTTTTTTGTTCTTGGCAAGATTTTCTGTTGCTCAGACTTCCTGGCAGTGTTGAAAGCTGACCACAGCAACGGTTCAGACCTGATCATAATATGACTGTAAAGTTATTTGAAAAATACTTTTATTTTTAAGATTCACGTTTTGTCTTTTGGTTGGGGTAGAGAAAGATGCCAACCAGCTGGGGTTGTGGCTCAGTGGTAGGGTGCTCGCCTAGCATGCATGAGGCACTGGGTTCCATCCTCAGCACCACATAAAAAATAAAAATAAAGATTAAAAAAAAATTTGCCAACCAGTAGACAAACATTGCTTAGTCCCCATCACAGAGCACTTCAGCCAGATGGAGATGCGTCTGTGGCCAATCTCCGCGCTCACGTCACTGTGTCCTTGATGTGCAGGGTCCCTTGAGTTGTGATTGTTGGCGCGGGTCAAGAAACCATGGTGCCTCTGCATAGATAGAGTTGAATGCCAGAATGCTCATTTTTAGTAAGCACTCTCACAACACTTGTGTCATCCCCACTGGCTCTTCCCAGGAGGGCCTGTTTCAGCAAACGGGTATTTTAAACATCAAGAAGGCCCTGCTGCTTTCCCTGTGGCTCATGCCAGAAGGCAGGATCAGACCCAGCCCCTGTCCTGTTCTAGGAGACGCTGTTGTTGGTGCCTCCTCTTCTGCACCTCTGTGTGAGGCGCCCTAGGGCGTCCAGCAGCATGAGCTTGCAGGGCTTGTGGAAGACGAGGGTAAACAGGGAGTTCACACAGCTCTCCCCAGACAGGACCAGTTCTGCCAGATTCATGAGCAGCTCATCCCGCGGGGATCCTATGTCCCTCTGCATCTTCCGCCTGGCCCGTTGGAGGAGCACTGTGCTGGAGAAGAGTCGGCAGGCAAACATGTTCAGAGTGATGGCCAGTACCACCCAGCGTGCAGAGGCGGTGTCCCTCCGGGTGAGAGCTGTCCGCCAGGCCGGTTTAGCAGAGAGCAGGAGGAGGAGAACCAGCTTGAGAACGAGGGCGAGCCCAAAGCCCAGGCTGAACTTAACAATTTCATACTCAGGCCAGGCCGTCAGGGGGTCCGCCTGGCACAGGGTGGTTTGGTGCAGCTCTCTGGATGTACCCAGTAGGGATACCACAACCAGAGAGCTGCAGACAGCGCAGCCCCAAATGGCAGCCAGGCCTGCCAGAGGCCTCCAGGTGCCCTGGGCCCCTGTGAGCAGGTAGCTCGAGAAACCCGGCAATAGAAACAGGACAAGCATGGCCGCCTGCAGGTACTGGGCATTGAAATAGCACATATTGGAGAAGAAGGAGAGGACCCCACAGAGCAGGTTGGTTGTGAGTATGTAGTCAGGCCTGCTGGCAGCATTGAGTGACAGCAGTGTCACCAGGATACTTGTGACCGTGAGGCCTGAGAGCAGCATGTCCAGGGCCACCAGCTTTCCATGGTTCCGAATGAAAGTGATCAGGTTGAAGAGCCCTGTCACCAAGCTCAGCGGTATAAGCAGAGCAACATACACATGCATGCACCTGGAGATGACACTTTGTGCAGCAATGACATCTTCCACGGCTGGGGACACATGGCTTGGGTACCGAATCCAGGACATGTTGTGGGAGTCCATTTTGGGCGCAGCTGTTGGACCTGTAATAGAAGCACATGCCGGACAGTCATGGGGTTGGCCTGTGAGGGGTGAGCACTTTCTGAGGGGACAGCGTTCCCAGAGAGCGCCTGCCTCCAGCCCGCCAGGGAGGCCAGCTTGCTCAGAAGGAAGGAGTTTGGGGTAAGTGGGTGCAGGATTGGGGGCTCTAGCAAGCGTCCTTCATGGAGCCCACAGAGCCAGGGCCAGTGCTGTGGTGCGAAGGTGGGGAGCGAGGACCCCGCCCCCATCTTTCTGAGCACTCCTTCTGCCACCCTCGCCCCTGCCCAGAGAACCTCATCACTTGTAGGCTAAAAGGCTTCTTTGAGTGTGGTCGCATTCTCCTGGGATGAGTGACTCAGCATGTGCCCCTGTGAGCCGACTCTTGGCAGAAGTGGCTGTCTCCCCAGAGGGGCGCTCAGTCAGTGGCTTCTGGGGAGTAGAGTTTGAGGAGTGCCAATTTTGAGTGGCCCAGTGCTCCTGCTTATTTGGTCCTGGCTCCGCATGTCCAGGGAACGGCCCAGAATGTGCATTGCTCAGAGGCAGGACAGGCCTTGGCACTTAAGAGTCTGGCTTTGGGCCCCTGAGAAATTCTGAGAAATCCAGAGAAATCCTAGCCAATTCCTACCCCCCATTATGGGCCTCTTACCACTCAACACACACACTGGGGACCAAAGGGGTGGCATGTTTTGGATGCTGTCTACCTGGGGATTGCCAGCCTCTGCCCTTTCACCAGGAGTGGCTTTATTACAGCAAGCTGTAAATTCCTGGTGTTCGGGCTTTAAATAACCTCCATGAGCCCATCTTTAGTCACTGAGATTATTTGGTTTCCATACATATGTCTTCTCTCTCCTTTTAAATTTTAACTAAATAGCAGATGAGGCTGGGAGATAGCATTGCTGTTCACTGAAAGGAAATTGAGAACAATAAAATTGGAAGTGTAATGGGCCAGCGTGACCCAGCCAGGTTTGTTTTCTCTGAGGACGGTTGGCTTGTCTGGGTGGACTCGACCACACTTGAGCGGGTGCGTTCCTGTGTGTCTAAGCATATCCTGCCGTGGGCCCAGGCTAGCAGGTGCCCAGATTGCAGCACAGCACAGACACGGCTCGCGGGTTGAGTGGATGTGAACAGCCTCTTTCTCCCCCATGGCCAAGTAGCAGAAGAGTTTGCTGTGTGTGTGGAGGTGTTCACTGCGTCCACGTTCTGTTCTCAAGTCAGAGGATCTTTGCATACATAGATCTGTCATTGGCTTCCCACTAGTGTCACTGATACCCTTCTGTACACACACACTTGTCTGTCTCATGGGTCTGGCAGCTGTATAATGTCCAGTTGACTGGATGGGAGCCGTCAGGATCTTTGAACCAAACTCAGACTGTACTCGGTGTTGCCCTCTCTGGGACAGTGTGAGGTCCACAGTGTGCCGTGTCCTGAGTTGTAACCAGTCCCCTCTCAACCCGCCGTGCACCTGTTTCCTGGTCAGTGTCAGGACCGCCCACCCCACTGCCCCTGCTCTGCAGTCCCTCCTGCAGCTCGGCTCTGTCCAGGCTGAGTGCCTTCTGCCTCCACGGCCTTGTAGAGTTGCCAGTCTAAACAATTGATGGCTCCTCTGGGGTCAGAATTGTAGAACGACTGTTTATCCTGCCAGGGACTCACTGGGCTTCTCATGTTGGTGGCCTAGTGACTTTGTCATGTCTTCAGATATCTCCTCTTCCTTCCTCTCCCCTTTTCGGACCAAATGCGGTGGACTTTGACCAAGGACTTTCCTTAGGCCTGTCTTTCAGGCCATGGTATTTCTCTCTATCTGTGGCTAATTGGCTACTAAAACCATCCTCCTAGTTTTAAATTTTAATTTTTGTGTTTCTTATTAGAAGAGGTTCTTTTGTGATTTTTTAAAAATGTGACATTTTTAAAACGGTTTCCATTATAGTACTCCTTTCTTATAGGTATTTTGAAACTTATCTTTCAGTTTCTATCTCTGATTATCTCTGAACAGGAGCATTGGGTGTCATACTTGAACACTTATATTTAGAAATAATTTGCAAATCAGAGTGACTTGCTCTGGAGCATATCTGTTTGGGCTTCTGTGAGATGCCTGGGGGCTCCCGAGTGCTGGGGAGCACAGAGGGACTGGCTGGGCCCTGTGTGGCCATCTACTCTGGCTGTGCACAAGAGTCTTTTTTCTTTTTGAACTGACTTTCATTATGTAGCAAAGCCCATCATAACCAGAACTGGAGCCCAGGGAAAGGCCCCTTGCTCTGTTGATGGGCCTTGCAGGTCTGAGCTCCTGGGCCGGACCTGCCTCTGTCTGCCGGACACTCTCCCGCCTCAGCTACCTTGTTCATTTTAGGCTGGGGTGGGGACAGCCCACGAGCCAGAGGAGTACCCCTGCTCCTCTGCACAGTGTGGGCTTGACTTCTATGTGCTGCAGTGTTTGGGCGCCCTGGTGGCACCCCCATTGGCCAGCTTTCATCCCACGGGCCTGCAGGGGCCACATGGCTCACCATTCCCTGGGTGTATGTGTGGCTCTTCAAATGGAAAGCTGGCAGTGGACTGTGATATTTTCCATCTGCCAGTGCTTAAGGACCCAAGTGGTGTGCAAATTAAGACTCACGACCAGACTGGGAGGAAGCTATTTGCAATGATCATCTCAACAGGCAAAATGGCAAGAAGGCTTCCGCACACTGACCGCAGGCCAGGAGACAGATTTGCAGTCCAGACGTCCAACCTCTGCATCTGATCAGTGCCTTGTGGACAGTGCCATGTGGGCGGCGTTGTGGCCTGTGGATGTCACTGCCACGTGCCATCCTGGTTCATGGCAGTCAGCTCTGCTCTGATTTGTCCAGGCCCCGGTTCCCAGCCTGATGAACAAGGGAAGGGTAGTGTCTGCATTGGCCCTGAGCCTCCTGGAGGGTGCTCTGGCCCCCTAGGAGGGGCCTCAGGCAGCTTCTTGCCATACATGAGCTTCTCCCCAGGGCGAGCTTGCTCAGGCGGCTGAGAGCCGCTGCTGCGGTATCTTCCTGCCTTCCCCGTGTGGGACCTCCGTGTTCTGTCTTCACTGCAGCTTATTGTGGAGGGTCACCTTGCTTGATGCATGGGACTCTGTCTTGGCTGTGCAGCGGGCACCGGAGCACCCACTTCCAGGGCTGGGACATAGAAGGAAAGAAAGGCCACTTGAGAGCCCTCTGGGGGTAGTGCCTGGTGCTGACAGCTGGGTTTGCCAAGTCCTGCTCCGGTGGTGTTTCCACCAGTGTTGGCTCTCGTGCTTTTGCTTAGAGTTCCTTGAGGACACGGTGGAATTTGCTTGTGCACATGCCGTGGAGACCCAGGCGGGCCCACCTCCATCCTCCTTCCCGGGCCCTGTAGCATGGGGTCCTCCCAGTGATAGCTGAAGCTCCGCTGGGTCCAGTCCTGCTGAGGCCTGACTGGTGAGGAGTACCAGGTTTCTTCAACTCTGTCCCCAGTTCTGTGAGCACCATGCCTTCCTCCCTGTATCCTGCCTGGGTGCTTACTCCCTTGGATCCTGGTGGCCCTGGACCATGTACGCCAAGGTGGCAGGGCTGAGCTCCCCCGGACAGCCTGAGGCACGCCCTGCCAGATGTGGTGACTCCCATGTCTGCCCAGCGGGGCCACCTCGCTCCTTGACTTTTCCTTTTTTGAGTGAAGACAGTAAAACAGAAACATGGGGGCATTTTTCCTGAAGCATCCACAATTCCATCCTTGCCATACAACCTCCTGGCTTCATTGTATCCTGGGCTGCTCATTGGCCTCGGCAGTCTCGCTCCCCTTGCTCCACCCTCACCTTCCCGCCCCCACCAAAAGGGACAAGCAAGATGGGGAGAGGGCAAGAGATAGTGGGGCTGTGCCTGCACACCCGGCCAGCTCAGACTCCCGGAGTGCAGGCCCAGCTGCCCCCACCCTCCCAGCACATGCCAGACGCGCTTCATGACTGCTGTCACTTAGACCTCAGTTTCCACAGAAGGTAGGTGCAGCTGGAGTCCCTCCACCTTCCAGACTGACACATGATGGCATCGTGTGGCACCTTCAGGCCCAGCCCTCTCCCTCGTGTGATGCATATGAGAGGCCTCCATGATGTTGGGCGCCAGTGGTCACTCCTTTCTGTGGCTATGCAGCCTCAATAGAATTAGACTGGGTCACCAGTGGCTGTCATAAAGCTGTGTTAAAAGTGCACAAATAGGTTCTTTTTAAAAAAAAAACTTTATTTTATTTATTTATTTTTATGTGGTGCTGAGGATCAAACAAGCGTCTCGCACGTGTTAGGCAAGCACTCTACCCCTAAGTCCCAGCCCCAGCCCCACAAATAGGTTCTTAAGAGAGCATGTGCTTGCTTTCTTCTGGGGCCCACCTCTAAGAGCAGCGTTGCTGCATCCTCAGGTCAGTGTGAAGTTACAGGGTCTCCCGAGGTGGCTGTGCCATCTCCCGAGGTGGCTGCACCTCCCCACATTCCTGCTGGAATCTATACTTTTAACTTGAGTAAAAGCAAAGGTTTTTAATTGAGCCCCAAAATTCCCTAGAAGGGGGACCTGCACTCCACAGCATCAATTCTCAGGCCAAGAATCAGGGGCTCTGGAACCCTCCCTCACCCCTACAGAAGGGCTTTGGCATCCCCGGGTCCCTGGGGAGCTGCTCGCACTCCCAGCCTGTTCCGTGGGCGTGCCGTGCTCCCAGCAGCGCTTGGCTGCCGTGCTCCTTGCACAGCCGTCAGGGTGGTTTCTGGAGGTGAGCATGTACACCCCAGGGTTGGAAAGTAGGAGGTGAGGCCACCCCCATCCCAGGAATGGGCACTAGAGTTTCCTAAAGGGCCCGTGCAGGGAAGCAGGGTACTCTATCCTTCTACGCATGTGCTCCTCGAGGGGACATCAGGGTGTCCCTTGCCTGCCTCAGGTACTGTGTTTTCTCGTGCCTCTCCATGGCATCTGTTGTAGGTGGCAGAGTTCACATCTATTGTTGAGTTCTGCCAGTTCCATCTCCACACAGTTTATTGAGTGTTTTCATGCTTTCTAGTTTATATTGTCATTATTAATGGCTAATTGTAATTGTGCTGTGACAATTAATTACTATGCTCTGTGGACATTAAGCTGTCTCTGAACTTTTGCTCTTACAGATCCATTCCAGCCTGTACTTGCTTTTACAAATCGCTGGGAAAGGCTCACAGGTTGTTTTTCTGTGCAAAAAGAGCATTAGCCAGTGAGGTCAGCAGTCTCCTGTGTGGTTCGTGGGCCCTGTATACAGGCAGCACACAATAAAGTGGCCTTGGTGTTGCCTGGCCGGGATGCAGGGCCATATGAGGTCTGTCTCTATGGTCCCATTGGTCTCAGATTTAAATCTTTTGGGAATTGTAGTTTTCTTGTTTTTCCTCCTACCAGCTGAGGATACTGAGGGCCTGTGAAAGTGTGTCTCTGTTATTGGAATGGTGGAAGGTGGGTCAGGGGCCAGGTTCCGAGATAGAGCACAGAAAAAGCTTGAACTGCCTTTGCAGAGAGGCCCCTCTTGTGAAACTCGGCTCCTGCGCTCTGCGGGCCCCACGAGCCTCCTCCTGCGGCACCTCCTCCCTCCACAGGGCTTGGCTATATTAGCGCCTTCTGGTCCAAACATTCCAGTCTCTGGTCCTCCAGCCTGGGACTGACCCCTGATGACTCACTGTGTCTGTTGCATACGTGGCCTGAGGTCCTGCACAACCAGCCTCTGGCGGGCTTTGAATAGAGGTGCAGTCTCAGAGAGGGTCTTGAGCTAATATCTAGGGGCCTGTGGGGGGTCAGCTGAAGGCTGCCAGTTCTTAATCCCCAGCCCACAGGTCTGGACAAGTGGTGAAGGAAACTCGGACGGCTCCCCTCTGTCCTGCCTCCTCCACCCTCATGGTCCTGTGGCTGTGCAGTTCCAGGAACTATTTGAGCCTCTATTTTAGGTATTGGGAAAAATGACCTCATTGAAGGATAGGGATAAAAGAGGTTTCCATTTTCCTTTTCTTGACTCTTCCAAAGAAAACATATGTGCCTTCTGTGTCTCACACATAGACACATGCACACACACGAAACACACAGCATACACCAACATGCAGACTCCTACACATGTGTGCTCACATGCTTCTAGGAGATTTGGAACTGGTCCTGTGTGCCATGGAGCATCCAGACTGTCATCAGTGCCCTGGCTGATCTATCCATCTCCTGGACAGAGGACCTGAGGGCACACAGTGCTCCTGCAGGGTGTGGCCCAGCATTACCATGGACAGACCACATTGTTGGACACCTGAGTCCCCTCCTTCAAGAAATCCTAACACACATCCCTCCTCGGCACGGGGATGTTCAAGAATGAGGCTACAGGGAGCTCTTTGCTTTATTCAAGTCCTATTTTTCCAAACACCCTTCCTCCACGAGAAGCATTCCTATACCCTGACCATCCGGGGTACAGATTAGACAGATAAGCAAGCAGGAAAGGGTGGAGAATTGGGTCTAGAGGCAACACTTGTGCCCCTTTGAAGACCCGTGGGCACCATCTGTGCCGTATGCTGTGTGCCGCGACTCCTCCCCAAAAGTGGGCTGGGGGCAGGCATGTGAGCTCCCGGGCTTGTATTTACTCAGACCCTGCAAGCTGGAGCTGATGTCATTTCTGTCATCGTGGATGTATGTGTGCAAGGCCACCAGGAACCCTGAGGTCAGATAGCTTAAGCTGCCCGCTTGCAGTGTTAGAACCTATGTGGGGCTCAGGGTTTGGGTAGGAGTCAGCCTGTGTGGTGGCAGGCTGGAGTGCGGGCAGGGCTGTAACTGGTGAAGAAGGAGGGCCACTCTTTTAGCCAGAGAGAAGGTGTTTGGTATTATGGCCTGTGTTGGCTTCCCGGTGGCCTCTGTGACCCTGGCCCATGTTGGCTTTGTGGGATCCTGCCCCGCTGCTGAGCGGAGCACCTTGATCCAGCCCTGAGGACCCGGCTGCCCTGACCCTTTCCTTCTCTTGCTGCACAGCATGGCGTCTGCAGGTCCTCGTGTCCTAACAGGAACTCCAAGGGAGGGCATCCCAGGAGCCTGGCCTGGATTACAGGGCATGAGGGTGTTCACAAGAGCCTGGGCAGCCTTCCCTTCGTGCGAGCTCCTGTGTCCTGAGAGTGCTTTCACAGGGCCATTTGTGGACCCCTCCCAGCAGCCTGCCCCTTGCTGCTCAGGTCTTCCTCCGCAAATCTGCCGGCTTCCTCTGACCGGCCGTTCACTCAGCAGGCCTCAGTGGAGCCTGCCTGAGCCAGGGATGGGAGCACCTGGAGGCACCTGGCCAGCCAGAGCCTGTAGGTAAGCCCCAGCAGAGGGACCCCGGAGGGGCAGCTGCGTGAGTGTGCACTCAGCCCAGCACCCTCCAGCCCAGCACCCTACCCGGAAGTGCCCGAGGCTCTCCTTCCCATCAGCTACCTTTCAAAGAGCAGATGCTGACGGGGTCCCAGAAAGCCAGCAGTGCCATTGCTTGTTGCCTCAGGGGTGACCAGTGGGTTTGAATGCCACGGCAATGGTCCCAGCCAGTTGACAAGCCCAGGAATGCATTATAAAGTGTCACCAGAGCACCCTTGTGGAGCTCTTATGAAGTGAGATGAACCTGCACTGAGCCCTGGGGGCAGGCACGTATGCAGGAGCCTCACACTGAACCCCTGTCTGAGCACCAAGCCCGCCGCAGGGCTGCTGAACCCTGCCTGCTGGCTCCCTGGGGTTCCCTCCCAAGCTCTGTGTGCCACCTGCCTCTGGGTGGAAAAATGGACAGCTCGGCTCCTGCCCCCACTGTGCCACAGCCAAAAGAATGCTCCATTTTCAGATTTCATGTGCCACGAAAACTTGATCCAGATGTGCCTCCTGTCAACTTTGAATTTCATCAGTTCAGCCCCTTCCCAGGTTTTTGTGCGACACTGAAAACCCAGCAGTAGTAATTATCTGGCAGCTTCATCAACCCTTTCTGACCCTCCGTGAACCTTTCCCCACCTCCGTTTTCAGGAGGCGACTAGAGTCAGTCTTGCCTTTTTCTTAATAAAGAAGTGGGCAGCCTGCTCAGTCATTCCTAGTGCCAAAGGCTAGGAAAATGGTCGTGTTCTCTTTTTATAACGGAATCAACCTGTAGCATAAAGACACTTCGGTTTTTAGAAAGAAACTTCCCATCGCTGTGAACTGGCTCTGGCCCCCAGCCAGCCTCGATGACCTTCTGGGTAAGTCAGAGGCAGGTGCTGGTGGGCGGCGTTGTGCTTCCCAGAGAAATGAACAGAGTGCTCACCTGGGTCGAGGCTCCTGGCGCCCCTCGGGGATGTGAACCGGAGCTCCTCAGGAGCGAGGCTCCCTCCGTCTTGCTCTCCCTTCAGTTGCTCTGTGCTCACTGAGAACAGTCAGGCACAGAAACCCACAGCTTCTTAGGAAAAGAGGAATTGGCTGCGAGTCACCAAAACCACACACTGTATTTTAAGCAGCGTATGGTTTGGCCGTGTGACCCAGAAAAAATTCAAACCAACCTATGTCAGACGCAGCTCAGTGTGGAGACAGGAGAAGTGACGTTGCACTGTGCTGTTCAGAGCTTCCAGGGCCTTCCTCTAGACACGCTGGCCCTTCAGGGACACTCCCTCCCAAAGAGTAGCAACGTTCATAACTTTAAATAGGAGCTAAAACCCCACCCAGATGGAGAAAGTCTCAGAGCCCGGAGCCAGCAGAGCTTCCCTCGGCCAGCGCTGCAGGCCAGCCTCAGCCCCACCCAGATCGGGGTCTCCGCCATCTGCACTGACAACCGGGTGACCTGGGACAGTGGATGCTCCATTCTGGATGCCAGGTGACCCAAGACCTAACTGCAGAGTTGGGGGGCCACTGGCACCCAAAACTTCACTCAGGGGCCGCATGGAAGTGGGCTGTGCCAGGACACGCGCCAGAAAGCACGTCACGGGGTGTTCCCCAGCGCCCTCTCCGCCTGGCCTTGCTGAGGAGGCTGTGGAGCTGACAGAGAGGAATCCTGGGCAGAGGCCCCACATCTGAAGGGAGAGAGGCCTGGTCAGACAGAGGTGAAGAGCTTGGGCATGGCTTTGGAGAGCCAGCTTCCTCCTCTGGCTTTTCCTCAGGCGGCCCTGTTGGGAATTTAAGGTACACATAGTCTTCCTGTCCTTCCCCCTTGGCGTTCCTGCCCCTCCCCCCTTTTGTTTTTGTATCAGAGATTGAACCCTGGGCACTTAACCGGGGCACTTAACCGCAGAGCCACATCCTCAGCCCCGCCCCTTTTGTATTTTATTTAGACAGGTCTCACCAAGTTGCTGGGGGCCTCACTAAATTGCTGAGGCTGACTCTGAACTCCTGCTCAGCCTCCCAAGCCACTGGGATTACCGCACCCAGCTCCTACCCCTCTTTGAAGGTCGTTCCATGTTAGGGGACCCTCACGGACTATTTAGGCTGCACCCAGCTTGTCGGGGGTCACTGGCCACATCATAGGAAACCTGCAGGATCTGCAAGAGGACAGTGCTGCCCCAGAGCCCCGAGCTCTCCTGGCGTGCTCACTGTGGCACTGCCCCTCACTTCCCTCAGCCCCCTGAATTTGACAGGAAACCTGTCTGGACCCTTGGTCCAGGCCGCTGGGTGGCCAGAGTAGTCCCTGGCTATCAGTCCTGAGGGTGATGAGTACTGGCTGCCCCAGGGACCAAAGGGTCTTTTCCAGGAATGCAGATGTGGTGCCGTGGAGCCCTAGCGTTTGGAATGTTGTGAGGGGGACCTCTGCAGTGGTTCTCCTGCTGTCCCCGCAGGGGTTGTCTGCCCTTCAGGGCTGTCGCCAGGCCCTCTGGCACCTACTGCCCACCTGCTGTGTGTCAGCCCTGAGGCGAAGGCAGCTTGTCCAATGGGTCACAGTGCATGTCAGCCTCTGGTAGGTACCTGGCCCCGAGCACAGGTGGGGTGCAGACCCACCAAGAGCCACCAAGCTCCCAGCTTCAGCTGAGAGTGACCACTGGTGTTTCGCATGTGACCCTACGTCTGTTTGTGTGGCCGCTGCTCTAGCTTTCTTGGTGGCTTTCAATAGTTCCACAAACCCACATTCTACCCCAGCCTGCAGAATGGTCCCTGACTCCCAGCCCTGTGTGCCTGGCCCCCGAGTAAGTGATCCTTGGGGAATGGGCCTCTGCCCCACCCATCATGAAGGGCACTCAGGAATGTGGGACTGCTGTGAGGATCCCTAAATGAAGGTGGGTGGGGTCTCTAGAAACAGGAAGTGCTGGGAGTCAGGGGCCAGTCATTCCTCCCATGGGTCTCCTTACCCTGCTGGTGCCTGGGCGTCCCCACAGTGGACTTAGCAGGGCATGGAAGTGGGGTGGGGAGCCCTGGGGTCTGGCCTGGTCACCCACTTGCCAATGCCCTTTGGTAAACCAGCCCCCCACACCTTCCTGGCCTTGGTTTCCCCTCTGTAAAGAAGGGAACAAACTCCTGTCCTGAAGCCTGCTGCTTGTCCTCTGGATGGCATACCCTGTCCCTGGCTGAAGGGATGAAATCTATGCTGTCATCCCCTCCAGGAACCCATCCTTTGGCCTGTCACGGGCAGTGCTTGGTGTCACCACTGCCGGGGACCAATGAACAGGCCTGGGCAGGAGCCCTGTGGGGACAGGCCCCGCCCCAGGTAGTGGCCACCCCTGTGGAGGCACGGCCAGCTTTGCCCCAGTGTTTGTTGTCCATAGACTTCTGTGAAGTGTGGGTTTCCCTAGAAAGGGCATCCTGTCTCCCAGTTCCAGGAGCTTAGGCCCTGGGGCCTCACCGAGGCCTGGCAGAGCAGATGGGCTTTTCCTCAGGGACACTTGGCCTGTGGGAGGGCTCTGAGCTCCTGGAAGACTGAACACCGCTGGCCCAGTGCACTGTCCTCACCTGGCCCATGATGCGTAACTGGGCTGAATGAACTGTGTGGCTTGGCACCTGTGTTCATGCCTGGGGCTGTTAGCAGTGGGGGCGCTGGCTTGAACAGTTGCTCTGACTGGGAGTTAGGAATTCAGGATGACAGGGCCCCTGGACCGTGTGTTTGTGGCCCTTTACTCTTAGGGCCCACCACACAGGAGCCCTCGAAGCTAAGTGCAGGATCAGGGTAAGCAAAGATTGTTCTTTGGGAACACCATTTGAGGGGGTAAAAGGACACTGCATACAGGAAATAAGCAGAAGGGCAGTAAGTGAGGGTGTGGCTTCCTTCCCTGGCACCCCGAGGAGCACCGACCCTATGTCATCTGGGTGGACACTCAGCCAGCAAGGCACACTTCGTCCCCTCTTTTGCTCCTTTCCATGTTCCAGGTACTCTGTAAGAATACACTGGTTCCTGACCTGTCCCATCTTCAAATGCGGTGCCAGGAAGGCCCTCCTCCTGCCCAAGGTCTTGCACATGAGTGTCCGCAGCAGCACCTTTCCCACAGCCAAACAGAGTGTGCAACCACATGCCCCATCCAGGGAGTGGGTCAACGGTGTGGTCCATCCACACATAAAGGAATGACATTCACGACCCTTGAGCTGTGTGCTCAGCGAGAAGCTAGACACAAAACCAGGTGTTGTATTAGAATTCCACGAAACCCAGGAGAGGCACATCATGGCGATAGAAAGCCCTGGGAGTGGCTACCATGGGCTGGGGGCCAGTTGCATTTTGTATCATTTTGTATATTAACAGTAATTGTCTTTTTGTTTCTCTTGACTTTTGTCATAGGCATCCTTGAATTTTTTTAAAAACACAATTCAGTTATTTTTAACAAATTCATAGGATTTGCAGCCATCACCAGAATATAGGAACACCTTTATCACCTTTGAAAAGACCCTTCCTGCCCATTGCTGTCTCTTGTCCCCACCCAGCCTTTGGCCACCTCTGACGTGCTGTCAGAGCCACATGCTAGTCCTGTTCTTGGCCTCCCTTTTGATTTTCTAGTTGATCCAAGGCTCCTCCCAACCATTTTTCACCCCAAAGCTGCTGCAGCGTTGGCCGTCTTCCAGCTCTTCCAGCGTTTGCCATGTCCATGTCCTTGACAGAGCCCCCCTCACGGGTCTTCCCAGCTCTACCATGAATCAGGTGGCATGCTCTGGTCCTTGGTGGTCAGCTGGGACTCTGCCAATGGTGCTGGGTTTCAGGGGCAATGGGCAGCAGCCCCAGGCTCACCTGCCTCGGGCTGCCCCAGCTGCCACCCCAGCTGCCCCATTCTCACTGAACAAATGCAGCTCTGCTGACTGTGCAGCCCGGGTCCCCCTCAGAGCCCTGGACAGGTTGCTCTTGTCCTTGCTCAGCCTTTCTAGGTGTCACCCCAACAGTCCTCCGAGGAATTCAGCACGACAGGAGGAGGCGAGGTTGTCCAGGGATGCCTTGCTCAGTCCCACAGCCCTTCTGGGCCACCGCCAGGGCTTTTGGCCTTCACTCCAGTCATTGCAGTATCCACAGGAAATGCTGGGAGAAAAGAGGGGTGCCCTTTTGCTGGGCACTGAGTCTTAGATCCAGCCCTGGCAGCCACCTGGGTGTTTTGCTTTGCAGGTGTGTGGCCATCATCCCTGACGTGCTGGTCCTGGGACCCTGGGGTGGGACAGTTCATCCTGGTGGAAGCGAAGCTGCAGCCTGTGGCCCCTGTGCCCATGGCCCTGGGGCCCAGCTTGCCAATGGCTTCCTCTGTGGTGGCACCTGTTGAGGCTCAGATGCCCAAGGAATGGATGGGTCCTTGGATAAATGTTCTTCTCAGGGGATATTTTGGGGTCCTTCAGATATATCTCCTCTATTGTTTGCTCAAAGTCAGTAGCTGCTCCCCCATGTGGTGCTTCAGATTGGCAGCATCACGAGAGCCACTCGCGTGGCATGCCACCCTGTTTGAAGGGTCTTTATTACAGATGGGGAAATTGAGGTTTGAAGGCAGGGCAGCCCATCAGAGAAGGCTGAACTAGCCACCTGACAGGCTGGGCCAGCTTCCGGGCAGGAAGGAGGGACTAAGTCCTCATGGGGGCAGGTGACAAGCTTGTTGACATGGGACCTAGAGAAGGGGCTGGGTTCAGGAGAATGGCCCAGTGGAAACGCCCTCGACAGGCCACTTTGAAGGGCACTGCTTTCTTCTTTTAATGGGACTGCTGCTTAGGAGAGAACCGCATACCTAGAGGGTAGGAATGACCCAGAACAGAGGTGGGCCAGGGACACCCTAAGATGCTGGATGGCAAGGGTGCCAGTGCTACCACGACAGGCTGAGTGTGGCATGTACAGCATCTCTGTGGAATCGGGGCTGGCATATGAGGGGCATGCTCCGTGGGGCATCTGGGAGCTACTTGGCTACCTGTCTTGGAGCAGAAGAGTAACGGGGAATGGGGGCAGGTCTTGTTCAAAAGCATCCTTGGGTGAGGCTGTCCATCATTATACTTAATTTATTCTGAAAGTCAAAGAAAGTGGAGTTGAAGACATTTCTGTTCTTGGACGGCAGTGTGTGTTGAGAACTTATAAAGGGAATTAGTCCTTCATGATGACCAGACAGGTCTTTGCTGTCCTGCCCAATTCTGGTTGGGAGGAGCAGGGTGGGCAGTCAGGGAACTCTTGTGGGTCCTGGCACAGACTGTAAGGAGACATGCTGATAGCTGCATGCCCACATTGGATGTGCTTTTTGAAAGACACAAGGTACTAGGAAGAAACAGAAAACTTGACAAGTCCCTAACAACTCATGAGATAGAATTTGTAATTAACACACTTCTACGAGGAAGGGCCAGGCGTTCTGGCTTCATGGTGTAGTGAACCCAGGGTCTAGGGAGCAGTAACAAGGGTTTCTTCCTAATTGTGCATCACCACAGAGGTGGGACCCACTAGTCTTTCCTTGATTGGACTGCTGGAGCGCCCAGGAGCAGCGCTTGACCCAAGGGTGTGAAGGGAAGGCGGGAGCACCCGCGTCTGGACTCTGATCGAGTGGTGGCAGGTACTGTGCTCTGGCAGCCTGTTTCCAAGCTGGGACTTGGTGTAAAATAATACAAGCCTGCCATGGCCAGGCCCTACCTGTGCAGGTGGCTGAGCTGGGTCTGTCCCACAGAGCTATAGACCCCGGGGTGGGGGGGCACCTTCACTGCATCGTGTCAGGCTGGAGGCTCATTCGTGGTGGCAGCTCATCTTTGCTGGTGATGCTGGGATCACCTCTGGTGATGTGGTGATACACTGAAGTTTCCTCCTTGATAATTAGAATCCTGCAAGAAAGCACCCACTTGACCCTCTCACCTCGTGGCTTCAGCCTCTCTTTACTGTCTTTTTAGTGCTGGGATTGAGCCCAGGCTCTCATGCTCACTAGACAGGTGCTGCCAAGCTACCTTAGCCTCTCATGGCCAGTCTCTAAGAAGTTTTCATTTGGACCAGGCATGATGGCACACACTTGTAATCCCAGTGGCTTGGGAGGCTAAGGCAGGAGAATCTCAAGTTCAAAGCCACCCTCAGCAATTTAGTTAGGCCCTAAGCAACTTAGCAAGACCCTGTCTCAAAATAAAATATAAAAAGGGCTGGGGGTGTGGCTCAGTGGTTAAGTGCCCCTGGGTTCAATACCCAGTACCAAAAAAAAAAAAAAAAAAATGGTGTGCTTCCTGCTGTCATTGTCACTCTCCTCTCTTTCATCTCTTTTCTGCCTGCTTTGGTGGATGTCACTAGATTCATTGGCAGTTTTTGTTGGTTTTGCTTTTAGTTCAGGTTGTTATCCTTTTTCACTCTTCTTAAATGTCCCAGATGTGCCCAGTGGGAGCCCCTCCCAGCCAGCTCCTGACTCCTGTAGACACAGCCCCGGTGGTCCTCTAGCTCCATCTTGCTTCCCTCACAAGGTACTTGGAGCCCACTGTGGATAAGCCATTTCTCCACAGAGCCCTGGTTCTCTCTGGGAAGCGTGTAAGTTGATGTACTAAGACCCTTGGGGTGGCCCAGCTGACTATTCTGTCATGGGACAGGGCCAGGACAGAGTGTCTCCCATTCTGACACCCTACCATTCACTCTTGCCTCTTTTTTGGTAAAAAGTTTTTGCAAAAATAACTGTATTATTTTATAACTTTTAATCTGCCTTTCTAATCATAGCCTAATATGTCTCTGATGTATTATTGTGCTAAATGTTTGATTTAAATTGGATACCATAAATTTCAGTGTGAAGGCACCATGTACCCTGCTCCTGTGTGGCTCTGGTTATTTCTAGATGCTTTGCTCTGTGATGCTGGTGACCCAGAGCTACCCTGGGTCGCTTCTGTGTGTGTCATAGCTCCTTATGGATGGAGCTGTCCCGTGCTGCTAAATTTGTGCTTTTGTAAAAGCAGGATTTTCTGTCTTGCGAGAGCTGTGTGCCTTCTGGCCAAGTGTCTGCAGGAGGAGCTTCTGCTTTAGCTATCAGACATGCTGTCGTCCAAGAGGAGAGCCCTAGACCCATGGGATTGGCAGTCCGAGGAGGTCTCTCCTCTCCCCAGTTCCCTGTAGCTCATGTACCTGGCTTGAGGCCCAAGAGCTAGTTTGTCCAGGGTCACTTAGCAGAGCCAGGTCACCCCAGACTTGCTGATTCTGGGCCAAGTGCCACTGTGTAAGCATAGTGAGAGGGAATCTGAGGATATAACAGGCAACTGCACTTAGACATTCTCATGCTAAGAAGCCATTGGAACCTTGAGAATAGAACCTATAAAGGTAAGGGCAGCAGGCACTTAAGACACTATGGTGGAAGTGTTGTGAGGCAGGGCCTTTACCCTTGTCCCCAGTATCTGCTGCAGTGTCCGGACCATGGCAGGTATAGCTTACCATAGTGGTCATTCTCTCTGTGAGGGGCAAGGAACCTGGCCACCTGGGTCATCCCACAGCCCTCGCTGCTGTGCACATCAGCCCATGCACAGATGGGGGCTCAGGACGGTGCACTAGCCTCCAGAGTCCTGAGGCCCATTGTCTAGAAGGCTCTGAGCAGACCCTGAGAAGTGAAGGTCCGCCGATGGCCACTGGATGGAGCTCTGAAAGCGATAAGCAAGAGGGCAGCCAGAGAGCCAGCCCCTCCCCCACTCCCTTCCCTCTTCTAGTCTTGCTCTGAGACAGTCCCCTGGACACAGGTGGCCTTCACCACCTATAGAAGTAATGGCTGTTGATGGAGTTCCTTCTGCCAGGACTCTGGGGAAAGAAAGGGCCCCTTGGGCCGGCCGGGACCCCTCCTGAGAACACTGTTGCATCCTGGCTCCTTGACCCTCAGCACAGCCTTGATGTGGCATTTTTGGGCAAAGACAGGCCCTGATCACCTAACCCCTAATCTGTGAAGAAGTGTGAATGGTGTTGTGTAGGAGCCCCGCTTAACACTTTGCAAGCTCGCTGTTGGTATTATTTCTGTACTTTCGTGAAATCACTTAGAAGTTTCACATTTTGCCACGTGAAACCATGTCTGTGCGTGTCCTGGACGGGGTGGATTCTGAAGGAGGCGGTAGGTTTTCTGGGCTGGGTGCCTGCATTCACCACCTGGCTGGATTGTTTGGAAATACTTAACCTGGTACACCACACTCTTCATTCTTTGTTGACTGGGTTGGCATAAAAGCATTGTGGGGAATATTGGATTGGGTCACTTTACTTCGTCCACCTGATTTCTTTGGCTGCAAAACTGTCAAAAGCATCTTTTCTGGGGTGGCCAGGTTTCTCTTGGTCAGTGCTAACTCTGGTCCTGCTGCCTCTTGCCCTCCCTACAGGGCTGGCCAGGCTCCCCCACCTGTGGCTCTGGTGACCCTGACAAGTGCAGGTCTGCCAATGGCCACTGGGTGGAGCTCTGAAAGCAAGCCTGCCCCAGGAACCATTTCATCCTGGAAAAGCGCTGTGAACCGCATCCTTCTGCTCATAGCTTAAAGCCTACAGCACTTTGAACTTCATAGCATTTTGTCTTTGGCATCTGTTCCCTGGGCTTTTGTGATGTCAGTCTCAGGGCCCCGGGGAGTCTCGGAGGCCTTGTGAAACACTGAGGTACAGTCCCCACGTGGTCAAGTTCGGCTGTCTCCACCATCTAGGCCACTAAGGTGCAGTCATTCCAGGAGGTCCTCACAGTTCCCGGGGCTACCTCCTCTGCTCTGGAACCACGAGGTGGGCTGCCTTGCACGGGTGTCTGGATGTTGGGATTCTGGGCATCAGCAGTCTTCCTTTTCGTCTCCGAGCAGCACAGGCCTTGTCTGTCTCCTTGACTGTTGATGGACAGGTGGGCCATCTCCAGGTCAGGCTCTTACAAACAAACCTGCTGTGAAAGCACAGGTGTGTGTGACATCTGCTTTTGCAGCTGGAACGTGGTGACTGCAAGCCTAGTTCTCTAAGTGACTATTGAATGGCTGTCATTTTACAGCCAAGTCGCAGCCTTGGTGTAGGTCACATGGGATGAGGTGGCAGTGGCCAGGCGGGACTGTGAAGTTTCTTAGACTGAGGTCAGAAGGGAAGGGACCTGAGGTGCTCTAGAGAGAGGGCTCGGTGATTGGAAAAGTTTGGGGAATGAATAACATCTTCCTTCTGGGAATTTTAAATGTGCATGATAAGAATCTCTGTTCTACAGAAGTGAACCCAGTGAAGCCCATGTGCCCTGTTTCTGTGCCCCCTTCCCTGACGCCCCCAGCATCCACATGGGCTCTGTACCCTTGCGGCACAGCAGCAAGGGCTCCTCACTTGCTGCGAGGCCCGTGGTGAGTCCTTCACCCACTTCAGCCTCCCCGGGGAGGTTGATGGTCTCTGCTGGTCCTACAGCTTTTGGCCCAGGGGTCCCTGGGATTTTCAGTTACTCGTAAGCCCAGAGCAGGAGGAGTCCCTGGGCTGCCCTGGTGCAGGTGGGCCCAAGGTGTCTTCAGGGCTGTGGTGTAGCCTGGCCTGGACTCCGCTGGCTGGTCCTTTTGGAAGTCTGCTTAGCTCTGGGCTTCCTCTCGCCTCTGTATGAGGACAGGACAGGACACTGTTTTCAGATGTCAGGAGAGGCTTGAGGGACAGCCAGGCCCTGGTTGGCCTTCCACATTCCCGCCTTCCTCCTTCCAGCACCTCCAGCTTCTCTTCACTCAGCACTGGCCTGGGCAGTTCTCACCATGCCAAGGGTCCCCCCACGGCCCTCAGGGCAGCCATGGCTTGCCCAGAGCTGGTGGTTCTGTTTGCCTTAGCAAATGGGGCTCGCTCATGTGCACCCTGGGGCCTCATTGTGCTTGTTCCTGCAGTGCTGGGGATGAAACCCCGGTCCTTATGCATGCCAGGCAAGGACTCTGAGCCACCCCCACCCCCTGGTTCATTCTGTGAAGACCTGTTCTGTGACTTTTGAAGACTTAGCCCTTCCCCTTGACACAGCAGCCCTCAGGACCCAGAAGTCACTCCAGCAGTCCCCCACCAGGTGCTGTGGTGCCCTTGCTCTCACAGTACCCCAGCACCCCACAAGGTACTTTATGTTAACCTTTTAAGCGTAAGGAGGAAGGAGAGGGTTTCCCTGAGAAATGGCTCCCTGTCCACGTTGGTCAAGTGCTTCCAGGCACCTGGCTGCTGCTAAGTGCTGTCTAGGAAGTCCCTATCTGCTCTGACCTCCCACTTCACAGCAGAGAAACAACCCCAGGGCCGAGAGCTTGCCTCAGGCACATAGGGATCCAGGCTGTGGGCTGGGCTAGGCCTGCAGCTGCCATCTACGAGCTGCTGGGGCCCACAGGAGAGGTGTCCCTTGTGGGGGCAGCAGCAATTTCAGCGTCTTCACATCATGTTAGATCATGCAGGGAACTTTGCCAGATGGTAGACGTCAGTGCCTGGGACAGTCAGAGCATCAAGGCTGGCACCTGCTTCATGTTACGAAAATCAGAAAGGGTGAGCTGCCACTGGGCTTGGTTCCCATGACCCTCCTGAGCTTCCTGATATCACAGTGCCCCTTGGAGACTTTGGTGACCCCTGTATCTTCCCTACCTTGCAGCAGCCCTTTTTAATCTCTTCCAGTAACCTTATTCTTGGTGAGGTGTGTGTGTGTGTGTGTGTGTGTGTGTGTGTGTGAGTGTGTGCGCGCGTGTGCGCACGTGCTGTCTAGACTGAAGGTCTTGGAGTGTTTGTGGTATTGTTGAGATGATTCTGTCCCCTTAAGTGCTGCTATTTTAGTGTGGTTGACCGCCCCCACCACCACTCTATCTCTGGAGGAAAGAACAGATGGTTTTCTGCGGTGCTGGTCTTCATAGGGTGCTGCAAAAGTCTTCCTAACATCACATCATGTCAGAGGCCTGGTCCTGTGTTGACAGGGAGACTGAGTAGAAGCCACACTAAGAGCCTGTGACCAGGGCTCATGTCTAGGATAAATCAAGGATGTGCTCCAATGGGTTAGAAACATGGACAGATCCCCCCAAAGAGGTGCTGCTGCTGCATGAGAGAGAAGGTGCAGATGGCCTTGACCGCACTGTAGTGCACACACTGTTCTGGGGGACAGAAAATACAGATAAAGAGCACTACAGGGAGCAAGAATGTGCAGCGGCTGGAGCTCTGGAGTGACGTTTGGGTGCCAGTTGGCAGTCAGCCTGTTCCTGAGGAATGTGCCCCAGAGGGCTTGCTGTGGGCCCTGGGAGTCGCGTACAGAGCACCCTCCTGGAGGCAGCTCCGCCCCAGTTGGCTGAGGTGGGAAATGGCCAAATGTCCACCACAGCAGAGAGGAAGAATCAGTTGTGATCTGCTGAACTGGGAGCCTGGGGTGGCGGTGAAAACGAGTGGAAAGGCCAGAGGCAGAGTTAGGGGCGCATAATATAGAAGCAGACTGATGAAGAAGACCAAAGTAGGGACTGGCATCAAAGTTGAGACCCAGGTCCCCTGGCCAGACGATCAGTGCAGCCCAGCCCTTGCCTGGTTCTCAGGTACTGCCCTTCTGTACCCCATGGCTCGGCTGTTTGGGGGAGAACACCTTGTTGAAGCCCAGGCTGCCACCATGTGGCTTTGTCAGGACTTTGTTCCTTTCTTAACCAAGCGGACTTACAGGGACTGGACTGGTGTGTTGACATTGTCAGATGCAGGATCAGAAGCTCTGAGGAGGGGCAGAGGCAGACAGGTGAGGAGCTTGCTCTGGCCAGGTAGTCTAGATCTGTTTGCTCACCTCGGGCTGCGGTTGTGGCTCAGTGGTAGAGCGCATGCCCATCACGAGTGAGGTGCTGGATTCGATCCTCAGCACCACATAAAAATAAATAAAATAAAATAAAAGCATTGTGTGTGTCCACTATTAAAAAAAAAACAAAAAACAAAGGAACATGACCTTCCATGTGCTTAGGTGATTACCCCAGCCCTAAGTGCATGTCACATAGCACTTGGTCAGCAGTAAGTACCCAGTGACGGTGGATTCACATGGCCACTTCTGTGAGTTTTTAAAGAGCTGGACACATCCCTAGAAATTCACATTTTAAAAATTCAGAAGTTAGGTTATTAATAAGGTTTACGTGGTTAATGGTCTTCAAATGTATGGGGTTCTCTTTTTCCATATTTTTTTGAACATTTTAGTTTTTTTAAAACAAATTTTTTATTGTAGATGAACACAATACCTTTATTTTATTTTTTAATTTTTATGTGGTGCTGCGGTTCAAACCCAGTGCCTCTCATGTGCTAGTTGAGCCACAACCCCAGCCCCCCGTTTTTATTTTTATTTATTTATTTATTTACTTACTTATTAGGTACTAGGGATTTAACCGAGGGGTGCTTCACCACTGAGCCACATACCCAGCCTTTTTACTTTTCATTTTGAGACAGGGTCTCTCTAAGTTTCCCAGATTGGCCTTGAACTTGTGACCCTCCTGCCTTAGCCTCCCAAGGAACTAGGGTTTCAGGTGTATGCCACCATGCCTGGCCCAGTTTTTCATCTTCACAGAGCACCAGTCAAATGAGTACAGCCCAGAGAGTGGAGGCAACAAATTAGAAATGAGAAGTCCCCCAGATCTTACAACTGGCTTTAAATTCAAGAATTTGACATGCAACTTCTTAATTTACTCCTGGTTTATTTTTTACCAAGTGCTTTTTATGAAAGAACAAGTGTTTGTTGTTTTCTTGATGTATCTGCCACAATTAGCAATAGGTCCAGTTTCCTGTAATGCGTTGCATAACCTTTGTGAAGGAAATCCAAGATTAAACTCACTTTTTGGTACCCTAAGTAATAAAACATGGCAGGCCTTGTGGTTTGATAAATTAATAATTAAATAATTAAGATAATTAATTTTAAATTATAATGTCAATAAATGTTGATGGTCAAGTTAATGGCCCTCAAATATAATTTTGAAAACCCCGTGCCCTGGTGTCTTCAGATTCATGAGGAAATAGAGGACTGAGCTCATAATCCACTTTGGCTTTTTTCAAATAGCTCCTTATTCTCCTCTGAGTAGCTCAATTTCCTTCCGCTTCCTTTTTTTTTTTTTTTTTTGGCAACATGGCGGAATTGGAAATCCTAACATACTGGGAGTCAGAGAGACCTAAGGCCCCGCTGGCTCCTCCAGAATGAATTTTAGCACAGGGGCACAGATGAGTAGGTGCCTGTGGAAAAGTGGGCTGAGCAGCACGTTGGCGTTAGCCACGGAGGCTGGGAGCAGACGGGAGAGTAGGAGGCAGCAAAGGAGCAGGGGCTAAAGCCAAAGCGGGGGTTGGGTAGAGGAGATATCACCCCGTGAAGGGGCTCAGTCTGTGGGTGTCCCTTGCCCTATGTGTGCCTCTGCCAAGAGATCCGACTTGGCTGCTGGATGTCCACTGGATCCATCTCAGCAGGGTGGGTGTGGCTGAAATTGATGCCAGTTGTGGGGCCCAGGGTCCTCTACACCCCCAGAACTTGGCCACTTTGCACCCAAAGCCACTGACAAATTGAAAAGAAAAAATGTGATTTGGGGTCCCTCCCTGCTTTGGGGAAGTGCAGTTGGAAAGAGGAAGTCCAAGTGGGCAGAGGCTCTGCCTCTCCAGGTCTATGCTGAGTGGGGGTCTGCCCCTTCGCAGGTATAGAAAGCATAAGCAAGGAAGAGGGTCTCTTATACCAGGACACCACCTCACTAGGAGCCCTCTCCATCTGGATCCTGTTTCTCCAGCTAACCTGAAGCAAGCTGTCCTTAGCTTGACCTTGGGCCCTGAGTCTACTCATCCCAAGTCAGACATTTCCACAGTGGCCAGAGCACCCCCTGCAGGCCAGGCCAGGCTAGTGTCTATTGGGTTAGGGTCATTTCTTTAGCAAACGTTAAGGTCAGTGGAAGGCTGGGTCTGGGTGGTGAGTCGGGATGGGAAGGGATGGAGTGCTGACTGCTGTGCCCAAGAAGGGAGGGACAGCTAGTTAGGCTTGTGGCCTTGAAGGCTTGACTGAGACCCCGGCATACCTTAAAATGAAAATTTCAGTTAGAAGCAACACAGACAAGTGTCCTCCACTTCAGCCTTGAGGTTTATGAATAAGGAACTAGGCCCTCAGAGCTCACCAAGCACCTCACAGCCACTGGGGGCAGACAAAGCTGAGCATCCAGTGTATTTCCATGATTCTTTTTTTTTTTTTAGTATTTATTTTTAGTTGTAGTTGGACACAATGCCTTTTATTTATTTATTTATTTTATGGGGTGCTAAGGATCGAACCCAGGGCCTCACACGCACTGGGTGGGTGCTCTACCACTAAGCCACAATCCCAGCCCTTTCCATGATTCTTCACAAGGCAAACTAACTCGAGCAGGTCCCAATTTGAGGAGATGTACTTTGTGTGTAATAAATAAAACTAAGCAGCTACCTCTCAGCTGAATTTCCCTACAGACCAGGGCAGGTGCTTGAGGCCCACACACGAAGGCCATGTAGTACAGCCCGGCTCCATGGCCTTTGGGCAGGTGTTCCCAGGTGGTCAGAGAGAATGCAGGGGCTAGCACAGCACCCCACATCATGCCAGTGTTTCTGCAGAAGTAGGGGTGGTCAGGATAGCCCCACCACCCTGCACCCCTGCAGGGAATCACCTGAGGGAAACTGTCCTGTTTGCAGAGCCTCCTGGGTTTTAGATTTGGGGATTAGGTGGCCATGGGCCTGTAATTGCAGCCTAGAGAACTGGAATCGGGGCACATGGAGGATGCAGAGCAGCGGAGGTTCTTCCCACACCTGCATTTTAAAGTAGATGTCTAGTAAGTGTGAAGACAAAAGGTCCACGTGAGGTTGACGGCGCGTGACTGGCCGGGCTGCAGACACCTCTGGGCTTGGCCTGGGGGGCGGACGCCTTACCTGCACTGCCCCACGGCTGACATTCCTGTGCAGCTCTGCCCGAAGCAGACAATCAGGGCCACTTTACAGTCCCTGGTCACTGTGGGGAGCCCAGCTTCATGCCCTTCTGTGCCTTGCTGGCACTTCTACTGGTGCCCAGACCTCTGTCTCAGGAAGGCCCGTCAGCTTTGCTGTTGTGAGAAATCCTAATAGTGTTTTCTTCCTTCGGTTTATTTATATTTCATTTTGTGCACACTTTGGGGAGTTGATTGGAAGGACAGATCTATCCTGAAAACACTAAGCTGCTGTTATCGGTGGGGGCAGGAGCATCAGGCAGCCCAGCCCTCCTGACTTGTCCTCGTGCCGAGTGTCTGCATTTCCTTGCATTGTTTCCTTCATCTTGATAACTTGGCATTTTCTATGAAACATCTTTTTATATAAAAAGGGGTGTGTGTGAACCCTGCCTTCAGGTTCTCATCAAGTTTGAGAAAAGCCCGATGTCAAGGCTGCAGGTCAGCTGAGTGAGGACATGACCTAATCTTCAGGACAGGTGCACAAGGTCGGAAGGCCAAGAGGTTAGCTGAGGGGGTGCCTGTTCTTCACACAGAGCCCCTGTTGCTTTCCACAGCATGGCCTTGGCCCAGGGTTGGCCTTTCTGAGAAAAACACCCTGTGCCATTCCTGCTTCAGTGCATCTCTTTCTGGGGAAGAAAGTGCCCGGCATTCCAGGTAACAAAGTGCTGTGCATTCAGTTGAACTTCAGTTTCCTCTGAGCAGCTCATCTCCCAGGCTGAGAGAGCAGGGAGGGAGGAAGTGGAGCCTCCCAAGTGTCCGTGGCTGGCTCTGGGCCCCAGGACTGGGCCTGGGGCACCCTCTTCCCTAGGCCTGCGCCATCACCTGCTGTACTCCTGCGGGGTCCAGCGAGCAGCGCCGCTGCCCACAGTGCATTTTCTTTATCAGCCGACGGAGTTTGCTGGGAAAGTTTTTGTTGATGTAGCGGTAGAGAAGTGGTGTCACAGAGCTGCTCACAAAGGCCAAGAACTTGGATAAATCCTTAGCAAAGTGCAGGATCCCCAGGTAGTGCCCATCTATAGGCCTCCCTCGTGAGACCAGTACCATGTGCCCCAGGAGGCTCAGATAGTATGGCGTCCAGAGCCCAAACTGCGTGCACACGGTGGCTACCAGAAGCCTGTGCACGGAGGGGTCCAGCCTGCCTGCTTCCTGGTCCAGGGGCGTGTCCTCCTTCCGGATCCGTGAGATGAGCACCAGTGCATACAGCACAGCCAGGCCCGGCACTATGTAGCCAATGAGCACCAGGAGGGTATCTGCAGCCTCTGTGTTCTGCATCTTGGCACACTCCGTGATCCGGGAGGACACGTGGCTGCAGATGTAGAAGAGCAGGGAGGAGAAGCTGGTCAGCAGTGCCCCACCCCAGACAAAGCCACACACGTGCCGCGTGTTGTAGACGCTGGCCATGTAGGTGCGCGGCAGGGCCCGCTCAATGTAGTAATCGAGGCTAAGCAGGGCAGTGGAGTACATGGTTACCAGGGAGGCCACATTGAACAGGATCAGCAGAGTCACGTGGGCCTCACTGCTGAGGCTCCACAGTGCCCACCTGGAGTAGGGGGGACCCAGCAGGTGCACAGGGGCCAGGGCCGTGAGCACGAGGCCCGAGACAGCCATGTTCACGAAGTACACGTCCGGCATGGTCATGCTGCTCTTGTTGCTCAGGTTGGCCACCACCAGCAGGGCATTGTAGCCCAGGCCAACGGGGACGCCCGCCACCAGATGGAGCAGCGAGAGGACCCATAGCCCTAGGCGCAGATCCTGGCACAGCTGCTCTTCGCCCTGACCCGTGCCATTGAGCAGGCCGCAGCTCCACATGGCAGCCTCACCAGGCTCTGCGGCTCTGTGGAGAGAAAGGACACTCGGTCACTCCCTGTCCCCTTGTTCAGCGCCACCAGACTGCTGAGCCAGGAAGAAACTGCCCTCTGTGTGTGTTCTATGAAAACAGGTCCCAAGCTGGGCTGCTGTGTCCCCATCTCTACAGCAATGCCAGTGGGTGCGGTGAGGCTGCTGAACCCTGCTTTTCTGAAGGAAACGGTGTCCTGGGTGACACACGATGTGACAGAAACTGCTCCACGTACTCTCCTGCGTCCTAAGCCACAGCTGAGCATGGGTTCCTCTTCACCTGCAGAGAGCTACTACCACCTCCTGGCTCGGGGGGTAGGGGGACTCTTCAGGGTTAGAATCCACAGGACTCTGGGCACCTGGCAGTGCTAGGGCACCCCAGCAAGTCCTGCACGACAGGCTGCCTCACAGGGCTTCCCCCCTCGTGTAACTGAGTGTGATGAGCATCTGCCACGAGCTTGGATGGGAAACATAGCCTGTCCCCTGCTAGGATGTGAACACGCACGCCCACGCGTGTATACCTGCCGAGCAGGAGCATCACGTTAGCAAGCGCACAAGCAGACGGGTAGGAGGACAGTGCATGCAGGCAGGACAGGAACGTGCCACGTGAGTGGAGCTGAGAGGGCACCGTGAGGAACACAGCCCCACAAGGGTCACTACTGGAGAAAGTGCATGGTGTACCCTGGAGCCCCAAGGGAGCCCTGGTCGGCTTCTCAGGGCTCACAGCCTGCTCCTCATTGCACCATCAAGAGGCACAGCTGAACTCTCTGTTGGGTGTCCTCAGGTTTGAGGGGTGCCTGTGGGAGTCAGCCTGGGGATTCCCTCTATCAGAACACCCCAGCCTAGGGCCTGGCCCCTTGAAGCAATGCAGAGCCTGGGGACACAGCTAGTCTTGTAATCGAACAAGAAACTGGCAAGTAGAGGCATAATATAAACAGAACTCTCTGCTGCCTAAGGACAGATGCCCTCAAGAGAAACTTTACCTTTGGAATGTAGTTTGGCCCAACCAGACTCCTGTTCTGGGAATAGAAAAGCGTCTCAGGCAGACACAGAAAGCAAACATCGCCGTTTCCCAGAGTGCAGGGACAAAGCGAGGAAGCCAGGCTGCCGGTGTTGGCACTGGTCCCGCCCGCTGTGGGCCCCGCCAGGAGGAAGCTCTGTGACCGCGTGACAGGCTGTTCCCCACTCGTCCCACAGGTCCTGCAGGCATGCACCAATTGTCCCTGGCTCTCCACTGCTTCACTGGGTCATGGTAGTGAGCAGGGAGGGACCCGCCACCCCAAGGCTCACACCAGACAGGTGGGCCACAGCAGGGCTCGGGTGGTGATGAGGGAAAGGAAGAGCCTAGCATCAGCCACCACTGAGGGCATCATGCAGTCCCCCAGCATGGGTTCGCCTGCTCCCTGGGTCGTCCCCCACACCGGCCTCAGCTGTCCTTGTCCCAGAGTCAGGTGATCAGAATTGGGCTGAGCAGGAGTTCCTGTTCAGAAGCAGGGCCACAGTCCTCAGGTGCAGGTGTGTGTAGGCAGGTCACAGTCCTACCAGTGCCCCCTGCCTCTGGGACAGTGAGCACTGAATGGAGCCAAGTGCCCAGGGCTGGGTGCATGCAAGGCAGCCTTGTCCACGCCGCCCCCCCCACCCCCAGGACAAGGGTGTACTCCCATTCTCCATGTGGACCAGTTGCTGCTCACTCTCAGACTGCAGTCCCTTCACCAAACCACCCTGGCCAGCACCTCAGGGACTGGTCCACTTGTGGGATATTGCTATCTGGTCTGACTGAGCGGCTGCCCCTTTTCTCTTTCCCCCCAAATGCCTGATGGCTGGTGTCCACGATTAAATGCTGCCTTCAGGTACGTATGGTTCTTCCAGGCTCCTGCGCACTGCGTCCGGCTGTCGCTGGAAGCTAAGCAGCAGCCCATATCCTCCGGCCCACGGCTGTGAATCCCCCATGAAATGCACATTCAGTGGCCACTGCGAGTGGGTGTCAGTGGATGGCTTCTCCACCCACTAGCATCCTGGTCTTGCCTGGTCACCAGCCCATAGCCACATCCCCACCAGCCTGGCTTCACATGGCATACAAGAACCCAAGATGTCCCTGTGATCAGAGGCTGTATAGACTGCAGGTCTCTCTGCCAAGGAAGGGCCCTCCACACTATGTTGGGCACTGTGTCCCCCAGCTTATTTACAAGTGAGCCTTGGAGCTGCGCACCACATCTGATAGGCCTGGTCAAGTGCCCAGGTCCCTTTCCCTCCCTCTAGTACAATGTCCCTGTCCCTGGGCTGTCTGGGAGGCTCCCTACCTTGCTACTCACTGTGCCACAGCTTCCCTTGCCCCCGTCCAGCTCTTGGCCCCCAGCAGTGCCAACCATCGGCTCTTACTTTTATCTCGTGTCCCGCGTTCCTTGGTGGCGTGGATTCCAGACACCGGCAGCACGCAGCATGGCAAGGCCGAGGCAGCCACTGCAAACCAGAAGGACCTGTTGTGTCTCTGGAAGCCCCACTGCCGCCTCCTCAGTGGCTAGGCAGCATGGGCTTGCGGGTGTGTGTGTGAGGGCCTGCCACATGCTCGTGCCCGTGAAGGCCACTGCTTGTTTTCTTCTAATAAATTACTCACAAAGTTTCTGCCTCCCTTGGCAGCCGCAGCAGCCCCTCCCTATCTCTGTTTACAGCTGGTTTTAAGAAATAAGAGGTGGCCCTTGGATGGGTCGGCGCTCCTGGAGCAAGCGTTCAGCTCCTCTCACCCTGCTTGGTAGACATCCAGGCTCCCGGGGCTGGCTGGGCTTGTGTGGAGGCTGTGGTGGCACTTCCCCTGTGCCCCTGCCTGCGTCCAGCCCTGCAGAGTGTCCTGTGCCGGGCCAGACCAGGGCTGGCAGAGCTGGGTCTGGGGTCCTGCTACACAGCATGGTTGAGAAACTCAGTTCTGAGTTCCCTCTTCCCTTGAGGAAATAAACTGAACAGACATTTGTCTGTAGAAACTAAGGACAAAATAGTTGGACCTCACTGAGACTCTACCATAGAGAGACTTTGGCTGCTTTCATTTCAGACCCAGGGACACAGAGAGCTCTTTGAAGGGCCAGGGCAGGCTCAGAATCTAAAGCATGGGGTGGAGGGCCGCGCCTGCAGCACGCGCCCTCCCAGACACCCCAGCCTGCGCGGGTGGTTATCAGTGGGGATTAAAGAGGAACAGCGCAGAGGGGGTGGAGGCTGCCTGAGGTTCGCCTGTCACTGGCTGTGCCTGGCGGGTCTGCTCCCTGCTGTGCCCTCCCTGCAGTTGAGTGGGGACAGGGGCTGCCTGGAGCGCTAATACCTGCCACCAGATTAGTGGAGCAGAAGGAGAAGGAAGCCTGTGCCCTGCTCAGGATGGCTCCATCCTCGGGAGCCTGTCCGGCCATCGCATGGAACAAGTCTGTTTAGAATCTCTTGGGCATTCGTGTGCTGGCATGACCTGGCCCCTTGGTTAGAGAGCAGCACCATGTGGAGTGTGTGTTTGCACCGGCTGGGACATGTAGGAGGAGACAGTGGCCTCTCCGTGTTAGGTATGAGCAGCTTCTAAGTGTGTAAGAATTTATAACTTTATAGGTTAGAGGTAGCTTCTATGTATAGTTTTCTTCCACGTCAATTATAAGGATGTTTTGCTTCAAATGAAGGTTATAAGCCCAAAGGTATCTATTTTTATCCATGTTCTGTCCATCTAAAAATGACATTCTTTTTGTTTTGACATGACCTCCCAAGAAGCACCTCCCCATACCAGGCTGTTACTTGGAGATCCTGGGAGCAAAGTGACAAGTTCCATCCCAGGCTGGCACTGTCTACAACAGGGACATGTGGAAAGAGGAGGCAGCTGGAGAGGGTGGGTGGGCACTACCACAGCCATGGAGGCCAGCCCCCAGTCAGAGATGGAGAGTGACACTCTGCCATTTCCTCTGTGGCATTCAGAACACGGGTCTCTGGAAACTCAGTGGCGCTAGCGTGAGCTCTCCACCGGCAGGCTGTGGGCCGCAGCTGGGGGATGGACAAGATGAGATGCCGCGCCACAGAAGCACCGCTGCCTCTGCAATTGGTGGAAGAGCTATGACCCTTGGGGCTCGGGGAGACAAGTCAGGAAGTGTTCCCACTCTCCCAATCACAGGGTGATGAGTGACATACTTCCTCCCATTATCACGTAGGGCTCCAGGGTGCCTGTCCCATTCAGGCAGTTGCCACACCATCTCCCCTGCCCATGCTCTGCCTGTGTTCCAGCGAGGTTTGTAGTCCAGGCTGGATGTGCCCACCATGCCACAGAGGGGCTCTGGAGGGACGCTGGCTGTGAAGGGCAGAGCTATCGGACTTACTGGCCTTTCCTGGTTCCTGTTCCCTGGCTGTTTGGGGAGGAAGGATGTCCTGCAGCTGGGGAACACGAGAAGGTTTCCACCCTGTAGCACAGGCCTCAGGACCTGGGCTGGGCTGCCCTTCACTTAGCCAGGCCTTCTAAGAACTCACTTCATGAGAACCTGGAGCCAGAACCAGGTGGTGGGAGATCAGGGACAGGGGAGAAATCCCCCAGTGGTCTCCTCAGAAGTGGACTCGTCCCTGAGGGACTGAAGTCCGAGTTTGCTGTGACAGGAGGTTCTGGTGAGGCCCCTGGCTAAACAGAGATGTGGGCGAGAGCAGAGAGGCTCATCCCTGAGCCCATGCTGGGGCCCTTCTCTTAGCCTGGCCGAGGCCCGAGGCGCAGAGCACTCCTGGCACATTCCGCCCGTCTTCATTTGGAGAGTTGCCTGCCAGATGGCAGGATTAATATCAGCTTCCAGGCCCTGCCACCTGCTGCCATTCCCTTGCCCACAGGGCCCAGGTCAGCAGGACCCCAGTAAGCCTGACATTCTCAGACCAGAAGAGTGTGTCCCCGCATCCCTGAGGCCCCAGTCACAAAGCACTGCTCGCCCAGCTCCCGCAGGCCCCAGCTAATAGCTTCACATTTCTGGAGTCTTCGGAGTGGCTGTGCTGCCTCCTGCTGGAGCCCTCCCACCTGCCCTGTCCAGCCGCCTCCCCGTGCTGTCCTCCCACCAGGCCCTGCTCCTGTCACCAGCTGGTTTGTCCACCTTCCTTCCATTCCTGTCACCAGCCTCTCCCACCCCTGAAACCCTCCCCCACATTTCCTGCAGGACCTGCCATACTCCCTGTTCCCACCCAGGTCCCACACCAGTGCCCACACCTCTCAGATCAGCACTGGGACCTACACTTCTCAGGCTAGGACCCGGGCCAGGCCCTAACCCTGTCTCCCGTCCCCTTTCCCCTGTAACTCCCCTGGTGTCCCTCCCCTAGCCTCTGCCTGGCAGCCGCTTGCCTCTGCTGACCGTGGCCCGTGTGGCTGAGCCCCACCGCAGACGCCAGCCCTCACACTTCAGCGGGACCTTGGTTCTCCCCCTCCCGTGCGACCTCTGCCTGGCTGAGGGCCCGGTCTACTCCCAGGTGGCTTTTCTGAAGGTTTGAAGCTCCAGTGTGACCAGTAAACAGTCCGCAGTCATGCTCTGACCCCAGGTGCAACTTCCTTAGAAGGCTGCCCTGGAGGACATTCGGCAGGCCTGATCCCTCTGCTTCCTTCCCCCAGCTCTCTGTGGGAGGGACAGCCTGCCAGCCTTTGGGGTTCTGGTTGAAATGGTGCCAAGGTCGCTTCCCTTCTCTGTGACAAGCCAGGATGTGGCAGGTCAGGCTGGCTCAAGGAGGCTGCACTGGCATGGCAGGTGCATTGCCAAGTTTCCACTCATGAACTAGCTGTCCTTCCGCCTGGAACCCCCCAGAGCCCCTAGAAGGACCAAGTGACAGCCCACCCCCGACCAGGAGCAGGGGGAATGTAGGGCCCATGCATGGATCTTGGACTGTCCTCAGTGTCCCAGTTACTGTCATGTTACTGTCTCCCTGAAGAGAATTCATTAACCATATGAATGTGACACATGCCCTCTTTCTTTTTTGTCCTTTTAATTATATGCATAAAAAAGAAAGTGTGCATACCATGAGGCCAGGGCCAGGCCTCATGTGAGTGGATACAGAGGTCTAAGGTTCCAGCCAGTGGGCCTAGCAGAGGACAGGAGAGGGAAATGGGAGGCCAGCCTCACTGTAGCAGAGAGGGGACAGAGCCCAAACAAACTGGCCCATGAAATATGAACAGGCTGACTTATAGGCAGCTGAGCCCTGGGCTCACCTAAAACTTTAGCCCATCCAGCCTGTGGCCTCTTCTCCTCTTTGTCCCCAAGAAACTACTTCCATAGCAACAGTATGCACTTCCATGTATAGCAACAGTATGCACTTCCATGTGCATCATAGGGAGCTGCAGTCAGAAGAGACAACTGGAACTGAGGTGCCTACAGGAGGCCACCCTGAGCTTCCCAGCTGTTTTTCTTTACACATGTGGTGAAAAGGTGCTGAGACTTCTGTCCATGCGCTGGGTGGGGTGCTGGGCAAAGCCCAGCGGGAATCCCAGTGGCCTGCAAAAGCAACCGCCCGCCCCTGTAGAGGAGAGCTTGATTGGGGTAGCACAGCCAGAGGGTCAGGGTTGCAAAAGTTACCCAGGCAGAAGTCCACAACCCACTTGTGGCTCTGTGCATTCCTGTCCAGGCCTCTCTGCTGGCTTCTGGGTGACCTCAGGCTGACCTGTTGATCGTGCTTTCTGAGCCCCGCAGACTGGCATGATAATGAGGCAGGCCTAGTTATTCACTGTGGTGGACTGATCAGGCCGTTGGGCACAGAGGTTGCGGCTCCCCTCTGAGTATACTAGGGTCTCCAGGGAATGCACCCTTTGGGGCTCCTTGTCCCTTCTGGTCTGAGGACTTGGCTGTTTCCGTAGCCTCTCTTTCTGGCTCCTCAGCTGCAGTCTGGGTGTCTCCTGCTAGACAACAGCTAATTGTTGGAGCCCTGGGTGGGGGAAAGCTGGAGCTCCTTCCCACAGGGCCTGCTAGCTCCAGTTATCTGCAGGAAGGTGCCCCCACCTACCCTCCAGCCCCAGTGGGCTTCCCCATGGCCTTCCCCTCGGCATCCCTCCTCCTGAGCTGCTGTGAAGCTTTTGAAAAAGAAAACCCAGGAAAGTCTGACTCCAGGGCCTGTAGGGACTGGCAGGGTGGTGTCAATGGCGAGAGCAGAGCCCTCCTGCCAGCTGAAGCAACCCTTCCAACTGCTCCCTCGTGGGCCTCAATCTGTGTTAATGCCTGCCCAGGGTGGGTGGCTTTCTGCTCACTCTAGTTTCTTCTGAATTTCTAACTGCAGCCCCTCCAGCATGCCAACCTCTCCAAAAGGCACTGTTGGGCAGCTTGAGGCATCTGGCTGGTGCACTCCATAGCACCAAGTCTGCCAGGTAAGAAGTCCCTGATCAAAGATGGGCACAGGCAGGCCTGGTGGAAAACAGCCGCAGAACTCCGAGTCCACTGCATAGCACCACCCGCAGCACCTGTGCTGACCAGCAAGTCCACATGCTGGCTGGTCTGGAAGGTCTGGGGCCCTGGCAACGTGAGTGCGTGGTTGATCACTGCCACCAGACCTGGCTGATGGAATGGGACAAAGATAGGGACCCTTGAACAGTAGCTGCCATCCCCAGCTAGGGCTTCTTGCCCAGACAGCTGGGCTACTGAGCAAGGTCCTTAAAACAAGGTACCACCAGCCCAAAACTTGGTGGCAGACACTGACTGACAGTAGGAGGACTGGCCCAGTCCTTGCTCATCCCATGCTCTGTGAGGGAGCATAAAACAGGGACTCTAACAGACGGTGCTGACTGAGTGAAAGCTTTTGCCCTACAGTGTGCAAAGAGTCATTGGGTCCCCCCTGGGACCCAGCAAGGGACCCCTGTTGCCTACAAGAACAGATATACTTAATCCTAACATTATCATGGGGATTTCCCTAAATGGGAAACTGAGGCACAAAGTTAAAGGGAGCGTACCTTCATTCTTTTCTGCTCATAACTTAAACATCTCAAGGCTGTGTGGGCCTCTGAGTGGGCCGCAGAGGGTCCGTGTGGGGCCTCTCTACCCAGCACTCTTATCTCTGCTGAGGCCATTAGACAGCTCTGCAGTGACCTGCTTGCTCTTAATAGGCACAGTAGTTAAGGGGAACTGCACCCACATTGCTCAGGACCCCAGACCCACCAGCAGCCAGCGTATGGACCCACTAATCAGCACAGTTGCTGCAGGGTGGGACTGTGCGGAGAGACTCAAGTTAGAGACAGCATGAACTGGCATAGAGGATTTTAAGGGAAACTCCACCCCCCAAGTGTCCCTGTGAAGGAAGTACTTGGGATTTCAGGCTGGGGGATGGAGCTGTGGGGATTTGCATACCAGTCTTTCTGCTTATAAGCTGTGAAACTTTGGCTGCCTCTGTGCCTCATTTTTCTCACATTTAGAAAAAATCCCCGTGAGTTTATAAGAGAATTAAATACACCCATTCTTAAAGCACAGAAGGGTGTCCTGCATCTGCTGACCCTAGGCTGGACCTGGTGGTAAGAGGACTTGGCTTTGGATATTTAGTCTCCTCCCCAGCTCTCATTAGAGGCAGAGGAAGCCAGTCTGTGACCTTTCACTTAGAATCTTTGATAACTGACACATGGAAAGAGGAAACCATAGCGAAGGTAGAAATGACAACAACATGAGCCCAAGTGACAACCATGTGTAAGCACCATGAGGGGGTGGGTGGAGCCACCAGGGTGAATGCAAGAGGAAAGAATCCAGAACTCACACTGTGGGGACCTGGCTCACCACAGCCGCATACACTGTCACATGGCAGAGGCTTTGCAAACATGGGAGTCTCTGTGCTCTGGGTTTGGGCTTTGGTAATGACACAAAATGGTGTGTTTCCTGATGTTGCTCTGGTATTAAACTCCTGTGTAAATATTCGTTTCTCTGGTGGTATTTACCTGCTTTCCAAGGAACGGGGATCTGGGGAGAAGAGCAGGATTCAAGGGTCTCAGTTCTTTTCTGCTCATAGCTTAAAACATCTTGAAGCCCTCCATGCCTTTGGTGAGCTGCAGAGGTCCACGTGGGGCCACTCTATACAGTAGACATTCCTAGCTCCCCTGAGGCTACAGGGAGGCACTGCAGTGACTCCACTTGCATTCACAGGTGACAAGGATGAGGCCACATTCAGGCTAGCTGTGAGAAGCACTGTAAGGTGAGATGTTGACATCTTTTTTCCTGTGCTTATTTAAAAAGAGCCCCTATGGTATAAACCAGCTTAATAGTGAATGTACTGGAGCAACAGAATGACCAGGGCTGAATAAATAGTGATCCCCACTGGCAATGAATGGCCAGGAGTGGCTCTGAGGAAAGAGCCCCTGGAGGAGACCAACTGTGGGTGACAGAGTTAGCAGAACAAAACCCCACAGGGGAATCTCCCTGCTTCTAGGTAGCTGAACTAGTGTCCCTAATACCCTGTCATTTCATTTCTTTTAATCTGGAAATTCTGTTCTCTGTTTGTTAAGGACTCATTAAAATCACAGCCTGCCACTCCCACACTGATGAAGTCCCACTAAATCTCAGGACATCCTTTTTCATTGTTTGAGGCCCATGCCAGGGTGCCCTCCCTTGCTTCCCCTGTTCACCCCACTCTAGTTCTGGATCCCAGCACCTCCTTGGCCACTATCTCCCCTTATCCTCAGTCATTCATGCTGAATTAAGACTGTCTGCATAACCATCTCTCTTTGCTACTAATGCAGAGCCTTTGCAGGTAGGGGAAGTGTCTCTGTATTGCCCCAGCAGCCTGGCCCAAGGTCCAGATTAGAAAGGACAGCAACCAGGTGGGGTTGCAGTGCCCCTGTTACAGGACAGTGGTCTTGTCTGTTTTGACTCCTCAGAGAGTTAGATTTTCCTGCAAATAGATTTACAAGGCCTGGGAATTGCATGCTGAGAGGGTTAGCGGGAACCAGTAGGTACGCAGCTCTGGTTGTGTCTGTTGGGAAAGAGACTTGTTGTGCACAAGACTCTCAACTTTGAGTGAATGTTCTGGAGCAATCAGTGTGCTCTGAAAATGACTCCTAGATATTGATTTCCTTTTGTGATAATAGGCAGGGGCCCTGGCAACAATGAACACGCAACTCTAGAGGCCAGATGCTCAGGGAAGGCTGATGTTGTCATAGGTTTTTTTCCAATGTGGAGAGCTGTACTCACTGATTCTTGTCACACTGTGTCTTCCTGGGGTGTGACAAGAAAGCTTCATTATATAGATGGGTGTTCTATTTTTGTAGCATTTTGCTCTTTATAGTTCTGACTGTGGAGTAGTGAGAGTGAACCAAGCAACCTGGCTTAGAGGCATAAACAAAAGGGCTTGCTCTCCTTCTCCATGGGAAACAATGAGCATGTTGCTGGTTCCAGGAGGCTCTGGGGGGACTGAGACCAAGCATCCTTGGCCAGGGAGCAAGCTGGGTGCAAGCTGGGTGCCTATGCAAGGGACCTGGGGCTTTGTTCCCTGGAAGATGGGACACACGTTCTTTGTCATTGGAGTACTAGTTCCTTGGACTTTCCTGTTCTCAAGCTAACTTGGTTTGAGGCCCATGCTCTCTCCAGCTACACCAGACAGGGGAAAACCAACCAAACATAAAAGGCTTTCTCAGAAATTTAAGGACCAGACTGAAAACAGATAAAGTCTCCTCTTTCAGACTCTGGGCAGGTGTGGCACCCCATCTGGCTCCCTGATCACCCCAGCTTTTAGCGAGGTGTGGTTCTACCTGCAGGGAAGGACTGGGAGCCAGAGATCTTATCCAGCCTTGGTGGTTATTTTTACTTGTCACATTTGGTCTAAAAGTAACAGCTGCTGGCTTAGTTTGCTCTGGTTCTAATTAAGTTGGGGGAAACTCTTGGCCATGCTCTTGTATGGAAGAGACCCAGGCTGGACCTTTGGTGTGTCACTCTGTCTCTGCTTTGTTTGCATGTGGAAGCTCCTGGACTTGCTCCTGAGTGACTAAATTCTGCTCCTCTGCAGCATCTATTTTAGCATCTCATGTTAAAGAAAAAACTTAGTATCCCTAAGCAACTCCTTAAGACCCTGTCTCTAAATAAAATACAAAAAAGGGCTGGAGATGGGGCTCAGTGGGTAGGGTAAGCTCCTCTGGTTTCAATCCCTGGTACCAAAAAAGAAAAAAAACATTTTACCCTCTAAACTGAGCCCTCTCATTCTTTGATAGTGGGCAGTGTTTTGGGATGATGAGCCCTTTGAGAACCCATAGACAGGCCAGTGGGTTATGAAAACTCAGCTTTCATCTTAGGGAGTTGAGAAGGCAGCAGGAAATAACTGGGAAACACTTTTCTCTAAACACTATTTAGAGAAAGCAGTATCCTTTGATTGTCATGTGCACTTACACAGTGGACCTGAGGCTCTGGGTGGTAACACCCCAATTCAAAAGCACGGCCTTGATATACGTGATTCAACAGTGTGGTTGGGTCATTAAAGGCCAGGTGAGGTTACAGTTTCAAGATTCCAGAGATATCTTCTCCAAAGAGTTCGTCCCCCTGCCTGGTGACCAGCATGTCCCTCTTCCTACCTGTAAATTACACAAGCATATTCCCCAGATAAATTTTGCAAGCATGTCATTTGTTCGCTGTTAAATAGATATGTCTGTCTTGACATCCTAACCTAAACCTTACGTGTATCACAGTAGGTGGATGTTTATTACCTTTTCCCATCAACCTACTAGGGGTCATCAGTTACAGGGACACCAGGTCACCTTTGACATTTATATTCTGCCCTGAATCTGTGGTCCTATCTCCTTGGGATGTTCCTATAGTTATGAAGGCAGCAGGATTATAATTGGATGCATATGTGGCCCAGGCAGTGGGCTTCCTGTGAAAAGGTGCATACGAACTATTCCTAAGTCCACTTGTCTTTAGAGGCCATCTTCATTCAGGAAGACACCGGAGGTAGGATCTGGACCTTACAGTAGTAAGAAGCCACACAGCAGGCCCTGAACAATGTAACTGTATACTGGGTGTAATTATTAATAGTGCCTCTTTTAACTTGGATGCTCCAGTTAGGAGATAGAGTATCTGGTCACCATTATGCATGAGTAGCCTAGTGACATAGTCAGAACCATTTTATTCACACAAATTTGCAGGGGCCTTTGAACATACTGAAGATATGAAGGGAAGTGGGAAGTACATGTCAGGCTGCTCAGGATAGAAGCTGGTTATTTAAAGTGGGATGGAGATCTTGAATAAGTATGTTTCCATAGAAAAAAAGACCAAAGGTGATAAATGTTGGTGCAGACAGCAAACTTAAAATTATCCTCAGGTTAGCATGCACAGTAAAGATGACTGCACACATTAGGAAATTCAGGGGAATGAATTTTAAGGTTAAAGAACTGATTTACCATGTTTATAAAAGTAACTTAATATTCGTTTCTGATCGCTAATATTAAGGCGGCTGGAGAGCACTGCCTTCCATTGAGGCTCTGAAGAACCCTTCTATGCCCTATCAACTATCGGGGACAACTGACACTTCATCTCCTATCATCATGCAGACATGGTTCCAAAGTGTACTAAAAAGCTTAAACATTAGAGGGGACGAAAGCGATAACCATAGTGCCCTGCCGGACGTGTGAAGGTCTAGTGGCGGTACTAGGCGCCTACGTGGGCAGCAGTTCTGGCCGCCGGTCAGCAGGTTAATGACCTCGTGCCCGGCCCCTGGCTGTCCGTCCCCAGTGCTCAGCGCGGCTCAGAGGCAGTCCCCTCCCAGCAAGCGGACAGGGTCCCCTCAGGAACGGCGCCCGGACCCGGCAGCGGGACGCAGAAGCCGTGAGTCCAAGCTGGGCACCAGCCAGGGGAGCCGGCGCAGTTCAGGGTTCGCTCCCCGCGACCGAGACCTGGAGCCTGCCTGACCGATCCGAACCGAGGCCCCTCTCCCGCGCCCCACTCACCGGCTTGCTGGGCGACGGCCCGCGCACTGGCCGCAGTCAGGCTGGCAGCTCCGGACCGAAGAGCAGCGCGGCTCGCGGCGCGCACGCCGTCCGGGCCCTGTGTACACACGTGACCGTCAGCCCGGCCCCTAGCAGCGCCGCAGCGAATCCGCCTCCCGGCCCCCAGTAGCTGTGCCGGGGGGCCCCTCTCCTGCCCTCCCCAGCGTCCCCGACCCTACCGAGGCCCCGCCCCCAGCAGAGCTGCCCGGGCCCTGTCCGGCTCTCCCGCTAGTGAAGTAGGGGGTGATCCGCGCGTTGGCGGTGCACGCGAGACTCGCCCAGAGACGCAGACTGACGGTCTGTTCTGAGAGATTCCTTGAGACTTCTCTAGGTGCCCACTCAGTTCCTTTTAAAAGGTATTTTTGCCCATATTTGCTGAGTCATAAGATGCGCTGATCGGCAGGGAACAGACCCCGCCACCCTCTGAAGGAAATGAGTCAGTTGCAATCTGTCCCTTCCAGATACACACGCCCCTCTTTCCCAGAGTTTGCTAGTTCCAAATTCATCCATTACTTCCCGGATTTAGGAGTTTCTTGATACACTGAGCTGGTCACTGGAAAGCCTTTTAAAGAGACAGCACCTCCTTTGAAGCCTGAGCTACTGTTAAATGTTGGAAAAGTTGAAAAAATACATTATGATGAAATGGAGAAAATTTTTAAGTGCATTTACGAATATGTGAAACTGAACACCACTGTTATGCATAACAATAATAATGCACTGGAAATAACTGTGTATGAATTTTTAAAAGTAAAAGATGAAAAAAATCTCCAAGCCTTTAAAAAAAAAATACACATTCATTTACTTGGCTGTAATTTTTGTAGTGAATTGTACCATAGCAGCATGTTCTGGTCCAGGATGTAAAAGGATTTCTTTTAAAAAATCGAAGCCTGCAAGTTCAAGATTTTGAGGTAGACTTGCTATGTCGCCAGGGGTTGAATGGAACACATAATGGGAACAGCCACAAGGCTGGCCCCGTATTTAAACCTGAGCACCTTACTTGGCCAAGGTCAGCAAGGGAGGCTGAGGTCTGCTTGAGGTCTAGGAGCAGAAAGGCATTTCCCAAACATAAGCCCCATACCAGGCTCTATAGCAGGAACCACATTTGCCCCAGAGCACTAGGTGCTGCTCTTGCCAAGATCAGTTAAAATCACCTATCAGTGACACCTGAGGCTCGTTTTGAGCCAGCTTTTGTTCTTGGCCTCAGACAACCTTTTGAGGTACATAGTTCTACATTTTATCAAATCTAAGACACCACTAATGTTATATGCACCATTATTTTATGAATTACTTTTTTAAAAAATCCCCATCCTACCAGTTAAATTCTGACACACTGTCAATTTTAAGAAAGGGTTTTTGAGATGCTGAGAGAGAAAATGTGCCTTAGCATTGATGGATTACAGTATTATTGTCATCCTCATTTTACATTTAATTGAGGACACTCGAACAACTTGCCTAAGTTCATGCAACAGGTAATGGAGCCAGGGTTAAGCCCAGGTGGTCTTCGGCTTTCAAGATTAGGTTTGAGACCTGGGGTCCTTCTAGCAATCTGCCCAAGAGTAGCCTTGTTATTTCCAGTGTATAAACAGCCTGAGGCCTTTGGAGTCCTGGTCAGAAACGGGGCTGTATTGCCCATCCCTGGAACGCCATAGGATGTTTGTGGCTGGGTAAGTGTGCAGCTGGCGAGTGCTGCAGGTTACTTGGGCCAAGCCTCCCACGGGCTGCCTTGTCTGAGGCACCGGCAAACCAGCCAGGGATGGGAGCAGAAAGTCAGCAGTGGACTAGGGAAATCTTCAAAGTATGCCCCTTCCAGCTGAGCCCAGAAAAGCATCTTCCAACCAGGACAGAAATATACTCCAGAGGCCAGCAGCCTTCACTGTCTGCTGGCAGTGCCCTCCACTGCAGGCCAGTTTCCACAGGAGACTTGTCCTGAGGGACAAGGACAGAGATGGGTATAGGAAGTGTGTCTGGACCTGACTCTCGGTTCCAGCTGCATCCTACCCTGCCTATGGCCTCCTCTCTCCAGCATCTCCTGGTTTGTGAGTGGAGGGGACCACTGCTTCCCAGCAGGCCAGGACCCCAAGGGATACTCTCATTGATGGCCAGGCTTGGTGGCAAAGGGAAGTGAAGCTGTCTCCAGCCCAGGGCCTCTGGGGTTCTCTAGGTCCCACCTGCGAGCTGCTCCCTGTGCACTAGCTCCAACAGATTCACAAGGGTCACCTTCACCTACATGAGCTCACCCTGTCCCTCATAGCCACTCTACTTCCGCAAGTAGTAGGAATCAGTTTAGCCGAAAGTCATGCCGAGAAGGGAAAAGGCACAGGTTAGTGGACACTTCATGTGCTAATGAGGAACACCAGGGCTGGGGCTGCCCATTGTGCAGCTGAATCTTGTACTAGGAGAAGGCTGGGGCCTTGGATGCCATTGCCAGTGCTGGGGAAAACAGCTGCTTGGAAAACTGCTCCTGTCTGCAGTGTCAGTTGGGGTGAGAGGGATGTGGCATGGGGGCGTTGTACAGATTTGTATCTCTTGGTGGGGATGATCTCATTGAATCGTGGGTTAGCCCCGGGATGTTACTGAACTTCCTTGTGACGCCAGCTGTTAAACCCCGTTGCCTTTTGCATCTAAGAGATAGAATTGATGAACAGCATTAACAGTTCCCTAGCCCCTTGCCCTTTGCTGTTCTCCAAGGTTGGAGGGTGAGTCAGGGTTCCCTGCTTTCCCTAAAACAACCTGGGCACCCTCCACTGCACTTCCTCTCACACATGCAGATGGCAGTGTGATTCTGTCCACTGAGGTAGAATTCCCAGTAGCTACAGGAATCACTCAGAGAGGTCAGGCTCACCAGAGATGCACAAGTTCCTGGACCAAGGCAGAGGGAGACAGTGCATGCCCTTCGGGGCCAAGTCAGGGTGCTTTGGTATGACCCATCACCAGGGTATCTTGCACCCACCAGGGGAGGCTCTATCGGCTCTATTTGGCAGGAAGGGAAACCCTGACTTTGGAGGGTCCCCTTGCTCCCACTAGGACCTGCTTGGAAAGAAGCCCACACACTCTACTTCTGTGCATGAAGATCAAAGAAGGAGCAAGAGAGCATGTACTTCCTGGTGCCACAGGACACCATGCAGATCCCAGCATAGCCCTGGGATGCCCAAGTTCTTGGTTCTGTGACCTGAAAACTAGCCACTGGGCAGGAGCTGAGGGTGGGCTGCCATGCCTGACCTGGCAATAGGGAGCTCGCTTCCCCTTCCAGATACGTGGGTAAACCCCAAGCTCAGCCATCGGATAGACAGGTGGCCAGAGCCATCCTGTGGGCTGTCCTGGCACTTAATGTCCTTATACGCTTCCAAAGCTGGTGCCTCGGTGGCTAGTTACACCACCACCACCACCACCCCCAACCCCGTGATTCAGCGGACACATCACAGCCAGTCCTGAAGAGGAAGATGGAAGATTACTGGGAAACTAGAGTCTTTATTCTAGGGGTATCTTTTCTCCTTGCAGACCTTTAGTCAAAATTAAAAACAGTATGCCTGAAGTGCTTCCTTCCTGGGGGTCCACGAGGGGAGAGCTACGAGCCCCCCTGGTTCCTGGTACTGCACCTGTTCATCTTCAAGCCTGCCCTCCCTGCCCATTAAGATGTGGGCTGCTAGCCTTGGCCCAGGAGCCAAGACCTCTGACACTAGAAGGGCAGCTGTCTCCACTGGTGGCCTAGACCAGCAGGTGCAAAAGAGTGCTTCTGGCATGTGCTTTGTCCAGAGAGGGCTTCAGATGGCATTGCAACTGGGACTTCAAGAGAATGGTGAGGTTTTTGTCCTCCCACTCCCTCTTCTCCTTTTTGAACTGGGGGTTGAACTCACAGCACTCTACCACTGAGCCAAATCCCTAGCCCTTTTAATTTTAGACAGGATCTCACTAAGTTGCCCTGGCTGGTATCAAACGTGGGATCCTCTTGCCTCAGCCTCCCAAGTTGCTGGGATTACAGGCATGTGCCACTGTACTCAGCTCTTTTATCATTTTTGAAAGTTATAGATTCTTAGGAGGTTAGAAAAATAGCAGAGTCGTCCCTGTTCCCTTCACCCACCTTCCCAGTGGCTCACTCTTAACACAGCTCTAGCTCATTTTCTACACCAGGATCTTGTCACTGCACTGTGTGAGCTCTGGGCCCTTCATCCTTGTGCAGGCTCCCATTGGCGCCATGAATGCGGGTGCAGGGCCACCTAGCACCACAGATCTTTTCAACCACACTGTTCAGCTGTGGCCACCTGCCTCCTGGCAGCCCTCATCTGCTCGCCATCTCTGTATTACGTCACCTCGAGAATGTCTTACGCCTTACGAATGAAATCAGAGTGTGGCCTTTGAGATTGACTTTGTTATGACTTTACATATAATGCCCTGAGGTCGCCCAGCTGCTGTGGTCTCAACAGTTGTTCCTTCCTGTTGCCAAGTAAAACTCCTGGTGTGGAGGTGCCATGTTTTAACCACTCACCAATTGAAGGTCATTTTTTTGTTGTATCCTTTTTGGTTGCTACAAATAAAGCTGCCATAAGCAATTATGTCCTGGATTTTGTGTGGATATTAAGTTTTCGTGTCCTCATTGCTGCATGATCTGGTATTTCATGTTAGATTTTAATAATTGCTGAGCTGTTTTGCTGGTCGCTGTGTCCCTTTATATTTCTACCAGCAGTGGATGTGAGGTCCGGTCTCCCACATCTTTGTAAATTGTCAATGTCGTAGTTGTTCTGAAAGCTTGCGGCAGTATCTCTGTGGGGTCAGTCTTTGCGTGTCCCTTGTGGCTGTGATGTTAAATTCCGTTCTGTCTGCTTATGTGCCATCTGAATGTCCTCTTCAGAGAAATGTCTTTTTCTCATTTTCTACTTGTTTACATATTCTAGACAGGAGACTCCTGCTACGATACAGTTTCTAAAAATTCTGTCCCCCTACATAGCTTGTCTTTGACATCCTTTTGAGTTCTTTTGCAGAGCAAAAGATTCTTCAATTTTGGTGAGGTCTAATGTTTTGACTTTTAAATTTTATGGATCTGTTTTTGGTGTCCTTTGAAGACCTCTTGGCTAAATCTCCAGTCCTGAAGATTTCCCCCTATGTTCTCTTAGAAAAGTCTTAGTTTAACATTTGAGTTTAATTTATAACCCATTCAAGGTCATTTTTGTGAAGCTTAGGGTTTATTCAAAATATCTTTTTTTCAGAACACTTGTAGGTTTGCACAAAACTCAGTGGAAAGGACCATGTTTCCCATATCCTCCTGTCCCTGCACATGCATGGCTTTCCCATTATCAATGCCCCTCCAACAGCAGCGGTATATCTCTTCTGGACAGCAAGACGTCCCTGACACATCTTGTCACTCGGAATCTGTCATTTGCATTGGGGTTCACTTGGTTTCGTGACTTCTGTGGATGTAAAACATGTATCTGCCATGGTAGTGTCACACAGAATGGTTTCACAGCCCTGAGAATACTCAGTCCTCTACCTGTCTATTCATCCCTCCCTCCCTCAACCCCTGATCCTTTTATTGTTGATAACTTACCTTTTCCCGAATGTCATATTGTTGAAGTCATACAGCCGTTTCAGATTGGCTTCTTTGACTTAGCAACATGCATGTAAGATCTTGCCTGGCTTTCCATGGCTTGATAGCCCATTTCTTTTTAGTGCTGAATAATGGTACACTGTATGGTTATACCGCTGTTTATTTATTCACCTATTAAGAGAGACTTTGGTTGCTTCTGAGTTTGGGTAATTATGAGTAAGGCTGTTATAAACATGCATATGCAGGATTTTGTGTGGACATAAGTTTTCATCTCCTTTGGGTAAATACCAAGGAACACAATTGTGGGATTGCACAGTAAGAAAATGTTTAGTTTGTAAGGACTGCCAAACTCTCCTCTGCACCATTTTGCATTCCCACCAGCAACGAACGAGAGTTCCTGTTATTCTACATCCTCACCACCATTTGGAGTATCAGAGTTTTTAAGTTGTGAAGCAGCATCTTGTTTCAGTTTGTAATTCCATAATGACATACGGCATTGAGCATCTTTTCATGTGCTCATTTGCCATTTGTTCCTCTTCTTTGGCTCAGGGTTTCTTTCTTTGCCCTGGGATGTCCTGTTGTTCTAGCATCATTTATTGAAAACACTCCCTTCTTCCAGTTGCTTTTACAACCTTTATCAAAAAATTAAATCTCTGCTAGACACTATGGAGCAGGCAACTTCAGAGGCTGAGGCAGGAGGGGTAAGGCAAGTTCAAGGCCAACCTGGGCAATTTAGTGAGACCCTGTCTCTAAACATAAAATACAAAATATGGCTGGAGATGTGGCTCAGTGGTCAAGTGCCCCTGAGTTCAATCCCTGGTACCAAAAATATAAATAAATAAAATAACAATAATTAAATGAGGGCGAATCGGCGTCTTTACTCAGTTATCTGGTATTCCATAAACACAGTATGGTCTCTCCATTTATTAGATATTTAAAAATCTCCGTCAGTGTCTTGTGATTTTTCCATCCAACATTCTTAAGTGTTTGTTAATCCACAACTACGCGTTTCATTTGTGTGGAGCTAATTCAGATTTACATCCTCCCAGCCTTTTGAACTGCAGAACAGAAGCCTATGCTTCCTTCTATTCCTTTCCCACTTCATTTTTCTTAGTATCATAGCCTCAATCTTCTATCCAGGTGGGCAGGTATTTTCATCTGTTTCCCACAGTAGTTAGCACATAGGACAGTATCCCAATGTGTAGGGTGTACTGTCCTAGGGTACCTGGCATACAGCACTTCGAAGAGTACTGGTATATACAGCTTGCCTCACAGATATGTGGAGAGCATGTGCATGCCCATCTCGTGTGCCCTAGTCAGTGCCCCTGCCCCAGGCTGCTGAGGCTAAACCCTACTGCTAAGCCAGCTTCCCCCCTCCTGCTCTCTTTGTTGAGTCCCAAAGCAGCCTGTTGAGTAGGAAGGGGACACAGGGAAGAGGAAACCTGGCCAGAAGCTCCTGTGCTGGCAGGTGGTTGCCTTGGTCAGAGGGCTTACCCTGGAAATGCACCAGGTCAGCACTAGGTCTTTTAGGACCCAGAAGACCCAGAATTGAATCCATTCCCTGAAACTAATGTTTTAAAACATCAGTTTCCTTATCTGTAAAATAATACTGATGTCAACAGCAAGGTTTTAGTCCTCACCCTCCCTCTACCTTTGTCCATCCAGATCTGGCTGGGCCTTTGTAGTCCAGCAGGTATGCCTGACTGAGCAAGCCTCAAGCCTTTGTGTGTGGACCGGCCCTCAGGTATTGGTGAAATGGCCAAGGGGGGAAAAAAAAACTAGAAAGTGCAGTATTGGCTCAGGCACCATGGGGATCCTTATCAAGCATGAGGGCTGGGACACTTATACCCCTGGCTTTGCACAACGAGTGCGGGAAAGAACCTTCTAGAACAGGCATCAGCAGCCAAAGCACAACATGTACTAGAACACCTGACTTCTGCTTTTTGCCGCAGGGGTTGGGGTGACAGGCCACCCCTCCATCTGGAGAGGGGTCTGGGCCCCCCTCTCACATCTCCTCCTCAAATACTTATTGTTAAGTCCTCCCAGGGTGGATCTGGCAGGCACTTGGTCCTCCAAGTGTGGCTGCGATTTCCTGGGACGATAAAATTGACCCGCTGTCTTGATATTAGGGGTTGTTGTTTGCCTGGTGAAGAAAATGCAGGGTGCCTCCCAGTGCCAGGAGTGTTTATTGAACGCCATGTTGCCAGGCATGTCAGCAGTGCGAGCTTCTGTGCAAGACCCTCTGAAGGGCTCTTTGGTATTGTGAGGGCGGGCACTCATAAGGAAGCCCAGCCCCAGCTGGGGGCCAAGGTGCAGAAGAGCAGTGGTGGGGCTGTGGGCCCCGCTGGCAGTTCTCCAGGAAGGGGAGCGTGTAAGCAGGCGTGCAGGAGAACCTGGGAGGTGAGAGGTCCTGCGAGATGATGGTCAATCAGTGCTGGGGGGTGCGAGGACCACGATGGGTGGCTTCCTGCCCTGTAATGGGAGCCATGGGACCCTGAGCCCCAGTGCTCCGGTGAGCAGGGCTGGAAGTGTAGTTTGAGTGTGTGGGAGGAGCACGCCATCCGCCCGCCGCCCATTTTCCCACACAGAACAGCGCCTGATGGCCATGGCAGTGGCCGCAGCAATGCCAGCACCTGCTCCCCTACCTCTTTGGTGCCGGACCGCCCCAGCCTCGCCTGCAGCGGCGCGCCACGTGCAGCGGCGACAGCCCCGCCCACGGGGGGCCCACCCTCACGCCGAGAGAGCGCGCTCTTGCGTCACTGCCCAGCCGGCTGGATCTGGTTCCAGCCGAGCCGGGCGGCCTGACATGCGCAGTGTGCTGTCGCTGCGGCGGGCTGCGGGACGGGCCGCAGGCGCGGCGGGCGCGGTCCTGGCCGTCCTGGCGGTCCGTGCTGACGAAGCCCGCCGGCCTGGGACCCGGAGGTCAGTGCGCCGGGCCGGGGAGGGAGCGGGCGGGTCCTGTCCTGGTGTCCCGCCCCGCCCCGCGGCGACAGGTGCCCAGCGACCCCAGGGCGGGGCAGCGGCGCGGGCCCAGCCGCGCGCAAGACCCAGCTCCTCCGAGGGGCAGGTCCGTGGGGCAGGGCGAGGATGGTGCAGCCGTGCCCTGGGCGCCCAGCCCTGCCGACCCTCGCTGGGCCCTGCCTCGGGTCGGGCAAATCGAGTTTTCACCGACCTCGCGGTATATTCGTTGGTTTGCTTTTGGAATTATTTGGCCATGAAAAACTTATTTAATTGGCAGTGTGCTTTTTCTAATTCACCGTGTACACCCAGAATTTCTTGCGGAGTAAACTAACCCATAAAGAACTTTTAAATGAAAATTGCAGTTGACAGTGAAATTGATGTAGAGTGAACTTTACAGACATTTAACGAAGAACTTAGTTATTTGATTCTGCTGTGTCTCACTTTGGAGCCAGTAGTATGTTTTGTTTTATTTTACCGGAGCTCAAGCATTTTTGCAGGCCCTCGAACAGCTTGGGGTGCTGGTACCTAGTGTCTGCAGAGCCCACAGGGCAAGAGGCCCCCTCCCCAGCTTCCCCCTTTTAAAGTTTGGGCTGAAGGTGGAAAGTGCCCCCCCCCCCCCCCGTGAGAACATAGTTCTGGTGTTTTCAGTTAGTACTCAAAAGTCAGTCACTCTTTTTAACATCACAGGAAGAATAGAGCCAGAGACTGTGAGGTTTAAACAGGAAGACTGTATTTGAAAACCTTGTGCAAAGTTGATCCCCCCCCCACACTTTCAGTCACTTCTCTCCCTCAGATAAGATGGAGACCTCGTGTTCTCTGCAAGCTGCACCCTGGAGCCAGAGCTGCAGCTGTGAGTTGGGTGACTCTGCACTTTTGCAGTAGGTTTTTTAGATATTAAGAATCTGGGTTGCGCTGAAATGGCAAGATCTGCACCAACAAATTAGAAACAAGTGTCAGCTAATTTCTTGCAAGTTGTTGAGAAACATGTTTTCTGTGTGTTAAATGTTACTTGAAACTCACTCCCGTGCTTAGCATTTTGCCCAGCTTTGCCTTTGCTAACTATCATCCTGCCAGAATTGCAATCCAGTTTAAAAACAAAATGCAGCCTTGGATTCCTAGTCAGTCATATTTTTCCACAGATAAAATGAAGGAAGATTAGGATTTTAATAGCTAGGATGGAAATAAGCTTGGCCAGGGAGTTGCAGAGTAAAACAACCTTCTAGTAACAAACACTCAGAAGCATTTCTGTGTGTGTTATCTTTGCCTTCCATTCCCAGTGATCACTTGCCCCTAAAAGCCATACCTGTGACATTCCACATGGGCTGTCTGTGTGCTGGGTTCATCTGAGTTGAAAGCTGCATGGGCTCAGTAGTAACAAATGTCCAGTCTTATGCACCATTAGATGGCATCCTTATGCCTAGAATCTAATTAGAGCCCCAGGCAGCCCTGCATGTGGGTAAACACAGCTGTTATACCAAAGGGGAGCCTAAGCCAAGGGGCATGTTCATCTTCCCAAATGCTGCACTGAGGACTGTCAGCAGAGATGAAGGGCCTGGGCCTCTGGGATCTGGAGAAACTGGAAGGTATTCTGGCATCAAGAGACAGTTCAGGTCCCTGCTTCAGACCAGTTAGCCACCTCCCTGAGTGGTGGTCATGATGCCTCTATTGCAAGTTGTGGAGTGCTGTGGACCGAAGGGGCTATGGGTTCCTCCAGCCAAGGTCAGGAAGGAGCCCCTGGTCCCGACAGTGTTTTGTGCCGGTTGCTGGGCAGTGGGAGGCTGTGGGGGAGAGGACCGAGCAGCTCTTTCAGGGCTCTTCCTGGTCTAAAAAGTCTTTCTTCTGACCTGGAGTCAGAGAGCCAGGTACTAGCTGAAACCCAGCAAATGAGAAGTCCCGCCCTTAGCTTTCCCGGGGGCCAGTGTAGTCTCTTTAGAGATGGAAGTTCTGCCAGATGTAGGCAGTCATGTGGACTTGTCACCAACTCGGTTCCTCCTGTACTGGAAATGTTGCCAATTAAATACATGGTGGCGAGGTCAGGCTACATCTTCCCGTCCTGCTCTCTGCCTTGCATTGTGTTCTGTGACCTCGGTGTAGGCAGAAAGCTGTGTCCCTAGGCCTCTTGGCAGCTGTCGACATTTCCTGGGGCATGTGGCCCCACAGCAGAGGCCTCCCTTCGCCTCCGCTGACCTGTGCTGTCTCCTCCCCTAGGCTTATGTTAGCTGGGGCTCCACACCCTTCCCCTCGGCCTCCCACTCCCACACCTACTGCATCCTCCTGGTCTCAGGAGTAGCCTCATGTTTGTCTCTCCTTCCCTGTCAGGGGTTTTAGGCAGCAGGGGTTGGTTCTCATTTGTTCCTGAAGCACCTAACATGGGCCCTCCTGAGCTGCCCTCCTTCCCCCAGTGGCTGCAGCCTGTGGTGCTCAGATAGGGAGCCCCAGGCTTCGCTGGCTTCAGGCCAGGGCACTGGTATCAGCTGCAGCAGAAGGCCAACTGGGACTGATCCTTTGGCTTGTGAGGCAAAGGAACAAAGGCCCTTTGCCTTCTTGGACTGACCCCATGTACCTGCCAGCAGCACCTTCACCCCTTCCCCCAGCACTCCCTACACATCAGGGTCTCTCTGTCCTTTGTGCTTATGTCTGTCTGTCCTCCACTGAGGAGTGAGCTCCTAGGCACAGCTGAGTATGCCGTGACATTGGACAGATGGATGGAAGCCTGTGAAATGGTAGAGCATGGACTAAATAAGAACAGCGATTTGTAAACTCTGAGGACCTTGTGTCTATAAGCCTGATCTGTGTGGACCCAGGACTGTCAGCTTTGGTTTCCTTCTTGAGCAGGAACAATGTCTCGTGTTGGAGGTTCCTCTAACTTCAGACTGGGAAACTGAAAGACCTGGGTGCAGAGCCGATGGCATCAGATGGCCAGTGCCTCTTGCCCCTTTTCCTAACATCTAGCAAACTTTGCCTCACACTACAGATTTCTAATTCTGGGTTAAAAGAAGAGCAAGAATAAAGATTTAAGTGTTTTCTCAGCAACAACCAGCGAAAGCCCTTGCAGCTGCCATGTCTCACCCCAGGGTTGTTTTTTGGTGCATTCTGGTGTTGCCAACCAACGTGGGCTGCTGATGTGTGCAGCTGAACGTGGATTAAGACGCCGTGGGAGAGCTCTGCGTGACTGAGCCCACTCCCATGTGTGGGGCCTCTGTTCTGAGGCTGCCGCCTCTGCAGGACACAAGCATGGAGATGGTTTTCAGTTCTGGCTGGGACACAGGTCCCACAATCAACCAAGGCGACAGAATTCTAAAAGAAAGTGTGCCGGGGCCCTGTCCTCGCCCCGCCTCTGGCTTGCACTGTGATGGTAGGTGAGGCCTCACCCCTTGAAACCTTGTTTCCTTCTCTCAAACCAGGAGTGGGGCCCTGCCGGGGTTCTGGGGTCTGAAACCATGACATTGAATTTCTGGGAAAATGGTCTGAATCTTTCATCATATTCTCTGAGGTCCAGTTGGGGTGAGGCTGAAGACTGGTAAATTAGGATGGGCGAAGCATGGTGTGCACAGGAGGCCATCCTAGGAAGAGGTCCCGCGAAAGTCCCTGTCTGGAGGGACTTCCCAAGACCATTGTATGGAGAGCTGGGACTCTGTCCTAACCTTTAGTGAGAGTGTCAGGTCAGGAGGTTTTAGCCTGGATGGAATAAATGTGTGTCTCTACTAACCTCCAGGTGACACGATGTCTTCTGCCATGGCTGAAGTAGATAGCCGTGACCTGGGTAAGACTGTCCTGGAAAGTGGCAGTACAGGAGCTTTCATTTCTTGTTGCAACCAGGGACATCTCACTGTCCTCGGCTCCACTTTCCTCTGCTTGGTCTCGTCACTTGATGCATTAGTGAAGCATATGTATCACTGGGACTCTGATCTATTTTCACATCCTGCTGCTGAGTTCAGTTTGTATTTTGTATCCCTGTGCGTCTGCAGATTCCACTCTATGCATTTAGAAACATCATTCTGAGAACGGGTCACTAGGTCAGTGTCACCCTGTGATCACAGCCGAGCTCTGGCAAGAGAGCCACCTCAGCCCAAAAGCTTCCCTGGCCCCCTCAGCACTGAGCTGGACCGGGTGGCCGCCTTCCCTGTCCTCCAGGAGCTCACGTATGCCTGCCTGTGAGCGCCTCGACGACAGAGCCGGCGTCCGCCTCAGCACCTGCATGGCCAGTGCCTGCGAGGCTCGAGGCTGCTTGTCCTGAACCCCGCGCCGCCTGTCAGATGGCAGCTTCCTGGATGGTTGACGCTCAGGTCTTCTCGTGTTATTCCAGTTTTAAACAAGATGTCTCAGAAGAGAGGAAGTTTATTGTCCCATTTGTGCCACAGCGAGAAAGGAACCAAATGCTAATCACGTCCTGGGCTAGTCAAGTATTGTGTTGGGGAGAAAAAGAGTTAGCCTCAAAGAATTTAGTGATTTTTGTATTCTTGTAATAACTGCAGCTGTACCACCTGTGTGTGTCTCGTCACTACAAAGACCTGCTGCCCGCTCTGTCTCTGGTGGGACCCTGGGTGTGGCCTTGTACTTATCTGTGGATGTTACCCTGGGCGGATCCTGGCAGGGGCACTCACAGTGTCCCTGGATTACCTCTCACATCCGCCTTGGCTTTTTATAATTGTCTCAATAAAGACAAATCTTAAAATGCTCCTTCTTTTGTTCTCCTTGTTTTTCAGGAAAGGAGAAAAAATTGCTACTGTGAATTACCCTCTTACATTTTAACATTTGCAGTAAAAAAATCTGATTAAGGGGGCTGGGGTTGTGGCTCAGAGGTAGAGTGCTTGCCTACCATGCATGAGGCACTGGGTTCGATCCTCACTACCACATGAAAATAAGATACTGTGTCCACCGATACTAAAAAATGTTTTTTAAAAAATCTGATTAAGGTCTACAGACTGGGCACATTCTCAAAGTGTTAAGAGTGCGGGCAGTTAAATGAGCACGTCTTTGAGTGTGGACTTGGGCTGGGACTGAGGAGGTGGGAGGAAGCGGCTTCATGTTCTGGAACCACGCAGGTGGGCAGGGGACAAGTTTCTTTCTTATAGACCTGAGTCCGTCGACAGATGACAGCTTATCAAGAGGACATCCAGCAGCCTCAGCCTGTGCAGGGCTCACGTTCTTCCCTCCCAAAGTTGCTTGTCACTTGGTCACTCCTCACAATGCTGAGTGTTCTCAGTGGCTGTTGAGCAGGCAATGACTAGGGACCTAGGTCCTAGATGAGAGGCGAGAGCAAGGCCTGTGTACCTGGCCTCTGTCCTATGTGGCCGGAGCTCTGTATCTATGGGACTTTGTCCTCATGTGTCAACTATCTAAGTGGCCTCTTTGTCTCTCTGCTCCTCACAGGTGCAGGGAAGGGGAGGGTCACATGGCCAGAATCCATATGCACACCCAGCCTCGTCCCAGGGAAAGGTGCACCCTTGGGTGCATGTGCTTGGTGGTGAGGTGGGGCTGGAGAGATGGGTCATACCCTACAGGGCTTAGTCAAAGCCACACAAGGGCAGCTAGACGGCCGTCCACACCACACCCGGCCTACTTTCTGACTCTTGGTTTAGTGTTCCTTAAGCCAGCACTCCTGAAGCTCAGTCACACCACACGGTGAACAGGCTTCTGGAGAAGAACGGCTCTTCTGGTGCCGTGTGGTCTTTTCGCCACTGAGCTCTTCCTTAGCCTAGTCTGTTCTAGAGCGTGCGTCACCTGCCTCTTGGTCCCCAGCTCTGCATATCAGGGTCTTACAGAAGGTTTGGCTTTCCCTGACTTCTCTCCCTTCCTCCCTCCCTCACAGGTGTGGTGACCTCACGGAGTGGGACACCCAAGGGCCATGCAGGCCTGCCCCCAGGTCCCGCCCCATGTAATCTCCAGGAGGTGGTCGGCAGGCAGCGGTGAGGTGACCAGTGGGGAGGGAACACTGGTGTCCTGCATGGAGCATGGGGCTGCACAGAAGGTTGCAGTAAAAGTCTTTGGTTTAATGTGCCTCTGGGCTTTTCCCAAGTCCACTGTCTGCCCAGCTGAGACCTGCAGACCTGACAGCCCTGCAGACTGGGCAGGAGGAGATGCCTGCCCCTTTGCAACTTCCTCTTCTGTGTGTCAGCCAGATCCCAGTTGTTCAGGACTCCAGGTGGATCGGGAGGGACGCTCGTGGTGGAGTGGCAGGCAGGCGAGTGTCTGTTGGACTCCAGGTCAGGGCCCATGGAGGTCCTGAGGGATGTGCCCCTGTCCCAGAATGCCTCCTAGCAGGGCTGCGTTTTGTCCTGCACTCAGCTCCTCTTTTTCCTTACTTGTGAAGCCCAAGAAAATCTGGCAAAGGCAGAAGGTACAGACCACAACTGGAGAGAGACGGTCCTAGATGCAAGGCATGGCTCAGCTCTGCTACATCCTGGCACAGCTCTCTGGCTTGGCTGCTGGGCCCTGTGCTTCCAAGAGCAGTGGACATGACCGCTCAGCAGCTGGAGGAAGCAGGCTGGGGTGGGCTCATCTTGCCTGCCAGCAGCCTCCCTGGATTGCTGAGTCAGTCTTCCTGATCTTCTCTGGTCCATTCGGTCCCCAGCAATCCCCCCTCTCAGGAAGGTACTGTTTCATACTTCTCTGGACCCCGGGAGCAAGTGCCTCCTCCCACAGGCAGGAAGCACAGACATGCAGGGTGGGCCACTGAGTCTCATACACAGGGCTGCCTTGTAGGAGGCCCTCATCTGCCTTGGCCAGGCTATGGGACACAATGGAGTGAGCCCAGGGACAGCAGGCATTGAAGCCAAATCAGAAATGTGTGCCGTACACATCAGTTTCAAAGATTTTGCACGGGAAGAGGATGCAAAGTTCTACTGTAACCTCTCATGCTCATTCTGTTGGCACCCACCTTCATTCTGTGGGGCCACACCACTACAGGTCTCAGGCTCATGCTGTCTGACTTGGGTGTCCCTGCTGTGGCCAGATCCACAAGTCCCACAGCCTACACTAGGAACAAGTGTTCTGCTAGGGCATAACCCCAGAGCAGAGGTGGTGGCGTGGGGTGCTGGTGTGAGTGTACTGTGTGACACATGTGGGCTGGTGTGTGCTAGGTCAGAGCTTGGGAGGGTCCCGGCCACAATGAAGAGTCTTCATCCACATCCAGCCGAGTTCTAGGCCTCTGGCTCCTTCTGGAGCTGCATATTCTGAAAATAAAGCATGCCAGACGGGAGTGAGGGGACCTTGCTCTGTGCGCAGAGGTGAACGTAGGTCATTGAGGCATGTGAGACTCTTTGAGCCCTGGACACAGTCCCTGGGGATGCTTCCACCCTGCTGGTAGGTGCTGGTGAGAAGGAGAAGCCCCAGCCCCTGGCCACTAAAGCCAGCACTGCCACATCAATTAGGTGTGCACCTTGGTTTCCACACTGGGAGTGTTCCCTGGCAGTAGAAATGCTGTAAGCCCTGCTTCCAGTGAATTGAGAATCATACAGGGTTAGGGCACTTGTCCCAGACCCCTCTGCAGCTGGCATGTGGTTGGCGCATTCTCCACTGCCCTCCGTAATTCCAAGAATGCTTCCCTCAGTGGGCGCTCAGAAACCCCAGGCCTTGACGCCCAGGGCAGCAGCCGTCTCCCTGCACACCTGCTTGGTGAGGTGCTGGGCTGGACAGCTCCTGCATTTGCAGATAGGTGGCGTCACAGGCTGGGGCTGGTGGTTCCCAGCCTCCAACTGTGCAGGCGAGACTTTTTCTTCACTCTTGGGAGCTCCAGGAAACAATGGGCCCTTTTTCTGCCTGCCAGGTTACTCTGCCTCCAGACACAGGAAGCTTCTGTTGATCACATGAAGCCCAAGTGTGGGGCCAGAGGCCCTAGCAGGACACCTAAGGCCAAGGCATGTTGGCCTACAGGCTGGACCTGGAGCACCCGGCTCTGTGTGTGACCCCCTACCCCACCCCGACCTTAAGGCTTCAGAGTGGTCAGTCAGAAAATTTCATCCAGGCTCCTGACACCCTCAATTGATTAAGTGTGCAAACAAATAACAAGGCCACGCCTTTGCGGTGGACAATACCCATGTCACAGCTGTGTGTCATGCTGGTGCTTGCTGCCACATTCCACACCATAACTCCAGAGGGAGAAAGAGCTGCCTGGTATCTTTCTTGTGGCTGAAAGCCCAAACCCTGGGGCATCCGCCTCAAAGACAGCCCCCAGGGCACCCTCACCTAGGAGCCCGGCTGGGCGGGTCAAGTCCTGTCACAGCAGCAATCCTTGTAGTTGCTGCTCCCAGAGAGCGAGGTTTCCAGAGAAGGGAGTTAAGATGCTTGTGGAACAGGCAGACGGCACAGTGTCCTACTTGAGTGGGTATGAACTGAACTTTGGAGACCGGGTTTCTGTGGCCATGGTGATCTGGAGTGGTAGTTGTGACTCTTTATCACCCTTAGAGCCAATCCTGCCTGCTATTTCCATCACCCCACATTTCTAGCCCGCAGTTCAGAACGGGGAGGAATGGAGTTCCTCCTATAGAGGTAGGTTCTATGGGATCCTTGGAGCCTGTTCTCAAATCCACGGCCCTAAAGGGGCCCGGGAAAGGGAAGTGGCATATCTGTTGGGAGCTCACCTGTCTTCCTTTGGGCTACCTGTTGCACGCTTTGACAAAATAAGCTGAGGTAGAAGCACCTGGCCCCCTGCAGGCTTGCTGTAGCTCAGTGCTGAGCCTTCACAGAGATCAGGGAGCGGCCCTCGCCTCCTTAGCAGATAGCAAAGCCACTTGGGCCACAATCTGCAAGGCCCAGGGCCTGTTCCAGCCCCACCCAGCCTGGGCCCTTGCATTTCCGGGGCTCCTGGAATAGACCACAGCAGATGCAAGTCTTGGTTCCCCCAAGAACATGCAGGAGGTGAGGTTGGCCAGAGGGCCTGGGCAGCCAGATCAGAGTTGGGCTCCCTTTTGAGACAGGAGTGTGGAACTTCTGGTCCTCTGTGAGCCGACAGGTGGACATGGCAACCTCACCTATGAGGTCTTAAACTGAATGTGGATCATGACTCAGCACAGAGCAGCAAATTCTCAGAACACTGATGTCTCTGGCCCCAACCCTGCCAACTTCATCTCTAGGGAGACCAACTTCCACACGCCTTTGTGTGACTCTCTCTCACTCTGGAACCTACAGGTATCACATCACTAACCCTGCTGTGGGGGACCAGAGGGAACCAGCCCTTTAGTACATCTGACCTGAGAACACTCACCTGGCTGTGACTAAAAGAGGCCCAGGATCCCCAGGAGGAAGAGAATTCCCCTGGGTATACCTGGTGGCATGGTGCTGTGGCGTGACCCCCGTTTGCCACATGTAAAGTGGGCAGTGAATAGTGGGCTGGGACCACAGGCAGGCTCAGAGCAATAGCCCTGGTTCACCTGGCAGTCTGCCTACCTGGGGAGGGCCTCCTGCCACACCACATGCCCTGCTAGGCAACATCAGGGTGAGACAGGCCAGGAGCACAACCTGGTACCCCCAAATCCCAAAGGGCAGAGCCTTGGGCTGGCAGCATCCTGCAGCTGGGGTGGTGCAGCCTGTGTGCACACTCAGCACCTGTCTGATCCTGGCACGGTGGCCCCCAAGTCTGGTGGGTGTGTCTGCTCCTCCCCAGCAGATCCCCTCACAGAACGCCTGCTCCAGACACCCTGAATCTGCTAGACCTGCTGAGATTTTGATTTTTACTTCATTTCTGTTTCATCATATCTAGGATACCTGTGTAATAGTATCAAGGTAGGTGGTCCCGCCAAGGGGGTGTTACAGGCCCAGGTGCAGATTCAGGCAGTGGGTGCCTACTTTCATTAAGGACACTATTGTGTCCACGTGGCTTCAACCCAGAACTGCCCACCCCATGGAGAAGATCCTGGCCTATGGGGTGGACTCAGGCAGCATTGAGCCCACTCCTGGGGGTAGGCAGGACGCCTAAAGAAGCGTCTAGTGAGTCACAGGACCAGGGTTTGGCCTTCTTAGGTCCTTTCTTTACTCCAGGAGGCCAGTCCCCAGAAGGGGCCCTCGAGGACCTCATTGGATACTTGCCTTCCCTTTACTGACTGGCGTTAACCTAAGCCAGTTAAAACCTTAGAACCCCTTAAATGAAGTCGATGCATGTGGTAGTGGTAGGTTAATGCTGCTATTTCTAACGAGGGCCTCCTTTAGAAAGTTGTCAGACCACGGCAGCTGGAGAAAACTCGTTCCAGTTTGGGGAGGTGTGTAAGTGCCTGTACCCGGGCACGGTGGCCCCCAAGTCTGGTGGGTGTGTCTGCTGCCTCCAGCTACTAACTGAGAATGGCAGACCTTTGGTGGAGGAGCACAGCTGAAGCCAGGGCCCGCCTCTGTCTCCACCTTGGGAATTTTGTGTGATAGGAGGTAGAGAGTGCCACCTCTCTGGCCTAGGAGTCAGGGTCTCAGATCTGTGCTGGCCTCCTCAGACAGTTTACATGCGGGTAGGTCTTTGGCGTCATAATATGCCCTATTTAATTGGAATTGGCAATTGGCGGCCTTCACAGTTTAGGAGATTATAAATGTAAATCTCAGTTTCTGGCTTCTCAGAAGTCCATGGGCTGGGCCTGCGTCCAGGCGTGGGCACCCGGCTCACTCCTTGGCACTCCCAGTGGCTGCATTCGGTGAGGCTCTCCAAGGAATAGCTTCTCTCCAGGAGGCACCTAGCTTTCTCAGGGTAGGACCTGGGTACTGGGCACTGTGCGCATCGGGGTTGCTGGCAGCCAAAAGTACAGTGGGTTTTAAAGAAGCTGTTATTGGAGCTTCCAGAATTGTAGGCTTCAGACACAACATGGTCTGAGTGCTGGACATTCAGGAAACTGAGGGATAAACAGCTAGAACCCTGCAGGCCCTCACACTGTCCTGTGGAACGGCCCCTGGCCTTAGTCTCCACTCAGCCTTTGCAGTAGGGAAACTGCCCACATGCAGAGCCTTGGAAGTCCTCAGGGAGCAGACAGACATCCCCTTGTAGGACCTCTGACCCTCTTGTCTGCATTCTGCACCAACCAGGGTTAGGGTCAGAGGCCAAGGCGCTGGGCTTGGGATGAAGCTGTCATGTGCAGAGGCAATTGCTTCCACCTCTCCCCACCCTTCACAGTCCTCCCCAGCCTGCCAGCCTCCCTCAGGGTCAATGCTAATAGACCCCAGGCCTGCTGTCCACCCCCTCCCCCACAACAGCCCTGTGGTTCAACTGGGTGGACTTTTGCCCTAGTGGTGCGGTGTGGCCTGCTTGGCCATGGGGGCAAAGGCCAGGCCTGCACTGGGTACCAACTGTTTGCTGCTTTTTGGTGCCAGATTTTCTGTGGCATCTGCCTAGTCAGCCCTCCTGGCCTGAGAAATCGTTTCTGGTCTCGGAGTTAGTCAGAGGCTGTCCTGTGAGAGCCAAAAATGGCCAGGTTCTGAGGGGGCACAGCTTGCCCCCTTGGCTCCTTTTCTTGCCCCTCAGCTCACTGAAACCTGCCCTCAGGCACCCTGCCCTCAGACCCCATGTCCACTGACCAGCCCCTGCAGAGCAGCAAAGCCTCAGCCACAGGCCCCTCCTCTCAGCTGTGCCTGCTGTGTGTGGGAGTTGCCAGCCTCTGGAGTCCTGGCTTTCCAATCCCAGCCCCTCTTTGAACAGAGCGGGAGCTGCAGAGAGACCTGTTCTTGTTTTAGCAGATTCAGGGTGTCCTGGGGGTGAACACTCTGTGAGGGGACCTGGCAGGGAGGAGGGAGCCCCTATTCTGTTCTGGGTCCTGTCCTTTTTGTCTTGGAGGCAGGGGCTCTGAGAACCTGTGTGCATAGGGGGTTCGCCCTTCTGGAAGGCATCCTGGTGGGTACCCTGTGCCCTTTCTGGTCTCCTGGTCTAGATCAGTAAACACCAGTGTCCTGGATTTTCATGAAGGACAAAGTGGGTCACGGCTGCTGGCTTTATTAGCCCCTCTGCCCTGGCCAGAGTTGCTCAGCTGCCATTTGATGCTTCACTTCCCGTTGTTTTCTGTTTGCTGCTTCTTGGCCCGAGATGGCCGGGAATCGTTGCTGCAGAATGCCCTAGCCTGGTCAGAGACTCCCTGTGGGGTCTTCACTGGGAGGACCCCTTACTTAGCAAGGCTGGTGCCCGGCAGCTGCAGGTGTCATCAGGGCTGCTGCCCTCTGGTGGTTGCCTGTGGTGACAACATGTAAGCCTTCTCCCCAAGAAACCCAGCTCTGCCATGGAGTGAGAGGGCCGTGGCCTGCCCTGCAGGGGCCTAGGAGGACAAGGCTCTGCAACAGGTCAATCAGGGAGGTGCTGTGGTCACTTCATTCTGACACACCAGCTCTGACAGGCCTGTCCTTGACTTTCAGGGAGAGACAGCAAGTAGGGTACAGGCCCCAGGCCCCGAGCTGTCACCAGAGGAAAGGAGGGTCCTGGAAAGGAAGCTGAAGAAAGAACGTAAGAAAGAAGAGAAGAAGCGACTGAGAGAGGCTGGCGCTGCCGCAGCCCAGCCCCCGCCAGCCAGGCGCTCAGGCGCAGAGCTGGCCCTGGACTACCTCCGCAGGTAATTGCTGCACACGCGCCCACACGAGGGTCTGCTGGCACCGCGGTCACAGATCTCTGTGTCCCCCTTTGCTTACACAATACCCTCAACCTCTGCAACCCCAGACTGGACCTCGGGATGGGAGGTCTCCCTGAGGCCTACGGTGGCCTCCTTCAAAAGCCCTGTCTCCAGGGGTCTGGCCTTGCTCAGAGACAGCACGTAGGTGAGAGTGCTGGGCTGGAGAGAAGTGGCCCTCTGCTGAATGCCGGTCAGGTGCCTCCCTCGTGCCCTTCCCTGCCTGCTTCACATAAGCCTGGGGCAGTCACATACCCAAGAGTCAGGGCCCTGGGAACCTCCCTGTCGTGGTGGTCTCCCAACCCCACCCTTGGCCAGGGACACAGCACAGGGCTGACCTTGGCTCAGGTCCTCATGGTTTCTCCTGTGGACTTTCCAACTATCCCACCCCTGGCCACAGTTTTGGTTCCTTAAATGAACCCTCCTTTACCCATGCCAGAGGGGGCTTTCCCATATACAGCCTGATCACATAACCCCATCCAAGCGTCCCTGCAGGTCCACATTGGGGATGCTGCCCATGGCCATGGTCCCTCCATCTCATCCCCAGTGACTGGGCTCCTGACCCTACTGCAACCACCTGTGCACGTGTGCCCCTACTTCCTGCTCTGGGCGGTAGGGGAAGAAGCACTGACGTGCAATACGATGTGGGTGAGGCTGCGTCATGGTGCAGACACGGGTTGCCGTTCTTCCTGAGTGGAGCATTCCGGCAGACACAGCCACAGACGGGAGTGTGACAGTGGCAGCGGGGACAGAGAGCAAGGATGCTATCATTTGGTGGGTGCAGGTGCCAGCTGGGAAGATGAAAGCCGGTAGGTGGTGGACAGTGGTGGACAGTGGTGGCCACACAACAGTATAAAGGTACTTAGTGCCTCTGAACTATGCCCTGCGTCATCCCACAGCAGGTTTGACATGGGGGAAACCCAGGTGACAGGTAGCCGGGAGCCAGCCTGAGAGAAGACAGAGGGGTAGTCAGAGTGGGTATCTAAGCACGCACTTCTGGGGTGGACATGCCCAGTCCTGATGCCTGCGCTGCTCACCATCCTGTGAAGAGCGACCGCTTCCCCACGGTCACTAGCAGGGTCCTTTTTCATTTTTCAAGCTTCCCCTATTGCTAGCGCTATATAGAGTGATAGGGTTGGGTGCCAGTGGCATCCATGCAAGCATATCCTCTCAGATCAGAGCTGGATTCCTACAACGTCACCCAGAGTGAGTGGGGGCACCTTGTGGGGTGGACCTGCCCCTGAATGGGTGGGAAGACAGTCCCTGACTACACTGTCTCGGTGGTGGAAAGGAGACAGGGTAAGATAGCAGTCACTGTGGCACCTGTGGAGTGCTGGTAACCAGGGGCCCCTCTCAGACCCCATCTCACTGTGAGCATGGATGCAGTCACACCACGGTCTCCCTCTGGGCTAACATTGGCAGGGCCACAGAGGCAGTGTTCCCTCCCCTGTGGTCTCCTCTTGTGGGATCCAGCTGCCCAGTTGGGGTGGGACCTCAGGAATGCAGGAACTGCAACTCTGGGGCGTGGGTCTGGGGCCCACTGTGCCCTCCTAGCTGCTTGGTCTTTTTGCTCCCAATGTCCCCATACCTGCCAGCAGTCAGCAGCCACTCAAAAGGCCATCATGGGGTGGGGGGCAGGCCTAGGGCCACTGGTTAGGTCCCTGGTCTAGAGGACACAAGGAGCTTCGGCTGCATTTGGATCCAGGCCTTCACCACAGGGAAGTCCCAGGCTAGAACGAACCAGGGGAGGTGGTGACGTGTTCTGGGGATCTGCTCAATGACTGAGTGTGCGTGAGGGGCTAACGTGGGAACCAACCCCTGGTCTGTGGGCAGTCGAGGGACTGAAAGCACCACACAGTGGCTTGAATTAGGAAGGGGTATTATGTGGGAAGACACCTGCGATGGGCCTCGGCTAGTGAGATGAGCAAGGACTCCAGAGAACTCAGAACAGCCGGTACCAGACCCAGGGCTGAGGCCCAGACCTTGTGGGATGGGGTTCATGTGCTGTTCCAGGGAGGCCTCCCTGGGGACATGGTGCTGAGAACCCTGAACTCCCCCTCAGAGGACCGAGCGGGAAACGCACCCTGATGTCTCTCCCCCTCCTTCTTCCTACTGTGTCTGACAAAGGAGATATTTCCAAAGGGCCCACCCCGTTTCCACAGAGCAGTTGGTAGAGGGAGGGGCTTGGGGCTGATAGACAGCAAAGGCACCTGGCACAGAGCCTGAGGGGTCTGTCTCCAACCCTCACTCCTAAATGTCCTCTTTCCAAGAGGGTAAGTCAGCTTCCTACAGGGACATGCGAGCTGGAGCCTTGACCATGCAGGTAGCATCCGTGGCCCAGCCTTCTCTTGACTCTGCACGGAGTCCCCAGGTTCCAAGAAGGTAAGCTGGTGTGGCTACCTTTGCCCCAGGGACCATGTGTGAAGCAGGACAGAGCTGTGGTGTTCCCACTCCAGCAGCCGGCAGGATCTGCCAACCCTCAGAAGACAGGCGGTGAGGCTCGAGGCCCAAGCCCTCCCCACTGTGCCCTCCAGCTGGAGTACTGCAGCCCTGTCGTCTTCTTCCCCTCCGTCTTTCTGTCACAGACACCTGTATTCCTGTGTCTGGGCCTCAGGCCTGAAGACTGCTGTCCATGGCAGTGGCTTTGCCCTTGCCTTACCCGGGATTCACTCAGCAGTCCCTTCCCAGCGTGCGGGTCTCACCTCTGAGAGCCTGGCCTGCCGTCCTGGCCCAAGTGCTCTTTGTCGTCCTCTTTGTCCTCTTCTTCCCCCGCAGCCCTGACAGCACTTAGGGGCCAGGTCAGTTCAGGCACCACCAAGCTGCTGTAGCAAAGACCAAGCACTGCGAAGCCCTGGGATAGGACATCTCTGTGCCTGCCTGACAACTGAGCAGCCCAGACTGGCATGGCAGCCCTCCTTCTCCCTCTCTCTCGGTGCACACTGCGAGGCCCACAGGCTGTCCCTGCCCCCATGAGCAGGAGGCAGAGTGACGCACTTCCTCATGGACACTCCCAGCCCCACCTGTCCTGGCCCAGCCTCCACTGACCTGCCTAGACACAGGGAAACCTAGCTGTCCTACTCATCAGAGGAGGAAGGGCCGCCAGGACTTGGCAATCCCATGCAAGAGAAGCTTTTTTTCTAAATATTTTTTTAGTTGTCAATGGACCTTTATTTTATTTATTGATATGCAGTGTTGAGACTCGAACCCAGTGCCTCACACATGCTAGGCAAGTGCTCTGCCACTGAGCCCCAGCCACAGCCTGCAAGAGGAGCTTTTTGAAGAAGCCTGAACTCAGGAAGTTCAGAATGCTCACTTTGTGGTTGAGAGGTCACAGATGAGTGGGATTGAAAGAAATGGCCGCAAGCCATCCAGCCTTTATGTCCTGTTACAGTGTGGGCCAAGATTGGCCAAGGGGCTCGGCAGCCTGCTGAGCTGGCACATCTTCCTGACCAGGACTCTCGGCACCATGCTGCCCCCAGCAGATTCAGCTCCTCACCTCAGAGAGGGACTGTACAAGGCCCCAGGACACCACAGCTTCAGCCCTTAGCACAGGAGGGGCTTGGCCAGTCCGCACTCTGAGATGCTTGTCTCAATTTCCTCAGGTGGGCCCAAAAGCATAAGAATTGGAAATTCCAGAAGACGAGGCAGACGTGGCTCCTGCTGCACATGTACGACAGTGACAAGGTCTGTGCACACCCCAGGGGAAGGGTCTCCCAGGTGGCAGGCCTATGCAGAGGTCACAAGCTGCAAGACTGTCCTGATGGTCCCATGGGGAGCCCAACCTTCCCCCCCACCTACATTTGAAGCAGAGTGACTCCTGCCCCTGCCAGGTCCCTGGCACCAGCCTTGAAGGTCCAGGCAAACCTGCACCCTGTGGAGGCCCCTGCCCGTGTGTGCAGGGCACAGGTGCACACTTCTTTTCAGAGCCGATTTTATTTCCTGAAGGGAGATGGGATCTAGACACACAACCCCAAGCCGTGAAGGCCCGGCCCCCACAGGCCACAGTCATGTAGCCTCCACACTCCCGCGGGCACCCAGGGGCGTTCCTTCCACACCAGCACCCTCAAGTTTCCTGTACACCGTTCCAGGCATCTCAGGTGCGCTGTATGTGTTAGGGTGCAGGGGACACCTGTGTCTGCAGACAGACCAGGTGAGGGCCATGCCTGTCTCACCTATGTCCCCGTCTCAGCCAGGACATCCAGACACAGATCTGTGGCCTGCCATGGTGGGTGTGCATTGGTTTCACTGATCTTGAAATGGAACAAATTCAGAGGACATTCATTTCCCCCCACAAAGTGGCAGGTCACAGAGATAAGTATCCATGCTGTCTCTCAAGAGTGTTATAGTTCCAGCTCTTATACTCACGGCACCAGTTGCTTAGATTGCATCTGTCTGTCATAAAGAAGGTCTCCAACTTTGTGCCTTTGCTTATGGGTGGGTGCCTAGCATCCTCTGCCACCACTGGAAGACTATTTCCCCTCCATGAATTGGCACCTGTTGAAAATAAATTGGTGGGAGGTTGGTTTCTGGGCTCTATTCTATTCTATTCTGTTGATCTATGTGCCTGTCTTTATGCTAGTACCTTGCTGTCTGGAAGATCAGGAAGCCACACATTTTGGTGGCAGCTGCCTCTTTAGAGGTGACAACACAGTACCCTGGAGCCAGGGCCCAGCCAGGCCTGCAGTGCACCCTGCCTACTGTGTCCTCCGACCCCAGACTGTTTGAGCTTCTCTTCTCGGGTCTGCTGAGCTCTGTCAGGCCTGTCTTCCATCCCCCAGACTACTGTGAATGTCACCGCCTCGCCCATTCTTTATCCTAGCTAATCTATTTCTTTAAAACTTGCTGGTTTGGTGGCATTCAAGAGGGCATGGTGGCGCTAGCCTCTAAACATAGGAGCATCTGAGGCTGGTGAAGGAAATGGCTGAGGCAGGGAAGTTGGCCCTCTCTTCCTGTGTACCTGGACTCTTGTCCTCGGCAGGGCAGGAACACCATAGCTTGAGGGCCCTTCACATGGCCCTGTGGGGGCCCAGGTGGAAAAACACTGTGTGCCCATCTTCTGCTGCTCAGGTCTGTGTGTCGCCTTGCTCTGGCCCTGACCCGCTCCCCTTCTCCCGCCGCCAGGTTCCCGACGAGCACTTCTCCACCCTCCTGGCCTACCTGGAGGGGCTGAAGGGCAGGGCCCGGGAGCTGACGGTCCAGAAGGCGGAAGCCCTGATTCAGGAGCTGGATGAGGCGGGCTCGGAGGCCGCCCTGCTGGAGAAGGCCCAGCGCCTCCGACAGGTGCTGCAGCTGCTGTCCTAGTGCAGGGATGGAGTGGCACTCGGCTGCCCTGGGCTCTTCAAGACACATTGAGGGTCTTCATTGGCCCAAAAGGAGCAAAGACGAACATGAGTAGGTCAAGCCACGTAGGGGCACCAGACCCTTGGAAGGACCCCTGGACCCTCCTTCTGAACTCCTGACCTGCCTTGATCAGGGACTGTTTTCATGGGCGACCAGATCTTTGTACCTTCAGAACAGCATGATCTCCCTGAAGAAACCCCGGGACACCAGCTCCAGCCCCAAGTGGCCCCAAAACCCAGATATCTATTTTTCTACCAGGAGTATCTTAAGAACTGGCCCTCCCCACCAGCTGTGCTTCCTCAGTGTTTGGGGTGTGGGTCCCCAAGTCGGTCCCTGCACCTTTCATCTGACAGCCCTTCCAGCGTGGGCCTCGCCTCCTTGTGTGGCCTCCAGTCTGGCTTCAGGGAAACCCTTGGGGGCAGCAGTCCAGAGCCTGTGCCTGTGCTGCCCCATTTTCAATAAAAATCAGCCTGTCCTCACTCTGGCGGAGGTTGTGGAGGGCTGTCCGGGTAGGCATGCTTCAGCCGCCACTCCCGTCTTCAGGAGCCTCCCAGGACAGCATCCCTGCTCTCTACTGACATTTCTAGCAGCCATGCTCTCAGGTTGCCTTTTCCAGGTATCATAGTGACCGTCCTGGCCAGGACATACCCCTGCACAGCAGAACAGGGGTTCCCACCCCTGACTGTCCAGTCACATGGGATGTGCAGGAGCTGGGCAGCCAGGGAGAAGCTGCCGTTGGGGAGGGGAGCCGCCAGGGTAAGAAGGGCTGAGGCTGAATCCAGGCTACCTGCAGAAGACCTCAGGGCCCAAGAGTGGCCCCAGTGGTTCCCAGCCTCCTCAGCCAGTGAGAGTGGCACCAGCCCTTGCCTGGTCACCTTTACAAAGCAAGATGCTCAGGCCTCAACTGCCACCCAAGAGGGTATCCTTAAACACACCTATGGCCCTTGCACATGGCCTTTAATAAAAGTGGAGTGCAGGCCCCCCTCTGAATGATCAGTATCCCCCTGGAGCCAGCCACTGCAGGACTCCTGAGGCAGACAGAGGACACAGCCCCACCTGGTCCTCTTCGGACATGTACCCAGCCACAGGGGGCAAGCTACCTGTGGGTGCTCCAAACTCACCCATCAAGCCACTCCAGCTACACTAGTGGACAAAAGTGAGTTGTTCCCCAGGGCTGGTGACTGATTCTGGTCACCAGCGCTTGGGTCAGGAGCGAAGCACCATGTGCGTGCACACCTGTGGGCAGCGGGATGGCGGTGGCCTTGCTGGGTGCAGCCCCCGCAGAAGCACATCCCTTTCTCCCAAGGCCAGTCATAGCCTGGGCGAGCCTGGCATGCAGACCCCTTGTCACCTGTCACCACAGATCCCCTAGACTCTTGGATTAGAAGAGACCCAAGGGTCTCACCACCAGGGTCTCGCCTGCTCGCAGTCTGGGGCTCCTTGCCGCCCCCCAGGCAGTGTGTGGCCCTGGCTCTGTTCCTCTGCAGTGGAGATGCTCATCACACAACATGCCCACATATCCTGACCCATGTGGTAGCCACTAACCCACGGTGGCCCTTGGGAACAGCATGTGAGGAGTCCCGGGCCTTATGCCATTGGATAGGGTCACAAACAGACCGCCCACCCCACCCCCCCATGGATCTATAATCCACATGCTGGCACCTCAGCCCTGCAGAGCAGCTGCCTGCAGCCCAGGGTAATGACACGTGCGCCGTTGGGTGCAGCTCCACTGTTGCCGAACTTTGAGGCGTCTTAGGTTAGTACACCAAGAAGTAGGTAGGCAGCGATAAAGACCCACAAGGTACAAAGAAGGGACAGGTGATTTTAAAAATCAGGGTTGATAGATCAAGAACAGCTCCTGATTTTCTGGCAGCCAAGTTAGAAAGGAAATGTGAAGAAGACCTCACTGTCTGTGGAAACCGGTGTTGGAGACCTGGGCCCACTTGACTTCAACACCAGCATTCCCCTGTCACCTGCTGGAGAAGGGATCTTTTCTTTCTAAGCCTGTGGTCACAGAGTGCCAATCTCCACAGCATCTCTGGCAGAATGTGCAGAGGGAGATGATCAAGAGACCACCTGGGACCAAGCAGCTCCTTGGGGGGGGTCCTTTGATGCCACTCAGAGGTGGCACTCTCTGATGAGACCCCAGGGGGGACCAGAATGTCAAAGATTGAGCTGCGATGGGCTGGGGCTGTAGCTCAGGGTTAGAGCACATGTGAGGCACTGGGTTCAATCCTCAGCACCACATAAAAATATTTTTTTAATTAAAAAAAAAAAAAGATTGGGCTGCGAGTCCTTGCCTTGCCCACAGCTCACAGGGGATAAGTTGCATCTGGAAACCTCAAGTGATGGCTATCTCCCCCTCTGCCCCTGCAAACTGGAAGTATTCCCAGTGTCCATTGCACAGGAACTGGACAAAGTGACACTTAACATCAAAAAGGAAGAACTGTGGACACAAACAAGGAAGTGCCACCAGAGTCCACTCATGAGGTCCCAGGAGCTGCTCACTAACAGACAGCAAAATGTACTGATGGAGCTGACCCAGAGGGCCGAGGGGGCTCCAGGTGGAGCACTGTGTCCTGACGGAGATGGCCTCACATGCCTATGGGCAGACCTTATGCCTTACATGCATAATTCCTCACTAAAGTTGATTTTAATAAACTAGTGTTCCCCAGGACACCTCTAGGACAGACACACCTTCAGGAGAAAGGTCACAAAGACATCTGCAGGACAAAGCCTGCTGGCAACATGAGGTGACAGTGTTTGTTTCCTCCTAAGGTTCCTCTTTATCAGCAGGTGTGTGCATGGCTTGACCAACCAGAAACCACTGTTCAAAAGTCAGAATGGTGTTGGGAGCCATGGCGTGCAGGTGGACTGGCACAGGAACTCTGGGTGAGGGGCAGGCGCTGACTGGGGTGGTGGGACCCTCACAGATCCACTGGGCACCTGGAGACCAGCCCCTGAGGAGGTAGCTTCTGTCCGCTGTGTCTTGAAGGGTGTGTGTTTAGGCACGGTTCTGAGATCTCAGAACGGAGGCCGTGTTGGGTCTGTCTTGCGCTCTTCCTGGAGCAGTTGCCTGCTGTGTCTTTCTCTTTTCCTGATTGTCCCTCTCTGACTTCTCTGATGTGGCAGGCTGGGCTTCTGCTGTCCTCCTGCTCTTCGCTGGTGCTGGCTCCCACACCCTCCTCCTGGTGGCACAAGCTTTCTGGCAGCTCCTGGGCACAGGTACTGTGCCTGGTCACCATCCCCTGCCTCCCAGCTGAGCGCAAGTTACACCCCAACCTCAGTTTCCGTATCTGTCCTCAGGGACCTCAACCTCTCATACCTTCCTCATTTTCGTGGGGGGGGGGGGTGGGTCACAGATGATAAAGTAAAGAACCTTCAAGCTGAGTAGTAATTAAGGTTAGAATCCTCTGGATGCACCCACATGGCATCTTGCCCAGCAGAGCAGGGATTCACCCACCTGCTTCCAAGCCCACTTGTCCAGTTCCCGGCCTCCTGGGGCAGGTGTGAGCAGCATCACCCCAGGGTACAGCAATGGGCAATAGTGGACAGTCCTCCCACCCAGAATCCAGCACATGCTGGAGTTTTGCCTCACGCTGGAGATGGGCTTCTCCAGGCTGCAAGTGGCCCCCGGACTCTGGGTGATGATCTCACGACCCCATCACCTGTGTCTTGAGTGTCGGCTGAGTCTCCCCAATGCTGGGAAGAAGGGACCAGCATTTCCCCAGATAGTCCTTGGGTCAGCTGAAGTTGAGGCCAGGTGAGATTAGTTTGTTCTGTTGGAAAAGCTCCCCCTTGGTGCTGGGACAGGTTCTTTCTGCCCTCAACCTTTAAATGACAGGTTCCAAACGTGAGAATAGAGGAGCAGATACTTATGTGCCTGTCGCCTAGCTCTTCCCCAGAAAGACTGGATGCAGCCAAGCTCCCCTCACCTCCTTGACCCACTCCTTCACGTGACCACAGTGTCAGCACCTTGTCCCTGCAAGCCTCTGTTGCAGTGACCTTCCCCCGGTTATTGGGAGCTTGCTGCGCCCGCTCTGGGGACTGGAGATGTGTCATGCTGCTCCTGTGGTCCAGCCGCTCTCCCAATCTCGGGGCGCTGCTCCACGGCAGGAAAGCTACAGTTCCTTTTCTTTCTCCAGGAGGGGCCACCTTTTGTGCATGTGAAGTCCCTGGACCAGGGACCCTATCCCACTCAACTGACTGGCCCGCACTGTCACAACCCTGAGTAAGCAGTGCCCCCCCAATCCTTGTGGCTGGGTGCCTCCCTTGCTCAGAAGGTACCCCTTTGCTATTTGGGTGTCATCCACATCCCCAACTGGGCCTCCACCCACTCAGCAGCTGGTTCCTGTGTCCTCTACCAAGGTCATGGTCAAGGCGTGGGGCAGAGATTTGGCAGATGAGTGGGGATCAGAAGGACCCTAAGAAAGGTTCCTGGAGGTAACAATTAGCTTGGAAGCTGCCCCACTTCCCTTGCTAGCCCTCTGACTCTGGAGCCACCATGCTGACAGGAGGACCAACCCCCTTCCCCTTGTCACAGCGAGCCTTGAGTGTCCCCACCTGCAGCCCACCAGGCTCCCAGGACAATGGCCTGAACCGAGGCGGGTTTGAAGAAGGCTTGCCAGGTACAAAGCAGGACCCCAGCTAAGGCTGGACCCCAGGATGGTGCACCACATGCGAATGTCCATAGTGGTCTCTGTGGAGAAGCCCCACCTCTGGAAGGCCTGGGAGCCATCAAGGCCAGGTGGGGGGCAATCTCGGCTTTCCTGCACCCCAGGTGTGCACCCCAGAGCTGGCTGCTTCAATGGTGAAGGGAGACTCCCCCAAGGATCCCAAAAATGAGCTGAGAATCAGGCAGAAGCACCGGAGCTTCCAGCCCAGCCCATGTAGCCTGGAGATCTGAGAGACAGGTAGCCCCGTGGGCAGTGTGATAACACCCAACCTGAGGCCCTGCCCCACGGCCTGGGTGCATCATGAGAGAAGGGAAGCTTCTTGTGCTTCGGGCATGTCAGGGTGTGGGTCTCCCTTTCTGCACCAGGATCCCGTGAGGTTGGCAGACAGCAGGTCAGGGTCAGCAGCCTCCTGAAATGGCCTTGAACCTCACCTGCCAACACAGCCTGACTTGGGTGGTGGCTGCCCTGAGTGGCCCACCTCCCCTGAGGCGTCTCGGGGCTGCCCCTCCCTGTCCAGGGCATGGCTGTGGGAGTGCTCAAGGGCTTGCCTGGGACCTCCGTTCCTCCACGTGCTGCCTATGCCCAGCCCTGGGGGAGATCAGCAGAGTGACCCTCGTGGGGTTAGGGGCCTCCCCTCCTCAGCAGCCTCTCCATTCCCTGTGGACACCTTGGTTTGGGGTTGGCCCCTGGACTCTCAGCATCTCCACCCTGCACCTCCCTCAAAGCTCAATGGTCCTGCAGTCGTGGTGACCCATTTCACCAGTGAGTAAACTGAGGCACAGGGTGGGAGGAATTTGTTTCAGGACCCCAGGTGTTGGGACAGACCATGAAGCCTTGGCCCCAGTGCCCATACAAGCTAAGTGTGAGCTGGCCTTTAAGGAGTATGCACTTGGCTCTGGCTGGGGGCTGGAGGCAGCAACTAGTGACATTCAGAGGACTCTGGGCATGGCTCTCAGGTGCACCAAGAATGAGGTAGGTCATGGGACTCCTGGACTAAGACCAATCTCTGGGTAGACGTCACCCCTGAGCCTAGGCATCACCCTGTATTTCCTTGTACCCCAAAACTGTACATGCCTGGTGGACACTGGCCCTGGTAGGGAACTGGATAGTAGGGAATAGATCAGAGAGACACTCTGAGGGTGACTGCAGAAAAGGCACCAGAGGACATGGGAGGTAAGGAATGAGGAAGAAAGGCAGGGAGGGGTGTCCTGCTGCCCTGGAAGCAAGAGTGGAGGAGGGAATCCATGTTTGTGTGCAATCCTGGGAGGGAGCCCAGGGCCTCAGAGGCACAGACTCGGGCGGGGTCAGGGTGTTTGGCTATGGAGGGGCACTTCTGTCCCCGTGGTATTTAGATGAGGTTGTTACCAGCCCATACTGGACAGGACAGCCCTACCCACCGTGGACAGGTCTGTGGCATGGAAGCCATGTGGTGGCTGCGGTCAAGGTGGGGCCCAGAGAGGTGCTGACCAGGGAGTGGGGCCTGGCAGTGTTCCTGCTCAGGAGCGCTGCCCCCCACCCCTGCCGTCCATACTAGAGGCCCAGGAGGGGCAGCCCCTGGGAGTTTGCCCAGTGGAAGCTCCTAGGGCCAGGGCACTGCCCGCAGGGTGTGAGCACGGGGCCGCATGGTGAAGGCTGGGGCAGGAGTGGTGTCCAGGGCAGTGGGGCTGATGCCAGGTGGAGGCAGTAGGCGGTAGCGCTGGAGGAGGCCAGCGAACAGCAGGAAGAGCTCCATCCTAGCCAGGCTCTCCCCCACGCAGACTCGGCGGCCTGTGAGGGTAAGGGAGACACCAAGTGGGTGCCAGGCCTGCTCCCAGAGGGGGCGTTGCTGTGGAGGTGCTAGGGAGCATGCCCCAAGGGCCAGAGACCAGACATCCCAGAAGGGCTTGTCGCCTGTGGGCCTCTGGCCCCAGCCCTAGTACCTGTGGAGAAGGGTAGGAAGGCAGCCCGCTTCACGAAGTGCCCATCCGCATCCAGGAAGTGGCCCGGGTTGAACTGGTCCGGGGTCTCCCACTGTGTCTTGTCCAGGAGCACTGAAGTCAGCAAGGGAATCACAGGTGTGCCCTGTGGGGGCCAAGAGGAGGACCCCAGAAATGGGGTGAGGGGCCTCTGAGGAGGTTTCCCTGAGGATGAGGCTCCTACTGACCCCACCTAGCCTGACCCTCGGGACACAGAGGAGGACCCTGATCCCCAGGCTCTGGTGTCCCAGGTAGGAGGTGCTGTGAGGTTGGGGTGACGCCTTCCTTGTTCCAATGGGGGAAATCTCTGTGCTGTCAGGCACCAGCCCCAAGACTTGGCATCTCAGAGTCCAGCGATCCTGACCAACCCTGAGCAAGAGGGAAGGAGAGAATGAGGCCCAGCTGGGCCCCCACCTTGGGGAGCAGGTAGCCACCCAGCTGAGTGTCAGCAGCTGTGCAGCGGGGCACGTGGGGCAGGAGCGTGATGTACCGCTGGACCTCATGCAGCACTGCGTTGGTGTAGGGCAGTACCCTCTGGTCCTCAGGCCGGGGCAGCCTCCCAGGGCCCAGTACATGGCCCAGCTCCTCCTGCACACGGCCTGTACCGGAAAGTGGTACCATGTCTGAGGAGGACCCCATCACCTTGCCCTGGGGGTACCCAGCCACATGCGAGGCCTCACCCTGCACGCCTGGGTATTTGGCCATCAGCAGGATGGCCCACTGCAGTGTGGCGGAGGTGGTCTCTGTGCCAGCCATGACCATGTCCAGCACACAGGCCACAGCGTTGTCCTCTGCAAAGAGGCCCTCTTGGTCATCCCCCTGTGAGGCAGGTGGGCAGAGCTTGAGGTCTTGAGGTCTGTCCACTCCAGCCCCAACCCAGGACAGAAAAATGAGCACCCACTCACCACCTCCAGTGCCCCAGACCAGGCACTAGGAATGCCCCATTTCACACCTCCCCAGCCCCAGTCCTGGAGTCCACAGGGACTCCCACAGGCCTCCTGGTTTTCCCCTACCTGACCCTGCTGGATCAGAGCATCCACGAAGCTCTGCGCAGGGCCACCCTGGGGCGTGGGGGAGGCCCGCGCCTGCAGGAGAGTCCTCAGGATGACACGCACTTCCTCGATCTTGCGCAGGACAGGCCGGTGCAGCTGGAGCAGGGTCCCCAACCAGGGGTAGATGTTGAACAACTGGGACAGAGGGCAGGGTGGTGGGGTGGGGCCAGGCACCTGGTCCCCGCGGGGGGAGCCCGTCCATCCAGCAGCAAGGGTGTCCCCATCCAGGGCTTCAAAGGTGCTGGGGCATGTGCCACCCACGGCCACAAGAGGGCGCCTGGCTGGAGGCCTGCGGCCCTACTGGGGGTCCGGGGACTCAGGAAACCTCAGTCGCGAGCATGGAGCCATCTGACAGTAACACACCTGGCGGCTTTATGCAAACAGGCTGCCTGTGACCATGCCCCCTTCCACCTGCTAAAGTGAAGAGGAAGGAAGAGGGGGCATTTGCTGCTGCAGATTATCACCCACTCTGGGAGTTGCACAGAGGTGGAATCTGAGGAGCCAGGGTGTCCCCCACCAGCAGGTGGATGCCAGCTGCTGTCCAGCTGACCCTCAGACACTTGCTTTCCCAGGACACCAGCAATCGTGGACAGAAACTCCTCAAGGCGCTCCAAGGTGAGAATCAGGCACGGGTAGGAAGGGCCATGGGACTGCCCCACAGAGCCCCATTGGGAGGGACTCCAGGGGAGGGCTCTGGAGTTGGGCGGGTTGGCCTGGTGCCCCTAAGAGCAGGACAGCCTCACTCTGACTACAGTGGGTCACGGGCTGCAAAGTTTGAGGACCAGCCCCGGGCACTGCTGTGCTGTCCCACCTCACCTCCTGGGACCTCATGCCAGGGACAGCAGAGTGACAAAGCACACCTGCTGCCAAGTCCTGCTGTCAATCCCACAAGCAGCACACCTGGTGTCTAGGCTTCAGCTAACTCACAGTTAGAGACGCCAAAGACGGACGTGTGGAATCTGTAGACTTTGGAAAAGAAATGACACGTACCCCCATGATGTCAGAGAACGGATTTTGTGGTTTCTGTAATGTGGTGAAGGACCTGGGCTGGGACCCATGTCTCTGGGTCCTACCCACCTGGGGGAGGAGTGTCTGGCCCCACTCCTCACCTTGGAGCAGGTGTGACTGTGACTGATGGGGCACTGGGAGAAAATGAGGATCCCCTGCTCCAGACCTACTATTTCCCACGGAGCACAGAGGCTGGTCTGCGGGCGTGCAGCCAGGGGGTCACCAAGGGAGTACAGACTCAAGCTCTCGACCCAAGTCCAGGCTCCTTTTGCTGACGGTTGGGGTGAAGGATGATGCTGGACACCCCCAGTCCTACTCTCCCCAGGGTCTACCCTACCTCTAAGGGCTCAGCTCCCATGAGGCAGCGACCTCTCACCTGTAGGCTGGGTGACCCCAGGAGAACCATGACCTCATCAATGAGACCCAGCAGGGACACAAACATGGTGTCCTGGTAGTCAAACCGCTGGCCGAAGAGGAGTGCGAAGGTGATGTTGGAGGGAGCCCAGCCCAGCAGGTCCAGAGGGAAAGGCCGGCCTGCAGGGGAGACGGGCCTCAGGCAGGCAGGGGACCCCAGGGAGAGGTGTCCCAGCCCCTGCTCACCTCCATAGCTATCCAGCTGTCCCATGAGACACGCCAGCTCCTGCAGCACCTTGTCGGCCATGGGCGCCTGCCCCACGCCCAGGCTATGCAGCACACGCACTGTGAATTGGCGGGCAGCCCTCCAGCGCGCCCCAGAGGAGAAGAAGATGCCTGTGGGCGGACACGGAGATGCTGTGTGGCCGTCACCCTGCCCTGCATGGCAGGCAGGAGCAGGTGGGGCCACCTGGGTCAGCAGGGCCTGGCGGAGGGGTCTCGGTTCCACCCTCCTGTTCTCTGGGGGTTGGCCAGGGTTAGCAGGCCCCTTCTTGGCTTGTGATGGGAAGACCCTAAGGGCTCCTGTTCCCCTGGCCCAGCACCAGCCCAGAGGTCAGTCCCCACCTTCTACTGCAGAGAACCACACACCTACCCCCGCCTTGCTGGATGAGCTGAAAGATGGGGATGGGGGGCCGATCCGCCAGCTCCTGCCCAGTGCCCACCAGGGCCTCCCTCACAGCCTCATAGCCGGACAGCACCACAGTCTTCTGGCAGCCCAGGTGGACGGTGAACATTGGCCCATAGCGCTTGGAGAGCTGGTGGGGGCAGCAGGGGTCAGGTGGGCAGCCCCTACCCATCAGGCCCTCTGGGGTCCACTTGGGCAGAGCACGGCTGGGTGGACGAACTGGGGGAGACTCTTCAGGGCGTAGGGGGCATGCAGGGCCATTTTGGGGGACCCATAGAACCATTCCCAGTCTACTGGGGTGCTGCCTTTTGGTGCTGGGAATGACTTTCACGGGTTTTCTTTTCAGAAGGAATCCCAGGGGCCCTCAAGACCCACGACCAGGCTGCAGGTGGCCTGGGGCTGCACAGGCAGCAGGCTGGACAGTCCCTCCGTGCTGTGGCCCTCCTTGGACTTTAGCTTGGTCAGCGGCACCCCCCCCCAACCTGCACCAAAGGAGGGACAGAAGCAGCACCCAGGCCATGGCTGGTCAGTTCTGACTCTGACCTTCACTGGCTGAACAAGGACAGAGAACAGTTCACATCTGGGCTGCCCCCAGCCTTTCCCGTCACGCTCCTCCCTCTGTCCTAATGGCATCTCTGCCCAGGAAGGCGTCATCTCCCCATTTTAAGCCCAGGACACTGAGGTTCAGGAGCAGGAGGTGAGCTGCCTTTGGCTACTCATGTCTGAGGACGGAGCTGGGCCTGCTCCTGCCCAGCACCAATCTAGGGCCTGAGCCCCTGAGCCTGGTGCCCAGGGCCAGGTGGGGCCCAGGTGTCCTGCCCTAGGGAAGGTGTGACAGGGCCAGTTCAGCCCAGGGCTGCAGCCCTCTGCTGCCTGCCCATCTGCAGTCCTGGAGAGGCCATCTGGGGGACTCTGGAGACAGGAGCCCCTTGTAGGGAGAACTCTTAGGAACTGCAATGGGGCAGGGGATGGGGGCTGGTCTCTGGTGAGGGCTTTGGGGACTAAATGGAAGGGGCTGCTTTGGGGTTGTGGGGACAGGGTGCCAGCCCATGCAGGGGACAGGGCTGGTCAGCCCTCACAGGGCAGATCCGGGCTCTGTGTCTCCCTGAGTCAGCCTGCCCACAGCTGCACGGCAGGAAAGCCAGCCTTCAACTTGGCCGAGAAACTTCCATCACTAGCTCTTCAAGGAGGAGCCACACCTAGTGGGCATCCCACCCGCACCAACCTTGACCTTCCTGAAAGTGCTTCCCAAAGGCTGCCTCCTGCAGGAGCTCTCCCTGCCCGCTAACCCTGGGCAGCTTCCCTGTGGGGTGGGTGGCTCTCTCTTCCCAAGATCAGGGTAGGGGCACTCCTCTTGCATCCCAGTGGGCCCAGCACCATGCTGAATGGATGGTGTAAACTGGGTTTGGCTTCCTCAGGGACAGGCCTGGAACACGGCCACCATCTGGCTGAGGGAGTCGAGCGGGGCTACCCAGGCCTACCTCCATCAATGACCGGTCCTGTTGCGAAACACTCAGCAAGTGCAGGTTCCCCAGGAGCGGCAGCGGGCGAGGCCCGGGGGGCCATCGCAGGGCTGGGGAGGGGCTGCGGGCAGAGGCACGGAGCAGCCCCCAGAGGCCCAGGAGGACCAGGAGCCCCAAGAGCAGCAGGGCCATGCGGACAGCGGGAGGCAGGGCCCCAGTTCCCCTCTGGGCCCCATCTGCCCGTGCCTTATAGCCTCCCTCCCAGAGGGCGTGCCAGCACCCCACCCGCCCCACCACCCCGAGAATGTGGAACAAGCAGTTTGCAGGGGACAGCCCCAGCAGGAGGCTTAAAGCTACAGCTGCGTGGAATGCGGGTTGAGTGTGTGATAGGGGCCCAGGGTGGCTGGGAGCCCAGGAGGCCATGGGACTGTCTGGGATCAGGCATCCAAGATCTCTACACCCCAAGAACTTGCCCCAGGGTCCAGGCACTCGGGCTGTTGTATCCCTGCCTCCGGGACTGCCAGCCTGCCTTGGTCTCCCCATCAGAATGGGGCTCACAGGGCTCCAGGGCCTGGGCCCTGCCTCTGAGGGGAGGAGCCGCCCCCAACCGCCCCCAGCTCTGAGTTTCCCTCAGCAGGACCCTGGGGAGAGGCAGGTTCCTGGGTGTCTTCTGACACCATCTGTCTCCTATCAATGTCCAGGAAGGGCTGACAGTGTGCAGCCCCTGGGGACCACCCACGAGGGGCCTCAAATGCCAGGGCCTTCGGAGCCTCAGATTCATGCCAGGGCTGCTCCTCCCACCACAGCCTGTTCCTGTGGAGGTTCTGCAGGGGTGACATGAGAGATGGAGCAGGGGATGCAGTTCACCCAGAGGGCCACCCTGCAGGCAGTACTGTGATAGGTGCCCCCAATCTTTTCCGCTAAACCCTGGTGGCAGAGCCTGGAGAGGAGGCGCCGCTTTGGGAATGAGCTGTGAGGGGCGGGTGGCTCTTGGCACCAGAAGTGGCTGGGCCGGCTTCACACCGCCTGCCCTGACACGAGGCAGCCCTGTCGCTGCCAGCAGGGGCCCCTCCATGAGGCCCATCTCCCAGAGTGTCATCCACGCCCTGCACAAACCACAGAGCCGTGGCAGCCAAGGCCCTTACCCTCTCAGGTATTGTCCCCTTTGATAGGCTGTGAAAGGAAAGTCCCAGCCTTGGTGGCACACCTCCTGAGACGGGGCAGTCACCACCTCCATCCCCTGCACAATGAGAGATACAGAGGGAAGCATGTTTGTCCCACCCTCTGGAGCTCTGGGGCATTCTGCTGAGCCCCTGGTACCAAGGTCACTACAGGGAGTCCTGTCTGCCCAGGGAAGTCCATTTAATTCAAGAAGCACTTTTTTTTTTTTTTTTTTTTTGTACAAGGAATGGAACCCAGAGCCCTCAAACACTGAGCCACATCCCCAGCACTTTTTATTTTTTATTTTGAGACAGGGTCTGCTAAGTTGCTGAGGCTAAATTTGAACTTGCAATCCTCCTGCTGCAGCCTCCCAAGCTGCTGGGATTACAGGCATGTGCCACCAAGCCAAGCTAAGAAGTACTTATTGAGTGCCTGTTATGTGCCAGTTTCTACCAGGAGCTAGGGCTACAGAAATTGGCATAGGGACCCAAAAGTTCCACTAGGCTCTCACAGCCCTGTGGACTATGGTCACGTAAGAGTTTGCTACCAAAAATGCCTCTAGGGCTGGTGGAGACACCGTGAAGGCAAGAAGGCCAGGGGATGCTTTGGAGAGAATGTGGCCTCTGGGCTGCAGCTGCTGAACTGGGCTGGCCCAACTCACAGACACCTGGGATCTGAGCTTAAGGTGAGGTGAAGAGAGCTGGGAAGGTCCAGAGCAGGTCAGGAAAAGACTTTCAGGGAGCTCGGTACCAGGAACAGCCGGGAAAGCATGAGCCCCACGTCACGGCTGTGAAACCTCCTGTAGCCACTGCAGCAGAGCCACAGCAGTTTGGTTTACTCTGCAGTTCCGGGCCAGGAGTCTGAGGTCCAGCACCTGCAGGGTGGCTCCTTGTGGACGTTCTAAGGGACAACCTGTTTTTTTTTTTTGGTACTTGGGATTGAACTCAGGGGCACTCAACCACTGAGCCACATCCCCAGCCCTATTTTGTATTTTATTTAGACACGGAGTCTCACTGAATTGCTAAGTACCTCACTTTTGCTGAGGCTGGTTTTGAACTTGCGATCCTCCTGTCTCAGCCTCCCAAGCCACTGGGATTTCCGGCTTGTGCCACTGTGCCTGGCTACAATCTGTTCTTTGTCCCCAGCTTCTGGTGTGGTTGACACCCGAGGCTCATGCATGCCTCCCTCAGCTCCGCCTCCTCTCCCATGCCTCCTCCCTGTGTCTTCTCCTTTTCTGTCTGACACTTTGGGTTTAGGGTCCACCCTAATACCAAGGGATCCTCACCTCAGTTACCTCTGCAAAGACCCCGTTTCCAGATAAGGGAAACATGTTTTCATAGGGAGAGGCCACAATTCAACCTGCTGGAACATGGCTCCCCTAGGTATGCACATATCCGTGTGTCACTTATCCATTTAATCTGCAGGACGCACACCCCAGGCAGTTAGGACCACAGGAGGGACTTCGTGAAAGGAAGCCCCTCCCCCTGGGCCACTTGCTTCTGCCCCACTTGCACCTCGTCTCCCATGTACCCTTCCAGAGACACAGTGGCACCTGGTCTCATTTGTGCCTTTTTTAAAAATTAGCTTTATTAACAAACAAGGACCGTGTGTTTAAAGCATACAGTCTGAGTGACACATGTCCACACCCATGAAACCATCACCACCGCCAAGACAGGGAACATCCCATCATCCCCCAAACCCTTCAAGCCCTGTGTGTCCCCTTCCTCCCTCCATTTTTTTGCTTGCCATTTTGTATTTTTAGCATGACTGTGCACCCTGACAAGACGGGCTTCCTCTCACGGTTGCCTGGTCCAGGGCACGGCAGGTGCCAGCATTCTAAGTTCAGCCTTGGGCCATCAGAGAACGTCCTGGTAGAACATGGGTGCAGCTCCTCTGTGCACACCTGCTGGGATGCTGCAGTGTCAGCTTGCAATGGCATCGCTGGGCCAGAGGGATTTTCCTTTTTGATTCCAGCGGACATTCCCCACACTGACTGCGGATTGTTCTGATCAGACTTGATCAGGACCATCAGATTCCAATCTTGAGTTGTGCCGTGGCCTGGTTGAATGCAGGCTCAGGCCACACCTGGCCCTGCCACCAGAGGTGGGGCTGGTGGATTTACCACAGGGGTCAGGAGTCAGACAGAATGGGTTCCAAGCTCATTCCCTCCACTCGCTAGCCATGGCGACAGCAGCGTCCAAAGAGCCACACAGGTGCTCCCAACCACACAGCCTCCATATAATACAAGTTTGCCTTCCTCCCATTAAGAGAAGGGGCCTGGGTTTCCCTGTCCTTGAATCTGGAGGGCACTCCTGACCATGATGGAAGCAGACCTGCAGTGCTGCCAAAGCTAGATCACAAAAGAGACTCAGTTTCCACCTGTTTCTCTGGACTGCTTGCTCTCAGGCCCAGCTGCCATCCTGTGAGGAGGCCCAAGCAGCTCAGGTGGAGGGAGCCGACATCCACAGAAGCATGGTCACACTCCCACCCAACGACCTGTGCCCACTCATCAGCAGCCAGAATGCACCTTCTGCAGTAGTCCATTCCAGCTGATACCACGTGGTGCTATCTCCACCAAGACCTGCCCAGACTGCAGGTTCCTGAGCAAAGCAAATCGTTGCTATTTCCTATCATTAAATTTGAGTCCGCGTGTTACAAAGAAGTAGGTAACCCACACGCTGGCTCCATAATCTTTTTGTTTGTTTTGCAGGGCTGGGGGTTGAATCCAGGGGCACTGTACCACCAAGCTACACCCCCAGACCTTTTCCAAATTTTAGTTTGGGACAGAGTCTCACTAAGTTCCCCAGTCTGGCCTCAAACTTGCGATCCTCCTGCCTCAGCCTCCTTTGACTCTGTAGTGTTAAAGGAGGGATTTGACCCCTTTAAGTTCATTCTCTGTGTGAGGTGACAAGGGTAACATCATCCTAACTACATTCACCCAAAATGATCGATTGAGCACCTATCTGTGCCAGGTATTGGTCTAGTTGCTGGGGATCTCGTGTGAAAAGTGCCTTGTGTGAAAATAACACAATAGAGTTCAGAAAGGTTAGCTCTTTCTCCACTTTTCTTCTCTGTGAACTGCAAATAAAAATCTCTACCAGTTAAAGATCTCATATAAAGCAATAATCATTTGCGAGGAGACAGTCAATTAAAAGCTGGCCTCTGCTATGTCCCTAGTTCCCCAGTGCTGCCAGACAGAGGCTTTGGCAACCTCAGGGGAGGGGGCTGTCCTTTACTGCTAAGTGGTGTGATCTAGTCAAGTGGAAAGGGCTATTTGCTGGGTAATAAAAGCTTCTATTGTTCGAAGCCCTGGAACCTTATTAATGAATAACCCAGTGTACAGTCCCTGGTTTCAGCCATGTAAAATGGTTGTTTATGTGACAAGAACAAGGTGCAATTTTTCCTTTTGTAGTTTAAGTGGGCCCAGAGCCCCAGAGCCTCTGGCAACTGAAATGGGCTTCCTAAAGCGTGGGACTTCCCTGGGTCCTTGCAATGAGGTCTCCTCTGCTGGGTGTTCACAAACATTCAGGGTTGTCTCTGGGCAAAGAGGTGAATCCAGACTGGAACACAGGAGTCCAGTGGTGTGTGTTGTTGGGGGCAGGTGTGCAGGGAACAGCAAGCGGAATGCTGGAAGGCTCCAGAGAGGTCCCCCAGTCAAACTAAAAGAGGGGCAAACTCGGGGTTTGCTGGCCGGGCACCTCTCTGCAACCCCTCTGGGAAGCTGCTGAAGTCAGTTTCTCCATCCAACAGTAGAAGCAGCTGTGATGTTGTGTCCCTTCAGAGCACTGGGGTAAGAAAGCTCATCCAGAGGGGCCAGCTGTGAGCTCTGTGTTGCTTCCTGCCAGGCCTGGCATGTGGTTGGTGTGCAGTCATTGTTAATGGGTGGGATGGGAGAAGGGATGGAAGTCGCAGCTCAGGCAGAATCTGGAATGGCCAGTAATCTATCTCCTTCGTCATGCAGCTGAGGAACGGTGACATGCAGAGGATAGGTGGTCCCCAGGTACAGAGCTGGGCAAAGGCTCTGCAGGTGAGCACCAAGGCCTCTAAAGCCCTTTTCCCTCTTGTTATTGTTTCTATAACAACAGTTCTATGCAAATGCCAGAGGCTTTTTCCAACAGAATATTCCCCCAATATTTCTAGCCCCCAATACCTAAGAATGTCAATTTTCTTTCTTTTTTGTAATTGGGTTGTTGCAGATATATTTAGTTAAGATGAAGTCATTAGGATGGTCCCTAACCCAACATTAGCAGGTATCCTTATAAAGAGGCATTCTGGACACAGAGACACCCAGGGAGAAGGCCAAATGAAGTGGGGGCAGGGGAGGGTGCTACTTCTACCAGCCAAGGAACACCAAGAGTTGGCAGCACACCCCAATGCCTGGGTCTGAGTCTCCCTAGAGCCGGCAGAAGGGACAGCCCAGCCCACATTTGATCTCAGACTTCTGGCCTCCTGAACCACAGAAGATTAAGCCTCTGTGTGTGGTACCGTGTTATGGCAGGAAGCTAATGCACAATCCCTCGTGTGATGCATTTCTTGCCATGATTAGGCCCTCTGCTCAGATGGGAAAAAGGACTGGAACGCGACAGGCAGCCGCCCAGGGTTCGGCTGGAGCTTCCGGAGTTGAGGGAAGGAGGCTGGAACGAGAAGCTGGACCTGGGGCCTTGTCCCTGGGGCGTGGCCAGGCCCTTGCCGCGGGTCGAGCCCTGGAGCGTGATCGGGGCGGGGCCTTGCCGCGGGGCGGGGCGGGGAGGACTCGGGGCTCGATGCGCTCGGCACTCCCAGAGGCTTGCTCGGTGCTCGGCCGGCAGCCCTGCGCACGCCGCCCATCGCACTCGCTGAAACCCGGCACCGCCGTCATGTCGACCGCCATGAACTTCGGGGCCAAGAGCTTCCAGCCGCGGCCACCGGACAAGGGAAGCTTCCCTCTGGATCACTTTGGTGAGGGTGGGAGTCGGCGGGCGGCATCACCCTGGCTCGCGAGTGTACGGGCGGGCCCTAGGGGCGGAGTCTAGGGGAGGGGAGGGTCCTAGGAGCGGGGTGGGTCCGAGGGGAGGACCCTGGGAGGATCCTATCTGAGACCCGTGTCCCAGGGGGAGGGTCTGAGGAGGGGGCGGGTACTAGAAGGGGAGGGTCTTGGGGCGGGTCCTGAGGGAGGGGCGGGTCCTAGGGGCAGGTCGAGGGGAGAGGCTGGGCCAGAGGGTGGTCCGGAGTCCCGGTCAGCTAGTGCTGGTCAGCTCAGGGCTGGTGTTCCGGGCTTCAGTGTCTGGGATCCTGGGTATGATTCCCATAGCCAGCAGTGCTCCAGGCCCGTCCCAGGCTGCTGGACTGGACCTGCCCCCATCCCCGTTGGGGGCTGACAGGGAAACAGGCTGGGGGTCCCCGTGAACTGAAGGTCCCCGTGGGGGCCTGGACTCTCCTGGTGAGAGCTTACTGGGACTATGGCTGTAATGTGACAGGGATAGTACACCGACTCCGCGAAACAGAATTCAGTTCATATATATATATATATATATATATATATATATATATATCTTTTTAGCTTTTTTAAATATTTATTTTTTTGGTGTAAATGGACACAACACAATGCCTTTATTTTTATGTGGTGCTGAGGATCGAACCCAGTGCCTCACACTTGCAAGGCAAGTGCTCTGCCACTGAGCTACAGCCCCAGCCCCCAAACAGGATTCAATTTTGATCTTCCTCTTGCTTTTACTCAAAAGTGTGGTGCCAGAACATGAGCAACTGTTATTAGTGGTAAAAGTGCCAGTTATTTTTATTTTTTTTTTTTTTGGGGGGGGGGGTTACTGGGGCTTGAACTCAGGGGCACCCAACCACTGAGCTACATCCCTAGCCCTATTTTGTATTTTATTTAGAGACAAGTTCTCACTGAGTTGCTTAGTGCCTCACTTTTGCTGAGTTGGCGTTGAAGTTGTGATCCTGTTGTCTTAGCCTCCAGAGCTACTGGAACTATAGGCATGTGCCACCAAGCCCGGCCTAGATTCTTGTTTCTTTCTTTCTTTTTTTATATATATATATATGTTGTTGGTAGACCTTTATTTTATTTATTTGTATGTAGTGATAAGAATCGAACCCAGTGCCTCCCACAAGCCAGGCAAGTGCGTAAGGCTACCACTGAGCCACAGCCTCAGCCCTAGATTATTGTTTCTTCCCAAATATTTTGTTGTGAATTTTCCCAAAACACAGTGAAGTTAAAAAACTCTTACCATAAACTCTCTTGTCCCACTATCTTGATTCTGCCCTTAACATTTTACTGCACTTGGTTTTGTCTTTTGAGTGTCATTTTCCATGTTTCTGAAGAAATCAAGGTTTGTTTTTGTTTTCCCTGTGCTGGGGATGTAGCCCGGGGTCTCACACCCGCTCGTCCCTATGAGGGAAACAAGTTTTGAAAAGGACAGTGATACCATTCTAAGGCTGCTGTGTTGGCAACTCATGTTTTCACTGTGAAAAGAAGACATTTTCCTTATCCTTCTAGGTGAATGTAAAAGCTTTAAAGAGAAATTCATGAAGTGTCTCCGTGACAATCATTTTGAAAATGCTTTGTGCAGAAATGAATCAAAAGAATATTTAGAGTGCAGGATGGAAAGGCAAGTACAAGCTCACTATTATGACTTCTACTCCCACTTCTCCAGCCAAAGCTGTTTTCCCCCCCTAAAAAGCCATTATTCAGCCCGGGGGTTCAACTTGTGTATTTCAGAACTGTGGGGCGTTTGCTGGTGTAATTGAAGCTTATCAGATGAGATTGTACTAGAAGCTGTTTGGCAATCCTGGGAACCGTTTCTTGAGTGCCAGTGTTACCCGTGATTGCATTCCTCAGAGCATTTTCTTTCCAAACTTGGGTGCTACTGACCTGTCATTAAGGTTTCAGAGTCGTACATCATAAAATGCTGAGTCAAAAGATTTGAAGATTGTACGGGTACACAGTTTATTTCTTTCACATTCTCAGACTATAAAAATATGCACTGTGTCATTTTGTTCCACTTAAAGCTATTTGGAATGTGACAGGAAGACAATAGACTATTGAAAAAATGATGAAAGATGGATGATTCTTCTATCTTAACCAGAATTCACCAGCATTCACTTTTAAACACAAACAAAACATTTCTAACTGTGACCTGTGAAGCTTTTACTTAAAATAAGAGCTATTTTAATCCTTAATGTGACAAAACAGGTAACGTATAATTATATGATCGTGGTGGGAGTTTTCATTTTTGCTTTTTTGAGGCCACAGTCAGCTCCTAAGGAATTCAGTCTCCAGACAGGTGATACCGCCAGTTATGGGTGACGAGTTCTGCTCCCTCACATGTTGAAGTTTGAACATTAGAGAAGCTCGCCGAGGCAAGCATAGAAAACAGGGTTTATTCAAAAAGGGGTAACATAGACTTCTCCCAGGACAGGGAAGGGGGCCGCAGCTGGTATCCTGGTATCCCCAAAGCGAGGGTGTTCTCCTTTTTAAGGTCTTAGGCTCCCTTTTTTCTCCTGCTCTTTCCCTTATCTCTCTCCTTCCTGCGTGTGTGACTAGGCCCTGGAATGCTGGGTGGGATGGCCCAAAGGTGGGAAACAGGTGGACTGAAGGGGGAAGGGCAGGATGGAGCAGCCCTGGACATATTAATTAATAACCTTAGAGTTCTCTGTAGGGAGGGGCAATTCCTGGGACAGGTTACCTTGGTTAGAGCAGGGGCAGGTTCTTGATAAGGGTGGAGAAAGGGCTGTCAAGAAATTTAACATTTCAATCCCTCAGGGGACAGTCTCCTTCTTCCCAGATTCACTTAAAATTGTCCTCCTTGATATGATCTGACTTGATTTGCCTGGCTATATTGACTGCTGTCTAATTCTGGCTTCACAGTTTGACATCAGTGGTCCACTTAAGCCCTCTTTTCAGTTTGAGCAACAAACTTTGAACACTTCCTCAAGGTTCAGATGTGTGCCTTCAGTGTGGACCTTTGGGACTGTAAGGGTGATGGGCTTTGGCAGTGTGGACCTCCTGTGAGGCCCTTGTCCTGCCTTCATAGGTGTTTCTTGGGCTCACAGGGACTTGAATGTCCAAGGGCCATACTAAATCCAGTTCCTGCCACCTCTAAATCGCACATGGGTTGGAAACCACATCTTTGAATATCTTAAGTTGATAGATCTTTAGGAGGCTGGAACTTAGAATTTCTTCTTGGTGCTGCCAAGCTTTCGAGAAGAGTGATCTCTGCCTGTGCCTGGGGTGTAAGCAGGTCTAGATATGCAGGAGAAAGTTAGCAAATAAGATGAGCATTCCATGGGCTGTCCACAGAGCTAGGCCCAGGTCCCAGCTGCTCCTACCTGGAGTTTCTTCAGAGGATATGTGGATGAGGGAGCCGGAAAGGTGTCTGGCCTCCCTGATGAAGGCTACCAGGCAGGCCTGGGAAGAGGAAGTCTCACTTTCCCTCTGTGTCCTGGGCTGAGCTGCAGGCAGCTGCCCACATCTGCACCTGTGCTGCACTCAGTGCTGCTTGGATACAGTCAGTGAGGATAGCAGGAGAAAGGACATGGTGCCACAACTTTCAGTGGCTTCACTGACTGGCCAGGTGACATTGAGGCAAGTGTACAGCTGTGTATGTTTTGTTTTGCTGAGTTATTTCGACTGGAGAATTGTGGCTGGTTGGTTGTTCATGAAAATCATCAAACATCATAAAAGACAGTCAAGGTTGGCCTACCCAGACTCAGGTCAGGATCTCACACACCTGCTGCTGGCCCTTGTAAAACATGAACATGCGGATGTGTGCACACGCACACATGCCCACACTTTTAACCATTTATTTTCTTCCTTTTTTCTATGCTAAAATCCCAAACCCTCTTTTACCTCTACTTACTTTCACATGCATCTTTTCAGAAAATGGTCCTCAGTAGAGTTTTTAAAGTTCTCATGCTTGGACTGTTTCAGCATGAGGGAAAAGTAGGTACTTGTCTTGGAGGACCATATTTTCTCATAGAAAAAAATGTCAAAATTGGGGTTACCTTGGCGAAGACTAATACATAATAATCTAAGATCTCAAACCTTTGTAGTAATTTAAAAGTTCAGGTCCTGTCTTAGGGACATCAGGGTCATATACGTGACCTGATGGAGCATCTTCGCTCTTACCATCTACCCTGTGGTGGGACCATGGGGGCTCCAGCCTGGAAAGTGAAGGAGCACTTGGTATGACTCAGGGACTGTCAGTGTTGCTGCCATTATTACCCTCAAGAACAAGAAGTATGGGGCTGGGGTTGTGGCTCAGTGGTGGAGTGCTTGCCTTGCACATGTGAGGCACTGGTTTCAATCCTCAGCATCACATAAAATTAAGTAAATAAAGTTATGTGTCCATCTACAACTAAAACAGCTTTAAAAAGAACAAGAAATCTATAAATATTCCACTGCACTGAATCATGAAGTTAAATACCTGTGAAATGATGGCACTGGTATAAACAGGACTAATTTTGCTTTTTATGAAGATTCCAGAGTGATTCTTGGCGGGTATCTGAGTGGCTCAGTCCTTAAACAATGACTAGGAAATGGGAAAAATTTGTGGCTGATTCACTTAGGCTAAAGAGAGCTCTGAAACCGTTCTTCTAGCCATAGGACTTGCTGAAAGCCATGGGGCTGGCTTCCACGAGGACTGGGGGCATCTCTTGAACTACGTCCCGTCTGGCTCGTGGTCTTTCCTCCTTGCTCCTTCTTCCTCCTTGAACATCAGTGGCAGCAGCAGGGCAAGCACTGCTACACTTGCTTCAGGTGGTCCCTATAACAGACACCATGGGCAGGCGGCCGGAACCACCTGTGGTCCCGAGTTGTGTAGGTTGAAGTCTGGTGTGAGTCTCTGGCTCTGGAGTCAAAGTGCCAGCAGGACTGATTCCTGCTGGAGGCTCCTGCCCTGTCCATCTGCTGGAATCACCCGTATTCCTGGGCTTGGAGCCCCTTCCTCCATCCTCATAGCCAGCTGTGGTGCATCTCTGATCCTTTTGCCATTTCCTTTCTGGGCAAAGCCAGGAATGGTTCTCCAGTTCTAAGGATTCAGGTGATTCGATAAATCCACCTACATAACACAAGGTACTCTCATCTCAAAACCTGATGATTAGCAGCCGGATTCCCCTTCCCCAGGTGAGGTAGCATTCTCCAGGCTCCAATAATTGACATGTGCACATCTTTGGGGGTCATTATTCTATTGGCCAAGCAAAGTCTAATAGGTGGGTGTGAAGAGCTGTTGGCCAGATGTGTCCTTTACCAAGATGTGGTGAAAATTTGTTATTGTTTGCCTAACATGGAGTCTAGAAATAGCTTGTGAATTCCATGTTATAGAATTGTACTAAATGGGAACATGCAATTCTGAGGACATCTTGAATGAAAGGGGTGGGCCCAGGTTTTGTTGGCCTGGCGCCACTACTAGTTCGTGGGGCGAGGCTCTGATGGGAACAGACACCTGGCTTTACTTCTTGCTGTCCTGCTCAATGGGCAAGTTTCAACACTTTAATCCTTTGAGGGGCAAAAACACCTTTGATTTTTCAAATTTGAAAAACACAGGTGCGGCACCAGGAGAGACTTACACAGTCCTTGAGGTGTTTTCTCCCCCTGTGCTCTGAGCCCCTCCCTTCTCCCTACTCTCTGAGCCCTCCTTCCGCTCCATTCTGAGCCCTTCTCCCCTGCCCTCTGAGAGCCTGCCCAAGGCAGGGGGAGGTGGGAGGCCCAGCAAGGGCTGCACAGTGCTCAGTGTTGAGCGTTGACTTTAGTGGTTTGGGCTTCTACCAGCACAGGAGGAGGCTGACACCCAGTGGTTATAGGGAGGGTGCTGGCTGCCTGGGGACTGACAGATGGGTCTAGTAGATTGGTCTCTTGCTGGTGGGGCCAGGCCCTGACTGTGTAGGCCTGAGAGGAGCAAAATAGAGCCCACACTTCACATATTAAATATTTTAAAGCTAATAAATTATTAAGTAGTGTGTTCCGTCCTCCTGCCTCATCAGATACGCCTTCATGGTGACCTGGAGGCCAGGTGTGAAGAGGTCCTGCACCTGCCCATGTCTGTCCCAGAGTGCTGTGGCTCTGGAGCTGGGCTTCTCAGCCCTGGTTCACCCCCTCCCTCGGGGGCTTCACACACCTGTGTGGACACCTGTTGATGGCAAAGCTCTGTCCATACCCTCAACAGCTTCCTCTGAATTGTGAGGTGGTGCATGCTTCCCCCAGGAAGGCAGGCCACAGAGGCCCTCAGAGTGTCTGAAAGGAGACATGGAGGCTTTGGGTGGGCACCACCCTCTGGGGAGGGCACAGGCAGAGGGGCCCATTAGACAATACTGCTCTGTCCCTAAGACATAGAATGAGGTCCCAGGAGCCCCCGGGAATGGCTGTTGTGACAGAGCAGTGTGTGGCGGACCTGGGTGGACCTTGCTCTTGCACCTGACAACTTCCCATTTTTTCTTTTAGGCAGCTGATGGCACAGGAACCACTGGAGAAACTGGGATTTGGTGACTTGATAGATGGAAAATCAGAGGCAAAAAATAAATCTTAATGAGAAGATGACCAGTGGGCTGCGTCCAAGAGGCGCTCTGAGGTGAGCACAGGCCCTTCTGCTCGCGGCCCTCACCTGCCCGCGTGGTCCTCAGCAGCAGGCCTGCAGGATGCTTTGCAGCACACCACCTGCAGCCAGGCGGAGGTGCCTCGCTTGTGGGGATGATTTGTGGAGGACTCACCTGTCTCCTGGAGCACCCCAAATCATGTTCAAAAATTTCTGTTTCTTTTAGAGCCTCATTTATCTTTTATAAGATGCTTTTATGTTTAAATCTTGTGCATCACAGGGTCCCAGGAGGCTCCTGGTAGAGACGACCTGCGGAAAGCCACCCTCATGCTGCAGTGCTCTGGGTAGCGCTCCTTACTGATGCGCCAAGTGTGCAGATTCCAGACCCTGACGCACACATTCTGTCGGGAAATGACTTCCTTGGCAAGGCGTCGCCCTGTTTTGTGCTCCTGCACAGGCATGCCAGTGCATCTCCTTTTTTTCCCCCAATAAAACTAGAATACAAAATAGGAAGTGAGAAATAATTTGGCTTTTTGACACATTTGGCTTCTTGATTTTTTTGTTTATGCCTTGCACCAAGTAGCCTCAAAACCAAAGTTTTGTTTTCTAGTTAGTATTAGGGTATATTACAAACTAGACATTTAATTTCAGTAATTTATTGTACTGCTGAAGGATAAAATATCAATCCATTTGTAGTGAGACTATAAATAATAAAATATTTCATTTCATTTCATTTGTAGTTAGAGTGGGTTGTTTTCTATTTCTTTATCCTATTATTACACCCCACTTCTTTCACTGCCGATGCTTGCTCAGAATCCCTGGGTGCATCCCAGTAGTGGTGCCCTGGTGTCAACTGAGTTCTTTAAGCAGTGCTTATAATGGTGGCTCTCGGCCCAGGTGTCTTTCTTTTTCTTTTTTTAATACTGAGGATTGAACTCGTTGGTGCTTAACCACTGAGCCACATCCCCAGCCCTTTTTATATTTTATTTAGAGACAGGGTCTTACTGAATTCCTTAGGGCCTTGCTGAGTTGCTGAAGCTGGCTTTGAACTCATGATTGTCCTGCCTCAGCCTTCGGAGTCCTGGGATTACAGGAGTGCACCACCACGCCCCACGCTTGGGTCTTTTTCAGAATTGCCTGTGGGTTGCTTAACATCATAGTTATTCTGCTGTATGCCAGGGTTCAAGGCCACCAACAAATGCTCATGTGCATCTGGGCCTGTTTGCGCTCAGACCTCCCCTCTTCACAGCAACGTTGGGAAGGGTTGGCCCTGCAGACTGCCTTCCTTGGCTCCTGGGAAGTGTGTGGAGGACATTGAGAGGAGGTTTCGGGGGAGGAGAACCCAGGGCATGTCCCTCTGGTGGCAAACCTTCCCCAGGCCCTACCAGGAAGGGCAAACAAGCCTGCCAGTTGTAAGCCCTGAGAATGGGCCCCTCTGCACCGTGGGCCTGTGAGGGGTGGAGGCCTCTCAGCTCATCCCCAGTTCTCTGCGTTTAAGGCCTTGAGTTTTCTGTGCCATGGTGAGCCCTTTCTCGGTTAGACATCCCAAACAACCCTGCGGGAGGGGATGTTTCTTGGGCTGGGTTCATTTCCACATGTCCACAGAACATGGTTATCATGTGCATGGGTGCATGTGCATGGGTGCAACTGCTCCTGTCTACAGCCTGTTTAGCATTTGATCTCTGTCATGCTCAGTGTGCTGCAGAGTTGGGGCTTATTATTTTACTTTAAAAGTCTTAAGCCAAACTGAGCCATTCCTAAGTATTTTATTTTATTATTATTATTATTAATTTTTTTGGTAGTGAGGATTGAACCCTGGGGTGCTTAATCACTGAGCCACATCTCCAGCCCTTTTTATTTTTTATTCTGAGACAGGGTCTCACTAAGTTGCTTAGGGCCTTATCAAGTACTTAAACTGGCCTCGAACTTGCAAGCCTCCTGCCTCATCCTCTGGGATTACAGGAGTGCACCACCATGCTCAGCTCTAAGTCTATGTGTACAGTGTGCACATCGCAGCACACTTTGCAATTGCAAAGCATTAAACAACCCAAACTCCCTCCTGTGCCAGATGCTGTATGAACTGCGACCTCCACGCGGTGGAGCACTGCGCCAGCAGTGGAGGAGGACAGGCTGAGGTGATGTGACGAGTGGTGCCATGACATCCTGATAAGCAGGGAAACGCAGAGCCACAAGAGCACCTGTTGAACATTACAGAGGAGGGACACGGGAAGCCAAAGGATTATTCACTTATTTGTACAAAAAAAAAAAAAATCAGGAAGGATAAACCAGAAACTAAATGGCACCCACCAGGCAGAGAAGCCTTAGGAATGAGGCCTCTCAGCACCTGTGTTCTGACTGAACTGTGCTCAAAACACACGAACCAGGATGTGGGGAGCCACTGATGGCAGAGATGGCTCTAGGCTGGGTTACTTTGGAAGACATTTTAACCAAAACTAACGAAAGATATTTAGGTCGCGAGCTCATTTTCCACATGGACTATGATTCTGGCCCTATTTATTCTAAGTTGGAAAATTAGAAACAGCACTGAGAGCCCGCTCTGTTGAACTCCTGGCTTTCTAATATAAGGATAGCTAGATGTAGAAATCAGGGTGTGTGCACAGGCAGGCGGGAGCAAGCGAGTGTCCTAGCCCTCGTGTATGGAAGGCCTGGGGCCATGACACCCAGCCCCAGGTCTGGGTTCCACCATTCTCTCACAAGAGGAACCAGAATCTTGGTGGAGGCTAAGACCAGGGTGAAAGTCAAGATGAGCCCAGTGTATCTGCCAGGAAGTAAGGAATTACTGAACAAATGACCAGATTGCTGAGAGGAGGCAGGAGGCAGTAACGGAGCTCCCACTGGCCAAACCTGAGGTGAACTGAGGAAGAAAATAAATAATGATGGTGCTGGGCTACAAGCCACAATGGACACTAATACCGTGAGGCCATGCTGGTGGAAATAATTGAATAAATATGTCAGTGGTAGGAGGGACAGCTCTTCCTTGTGAATTCTGACTAGTATGGAAGAATTGATGGGGACAAGGTATCGTGTGACAAACACTACAGTGATAATGGCTGCAGACAGGAACCCCCAGTAGACAGTGAAGTTAGTGGCAAAATGTGAGGCAAAACACGTCTTGAGAAGCCTCCACTCCAGATGCTCAGTGATTACAAAGGGAATGACAGTGACATTACAGGGGCGATCACCTTGGCCATGTGGTCATTGCCAGAAATGAGACTTACTTCAGCTCATGCCCCGTATCATGCACAGAGGACACAGCTTTGCTTCTGAGGCTTGCCCCCAATACACAGTCTGAACCTAATCATGAGAAACAGGCAGACCCACCCTGGGACCTTGCACCAGAGAGTTGCCCATCAACACTGTCAAGGTCGTGGAGCCCAGGCACGGTGGCACGTGCCTGTAATCCCAGTGGCTCAGGAGGCAGCAGCAGGAGGACTGTGAGTTCTAAGCCAGCCCCAGGAATTTAGCAAAGCTGTGTTTCAAAAAGGACTAGGGATGTAGCTCAGTAACTATCATAGGCTGAGCACACAAGAGATGTGGGGACTCTGTGCCATGTGGATCCTGGCTTCTGAGAAGGGACACTGGGACATTCTTAAGTGCTGAGAACTTGCAGGTAAGCCAGTGGAGTGGTACCAGCATGGATTTCCTTTGATTCTGGACTGAGGCTGTTCAGTGTTTTGGGGGAGCTGGGTGTATGGCCTTCTTACTGGTACCACCTTAGGAAGTCTGAAATTAGTTTGAAATATAAAGTTTAAAATTTTTTGTATGAAAGTCTTTGTAGTTGAGCTTTCTGTATACACGATTCAATTCTCATTTTGAAATAAATTTCAGTCACAGATAATGCAGCAATAGGGGATCATAGGAAAGAAAGCAGAGCACCCCGACACAGCCCCTATTGCATGGTCACTCGCATTCCTTACATAGAAGAAGGAGCTGCCTGACCCTCATTTTCTAGGTCTGGTTTGCAAACACGGGGTGCCCAGGGGAGCCCAGCCACTCTCCCACCAAAGCTTCCCAGAAAATATTTTTGGTAGTCATATGTGTTTTATTTATCCTGTGCACCTGTACCTTCAGCCGTTATGACATCAATAAAGGTGCTATCCCCCGCACTGTAGAATAAACAAATGGTGCTTGGAAAATCTTTCAAGAGCTCTCTTTCGATGTGACATAATGGGTGAATTTGAGGCAGCCCTGGTCTTAGATGTGGGCCCATGATCTCCTTCCCAGAACGATGAGGACTGACCAGAGGCCAGCAGAGCCCCTCCTTCGTCTGGCTCATGACCCCCAGGAGGGGGTGCTGCACATACCTCAGGGCTCCGCAGCCTGGGTTGTTGGCACCCCCTCTGCTGGCCCCACCCACCCTGCCTAAAGAGCAAGTCAGATTCTTCCTGGGGCAGTGATGGGGGGTCTCCCATGTTCATTTTTTATTGCTGCACTAATTCTTAGACCCACTGGCTTAAAGCAAAATGAAAGCACTGCGGTGTGAAGTCAGGCTCTAAAGCAGTCTAAGGCCTGTCCTCCTGCAGGCAGCTCTGGGAAAGTCCATTTCCCAGCCTGTGCCAGATGCTGGAGCCACACACTCCCCAGTGGTAGCCCTTTCTGAATCGTCAATCTCACCCCTGCCTCTGTGCTCACATCTCTGACTCTGACCCTCGTGCCTGTGTGCCCCTCAGCTAGCCCCAGTAATCTCCCGGTCACAAGACCCTTAATTAAATCGCTTTGGTGAGTCCCTTCCACCATGAGAAGTACCGAGTTCACAGGTTCCAAAGATTGGAACCTTGATGTCTTGGGGACATTATTCTGCCCATCACACTTCCTCAAATGTGAAAAACATCAGCAGTGATTCACACCTGAGTCCCAAAGGCAGCCCTGTGTAAGGGACCCTGAGCCCTGTCCCATCCTGTTGTTCCCAGGAACAACCTGGATCTCTTGAGTAACTGTGACTAGTTTCTCTCTCTCTCTCTTTTTTAGTACCAGGAATTGAACCAAGGGATGCTTAATCATTGAGCCAAATCCCAGGTTTTTTTTTTTTTTTTTTTTTTTTTTGTGGTGCTGGGGTTTGAACCCAGGGCCTTGTGCATTCGAGGCAAGCACTCTACCAACTGAGCTACATCCTCAGCCCCTTCCTCAGTCCTTTTTATTTTTTGTTTTGAGACAGGGTCTTGCCAAGTTGCTCAGGGCCTCACTAAGTTGATTAGGCTGGCCTTGAACTTGCGATCCTCCTGTTTCACCTCCCGAGCCGCTGGGGTTAGAGGTGTGTGCATCACCGTGCCCAGCAAGCAGTTGGTTTCTCTTATTTGTTGGCAGCAGTCACATCATAATGGAGTTTTCTCAGGACTAAGTTTAAATCCTACGTTTTTCTGAGACCTTTGGCACTCCTTCCTGGCAAGTGACACAAAGATCAGTTATATACTTAACAGACAGGAATGGGAAGTGGAAGCAGCCCCCATGCATGTGGCATGGACTCCGCTGAGGAAGCATTTGTCTGTTAGACGAGTTCTAATCTGTGCAGCAGGGAGGGGCCTGGACACCGCACAGGGAACGTTGGCAATATCAGGATGCAGTTGTTGGAGGACGTGTGGCTTTTTCTTCCTTGTATTTTTATGACTATGTTTTATAACAAGCATGTATCATTTTTATAGAAACAATAAAATCATTAGTTTAAAGAAACCCCTTGTGTTGAGTTATCATTCTACATCCTCTATAAATTATATGCCTGTGTTAATTTCCCATCGCCTGTGAATACGCCAGTCGGCTGATTCTCCTGGCAGACATCGTGCTGGCTTAGGAGTCGGGATGCAGTTGGTACCTGCTGCTCTTCCACGAGGCACATGGAGCCGGCTGGAGGCTCTTTGCTGCGTGGGGACAGGAGGGGCCAAGCTTGTCTCCCTGATGGCATCATGGGTGCTGTGGGGGTGGGATCCTGTCTGTCAGCTTGTTTCCCCTGGGGGAGACACAAAGGAGCCCAGGTGTGCGTGGCCTTCACACTGATGCAGGAGCCTGCAGACGACAACCCGCACACGGACCCTTTTGTGCGCACGGCCTCCTCGGGCCGTCTGCTTGGGAAGCCGATGCTCCCATCTTTGGTGTATGATCGCACCCAATTTGTGCTCAAATTAAACTGTCCAGTAAATTAATATCTTTGTGGGTGAGAAAGCAGGGATTTTATTACTGCCAGAAACACTAAAGAACTTCCCATCGAGTCACAAGACAAGTGACTTTGTCATAATGCTGTGAACAAGATCACGAGTCTCCAGCCTTCTGGAGGAGTGAAATCACATCTCGGGGCCGTGCTCACTGCACACTGTAAAGTGAAGAGAGCGCTGGAGTGCGGAGAGGTGCCTCCCGGAGCGGAAGGGCTGGGCTCTGGTGCAGGCGTCAGGAAGGCTCCTGTTCTGCTGGCAGCTAGAGCGAATATCAGCACCACTTTAATTTCATTAGGGAAAACATATCCCACAACTGCACCCAGGATGCCCTGTGAGATGGGCCCAGGGGCTCAGAAACCCAAGTGGGCACCTTTGTGAAGGAGTTCGGGGTACCGATGGATGCTGGGGGCCTGGGAAGCTTGCTTGCTGGAGCTGATGGGAGGTGAGGGCTGGAGGGCAGTGTGTGTTCCTGCGTCTTGATCTGGCTTTCGACTGCCCCCTGCTGGCCCGTGTGGATGGAGGAGGTCCTGTGCTATTCAGGTGCAAGGCAGCATGGTGGCAGTCCTCACGGCTGCCCTCCAAGGGCTCAGCCCCTGAGACTGGACCTGCAGAGTTTGGAATGGAAAGTAGCACCGTGCGGAGGACATGCTTCACCCCTGGCTCCCGCAGGTGAGTTCAGCATGTGTCTCAAGCTGCCAGAAAGTCCTAAGGATTTCTGAGTCAGAGCAGCAGGTTTCCTTGGGCTGATTCAGCAGCTGAGGGAGGCCTGGCATCTGTTCATTCAGACCCCAAACACATGAAGAGCCAAGGCAAAATTCAGACCCCCTAGGAGAAAACCTGTGAACTCAGGGAAGGGAGACAGGGACACCAAAATGAGAAAAAAATCACTGTCTCTGGGCAGGAGGTTCCCACTGTGCCCTGGGCACTGTGCATCTGTTCTTTGTGAGGCCATCCCTGAGCTGGGGGCATTGCTCCTCTCCCAGATGGGTGGCAGGGAGGAGGCTGTCTGGGTCCAAGGCCAGCTGGGCTCGCTCTTTATACCCCACCAGGGTCAACTTTCTAGAATAGGTTCCTCTTTCCAGGTCCCTGAATGGTGACCTTTCTTGTTGCTGGGCAGCCGACAGGCCTCGTGTGCCTCTCCCTCTATGTGCTGCACCACACCCTCTTCTGGGGCAGAGGGGAGCCTACCTCCTGGTACAAAGGACAAAAGAGCAGGGGCCCATCTGGTAGACTGGAGTGGTGTGGCGAAGGTGGCTCTGAGATAAGAGTGAAACTGGAAAGTAGCAATACCCAGGAGCCACTGCAGAGGCCAGGCTCAGGCAGGAAGTGTCCACGCTCTGCCCTCGACCACCCACCAGGCAGGCACAGGGCATCAGCCAAGGCTGAGCTGGAGCACTCCATGCCTGCAAGCCATCAGGCCTGGCTTGGGCACAGTGGCAGCTCTGGCCAGGAGGAACTGAGTCACAGTGACACCGACCTGCCCGCACTCACAGTGCTAAGTCAGGAGCACCAGCCTCTCAGCTCAGGTCAATCAAGAGCCACTCCAGAATAGTTACCAGGGATCTCCAGCACCTGCACAGAGTGGAGGCTGGGGACAGAGAGAGCAGAGAAATGTGCCTGCTGGTGCTCTCACTGGCCATCTGTGTGGGTGAGAGACGAGGGCAGGCCCTGTGTTTCTGGGGCAAGAGGTGTTCATTCCAGACCCTCGGAGAGGAAACGGCAGTTTTGAGACAAGGACAACACAGCCCTGTTGTCATTTCCCACAGCCCTAGCCCCTCTTCGGGGCTCAGCAAGAGAACCTTGACTTCCAATAGCACCCAATCTTGGGTGTACCCAATTCAGCAAATGAAAACATGCCTGCTCAGGAGGGGCTCTTTCTGATGGCTTGTCTCCATCACAACTGGGCCAGGGGTGGAGGTGGAGCCAACCAGGTGTGTGGACAACGGTTCCCTAGGTGGGAGCACGGGGGCAGGTGCCAGGGAGGAGACATTCCCGGCAGAGGAGGGACAAGAACAAGGCATCATCTCTTCTCCAGGCTTCATTGCATGGCTGGCAGGGAATCGATCCTCTCTGAAAGGTGCTGGGGAGTGGTTGATGACTTTGGGGGCACAGAGTCTGCAGGGTGCCTGCCTGAGGACTTCACAGAAGCCTGGCCATTTTAGGCAGGAAGGGAGGGAGCTCCACTCAGGACAGCCTCCCATTCACCTGCAGGAAAGTCCTCGCCTGGAGAATCGGAAACACTGTGGTCTGTCGTCCCCTGCTGGAAAGTGGTGGTACTGCAGTCCCTGGAAGGGTTACCTGATTCTTTATATTATGGAGTTGTAAGAGTTCTTTGTAAGTAGATATTTCTCGTGACCTTAAAGTCTACTGCTCAATTGGGGCCACTAAAAAGGAGCCGAGTTGGGGCTGAGGTTGTGGCTCAGCAGTAGAGCGCTCGCCTAGCATGTCCGAGGCCCTGGGTTCCATCCTCAGCACCACATATAAATAAATAAATTAAATAAAGGTACCTTGTCCAACTACAACTAAAACATAAATATTAAAGAAAAAAAGGAGCCGGGTCCAGGAAAAGGAGGGAAGCTTCCAGCACTGTGTTTCGAGCCGGAAGTTCCAAGTTCAGCTTTTGGATGCAGCCCCAGATGACCTTTCCCTGAGGGGGGCCTGGGCTGTGTCCAGAGAGGCAGCTTGTCATTAGAGGCAGATTGGAGAAGGAAGTGTGTCCAAGAACACCTATCCGGCCCAGGTGCAATTCTAGCTTCACCACCTTCTCATGGGTCCTAGGGCTGCTCTCCATGACGCACCCCTCCCCCGACAGACACCATTTGCCTCTGCTCATTGGAAAACTAAGCAGAATTTTTTTTTCCAGTACTGGGGATTGAACCCAGGGTGCTTCACCACTACACTACACTGCCCCCCCCCCAAGTCCTTTTTATTTTTTATTTAGAGACAGGGTCTCACTGAGTTGCCTAGGCTGGCCTCAAATTGCAATCCTCTGCCTCAGTCTCCTGAGTTGCTGGGATTACAGGAGTACACCACCGCACTGCCGCCACCCCCAGAAAATATTTTTAAATGCCCTGAGTGCACCCAGTAGACCCTAGCAGCCACAGCCCCCCCAGAGGCCTGAGACCTAGCTGTCATCTTTGGGAAGATGCCAGAGGACTCCCTGCTTCCAGGGGGCTTTGGGGCTCAGTACCACACCCAGAAAGGTGTGCCGAAGCCATCTTGGTCCTGGGAGAGGTGTTGCCCTCCTGCTCCCTACCCTGTAGTGTGGTGTGTGCTGGCTCCGGCCTCTGGACTGTACTGAGGTGGCTCCCTGGTCACTGTTCCAGGCTATCCTCTTGCTGAATGTACTTGCCGGTCTCCACGAAGCCTCTCTTGAGCAAAGCTCCTTGGAAACACTCCTGTGCTGCCGAGCATCTTCCCTTTTGATTTTTCTGTTTTTCTTGGTGGAAAAAAATTCATTTTTTTTTTGTGGGGGTTGGCAGAGGAGTTGGCTGGGTGAGAGCCAGTGGCAGGCAGGGACTCTTCCTGCTGCCCCCAGCCCCACCCCGAAGCCGTTGCTCATTGCATGTCCCTGACTTGCATTTCCGTGCTTTCTTCATTTGGGTTCGACCCTTCTGAGCAGCTGGTCCCTTGGGAGTGGAGCCTTGCTCTGCTTGTTCCTCCGGGGGATCCTTGCCAACAGGAACACTGGGGTACCCAAGGAAGGCTGGCTCCAAAACCCCTGCTCCCTCCCTTTGGGAAGACCTGTGGGAACCCCCTCTCTGGGGTGTGTCTAGAAGCAGACCAGGCAGAGGGTTGTGGCCACAGCCACCCGGCCCTGCAAGGAAGGGGGACAAAGGTGAACCTAGTTTAGGAGGTGGACCTTGTTTTCTTCCCTTCCCGGTATGGGGTTGAGGCTAATTTAAATCATTCGCCCTGAGACATGGAGTCCGTGGTGAGGATTATCACCTTGGATGGCTACCCTGCAACGCTCAGGAGAGGCCAGGGAGGCCTCACCTGATGGGGTGGCGAGCTCCTGGCTCTGTGCACCCCAGGCCATGGGACCTCCCTGCAACAGCCTGGGCCTGCCCAGCCCTCTCCTGGGGACCCACATGGCTCCTGCTGGCCAGCTGACTCCAGTTATCTCTGTCCCATGCCCTCAGCCCTCGAAAGGACTCTTTCCTGGACCTCTTCTATGCTGGTGGCTCCACACCTCTTTGGGTCCCTGAGCAGAAACACTGGGGCTTACTCTGGTCTCTATCTCTCCCCTGCAGATGTGTCTTATATCTGCTGTCTCTACATGATGGTCCGTTCCCTGCACCCAGACATCTCCCCCAGGCTCTGCCCCTGCTTGCAGCCACTAGGACCCCAGACCAAGAGGTGAGACCCCTGGGGTGGGTAGCAATGGCTGTGCTCTGAGCTGGAATAGTGGAAGGAACGTTGGGGACACAGTCCAGCTTTTCAAGGTGCATGTCCAGGGCTCCTCTGGCTTCAAGAGAAGGACACCTGACCTGGGTTGTGAGTTTTCCAGAATGGCTGGACCCCCTCTGCCTTGTTTTCCCCCAGATTACATTGATTTAGACCACCTGGACCCCATGTCTCCAGCAGAATTTGTGGAAAATCCAGACCTGTGGGGACAGAACGGGGTGAGGCCAAGCCCAGGTGACTATGAGAAAACAGCTGGGTACAACAGATGCCTAACGGCCTCACTGCTCAGTCCCCAACTGGCTGCAGGTTTCTGGATCTGTTTTGTGCAACTGCAACAAAGTCAAGGTCAAATTGTGGCTGCTCAGCTGCTGCAGCAAGCATCAAGGTGGGCTCCAGTGGCAGACACGGATCTCAGTTCAGGGGCTGGAGATGGGGTCAAAGCTTCTGTAGGGAGTCACCTCTGGGGGCTGTGTGAGAGTCTGTTCCAGGCCTTGCTGGGTTTCTGATGGTTGCTGGCAATCTTGGGTGGCCTGAGCTCACACACCCACCGCTAGTGTCTGTCTCACAGAATACTTTCCTGTCTCTGTCTCCAAATTTCCCCTTGTTTATGAGGACATCATGATACTGGATTAGGGCCACCCCAATCTACTTTGACTTAATCTTAGCTTGATGTCATCTGCAAAGACCCACAGGTCAGAATTCCAGCGCATCTCTGGGGGACACAGTACAGCCTGTGGCATGAGTTGGCATGTGTTGGAAACCTCTGTGGATTGCACCAGCAGTGCCAAGGCCACTCTGTTCATGCACACGGGGATTCAGGACCACCCCCAGCACCAGGCACATCAGCGGGTCCTTCCTTGCTCTCTGTTTCTGGCACCCAGCCTGGCTCTCCTGCCCCAAGGCAAACCTCACTTTCCTGAAAGGAAGACGTCCATGGCACTCCCTGCCCCCTAGTTCCATCTTCTCCTCCCTCAACAGCCTTGGTTTCTCCACCTGGCTCCACCTGGCTGGAACCTTGGGTCAGCCCAGCCATCTTCCTCCCTGGTAAGGTGGGTGTCCTTCCAGCAGCTGCTGTTCAGAGAGGGACTCTGATGATAAGGCCTGCATCCTGCCAACTCCCAGCCCATCTCACGGGAGGTGCATAGGATGGGGGGGGGGGTGTTGCAGACTGAGCTGCCTGTGCTTCCGGAAGCATCTGAGCCACTGAAGATAAATCAAGCATCATTATCATGCTGCAAAGCTGCTGGTATCAAATAGCTTGCAGAATGGGGATTCCAGGGACCAGAGAGAAGTTTCTTGGTGGCTGATAACAATTTTTGCTTTGAGGACCTTGGAAATCTAGTCAGCAAGATATCAATTTGTGATAACAAAAAAGGGAACTGGTGAGAGATAGTTTCTTTCATACTCCCCCAGAGGGGTGCCACCACCAGTGCCCTGGACCTAGTCATCTCAGGCTCTCGGTGGGGTGCCAGAAGCTCTGGGATCCTCCTGCTTCAGATGGGGCCTCTTCCCCTCATCTGGGGGCCTCTGTTGGACAGCTGGGGGCTTCAAGGAGGAGTGTGCCAGTGGGGAGGGTACTGGGTACCCCTGTGAAAGTGTCTGCTCTGCTGGGAGTGGCCAGGCTGAAGGCAGGGCCATCTCCCCCAAGGGGCCTGTGCTGTCCCTGGAGGCCTTGGTCCATTTCACACCTTCCCTGGGAAGAGCCACCCCTGCCCACACTGATATGCAGCTCCATAGGCTGGGGACAAGGCCCTGGCTTCACCCTGCAGCTGCAGAGCTGTGAGACTGTGTCCCCATCAAAGCTGCGTGCAGACCTACTACATGCAGTATGCAGACTACCTCAGGGGATGCTGCAAGAACAAACTACTGCAAGGAGCTCACAGCCTAGGGGCTGCTCAGTGTGGCCACATAGCCATGGGATGTAGATGCCAGTCTTGTTCAGGCCCCCACCAGGCTAGGAAGTGCTTGAGGAACTGGGATTGGGGGCCTTCAGTGTACCCTTGCGTGCTTGGGCCGGTAGGCAAGGGGGATCCAGTGGGCAGAGGGAGCAGGAAGCTCAGGCCAGAAGGGCTTCCTGTGGGTGGACCTTGAGCAGGAGCAGGCAGCAGGCCTTTCTGGCATCCACACCAGCACCATGGATCCTGAGCTGCCCGTGGCCAGCATTTGTCTGAGTCTGGCCCACCCTAGGCCAGGCTGTTACCTTTGGGATTGTTCATGAGCACCCAGTCTGGCCACAGCCAGGGGGGACCAAAGGAACCCTGCTTTAGCAATCCTGAATGTCCAGGGAGCTGCTGCGGGGCTTGGTCAGAGGAGCCCTTTTTATTTATTCATTTTTGGGGTACTGGGGATTGAACCCAGGGATGCTTAACCACTGAACCACATCCACAGCCCTTTTATATTTTAATTTAATTTAGTTTAATTTTTTTTTTTTTTGGCACTGGATTGAACTCAGGGGCACTCTTGACCACTGAGCCACATCCCCAGCCCTATTTTGTATTTTATTTATTTATTTTTGTAATCTTTATTTTATTTTTATGTGGTGCTGAGAATCGAACCCAGTGCCTCACACATGCCAGGCGAACATGCTATCACTTGAGCCACATCCCCAGCCCCTTGTGTTTTATTTAGAGACAGGGTCTCACTGAGTTGCTTAGAGCCTCGCTTTTGCTGAGGGTGGCTTTGATCTTGAAATCCTCCTGCCTTAGCCTCCTGAGCTGCTGCGATTACAGGCATGTGCCATCATGCTGGGCTAGCCCTCTTTTTAAAATTTTTTTTAGTTGTAGATACCTTTATTTCATTGATTTATTTTTGTGTGGTGCTGAGGATCGAACCCAGTGCCGCACATGTGCTAAGCGAGCGCTCTACCACTGAGCCACAACCTCAGCCCTAGCCCTCTTTTTTTGGAGAAATTTTTACATCCCAACATCTCTGATCTGTGCACACACACACCTTTGTCTTCAATCTTCTGTCCCTCCCACCTCCCTGGACAACGTCATTACTTCCTGTCAATGGAAGGACAGAGAAGCCAAACAACCCCCAGAGCCACCCAGTGCTGGACTGCTGCTCATGCTGCTCCCTCAGGCTGAGCTCTTGTCTTGCTTCATACCTGCTTGTCCTCTGAGGCCTCCTTGGGGCCTTTTCTGACCCTCCATAGAATAATCTCTTTCCTGTAGGCTTGGATAACTATGCTGTGTAGTGTGCATGTCTTGGTGGGTTTGTTAACTTCAGTCCTGCTGTGGACACATGAGCTGTGCGTGGCCTTGGGCGAGCGTTCGAACCTTTGCACATCCCAGATCCAACCTCTTTACACAACTCAGTAGAATGAGTTCCTGGGCATTTCCCCTGATGCTTGGTTCAGAGTTGTCATTAGCATTAGTCTGTCTCCATCCAGTGACATCCTCTAAGCTTGCACTAGGGGGCTGATCCTGAGCCTGGCACAGGGCCCAGAGATGGAAATACCACCTGTTTTTACCAAAAAAGGCTCCGGGCTCATGAAGGAGACAGACTTGTGACCAGGTGAAGGGAAAGAGCACACAAGGAGACACTCGGGACCTCAGCAATGCACACCAACATTGGTTGCTACATTCTGCCTGCAGATCTGCAGAGTTTAAAAAGGGACAGGAGGGAGAGAGTGCCATTGATGTACTTGTGGTACACCAATGGAGGGCCATTTGCAGGGTCTGCCAATGTTTTAAATACTTGTGCCTGTTGTATGCTCACCAATGACACCACCAGATGGGAATCCACCCAAAGTGCTTGCAGAGATGTTGGTATGAAGGTACATTGTACAGCCTGTCTGTGATTCCAGCAGACTGAAGACGCCTTACATGCTCCTTAACTGGTGACAGGGTGAGCAAATAATTTTCCAGTGGCACATTTGAATAGATGCAACCATTAAAGAAAGGTAGATCTATGCATATCAACTTGGAGGCACAGAAGGTTTTGTTAAGTGAAAAACAATCAAACTTTCTGCCATGATCACAAAGACCTGAGACAATCAACTTATAAAGATAAAAAATTCATTTGGGCTCATAGTTTTTCAGGTTCCAGTCTATGATTGATTGGTCCTGTTGCTTTGGGCCTGCCATGGGGCAGCACACCATGACCCTGGCAGGTGGTGCTGCAAAACCCACCTCCTGGTCAGGGAGCAAAAGAGGAAAAAAGGAAGGGGCAGGGGTCCCACAGTCCTTTGGAGGGCACACCCCGCAGTGGTCAAAGATTTCCCACTAGGCCCCATCTCTTTGAGGACAAAACTTTAACACAGGCCTTTGGGGGCACATTCAGGATCCAACCATAGCACAACCAACACCCCCTAGTGGTAGACCTGCAGTACTGGGTGTTTTCATGGTTGAAGGACCAGATGCTCTAGGAATCTGGGCGGCCTCAGAATCACAGCGGGGCAGGTGGGGAAAGCCTTTAATTTTTCAGCTGGGTATGTTTTATTTCTAACAGATTGCATTTATAATTTAAGAAAAATGGAAGGAATCTGAAAAGATGCTGGGATGCATAGAGGGAGAGACACCGGCAGGTCTGTCACACACACATAACCCCCACCCTCCTCCTCCCCTCCCTGCGTTACCCCTGATCAGGAAGGATGTGTCTAGATCCTCTGGCTACCCCTGTACTTTCTGTAGGTGGTGGTGGGTGGGGGAACTGGGTACAGTCTGAGAGTGGAAGGCTCGCCGCAGACTGAGTCCCCTCCCACACTGGAGTTTGTCACCCTGGAGTTTGTCACCCGTTGGCTGTCTCTTCCTTGAGGAGGGAGGGTGTGAGCCGCCCTTGTCCCTAGTGCTGGGCACACACCTCCCTTTAAGGAACATTGGCAGGGTGTCCTAGGATACAGTCAGGGCGGTGCGCGCGCCGGGTGGGGGTGCTCATCTGGAGCCCTGTGAGCCCGGGTCCCCTGCGCCGGACCTCGGTGGGCGCAGAACACTTCCAGCACGGGCGACTGCAGCCGGTGCCACCCAGACCAGCCAGTTCTCTCCCCGGGTGCTAGGTGGGGCGGGGTGGGTCCCGCGTGCTTGCGGGGCGCGGCTGGGCGCGGGAGGAGGCTGCTCTACGCAGCTGTGCGCCCGCGCCGCTGGGGGCCGCCCGCGGGCCGAGCCGGCCAGAGCGCGCCGTGCTCCTGGGCCCCGCCGCACAGCTCCGCGCCAGGCGGCCGGCGGCGACACACGGGCGGCTGTGGAGCCGGGCGGGCAGCAGGAATGCGGAACCCGCGCGCGGGCTGAGCCGCGGGGATGGCGCAGGGGCGTCGGCGGGCGGCCTGCGTGCGGCCCTAGCGAACACGACGCTCCTGGCCCCGGCCCGGCATCGGCATCGCGGGCGGCATCGCGGCCATGGCCAAGGAGCGGCGGAGGGCCGTGCTGGAGCTGCTGCAGCGGCCGGGGAACGCGCGCTGCGCTGACTGCGGCTCCCCGGGTAGGTGCGGGCCGGTCGCCTGGGTGCGGGTGGGTGCAGATCTAGGTGGATGGAGCCGGGCGGATGCGACTCGGGCAGGTGCCCGCCCGCCCCAGGGACGGGGAGGGGTACCCAGGGCGCCTCTGGAGGTGGGGGCGTCGCCACCCGGCTCGGACCGCGCTAGGGTGGGGCACGGCCCCAAGTGCACCTGCGGGCGGCGGGCTGGGGCGCCTCCCCGCTCGCGCCCTCCCTGTGCCGCCTCCTCCCCTCCCCCGCCAGGCTGCGTGTCTCGCTGTCACCCGCGGACCGCCAGCCGCCTTGCGAAACCTCGGGCTTCTCAAAGAAAGAGGAAATTGCTGGGGGCGGATGTCTGCAGGAAAGGGCCCGCCAGCAGCCCCAGGGGTTCTGCCGGGATGTGGGGTCCACCTGGCTTCCAGCTACCTGGAGGTGACGTCATGGCACAGGAGGCACTTTCGATTACTGGCCCAGGGCGGAGGGTGAGGCGGGGAGGGGGGGGAGAGGAAACCCTGTCCAGCCGCGGGGACCCTGTGGGGAAGGACTCCAGACTCCAATCCAGCTCCCTGCACCTAGCTGCTCTAGGGCAGGCAGCCAGGACAGATGGGGCACCAGGACAGGTGAGGCCGTGGAGATAGGCCCTCGGTGCACCTGACACTCCATCCTCCCTGCCAGACTTCTCCAGACTTTGTCCCTTAGTGACCCGTGGTCTGGGTGATTTCCAAGACGCCAGGGTCCAGGGGGCCCAGAGGTTGGTTGTGCTTTCATACCGGCCTGAGCCTGCTCCTGAGCAGCTGCCCAGGCTGGCCCTGGGCTTTGGAGTGAGGGTGGCCCCTAGAGGTTCTCCTGCTTATGCCACCCGCCCCAGCGGGAGGTGCCCACTCAGGGGCCTTCACCTAGGTACACCAGGAGCCTGGGGGCTCCCAGCTGAAGCCCCTTGGAACAAGGGCCCCCAAGGGACCTGCACCATCCCTGGGATATTGGCTGGAGACAGCCTGCTGACACCCTGGGAACAGGACCTCTGTGACTGTATCTACCTCCCTATCTTCTGGGCTGGGAAGGATCTCTGACACCCCAAGGTCCTGGGGATCTGTTGGTTGGCTTGGAGAAGCCACACCAGAAGCCCATTGTCCCTCAAGGGACACAATGACTGGATTTCCTGGGAAGCTGGGCAGACCGTGGGGCTGAAGTGGACTTTTCCCTGGCCTCCTGGGCCCTGCTGATGGCGCAGTGGGGCGGAGGCTCTTCATGCATGCAGCGCCCCTGGCAGCCGGGCTGGCTCAACCGACTCCCCACCTCCCTCCTCCAGACCTGCGTTCCACATGTTCAGGAGAGCTGTGCCAGGGAGAGCCTGCGAGGGGAGGGCAGTCAGCTCTCAGGCCTGCCTTGGGGGGCCATGCCCAGGGGAAGGGGAGTGAGCCTTGTCCCTGGCCTCCCTGGTCACATATCCACTCTCTCGCCACCTGGTCCTCCCAGCCTGGCAGGAGGAAGAAGAGCTTCCTTGGCTTGCCATGCCTGCCCACTCAGTGTCCCCAGGCCCCTCAGTCCCATGGCCATGGCCCTGCTACAGCCTTGCTTGATGCTGCAGCACAGCCTTGGCCCTTTTAAGGCCCAGCACTTCCTGACATTGGGCCAAGCCACCAGTTTTTCAGAATTGGTCCATGACATCAGCAGCTTGCCTTATCTGACCAGCAGCCCCATGGAGCAGGCAAGATCTGAGGTTGTTTCCACTTTACAACCAGGGGAACCAAGGCCCTGAAAACTTGGGGGCCCCCAAGCATACCAAGCTTCCTGATTCCTAGCCTTGACTGCCCATGCTGTCTGTGCCAACTCCCCATCATTCTGCCTTGCCCCAGGCTGTGGGCACCACACTATTCCTGCCTGGGACCCCCGTGGCTCTCTGCTCTTCAGCTGTGGGTCCCTGTTCTGTGTCACTGTGGGATATAGCAACAGGGGCCATGCTGGTGTTGATGAAATTGTGGGGGGCAGAGGGCATGGGCTGCCCACAGTCATCAGAGCACCTTCGTGCGGGCTCATGGCTGTGCTTCCTGACCATGGCAGCAGGAGCAAGGCACCCTCCCCACAACACTGTCTCTGGAAAGCAGGACAGCAGGGCAGTCCTAGCCACCTTTGACCACCAGCTGGGGACCCTGGGGTGTACTTGGGCAGACCCTACCAGCTGGCTGTGCCTGAGGGTCTCCTCCTACACCCTTCCCCTTCTCTCCCCAGTAGCAGGCTCCTTGACCTTGAACCTGGACCCACCCACCACTGTCAGAGTCACTTTTCTTATCACAGGCTGGGATGGGTGGGTAACTGTGCTTGGGCCCCTTCTCCTGGGGAGATGCCCTGGAGTCCCTCTGCGGGTAGGGGTTTCAGGAGAGAGGAGGTGCACTAGTGCCTGCTCTAATTGCAACAGTTTCCAGTGCTTCACATGCCAGGAGGGCTTGGGAGTCTGAGCTCTTTGGGTGGGTTGGGGTGTGGGCAATAATTCCAGGTGATGCTGGTCCCCTGGACACTCCTAGGACCCCCTGGCCTTCCGGTTCTGGAGGTCTGGCTCACGGAGGAAGTCTTTGCTTCTAGCTAGTCCAGGTGGTCTGAGACCATCACAGGGAAGTAAAGTGCATGCCATCCTGGGCCTGAGGACCCTGGCAGGTCCAGGCTCTGGGGGGGCCAGGATGCATGCAGGGACTGGGTGAAAGGGACCCTGAGACCCAGTCCTTGAAGTTCCTCAGGGTCTGGGACAGGAGTTGTGGGTTCAGAGTGTGAAGTCCTCATTCAGCCCCAGGGCTTCAGGGCAGAGGCCACAATTTCGATTCAGACGTTACTGGCAGCCTGGCAGAGGCACTGGGTGGGAGGAGTTTCAGAAACTTGGCCTGGTTTGGGAGGGGGTCTGTGTGGTGGCAGCAGGCTGCCAAGAGGTACTCCAGGCAGGCCCAGCCCACCCCTCCCCTTGGCAGTAGCTCACCTGTTTGTTTTTTGTAAATATACTTGTCATCTTAACCGTGCCTGAGTCTGTGGCCCAGTGGCATTATCACTTTCCCAGGGCTGTGCAGCCGTCCCCACCTCCACCTGTAGGTCCTCCTCATCCCCCCACACTGAAGCCCTGTCCCCACTAAACACTGACTCCCCATCCCTCCCCTGCCCCGGGCACCCACCATGCTCCTTCCTTTCTCTCTGGACTTCACCACTCAGGGGGTCTCCTGTGAGTGGAACTGCAGTGTCTGTTTTTGTGACTGGTGGTTTCATGGGGCATCATGTCCTTGGGGATCATCCATTTTGAACAGATGTCAGAATGTCCTTCCTTTTTCAGACTGAATAATATTCCACGGTGTGAATGACCCGCTTGTGCGTACCTACCCATAGGTGTGTGGTTGCTGGGTGGCTACTCCATCCACCTTTAGGCAACAGTATCAGTGTTACTGTGAAACACAGGGATACAAGTATTTCTTTGAACCACAGAGGCTCTAAGTCTCCCCTGGTTTTTGCTCAAGCCACAGGACCTACGACATGCCTGCCCACCGCAGCTGGGCTGGCAACAGTTCTGTGCTGGAGGGGGCTGGAGGCCTGTCCCTCTGCTCAAGCACTGGGGGCCCCAGCCTCTGCCTTCCTCCTAGACGGCGCCTCTCTCTTCTCACCCCTGGGCGCATGGGCACCCTGGTCTGTGCTGCTGGCTGAGGTCACTCCACAATGGATTTCTTAGGCTGCTGGGCCAACCATGGTGACCACTGGTTTCTCTCTGAATGCGAGCACTGTGACCGGGCTCCCACACTGCTCAGGTGCAGGCGACTTTCCCCAGACCTCAGGCCCTGCAGGCTGCTGCAGCTCATTTACACCTGGCTCGGCCTCAGGTGCCCGTCGGGCAGGTATGTCACCTGCCTGTCACCTGTTCCCTATGAGACCACTGCATAATCCCTCTTCAAAACCAAAGGACCTGTGCTTGGAGACAGGAAGGGGCTTTGGAAGTGCCAGGGGTGGTGGAGGTGGCCTGTGCGGTGTGGCTGGGGACTGTGCGCTCCCGTGCTGTGGTGGAGCCTCAGCCAGCACCTTCCTCCCCGCCGTGCCTGGGCCTGGGGAGACTGAGGCAGAGAAGTGACCGCACAGTCAGGGCGGCACCACCTGCCCCGCTGCCTCAGGTGAGAGTGTGGCGGTGACGGACAGCTGCCCTCTCAGGAGTGGTCAGGCCAGAGGACAGACAGGAGCTGGGCCGTTGGTGTCTCAGAAGAACGTTGGCCGTTGGGACATTTGGTCCAGAGGCCCTGCTCTGCCCTGGTCTCTGTTTGAGGAACAGGAAGAAGTGGCATTGAAGGCTGGGGACAGCTCTGGAACCACAGGGCAGAGGTGTCACCTCCTGCAGGGTGGTCTAAGTTCAGTGAATGTCTGAGGGCCCTGGTTCCCTGATCTCAGGCTGCAGCAGATGACCCAAGGCTGGAAGGGCTTCCGGGGAAGGCAGGTAAGGAGGTGGCCCTGAGCAGCAGGAGATGGCAGCAGGGAGACACAGGGGGCTGGAAGCTTGGCCAGGTGAGCTGGGCTCTCAGGAAGGGGGTGCTGCAAGCCACCCAGGGCTCCGTGGGGTGCAGCCTGGGAGCTGGCGGCAGCACTTGGAGGTGTCCTGATTCTGCTCTGAAAGGGAGGGGTCCCCTGGGGGGAGCTGGGGACCCGGGCTGGGGAGGCTCAGCCTGCCTGGAGGGATGCTGTGGTTTCCTCCTGAATAAGAGGCCGTGTTCGTGGCCAAGAGGGGGGCTGGGGGCAGGAAGGCCCACTTCGGGGAGTTAGAAGGAACAGGGAGAGCGAGGCTGAGTGGCGGCTCCCAGCAGCACCCACAAGGTCTGTGGTCCTGAATCCTGCAGAGTACCTTCTACAGGGACGTGTCTTTCTCTAGAATGTTCTGCATCTTGGGCACAGACCTCAGTGGGTGGAGAGGAGGGCTCTGCATGGAGTGACAGAGGGAGGGGCTGAGGATCTCCTGCCGCCTGGGAACCTCAGTGGGATAAGGGGGAAGCCAAGACATGGGGGGAGGTGAGGGAGGGTGGGGTCTCTGGAGGCTGGGGGCAGGGTTCGAGTGGGCCCATGGGAAGGCAGGTGTGGGACCCTGTAAGACAGAGTGGTACGACTGGGGAGCGCTGGATGCAGGCGGTGGGCTGCCAGGTGCCTGGGTTTAGGGTGGAGAACTTCCAGATGTGTCATTGTCACAGACTTGAAGCCTGGGAGCAGTGTGAGGGGATGGGGGGAGGGTCCTGGGAGCCTCTGAGTGAGAGTGAGGGGCTGCCGTGGCAGGGCCAGGCAGATGGCTTGCTTTACAACCTGAAGAAGAGAGGCCAGCATGTCCCAGCCCGAGGCAGGTGAGGTCAGAGGACCCACCAGGGCCACTGTAGGTCTTGCCTTTACTCCCGGTCACATGAGAGCCACGGGGCAGAGACGTGAGAAGAGAAGTGAGATTTGTGGCAGGACCCTCGGCTGGCGGGACAGATGGATGGACTCATCAATCCAGACAGGTGACTGCGGGCTGCCTGTGGGTCAGCGGCATGTCCTTGACCTGAGAGGCAACAGGGTGTGCTGGCACCCGGGATGTAGGGTGTGATGGGCAGGGAGGAGCCAGGAGCCCCATGGTCAGGAGGATGGAGATGCCCACAGCCCTGGGGAGGGCGGTGGAGGTGCGGGAGTTCCTGGGGGTGGGTGCTGGGAAGCCTGGAGACCGGAGCCTGCGGCACAGCGAAGCCCTGCAGGAGAGAGACTGCGGTGGAACTGGGGCGCCATCCACATTTAAATGTTTCTTTCTCCTTTTTAAAAATTCTTGAGGCAAAATCCACATATGATAAAATTAACCGTTTAAAAGTGAAAACTCAGTGGCATTTAGAACATTCACAGTGTTGTGCAACCACCACCTCTAGCTGGTTCCAAAAATATGGCTTTCACAGATGATTTGCAGAGGAGGGAGCCCAGGCCCTGCCCTGGGTGGGAGTCACAGTGGGGCAGGCAGAGGCCGTGGGAGGCAGAGGCCGTGGGAGCCCATCGGAGCAGCTGTGGGGGTGGGATGGAGAGAGGGACTGTGGCAAATGGTGGGGGGCGGTCTCATGGGAGTGACCCAGGAGGCCAGGTGGGTGCTGCCTTTGTGGGAGAAGGGCTGAGGGCTGAGCGAGGTGGGGAGGGGTGCAAACCCCTCGCCCACCCAGGGCCCAGATGTTCACTGGTGCCCACTGTGTTCAAGGTGTCCCCTTGCCACTGGAATCTGCCAGGGCCCTGAAGCAACATGGCTGTCTTGTGGATTCCAGCAGGGAGTGGAGGATGGGCAAAATGACAGACACCTGGTGACATGGAGTGTTGGAGCAGGTGCCACCACACAGGCCGGAAGGTGGAGCCTCAAGGAGCCTGTGTCTCAGTGCAGGGTGGGGTGCTGTGGATTGGGGGACAGCTATGCACACCCCACATATGGGCCCTACTTTCTAAGACCCCTAGAGACCACTGTAAAGGGTGGTAGGCGCCAGAACCCCTCCCCTGAGGCTGGCCCTGAGGGGAGCTTGGCTCTCACCTGAGCTGCCCATCTGCCCCGCCCAGAGCCAGGTGGACTCACTGTCACACAGTGCTAACCTGTGTGTTAGCAGTGGAAGGGACAAAGTTCTCCAGACCAAGGCCACCAGGCTAGGCCACACCAGTTTCCAGCAACAGGGTCCTCTGCACCCCCTTTCCACACTGCCTGGGCCCCAGCCAAGGACACACCTGCTCCACCCAGCTCAGCCCCAAGATGTGCCTCACCTGCCCAGGTGCCTCAGACCAGTTCCCGGAAATGGTGAGGGGCTGAGTCACCTCAGGGAGAGGCAGGGCCAGAGGGTCAGAGGGAGGGTGGATGGAGCTGGGAGGAGGGGAGCTGGGGGGAGCCTGCAGCGGGGTCACAGCACGGCTTCCCCCACCAAGGCCAGGAGCACAGGGTGGCCAGGGTCTCTCACAGCACCTGGAGACCCTGGCCACCCTGGGTCTGGGAGGGGTCCCTGAAGACCGTGAGTGCATGCTAGGGGGCCCATCTTCTGGGATAGGTGGGCTCAGAGATGCACCAGTTCTGTTTGAAGTTCATCTCTGCTGGGGTGTAGCTGACACCCACCACACACCTACCTTAGACGCAGAGTTGGAAAAAGTGACCACAGTCACACTTCAGGTACGGGACATTTTCTCATTCCCAGAATGTCCTCAGGACCCTTCGCAGCCAGCCCTGCCCCCGGTGACTGAGGGTGCTGGGCATCTTTCTTGTGTCTTGGTGGAGTGTGTTGAGGTCTTTTGCCCACTTTTTGATTGGGTTGTTTTCCTATCACTGAGCTTGAATAGTTCTTTATCGGCTTTGCATACAAATTGTTTTATCAGATAAATGATCTGCAAATATTTTTTTTTCCTAGTGTGGCCTGACTTTCACTTCTTCAACAGTGGCTTTCAAAGAGCAGATTAAAAAAAAAAAAGTTCTGGGCTGGGTTTGGTGGTGCACACCTGTAATCTTAGTGGCTTAGGAGGCTGTGGCAGGAATATCAAAAGTTCAAGGCCAACCTCAGCAACTTAGTGAGGCCCTAAGGAACTTATCAAGAACCTGTATCAAAATAAAAAGTTTTTAAAAAGGCCTGGGGATGTAGCTTAGTGGTTAAGTACCCCTAAGTTTAATCCCTGGTGCCAAATAAATAAATAATCAAAAATTTAAAAAAAAATTCTCATCAAGCCATTTTATCTCCTCCCACCCCTCAATTCTGATTTTGGTGCTGTATCTAAGAAAATCTTTGCCTAACCCAAGATCACAGAAAAATTTCTTCTGTGTTGTATTTTAGAAGTTTTATAGTTTGGGGGTTTACATTTAGCACTAGGAGGCAACTGGAGTTATATCTTGTATATGGTGAGCTGGAGATTGAAGTTTATTGCTTTGCAGATGATATCTAGCTGGTGGGAAAGTATTCTTTTTCTACTGATTTGCATTGGTATCTTTGTCAATAATTAATGTCTGCCTAGGGGTGGGTATGGTTTTTGGATTCACTGTTCTGAACCATTGATCTATGTATCCATTTTCATGTCAATGCCACACTGTCCTGATAATTGTAATTTTTCAGGTTTTTTTTAATACTTATTTTTTAGTTGTAGTTGGACACAATATCTTTATTTTATTTATTTATTTTTATGTGGTGCTGAGGATCGAACCCAGGGCCTCACACGTGCTAGGCGAGCGCTCTACCGCTGAGCCACAACCCCAGCCCTGATAATTGTCATTTGATAACAGGTTCTGAAAACATGTGGTGTTCTCCATCTTCGTCCTTTTTCTAAGCTATTTTCACTATTCTGTCTTGCATTTTAGAATCAACTTAAGTTCTGCTTTCAAAGTACTGTTAGAAATCGGATAGGTCTGCATTCAACTTATAGATTAATTAATTAATTAATTTTGGTGGGTACCAGGTATTAAACCCAGGGATGTTTTACCACTGAGCTACATCCCTCGCCCTTTTTATGTTTTATTTTGAGACAGGGTCTCACAAAGTTCCTTAGGGCCTCTCTGAATTGCTGAGGCTGGCCTAGAATTTGAGATCCTCCTGCCTCAGCCTCCTGAGTTGCTGGGATCACAGATGTGTGCCACCAGGCCCAGCTGAACCTATAGATTAATTTGGAGAAAGTTTGTGTGTCATGAAAGCAGGCTCTCCCTTCATATCTATAGATCCTCTTTAATTTCTCTGAGCAGTATTTTTCAGTTTTCTGTGTACTATGTTATCTTTTGTCCTTTATCCCTAGGCATTTCATGTATTTTGTTATTATAAATGGTGTTTCAAAAATTTCAATGTTGGTGTCCCCCTTTCACTTTGCCAAATGGACTGATGTCTTTATTGGTCATTCAAGTGGGGCAAAGGAAATGTTCTCTTAAAACTCAGGCAGATTGGGGCCGGGGATGTGGCTCAAGCGGTAGCGCGCTCGCCTGGCATGCGTGCGGCCCAGGTTCAATCCTCAGCACCACATACAAACAAAGATGTTGTGTCCACCGAAAACTAAAAAAAAAAAAAAAAAAACTCAGGCAGATGAAGTGTTTGCCATGTAACCTGTCAGAGGAAGCAAATTGAAATAGATTTCCTGGAAGGTCTTACACAATTTGATATTAAAGCAGTTCTAGTTTTATAGCATCAAAAGTTTATGAAGTTTTAAATTATATTAGCGATTTGATTTGGTTTGTCTAGTGGTTCAGAGGTTGTCACCTCATCAGAAGAATAGCTGTAAAGTAGGGGTGTTTCGAGGGAAAAGAGGACAGGTGGAGGAAGGAGACTAGGTGAGAGAGGTGGCCGGGCACCCAGAGCTGATTGGAGTAAATCAAATCCCATACAAGTATGATTTTTGTCAAAAGAACCCAACTGTTATAACTATAATGCACTAATAAAAGAAAGCAACAAAGGGTTGTTTACTTCAAGGCCTCTTCCAATTAGATTAATAATTGAAAAACGAATCAAGACATCATAGCCTTGTTGGGTTATTCTGAGTAAATGACTCATGATTTATATAATAAATGGAGCTGTCAAAACCATTTTCTGCATTGCTGTTGTGTTTTTGATGAGACACTTATGAGAATTTAAAAAAAAATCAATTTTGAGGGTTGGAGTTGTGGCTCAGTGGTAGAGCACTTGCCTAGCATGGGTGAGGTACTGGGTTCAATTCTCAGCACCACATGTAAATACATAAAATAAAGGTCCATGAACAACTAGAAAAAAGATATTTAAAATATTTCATTTTCTGATTGCTTATTGTTAGTATATAGAACTACAGTGATTTTTGTATGTTTTTCTTGTATTCTGAAACCTTCCTAAAAGACTTATTAGTTCTAAGGGTTTTTAAAATAGAGTCCATTGGATTCTCTACATAGATGATTATGTTGTCTGTGAATAAAGACCATTTTATATCTCTCCCTTCTCAGCCTAGATGCTTGTTGTTTATTTTTCTTTTTTGCATTATTATTATTATTTGATGGTGCTGGGGATGAACGCAGAGCCTAGTGCATGTGAGGCAAGCACTCTACCAACTGAGATATATCCCTAGTCCCCTTTTTTGCCTCATTGCACTGATTAGAACCTTCAGTTCAATGTTGAATAGTGGTCTTGTTTGTTTTTTTTAAATATATTTAGTTGTCAATGAGCATTTATTTATTTATATGTGGTGCTGAGAATCGAACCCAGTGCCTCACATATGCCAGGCAAGTGCTCTGCCACTGAGCCACAACCCCAGCCCAGTCTTGTTTTATTATTGATCTTAGAATGAAAACATTCAGTCTTTATCTTTTCTCTTTTTTCTTTTTGTAATACTGGGGATTGAACCTAGGGGCACTCTACCACTGACTATGTCCCAAGCCCTTTTTCTTTTTTTATTTTGAGACAAGATCTTACTAAATTTCCCACACCTACCTTGAACTTGTGAGCCTCCTGGCTTAGCCTCCTGAGTATCTGGGAGTATAGAGGTGGCCACTGCACCTGACTGAAAATAGTCTCTCTCAAGGAAGTGAGAAGTTCACTGTAGATGTTTTGTGAGGTATTCTGTGGGGATGTTTCCTTCTATCTCTAGGTTTCTGAGAGTTTTTATCAGGATGTTACATTTTGTCCAATGCTATTTTTGCTCCTACTGAGATGATCATATGGCTTTTCTCTTTTAAATCTGTAAATATGATGACACCGATTTTACTATCAAATATCAAACCAACCTTGCATTCCTGGTACAAACTCTGTTGATCATGATATTTTCTTCCTTCCTTCCTTCCTTCCTTCCTTCCTTCCTTCCTTCCTTTTTCTTCTCCTTTTCTCTCTTGTTCCCTCCTCCTCCTCCTCCTCCTCTTCCTCCTCCTCCTCCTCCTCTTTTTCTTCTCCTTCTTCTTCACAGTTCTAGGGATTGAACTAAGGGATACACTGTCACTGAGATATATCCCCATCCATTTTTAGACAGGGTCTGACTAAGTTGCCTAGGATGACCTTGAACTTGCAATCCTCCTGCCTCAACCTCCTGAGTAGCTGGGATTATAGGCATGCAGCACCATACTGGGCTATTCTTTTTAAGTATTATTGGATATGTACAAATTTTTATGGACATGTTTTGAATTCTCTTGGAGAAATACCTAACAGTAGAATGGCTGGATTATATGGGATATGTATATAGAGAGATATCTGTCTCCTCATCCAGCCCTGCCTGCTAACTTGTTAGAGGTGGTAGCACTAGAGGTGGCTGTAGCCTCTTGTGTCCACTTGTCCGGGCCTGCCTATCTCTCCCTCTAAGCAGGGGTTGGCAGACTTTTTCTTAAAAGCCAGATGACCTGAGGGCTGTTCAGTCTTGTCACAGAGCTCGCCCTGTAGGAGGACAAGCATGGTATGTTCATGTGAAACTCTGGTGCAGAAGGAGGCAGTGGGCCCAGGGGCCTAGTGTGGCGGCGGCTGCTGGAGGACCTGGACAGCCTTGCCCCACAGCTTCTGTGAAGCTGGACGGTGGGTAGGCACAGGCACCCCAGCCCTTGGCTGGGCAGGAACTTTTGGCACCTTAGTTCAGTCACGGAGCAATTTCCAGATGGGTAGATGAGGCCACAAGAAGCGAAGCCCTGGTTGTGGAGACACACTGTCAGAGCAGAATCCTGCAATATCATCATGCAGTGAGAAGTGGTGTCCCCGGGAGCCCAGAGATTGTCCTAGTTGGCTTCTTGTACCCACTGCCCCTTGCAGTTGGATGCCACTGTCCCGTCTTACAAACGGGGAAGCCAAGGCCACAGATGAGCTGGAGATTGTCTAAGGCCGTTCTCCAGCTGGGGACCTCATGTGCAGCCGTTGGCCAAGTGACTGTGAGCCGCCTGGTGAGGGTTTCTGGAGGAGATGGAGCTCAGGAAGGGAACTGGGTCTCTCCTTTCTGGGACATCAGTCCTTCCCCATGTGCTGTCCAGGAAAGCATGTGACGTCAACTCTGTTCTGCTGCACGAACAAAGCTCCTGGCACTAGCCTGGGTGCCGCTCTAGTGAGTGAGGGTGAGGAGCAGCCCAGGGCTCGTGAGGAAGCAGGGGAAGCCACCATCAAGGGGAGACAGACTGGCTCAGTCAGGGAGCCTGGCTGCTGTGACAAGAAGCTCCCACCCCTCAGACATGGAGCATGTGATCTTTTACTCTTGGCACAGTCCTGCCACGATGCCCACTTGGGCTCTCCTGGACGGGTCTCCTCTGGGCACTGACTCAAGGCCCAGGACCCTCCTAACCCTGAGCCCCACTCCTCCTTTATTAGAGCACCCCCCATCAGTCAGGGACCAGGGGATGTTCTCAGCCAGATCTGGAGGAACTGAAGTCGCTCTGCTCACATTTCACTGGCCAGAATTTGGTTGGTGGCTGTACCCAACTGCTGGCAAATATCTTGATCTCAATGGACCTCACCCAGGAGAGCCTTTGCAAAAAGCAGTTCAGAGGTGACTGTACCCCTTTTTAGGGAGATTGCTCTTTTGAGAACTCCTTCAGCTCCCAAAGCCCCCTCTGCTCAGTTATTATGATGGGGTGTGCAAGATGGGAAGGAAAATAACCAAGTCTCCCAACAAGTGCTCTCACCCAATTTAACAAGCCTCTTGTCCCCATGTTCACGTTGCCATGTTCAACATGAGAAATTTCAAACGTAGTTATTCCTCCACACTTGCCCACACCCCATTTAGATCCGACCATCATTAGCATTTTATCATATTTGAATCATTCGTGATGTACAGTAGATTTTTTTTAATATTTATTTTTTAGTTGTAGGTGGACACACAATATCGTTATTTCATTTTTATGTGATGCTGAGGATTGAACCCAGTGCCTCACGTGTTCTAGGCAAGTGCTCTACCACTGAGCCACCACCCCAGCCCCTAATTGACCTTGTTTTTTATTTTTTTGGTACTAGGGGTTGAGCTCAGGGGTGTTCCACCACCAAGCTACATTGTCAGACCTTTTTATTTTATTTGGAGACAGGGTCTTGCTAAATCGCCCAAGCTGGCCTTGAATTTATCATCCTCCTTCCTCAACCTCCTAGGTCGCTAGGATCACAGGCGTGTGCCATTGCAGCTTTCTTGAATTTTATAAAATAAACTAGATACCAAGATGCATCATCTCTAAGTATGTCGGTGCCAAGTTGGGCCACAAGGCCGTCATCGCCCCTGATAACCTGAGTGCTGACCACCGATTGTCCCCCCATGCACTGTCCATCTGCTGCGTCCCTCATGACTGTGGTGGGACCCGTGGGCCATGTCCTGCGTTGGTGTGAGGTCTCTCTCAGACTCAAACCCCAACCTCAGCTCCTTTGCTCTGGGATGATTTCTGCAGGCAAATGTCCCCAGGGCAGCCACCCAGAAGGTGTGTGTGTGTGCGCGTCCAGCCCTGCTGGGGTCTCTGGAATCCTGGGTGCTGGTCCAGCCCTGGGGCCCAGCACTCGCCATGGCCCCTGGGTGGATGGACTCTCAGCAAATCTCTGGAGTTTCTGTGGGGAGCACTGTCCACATTAGGGGGCATCCAGGACAGCCAGCTGGAATTACTCCTCTGGGGGAGGCAGGGAGCCCTGCTTGGGCCCAGAGTCGGGTGGCCCCAGGGATCATTCCCGCAGCCTCCCCTTGAGCAGAGGGGGGTCGAGGCTTCCATTCAGGGGCCCTCGTGACCCTGATCTGAATATCTGTCCACCTTCCAGTGTCCCTGTCCGAGCCTCCCTGACATCTACCTTTCCATTCCAGACCCTGACTGGGCTTCCTACACCCTGGGCGTGTTCATCTGTCTGAGCTGCTCTGGAATCCACCGGAACATTCCCCAGATCAGCAAGGTGAAGTCCGTCCGCCTGGATGCCTGGGATGAGGCCCAAGTGGAGGTACGGGGCTGAAGAGGGACAAGGGGCGTGGGCGGAGGGTAGAGGGACCACATGCCGGGGGACCCCAGACCCCATCTCTCTGGGCTTCAGACACCTCTGAGGTCCCTCCAATATCTGGGGCTCCAGGCAGCTTGGCCATGACTGGTGAGAGGCTCTTCCTGCCCCCAGGGGGCTCGGGCTGGCCCAGGACTGAGGCTTTTATTGCTGACCCTTGTGGGGGCCACAGAAGGACACCCCACACAGAGTAGAGGGGACGTGACTGGGGGATAGCTGTCCGTCACAGGGTGAGGGGTTTGCTCTAACCCTTGATGGGAGCTGTGGAGACAGGGTCTTTGAACCTTGGTGACAGATCTGAAAGCCCAGCCCCACCCTGCCTCGGCTGCTGGTGACTGGGGTATAGGAGGCTCTCCAGGTGAGAGCAGGTGGGGCCAGGAGGCCTCGGGGGGATGGGGTGGGTCTGGTGGCACTTGCCCCCCACACACCTGGGAACAGCAGTTTATAACCCTAGAGCTTGTTGGAAATGCAGTCCAGGCCTGTGTGGCCTGCAGACTGCAGGCACCAAGGCTGTCCTGCGTGCTGTGCAGCAAAAGGTGTCCCTTGCCCCGTGAATGCCTGTGGGACCCCAGCAGAGTGAGGCCTTGGGGCTCCTGAGGCTCCTTGCTCTGGACCCCTGGATAGACATTTGGTTTGTGGTATCTTTTGGTTGGCAGCCTCGGTTTCCCTCTCTGAAAAATAAGTAGGATGGACCTTAGATTGTCCCCGTCTCTAGTGAGAATCAAAGATCAATGTCAAGGGGGTGCAGTGGCACACATCTATAATCCCAGCAACCTGGGAGGCTGAGGCAGGAGGATCACAAGTTTGAGGCCACTTTGGCAACTTAGGGAGGCCCTGTCTGAAAAAATAAAAAGGACTAGGGTGTAGTTTCGTGATAAAGCACCCCTGCATTCAATCCCCAGCCCTCTATTATGATGATGATGATGTTTTATTTTGAGGCAGGGTCTCATAAGTTGCACAGTGTCTCACTAAGCATCTGAGGCTGGTCTTGAACTTCTGATCCTCCTGCCTCAGCCTCCCCAGCTGCCAGGATCATAGGCGTGCGCCTCTCCTCCTCTTTTCTTCATGTTTCGTGCATGGTTCTCTTTTCAACTTTATATTCTTCTATAACATCTTTCCATTTCATATTTCTTTCTTTATGCTGGGGATGGAACCCGGTGCCTCCTGCATGCTAGGCGGGCGCTCCACTGCTGAGCCACACCCCAGCCCTAGAACGTCTTTTTAAACAAACGTCTCATTGACTAAATTCATGTACCAACCAATTCGTCCACTTGGAGCGCATGGCTCAGTGGTTTTAGCGTATTCTGAGTTGTGCCGCCAACATCCCAGCCGATTTTAGACATTTTCATCACCTCAGAAACATACCCCTTTTCTTTTGGGTGTGACCTCCTCCCGAGCCCTAAGCAGCCACAAACCCTCTCTATAGATCTGCCTATTTTGGATATTTGACAAAAATAGAATCGCATACCAGGAGGCCTTCAATGCCAGGCCCTCCGTGTTCCGCTGTGTTGGTGCCACGCTCCCTCCTGTGGCTGATGTTCCAATGTGTGGATGCCCACAGCATGTTGGTCCAGCCCCTGAGGGACCCTGGCTGGCTCCACTTGTTTAGTGTTTTTTTTTTTTTTTTTGTACCAGGGATTGAAGTCAGGGGCGCTTTACCCCTGAGCCACATCCCAGCCATTTAACAAAAAAAAAAAAAAATATTTTGAGACAGGGTCTCACCAAGTTGCTTAGAGTCTCACTAAGTAGTTGAGGCTGACCTTGAATTTGAGATCCTCCTGCCTCAGCCTCTCAAGCTGCTGGGATCACAGGCTTGCACCACTGTGCCCAGCTTGTTCAGTATATTTTAACAACTTGGTAGCATTTGCACATGTCACACATCCAACAGCTTCAGCAGAGCATGAGTAGAACACAAGCCCCTCCTGCCCTTGACTCCAGCCTCCCCCAACCCCTGGAGGCAACCAGGGCCAGGGTTTTGTGCATCTTTCTGGGACACCAAACTATGGGTACAAGCGTGTGTGCATCTTATAATCAGTGCTGGGACCTTCTTATCCAGTCCACGGTTGTGACATTGTCCCTCAAGTGGGTGAACCACAAGTTCCTCACCCATCGACGCTCCGCCCCCCGCCGCCCCCACAGACATTCAGGTTGTTTCCAATCTTTCTCTGCCCTGATGGTTGGGTAGATGAACTGCCTCATCGTGTGGGTGACTCTGCGTGTGTGGGAATGGACCGGTGGCCTAAATTCCTAGTGGTGGAAGTTCAAGATCAAAGGTCACATAGCTTTGTATTTGGCAGGGGTTTTGCCCAACTGCACCTTGGCTAGGTACACGCCCCACCCAGCGTGAGTGTTGCCACCCCTGCCCACAGGTGGCCCCTGGTGGCTTTTGTGCTGATGGGATAGTGCAGAGGCTCTCAGGGCGGGTCTGAACTTGGGATTTCTTATCTTGCCTGGAAGGGAGCCTCAGGGATGCTTCCCCTCAGGACCGCTCTTCCCACCCGTCTCATCTTGGCTGTGTCTCTCATCTTGGTTTCTTTTCACCCTCTGAGAAATCTGTGGAAAACCGTGTTTTTCAGCTTTGCTCATGGTGGTTTTAGCGTGGAAATTTTTCTCCGTTGACCTTAGTCAAACCGATCCTTTTCTTTTGTGGTTTGAGGGTTTATCGCACACTTAGCGAGGTGCGCCCATCCCAGTGTAATTGTTTAACAGCACCTCTGCTGAGATCTCATCCACACACTTCCAATTCATCGTGGTGAGGTGGACAGGTCAAGAGTGGCCTCCGCGCTGGGCAGCCCTAACCACCATCTAATTCCAGAGCACTTCCCTACCCCACAGCAGAGCCCGGCTCCACAGCAGCCACGCCCCATGTCCCACCCCTCCCCAGGGGCAGACCCGCCCAGGCTCCAGGTCTGCCTATCCTGGCCACTGCCTGTGCCTGCCCAGCTCACACAGCAGCGAGGGCCCTTGCGTCTGGCGGGTCTCCCTGAGCTCACCACGTTGGCCCTTGTCAGGGCTCACTATGGCACCACCATGAGCGCTTGGGCCACAGTCTGTCCAGTGGCCAGTTGATGGGACCTGGGTTGTTTCCATATTCTGCTATTTTGAGTATATTGCCAGGAGCACATCTCCTCTCCCCGGAGTGGGGCGAGTCAGCTGGTCCTCGGGGGGACACTGTCCAGCTCACATGTTCATCTGCGGCCCAGGAGGCTGGAGAGTCTCACATTGCCAGGTCCTGCTGGGGTCACAGCCATCTTTGTGGTGAGGGTGTGGCTCACTGCGGCTTTGACTGGCATCTCCTTGGTGGGTGGTGCTGACCGGCCCGCTGTGGGTCTTCTTTGGATCAATGTCCATTCACATCCTTTACCAGGGAAAAATGGAGTTCTTGGGCTGGGGCTGGGGCTCAGTGGTAGAGCGCTTGCCTCTCATGTGTGAGGCCCTGGGTTCGGTTCTCAGCACTGCGTATACAGAAATGAATGAAATAAAGGTCCATCAACAACTGAAAATAAAATATTAAAAAAAATTGAGTTTTGGGGCCAGGGTTATGGCTCAGTGGTAGAGCGCTTGCCTAGCATGCATGAGGCACTTGGTTTGATATATATATATATTTACCAATAAAGGTTAAAAAAATATTTTTTCTTTTTTTTTCATTATTAAGCAAGAATTATTTGTGTATTCTGGACACAAATCCCTTATCAGATATGGATTTTTCAAATAGTTTTCCCTCATACTGTGGGTTGATTTTTAGCTTTCTTTTTTTTTTAAATGCAAAAAGTACAGTTTGTATTTTTAAGGTGCTATGTAATTATTTTTTATTTTTGAGGAGACATTTACATCATAAAATTAACTATATTATTACACATCATTATTATATAGAGTACTGGGCATGGAACTGGGATGCTCGGCCCGTGTGAACCACACCCCCAGCCCTTTCTTTTCTATTTTTATTTAATTTATATTTATTTAATTTGGACCTGGGGATTGAACCCAGAGGTGCTTTACCACTAAGCCACATCCCCAGCCCTTTTTATTTATTTATTTATTTATTTTTTTAGTTGTGGTTGGCACAGTATCTTTATTTATTTATTTATTTATTTTTATGTGGTGCTGAGGATTGAACCCAGTCCCTCACACATGCAAGGCAAGTGCTCTGCCACTGAGCTACAGTCCCAGCCCCTTTATTTTGTATTTTGAGATAGGGTTTCATCACGTTGCATAGGGCCTCGATAAATTACTGAGGCTGGCTTTGAATTTGCGATCCTCCTGCCTCAGCCTCCTGAGCCGCTGGGATTACAGGCGTGCACCACTGCCACCGTGCCCAGCTCACTTTTTATTTTGAGACAGGATCTTGCTAAGTTGCCGAGGCTGGCCTGGAAGTTGTAGTCCTCCTGCTTAGCTTCCTGAGTGGCCGGGATTCCTGGCCAGGCCACTGTCTGGCTGCTTGTTAATTTTTAAAATAAACTTTAAAATCATTGCTAGCTTTGAAAGTTTCAATTCCTACTTTTTGGGTGAATTGTACAAAATACATAGGCTAACAGAGGAGAGGAGGGCTTTCCATCTTCCCAGGTCTTTGTTCAACGTTTCTCCTGCATCCTTTAAGAACGGGGTGCTTGGAGCCCACCTGTAATCCCAGTGATGTGGGAGGCTGAGGCAGGAGCGTTGCAAGTTCAGGGTCACCCAGGGCAACTTAGCAAGGCCCTGTTTCTAAATGAAAATGAAAGGTCTGGAGGTGTTGCTTAGTGGTTAGCACTTGCCTAGCATGTGTGAGGCCCTGGGTTCTATTCCCAGCACTGCAACAATAACAAAAGAGAAGAAGAAGGGGGAGGGAGGGGGTGGGGCAGGGGATGGGGGAGGGGGAGGAAGGGGAGGAGGAGAAAAGAAAAAAGAAAAAAAAAAAAGAGCATGTGATTTTTTTTTTTTTTCCAGAAACTTTGCACCTATTTTCCTGAGCTGCACCTTGGGCATTTTCTCCAATGGTTAGCTGAGTGGACAGCTCTGATATCCATATAGCTCCCTAAAGAACTGACATTTCATTAAAAAATAAAAGCCTTGGACTTCAGAATTTTCATGTGGTACTGGCCTGTCGTGGGATGGTCTCATTGTCTGTGATTTCCTTTAGTTGATCCCTCTGATCCTTCATGTTCATGACCACATGGTCCTGAGACCACAGTGACCCCTAGAGGACAGGACTTTTGTCTATGTGTACCTGGAGGCCATATCCATATCCCACGAGGGTCCTCCATCAGCCTCAGCTCTAAAGGCCACAGAGGCTTTACTGTGGCTTGGAGCAGACCCACCCTTGTCCTCCAGGCCACTGTGGACTGTGGTCTGGACCTTGCCTTTGGTTTCTGGTCTGGATCTTGGCTAGTAGAGATGGGGCATCTCTGCGCCCGGCCTGCAGGAGGCTGTGGGCTTAAAACCGAGTGACGTGTCGGTGGAGTCAGGGCCATTGGGGTGGGGGCTCTGCTCTCGGCCACCCTGGCTGGGCTCTTCTTCAGGAAGCCCCTCCATGGGCCGTGGAAAGTAGTCTCTTCTCTCCACACTCAGACAGTGCCCGGGACAGGAGGGCCATGGAGTTCCCGTCCCCTTGCCAGCCAAGCCCTCGGTGTCTGGGGTCAGCCTGCCCCTGACCTGGGACTCCAGGGCGCTGACCCTGGCCCCTCTCTTGCAGTTCATGGCGTCCCATGGGAATGAAGCCGCCAGAGCCACTTTCGAGTCCAAAGTCCCGTCTTTCTACTACCGGCCCACGTTCTCCGACTGCCAGTGAGTACTCGGGCCTGGTCAGGGCCTCTGGTCAACAGCCTGGGCCTGGCTGGGGGGCGCAGGGAGGATCCAGAGTCTGGGGGAAGGTCAGCCATGCCCAGGTCCCAGTTGCCCAGCAGAGAGGCCCACGGCCCAGGAGAGCACGTCCCCGTCCCCGTGCTGCTTGGTCCCTGGGGCTCATCTCCTTTCTGGGCTGGGACTGGGTCCTGTGCAGGTAGGAGGGAGCCAACTAGCCAAGGTCCAGACCCCTTTGTCTGGCTTGGGTTCCTGGTGTGGTGGGCGGATGGGGGAGGGCGGGCAGGGCTCAGTCAATCTGGGTGGGCCACGGCAGGGCCTTCTCCTTGGGGGGCCTCAGGGGGTCTCTTGATGCCACTGGCGTGGTATGGCTCTCAGGGGCCCCCTGCGACCACTCACCTATCTCCCTGAGCCTCAGCCTCCACATCTGTCCAGCCCCAGCGGGAACGGTGAGGAGGTGACAGCTTCAATTGTACCAGTGCCCTCCTCTTGCCCCACCCAGGGAGGGACAGTGTGGTCTGCTAGCCTCGTCCAGGTCCCCAGGCCTGCTTGTCTAGCCGGGTCTTCCCTTTCCCATACCCGCCCTGCGCCTTCCGCCCCACCCTGACCTTGGCCCGCTATTCCCTACCTGGAGTGTCCTCCTGGCTCTGCCTGACCCTGACCAGCGCCTCGAGCTGGCTCTGATTGGCTGCCACTGCCTCCTGGAGTCCCCGCCCTCCCTTGAGCTGGGTGGGGCTGAGCACCTCCCTGGTTCTCCTGTGGCCTTGCCCAGTGGGCCAGGGCCAGGGCCTCAGGGGTCTGGGGCTGAGGAAGCTGGGAGAGGGTCGAGGGATTGAATCCAGGGGGCGTTAACCACTGAGCCACATCCCAGCCCTTTGTTATATTTTATTTAGAGACAGGGTCTCACTGAGTTGCTGAGGCTGGCTTTGAACTCACAATCCTCCTGCCTCAGCCTCCCGAGCCTCTGGGATGACAAGGGGGCCTGGCCTAACTGGGTACTTCTGAGGCCCAGGGTCCTGAGTACACTTCCCAGAGGGCACAGAACCGGGGATCCCAGCCCAGAAATCTTCATTCCAGTCAGGGGGTCACCCGACAGGGATGAGAGGGGGCAGGCTGGCAGGTGGGAGGGCCAGTTGGTGCTCAGAACTGCACAGCTGGCCAAGTTGCCCCACCTCCTGGAACTTTCCCTTTGTTGGAAAAGGAGTCAGTACCGGGCCCTGCGCCCCCCATCCCCAGGCTGCCGTGAGACCCCGCTCCCCAGGTCCCGTTGTGACTCAGTTCTGCACACCTGGGCCCCACCCGGCCTCCTGTTTGCTCAGCGATTTTCTCTGGTTGACTTCTCCGTGACCCCAAACTCCTTGGACCCACCCACAGGGACACCTGCGGAATCGCAGGCGGGGTGCGGGCTCATGTGTTCCCTGACACCCCTTAGAGGGATGTCCCCAAACATCTGGGCCCCAGGTTCCCCAGTGGGTGGGGCCACTCCCCACAGTGAGGTTCCCAGGGTGCTACTGCCCCAGTGGGTTGGGGTTAGAGGTCAGCAGGCCGGGGCCTGCCCTGCTGCCCTGGTCTGTCCCTCAGGAGTTACCCCTGGGGCCGTGGATCAGGGTCCTGTGGGGGGATCCCAGCACAGCGAGCGGGGAGGGGTTCTCATGGGATCTGCAGGGAATCTGGGGGTGCGGGTGGGAGCGGGTGGGTTTCTTGGCTGTAATCCCAGCCCACCGTTGTTCGCGGTCAGGGCCTGTTGGGGCCTTGTTAGGGCAGGAGGAGCTGGGGGCGTGTCCTGGCAGCAGGTGACTTGGTGTCTGGTGTTGTGTTTGTGATTGGTACCGGGTCACCATGTGCCAGGCCCCGCCAGGCTCTTGGCAGGTATTTGTGAGTTTCACTGGGGCCTGGGAGGCAGGTCCTGTTGGGACCCCGTCACAGAGGAGAAGGCAAGCCGGCAGCTCAGCCTGATTCTTCAGGGGACACCTGCAGGAGCCACCTCTCCCCAGCCCTCACGCTCACAGGGAAACCTGCCACCTAGGTCCTGCTGGGTCCTCAGTGTGAGCCGGGAGCCCAGACTGTGGGCAGCTATTCTGAGCATGATTTTGTCACCCAGAGGTTGCTTGGTGGCCAGGTTATTTGCATGTGTGCCTCAGGCGCCCCCTGGCGACACGGGAAGCCCCTCCACTTCCTCCTCCTTGGGCTGTGTTTAGCTCCAGGGCCTTTTCAGTGACCCAGGCTCCTAGGCAGGGTCTCTGGGGCTGACACTTCCCCAAGAGGCTGTGTAAACTGTGGAGTGCTGTAACATGGACGGAAAGGGGTAGAACGTGCTGTGTGAACCGTGGAGCTCGTGGAGGGGCAGGAGGTGGGGATGTTTGCAGCTGGCTGGAGGAAGTGGTGGGAGGAGCTCTGTCAACTGTAAGGTGACATGGAGCCCTGGAAAGCCAGAGGGGGAATTCCTGTGTCAACTGTAGGTGCTGAGGAACCGGAAGGGGCCGTGTGGCCTGCTGGTGTCACCAGGCGGGTATAGGAAGGCCCCAGCCTGCCTAGGGTCCTTGGCCCCTGAGTCCCCAGACCTTGTCAGAGCCGGTGTCCAGGACAGCCTCACAGGTAGGGCCACACCAGGATAGTGAACCGGAGGTGGTCCCTGCCCACCGCCATGGCTGCAGGTTTGGCTTCTGTACCTTGTGGCTCTGGGGGGCCCAGCCAGTGTCTCCCATTCTGGGGGTTTGTGGCTGCTGTTCCTCCGGCCTGCCCCAGGCTCCGGCACTCAGGCCACCCTCAGCTTCGTGGAAACGGTGCTGTACCAGATGGTAGGCCCAGGTGACCGGTTCATGATCAGCATAGTGAGGATCCCTGGAGGCCTTGGTGTTTCTCTCTGTCCCCTGGAGCCCATAGTCCCCGACAGGTCAGGGTGGAGGCTTGTGCCCGGCTAAGCACTGCTCAGGTGCCTTGGTGGCATCTTTGCAGACATACAGAGCAGCAGCAGGGACACTGGGAAGGACAAACAATTCTGGGAATCCCAGGATTCAAACCCTGCCGCCATGGCTTCCCAGTGTCCATTGAAGGTCACCTCCAGGCAGGACAGGCACCGCATGGCCTCCAGAGGCTCGTGTTCCCCAGCACAGGACGGGCCATTGGCCCCTGCTCAGGGCTGTGAGGAGGAGGTGTCTCAGGTCAGCGGCTTCCCTCCCTCCTTTCTGAAGTGTGGAGCCACAGGAGATCTGAGGGTCCCAGGTGTGTTGTCCTTGGTGGCGGGAAGGCCATGACTTAGGGGAGACCAGCAGGACACCCTGTAGGGCCCCCAGGCTCACCTGACAGGGAGTCTGCTGAGCTGCTTCCCTGTGGGCGGGAGGCCTGCGCAGCTCTGGGGCTGAGCACCAGTGCTGGCTGCTCCTCTCTGCGGAGGCTCCTGGGCACCTCAGATGGGCAGGTGTCCCCTCTGACTTGCCTGCTCTGTCCTGGCTTCCTGGGGCCACTCACAGAGCACCAAAGTCCAAACCCCAGAACCTGAAACAGCTCTGGAGGCTGTAGGTGCAGGCGGAGGCTGGCTCCTCCTGAGGCCAAGGTGGCCCCCTTCTTGTGATGTCCCCCTGTGGTTGCCCCTCTTGTCTGTCTGGGTCCAAATTTCCCCTTTTAGGGCTCTAGTCCTATTGGATGAGGGATCAACAGCGGCAGTATGACCTCATCTTAATTTGACAAATCTGCACTCACCTTTTTCCAAATAAGGCTGCCTCTGAGGTCCGGGGGTCAGGACTGCAGCTTCAGGACTTGAGGGGAGGAAGGCAGTTCAGCCTAGAGCCTCGGAGTTTGCCCAGTGCCTGGGGTCCGTGAGTGGCAGGGGTCCGTGAGTGGCAGGGGTCCATGGGCTTGGGTCACTGTCTCTGTCCCCAAAATACAAAGGAAGGACAGAAGCCACCTGGGGGGTGCCGAGAGTCGAGGGTGAGCTGGGGGGAGGAGGAGACTTTTAGAAGAGGCCCAGCCTGGCCTTTCCCACCTCTGGGCAGGGTTTTATGATGTCCTAAATCCACAGCACTGAGGGAGAAGGATCTTCAAGCAGAGGGGGAGGGGATGCTGGAGCAGCAGGGGACCCAGAGCCTGGCAGCAGGGGACCAAGGATGTGCACAGTCAGCAGCCAACCCTGATGCACAGGAGGATTGCGGGGGTGGGGGTCCTAGGGAGGGAGTCACCCCTAACACCTGCCCAACCCTCAGTCCCCCTTGCTCTGGCCCAGCCGTGACCCAGCCCAGAGTCTGCTGCAGGTTGAGGGGACCCATCCCCATCCCAGGGGCCCTGAGGGGAGGGGGGCTGTGCAGCCTGGGTTCCGATTTCCCTAACACAGGATTGACCCCAAGGAATGGGTGGGCAGGGACCTCTGGAGTCTCAGGCTGGGGCTCCGTTCTGGCCCCCCAGGTGCCGTCTGCCTACTGGGCGTCATCATCGGCCCTGGGCCGTGAGGGTGAAGGATCCGTCCATACCAGCTCTCCCAATGCAGAGGGCCTCGGGGGCCAAGGCCAGAACCCCAGGGTGGAGGCAGGCCCAGCTGGGCACCTGGCTCTCCTGGACTGGGGCCCATGGTGATGGGCACGAGACCCTGAGACCCTGCAACGGCTGTTTATGATGTTTTCAAAGCGCCCCCCCATAGCTGCCCCTCGCACGGCATGGGGGTCTCCCATCGCACATCCCCAGATTAAGTGCTGGGGTCAGCAGGGGAGCTGGCTCCCTGGCTGGGCCCCTCAGGACTGAGAGTGACCTGCCATGCTGCCTCCAGTCCTGACCCAGGGCACCTGTGCAGGCTGGCGTGTCGAGAGGGCCTCTGCAGATGTCTTCAGGCTGAGTGAGGTCATCCTGCCATAGGTGGGCCTGGCTGGTGTCCCCGTGAGAGGAAAGAGAGGGACACTGAGAGACACAGGGGAGGAGGCCTCGTGACAACAGAGAGAGGACACGAGACCTCACAAGGCAAAGAACGTCTAGGAGCGCAAGTGTCCTAGGCCCTTCCACACCCTGACCTTGGACTTCAGGCCCCTGACCATGGGGAGCGTATTCCTGCTATTTTAAGCCCCCCAGTTTGGGGTAGTTTGTTATGGCAACTGAGGACCTCCTCCACCCGCCAGAGACACCAGGGGTCCCCATGGACGGGGATGTGACTCCCTGCTTCAAGGCTGACTCCAGGACCCCCATGTGAACCCAGGGGTTTCCTAGTCTGTTCCATGTAGTTGACCAGAAATGGAAAAACCCCAAACCTGAGGAACAGCGCTGAGGCCCCTGGCCCCGCCTGGCCTGGAACGTAATGGTTTGACCTCACATGTGTCAGGAGAGGCAGAGACGCCGTGGTGGCCACGGGGACAGGAAGGCCCTGGCTCACCTGCTGTGGTGGCCACATTACCCCCCTCTGCCCATGGCAGCCTTTCTTCAGTCTTGGCCCTGATTGGCCCCTAGGGACACCCAGCTGGCCAGGGGGCATCTGTGTCTCCAGTGAGCTGCTGTCAGGGACCTAGAGCCACCTACAAGCTCTGGGCAGGGAGGCCACATCCCCAGTCTGAGCAGCGAGGCCAGGGAGAGGCAGGGAGGGCCCAGGCATCTGGCTACTGGCTCTGTTGTCCTGCACACAACCCTGATGGGTGGTGGCTGGACCAAGGCAGGAAGGAGATGGGACCTGGTTGGCCTCCCACCAGGAAGTGCCACCACTCTGGGACTCAGAGGTGGACACACAGAGAAATCACATAATGAGTGAACCTCCTGCCAGTTTGGTTGCTGCAGAGTGTCATGGGGCAGGGAGGGCTGTGGCCTGAAGACTGCGGAGGGGCTCAGGGGGTGGGACAGCCCCACAGGTGGGTGTTGAGGCCCTGGAGGGGCGGAGCTGGGGAGCTGAGGCTGAGCCCTGGGGGCTTGCGGAAGAGCATGATGTCACTGAAGGACCCTGGAGGGGGCTGAGCACAGGGCTCAGGTCCCTCACCTGCTGACCTGGCTGCACAGGGAGATCAGGACCTGGGGCAGCAGGGGACCAAGAAGAGTCACCTCCAGGGGCAGGGTGAGGCCGGGCCATCAGGACCCACTGATGTGGAGAGGGGGACAGGATCCGACCTCCACCTAAGCACCTCTCCTCAGGTGGGGCCGCCAGCACGTGCCCACCTCTGGAGCTTCTGACCCACTGGTTACTTCCGGGGCCTTGGCCCAGGCTGGCCCCGAGGCTGGAGCCTCTCAGGAAGGGCTCTCTCCACCGCAGGGTGGGATCAGGGCCCCGGCTGAGTCCCCTTCTCTCTCCCAGGCTCCTGCGAGAGCAGTGGATCCGAGCCAAGTACGAGCGGCAGGAGTTCATCATCCCCGAGAAGCAGGAGCCCTACTCTGCAGGTGAGCTGCCTGGCCTCTGGATCTGGGCCTCCGTCTCTGCCTCCCTCCCCAGAGCACTATGAGGATCTTGTTCTGGTAACTGGCTCATTGGTTGGAGCCTGCGGCGTCCTGACGTGCTTTGCTTTACAGCATGGAGCTGAATCCCCTCTGTGTGTGGTGCCCGTGAGGGCCACAGGCTGGTTGCCCATTCCTCTGAAGGGGCCACAGGAGGGCTGTGGGCAGGGGCCCCCATTCCTGGCCTCAGTCTCCCCATCACACAGTAGGTGGCCCTAGCTTCAGGCCACACCCTCCGCAGGTGGCCCTGCAGCTGTGAACATCATGTGTCTCATTTAAAACCCCAAGTGCTGCTAGCTGTGGTGGCGCACACCTGTAATCCCAGTGGCTCTGGAGGCTGAGACAGGAGGATCGAGAGTTCAAAGCCAGCCTCAGCCAAGTGAGGCCCTAAGCAACTCAGGGAGACCCTGTCTCTAAATAGAATACAAAATAGGGCTGGGGATGTGGCTCAGTGGTCAGGTGCCCCTGAGTTCAATCCCTGGTACCCAAATAAATAAATAAGTAAAATAAAACACCGGGTGCCCCAGTGGGTCCCCGGCCTGGATGTGCAGGGCTTCCTCCTGCTCACTATTCTGTGTGTGGTGGGTGGGCTTCCAGCTGTTTCCCCAGGGCAGGGGAGGTAGTTCCATGCCACTCCAGGGGAGGACCCTTCAGAAGCCCAGTCTCCAGGGCTTCTGGAGAAGCTGGGCCTCTGCTGGACAGCTGGCCCCTGGGCCGGGCTGGCAGGTGGGTACCACCCAGCTGAGACCTGCACACCACCAAGCCCTGGCTTTGTAAGCCTCCCCCGTTTCCTGTGCCTGCAGTTGACAGAGGGGCAGCCAAGGCAAGCAAGGGCAGCCGTGGGCCTGGTTTTGACAGCCGACATCGGGTGGGTTCTAGAAGGCTGAACCGAGAGCAGCAAGGGCTGTCTGGAGATGCCAGGTCCCTTCTGTGCGGAGACAGAGCCCTGGGCAGGCCTCACCTTTGACACCTTTGACACAGCACTGTCCTGCTGCCAGCGCCATGTCCACCTCACATCCAAGACAGGCAGGCCCCAGAGATGGGGACTGGAGCAGGTTCTTGGGCACAAATGTCCATAGCAGCCTCCGCCAGAAGTTGGGGGGCGGCCCAGATGCCATCAGCCAACAAAGGGATGGGCAGTGTGGCCTTCTGCATAGAGGGACGTTGCTCAGCCACAACGGGGCGGGGGGTGGGATGGGGGCGGACCTGGACCTTGTGATGCTGAGCCAGAGAAGCCAGACCTGAAGGCACACGTCGTGTTCTGTTTTCACGGTGCGTCCAGGGCAGGCTCCACAGGACGCGTCCAGGAAAGGATCGTCTCAAGGGGGAAGCAGGTCAGTGGTGGTGGTGGGGGGGGCGTGAGTTCCTGCTAATGGGTGCCAGGCTCTCTTGCAGGGTGCTGGGGATGTTCTGGAACCAGCAGAGGTGGGGGGTGTTCAACGTCGTGAGTGGGCTCTGCTTTAAAACGATGTCTGAGGCGCTCAGTGAAAGAAGGATGACTTCCATCTCTGCTTGGAGAGAGGTCGTGCCCAGGGCAGAGCCTGGAGCTGAGACAGCCGTGTGGCAGGTTCTGGAGGAGGACCCCACCCCTCTGATCCAGTTACTGTCCGCCCCAGGTAGCCAGTCCTGCCTCTTCTAGGGTCCCAGATTTCAGAGCAGATGCGAGAAAGAGCAGTGGTCCCCTGTCCCACCTCGGCCCTGGGCACTCCTGTGCTTTACCCTGCCTGGAACTCCAGCCCACTGATGATGGAGCCCCAGGAGGATCACCCAGAGCTCCTTCGTCTTTGGCATAAGCACCTTAGCAATTTATCACAAGGTGGTGTATGACCTTGTGTCAGAGGCAGGTGCAGGCTGGGCTGACGTAACCATATCCCTGAATGTGATGTCTCTTCCTAGAACTCTCTTGTTGTAAGTGACAGAAAATCAACTGGGGAGGAGCTAATCTAGAAATGGATTGGCTCACATAATTGGGTCTAGCTTCAGGCATAGCTTGATCTAGGGTTTAAGTGGTGTTCTGTCAGGACTTGGTTTCAGGGTCACCACCTTCCAGTTGTGCTTCTCTGGCCTAGCACCAAACTGCTGAGGGCACCTTGACTCTAGCAGAGTTGGATTTCACATCCTTCTTGTTGGGGCTTCAAGGTAGAGGTGAGTGGAATGCACAGAGGGGCCAGGAATGTCTTGGCTGGTCTGACTAGTCCAGGTTGTACGTGTGATCCTGTCACTATAACCAGGGTGACGGAGGGCCCTGGGTTGTATGCTTGCCTCTGGAACCACAGTGGTCTTCCTGAGAAGAATTGGGGTCCAGGTTCCAGAAGTGGGGTGCATGCTGGCAACAAAATCAAGAGGTGGCACCCCAGCAGGTTGGAGGGTGAAGCATCCTGTGGGTGCATTTGGGGTGTCAGTTCCTGGTGCTTAGGTCACCAGGGACCTGGTCTCTCCCAGCTCATAAGCAGGGCTCAGGGAGTGGGGACACCACTGTAAGTCAGGAGGCCTCCCCAGGCCCAAGGATCCCCCGGAATCCCATTACTGTCTTGAGACCAGTGCCAGCTGTGGAGTGTTTGAGATGCAGCTAAAGGCACTCCCTGAGCCGTTGGGCAGCAGAGGCCTCCCAGAGGACAGACTCCAGAGGCTCAGATGTCCCAGGGTGCACACTGGCAGGGCGGAGCCTGGACCTGGCATAGGCCTTGGTGGGCCACGGCTAAGCAGGAGATGTCCTGCCAGATCTAATGAAGGCATCATGGTCTTCAGACCCAGGCTGGGATTCCCTCACGGAGGGCTGGCCATCTGAATGCATCTGTGTCCTGGCTGCACGGCCAGTGTGGTGTTCATAGGGTGGGAGGGCAGGGGCCCTCTGGGCTAGGTGAGGGCTTGGATGAGCACCCCATCTTTCTGAATGCCAACTGTGAGGGGCAGAGTTCAGCTGAGCCCACGAGATTCCGGACACACCTGGAGCTTGGCTGGGGGGCACAGAGCAGGAGCGGGGGTAGGGCCGTCCACCCAGGGGAAGGATCCCACTGGCCAGGAGGAGCGGGCTGGAGGGAGACCTCATGGTCCCTTGTTCCAGCCACTTTCTCCTCTGCCTCGGGGGCCATTGGCACAGGTGGGATTGGGTGCCACCCTCCCCAGATGAGAAATAACTCTGACCCTGGCGGGCTGTGTGGGGGCCTTCCTGTCCTTTCTGCAGCTGGTCTTCTCCCTCCCACCTTTGGCATCTCTGCCCGGGAGCTGCACCCAGCATCGGCCCCCAGAGGGCTCAGATCAGGCTCCCCTCGAGGAGGAAATAAGACCCTAGGACCCTCGGGTGCTGCCTGCACAGAGGGATGGATTACAGACCACCACAGGGACCCACCACATTTATATTCTCTCCCCTTTAAAGCGTTGCCACCACAATGACGACACGGGGCCTGAACACTCCACCCTTGGGTGGCCCTTCCTAACTGAACCCTGGGTGTGGGCAGGACCTGGGGTCATCAGTACACCCTTCTTCCACTAAGCCACCCACACACACGGCACCCCAGGGTCACATGGGACGTACCAGGCCACAGGCCAGAGCTTGGACATATGAAGCCCCAGTGGTGGGGAACCGCTGGGGTCCCCTGGGATCCAGGAGCTGGAGCGGCCCTGTGCTCAGGTCCCCCGAGCCACCTCTGCCCCCCACCTGCTCTGGCAGAGTGTCTGCCTCTCCTGGCCATCTCTGCCAGCTGGGCTCAGAGTGGGGAAGCCCCCGGCCACTGTCTCCGCTTGTGGGGTGCCATGCTCTGTGAGAGTCTCCCCACCTGTCTCTGGGGGCAGAGCGAGTGTTTGGGGACCACAGGCTGGTCCCAAGTCCTGCACCCCAAACCCCAACCTGGCGTTCTGCTGGGTGGACGATAGGTCCCAAGTGCTCAGGTGGAGCCAGGGTCCCCCTCCAGATCCCCCTCTACCTGCAGTGCCCAGGTGGGTGGAGTGGACAGGAGCCTCCCTGGGTGGGCAGGGAGCAGGGCTCCCCGCTGCAGCCCCTTCAGGCTGCCCCAGGGGATTCCCAGGCCCCTCTGGCTCCGCCCCTTGTTTGCCACAGAGGACTTTCTCATGATGGCAGGTGGGCCCCTCCCTGAGGCCATTGTGAAATGCAGAAGTCCCTCCCGGTGGAGAAAGGGGAAATGGGGTGAGGCCTGGGAGTCTGCACCAAGAAGTGACCTCAGACCTGCCCTGGAATGAGCCAGAACTGTGGGCTCCCAGGGCTGCTGCGGAGGGGACAGTTTCCACCAAGAGCCAGTGCAGGACTCAGTGGGCCAGAGCAGAGGAGCCACAGGCTCAGAGTGTCTTCCCCAAGGCTGGTCAGCAACCAAAGGCCAGGTGGTGGGGGACATCCAGGAAGGGGGGGACCTGGATGCCCCTCACCGCAGGTCGACACTTAGTGGGGTCACGGGTGACGTGGGCACCTGGCTCAGTGCACTGAGAAGCCAGGTCCTTCAACATTCTTGCTGGAAAGGTGGAATCTCACTCTCACCTACTCAAAGAAGCTGAAGGAAATGACGAACCCGCCCTCTGCCCGCGGGCAAGGTCATCCACTCCAGTCAAGCCCGAGAGTGGGGAGGGGAGAAAGGGCAGGAGGGAGGCTGTGCGCATGGCCGGTGGGTGCTGCAGCAGGAAGGCCCAGCGTCAAACTCAAACTCGTGGTCCTGCGCTCAGAGTCCGCCAGCCAGCGCTTCAAAACAGTTCCCCCCCCCCCGGGAGACTTGTCCCCAGGCAGCCGCTGCCACCCCCTCCAGCCCTGGCGTCCAGCAGCTGCTCTCGGTCCCCGTGGGCTTTCCTGCGCTGGATGTTGCACATAAACGGAATCGTGAACCACGTGGCCGTCTGGGTTGGCTTGTCACAGAGCACCACTCGTCCTCGCTGTTGCATGGACTATTTTTTGCAACTTTCCTTGAAGTCTAAAATTAGTTCAAAAGAAGAAGTCAACCGGGACTGGCTGTGCTGGGAGCCGGAGGTGCCCGACGGCGGGGTCTCCAGGTACCCTGGCGCCCACCAACCCTGCCTCTTGTCCCCCACCCTGCTGGGTCCCCATCTGGATCCTCCCCACAAGGGGAGCTCTGTGGAGGCAGAGACCAAGTGTCCCTTCCAGGTCGGATGTCCCCAGGGCCTGCTAGCCACCAGCACTCTTGGGTGTCTGGCTCTGCTGCCCCACAGGAGTCGGGGGCAGGGCAGGCCTGGGGTCCCCCGGGCATATCCTCTCCTGGAGTGGGGTTCGGGAGTGGTCTCACTGTCCAGGGAGAGTGAGAGAAGTCAGGTCCCAGGCCCAGGGTCAGGCAGGTGCTTGTGGCCCCCAGCTTTGCCTGCTCATGTGGGAGCTGCTGGGAATGAGACCCCCACGCCCAGGATACTGGGGGGCTGAGAGTGCTCAGAAGGAACAAGGGCCACTCCTGGCTCAGGGTGCCAAGGGAGCAGATGGGGCTCCATATGGGTGGGTGCAGGGGTGGGGAGCCTGCAAGCTCTCTTTGGTGACAGGCTTGCCCCCAGGTGGTCAGGGAGAGGCGGAGTCCTTGGCAGGCCCTCACTTCTGTCTCAATGTCCTGGAGCCAGGGGCTTGGGACACTGGGGTACAGATCCCCTCACAGGAGCAGAGCCCTGTCCCCCCACCCTCTGAGTGGCCCTCCTTGTCCAGGGCCATTGGTGTGTGGGAGTGCCCAAGCCTTCCCAGTATGTGGAGATGTGGGGCATTATGGGTGTGTCCTCATGCCTGCCCCTCCCAGGCCCCTGCTCTTGGATTGACCCCGTGATAGCTGTCCCTGCCTCCAGCCGAGCCTCAATGGTGGCCTTTGATGGGCCCACACAATGCCCCATGTTGTCCAGGGTCCAGGCCACCGCTCACCAGCAGACCCGGCTTCCTTCCCTTAAGACTGGGTCCCTCCGGGAATGGCCCCGCCTCCTCTGCCTCTCTTCCTGGGGCTGAGTGGTGGCCCTCCTAGGACGCCTGGTTGTACCAGGCAGGGATGTCCCAGGGCTGCCACCACCCTCAACCTTTGTCCTGTCTTAGGGAGATGGAGAGGTACAGTGGGCTGGGACTTCCTGAGTGACAGGGCCTCGCCCAGCCTTGGCTTGCCTGGTGTGTGGTGGGGTCAGCCCTGGTGCCCAGCACAGAGAGTTACTGGGCACTTGCTCAGTGTGGGTGTCCCTGGGGGAGGATGCCAAATACCTTGAGGTGACATGTTTGTGGGGTTTTATGGGAGGCGGGTGGGGCTGCCTGTCCCTCCCCAGGGCAGAATACTTGCGGGTCTCAGGACTGTTGGCCTTACCTCCTGGCAGCATTTCCCCCCAGGGGTGGCTCAGGGTTTGGGTGCTGTGCAGTGGGGAGGGGCTCTCCGATACCCCCGAGAGGTGGCCCCAGCAGCTCTGAGCAGGCGGCCTAGAGTTATCGGCCTGGAGTTAGTGTTCACGCGACCCTTCTAGGGACTGTGGCTGCTGGCCAGCCATTTAGGAGTGCTCGGACCTCTTCCGGGGCTAGTGTGTGCCCTTTGCTGTGGGGTGCACCCAGGACAAGAGGTGCACAGTGGCTCAGGAGCCACCAGCCCCGCCCTCTGGCCTCATCTTAGTATCTGATGTGCTGAAGTCACATCAGGGGTCCTGTGCCCAGCTGTGCCGAATGTGCTGGATAAGTCCAGTGGTCTCGCTGGCTCTCAGGGACCATGGGAGGGGGTCTAGCAGACCTCGCCTCAGCCCTGCCCCTTTGATAGAGCCAGGAGGGGGTGGTGGAGGTCTCAGGGGCCAGCTGGTGAGGCCCTGACTCGGTGCCAGCTACCCTGCTGGTCACTGAGCAGCCCTAAAGCACCAGGCAGTGTCTCTGAGCCCTGTGTAGCTTGGGAGTAGGGGGCAGCGGGGGCCACACGCACCGGGTAGGCCTCTGCACCTTGAGCCCACTCAGGATGGATGGCCCCGAAGCCTCGCTCCACCTGCCTCCATGTGGCCCCCCTCCCCTCTGGAGTTAATTCCCAGTGTGAGACCCCAGCAGGCAGCAGTGAGGCCCCCAGAGTGTGGGTGCTGATTTTTGCCTCCTCTATCAACTAAGAAGGTGCCAGAGGTCCTGCCCAGGTGACAGGCCAGCAAGGACCCAGGGAGTTTGGGGACAGAGCCCAGGTGCCTCGGGCAGTGGGCAGGGAGAGGCAGAGTCCTGAGCAGTTTCACAGATGTGGCCTTTGGCTCTGGGTTGAACTCTCCAGGTGTGGCTGGCCCACATGGACTCTAAAGTCCAGAGACCAGGTCCTGGGCCTGGGCTGGGCAGGGTTGGGTGAAGGGCCTCAGTTTCTCTGATGCCGCCCCCCCCCCGCCCCACCGCAGTCCCAGCTCACGGCTCACCTTTCATTGAGGCAACACCCCAGCAGGAGACCCCTGACAGTGGGAGAGGGCCCCACCGAGAGGCCCAGGCACAGAATGCCCAGCCACCCACCACTCAGCAATCCTGGCTGTCACCCTCAGAGCAAGGCCATACACTCCCCTGCCCCAATTAAACACACACACACACACACACACACACAATCTGTATTTACGTGACATGATTGGCGTACACTTTGCATATCCGTTTTAGAGCACAGTTCTCAGAGCTGCGGCAGACGCCATGTACAGAACCCCGACTTCACCTGAGCACCCCGCAGTCCTCTTGCCTGCCCCTGCAGTCCCCGTGGCCACTGCCCTGCCTTCTGCCTGTAGCTCTGCCCTCCTGTGTCGCTGGGTGGAGACGGGCAGGGTGTGCCTGGCTCCCTCCCTGGGCACACAGGAGGCTCCTCGCATTGCTACAGGTCCAGGGTGGCTCTGTGGCAAGGTGCACCACGGTGGGTGTGCTCTGTTCCTGCTGAGGGATTCGGGTTGTGTCCGGTTTGTGACTCTTGAGAGACTAAAGCCATCACCTGTGCACATCCTTGTCATTTCTCCTGGACTTTCACGGCTCTCTGGTCACATGCATGTGTGTGTTTCCCATAGAAGAAGCCTCCAACCTGCTTTGCAGGTGGCCTGCCGTACGTGTCACCAGGGCACTGTAGCAGGCCGGCCGCTCTGTGTCTGGCTGGGTTTGCTGTCCTTGGGTGCAGGCAGTCCCCTCAAGATGGAAGCGCAGCGTGCTCCAGCGCGCCTACTACGGTCGGCCCCAGAAGCTTCTTTACTCTGGAGCAGAGGCCGCTTCCTGGAGTGCTGGGTTCAGCATGCAGTGGGTATTCAATTAGTGCTGAGCAAGTTGACAGCCTGTGCCTTGGGACTGCAACTTCCAGAGAAGTTGGTTGCTGGGTCCACCAGCCTTGAGTGTGGGCAGGAGGACAGTTGTGCAGGTGGCCTGGAGTGGGGGGGGGGGGGCTGGGAGCATGGAACAAGGGCCCGAGCAGCAGAGGTGCAGGCTCTGCTGGCTGTATCGCTGGCCAAGGGCCCAGTCTAGGGTGGGCAGGTCCTCTAGACAGGTTGTTCGGGGTCAGGACAGAGCCTGGACACTTTTCATCCCTGGGCTGACCCTGTTCCTGAGAAGGAAGCAGAGGCTCTGGAGGTTTGGACTTGGGTGCAGAGATCCTGGCCAGCACCCATCTGAAACACCCTCATGTCTAGATGAGGCCTCCTGCTGTCTCGCCACATGGGCTCCAAGTGCGTCTCTGGCCCTGTGACCTCGGATGTGTGCTGGACCACGAGCATCCACAGAGCTGCCTCTGTGCCCAGCCCTTGGCAGCAGCAGCAGCTGTTGGGGGCAGCTGGTCAGCAGGAGCCCAGAGCCTGCCCTGCCCTGTGGCCTGCCGGCTCCTGAGGCACTGCTGCCACCTGCTGGGCGCCGCGGGTATGGCAAGGAGAAAGGCGGCTGGTGGGCTGGGGCCAGCACATGTACCTGGGAAGTTCTGGGCATAAGTGAGGTGGGGGTGCGAAGTGCCTGCCAGGGGCTGGGCCACTCTGAGGCTGGGGGACACTTACTATGGCCTGCTTGGGAAGGCGCTATGCAGCACTCTTTGGAGTCCTGCTCAGCAGCTGGGGCAGAGAGACTGGACCTGACGCTGAAGAGGACCAAGTGGCTGAAGAGGACCTTGGTGCCCGCTCAGTTGGTCAGCGCATGTTCTGAGCATGTCCTGCTTGGGCACTGGGGATATGGTGGGGGGGCAAGGGCAGGTCAGCATCTCCACAGGCTTCAGAGATTCTCACGGGGCCCCTGAAGTTGTAGGGGCGGCAGTGGACCATGCCTGGCACTGACCGGAGACAGAGCCGACCGCCCCCTCCTGACACAGGCTTCTGCCTCTTATGGCCCCGTGTCTCAGGGAGCAGAGAACAGCCCTTTGTCTCTGTTGTTGGGGATGAGGCTGCCCAGCAGCTGAGGGGACGTGATGGGGGACTTGGTGGTCGGGTTGAGCGGTGTCTGAACCGTGAGGCATCAGTGCACCAGTGCGCTGAGAAGCCAGGTCCTTCAACATTCTTGCTGGAAAGGTGGAATCTCACTCTCACCTACTCAAAGAAGCTGAAGGAAATGACGGACCCGCCCTCTGCCCGCGGGCAAGGTCATCCACTCCAGTCAAGCCCGAGAGTGGGGAGGGGAGAAAGGGCAGGAGGGACGCTGTGCGCATGGCCGGTGGGTGCTGCGCCTCCCAAAGGGCTGCTGGATGGTGATGAGGACGCGCAGGGGCTGCCCTCCCACAGTGGTGCTGCCAGCCCTTCCCTGCATCCAGGTCACGTTCCCCTCAAGCCCCTCCGGTGACGCCTCATGGAGCTTCCAGACCCCGGGGGCAGCAGGACCCTGTTCTCGAAAGAGAGAGAGCTGCTCTGAAACCCAGCAAGTCTGCCCAAGGAAGACCCTGAGAAGCACAGGGCTGTGTCCACTGGGTGGGAGGACATGTCCCTACTGCGCAGTAAGGCCCAGGACAGCCCCAAAGTGGAAGCAACCCAGATGTCCATCAGCCCATGGGACATGTGGGACCATGGGCAACTCACAAAGGAATCCTATTGCATATGGCAGCTCAGGGGCAGCTCCAGAGAACATCCTGGGGAGGGGAAGCGGCAGGCCACCTGATTCCATGAAGTTCCAGAGGGACGGACGGATGGATGGGAAAATGGATAGTGGATGAACGGATGGGTAGACAGAGAGATGAGTGGGCTGGGCTGGGTGGATGGGTGGGTAGGTGGATGGTGGATAGATGGGTGGGTGGATGGGATGGGTGGATAGGGGGATGAGTGGGTGGGTGGGTAGTTAGATTGGCACATGGATGGGTGGGATGGGTGGGTGGATGGGTTGGAGGGTGGGATGGGAAGATGAATGAGTGGGTGAATGAATGGGATGGATAGGTGAGATGGGTGGATGGGTAGGTGGGTGAGTGGGTGGGTTGGCGCGTGGATGGGTGGGACGGGATGGGTGGGTAGGTGGGTGGGTGGGAATGATGGTAAAGTGAAGCCTAGTGGTGTAGGGAGGGGAACAGATGCTTTGGAGCTGGGTGGTACCTGAGTCATTTACCACTGCTCAGTGACTAAAAACCACCCACACGTATTCTTGTAAGTGACACCTGGTGTCAGAACTGCAAGGTGACTCTCCAGGGCTCGAGCAAGTGTGCGGCGTGCTGTCGGGGGCTCTGTGTGGCCCAGGCCTTGCTTGGCATCTCTCCACCTCTTCCCTCTCGTCTCCCTGCCTTGCCTCCTTGTGGTGACCACGTCCCCCCTGGCCCCCCAGGACACCTCCCATCCCAGGGTCCTCAGCCACCTCTGCAGATCCTTCCGTCACCTAGGTGTGGGGAGACCAGTGGACACTGGGGCCACCACCGTGGGCAAGGGTGGCCCGTGGGTGTGCACCCATGCGACGGGGTGGGACTGGGCGCTGGCCCTCCTTCCCCTATGCAAGCTGCACCTCCCAAAGGGTAGCAGGTGGCAGCCTACGTCCTGGTGGGGACGGGGAGGGGGCCTGAGCCCCAGCACCTGTGGCGTCTTGGCAGTCAGCCAAGGTCAGGGAGGTGGAGGGCCCCTGGGGACAGGTCCATACAAGGACAGCTGGCTAAAGGCCCAGTCACTCGTCCCCTCCTCAGGCTGGGATCCGTCTGCTCAGGGCCTGGTTCACTGTGACCCTGTGTCTCCTCTCCACCCCAGGGTACCGCGAGGGCTTTCTCTGGAAGCGCGGCCGGGACAACGGGCAGTTTCTAAGCCGGAAGTTCGTGCTGACGGAGCGTGAGGGGGCCCTGAAGTATTTCAACAGGAATGATGTGAGCGGGGTGCCGCCAGGGTGGGGCGCCTGTCTCGAGGAGGTGGCCCTCGGTGGCCCTCGGGGCCGCGGTGGCTGAATTCCGACCCCTGGACAGGAACCATGACCGATACACTCCCGTGAAGGGGCCACCCCCACGGGCACGAGGCCACCCCCCACGAGGCCAGTTCCAAGGGACAGACCCTGAGGATACAGCCCAAGGATTCACCCGTATGGGACACCCCCCCAATGGCCTCTGAGGATGCTGCCTGGGAGAGGATAGGGCTTGGGGCCCAGGTGTGGGGAGGGCACAGCTCCCTGCCCACTGCCTGGCCGCCCTGCCATGGGCACCGTCATGGCTGCAGGCCACAGTACAAAGGGAGGAAGGAACTGGGGTTCAAGCCAGTAGCTCTCAGGGGACAATTCAGATGACAGGGGAAGGTAAAGGGAAGGGGTGTGACACTGAGTGCCCCCCGCAGAGTGACATTTAGTTCTTATGTCCAGGGAGGGAGATACTATTACCTTTGATTTACAGACCAGGAGGCAAGGCTCAGAGAGGTTAAGTAACTTGCCCAAGGTCACACAGCACAGAGATATGCCACCTGCATCCATATACAGCCCACCCTCTCCTTCCTTCTAGCTGAGCTTAGACAATGGCCCCTGCCTGATGCTCAGACCAGTCTCATTTTGCAGGCCAAGGAGCCCAAGGCTGTCATGAAGATTGAGCACCTGAATGCCACCTTCCAGCCGGCCAAGATTGGCCACCCCCATGGCCTGCAGGTCACCTACCTGAAGGACAACAGCACCCGCAACATCTTTATCTATCATGAGGATGGGAAGGTGGTGCATGTGGGCTGGGGGGTGGGGGCTGGGCATGGGTCACCAAGGGGGCCCTTACTGTCTCAGCAGGGATGCTCCTGTCCCCTGCAAGGGTCTGCAGCTCACCCAGCAGCATCCGTCACCCACCCTCGTGCACAGCGGGGAGCCTGGCCTGGGCCCCTGTGGGAGAGCAGGGATGGCTCTGGCTCGGTCAGGTCTCCTGAGCTCCCACTGGCCCTGCAGGGGGAGGGCAGTGCCGCCCCCATCCCACCCCCATGGCTGTCCCACCCGCATCTCTGGAGGGGTGTGGCAGGGCCCCACCAGCAGAGCTCCCTAGAGTCTGTCCTTCTGTCCCTGGGCCAGACGGCAAGACCTCAGGGGTGAACCCAGACTCTCTCTTATTCTGGTTTTCATTTCCATTTTCACCCAAGTGCGCATCGTGAGTGTTCCGCAGGCTGGAGGCGCCCTCTCCCCAGGTGGCCACCTTCCCAGGTCTCTGGCAGATCCTTTGGCCTGATCTGCCACTTTCTGTACCTTCTGGGGACTCCTCTGAGGAGGGCTCCCCTGGGGCCTGCAAATCCCCCTCCTGATTCTCCTGCGGTCTGCCCACACCATCCTGACAACTTGAAAATGACATCGAACCTGCACCTGGGGGCTTGCCTCCACGGCTCTTCCCTCCTGCGTACTGTCTTGTCTCCCGGGTAAACAGCCGGGCTTCCCGAGGTGGCCTGGGACTGGCGGTTGCCTGGGACTGGTGTTGAGGCACCAGGCATCCTAACGATCGCAGACTCACCTCATGGTTCTGCAGCCTGGGCCTCAGTTCACTGTGGCTTACACCCTCGTTTTGGTGGAGCACACCCTTATGTAGCTTCCTGAGAAAAGTGCCACATCCCGCACACGGGGAGCCCTGCCTTCCCCTGCCTGCAGCCTGGCTGGCTGGACGGTTCTAGGCCGGTGGATTTCTTCCTCATTCTGAAGGCCTGCGTGCTGAGTTTTCTGCCCAGCATCATCCCGAGCTTTTCATGGTTTCTGGTGACACGCCTCCTCCTGGGCCTGTCCCCTCGGTTGTGCTGGCCCTTTCAATCCAGCGACTCCTGTCCAGGAGGCTAGGGAGCATTTCCTTGAATAATTTTCTCTGTCCGTTCTTTTCCCAAGACCCTGTTATCCAGAGGTCTGTGCTCCGAGACTCGCTCTCTCCCTCATTTTTCTTCTTTTTTTAGTTGGGGAATTTCTCTGACTTGTCTTCCAGCCCTTTGTCAGGGGCTCACTTCTCTCAAATCGCTCACCCCTTGGGTTCTTGGAATGTTCCTCTCCAACGCTGTGTCAATCAGCAGGTGGTGGGAGGGAGCCTGGCTCAGGGGGAGAGTGGATGTCCACTTTACTTTCCTCTGGGCCTGTGGCCCGGGGACAAGAGAGACTTTTTTTTCTCAGTGAGTCTCTTCTGGGACCCTAGTGTCCCACCCTCCAGGGACAGCTGTGGTGTCTGCTCTGTGCTGGGTCCTGTGTGGGGGGCAGAGAGGACTCGTGGGCCTGCCCTGCCCTCGGGCACTGTCCGTGGGGCCGAGAGGGCCAGAATCCCAGCTGCGCCAGGCTGAGAGCCAAGGTGGAGGGCAGAGCTTCGGGAGAGAGTGGCGTGTGAAGGCCCCGGGGCAGGAGGAGGGGGATGCGCTTGAGCTGCAAGGCCAGGGGAGGTATGGAGAGGAGGGCACTTGGCCTTGCGGAGGTGCCGTCCCAGGCCCTTCCAAGGCGTGCCGTGGGAGAACTGTGGGAAGGCGCAGGACCTGGATTGCCATCAGCCAGGCAGTGCGGAGCGGAGGCTTCGGGTCAGGCCAGGCCTGTGACCCTGGGGGGGTCCTGAAGGGCAGTGCCTTGAGAACTGAGGTGGCCAGGATTTGGGAATGGGCAGGACTGATCTGATGTCAGGGTCAGTGTGAGCCATTGCAACCTTGGGGTGAGGGTCACGGGCAGTATGTGGCCCATCAAGTGGGTCTCCAGCGTGGGTTCCACGGAGGGGGTTGGGTGATGGGCAGCGCCTGAGGGTTGAGGTGGGGCAGGTGGGGGCAGAGCCTTAGGGGCGGGGCTGAGGTAGTGCAGGAGGGGGGGTCCCACACTGGCTTGGTGGTGGCCTTGCAGGACGGAAGGATGCAGAAGGTGGAGGGTCTGGGAGAGGAGTGGTGGGGTGTTGGGGTGGGAGCCCTGCACCTGGGGAGCAGCAGACAGGTAGGCATGAGACTCGTGGGAACGAGACCCGTGGGGGGATGGTGGCCCAAGTGGGGACACAGCCCATCCCCCAGTGAGGCTGCCAGGAGCCTGCATCAGCCCCAGAAGAGGGCAGGGTGCGTCTGGTGGCCTTGGGAGGCCCCTGGGCTACACTCACACAGCCTTTGGCCCCTAGGAGATCGTGGACTGGTTCAACGCACTGCGGGCTGCCCGCTTCCACTACCTGCAGGTGGCCTTTCCAGGGGCCAGTGATGCAGACGTGAGTGGCTGTCCCATGGTCATCTCCCAGGGTTGGGGGACACCTAGCGGTGGACATCTCAGCCCTCATGCCCCCTAGTCTGGGATGGCTTTGGGCCCCAGGGTGGGTCACAGGACTGACCAAAGGCTTGCACGGGCCCCCAGAAAGGTCCTCCTGCAGACTGGTTTAAGGCCAGCCCCAAAGTGACCACAGCTCCCTGGGGAATTTTAGCTCAGAGTGGATCTAAGGTGTAGGGGAGGAGGAGAGGAAGGAGAGACAGGGGAGCAGGGGCGACCTCACCCCAGGTGTGTGGTGGGGTCCCTGGCCTGGAGGCTGGGCCAGGCTTCTGTGGGGCCAGCCTGGGTGCCTGACCCACCCGTTTCTGCCCCAGCTGGTGCCGAAGCTCTCCAGAAACTACCTGAAGGAAGGCTACATGGAGAAGACGGGGCCCAAGGTGGGTCTGCAGGCGGGTGGGGTGTTGCCGGGCACACTCCAAGGTCAGCTGCTTCTCCCTGTTGCCTGGGTGGGCAGGGACCCGGCACAGGGCACAGTGAGGCAGGACCTGCCAGGTGCCTCCCGAGTGCTATTAGGCACAGGTCGGTCCTCTTGGCCCCTTTGCTGGGTGGGAGTTCCAGCCAACCCAGGACCACCCTGGGCTTTGGGTGCTGGAGCTCTGGGTCAACCTCAGCCTTCTGGCCCCAGGCCCCTTCATGCCATTTCCTGCTGCCTGGGGATGGAGGACTCTGGTGGCCCCTGAGGTGGGACGAATGCTCAGTGGGGACATGTAGGTAGGGGTCCAGGGAAAGAGGAGCAATGGTGAGGACTTCATGCCTCTGGTCGGTGGGCAGAGCAGGGCCCAGCTGTACACATGTATGAGTGGACAGTGAATGGCCCCAGCCCCCTAGTGTGAACTGTGGCCAGCCAGGGCAGGGGCCTGGTGGGGCTGGCCAGCTGGTCACCAGTCCTCCCTGACTGACAGCAAACAGAGGGCTTCCGGAAGCGCTGGTTCACCATGGATGACCGGAGGCTCATGTACTTCAAGGATCCCCTGGTAAGGAGGGTCCAGCTGGCAGCCACCGTGGGGTGTTGATGGGGGTGGCTCCCAGAGTCCTGGCCTCAGCCTCGCCCAGTTCTGGGTATGGTGGGGCTCGGGGCAGGGAGGGTGGCCAGCTCCAGCTTGGTCCCTGCTGTAGGACGCCTTTGCCCGAGGAGAGGTCTTCATTGGCAGCAAGGAGAGTGGCTACACAGTGCTGGAGGGACTCCCACCGTCCACCCAGGGCCACCACTGGCCACATGGCATCACCATTGTCACACCTGACCGCAAGTTCTTGTTCACCTGCGAGACGGAGTTGGACCGGAGGGAGTGGGTGGAGGCCTTCCAGAAGGTGGTGGACAGGCCCATGCTACCCCAGGAGTACGCAGGTGAGGGCTGGCCACTGAGGTGAGGCCCCAGGCCCTGTGTCCACACTGTGGGATGGCCTCTGGCCGGACGGAACCCCCCAGGTGGGTCGTGCGGGGAAGGCTTGGGCTGAGCTGACCAGCTTGACCAGGCTGTCTGTCCCATCTCCAGTGGAAGCCCACTTCAAGCATAAACCCTAGCGAGAGACGGTCCATCCAGAGGCCTGAGGACACTGGACTCGGGATGTGTTGGCCAAGGACGCAGCTGGACGGGGAGGCCTTCTCCGGGGCAGCCCTGGGCTCAGCTGGGTGGAGCCTGAGCTTTAACCACTAGGAGGCACTTGAACCTCATCAAAGGCCCATCTGCCTGTCCCAGCCCAGCCATGCTGCTGCTGCTGCTGACCACACCGGCTGACCTGCTCCTCTCCCTGCCCCTGGACGCCTCTCCTGATGGCCCTGCAGGGTCTCCCAGCTCAGGAGCAGCCCCCATGAACTCCTGGATACCTGCCCAACCTGAAGGGACTTCTGGGCCTCTGAAGTGGACCCTGTGTGCTGGGTGGCTGTGGGCAGCAGTGGTAGCAGTGGGCTGGCTGGGTCACTGGGGCCTCTCGGACCTGCCGCATGCCCCCCCCTCCCTTCCCCCGTTGTGACAAGTATTTATTGGGTATCTGCTGTGTGTCAGCCATGGGTCTGGGGCCAGCAGAGGACATGTGGCCCTTGTCCTCAGGGGCAGTTTCCCAGGAGAATGGTGCGTGCGGATCCTGGCCCTGCCAGTTGGGGCCCTGGCTTCGGGCAGGAGGACGGAGGGGTTCACCAGGGGCTGCCAGGTGCCATGAGGGGACCTAGCCACACCATCTGCTCATGGGCATCTGTGCCCAGCTTGGTGCTCAGCCTTGACCAGTGATCCATGCCCACCGGCCCTGACCTTTGAGGACGATGGCTGGCGCCACCAAGAGGCCCCCAGAGGCAGGGGTGACCCTGTACCCCTCTGCCCCTGGGACCCTGCTTGCTGCTGGCTGGCCAGCAGTTAAAGCCACCTCATATTTATTTCTCACCTCGTCTCCTTCCGTGCTGCACTCTGGCCATCCAGGACAGCTGGGCTCCCTTTCCATGGGACCCCTGCAGGGCAGGTCCTGGCCAGCTGGACGGGCTTGGTGGAGCTCTTTGGTGGTAGATGCATCCAGGGGTGACCTGGGTGACTCCAGCCCTTTCTAGCAGAGTCATGCCCCGGAGGAGATGGGGGAGGGTTCCTAAGGCCGGGCACCCTGCTGCCCTGTGTCACATCCTGGAATAAAGTGTGGCTCTGGTGTGGTCCCATCTATGTGTTGAAGGCTGGGATGAGACGGGGCTGAGCTGGGAACACCTGCCCTCCATTGGCGCAGATGGACGACTCCCTGTAACAGGCCCGTGGGCGTCAGCCTGTTTGACCCCAGCCCCCAGGCCAGGTTCAGATGGTCTGGGCTGGCACATCCAGAAAAGGCTGGTGGCCTACCCTGGGCTCACTAAGGCCCAGTCTCTGTGTCTTCCCAGGGGCCCCTTCCTGAACACCTCTGCTCCCACAGCTGCCCCAGGCTAGGTCTGGGCCTGCAGCGGAGGCCCCGAGGTGCCCCTTCCCAGCAGGTCCTCCAGGGCCCAGCCCCCCTCCAACTTGTCTGCGGGTACCTCTGGTAAGGTCTACCCTGGCCTGGGCCACCCTGCACCCAGCCTGGGCCCCCCCCACCCCCCCCCCACTTGTAAATGAGGAAACTGAGGCCTTGGGGAGGCAGGAGCCACTCTGCCTGGAGTCCCCTCCCTCCCTCATCCCACCACAAGAGTCACTGCTCACTGCCCTGTGGAGCTGCAGCTTCTACAGACACCTGAGTTCCCAGAGTTGGAGACTGGGCCCTGAGACCACAGCACTGGTCCTGGGTCGCACCACTGTAGGGCCAGCCCTGGCCAGCCCTCCTGGGGGATCTGGACCTTCTTCCACTATGGGCACGTGCACATGCTGTGTCTGCCGTGTGTCCAGGTTCACGGAAGCTCATGAGTGTGCGCCTGTGGGTGTCTGTGCTGTGTGCACGTGTGGCGTGTGTTCTACCAAGAAAACCTGCATGTTTTTATGAGAAATCACAGAACAACTTTACAGTTGGTGAGGAAAGTTTTCCAAACACGGTAGGAAATCTACAGCAATGGAAGGACAGTCACTGGCTCCACAGGCTGTCCCTTGGTGGGGACACAGCTGCCTGGGCACTGGGTGCCCTGCCCAGCACAGCTAAGTCTAACCAAGGGCTGTAGAAATGGTGCCATATCCCCGGCCAGAGTGTCACGGGCATACAGCAAATGCCACAGTAAGCACAGTACACTACTTTGGTCGGTCCCGAGGTCTGTGAAGGAGGCCCACGGGAGGTGGGTGGCATAGCAAAGGTGTGTACAGGTGCACACCTCGGGCATTCTCCGCATTCACCTAAAACAAAATCTGAATTGTGCTCAAACTGTTTCCAAATCGTCAATCACATGCCAATCTTGTGACTCCTTCCCGACCTCTGTGACTCCCTCAGGATTGCCCCCACTGACAACCCCTGGTGTTTCCCTCCTGGTACCTGTAGCAATGGGCTCCAGTGGAACAGCACAGTCCACTTCCCTGCCACCAAGGGGCCGGCCTGCTCACTGAAGCTGTGGGGCCCACACCTGGTGCGTGTGACTTCATAAAACCACACGTTTACATCTACAGTTGGAGCCTGTGGATTCTGACACTTTCCTGATACTGGCTACTTCTGCACACAGGCCCTGGACTAACCCAGGCAGGCGCTCGGACGGCACATGCCACCATCCCCCCCCCCCCGGGGGGGGGGGGGCTCACACACCAAGAGCCACAAAGGCTCTGGACAACCCAAGGCAGGGGAGGGCCAGGAGCAGCAAAGGGCCACAGTGGACCCACCCAAGGCCCTACACCAGCAGGTGGGGGGCTGGACGCCGAGACCCCACAGCAAGCCCCATGAGCTCATTCAGAAAGGACCAGCGCTGCAAAGCCCAGTATAAAGGATTTATTTATACTCAACAATTGACAAGCCTTCCTTTAAATTCCATTTTTTACAGTAAATAACGTACATCTCCCTTCTTCCCATGCAGGATCGCTGTGTATTAATCTACAACTCTTAATCGTGAAAAAATAAAGTGTTTCCCTTTATAATTATACTGGTAACATGTGAAATATCATAAGTGATAAAGGATAGATTTGCTCATTCCTGGACTGCTTATTTGGTTAAAACCTGAAACGTTAGGTCAAAGAAATCCATCACCCAATAAAAATAAATACTGCGTCACGAAGGACGTGGAAAGTTCTCAGCGCCCCTCTTTAAAAGGGCGTTTCTGGAGAGGCAGCGCGGTGCCTGCGAGAGCAGCAGGGCTGTGGCTCGGGACTTGCACAGAGGAGCTTTGCTGGCCATGTCAGGGCACCACCGGGGCCACAGCCACGGCCAAGGACCATGCAAGCATTGGTCTGGCCAGCTGCTGCCCAAGCTGCAAGGAGCCCACAGCTCACCCGTCCCATCTGTGAGGGGCAAGTACACCATGATTGCAAAACGACCCCGTGTTCAAAACAATAAAAGATAAACGAGAAACCCGCGCACATTTACAGGACCTCAGGAGGCTGGCTCAGTCCCCGTCTTGGTGGCCACTGCCTCCTCTGCATGCCACAAGCTGTGCTGGGGGCCCGGAGCGGGGATGCTGGGCGCAATCGGTCTAGTCACTGACGATAGGCTGCCTGTCATCCCGCAGCCCTCCCCAAGGAACCACAGACAAGGATGGCAGAGGGACGCCGCAGCAAGGCCTGCGCTTTATTGTGATTGAGCTGAAGGGACACGGCCGCCCGCAGAAGCCTGGGCCTCAGTCTCAAGTCCTGGTCACGCAGCATCAGGCGGACTGTGCAGCCCTCAGCCACCTTACATAAATAGGGACAGACGCCACACAGGCAGCCCTGCCAACTACAGACCAAGAGCCTGCTGGGTGTGAGAAGCCACGTTCTGGGCCTGGCTCCTGAAACTGTCCAGTGGTGCCGACCGTGGGCGTCTCCATGTAGGCCGGCAGCTCAGTCCAGCTCGATGGGGCTGCTGTCATCCTGGCTTTCCTCCCCCTCCTCCTGCTCCGAGGAGCCCATGAGGCTGCTCAGCAAGTTCCCTGGAAGGAGAGACAGTGTGGCAACAGTGGCACGGGTTCACGCAGCTGCTGGCCCTGCCCCCAGAAGCCTTTGGCTGTGCCAGGCCTCCAGCATGCCGTGGGGGACAAGCAGAGCCTGGTGAGCCTGTGCCCAGGAACCCCATGAAGGTTCCCCAAGGACACAGTGCTGATGTGCAGTGACAGTGCTCAGGCTTGCGTGTGAACTGTGATGGGAAACCCGAAGCATCCACCAACGGGGGACAGCAGTCCGCCAGCGACGTCACGGGCAGACTGTTTAGCCAGGAGAAAGCTGTGCAGTGGCCACACACTGCACCCCAGAAACAAAGCAGAGCCTCAAAGGCTACTCTTGGTCACCTGCACATGCCATCACTACCAACAGGTGCCATATCTAACTGCAAACTCAGTCTGAGAAGTCCCCTCAACCCCATGAGGGTCAAAGTGCAAGCCAGAGGTTCCGCAGTCCTCAGTGAACCACAGCCTAAGGCAGGCTCCTCACACCTCCAGCTCGGCCTTGGCAGGACCACACACTGACTGTGCGGCTGGGGACAGTGTGGAGCCAGGAGTGCAGCAGAAACAGCCTGAGGGACAGGGAACCACACTGTGCTCCCAAGCTGAGACACGTGCATGTGACATGCTACCTCCTGGCCCAGGCCACGATGGGCAACGTGGTGCCAAGCCACAGGGGCCCAGCACGGACAGCAGGGCCCTGCCTCCCACGCGCCATGGTCAACACACACAGCTGAAGGCCAGAGGGAAAGGCAGAACTCCACTCCAGACAGACGAGAGCCAAGGGGAAGGAGAAAAGCGCGCCCGTCATGGAGGGAGAACGAACGTGAAGTGGCGTCTCCGGAGAAGCCCTGGCCCTGGAGCAGTTAGGCAGTCTCCATCTGAGCCACATGTGTGCTGGCCAGCTCATGTGGCATGACGGTCACATAGTCACATAGGAATGCTGCCCGACACAGCTGTGTGCACATGGGGCCTAACCATCATGTGGTGCGCGCTTTGGCAAGTAGAACATGTGAGGTGCGGCCTGCAGCCACCTGCGAGGTGAGTGGCAGCAGGTGTGTGTCCCGGCACCTGCACAGCTGCCTCTGCCGGGAATGAAATGGCCGGGCTGCCTGCCGGCAGGAGACCAAGCACGGAGCCAGAGGGACAGGGGCGCTCTGTACTTCTGAACCCTGTGAAATGTGATTCACTCTTCAAGTAAAATTAAAACACTTAAAGTATCAGGATTATAAGCCACGCTCTGACAGAGCACTGCACGGCCTCGCCCCACAGGCGCACTCACAAGTCCAGCCTGCCTGGGTGCAGACTGCCTGACTTTCAGTGGCAAGTCAGGAGGTGGCCTCCACTGCAGCCCTTGGAGAGGGTGCCCTGCAGATGGCCATTCACAGCTCAATTGTGGAATTATGCCAAGGACTCAGAAGCGGGCCAGCAGGGGGCCGGCAAGGAGCCCACTGCAGGCCAGCAGAGCTTACCTAGCAAGCCTCCGTAGGAGGACGTCTGCTTGGGCGGCACGCCAAAGAAGAGTTGGCCTATCCTGTCGAGGTACTGCAAGAGGCAGAGCAGTAGTGGGTCACTGAGCCTGCAGGCCTGGCAGAGCCACCCCAGCCCTCGGGGTCCCCAGGGGCCACCCACGCACTAAGGCTCCCTCCTCTCGGCAGCTGCCTCAGCCTGACAGTGAAGAGTCCTCACCTCGTTGTACATTGGGTCCCTCCGGAGGGACGGCTGATACTGCTCACACAGCACCGTGAACACGGCCAGCTTGCCGCTACAACAACAACCAGACAACCAGATGTGTGTCCCAGTGAGCAGCACGTGCGGCACTGCCCAGGCCCCACCTGCGCACACGGCAGCCAGACTCACCCTTCCAGGGCCAACAGCAGGAACCAGATGAAATTGAGCAGGGGCTGGACGAATGGCGGCCCATCCTCGATCGACGGGTGCTTCTGCGTGTACGTTGTGAAGACCACCAGTGCACTAGTCTTGTTTTTCAAACAGAGAAACCTGGAAATGAGAACATGCTGGTGGGTGGGAATACTGCAGGAAGACTGGTTTCTATGGATGCTTAGGAGGGCGTGCATCCCCTGCACTGCTACCTCGGTCCACACCAGCAAGGGTACAGCTTGGCAGGATCTAGAGGGCACCACAGCTGTGGCCAAGGGGTCAGGCAGGATTGCATCCTGGTGCTGTCCCTCAAGTACACCAACGCCATGGGATTTTACACTTATGCGAGAAGCATATTAAGCCTGGGAAGGAGACTCGGCTGCTGAAGGTCAAAAGGCTAAGAAATGGGGCCAGAACCTGAGCCCACATCTGCAGAACCCCGTGGAGCGTGGCCTCTTTACACCTGTGCATCAGAGCATGTGCAGGCACCTGGGTCCCAAGTGGCCCACAGTCTGATGCTTCGTGGGGTGTTGGACACACCTGGATTCCACTCAAGAAGGACATCCCTCAGGCAGCTCCCGAGAGGTCAGGGAGAAAGAACTCAGAGGCAGTGAACCAGGGTCAAGCCCAGCCCCGAGAGGACACTGCGCCATGCCCGGCCAAGCTGGGTCAGGGAATCTTAGATTCTAAACAACTCATTTTAAAGTCACAGATGTCAACAATGACAAGTGCATGGCAGGGCTCTGCAGCTGTGGATGACGTTAAAGCACCTGTGGGCCTCTGAGCCACCTGTGCGGAGATGCAGTTGAACTGGACCACAGGGAGAGTCTGGAAGGGACAGTTCCTGGCCGACGTGTCCTGTGTCAGTGAGCAGCTGGAAGGCTCTGTCAGCTCTAGTACAAGTTTCAGTACTTTCAAGATCAGCGATGGGACAGGCAGGCCTGGCAGAGCAGATGACAGGCCCTCCTGGCAGAGGAGGGTGCAGCCTGTCCACACGCTAAAGGGATCGAGACTCAAGGAAACAGCTGTGAAGACAGCCCCTGAAAGCGTGCTCCTGCTTCTCCAAGTTTATGACACCTCGACAACTCCTATACACAGTGGTCACAGGTGACAAGTGAGCTCGGTGGTCAGCTCCTGCAATCCCTACACTCCCTCTAGGCATGTTACAGTCAGGGGATGTTGTGGCCCACTTGAGGCCACCTCTGGAAGCAGGGTACCGACACCACAAAGCCATACTGAATACCTACTGAAGCACCGCCTGGGCCACAAACATGTCCACCTCACTGCGGAAGCCCCGGGCGGTGGAGTACTCCACTAACATGTTAGCGCAGCCCTCGCCGTCAGTGGAGTGCAGGAAGTGATACCGAGACTCGCAGTAGTTTTGTTCTGCAAAGCGGAAAGAAAAAAAGGGAGACAGACATGTCACAGAGACACTGCTGAAGGCTCCACCTTCCCTGCTCCCCAAATGTGCTCCACGTGCACACCCCAATGCACAGCGACCCAGGTGAAAACCAGTGATAAGGCTCATGGGACCACAACAGGGCTACTCACACCAACACCCCAACTTCCTTGTGCTCAAAGAACAAATGCAGAAAGCTGAAGAGCAGAAGGCTGCCCCAGCAACACCTCGTTTCTCCAAGCTGTGTGAAGCTGCTCCAGTCAACATAAATGCACATGAGGTGGGACAATAAAAATGACTAATATTTGATCCATCTGATTACTTGAAGGTGCCTGATTGACGGATGCTTCTGGGCAGGCACTGTGAAGATTGCCAACGCACTGCTTTTCTTTTATAAACAAGCACCTTAAGACGGGCGCAGTGGTGCACACCTGTAATTCCAGTGACTCAGGAGGCTGAGGCAGGAGGATCCCAAGTTCGAGGCCAGCCTCAGCAACTTAGTGAGATCCTGTCTCAAAATAAATAAAAAGGTCTGGGGATATGGATCAGTGGTTAAGTGCCCCCTGGGTTCAATCCCCAGTACAAAACAAAACCAAACTAGCAACTTAAAAAAACCTGTAAGAACCTTAAAAAAAAAAAAACCCTAAAAGTTGAGCCCTTCCAAAATAGCACATTGAAGCCCTTCTCTCCAGTAGATCCCTGATACCACAAAGGACCCTGTGGGTCACCTGATTCTTTTTTCTTTTTTTGTACCAGGGATTGAACCCAAGAGTGCTCAACCACTGAGCCACATCCCCAGCCCTTTTTATTTGTTTGAGACAGGATCTCACTAAACTGCTTAGGGCCTCACTAAATTGCTGAGTCTGGCTTTGAATTTGTGATCCTCCTGCATCAGCCTCCCAAGCTGCTGGGATTACAGGCATGCCCCACCACACCGGTTGGGTTACCCAATTCTAACACCTGCTCACACTCCCTTCCACTCCACTCTGAGCTTACTAACCTCGACTCATAAGAGCCCCCTTCCCACCTCTGACCTGGTACCATCCTAAGAGCCACTCTCCCACCCACCTCAAAGGGACTGACTCTGGATCCCTGTCCCCCCAAGCTGCCTTCATGGCAGTCAGAATCAGGAGGAGTCAGGTTTCCACTTGTCTCTTGTTGGACCCCCAATCAATCTTCCAAGGTGACCTTTTGGATTTGGACATCCACATGAGAAGATTACTGCATACCGAAGCCCAAGCACTGAAGTCAATTCTTGTTAACATAGTGACGCTGCTTACTGTGGGGACAGCAGCCCCACTGAGCTGGTCCTGTTCCCATCAAGTGCTGAGTATACTGCAGAGCCACCATGACCTAAGGACAAGCACCTCACCCCACCACCAGAGGAAGTCACCAACACTGGCTTGTTCTCAGGCAGATCTCTAGACTCTGCTCCCCCCTGCCACACAGGGGACACTGGTGCCTCCTCCAGTCAGGGCTACCAGTGCCTGGCAGGCAGGGGCTGCCAATTCCCTTTGCCAACAGGACCTGGCCCATGGTGAACACTCAGATTTGTCTGCTTGGTAGATGAAAGGGCAGAGTGCAGCCCAGGTGGTTGACACCCCCCTATCCAATGATTGTGCCACTCACTAGACTGCAGCTGTTCCCAAGAGGCCCTGAATCCCCAGGGCTTCAGAAGAGCTGCTCTGTACCCTGCCATCTCCACTGCCGGCCATTATAGCCTTCCCATATGTCGACAGTCACAGGCCAAGGCCTAGAGAGCCAAAGCACCAGGGCCCTAGATGCCAGTTGTCCCCAGGAACACCACCGAGGAGGAAGCCTGTCATAACCTGGCAAATTTGTCATTCAGATCACAGAAAACCTTTACTGAGGGCTTCTTCCAGTACCTGAGCAGAGACTTGGAGCACAGACACTGACCGCCCCAAAGAAAACACCCAAGATCCCACCCTACGGGCCAAATAATGCCACAAACACTTCATCAGAAAAAGAACTGTTGAGAAAAGAACCAAAGAACGAGGCCATGGAGGGCTGCTGCAGGAGGAAGAGTGGGAGGGACAGGCGGTCTAAGCAAGGATCTGAGTGTTTGTAGGGGCTGGAGATTAGAGCGTGAAAAGATGGCAGAGCAGGCCTGGTGTCCTGCTGCTGCCCGGAGCAGTGCAGCTCCACTGGGCAGCTCAGTACAGGGTAGAAACGACTGGCCTAGCCAGGGGAGGCAAGTGGCCAGCCTTGCTGCAGAGCTGCCTACCCCTTGATGGTGGAGGACCCCAGGCCTACCTTTCCACAGCGTGAGGGCCAGCAGCTGGTGGAGCCGGGGATGGCCCAGTTTCCCGGACCCTCCACTGGACCACTTCAGGGCTCTGGACACAAAAGCCACTCGCTCCGGAGAATTTGGATCCATCAGACTAAATACTTTAGCCAGATTTTCTGAAAACAACACAAACAGATCCTCATCCCAAGGAACACGAGGGAACTGGGCAGCGGCCACAACCGTAATTCAGTGATATGGGAGGCTGAGGCAGAAGGATTCCAAATTTGAGGACAGTATGGGCAATTTAGCCAGACCCTGTCTCAAAATAAAAAATACAAAGGACTGGGGGTATGGCACAGTGGCAGAATGCTCCTGGGTTTAATCCCCAGGACAAAAATAAAACAAAATAAAAAAACCAAAACCCTCAAAAAACAGAAGGAACATAATGCTGTTCTTTGTATTGTGCATCTTGGAAAAACAAATTTAAAAAAACTATTTAACTCCAGCTGGATGCAGAGGCTCATGCCTATAATGGCAGCAACTCAAGAGGCTGAGGAAGGAGGATTTCAAGTTTGAGGCCAGCCTTAGCAATTTAGCAAGGCACTAAGCAACTTAATGAGACTGTCTTAAGATTAAAAAAAAAAGGGAGGGGGGGTGCTGGGGATGTGGCTCAGTGATTAATGTCCCTGGGTTTAATCCCTGGTACCAAAAAAATAACTTATTTATAACTTCAAAAGAAAGCAAAGAAAGGCAGGGGTTGTGGTCAGTGGTAGAGTGCTTGCCTCATATGTGTGAGGCATGGGGTTTGATTCTCAGCACCACAAATGAATAGAAGAAAGGTCCATCAACAACTTAAAAAAAAAAAAAAAAAAAAAAACCCTGAAAGAAAGCAAAGAGGCCACTGATGAGTTGGTGGATGTCCCCCATGTGTGTCCTGTGGGTTCTAGGGCTACCCAGAGCCACTCCAACTGACCCCTGTCTGCTAATGCTGCATGCCCCAGAATGCCACAAGGAAGGACAAGTACCTTTCATCTTTGTGACCTACCTGGGTCATGCTAGGAAGGGTGGGCTGCATCTTCATGATCTACTTGGGTCATGCTAGGAAGGGTGGGCTGTGGTGAAGAGCTAGCCCTGAAACAAGCTAGGGAGGGGCTTTTGCAGCAGACAGGGGTCCAGTGTCCCCTCCTCCAGCCATGTGAGCAGGAGAGGCAGTGGGGTCTCTCTCATCTTCCATCAGGTCCCAGAAGGGCTTTACCAACTGCACGCTCACCCATAGGGCAGACCAACAAGCCTAGTCTCTGGTCACAGGGTACCCACCTCTCTGACTGCCACAGCAGGGTCAGGACCTCATCATGCTCTACCCATCCTGCTATGTGCCCATGCATGTGGAGCAGGCCAGATGGGTGGGCATGGCCACTGCAACTGGGCAGGAAATACCTCCACAACAAGATAAGCCCCAGAACACCAGAGACCCACAAGTGGGCACTGAAGGGGATGAAGTGCCTAGGGAGGGGCTACATCAGAACAACGGGGCAGCCTGCAAGAGGGGTCCTCACCCAGCAGTTCATCAGCCACTTCCACTTCTGCCTTCTCCAGGGACTCCAAGACTAACATAGATAAGTCTGCAGCACTGTTTTGCTACAAAACAAATGAACAAGACTCACAAAGTTAGAAACAGACCTGAGTCATTCAGAGCAGTACAGACAAGGCTGGTTGGTTGGTGGTGCTCCTCCTACAGACATGAATGCACTACAGTCGTGAACACACCAGCACCAACAGGAACAGACCACTCAGCCATGCAGCCCAGTCATAGAGCTCTCAGCCCAGAAGCACATAAAAAAATGGAGAGAGCTGTTTAGATCAAAATCACATGTGCAGGGCTAGGGTTGTAGCTCAGCGGTAGACTGCTTGCCTAGCACACATGAAAGCACTGGGTTCAATCCTCAGCACCACATAAAGAATAAATACATAAATAAATAAAATAAAAATATTGTGTCCATCTACTACTAAATTTTTTTTTAAAAATTACATGTACAGCGTAGCACCCCAACACCCACAAATCCAGAGGTTTGCACCCAGCCACGAATGGCCCATAGTAACAGGCCCGAGTGTAAAGCATCTGCAGTCAGGGGCAGAGGACCCTCTTCCACTTGCAGCCAGAGCCAAGGATGTCCTGATGCCACCCCGAGGCCTTTTTTTGGCCATTCCCCCCTCAACTCTCCCACGAGGAGCAGAGCACACAGGAAGGGGCGAAACCCCTTACCTGGCCGTGACTGAAGAAGAGCAGTGCTCCTGAGTACATGAGCTCTCGGGCCTCTGCGTGTTTGCTCTGGGACATGTATCTGCAAAGAGAAGGAAAGTGTGAGCAGGGAGCCCAGGATGTGAACCCTACAGATGCATGCTCACTGGTGGGCTGTGGACGTTCATGCTGAGGTTTGCCCAATCATCCATGGAGAAGGGAAACCAGGCAGGCCCTCCCCAGAGGGAGCTGTGCCCTGGCCCAGCTGCTTCTTCTCCAACAGCACAGGCTGCCAGTAGAAGGGCACAGCAGGCCCCCTGGCAGGAGGCAAAAAGCAGCCCCTCCTTCAAGCAGCTAGGAGTTTTGGCAGAGGGAGCCAGTGAGGGTGGAGGCAGGGCCTGACTCCATCTTCTAGTGCAGGCCTGCCTGTGCAGGGGCTCCACAAAGTAGGGCAGACAGATGCCACTCATCTGAAAGCTGAGGGACAGTGGGGCTCCAGGACAGGGTCCTATCGGGGAAAATAACAACTGTGATTGCACCAACATCTGCCCCCACTCAGATCCAGTCACGGGCCAGGGTCCTTGAAAGCCTGCTTGGTGGCATCCCACCGCCCATGTGTCACATGGTGTGGGTGTCCCCAACCTGCTGTGAGCACATGCCCTCTCACAGTGCAGGAAGTTGGGAAGAGCTGGTTTCTTCACTGTACAGGGACAGGGGACAGAGGACAGAGTGGCCAGAATGATGCTGGTAACAGAGAGGGTAAGGGGGTCTGTACACTGGATGGTGTGGAGGGACACAGATAGCCTGAGCCCCTGCCACAGGAGAAGTGCACAAGGTTAGAGTCAGCTTCTTGTGGCCACTTGGCCAGGTGATGCTGGGACATCTCACTTCCCTGCCATCAGTGTCTTATCATCAGAAAACAACAGGACGAGTCAGCACACTGCCTCTCAGCCCAAGTCCCCTGGGATAAAGCTGTGTTCAAAACCAATCCAAATAATACAAGATCCTCAAGCAGTAGTGAAGGGCCTCAGACAGGAGAGACGAGCAGTGCTCCTGTCTGGGAGTGTGACTTCACCATCCCCAGTACAGAGGAGTCAGAGTGCACAGTCTGCTATCCATCAGCCATAGGAAAAAAGGCCCATAGCCAAACCCCAGCTAGCACACCACAGTCCTCAGGGGACAGGTCCTAGCAGGAGACCCCACCTTGCTGGGCTGGGGTGGGGCCAGCAGGCAAAGCCTACTCCCCACAAGGAAGCCTTCAGTCAGCCCACTGGTCACACATATCTGTCTTGTCAGTGCTACTCCCAAGTGTGGTCACCCTTCCAGGTGTTCCCTGAGCCCAGAGAAGCCATGAGCCTTCCAGCACCCAGACCTTCTTTGATCAGGAAAGCTGCAGAGCATTTCAGAAAACATGTTCTGTGGTCAAAAGCAGCAGCCTTGCACTGCCATCTGCAGGGACATGAAACCCCATGAACTACATGGCAGACACCGGTCTACAGCCTTCTAGACTCTTCTGAGGCCCAACAAGAGATGACCTCTTGGAAATGCAGATGAAGAGTTCCCTGAGAGGCAAATGAGCCAAGTTCCTGAGATAAGGGAGTCTGTCTGCCTCTCGGGGCTGCTGGTGACCACAGCAGCATCCCTTGGCTGGCCTGGCCTGGCCTGCAGCAGCCTGGGCTCTTGCAGCCACCTGCCTTCCAGGCAAGACACTGCGAACTCATGGAGGGCAGAGGTGACCAGGTAACAGGGATCTGTGTGCACAGGATCAGAACCATCCACCATCACCCCCATCCTGCAGAAATCACCTGTTGCCACGTCAAGGAAACCTGGTAAGAAAACAAAGTCTCAGTCAACCTTAAGAATGAGGGTCTTGGGCTGGGGTTGTGGCTCAGAGGTAGAGCGCTCGCCTACCATGCGTGAGGCGCCAGGTTCGATCCTCAGCACCACATAAAAATAAAATAAAATAAAGATATTGTGTCCACCTATAGCTAAAAAATAAATATTAAAAAAAAAAAAGAAAAAGAAAAAAGAATGAGGGTCTTTCTCCACTGCAGAATGCCGGGAACTGAGAGGGATTTTTGTGTCTGGGTGACTGAGTAGGGTGGGGGCCCCCTAGGCCACAGATTGCCGAAAGCAGCTGGCTTTCCCAGGATGCATGCCACACAGCCCTGCCCTCTGCATGCTGAGCAATGCTGACATCACACAAATGCCAAGAACACCACCCCACGCTAGAGGTGGACTTGGCGTTGTTGGTGAACACTCCAAGCTGGTCCATCTTGGTGTGTTCTGTCAGTCAAAAATGAACAGCAGCATCTTATCCAAAGACCAACAGAGCTGTGCAAGAACTGTTTCATTTTGCTCTTATTATTTAAAAAAGCAGTACACAGAAATTCAAGCATTAACACTAGGGATAAACACCTGTGGGTATCAGTAAATACAGGTGGAACTCATGGTTTGCCCAGCCCCCAAAATGCTCACTGGAGAGCAGAAGGAAGCACGGTTAGTGCCTGCTGGCAGCCCAGAAGCCCCAAAGCCCAACACCCTAACTGCCAGGGTGCGGCTGCCTCCCGCATGAGGTTGTGTGTGCAGACATTCACTCTGGATTTCCATTTTCAACATTTATGTGATTTAAGAGGCAACACAGGAGGGCTACAGGCCACAATTAGCAATCCAAACAACTCTCAGGAAAAATGGCAGCAGGACGGCCCACTTTCCTTGAGGCCAAGGGGAGACAGGAACCACACAGGTGGGATGCAACTGAAGGTCATGGCCTCTGGGTCAGCCTCTCAACCACAACCTGAAAGCAAATCTGCAAGCACTGAGGCCGCAGTGAAGATCCTAGACACAGGAAGGCCGCACTCTGCACTCTGGGAAAGCTGTCCTCAAAGACACAATTTCCTGACTTTGCAGGTGCTAATAATCCAAGAGGCCTGCAAAACTTACTCCCCCTCTCACCAGGCAGAGAGGTCTGAAGAGACACAGGGAGCTGCCCCCAACAGCCCCACATGAAACTGAGTTAGAAAGAAACTGCTTCAAGGCGCCCAGGTGAACCACCCAATATCTGCTGGACAGACACCATCTGCTGGGCTGCCTATTCTTCTCGATCCTCGCACCTGATGTAGGCTCTAACTGAATCAAAACAGTGTGTTGACATCCACAGAGGAATATCATAAAGCAATACCAAAGACCTACAACCCAGGTCAGTCTCAAAGCAATTACGCTGAGTAAATTAAAAAAATTGTGTGCATATATATATACAAACACCAGAAGAAAAAAAAAAAGAGTGTGTACTATGAATCCACTTCCATAGAATTCAGAAAATGCAATTTCACCTGCAGAGACTAAGTAGAGGGGAGCTGCCCCAGGGGATGGGAGTGGGGGTGGGGAGAAAGGCCTCACAAAGGCAGAGGAGAAACTTCTGACACCTTGCTCCTGAAAGCATCCTGGGTCGGTTCAAATGTCAAAGTTCGTCCAATTGTAATGTAAATACTTAAATGTAAATATGCAGACATTTACTAGACATTGAAAAACTAACATAATTTTGTGATTCTTTTTTTTCCAGTTGTAAAGGGACAAGCACTCTACCACTGAGCCACAACCCCAGCCCATGATTTGGGGATTCTGACTTCTCCCACAGCCAAATACCCATAGTCTTCCCAGCCTGGGCCTCCTGGGTGGGGTTAATGGAGTGACCCAGGGAGGCCAAGGCTCAGGGAGGCTCTGTAACACTCCCTGGGCCCCAGAGGAAGGGTGGCCCTGGGCTTGGCACTCACTGCACTGCCTCACCATTCCTAGCAGGTTGGCCCCAGAAGGAGCAGCCCAGAGGCAGCAAGGTCGCAGAGCTCACCTGTCACCATCTTGTCACCTAGACACACCCTGGACCAAGGGGCTCATCGAATAAATACTAAGTTAAGCAAATCTCTAGTCACGGCAGGGCTGGTTCAGAACAAAGGAAAGGCAGGGCTGGTTCAGAACAAAGGAACGCAGTGCCTATTTTTGAGAAGACCCATTTTTATGGGTCTTTAAATGGGCCCATTTTTACTTATTAGTCACTGGGCAAATATTCATACACAAATTCCCCCAAAAACCAAAGGTCAGGGTGAATCCTAAGTGCTATGAGTGTGCACAGATGTGTGGCTGGAACTGACCATCAGGGTAGAAGGCCCCAGTCAATGCTAGCACCTGCTGCTTTTGGCCGATCCTTCAACAGTCAGATTAAAGGGGCTGTGACAACTCAGAGCTTTTGGAAATGTAGTTAGTGACAGCTCAACTTTGTTAAACTTGCCCCTGTGACTACCAAACGTGCAGGTCTCATTTTGGTAGAATTTACCATGGTAAAACTAAAGGGAAGAACAAGTCTCTTCCTAAAGCAAACAACAGAGTTCAAAAAGCAAGGCATTCATAATTACAAAACTAGATGCAACCTGACTGGTCTGTATTTATAGCGTGTCAGGGTTTAATACCCAGAAAATTCCAGAACAAGATTGTCCTTCAGGCTATTCAAGATCATAGAGGAGAGGCCAATATTTCTCCCTAAGCCTAGAGTCATCAACTAAACTCAAGGCCTCTGATCCTGGCAACACAGGATAGAAACAAATCTTTGAAAACAAGGTGCCAGGGCCTCTCCCAGACTGCAAGCTGGTGGGCAGACACAGAGGCAGGGCTCTATCCTGGGGCACAGGGCAAGGCTCAGGGCGGAGTACTCCCACACTTGGCCTGGATCTTGTCTTCTCCCACTGTGTCCACCCAGTTGCTGGGTGGTTCAAAACTGAGTGCACCCAAATGTAAGACAAAGGTCCCAGAGAGCCCTTAAGATGATCCCAGGACCAAAAGAAGGCACTAGGCTGAGGAACCATTGTCCCAGCACCTTTGTTCAGCCCACAGAACAGGAGGGGTAACTCTAAAACACCCCACTGTGGCAGCTCTGGCCTGCGGGGTGGGCAGTAGAAACCACTTTCTGCTCAATTTTGCTATGAATCTAAAACTGCTCTAAGATGCAAAGTCTATTAAAAGAAAATTGCAGGCCTAAGAAGTGTCAAGGCTAGACCCACAGCCTTCACTACTGGACAGGGCAGTCCTGCCCTGAAGTTAGGAATAAAGCCACAGCACATGGCAGGCTCAGGCCAAGGCTATCAACAAACATGCCCAGGCCTAATGACCAGTCCAATCGCAGAGGACTGTACAACTGGGAGTCCCCAAAACAGGAAATGGTTACTGTCTCAACAGCACCGGCCTAACCACACGTCGGGTCACCAGGGCCTCTGTTCTCTGTGAGGCAATCCTGGCCGTGATTGCCCGCAGAGAAGGCTGCCTGAGAGGCCCGCTCTAGAAAAACAGCTCTAGGACAGAACCTATCTATGAAAAGGAACAGGGTGACAAGGACAGGGTGCAGGGCCAGGCTAGAGGCTGGGGGAAGGGGAGGAGAAAGCTGGGAAGGGAAGGAGACTGGGGAAAATGAGGACGGAATGGGTATGGGAAGGAGGGAAAAGGAGACTCTGAAGGGGAGGCCAGGAAAGAGAGGCTGGGCCCAGGAAAGAGAGACCGAAAAAGGGGCAGGGGGAGGTTGGGGAAGAGGGCAGGGAAAGGGAATGAGGAGGCTAGGGAAGAGGAGACCCGAGAAAGGAGGCCAGAGAAGGGAAAGAGTAGACAGGGAAGGAGACAGCCGGGGAAGGCGGAGACCGAAGTGGGTAAACCACACGGGGGAAGCGAACAGGGAAACCCAGGAAGGAAAACGTAGGGCTCTGAAGGGGAAGAAGAGAAGCGAAGGCCAGGGAAGGGAAAAGGAGGCCGCATAGGGCAGGCCGCGCCGCGCAACCCGGAGCCCGCCGCCCCCTCTCCAGCCGTCGCGACAGGCAGCTGAGCCGGCCAATCGAGGAGCGGGGCGCCGCGGGGCGGCCAATGGGTGGCGGGGGCGGGGCCTCGGCGGCAAGCCGCCGCCCGCGCCCACCTGAAGAAGAGGGTCCGGTACATCTGGTGCGCCTCGTAGTAGTCGCCCTTCTCGACGCTGGCGCGCAGCTTGCCCTCCACGCGCTGGACGCCGCCGCGGTTTCGGGCGCCGTTGCGGGCCCCCTCCTGCTCCGCCATTGCCGCCGCCGCCATGGGCCGGCGTTCCGCGCAGGGCTGACGCTGTCGCAGGCGCGGTCGGCGGCGCCTCTCGGCTTCCGTCCCTGAGCCCGCCCGACGCCCTCTACGGTGGCCGCGAGGAGCCGCGGGGATCGACGGCTGCGGGCGACACGTGACTAAGGAGGGGCCGCGGAGCCTACGGGCGGCCGCGTGAGCAGGGCGGGGCTACGTGTCCTGGGTGGAGCTGTAAGCAACCACGTGATCGTGAGGCGGGGCCTAGGTTCGTGCTGTGTGCCCTGGGCGGGGCTGCGCGTGGCCACGTGACCGCAGGCGGTGCTACGCAAGCGGGGTGGGGCCAGAACCTCTGCCACGTGTCCAGGGTGGCCACGTGTCGGGGCGGGGCGCTGCTCACTACACAATGCGCGCGAACCGCGGCGGTCACTGGCCGAGTGGTGGCCTCTGCAGCGCGATAGGTCCAACCCCAGCTTCCCGTGGTGGAGCCAAGCAGTCGCCCTTCATCGGTCCTGGGCAGGGGGCGTTTCAAACATGTTGACAGTGATTTAAAACCTTTTTGGAATATTCAAGAGGTTGTCTTGGGTTTCCTGCTAGGAAATCTATTATTCGGGGACCAAGATGAACAGCCTTCACACCTGCTCCAGAGGGGATGCAAGGGTCTGTCTGAGGTGCACTGGCGATTCCTGGTGATACAGCCAGACAGGGTGCCCTGGCCAGGCATTACAGTGGGTGACAGCTGAGACAGGATGGCCTAGCTATGGATTAGAGCAGAGGCAGATGGGATAGGGTGGCTTGGCCATGGGTTAAGCTGTGTGGTGAAGGGTCCAGCCGGACCTTTAGCTGTACATGAGCCTTTTACTGTGGGGCTGGCTCAAGACTTGGGGGTGCTGGAATGCAGGCAGAACCCTATACAAGAACTGTGCTTTCTTTTGAGGGGGTAGGTGGGTACAGGGGATTGAACTCAGGGGCACTTGACAACTGACCCACATGCCTAAACCCTATTTTGTATTTTCTTTAGAGACAGGGTCTCACTGAGTTGCTTAGTACCTTGCTTTTGCTGAGGCTAGCTTTGAACTCACAATCCTGCAATCAGCCTCCCCAGCCACGGGGATTACAGGCATGTGCCACTGCGCCCAGCACAATAACTGTTTTTACACACACACACATACACACACACTCTCACTCTCCTATGGGTGGGGCTGTAGCTCAGTGGTAGAGCACTTGCCTCACATGTGTGAGGCACTGGGTTTGATCCTCAGCACCACATAAAAAAATAAATACATGGAAATACATTGTGTCCATTTACAACTATTTTTTTTTTAAATTACGCACAGTAAAAGATTACTAACAAAAGAGCTCAATTACAGTAATGCACTGGGAGTTAGGTACATGAATGTGGGCTCACTTTCATGTGTCTGCTTGTGCTGTCCTCACCCTTCTTGTGGGGATATGGGATGATGCAGTGCCAGCAAGGTGAAAGCAAGGAGCCGTGATACAGGCTTGTTGTGATGTGGCACCACTACCTAAAGATCACCTGAACACAAGCACTGTGATGTGACAACACTCCTGATAATCACTCAGTAACCAATCAGCCAGAAGCAGTCACAGTGTGGGGAAATGGAACAAGGGACAACTGGGTCTGGATGGGACTAAATGGAATGGGTCCTTACCTTAGGACAGTGTGTACAATGTTAGAACTACTTACTATAGATCCTTAAAAGAACCAGAATTGCTTAACCCCAGTTACTCATTCAATTAGCCATGGGTAATTGGAAGTGAAAATCAAAGCTACTGTATTATTGTTTATAATAGCAAGGAAATGGAAACTGATATCCATAAATTGAACAGTACAATCAATACAATATATACAATGAAACCAAAAGGTTTCAAAGAACTTGTTAAAACAAATTCTTCACTGGTACATAATCTCCAAAGTATATTTGATAACTGGAAGAAAGCAAGGTGCAAACAGTGTGGTGAGTATGCTGCCACTTGTGTAAAAGCAAGAGATGAGTCCCCAGGGTCACTTGCAGCACGCACCTTGAGTGGCAGGTCGCTTCTCGGGGAGAGCAAGCCCTCTTTTCCCAATGATCTCACTTGAGTATCTCTTTTTGTGGTGCTAAGTATGGAACCCAGGGTCTCAGACAGCCTAGGCATTTGTGCCACCAGAGCCATACCCCAGTGCCTAAGCACCTTCTTATCTACTCTGTATCTGCTTTCCAGCTGGACTCCCCTAAGCAGGAAGAGGTGCCCTGAGAACCTGTAGACTAAAGGCCTTGAAGGACACAGCCAGTGCTTGCAGCACCTGAGCTCTCACTCTCAGCACACAGACTTAGTTGTCCCTTCCCACACCTCATGGGTAGAGAGAAAGCAAACTGAGAAAGGAAATATACTGTTTATTACTCATTTGAAATATCACATGCACTTTTAAAAATTTAAACTCTTTAAACATCTCAATAGCATCTTATCAATTTGGTGGCAGCAAAAGAAACACTACCAAAGACAAATATTTTGAAAAGCATTTACAAAAATACATTGCACAAAGTCCTATCTTGCATCTTTAAAAATAAATATTCAAAATATCTCCACCCCAACTTCCAAATTTAGCTTTATATAGGAAATTTGACTTATATATGTACCTATAATATAGGAAACATCTGTACACATTTCACCCAACCTAGCTGCATGGGCATTGGTTCAACTCTCGGAGAAGCACAGATCCATGTGGCTGAAGTACTTGAGGACTGTACAGCCCACACAAAACTCCAGAGACCAGTGAGCACTGCCATGCTTTTTCTGAAAGTACAGCATTTATGGTGTGCCAAGGCTGTCTTGACCAACAAAATGCAAATAATTCTTAAAGTAAAACATCTAACACTTGAAGTGCCTTGTACATATCTCCATTATAAAGTCTGCTCATAAAATAGTCTGTAGTATTAAATATTAATTATAACCAAAAGAAGTCTCACAAGAATCAAGTGAGAATAGCTGACAGTTGGATAAAAGGCAAACCCCACTGAGAGCCAGTAAACAGTGCTGCCATAGGAAAGACTGGACTCTACAGCAATGGTGACATGCCCTGGAGGGTCAGGGGCCTTAGTGTTGCCCCTTCAGCAGAACTCAAAACACAGCCCAAGGACAACAGAAGGTGAGATCTTTTAGTTGCTGTCCATGCTGTGAATTTCAACTGCAACATCCTCCTGAGCTCTTCCATTTATGATGTTGGTTGGGACCCAAATTGCCTCTGCTGAGGTCACGCTCCCACCCTCAGCAGAAAAACACTCTGTCTTGCTCAGCACCAAGGAGGCACAGGACACGTCTCAGCCCCTACGCAACTGGGGAACCTAGGTGCTGAAACATGGAACCCACCTGGTGTAAGTTTCAGAATCCAAAAACTAGGAGATGGTTTTCCCTGAAAGAACATGTGTGGGTTTGACAGATGGACTGTGTCTGCACTCCTAAAGGTCCAACAAACTTGTCAACTCCCCCTGCTTTGCTCCTGATATCAAGAATTTAAAGGGCTTATATTAAAAAACAAATCCCCCAAATAAAATGAGTGTCTTTGAGAACCATACATTCAAATGAGTTTCCAGAGAACCCACCACGGAGCTCTTTGTGGACCACACACATGGCATGCAGTGCTTGCGAGGACTCACCGTGCAGGTCCTTTGCCACTGCATATGCTGATTGTAGGGCTGACATGTTACTGTTCTACGCATGCCCTCACCCCAAGGATCCAGTGTTTCTGGCAGTTCTGGTATATACAAGCATATACAAAACTAGGGAATCCTTTATTTTGCGGGTTCTCCGTGAACTCTGAACCGATACAGGCAGGTATACTCAGGGTGGCCCCAGTTTGAGAGGATGCGGAGTTCCAGTATTTGGAAGGCTTTGTCAGGTCTTTCCTGAAATGGGAAAAAACACATTTACTTCAGATTAAGAGCCCTGACACCATCACTTCTCCTAGTATGCTATCTGACAGGAAACAGCCTTTGGAAATTAGAATTCTCAGTATGAACTTTCTAAATCATAAATTCAGGGAGACTCTCAGAACCAACCAGCCAGATTGTCTTGCTGTCACCACCAATACCTGCACCTGCACACAGCTCACTACAGCTGGGAGGTACAGGTTGATTTCCTGCCAAAGCTGATCCTTATGTGCCCCTCAACAAGACTGTTCCCAGTGACAGAGACGGTGGGGGGACGCGGCCCCAGTCCTTACCGGAGCATGAAACATCTGCAGTGACTCCCCTTCTTGGTCATATGTGAACTGTCCCAAAGGCTGCCCTTCTTCTTGATATTCATTTTCTAAACCCTGAAAACAAGACCAGGTAGTCATCAGCCAATAGAAACAGCAGTCATCAACAGAAGTGACTGTGTCACTTCACCTCCATAAGCAGTACTGAAGCCCTATCTAGAAGCTTTTGTCATGGGCTTTCAACCAGAGCCACCCTCCTAGCCAGGTGTGACTGCTCCCATAATACAGATGGGGAAGATTGAGGCCAGCAGGAGGCGTGTGCAGGTAGCAGAGATGTGACTGTCCAATGGCACAGACCACACTCACAGCTGCCCTCACCAGTGGGAACTCTAGGCTCCCATGAGCCCAAGGAGACACCAATTTAAGGATAAGTTTGTATACATTCTATCACAATAAAAAATAAAAAAATATAAATGACTATTTGATGTCTGTTTCATAATGAGGAAGGATTTTGTAGGTATAAAAAATGCCATGAAAGAAATTACAGGCCATGAGCAACTAAATAAAAACTGAGAGTGACAATGGGAGTCTTATCTGTGACATAGTGACTAAGGAGAGGGTGTGATCTCCAGAATGGAGTTACCAGAAGAACACACCTCTGCTTGGGGCTGGCAGAGACAGGAGCCGGGCTGGTGCAGTTTCCCCATACCTTGACTGCACTCTTACTAAGCCCTGAGCATCTAATGTGAGGACAAGTGCAGACAGAAGCCACTGCACTCATGCCACCAAAGGGTTAGTCAATGGGCTCAGCTGGGCAGCATTCTCCTGTACTTACAGATGCCTGGAGACTCTTAATTGTCATAGAGAGATGCTTGTGACAAAATTTTGATTTTTTTTAATGGCAGAAAACAAAAGTTTATGAATAGTAATGTCTAAAATAGATTTTTTTTTTTAAAGGGGAGGAAGTCACAATGGTAATGGTGGCTTTCTCTAGGTGCTAGAGTTGTGGGTACCCTTTTAGAATTTTTTTTTTTTTTTGTACTGGGGATTGAACTCAGAGGTGCTCTACCACTGAACTATATCCCTGCCTTTTTATGTTGAGAGGGTCTCACTAATTTTCTGAGACTGGCCTTGAACTTGCAAGCCTCCTGACTCACTGTGATTACAGTGTGGGCCAATACATCAGGCTTTTTTCCAAATTCTATATCATTTATTTCTATAAATTTTAAAAGTAAAGAAAGAAAATTTGCTTTATTGTTCATCCTTCACTTGCTTCAGTGACATCATGGTCCGAACTGTTGGGAAAAGTATAACGGCAGCCGCACCCCAGAAAAAAACCCTAACATGGCGCCTAAGGACCTTCTCTTCCTACTTTCCCCTTTTTCCATTCCTGCGGGTGTGAACTCTCCCACTGGCGCCAATATTTCAAATCTCGCTGGCGGGGAACCTTAGCCCAAATAAGAACTAATTCCTGGGCTCTGGAACTGATATCTGGAAGAACTTGCCAATAAACGGGTGGCCCGCCATTTATCTAAGCCCTGCCATCTCTCCTTAGATCTATATAAGCACACAGCCTTTTGCAATAAAGTGGAACTCTCCCCAGCAAATTGTCTTGCATGGAGGCTTCTTTCACGAACTTCCTTCTTAGGTGAACAGACACTTGGAGAACCCCACTCTCAAAGGCAGGCACATCTAACCCAGTCAGGTAAGCCCGGCATGTGAACTGGTCATTGACTGCTGTGCTACTCATCAGTGCCCCTCCCTGGAAAAGTGTCAGAATGTTCCCAAAACACTGAATGTACTAATTCTTCTGAAGGGCAGAGGGAGAAGGCAGAGGAGAGCTGCCATCAGTCTTTGGGTCATTCATCTTTGGGAAATTTCCGGAGAGGGAAATGCCCCAGCAGCAGGGTGCACTTACGTAGACTGCAAAGTCCTTGGGGGCACTGGAGATGTTGCCAGTTGGTGACAATGTCTTTGGTATGTGCTCCACTGTGAATGTGGTGGGATGGATCTTCATTGACAGCCGCACTACCAGGTACCCCTGGGAGCCTTTAAATGCCCAGCAATTACCTGGATATATGTCAGGCTAGGGAAAGGCAAAACACGAGAACTCAGAGTCTGAATCAGCCTTTAACCTCTTAAAAAACAGAAGCATTAAGAAAAAACAATGCTAATACTAAAATAAAAATAATAAGGACTTTTGCATGGTAAAAACTGTCATGAACAAATCAGAAGAGAAACAGGGAAAGGTGGCTGCAGTGTGTACCTATAAGGGTCCCTTCCTTTTCCCCTGGAAAGGGGAAGTGCTGATGATTGAGTTGGTCGCTAACCACCAAAGATGTAATCAATTATGCCTGTGTGATGAAGCAGCCAAAAATCCCCCAAAGGCCAAAAGTTCAGAGGAGCTTCAGGACAGCTGAACACAGGGAGGTGCCTAGGTGGAGGCACCAAGGAATCAATGTGTTAAGGTTTGGATGTGTGGTGTCCCCCAAAAGCTCATGTGTGGGACAATGCAAGAAAGTTCAAAGGAGAAATGATTGGGTTGTAAAAGTCTAACCCAATCAGTGATTAATCCCCTGACAGGATTAACTGGGTGGTGACTGAAGGGTAGGATGTGGCTGGAGGGAAGTGGTTCATTGGGAGTGTGGCTAATGGGGTGTATTTTTTATCTAGAGAATGGAGTCTTTCTCTGCCAGATCATCATGGAGCTGCTTCTGTCTGCTACACTCTTCCACCATGATGTTTAGCCTCACCTTGAGCCCTGAAGAATGGAGCTGGCCTTCTACAGACGAAGACCTTTAAAACCGTGAGCCCATAAATAAACTTTTCCTCCTCTACAGTTGTTCTGGTTGGGTCCTTTTAGTCACAGCAGTGAAAAAGCTGACAAAAACAGTAAGGAAGTGCTGGGGCCAGTCCCTCAGGCATGAACTCCCTCATGAGCTCCCACTGAGCTGCCTACCCATGATCCCTGCACTTCTCCAGCCGCTGCACAGGGCCCAGGCTGCGTGGAGGACCTCAGCCACCATAGAGACAGACAGCATCTACTCACCTGGATCACCACACGGGGTGACTGTGAGAAGTACCACAGGGGGATTCCAAACAGGCTTAGCAAGGCTGTCTTGGTTTCATATGTTTCAGAGCATCGAGTGCTCAGAATGCTGCCACCTGGAACAAAGTAAAGTTCATTTCATCATCTGACTCTACTACTGCCCCCAGCAAAGACTGCTGCCTGTTAAGCACTACCCAGAGTGCTGTGATCTTCTCAAGTTTCCACTCGCACAAAGAGCCTTTAGCTTTAAGATCAGCCCTATTCCTTTCCTTTTAAATTTTTCTAGATAAAGAATCAAGAATTCTAGCAAGCACCAGTCCTAGTGGTAGGTGAGTTTTCAAAGGACTACTTAAGGGGTAAGGTAATGCTATGACAATCCTCAATTAAAACCAAAGTCCTGGGGGCCAGTAGTAACCAAAGAGGTATAAGTTTTTGTTTGGGGTAACAGGAAAATTCCAGAATTGGTGGTGATGACTACATAGCACTGGGATATACTCACAACCACTGAGCTGCATACTTTTTTTTTTTTAAGTTATAGGTACACACCATGTCTTTATTTTACTTTTACATGGTGTTCAGGATCAAACCCAGTGCCTCATGCATGCTAGGCTCTACCTCTGAGCCATGACTCAAGCCCTAGCTGCATTCTTTTAATTAAGATGCTTATGTTATATGACCTCTAATCTCAGAGAAGCAAAAGAAGTTCCAGTCTGCCCTTCCATAGGAAGAGCACAGACAAGACACTGGAATCAGCAACAAACAAGCAGATAAGAACTCAAGATTCCCACAGAGCTGCATCAGCCCTGGCCCTCTGCCCTTGGACCCTTATGTGGTTACACAGCAGGACCTCAACTCAGTGATTCTCCTCTAGGAAGAGATGGGAGGGGTATGAATTTACATTTAAACAAGGTGTTCAACGTGCTGATGGCTATCTGATTTTTCAGAACCACTGAAATGCCTTTTAAAAATGTCCCACTATGGGGCTGGGGATGTGGCTCAAGTGGTAGAGCGCTCCCCTGGCATGCGTGCGGCCCTCAGCACCAGTCCGCCTAGAACTAAAAAATAAATAGTAAAATTCTCTCTCTCTTAAAAAAAAAAAAAAAAAAGTCCCACTATCAATAAAAACAAGAGTCTTCATAAAAACAGTGCTGAGAGCTGACAGATGGAACCTGGCCAGGCATTGCAGAGGGTTCTGAATTAATTATACACAAATCTTCGAGGACCATAAGAATGAAGGATGACTACTGGCCCAACCATTTGGTTAAAATGTCACTTGATGCCATTGAACTCAAAGTTAACTTCTAAATTGTTGAATTTCAGAGGTATAACTAAAATCTATGCCCTAAAGAAAGACATTTTAGAAAATACAGAGAATGTGAACATTAGTGCTGGCTTCTAGCTAGCACATGAAGGACCTACTGTCCTTGGCAGCCCTGGGGCTCACCCACCACCACATCCAGAGCCCAGGAGAGGGTAACATCCAGACTCAAAACCCAGCTGTTCCAGCAACAATGGGGTTACGTGCATGACCTCCATTGCCAGGTTTCCTAACCTGAGATAAGCCAAAGCAAACGGATTGTGGGTTGTAAAAATCCCCATTCCCTCTGCAGGCTCAACAACCCTTCTGTACACTAGTGAATATTCAAAATCTCCTTATCTCCCAAGAAATGTTAGTCCACCAGCCCCATTTGCAATTCCTAAAATTTAAAAATTTAAGGTAAGTTTCGTGGTGCACACCAATAGTCCTAGCTACTCGGGAGTCTAAAGCAGCAGGATCACAAGTTTGAAGCCAATCTAGGCAATTCAGCATGACCCTGTGCAAAAATAAAACAAAGAGGGCTGGGGACATAGTTCAGTAGTACAGGGCTTGTATAGTATGTGTGAGGCCCTGGGTTCAATCCCCTGTATTGCAAAAAAGAAAAAAAGTATCAGAAGACCAAGATTTTCTTTACTACCTACCCATGGAGGCGAAACCATACCTGAACTCACCAATGCTGTCCAAGTGGTATCTGTAGAGTGCTAGTGTGCTGACCTAGTATGCAATCCCAAAATCACTGCCAGGGTATATGGAACCACAGTTCTGATTTCCCAGATATAATGGATCATGACTCTGGGGGACCAAAATAACACCTATGTCCTTCTACTCTCAGCTGCTTTCCTACTGTCTGCCCTATTCATCATCTTTCCTGAGGGCAGAGTCACCACACTCATGATCAGCAACACTGACCAAACCTCAGGTGTGTTCTGCGAATGCATAGGCACGGTGTTCCAGCCCTTCTGGGGTGCGCCCTGCAAGCATGTGGGCCCAGCACATTACTGCCCTTCTAGGATGTGCCCTGTGAGCATGTAGGCCCAGTGTTCCAGTCCTTCTGTCCAAAAGGTAATTGTCTAGAGACAAAAAAGCACAAGGGACTCGCCTAGAATTGCACTCAGACTGGTCAATGTTCCACCAAGTCCCTTAATACTTCGAGCTCCCAGCCTGCTAGCAGGTGAACATCATATTTAATGATTCAAATATCTGTGTACTCACCACCAGATTCCAGGGCAAAGTCCACCATCCCAGTCTTATCTTGAGAATACAGCTTTAAAGCCTTGTTCACAAGGACACGCACTTGCTGGACAAACACATGTGCAAAGGAAGCCCAAACACGAGTGCAAGAGAAAAAAGTCACATTAGTGATATGAACGAAGACCAGAGGCGCAGTATACTTGGGTGACAGGCAGGGGATGCTCCTGTCCTGTACCCGAGGGCCATGTCAGAAGGGCAGAAGAGCTAGACCCTCTTTACTAGGGCTCAGACATATCATTCCCAGGATGCCATCAAGGAGAGTGAAACAGGGATTAGATTTTGGAGCTATTAACATGGGAATCTGGGAAATTTGTGTATGACTGAAAATTCTAATAAATCTCAGAAAGTATACCACAGCACAGGTGGATGGGATCTTTGGAATGAAAAGTTTCAGCGTATAAAGTGCTTCAGGGAGCAGCTGGATGTGACACTGCCTACAGCATGCTTTCATAGGCTCTGGTATTGCACCTGCACCTCTGCCTCCCCTCACTGAACCTGGCCCAGCCCTGGAAACCATTCTCAGGATGAGGCTTCACAGCCTGCCTGCATGACACCCAGACATCCAGTCTCACAACAAATGCAGGCTGAACCTTGTCTCACCACTGCTCACCTCCTCTGTGATTCCAGAGACGCCAGCGTCACTCATGGCAGACACGACAGCCTCTGACGTTGGGGCCTGTCTTGTCACTGTAATGTGGTGGGTGATGTTCTTTAGCACCTGCAGCTCCAGGTCTTGCAACAAAACCTGCAGGTCATCCTTGCTCACAAACTGAGAGGAAAATTTCTGCAGCAACCACTCGAGGGAGCCACCTTGCTGGTCCTCAGAAAATAGGAGCTTGATGGTTTCTCTGACCTGGGTATCCACCTGGTGGCAGTCATTAGTAAAATTACAGTGAATTTACTGTTTTAACTAAACCACATCAACACAATACAGATGCCTCAGAAGTATCATATAACTTTCTAAAGTATGTAATATAAAAGTGACACATTTTTTCCCTTCATATTAAATTTAAGACCCCTTCCAAAAATGCTGAAATATTTTCTTTTTGGGGGTCCAGGAGATTGAACCCAGGGGTATTGTGGCACTGAGCTATACCCAAGCCCTTTCTTCATTTTTATTTTAAAACAGAGTCTTGCTAAATTGCTCAGGCTGACCTCAAAATTGGCATCCTCCTGCCTCAGCCTCCCAAGTCACTGGGATTACAGGCATGTGCCACCAAGCCCAGCTAACACTTTAATGAGAACAGGAATCCAGTACTGCGTAAACATGAACTAAAAAAAGCGGGTGGAGTCCTCATTCAGCCATTGTTTGCGCTCAACAAGCCTCTGCCAGCAGCCCCATGGGTGAGGCACCAACGTGAATGACAGAACTCATCCTCTTCAACAAACTGGGCCTGAATGAAAAAAACAGGTCAAGCCTGGAACAGTGGCGCACACTTGTAATCCCAGTGGTTTGGGAGGCTGAGGCGGAAAGAAAACAAGTTCAAAGCCAGCCTCAGCAACTTAACAAGGCCCTAGGAACTTAGGGAGACCCCATCTCCAAATAAAGAATAAAATGGTCTGGGGATGTGGCTCAGTGCTCTGTATCAAAAACAAACAAACAACAACAAAATGTCAATATAAAGCTTTGAATGTAATATCACGAATGCTGACTTGTCCATGTATATAATTTCTACACACACCTGTGCATGTGAATTTTTTACTTTCTAAGGAACAGAATATGGCAGCTAGCTGCACAAGACATACCACTCTTCCTTATTATTTTATTTTTTATTTTTTGTACCAGGGATTGAACCCAGAGGCATTTAATCACTGAGACAGGGTCTCACTAAGTTGCTGAGGCTGGGTTTGAACTTGCAATCCTCCTGCCTCAGCTGGAATTACACATGTACCAAGGCTGTCTTCATCAACAAAATGTACCCACTACACCCAGCGACATACCTTCCTTTACATACCTATAGGCCTGCCTCATCCCTCTGCTTCTCTCTGGCACCCCATGAGTGACTGCACCATGTACTGTACTCCCCTGCCCTTACCCTCTCCAGTGCTACCCTGAGCCCTGACCACTCCTCTCAGACTCTGCTCTGCCTCTCTTTCTGAAGAGTGTGGGTGCCAGTTTCAAACAGTATGCATATTTATAATTGGCTAACAACATAAAATTCACCCCCAAAGCTTTACACAAGCAAGAATGCTCACGGTATGGCTAGACTAGTGGTGGCCACTATCCACACGTGGCTGGAGGCAGCCATGTACTTTTATTTGCTCATCAGCCACGAGCCTGCACCCTGCCTACGTGCTCTGTCCTCTCCACTATTTCTTCTACCAGTTCTGAGAGCTTTCTGCAGAGACAACTTAACCACTCTTGTCACAAGTAACTCTGATCATCTGGGACTTCTGAGGACTTCTGTCAGTCTAATGTCTGCTTTCATTCCCAGCAACCATAAGCATCTGGATGTTCTCTGCCCAAGGACAAGACAAGTGGGCCTGAAGCCACATCCGCAGCACCACCTGTGTGCACAGGCAGCCCAGTGCTTTGGTAAGATAATACACAAATGCACCACACATCAGCATGTGGTTGTGTGCACAGAAGTATGCATGGAAAGTTACATGCTCGTTCTTATGTTACATCACTAGAATAGGGGAAATTCAAGGAGCCTTGAATTTGTTACTTTGAAATGTTTAAAAATGTCAAATAGAGGGCTCAGTGGTAGAGTACATTCCATCCCCAGCACCACAAGAGAAACAAAAGAACTTCAAATATAGTGAAAGGAGTTTTTAAAGGAAGTCAAAATTAAACACCTTGATAAACATAGGTCATAACTTTCTTCTACTTTGTTACAAAGCAAAAGGCTGGAACCAGGACAGCTGCCTGTTCTTGGAGTTGGCCTGGCCATTCCTGGAACTACCCTTACCTCCTCACAGCTGGCCTTCTGATGCTGCCAGTCTGACAGCTGTGTTCTCAGCAGGCCCAGTTCCAGCTCCAGGCGCTGAATTCGGGGCAGGAGGGGCTGCTCCTCAGCTCCACTGTAAACCAGCAACCAGGGAGGAGAAGCAAGTCAGGAACCCAGACACACTCAGGAGGAACCTGCCCCACCATGGCCCAGACAGCACGGTCAACAAATAAGCAGCACTTATCAGAATCACACAGGATTTCTTTTCTGCTCAATTCATGTATGCATCACACCTACCAGAATGCTATTAGCAATGGTTATATGCTCATGAGGAAAAAATTCTTTCTGAAAATCCTTAAAATTATAAATAAAACTTCAGAAATGAGACAAAATTTATCAACAGTTATTATAAGTTGAATATACATTTTCAAGCTAATGGAATGAACAACTGCACTAAAAACAAATGGCTTGAGAATTTGACAATTTTACTTTAGGGAGGTAATGTAATTACAACATACATATTTAACGTCATATTTGCTGAGATACTAACAATTCCTATCTTACAACCATACTCCTTTCAGAAAAACAATGAAATCTGCATCCTGGCATATCAAAACCATTTCCCATTGAAACCAAAGCTGCAGGGATAAAGTATGCCTAGCACTTGCATCCCCCACACAGGGCCCAGCACTGCAAGAGCACAGAGGAGCAGACGTGGGGGATGCATGTGAGCTGCCCTCTCATCAGCTAAAGCCCTCCAAATGGTTTCAGGACAACAGGATTGCAAAGGCTGTCACATGCAGACCCAGGAGGGCAGAGAGCTGGCTGGGGGCATGTATGGGAAGATGCAACTCTGGGAACATCAAAGAAAGGAACATTCACTCTAAGGGCCTCAGGCAAACTGAAACCTGCAGGAGAAAGCAAGCTGGTGGTGGGAATAAGCACCAGACCCCCAAGAACAGTGGGGGGCCAGGGCTGTGGAGATAACTGGGAATGGTTCAGAGCCACCAACTTTAAGTGTAAAAGCTGCAGCTGTGAAAAGGCTTGGACCGCATGAGCAGATCCTAGTGTGTGAGTGTTGCCCAGCAGGCAGGTGTCCCACCCACCTGAGGACTGTGAGCAGCAGGGACAGTGGCTACTCACTGAGACACTAATGGTGCCAGTGGAGGCTTTTCATGCATCCCTCTCACAGGAGCTCCAACCCAGGTCCCTTGGTCTACTCCCTAAGGGTGGCCCTCTGAGAGGCCCTGTTCATGCTATGTCCAAGATCCTCAGGGCCCTCTGCCCTCCCATGGCCCCAAAGGGACACCCAGAAAGACACACAAGCCAGTGACTTCAGGTGACATGCAAGTGGGTACATCAGGAACACTACTGTCAATGACTGCTGTCATCTAGCAACCAGAAAGAAAAATACAAGGGTCAAGCTATAGAATCGTTTGCAATCATCCTACCTAATTGTTCTCTGCTTGATCTGTTCTAATTCCTTCTGGATGGCCTGAAAAGTAGAGAAACAATCTGTTTCAACACATGTCATAAACAAACTTCATAAAATGATTATATGATGAACTTAAACTATGTCTATTTGGAATTTCCCCAACCCCAGCCTTAATTCAAAGCCCAGATCTACCTGGTGGAGAGGAATATTTATTTTATTTTTCAATGTAAATTTTAAAAGACATTGAACTCAGAGAGGTGTGAAATCACCTGAAAATAGCCTTGTAAACCTTCCAAACATAAAGCTCCTTTAACTGGCACCCAGGTCGAGAGAAGAAAGCTGCCAAAGTGGAAGGCTAAGGAAAGGGCGGTCACACCTGAGGATGCAACTTCACATGGGCTGTACAGAGGCATCCAGATTGCAGCACATGCCAGGAAGACAGCAGCCTGCATTCCAGGTTGATCAGAGATGGTGTTCAGGCTACCCCAAGGGACACATGCTTGCAGCACCCTGGGAAGGTGAGTCCCCTATCCTGCTGAACTTGCTTGGCTCTCTCAGTGACAGGAGCTGGCCCCAAGACCTCCACAGGGCTGTACTCCACTGACCCCAAGATAAAATGAGTTTCAATTTAGTTGAGTTAACACATGAGTATCTACAACGCCAGGCTCCAGGCTTCATGCTAAGCCCTAGCGATGCCAAGAACCTGACTCTCAGTGCCCAAAATCTCCACGTCTCAGACTGGTGCAAAAATCCCTGGCCTTCCCTACATCACACAGTGACATATTTCCCACCCAAAATTAATTGTGCCCCGCTCCAGACAAGCAGATCTTGCAAAAGCTGCATGGTACCAGGAAGAGCAAGGATGGCTGGACGTGCCCCCAGAACCAACTGCCTCCTCTTACTTGCAGGCTGGCTCCATTCCCAAGAGTCACCAGGAACCAGGAATCCTGGTCAAGCACTCCAGCAATAAAGTAGACCACCACAGGAAAAGGACAGTCAGAAACAAATGTTCACATTTTATAAAAGACCATGGCAAATACCCTCCAGGAAGCACATTCATGGCTGGGGGACTTTTGAAAACATTAGTGGTAGTTGATTTTTTTTGTTTTTTTTTTTTTTTTAAGAAAGCCAGATTGTTAGAAGTCACAATTATAAGGTCAAGAATAAATACCTCAGATGTTTCTCTCAGTTTTCCCAGAATGTCTTCTAAGTTTGAGAGACGCACTTCATGATCATGGTTGAAAGTCATGATGTTGGTCTGAGAAAGAAAAATGAATGAACAATTTTAAAGTTAAGCAATAAACAAAAGCTAGCCAGTCAGGCCAAGTCACTTCAGCCAGATTTTAAGGCTCTGGGGTTGCTGCATGGCTTGACACCTGGGAAAGGCATCACCTAATGGCATCCTCTATCTGACTCAAGATATCCAGCCCAAGCCCAACAGCATAGATGCTCTTCTGGTGACATGAGAGTGTTAATGAAGATCAGAAGACACTCGATGCAGAAAACAAATCAACAGTCCTCATTCAACACAGCTCACTAGGCACCACCATGTTTAATGATTCAAAGAAAGGAACCCTAGACAGAGATCTGTGATACACTTGTTTTCCCTTGAGCATCTCACTTTCAAATAAAACTTGTAATATATTCACACTTACTAGGAACAACCCATTAGAGTGTCCCCCACAGAACCCACCAGGCAACTAAAGGAACCCAAGAAGGTGAACAGGAAGGTGGCTTTTCAGGCTCAGTGAGGCATTTAATAAATCAGAGCACCAAAAAGCAAAGAACAAAGTTTTCTGAATATTAGCTAATTGCTAAAAATAGTGGTTGGTTTCCACCAGCATCTCTGGAAACTTTTACGAAGGTAAAATATTTGAGACCATCAGGGACACTCCCTGAGAAGGTATAGACACAGCATTGAGCCACAGGAAAAAGGGCAGTGACAACAGAGAGCAGCAATAACAGAAGCATCATGCATTCAGAATGACCATGGCCTCGGACACAAGACAAAAACGGAGGAAGGAAAACAACCAAAGTGACGGAAATCTAAGAAGAAATGGGACAAACCAGAGCAAAGGGATGAAGGCCAGCTAAAGAGATGACTCCAGGTGCAGACACACATGAAGCCTGGCCCCAGCTTGGTTCTCAGAATCTCCTGAGATGCTGTCCATAGATCTGTGAGCCAGGATGAACCATCCTGTGGCTGAGCTGTACAGGGCAGCAGCCACCTGCAATGTATGGCCATTGAGCACAGTAGCCAGTGCACCTGAGAAACTACACTTGTAAAATTTTATTTAAGATTAACTTAAATTATTGAAAAAACTGACAAAACAAAAAGTTGCTTCTTGGACTGGGACTGTGGCTCAATGGCAGAGCACCTGCCTAGCACATGTGAGGCACTGGGTTGGATTCTCAGCACCACATAAAATAATAAAATAAAATAAAATAAAGGCATTGTCCATCTACAATTAAAAATATTTTTTAAAAAGTTGGTTCTTTGAAAAAAATCGATAGGGCTGGGGATGTGGCTCAAGCGGTAGCACGCTCGCCTGGCATGCGTGCGGCCCGGGTTCGATCCTCAGCACCACATACAAACAAAGATGTAGTGTCTGCCGAAAACTAAAAAATAATATTAAAATTCTCTCTCTCTCTCTCTAAAAAAAAAAAAAGAAAAAAATTTTGATAAACCTCAGCCATGCTAATGAAGAGAAAAATAGAAAATTCAAATTACTAACATCTGTGATGAAAAAGGAAATATCACAACAGACACTGCAGAAATACAGAAAAATAATTAGAAATTATTTTGAAAATTTGTACTTCCAATAAAATAGAAAATGTCAAAGGCATCGATAAATTTCTACAGTCATATGATTTGCACAAACTGAATCAGGATGATATACACAAGATCAATTTCAAATAATGAAATAGAAGACACCATTAGAAGCCTACCACCAAGAAAAGCCCAGGACCGGATGGGTACACAGCTGAGTTCTATAAGACCTTCAAAGAAGAATTAATACTAATACTCCTCAAACTATTTCATGAAATAGAAAAAGAGGGAACACTTCCAAACTCATTCTATAGGCCAATATCACCCTGATTCCAAAACCAGACAAAGACACACCAAAGAAAGTAACTTTCAGACCAATATCTCTAATGAACATAGATGCAAAATTCTCAATAAAATTCTGGCAAATTGAATATAAAAACATATCAAAAAATTTACACAGCCACATGCAGCTAGTGGCATGCCTATCAGATAAACCAAACATGAGGTAAATGTGTGCAGAGGTCCACGGGAAAGCTTGCAGGGCACCAATTATCAGATAATTAGAAAACTGCACACACATAAGCTGGCTGCATGAGGATTGCTATCACAATTGCACCCATGGACAGGGGACAACATGAATAGAATGGGCTAACTCTGTATGGAAATTCAGTATGAAAACAAGCCCAAAATCCATATAATTTATTTTCTGAAACACCAGATAAATTGATTTTCTTTCTTTTTTTTTTTTTTTTTCCAAACTGGGGATTGAACCCAGGGGCATTTAAACATTGAGTTACCCGGCCAGCCCTTTTTATTTTTTATTTTGAGAAAGGGTCTTGCTAGTTGCTTAGGGCCTCACTGAGTTGCTGAGGCTGGCCCTGAACATGTGATCCTCCTACCTCCACCTCTCAGGTTGCTAGGATTAAAGGCATGCACCACAGTGACTGGTTGCCTTGGGTTTTCTGAACAACTGTTTCTTCACAGGAAAGGGCTACCCTGTAACCAAAGGTCACCAGACCACTTTGAGCCATTCTGAGGGCCTAGTGCCTCGGGCTGCCCCACCAACACTCTCTCTGGGAAGTCACTGCCAAGCTACTGCATGCCTTCAGGGACTGCACTCAGCCACCTGTACCAAGAGGATTCCGCTGCTGGCTCTTCACCAGCACCTGTTTCTAAGCTGAGCTAGTCTCAACCCTTTCTATACTTTTACCACATCTGCAAAGCAGCAGCAAAATTCAGATTTGTGCTTTTCTTTCTCCCTTCTGTCTACAAGGCTTGAAAATGGCCAACAGGAACAGAACAATACTATGCCAATTAGATCTTACTGAAATCTTTTCAAATTTATGGTTGAGAAACTAAAAATAAGTAAATAGAGAGGAACCAAGTGTGACACCCAGGTATTCTTTGAGTTGATACAAAAACTCCAGGAAAGACACTCTGGGACTACTCAAAGCAGGTGGGAACACTCTGGGGGCCTCAGGGCCCCTTGGAGTCAGCACATCAATAATTCAAACGCCTCATGCCAAGCCAAAGTTGAGAAATCTAAGGAACTGGATTGACAAATGTTTTTGTGAAAGTGGCAACCCATTCTCATCTGCCACAGGCCTATGGTTCCACATGGAATAGCAGCGACTCTTAACTATCAACCTCATAGTCTTGAGAAGCTTTCATTCAGCTCACCAACCTAAACTTTTAAACTAGTGGTGACAGGGAAATAAATGCAAATCAAACCAGTGCTAGCAGAATAAGTAAAAGTGTGAACAAGATTTCTTTGTTTGTAAAAGCTGACAAGGGCGGTGGGAATTCCTAGGAGAGGAAGCCAAGTTTCTCCCAGGAACTTCTGGGTCTTACCTCAGTGCTTGGCAGCCCAGCAAGGCCCATCTCTTGCAGGTGTTGTCTGACTGTGTCCTTAACCCAGGATGACAGCCCTTCCCTGCCATCATCCATCTGGTTCACCCGCACCTGCAGCTTCTGGAGCAAGACTGTCAGCTCTTTGAGTTTCTGGTCATGGTTGTGGCACTGTGCAGTCAGAGAGGCCACCTGATGCCCCATGTCACTCTCTTGATGCCACTGGGAAGCCCTGTCATCAGCCTAAGACAAAACCAGGTATTCTCAGTCAACACTGATAGCCATTCTAGCAAGATGCCAACAACAGGGCATCCACACAGGAGGGAAACATGCCAAGCCTTGATTGCTGGCAACTACCCTCACATGATGACTACAAGTGGTCATCATTTCGTTCTTCATACGGTTCTGCAGAAATAGATATTCTGCATAGAAATAGATATTCTGATAGAAAACAGTAGATATTCTTTAAAACTAATTGATTATGAGATTATTTAAATACACATTATCTGAGCTACTTCAGAACATTTTAGGAACTATACAATTTGCTTATTTGACATTTAACAATACTTTCTATACGGGCCCCCAACTAAGCCACTCCGTTCACAGGCCGTTATGCAACTTACACTGAACAGCACATACTTGCGATGTCAGCAAGAATATCCACACTGTTACCTGCAGAGGCTGGTTCAGGTAAGAAGCCCCAGGTCTGAACATGTCCTTAGGATCACTGGCCCTGTGTGCTGAATGCACATTTGTCCAGTTTAATATAGGCAGGAGTGAAAGGAAGTCACCCTGGCCCCACAGGGAGATGCCTGCACCTTGAAAGAGAGAAAACAGTTATGCACACATATGCACATGGCTTCCCATGCACTGAAATGAGCGATTCCCACACCAAGTCACCTGTGTGCCCATGAGGATCATCTAAGGCAGTGAAGCAAATTTTACTTACCTAGTAAAAGTAATAGTGGAATGAGCAGAATTAAAAACTTGCAAATATTTCGAAGGCACCTGGGAATAGAAATAAAAACATTTAACTTGGGAAAAGAAAAAGGCAGGGTTCACTATTCTGTCTCTCAATAATTTTATGCAACCTACCCCCCAACAACATTAGAAACGCATGATAGTTTTATCTCCAAGGCTTGGATATACCTACAGGAGACTATTCCTACAAAACACTCAGATCATCTGCAGGGGAGGTCCCAGGCTAGAGTCCAAGTGCCCACATCGCTAAGCCTAGTCACTGCAAGCTGAGGTGAGCAGGTGTGCTGGTTCGGGCTCCAGACTGACTAGACCTCTAGCTGGGTGCCACTCACACTGTTCCTCTCCTTCACAATAACACCCACCCTTCCCTCTCACAAGTGGGTTGGAAAAATCAAGTATGAACATGAAAACACTGTAAAATACAAAATGAGCTGGGAATCTAGCTCAGAGGCTGAGCATTTGCCTAGTATGTGAAAGGCAATCCCCAGGACAAATACACATATAATTTGTAATTATTCATAAATAAATTTAAGAAATAAACATACCAAATAACAAAACAATGCAAATATAAGCTAAATCACTATAAAAATAACAAACAACAGCCTGCAACTGGCACAGAACTACTTCCTTTTTTTGGTACTGGGGAGTGAATCCAGGGGCACTTAACTACTGAGCCACATCCTCAGCCCTTTTTGGTATTTTATTTAGAGATAGGGTCTCACTGAGTTGCTTAGGGCCTTGCTAGGTTGCTGAGGCTGGCTTCGAACTCGCAATCCTCCTGCTTCAGCCTCCTGAGCCACTGGCATTACAAGTGTGTGCCATCATGCCTGGACAGAATTGGTTCTTAGAACACCATGCTGGTGTGGTATCAGTTTCCTTACCTTGTAAGAAGAAACACATTCAGCCAGGAAATCAAAGTAACAAACTGGTACCATCCAATCCCTAGCCACCAAAGCATTCTGGAGGCTGCCTTCCCTGAGAGAGAGAAAAGGTTAAACATTCTGAGGAAATGTGTATAAGGAGCTGAGCTCCCAGGTGGGCTGTGAAGACAGAACGAGAAGCAGAGGAAACTTGCTCATAGGTTTCCTGGGAGTGTGTTAAGATGAGTCAGTGAGGGAGGGAGTGCACAGAACGATGCTGGGGCCACAATAGGAGAGCAAGGTTCAATGTTGACAAGCACACAGATGAGAGTCCCAAGGAGGCATCACGTCCATGCACCTTGTGTACATGAAAGCTGAGCAGCAGACTTACACACAACCCAACGTGTCAGAGCAAAAAGAATGCCCATGCAACCCCAAGTATAAGATGTTAACATCTCTAAGTAAGAAGAATGGAATATGTTACATTGAGGATCAAAGCATGGGAACCTACAATGAAATTTTTATTTGGTTTAGGTGAATTACTTATTGCAGGTTCTTAGCTGCCAAAAACTTTGGCGAGAATGCTAACATGGAAACCCAAAATAACCACCTGGAGCAACAACAGCCAACCAAAGGACCGACCGCACTGTCTCGGACACAAGCCATCCAGCAGCTCCAACCCTTCGCAGCATCTGCACCAGGAAGTGACCTGCGATAGATGAGACAGGAGCAGGAGGCACCTGAGATAGGCAGCAGAGTGCCTGCCTACATGTTGACAGCTCAACAAGAAATACACTGCAATATATGCTCTCGTTGAAGTAAGTCAGAGGTCTCTCCTCAAGGGCAAAACAACCTTTCAAGTCTAAGCAAGATATTCAATGAAATTAACTAATGAAACCCCTGCTATTTTTAAATAATTTGTCATTCACTCCTGACTGCAGATACTGAAAAGGTAAGATGTATATATATCCCCTTTTTAAGACCCAGGACAGAACTAGAAGCTGTCCTATAAATGCTGGCAGTTGGTGAAAGCAGAATTTTGTGTTGGAAAGATAATGCAGTCTTGGAGAGATATTGAAATTCCAGACACCAGCAGTCACATGTGCTGGTTGAGCAAATGATTACTCAAAGACCACAATGAAAATTATCTAAGAGGCAAATATTTTCCAGTAAAAAAAAAGTATTTTGGAATGATGGACTGGGCCCAGTAAATTTAGCCATGAACAACACATGCTACGTAAGGCAGAAAACTCATAAAATCAATTTTGTTCCATTTTTTCAGAGCAATTATTGGAGGTCTTACCCTCATAATAACTTAATATCTGCATGTTGACTCCTGAAACTACTAAGCCATTTCAGTGTGCTGATACACAAAGAAATATAGCTTCACTGTTTCATGTTTATTAACTGCTATGAGAAGATTATAATTTTTTAATTTTTATTATTATTATTTTTTGGTACCAGAAATTGAACCCAGAGGTCTTAACCAGCCCTTTTGATATTTTATTTTGACTCTAAATTCCTTATGGGTGAAGTTGTGAGGTTGGCTTTGACCTTGCAATCCTCCTGGATTATAGGTGTGTGTCACCATTCTAGGTTGAGGTACCCTTCTTTGTGTACACTTCCTGGACACAGTGAGATGGCCATGCAGTGAGGGGCAGCCAGCAGCTACAAGCACAGACTCCAACACAGGAGGCAGCAGGCCTTTTCTCATCTTGTGTTCTCACTTTTAATAAACTGCTTTCCATACATCTAACTCATCCTAAATAAACTTACAAAGAAGCTTTTCAACAAAGAGTCTCCATTTTTTTAAAAAACATAGTTGATGTTACTTCTGCCACTTTTTAAAATGCTTTAGAACTTTTGAATTGCAAACAAATTAAACAAAAACAGCGGCACTGTCACGGCATGAGACAAACAACACAAACAAGGTACGAAACACAACCTGCATGGGTGAAGAGGCGCCCCACGGCCCCTGCCACCCTGCGTGGCCTGGACAGCTGCAAGTGGGCGGCTGTGTGGGTCTCAAGGTGCTTCTTTCCCTTACAGTCGTCGCCTGTGGGTGTGGGGACAAGCAGTGGAGTGACAGATTAATATGCAAACCCTGTCAATTACAATAGCTGGAAAAGCCAGGAGACTTGATTTCCAAAAAAAAATGATAGCAAATGCAGCCTGTGGTGATTTAGCAATAACTGGGGTTTAGCAATAACTTTAACAGCATGTCCTAATTTTGAAGCCACCAAGCTCCTGCAGGCTGCTCATTCTCCATGGTTAATGGCTCCATATTACAATGGGGGAGGATGCACTTCCAAGACCAACTGCTTGTGTGGGAGGAGAGTCGTACTCACACTGGGACTCCCCATGCACACTGGTGTGGCCATCCTCTCTGGAAAGCTCTCTGACAGCCATCCTCCCGAGGTAACTGCGATGAGCTGCAACATATGTGCAAGAGGCTTAGGAAGCTCACTGCACGAGCTCAAATGCTTCCTATGCCCCACAAAGCCAGAGCAACAGAGAGGCTTCCCAGGGATTCAGAGTCACAATGTGGATGAACACAGGCGACAAGGCTTTAGATATGACTAGAGACTGTAAAGCCTCCAGCTTAATAATAAGCATGGACAATACCAAACAAAGACTGGCTTGCCTAAAACTTTTTTGAAACATGATTCTAAATGACATTCAAAGAAACTGGTTTTGCTTTCAAAAGGTAATCATCAAAATCAAAGGCTGAGTATATTAGCTCTTTATTTAAAGAAAAGGAACTTTTAAAATATTTAAATAGCAGCCACCTTTCAGGAAGGTGAGCTACACATAGCACATTAACACTCCCACAAGCTCCCACGATAAAAGATCACTAAAAGCAGCTGTGAGGGGGCAGTGCAGAGACCCGTGACAGAGCCAGAAAGAGCTTGCAGAGGAGCAGCGTCTTCTCCACCTTGAAAGCGAATTTGGTGGAGAAGGGAGGAATAAATATTTAAATACCTCTTGATTCATGGCTTTTTGACTTACAGCTTTCTGATTCATAATCTTTTGATTCATAACTTTTCAATTTGTAATTTTCTGATGCATAATTGAGCTTCATTAAAACCACTTGAAAAAGTTGAACTAAGAATGATGAAAAAGATGACGCAGTATATTTGGCCAGCCACAAAATACTATCCACGTAGAGAGAAGCACCGCCTATTAAAAAACCGTGAACACACGTTATTTCTTCCCACAAAGCCAGCATTTTCTCCCGACTGGCCAAAGAGCTAAATCACTAATTTCAGGAAAAACATAAACAAAACACTTTTTAAATGGACACCAGAGAGGACCACCTATGAGGAGTATCCTGACCAGAGACAGAGCTGAAAAAGGAGTTGTTGGTTGGTCCAGTCTCTTCCATAAGGTATCCACTGTGGGACCATCCCATTCAGCACTGTCTACACACACAACACGACATTTACATGTTGCCACATAACTGCCTCTGCCATGACCTCTGCCCTACCAGTCTCTAGAGTAATTTTAAAGCAAAATTTAAAATAGGGTTTTATAATTTTCAAAAGAATTATATTTGTGAGCTGGAATCTTGTGAGAAAACATAAACCTGGGTCAACTAGCCCCAGGCCAATATTGTTTTACATAGACGTACAAACTTAAAAAAGAAGAGGGCAGGGCTGGGGATATGGCTCAAGCGGTAGTGCGCTGGCCTGGCATGCGTGCGGCCCGGGTTCGATCCTCAGCACCACATACATCAAAGATGTTGTGTCCACCGAGAACTAAAAAATAAATATTAAAAAATTCTCTCTCTCTCTAAAAAAAGAAAAAAAAAGTTTTGAAAAAAAAAAAAGAAGTGGGCAAAAATAGCAACAAACAAACAAAAAAACTTATTTTCTTTTTCACTAACAGAAATTGAATCCAGGGTGCTCTATCACCAAGCGCTCCTCAGCCTTTTATTTTTCATGTTGAGACAGGGTCTTGCCAAGGCTGGCCTTGACGTGGTAAATCTCTTGCCTCAGCTAGAGTTGCTGGAATTATAGGCATACCCCACTGGCAAAAATGACAAAAATTTAATTAGAGGTAATGCATGTCACTCTTATTGATAATCAAAAACATTAAACTTCATTTTTCTTCCATCAGTTGTCAAGATTCAAACAGGACAAAAATATGAAAATTGACATAAGTACAGTGGGTGCTGGGGTGCAGCTCACTGCAGGGTACATGCTCAGCATGTGCAAGGCCTGGCTTCTAACCCCAGCACCAAAAGCAAAAGAAGTGCAGTGGGACCCTTATTCCATAGTAGGAACCTGGGCTGGCCTTCAATGAAAGTAAATAGAAAAATGTATATTTAGTGTAACTGGGGGGTTGAACTTAGCAGCATTCTGCCACTAAGTTACATCCTCCTTTTTATTTTTTATTTTCAGACAGGGTCTTGTCAAGGCTGGCTTCAAACCTGTGCTCCTCCTGGCTCAGCCTCCTGAGTCACAGGGATTACAGGCGTGTGGCACCACGCCTCGCTTGGAAAACTGTATTTAAATTAAAATTGCACATAATCAATAACATATTCTTGCTACTTTCAGCTTGTCTACAGGAGAGGCTTACACACAAATACACATGTACAAACAAACACACTGAAGAAACAATGTTTTTCATGGTATAGAAAAATAAACCTGGGGCTGGGGTTGTGGCTCAGCGGTAGATCGCTCGTCTTGTATGTGTGAGACCCTGAGTTTGATCCTCAGCACCACATATAAATAAAAAAAAGCTTAAAAAAATGCTCAGGAACTGAATAAATTTAGATACAACCACAAACATTGTGATAAGTATCCCCCAAAAATGAAGCTAATCTCAACTAACACATGTAAGATGAAAATGGTTATGAAATGACATACATACTATGACAGCATTTAAATGAAGACACAGGGTATCTCTCTTCATAGTACATAAAAGCAGAACTGAGGTGTTGGCTGCACAACTCTCTGAATACACTAAATTCCATTTGATTGTACCTTTAGGATGGTTAATGGTTAATTTTATGTTATATGAATGTTAAGTCATTTTAAAAAAGCAAAAGAATCCACTTAGAAAAGGAGACAACTTAAGTTAGCTCACGTGCTTGATACCCCAGGCACTCCTGGAGACACTGGAGGCTCAGGGCCAAGCTCCTTCACCTACAGCAGGCTTCCTAAGCTGACCGCACCTGTCGGCCCATCTGTTGTGATTACCTGTGCAGAGTGCGGGCCCAGCACAAGCACTCAAGTTACGTGTGCTGACGTATTTGAGCCTACGTGGTCCTCAAATTATTATTAGGAAACTCACATATCATTTTGATTCTGCCATCTACTCCTTGCCCTTTCATGCTTTCTTATTTTGTTCTATTAATGCTGACAGTGTCCACAATGCCACAGCAGAATAAGACCTGAAAAATAACTTAAAAGACACTAGAAATAAATGAGGACTATATTCTTCGTCCTACTACCATCCTTCATTATGTCTAGTCATTGGAAAGTACAAACTGAGCATTGGGGTGGTGCACAGGCAGACATGCCCACCTCTGGGCCATCCTGCTTCTCCAGGCTGCCAGGCTGGGGCTCCACAGACAGGCACAAGAATTCAGAAGGAGACAGCTCCCACCAATCAGGGCTTGTCTCTTCCTGCCATAGGTGTGACCTCAGGGCAGGGTCATGAAAGGTATAGAGTCCCCAAGCTTCCTGCGACACCACAGTTACACCTGTAACCTAGAAAGGGGGTCTATGGCTGTCTCCCTGCGAGCCCAGAAAGCCCCACTGTCCCGACACCACAACCCCAACCACTGTCATGACCACCAGACCAGTGACCATAGAAAGCACCTCCTCTGTCAACAGTGGCACAGACACTCTGGCAGCAGAGGTGAAAGTGCTACTACTCAAGCACATCTGAACATCCGTACACTTCCTAAAAAAGAAGGAACACATCTGGAAGTGGCTTGTTAGAGTTCACTGAAGTAGGAATTTTCTTTTGCTTACCTAAAGTCCCAACGTACAGAATTTTAAATCCTTCTAGGTATAAATACAAACCACATGAAGTGCAGGCTAAAAGAGGATAAGTACGACAAAGCTAACTTTGGGTGTATTTCTTTACATTTACAGAGGATAATTTCAAGTCAAGTCTACAACAGAAATAGTGCAGATACCGAGATTTCATGAAGTCAATTTTAGAACAAGGAGACTTGTGGTCACTGAATCTTTTTCTAACTTTAAGAGTGAGACTTACGTTTTGGGTTCCTATCCCTAGAATAAACTCTTGACGAGGGTCCTTGGGAGGCGGGGTGTGCTGTGAGAGCTTCTGTGCGCTGGGAGAGCATGCTGCAGTCCCTGCAGATGTACCCGTTGTGGGTGGTTGCGTCTGTTGCCAGGTCGCCATTTCCCTGAGTGGCAGCTTTAGTTCCACCTAAAGTTTTCAAAAAGTAGATGGAACCTGTTTATCACAATCGAGAAATTACTAATCTACAACTTCTATTCTGGAAAGTATAGAGAGAGAAGATCTAAAATAATTACCTTTAAGATCACCATCATCATCAAGACCTGAAAAAAACACATATTTTCACTGTTGAATAGAACAAAACCCATAGGGGTGGGGGTGGGGGTGTTAAACATAAGTAAAACCTAAGATGGGTGCTAAGCCAGCATCATGGCCCAGGTCAAGATTCATCTCCTACGGTGACAGAGATTCCTCTGGATGCAAGCAGGTGGAGGCTTGCCTCAAGGCCCACACATACCAACACATACTCTGACCCAAAGAGGGGGCAGGAAGTGCAGAACAGACTGGTAAGGTCACTTTCAGTGACCCATCCAGGAAGCACAGCCTCTTAACCACCAACACTGTATCTCTCTTGCCTGGCCTCAGTAGCTGAGCAAAGGAGTGAACATCAACCCCATGCTCTCTACATCAGCACACAGCACTCCTGGAACTGATCTGGTCCTCCACTGCCTCGCAAGGGTCAAGCAGAACACAAGCTGCACTTGACAAGCAGCTCCTCATTCCTCACCAAAAGGGCCACCCCCTACTCAGCCCCAGAGGCACTGCAGCCCTCCATGGGGTGAGCATCGTCAGAGCAGCCAGCTCCTTCCCAGTGCCATTTTCTCCACACCAGAACTCCTATGACTCAGAAAATAACCCGGCTGTTTTGTTGCTTAGAGCTTTCTAGAAATATGCTGGTCCCGATTTTTATACTGCCTTTGCTTAAACATCCTACAAAAGCATGCATTTAGAAAAAGTTATCAGATTACTCTGACTGATCACATAATCTTCCACATCATAATAAGCAATGACACCCTCACTAAGCATCTGGCAACAGATGGGACAGTGCCCAGTGCATTCCTACTTGAGTCTGGAGCAAGTCTGACCTCACCAATGCTCCCGTGGAGCACAGCAAACTAACCACCTGGCCATACTTTGCCTTCTTCCCCAAACAATCACAGCCCATAATGCCTCGCAGTGACTCACCCCAGAAGTGGTCCACTTTGGTCTGTTCACGAATCAGAGACTCGTCCAGCACGGGTGGCCGCGGGGCTGTAGTGCTCCGCAGATTGTGAGAGCTGCCCTGGCTGGCGCCTGAGGATGTGGCCTTCCCTGACAGGTGGTTGATACTAAATGCTGGCTTGCTTGCACTTCTGCGCTGCTTGGCTGTTCTAAACAGAAAGGAATAAAAAACAAGTTTATAGACCTTTTCTAATAAACACAAAATGATTAGTTTACCAACACAAAATCTGTGGCCAAGAATAAAGACAGCATTTAAGGTTAAACCATTTTCTTATGCTTTTCCTGCTGCATGAAATATCTATTCACCTAAAAAAAGATTTGTAAGCAGAGCCCAAGAAGTGCCTCTAAAGTCATAAACACAAAATAATTCAGATGGTTTTAGACCCAGTGATCCAAAGTAATTTAAACATAAAATAACCTAAAAGTAAAAATGACCTAAAAATCTATGATTTATAAGTTCAAACCCTTTCCTTTTCTAAAAAAGCAACTGTACACACATAAATATCCCCTCTTTTTTTCTGTCATTAGTAAAGATTGAACTGAGTTAAGTACAGCAAAAATAAGTTGTAACCTAAGATAATTTCTGCATTCATATTAACCACAAATGACAAAAAGAGTAAGCCCTTAAAAAAAATAGCGTACAAACCCTTGGGGCATTGAGTTAGCAGTGGGGACATACAGGCCAATGGAACAAGATTCTTCCCTCCTGAGACTTAGTGGTGGACAAAAGCCAGCACTGACAGCAGCGTCCAAGAATTACGGCCTGAGCACAGTGAAGCCACAGCTTGGTCTCCCGTCACAGAAACCCCAAAGGCTTCTGAAGGCTGTAGTGCAGCTGGAAGAGCCTGGCACTGAGGGTTACACTGTAGTCAACTGGCTCTCAGCTGCTGCCAAGCACCTGCTGACTGGGCTCTACAGAGGCCTCTGACTCCTCAAGAGAACAGCCTCAGACAAGCCATGGGGAGCACTAACAGGTCCCTGGGCAGATGGTGAGGCGCCAGTAGTCCCATCACCCTCCTGTGATCAACATAAAGGTTCACTGTCTCTAAGTGGCACAGATTCTGCAAACTTTGCTCCTTCTTGGAACAGGAGCTGTGATGGGACAGAAAGTTCAGAGGCAAATGCACTTGACAATCAAACACAGGAAAGTACCCAAACTGTACCTCTCACCATCAACTCACACGTCTTAATAAACACACTTAACAACAGAAACCAGCTGTGGAGCCCATGATGCTCTGCAAGCCTCCTTCCCTTCAACATTTGGCGTGCAGATGAAGTGCAGCTCATTCAAAGGACAAAGTGGCCTTCCCTGGAGGACATGGAGCACATCTGTGCCACAGGGGGTGAGCTGCCTCTCCAGAGCTCTACCACACCAGCTCTATTCTGCAAAATATCCGTCCCAGACACCCTCACATATTCCAGAATTAGTTTCAGTCTTTATTCATAGCAAAGATATGACTTTGTAGGATGCACTTGAGCTTGTATATGTGACACACACATACTGTTAAATTCAAGAAGGACTGCATGATTTCACAGACCAAAAGAACTTATAAGCTTGGTTTTACTTAACTGGTGTTGGAAGTCATATGAAGAGAAGACAAGACAAGCAGTGCTCACCTGGCAGCTCCACCCTGGAGGGAGGCAGCCCTGCTGGTGCAGGAGTGCAGGTCCACAGCCTGGCCATCCCCGCTGCTGTAGGTTGTGGTGACTAGGCGCAAACTACGACGGGACATCCTTGGTGAATCAAATACAGGGTCCAATTTGTGCTCAATCTCAAAATCCAGAGCATCAGAAGAATAACTTGAACTGGAAGGAACAAAATGTGCCAGAGATAAATAAGCTTATAGCCCCAGGGCTGAAACAAACTGAACAAATAATACATGATCTATCATGTATTGTATCATATAACAACTTTATTAGAGAGTAAAAGGCAGGTGGCACAAAACCAGCAAACAGGGGCCTGATACGTACATCCTCACCACTCCTCCTTCAGGTGCAGATGTCTAGGTTTCATGGCCAGAAGCTCCCTGAGGACGAGCTATCCATAAGAATCCCCATCTGTGGGGAATTATGTTGACAGTATGGAAATCAGTGGACACATGCTAGTAGACACCAGGCCTGACAGAGCAATAATAGGAGTGACCATGGCATGAAATGTAACCCAGTAGGCCAGGATGTCACTGAATGAGTCAACGTGAGAAGAAAAGGGAAGGCCTGCCCCAGAGCCATCCACAGTACACTGTGTCTAACACTAAAGCTAGAGATGAAAGCAAAACCGTGAGTCCACGACAAAGTAACTTCCAGTACCTGCCATGCGGCCATTAGGCCAATGCAGTTAAATAGAGAGATACGTTGTGCTGTGTGGCTAGCAAGTTTCCCAAGTCAAAACACTGACCGAATAATCTGTGTCCCTGGGGAAGACAGGTGTTACACATGCCAAGGTGCCCAATAGTGGAGGCCACCCCTGCACAATCAAAAGAGGAGCTACAATTGTCTAAGGAGGAAGCTGCACACACAGAGCCCTGGCAGGGGAATTGTGGCTCAAAAGTTCCCCATCAGGCAGGCACCCCATCCCCGTGTCCACTCTGCAGAGCTTTGTAGCACCTAGCTATCTGCTGGCTACCTGTTCTCCACCACTCTCCGATGTCACCATCTCCTCCCTTCCATCTGGAAGACCCGCTTCTTCCTTCCCAGAAATGCCAGACACTGTAAGAATGCTATCTCAGGGCTGGGGATGTGGCTCAAGCGGTAGTGCGCTCGCCTGGCATGTGTGCGGCATGGGTTCGATCCTCAGCACCACATACAAAACAAAGATGTTGTGTCCGCCGATAACTAAAAAATAAAAAAAGAATGCTATCTCACCCCCACCAGATCCACACAACAGCCAGTCTCAGGGTGCTTCCAAATCTTTGTGGTAGTTAGTTTTGTGTGCTGTCTTGACTGGCAATGAGGTACCCAAATATTTGGTCGTAAAATTTCTGTGTCACTAGGAGGGGGCTTCTGGATGAGATTAACATCTGAATCAGAACACCCAAAAAGCAGCAGGACCTCACAACATGGTGGGTTCATCCAGTCAGGTGAAGGCCTGAGCAGAACACAAGGCAGACACTCCCAAAGCAGAAGGGAGTCCCCTCAGCCCTAAGCCTTCAACCTGGAACATGAGCTTTTCCGGGGCTGCTAGTCTGTTTGCCTTCAAACTGCAGCTGCACCTTTGGCTCTCCATCATAGCTGCTGACTCACCTGCATGTCTCAGGATAGCCAGTTCCTTGTCCTCAGTCTGTCTCCACACACCCACATGCACACGTTACCCTGGTTTGGTTCCTCTAGGGAACCTGACTCACATACTCTTCCTTCCTTCTGCAATGGAAGGAGAATCCTACAACCAAGCCTGTGTGCTGTGCTCTGAACCAAGTTTTCCACTCTCGAAGAACCTTCCCTCCTTCTGTCATTTATTGCCCTCTCTCCTGAATCTCCAACTCTCCTTACCTGAATCTCCAACTCTCCTTACCATCAGTATCTACACAGACTCTCAGCCAATCCTGTGGATAAAACAATTTCCACTCAGTGCCACACCCCTCCCCTTCACCAATTGGGCTGGCCACACCTGGCCAGCCCCTGCCTACCTTTCCTCCATTTCTCACTCCACCTGGCCACAAGTTTACCCGAAGGTCTAACTGAAGAAAGGCTGTAAATTTTACTGAAATTAAGGGTAGCTTTCCCAATGTAGAGACCCTACACATAGCACTTTCTAAAATTGTCTTTAGAATAGGTCCTAAGAGCTAAAAATAAATTACCAAGAATAACTTTCTATGCTCCACTACAGGAATAGAGAACAGTTTAACTTGAGCTGGCATACGACAGGCCTCATGTGAACACACTGAGACCTGGAATTGTGAACAAAAGCTCGATCGTCAAATGTGAACTTTAACCAACACTGTTAAGAAGTATTTTTCTTAAAACACTTGCTAATTTTCTTAAGGTTTCCTTCACATTTTCACCCTTTTTCATATATTCTTAACAAGCCACTGAATAATTATAAAAGCACTTTCCCCATGAGCCTGATGCATCTTGCCAGGTGCCCAGATTTCCTTCCTGCTAGTCAGATCCTCACCAAACTAGCCAGGGCGGATGGGCAACTTTGAAGACTCAACTGTCAAACTTTAGGATATCAGACATGAATTAAAAAGAAATAGCACCCAAGAAAAGTCACACTCTTCAAACTGTGGGCTCTCTAAAGGCAAACCCTATTCCAGGTTATCACATACACCACCCCATCTGTATAAATCCCCAAACACTGGTCACAGCCACAGACTTATTCCTGAGATCGCAGCCCTCAGGTAGGGCCTAAATCTGCTGGTCACTTGCAATGACTGGGTGCTCATGCACAGGCAAAGCTAACTCAGCCTCTGTGTCAACACGTCAGTTCTGTAATCTAATGAGACGTGAAGGCTGCAGGTTTCTTCAGTTTCACCTTCTAACCCATAGCTGGTGGTGCTCTCCAGTCCCTGTATCTCCACCAACTTAAGCAACATGCAGCCTCATAGCCAGGCCCCAGTGGGCGCTGCACCTCACCTGAGTGCGTAGGTGTAGCCAGTGTTCTCCGGCACACACTGGGGTGGGGTATATGTGTGCAGCCGAGAGAAGTCCATGTTCGCCGTCTCAGATCATGCTGCAGAGGCAGAGAAAGGGTGGTAAGAACTCTGATGACATGAGCCATGAGTGGTTTTTGATTTCTAACAAAGGAGACAAGTTTTCTCCGTTACAAGCCCAGGGCTTCTGCCATATCTATTCCCCACTACACCCACAGAAAAGTCATGGGAGAAATACTGGGCAGGACTTAGAAAACTTGGCACTTTCAAAGAAATATTCAAAGTACTCAGAACCCTTTTTTGAAATAGATTTTTAAATTCCTGAAGGTGTCAAAATGTTCTTAGTCTTCTGGAATAAAGTTTCATTGTTATTATCTAAGATAGAACTAATTATTCCACGGTCAGAAAGCAGCATTATAATACTTTATTTACTAGATAGCTGAAGTTTTCACAAGCACCTCAGAATCAGAAAACAAACTATGGGATGAATTAAAAAAAAAAAAAAGTTTAGGACATTGATTATACTCCCCTCATAAAACAGATTATTTTTAATTAAAGGGTAGTGAGATGGGCACAGTGACACATTCCTGTTATCCCAGTGACTCAGGAGGCCAAGGCAGGCGCATCACAAGTTTAAAGTCAGCATCAGCAACTTAGTAAGACCCCAATTTCAAAATAAAAATAAAAAGGGCTGGGGAGTAGCTCACAGGGCCTTGGGACTAATCCCTTAAAAAGAAAAGGCAGGGTGTGTGTGTGAGCACATTGTTCTTCAGGTTGCCATTTTAATTTCTTTGGAATGACTCAAACTTTCCACTGGCTAAAAATATTCACTCAAGAGAACACACATGCAAAACACAAACACACACACGCGCGCGCGCGCACACACACACACACACACTCTCTCTCTCTCTCTTTTTCTCCCTCCCTCTCTGAATTTAAGAGCCCTCATAGTAGTAATGTAAATCAAAAACCTGTTGTTGAAAAATCTAAGGAAGAAGAAAAAAAAACAAATCTAAATAATATCTTGGGCAAGAAAGTATTTATATATAAATGACTGAACTCTATAAACTAAGACAAAAGTTCTTTAATGTGTATAATTTTTTAAAAAATATTACCCAAACTCCCCCTCACCACCCGCCTTCCTTTCTTTTACAGTAGTGGGGATCAAACCCAGGGCCTCCTGTACACTAGGCAAGCACTCTACCACTGAGCTACACCTCCAGCCCAACAAATACACTTTTGAAAATTAAACACTCATATACAAATAAAGAACACCGTGTGTGTATGTGAATATGTGTATAAATGTTACTGCATCTCCTAATTTCTTTTTCGAAACAGGGCCTCACAATGCTGCCCAGGCTGGCCTCCAACTCCTGGTTCAAGAGAACCAGGTTCAAGAGGCCAAAGTCTCTCAAGGACCTGAGACTATAGGTGCCAACATTGTGCTCAGCATATCTACTAATTTCAACAAATATCACAAAACTCCTGCACATGAAGAACACCTGGTAACTCTTGGGTTCTTCTTGGGGCACCTGGCCCACCAATGCTACCAGAACACACTAGACGAGCACAGTGCACTCTTAGTTGGCTTTCTATTCATTTACACAATAATTTTTTTTTGAAAGTAAAATTAACTATTCTTATTTAATTCATGTAAGGTTTAATACCTGTTTAACTGCCTCAATCTCCCCTTTCCTACTTTAATCAACACCTAGAGAATGTCAAGGTACAGAGTGTCCTGCCTCTACACTTGCTCTGAGTCGTTAAGAGAGCCCCACTCCCGCTGCCCTCCGGAACAGAGCCACACCTCAGTAGCAATGTAATAATGGCTTCTGGCTGCCCTTGTGTTTGGTAATGATTCACTAGGCAACCATAACACTGGGATGAGTAATGATATTATATCCCATTACCATTTCATCCTTTAGGGTAGGTGGCCAACTGATTTGTTTTCATCCCTTCTTATTCACCATCAAAACCAAACTTCCTGCTTCATTCCCCAAAGTGATTTTCACTTTCATATTTCACTGTGCCCGCACTGTTTCCCACCATTAACCTAAGGATAAAAGTTTACTGATTCCGACCAAGTGTCTTCTAATCAAGAGTCCACTGGTACTAGTGAATGGGGACTGGCTTCACATGCCTGAAATCTGAGAACAATGTCATAAGCAAATGAATGCAAATGCCTGTAAGCCCTAAGACCATGAGATGGAGGTACATGTGTCCCAACATTTGGGTGATGCAGACACATGTGTGCAGGCATGGACTTGGACTCCTCTTCTGCCCTGTTGCTGACAGCCCTGCCTGCAGGCTCCCTGGGTGAGGCAAGTGGGGTGGGCGTGGCTCAGGCTAATACATGCACAGGAGAGTGTGTAGCTCTTAGAAGATGGGTGCCAGGGACAAAAGTACCCACATACATCACATGTTCTCACATGTGTGGCCATATGAGAGACTCAGGGTAACAAAGGAACCTGAGCATCTGGCAACACACAGGATCAACTACCACCAAGGTTCCTGCAGTCAGTGGGATGTGTGATTAACCTGTGCCACATACAGCAGAGCCCCATCCCACAATCTAAGGAGAAATGTAACTGCCAACTCTGAATCAAACCTGTTGAAGAACCAAAGCAGCCACGTGTCATGAGTTCTACTTCCTATTTGGGACACAATAGCCTACAGAAGAAGGAGGCAGAAAAGGACCCACAGTTGGGCAAGATGCAGTTGGTAGAGGTTTGGGAAAAAGTTTGATGAATGGAACTACAAATATGACAAAGCCCACATCACCACAGAGAACCAGCGTGGACATGTGGTGACTCAGGCAGCCAGGCCTAGGGCAGGACAGCAAGAATAAGAAGGTAACTGTGGAGAAGAGACCTCACACTCATGGCTCAGCAGTTGTTGCATGTGATCATGACTTACTCTTTCTTCATTAGTCCAACTCCACCTGGATCACATGGATCTTGGGTTTACGTTCTCCCATGAAACACATCAAAGCATAACACTATGTACAGAGTCCATCACTTTATTTCCTAATACTTGTAAATGAGAACATAGAGCCTGGCCCACCTGACCTGGCCTAGCCCGACCAGATCTGAGGCGTAAGGAGATGTTCTGGCCACCCTTCATATCCCAGAGCACATACAAGTGCGCATGCATGTGCGCACACACACCCCTCCAGGACAAAAAGAACAAACTCATACAAAGGAGGAGGTGTGGGCTCAGAATCCAGGAGGGAGGGTGACCAGCCCGTCATCTCTCAAGTGCCAGACAGAACTAAACTCTCCCCACATCCTTGGTCCTTCCTTCTACCGTTCTCTCCCCAGCTTCTTTCCTTTCCTGTCTTCTTTCCCTCTAAACACATCATGATAAGGACTCAGAATATTTTCATTTTCAGTGCTGTATAAGACTGAACGTTAAACTGTAGGATAAAATAAAATGAAATAAAATTTTAAAGGACTAAATGACATAATGCATGTAAGGCAGTACTTGATAGAGGCCAAATACTCAAATGCTAACCATAATCATACAATGGAATAACGTTAAATAATCTATGCTTTAAATTAAAAAAAAAAAACAAACACAACAACAACGATGACATTTCCCTCCTAGTTCAGCAATCCTCAAAGTGGAAGATTAACTCGCTGCTGCTCTAAATAAGCACACCAGTTAGTGTGCACAGCTCAGGCAGACGCACAGCACTGGCTCCTTACAGACACATCTGAACACTTGGGGGTGAGATTCAGTGACATTAGTTCTACTGGTGGCTAAAGAAGTGCTCAGTATCTCCACTTCCATTAGGGTGGGGGCTGCTGGGGTGGGGCTTCAGTCTCAGACTCAGGAGAGGAATCTGCATTCACAATCTGAATAGCAATGACTCCAACTGAAAAATGGATTACAAATGTTTTTCAATGGCATAAGATGATCTTGGAAAGAACCTGTAAGTCGACAAGTTTGCAAACAGACACATTACAGGAGAGGCCCCTATCTTCAGGCTTCACTCTTTTTGCTCTTGCAGTGCTCTCCTGCAGCCCTGTGTCAAGTGTCACGGTTGCTATCATCTTACTCAAGCTGTGTTCCTTATGGGTGCCTTTGACTCTATGAAGGGGATGACTAACTTGAACCCAATTTTGTGCAGAACTCAGAAACAGGAGCTGGGCCTGCCTCATCTCAGAGAGCCCCGTGGCCGGGGTTCCTAAAAGTCAGCTCACTGACCAATGGAGGATCCCAGAGGGACCATGAAGAGCCAGCACCTCAGAAAACACACACTTTGGGAGATGCAGCCTAGAGAGACATCTTTGAGTAAAGGAGGATACATTGCTACCTGTCACCTAGGCAGGGCTCTCCCTTTTGTCCTATGTTTTCGGGTGGCCAAGAGAACATGGAACTCAATGACAGGCAAAAGGAGAGCAGACCTAGGTTCCAAATCTAAAGAAATATCTTTATAAATATGCATGTCCTAGCATGGTTTTAAAATTAGATGTTAAGATTCTTTTTAAGTTACACCAGGTTTCTCCTTCAAAAACATTTATCTCCTATATTACAGATCGTAAGATTCACATTGTATGATAGAGAAGAAAATATAAAGTCCAATTTTTGTGAATGCTCTCATCAAAATGGGTTTTAGCCACTCACATCATATTAATCACTCATATCATATGAATCTTTACTATTTAGAATGTCTGCACAACCTCATTGCAATTCAGAAAACATGGCTGCAAAAATCTCAAAAAGAATAAGTCACATAAAGTTAAAAATAGGTTTGTTCTATTTGCTCAAAGCTAAGGACCAGGAAAAAACTCTGGTTCTGAAATAAAATCAGCAATCTTTTCTGATAGGAAACAATATCAGTTCCCGATATAACTAGAAAAGGCAAACTTTAGCGTACAATCAGTGACTTGAAAAATTGTGCCTTATATGTGTAATATGAAATGAATTGCATTCTGCCATCATGTACAACAAATTAGAATAAATAAATAATTTAATAAAAGAAAAAGAAAAGGCAAAATTTAAATTTGGTGGGTGGCACTTCCTTTGGGCACAGGGGCATTGCAGTATGCCCGCCTTTAAGACGGCATTCTTCCCTGATCAGATCTAACTCTGAGGCTCAAGTCTAGAGCTTCTCCAAGATAATAGCATTCTTAGTCCTCACTGTAATCCAAGGCACAAAACCCAGGCCCTACTCCCAGCTCCCCAGGAAGTGGCATCTGCCATAGGCCCCATCCCTCAGGGGGGGATGAGCTCCTGATCCCCACCACAGCCTACAGTGGATGCTCACTTGACCCTGCTAGGCAGATACTTAATCTTCTGAAGAAACACTGACATACACACAAGTGCAACACACACACATCCGTGAGTACACGCTTGTAACTCCATCCTCATAAATCCTTAACCTCTGCAGGGCTTGGTTTTCTATAGCAGCTAGACTGCTATCAGGCAATTCATTAATTATGTCCTTTACAAAGATACACTAAAATTCTGAGCAGCCCTTTAAGTAAAATCAGTATTAAGTCAGGATCAGTGGTACACAATTCTGGAGTTTGATCCTCAGTGCCACATAAAAATAAACAAAATAAAAGCATGCTATCCATCTATAATTACAAAAAAAAAAAAAAAAGGCTGGGAATGCAGCTAAGTGGTACAGTGCCCCAGGGTTCTCCAGCACCAAAACAATAAACAAAACCTTTAGAAATGTATAATATCGAATCTGTGATAAATCCATCTTCCCATGTTAAGGGATGTGGGGCAGCCAGACCCCTTGGTTCTTTTACTCTCCCCAAGGCAAGGCCAGGGCTCTAGTTATGAGCCAGGCAGCAACAGTGCCTTCACCTCTAATGCCATTGCAAACACAAATTGCAGCTCAACTCAGGGTGCAGCCAAAGGAGCCCTTTAACACTCAACCTGCTTAGCACTGCCCACCTCAGTACATGGAACAAGAACGAAAAATGAGTCATCATCAGTGGCAGATAACCTCTCACCATGCTGTACCGTTTCTGCACACTTTTGGAAATGATGAACCAACAGGAAGAGGCTAAGCTATATGGGCTGTTGGCATCAAGAAAACAGCTCTAGGTATAAGGAGAGAGCTTTAGTATGAAGAGGCATTATCACATGTGTGCATCTCCTAATTATAAGGGGTCCAAACTTTCTAATAAAACCCCACTTCCTCTTACAATGACAAAGGGCCCAAGATCAAATTATTCCAGATTTGTACATGTTAAGTTCAAGAGCCTTTTTGGAATACAGAAATATTTCATAGTTTAGACAGAAACCTAGAGTGTAATGAATTCCCTTGGGAACAGTGCAATTAGAAGGACTACCCACAAAATTTCTACTGCAAGGACCCCATCTAGGGGAGTAGCCCTGCATATGGGACTGCCATGAGGCCACTGAAGCCATGAGCCTATACCACCAGTCTGACAGAGTGTGTTAATTATCAATGACTTGAATCTTCCTTTTGTGTTTCTGGGCCTACTGCATTTCTTATGCTCTTAGGGGTTTCTTATTCCCATTTCCTTAGAGGACCACGATACATGTAAGGTATTAGCCCTTTCCACATGACACATGCCAGGGATGCCCCTTGTTACTATCTTGGCCTGGTCTTCCCTGGCTCATGTACTGCTTCTAGAAAGGTGCTCTAAGCCAAGAGCAAAGGGATGATCTATAACACAGTTTCCTACTCAGTGCTCTGACTTGTCCATGTTAAGCCATTTATAATTTATTTGATTCATCTGTAATTCAAGTTTGTATACAGGGAGGATTGCATCTGGTTTTATTTCCTGTTGGACCTTTCTACCAGGCTTGCCAAGAAGCCACTCATCCCCCGTCTCATCACCCTAAAAGCCTGCTTCTTCCTCTTCATCCTGCCCCTCAACCTGCCATCTCTGGCCAGCCCCTTATATGCACTCAGACTGACTTCCGAGCTCCAGTATTTCCCCCTTAAGCCAATTCTTTATAAACTTACCTGAATAGTTGACCTACAAAGAGCTGCTTTATTTTCTAATAAAGAAATATTTTCTAGCCGCTTTATTTCCCATCCCTGGGTCTAGCTATGCCCAAGTGATGGCTTACCTCTTCACCCTAAAGGCTCAGTAGTGACATCACCTTCAGGAAGTCCCTGGGACCCCAGCCTCCAGCCCAGTGAAGTGCCTAGCTAATGCTTCCCAGCATTTCTGTTCATTAACACAAACCCTAACCACTATTGAGTAATGAGTATCTCCAACTAGACTCTGAACTCCAAGGGTAGGAATTGTGCACTGTTTTCCTGCAGGTCTAACACCCAGTGGTGGGACACTGTGTAAGTGCCTACAAAGCAGGAGTACTCATCATTATGCCCTTGACTTGCTTTGCCATTAAGCTGAAAATACTCACCTCCCCCACCACTCTCTGCTTCTTATCTGATTATACTCTGGGAAAATCTTGTTCAAAGTGCTATAAGAACTTATGAAAGCAGAACGGTCATGTGTACATGGGCCTCTTTATTCCTCCTCCTAATGGATTCATGCAGCCCAAACTGGTGGGTCAGCCATTTCATTTCCAACCATAACTGGGAATGGTAACAAGAGCAACAACCACAGGATTTTATTTGTCTCACGAACACAGCTCATCCATACCTTTTTTAGATCACCCTTCCCTTTTGCTGTTCTGTCTTTCCAAACAGGAAGCACCAGGCTAAAGGTGAGTACTCTCTAGTACTGAAGAGGTTTGCAGCATGAATATAAATGGCAAACAAAGCAATCAGAAATTGATGTTTTCATATTCCAGATATAGCTCCCATATTCCAATCATGAAAATCAGAGTAAACAGAATGACTAAGAAAAAAGCAGCCAGACAATGGGCTGCTTTCCTTTTAAACCCCACACGCCCCAAGGGAACCCTCTCACTTCCACTGGCAGCCACTGGTCTAGAATGAGCACCTTTACACCAACTTATAACCTGAAATTTAATTTTGCACAAAGGTCAAAGAGCACCATTCACAGAGATCTTATCTCCTACACTGAAATTTGCAATCCATAGCCATTCACTGGTGCCTCTAGCAACCAAATGAAAACCATGGACCACATGAAGTGTGCTTACTTACAGCTAAAGTTGAGCAGCAAAACTGGTTATTGTGTTATACAAGCTGCTTAATGAAATAGAGCAAATTATAACCTATAACATAATAAACAGCCTTATAGGCAGCAGTACCATGTTCCGTATTTTTCATCTGTCACCTCCTCATTTATTTTGGCCAATGAAGTAAACTGTTCACATGCAGAGCTAGCATTCCCAGATTCTCTACCTGAATTTGAGTGTGCAAGTAGTCCCCAAAAGCAGTGAGTTCCAAATTTAGGGAGCAAGGGGGGAAAAAGATAAGAGCCGATTTCAAAAAACTAAATATCAAAAACCCTCTTACAGGGAACAAAGGGCCACAACCTCCTGCTCTGAAACTTCACAGAATTCTGGAGGGCTCAGGACCACATGCCCGTGGCCTTAGGAAATCCCTATAGTTCCCTGGATTTGCCTCCTGTGAGAAGACCAGGGAAGAGTGAGCCGCAAGGTTGAATGGAGGCCTCCTCAGGCACCACTAACCCCAACCCCAACTTCTCCTAACAATGTGCCTGCATTTATTGTGAGCAAATTCAGGTTGGCTTTGTTTCCAGGATCTGGAAAGGCTATAGGCAGATTATTTAGGAGGCCATTCGACTGTCATAAACTCAGAACCAAGAGACAATGGTTATGAGCTGACAACATACGCCATTAAATACCAGCATTCTTTGAAAATAGGTCACCAGGAATTTCCAGTTAAAAATGTGATGAACACAGATGTCAGATTCTACTCTCTTCCACCACCCTTTCAAAAGAGGGCTGTTTTTTAAAAGACATATATCCATGGAAACAAAAAGAAAAGAGCCACAACAAAGAAACTTTTGGAAATTAGATGAATAAAAATTAACTTAGGGGCTGGGGTTGTGGCTCAGTGGTAAAGTGATCACCTAGCACTTGTGAGGCCCTCAGCACCACATAAAAAAAATAAAGATATTGTGTCCAACTACAACTAAAAAATGAACATTAAAAAAAACAAAACTTAAGCCAGAATAAGCTGTATAATAAACTTGCAATGGGGAATGCTGAAAAATATCTGATTTTCACCACAGGACCCATTCCCCCCCTCCCCCCAAGATTCAAGAACTGTTGCACTTATTTACATTTGGAAGCCAGGGTGGAGGATGGAGCCAAAATACAGGAGGAATTAAATCCTCATAGACTATTTAAGACGTAATTAGGCAAAACCACATGATCATCTTAACAGGTGCAGAAAATACACTTAAGAATCCCACACTCCTTCATGATAAAACCCCTCAACAAACCAGGAATGGAAGGGAACTTTCTCAACGATATAGGGGCATCCCTGAAAAGCCCACAGCTAATATTACACTCAAAAGTGAAAGGTCAAAAGATCCCCCCCTAAGATAAGGATTTAGACAGGGATGCCCACTGTCACGTCACCACTGCAGTCCAATACTGTCCTCGAAGTTATAGACAGAGTAATTATTAGTCAAGAAAAAGGGGGTTGGGGGAAAGCAAATAAATTGAAAAAAATAAATAAAACTACCTTCATTCTCAGATGATATGATCTCATATATAGAAAACCCTTTAAAAAACTACCAGAGCTAATAACCAAAAGCAGCAAAGGTATAGGATACACAATCCACACACAAAAACAGTTGTACTTTTAAACTCTATCACTGAAAAATCAGAAAGTGAATTTAAGACAATTCCTTTTACAAGAGCATCAAAAAGAATAAAAACCTTAGAAGCTGGTATGGTGGTACACACCTATAATTCCAGAGATACAGGAAGATCAAAAACTGCAAGGCCAGCCTGGGCAACTTAGCAAGACCCTGTCTCAAAATAAAATAATAGTAATAAGAAAAGCGCAGGTGGAGCTGGGGAAGTAGGCTCCGAGGTAGAGCTCCCCGGTACTGCAAATAATAAACAAAACTCTCAGAAATGAATTTAACCAAGCAAGTATAAGACTTGTACACTGAATACCACAAAACACTGTTCAAAGAAATTTTAAAAGTCCCACCTTCCAAACTGAAGGATGGAAGACTTAATATTATGATGATGGCAATATTCCCAAAGTAATCTTCAGATTCACTATGATCCTTACCAAAATCCCAATGGCCTTTTCTGCAGATATGGAAAATCTAATCCTTAAATTCACATGGAACAGTGATGGGTCCTAAACAGTAAAAACAATCTTGGAAAAAGAACAAAGTTGGAGGAAGCACACTTTTCGATTTCAAAACTCACTATACAATAACGTGGCCCAGCAAAAGGACAGACATATAGACCAACAGAGCAGGAGAATTCAGAACCCAGAAACAGCCATCCTACATCTATGGCTAACTGATTTTGACAAGAGTGCCAAGACCACTCAGTAGGGGGTCAACAAATGGTGCTTTCCACAAGCACAAGGATGAAATTAGGCCCCTATCACACACACACATCATGCCCCAAGTCATTTAAAAATGGACCGAAGTCCCACATGTCAGAATCAAAACTTTAAAACACAAAAGAAAACAGCTAAGTCTTTGTGACCTAGGATTTAGCAAAGGTTTCTCAGATGTGATACCAAAATTATGAGCAACAAAGGAAACATAGATATTTGGACTCCATCAGTTTGAGCACTAAGAGACAGCCTCATATATCTGGTAAGAGTTTGGTGTCCAGAATACAAAATAATTCCTACAATTTAACAAGAAGATAAATAACCCAATTAAAACACAGGAAAAAGAAACAAACATTATCCGAAGATATACAAAAACACATGAAATAATATTCAACAGCACAGTGTCATTTGGGAAATGCTGATCAAAACAAAATGAGATGCCATTTCACACCCACTAGAATGTCCACAGTTTTAAAAAAGGAAAATAACAAATGCTGGCAAGAATGTAGAGAAAGTGGAACTCTCATATGTGTTATTGGTGAGAATGTAAAATAGTGCAGCCACTTTGAAAAACTTTCTGTGGGCTCTGAGGTAGAGCGGTTTCTCAAAAAGTTAAACAGAGAATTACCATATGACCTAAAAACTCTACTCCTAGGAATATACTCCAAAAAGTGGAAACAGGTGCTCAAATAAAATCTTGCACACAAATGTTCACAGCAGCACTAATTCTTAAGAGCCACCACGAAGAAACAACTGAAATGTCTATCAACAGAGGTTAGGTAAATAAAATTGGGTACATATATACAGTGTAAAATTATTTAGCCATAGAAAGGAAGGAAATATTGATAAGTGCTACAGCATGATGAACCTCAAAGACATTATGTTAATTCAAAAAAAGGCAGACACAAAGGGCCACATGCTGCATTATTCCAATGATAAGAAATGTCCAGAACAGGCAAATCCAAAGGCAATAAACAGATCAGTGGCTGCCAAGGGGTGGGAAGAAAGAAAAATGGGGCCTGACTGCTTAATGGCTACAGGGTTTCCATTTAGGGTGATGCAAAGTTTTGGAACTAAATAGACAGTGGTGTTGACTGCACAACACCATGAATGTACTTAATACCAACTAACCGCACAATTCAAAATGTTTAAGATGGTAAATTTTATATGCATTTTACCAAAATACAGAAAAAAAGCTGCGAGCTGCCATGCCTATCCCCTTTCTGCTCTCACCCCCCAAAAATGAAGGGTAAACTGAGGTTCCTCTAGACTCAATGCTTCTCTGCACTGACAACCCTTCCCCTCAACTCTCAAGTGAGGCAGATTCAATTCCCTTCCCTGGGAATATAAAACCCAGTGAAAAGACCAAAAAGGATGACAGGGAAGGTTCCTAGGGACGCGCTGACCAGCCATCACCCCCAGTTGATAAGATCGGGCAGGGTGGGAGGGAGTCTATGAATAGAACAGGAGGTCACTGTTCAAAAGGGAAAAAACGCTCAAGGGAATTTAAAATAGAGTAGCCAAACTAAAATACAAGCAGGTACACACCTGTTCGAAAAGACCGAGGTAATCTAGCCGGGAAAACAGAACATAAATTAGGGCTCTAGCACCAAGAAGCCTAGCTCGGTGGCGCACGCCTAAAATCCCAGCGCCTTGAAAGGCGGGAGGACCGCGAGTTCAAGGCAAATCTAGGCAATTTTGCAAAACCCTGTCCAAAAAAAAAAAAAAAAAAAAGGAAAGGAAAAATATCTTTTCAAGAGGGCGGAAGTGTAGCTCAGTAGTAAAGCACACCTGGGTTCAATACCCACTACCCCGCCCCCCAAAAAAATAAAGGAAAAGAAATCCCACAGTAAACAGGCCAGAAGACACTCCCCAAAACTAACGGCCACGAGTGTTCAGACTCAGCGCCACTGCGAAGCATCCAACGACGGACAGCGACCATGGACAACGCGGGCCAAGGCCCGCGAGCTGGGGCGCGCGCGAAGGCAGGCAGCCGGGACCGGCGACCCAGCCCGCTCAGCGCCCCGCCAAGCACCTGCGACCGTGGGTCTGTGCCACAGCGCTGGGCTCCGGCGGGGGGTCACACCGGGCTTGGGAGCTCGGGGAACCGGGGTCCGGGTTCTGGAGCGGGGCTTGGGCACCAGGGCTCCCGGGGAAACCCGGGTCGGGTTCGGGTGCTCTAGGACACTGGGAGCTTGGGAGCCAGGCTTAGTCACCAGCGCGCTCAAGGGGAACGGGGGACCAGGCTCCAGAACCAGGACGCTCAGAAAACCGAGGACCCGGCTCAGGCACTAGCGCGCTTGGGGGCCGGGCTTGGGCACCAGGGGCCGGACTTCGGCACCAGCAGGCTACGGGCACCGGGGGAAGGGGGATACAAGGGCGCCGCGGCCTGGCCGCGAGCAGGGGCGACGGGCGGGCCGGGACAGAGACCGTTGGCGGCTCCGCAGTTCGGTCCTGCTGCCACCGTCTCCGCCCACTGTGAGGGTCGCCCCCGGCACAGGCGCAACCCCGGGGGGGGGGGGAACCCTGCCCCCGCCCCCGCCCCGGCCAACCCAGCAGAGCTCACCTGCCTCGCGCCGCTGCCTCAGGCCTGGTCCGCGCCGCCCAGGCCAGTCCCGAAGGATCCCGCCGTGCCAGCCAATCGCGCGCTGCGCCGGGGCCAGGGACGGGAGCAATGCGAACGTTAGCCAATCCGGAGCCCTCCACCTAAAGCTCCCAGCCAATGAGGAGACAGCTGCGGGCAGCGGTCGCAAGGGCCGGGCCGGAGCTAGGGAAGGGCAGGAGGGAAGGGCGGGACCCGGATTGAGTTGCGGGGCGGGGTAGGCCCGCCTCGAAAGTGGTGGTGGGGGGCGGGTTGCGTTTTGGGTGTTGAGATGTCTTGTTGGAGGGTCAGCATTTCCCCAAGGGGTCGCATCGGAGGAGGGGTTTTACCTCCGGGTCTTTCATTCTGGTGAAGGGTCTCTCGGGGAAGGGTCTTATCTTCGGCCAGGGTCTCAGGTCCAGAACGAGGTCTTTCCCCAGAAGGGGCGCCCCTCCTTTGAGGTGCTCTCTAGGAGCCCTACTCCCCTCCTGGCCCTGCCGGCGCTGTAGCCAGGCCCTTTCAGATCCACCCAGCCAGAGGGTTCTTGCTGCACCCCGCGCTGTGACCCTCCCTGTGCAGCTGCCCTGAGCTCCATCCCAGTGCCTCTGCCGGGGTCAGGAGCCCTCTGGACTGTGCCGCTTTGGGACCGTGCATCTGGTGTCTGCCTTCGGCGGGACAAGCACCCCAAGAGGCTGGTACCTACTGGAGACAACGTGAACCTCCTTTTGGTTTCTCTCCTGGCTGCGTGAGGGACGTGGATGGTGGCAGGCGGGGGACGGCTGACTTGTAGGTCTGCCCTTGGATTTTCACTAGTGCCCTTTCCTACCCGCATGGGCAAATATGGGTTGGTTGTCTGCATTTTTTAATTGAAATATAATTTATAGACCATACGTTAACCTTCTTACAGTGCTTTCCTTGATTTGTTTTGACAAATACAAGTAGTTGTATTTGTCTGCTGCCATAATAGAAATATGGAACATTTTCCTCACCCCAAAAAGTTCCCTCCTCCCCTTGGGGTCACTGCCCTCTGCCCAACCCACCCACTGTCTTCTGTCCTCTATCCCTGCCTTTCAGAAGGTGCTGTGAATGGAATCCTTTCAACATGGTTTCTTTTACTTAACCTGAACCTTTTTTTTTTCCCCTTCTTCTTTTGAAGTGGGCTGTCTCCAGGCTGGCCTCCAATTCCTGGGCTCAAGCAGCTAGCTCCTCTCACCCTCCTAAGCAGCTGGGACAACAAGCAGTTGCTCTTGTGGGCAACTTTTGAACCTCATCCATGTTGCACGCATCTGTCCCCCTTATGCACTAGTATTCTACAGTTTGTTGATCTGTCCCATTTAGTAGTTGACAGGTTTGCAAAGGGCCAGTTGGTAGACATTTGAGGCATTATGGGCCATGTGGTCTCCATAGCAAATGTTCAAGTCCACATTAGGGAAAGTAGGTGCCAGGGAAACTTCACCACAGGTGGCTGGCTGGCTCCACAGGCCCTGTGGCTATAGTCTGTTGGTGGACATCTGGTTTTTTTCCAGCTTGGGACTATTATGATAGAAGCCTCCATAAACCTTCACTGGTAGACATTTCTCATATGGACATTTCTCTTAGTTCTCTAGGTTTATTATCTGTTCCCTACTTTTCTCTTGATAATGGTTTGGATATACAAAATTTGACTTTTTTAGTAGTGCATTTGTTTCAGCTGCATATACGTTACTGTTCCAACCCTAGATTATAAAATCTCTCTGTAGGGGAAAGATTTTGACACATGGTTGTATCCTGCAACCAGAGCCCACTACCTGAGTCTCTCACTAGAGATGACAGACATTCAAATCCTAGGCCTTCACCTCTGAGAGTGCTGGCCAGCATGCACCCAGACTGAACAAGGAAGAAACAGGAGGTTTGGGGGGCGCTGTGTCCACGAACCTTGGTCTGGGTTTCTCTGCCTGGACAGCCTCACTTCAGAGGAAGACACTGGCTGCACACTGTGCTCCCATCTGCCCTACGATGTCTAGCAGGACAAGTGGTATGGCCATTCCCGTTTCTCAGCAAGGGAAACTGAAGCAGGCTCAGATAGCAGCCTGTCTGGAGTGAGACTGGCACAGGGACTATGTGGCTAGGCAGGGCTCTCTGTCATCAAGGCCACTGTCTGCTGCAGGGCCTGGGGCAGCCAGGCTTGTTTTGCTTAGCTCCCAGGAGGCAGGAATGTTTATTTCTCAGTGATCTCACACCTCAGACTTGGCAGCATTTCTGCCTTTCAGTTGTAAACAGAACCCGATTCCTGAGAGAGGAGTAAGGTCAGGATGGGAAACCTGAGCCCGGAGGCTTCTGCCATCTGGATTAGGGTGCTGCAGGGATCAGGGGGCAGGGCCAGCAGAGAATTGGGTGAAGGAAAATAAAGCAGCCCACCCTTGGGCTCCTGAAATCCCTTCCTCTTAAGGAAACAATTGGGCTTCTCCACATGCTGGTCCTCAGCCTCCTGGCTTCTGGTTCCTGCTTTAACACCACAGAGGAAATGGTCTCTGTCCCTGGTGGTTGTGCCCTGCGGCTAGCGGGAGAGGCTCCTAGTCCTGCTGTGGTTTGGGGTGTGGAAGTCCTTAGAGAGTGGTAAAAGAACTAGGCCGAGAGATGAGATGACCTCCCTTAGCCAGCTTTTCCAAAATCCAGAATTCTTACACCAGAGGTCACTACCAACAAGGGCTCCTCTCTGTTTTGGCTTGCCCTGCATCCCTACAACCACTACCAAAAGCATTGCTCAAGATGAGAACAGTCCTCGTTCCCTCAGGTGGGGTATGTCCCTTCAGTACAGAGCTTTATGAGAGGGACTCACCTTAGGTGGCAGGACCTGGAGAGACTCCAGGAAAGGGTTTTCCCTCTCAGTTTCTGGAGGCTCCAGGTGTTCCTGGGCCTGCGGCCATAGCATACAGAGGTCAGTCTTCGCCGGGCTCTCACTGGGTCTCAGTGTCTCCTCTTTCTTCATTTCTCCTTTTACTAAAGGACACTTGTCATTAGATTTAAGGCCCACCCTACACCAGGATGAGCTCATTCTGAGATCTCTACCTTAATTACATCTGCAAAAACCCTCATCCCAAGTAAGTTCATACTGGATGCTCTGTCTTTTGGGGGCTACTGTTCTGTCTCCTACAGGTGTTTAACAAATCTTCTAAGAGACATCCTGCCCCTGAGTTCTGCACTAAGTAAACCCGCTTGCTCTTTTTTATTCAGCAACTGAGAAGGTTTTCTCAGTTTTCTGCACTCCCTCCCTCCACCCAGTCTCTTCTGCCTGAGCCTATCCTCGCCACACTGCAGAAATCACTCACTTGTGGAGGCCACTAGCAGCTCCCACTTACGAAGTTGGGGGCTAGTTCTCAGGCCCCGGCGTCCCTTAACTTTTGGCATTTGACCCTGGCCGTATCTGGATATCCACCTGTCCCTGGCTTCTTTGTGACTTCTTTTCAGGATCCTTCTGTCCCTCCCACCACCAGACGCGGATGTCCCTGAACCCCAGATACAAATGTCCCCTACCTATTCTTGGAGTATCTCGTGGCATCTCCAGCTTGACATGTCCAAATTGAAATTCCTGGCCTCACTCAACCCTTCCTTCCCAAGTCTTCCTTCCTCACATCAGTCAAGGACAACCTGTTCCTTCTCTTCCTGAGCCCAAAGCCCTGGGGTCCCCTTGGTCCCTCCCTTTGTCACATACACCCTTGGGTGATGCTCTGACTCTACCTTAAAAACAGATGCAGGATCTTATCTTCCCCTCGGTTGCTAACCCAACCCAAGCCACTCTCAGTCCTGGCTGGATTACGGTGGCCCCACACAGCTGGCCTGGCCTCCCTGCCTTCGGATTCCCCCAGGTAGTACGGCAGCTGGGCAGGTCCAATCATTCCAGACCCAACCTATGGGGGCTCCCAGGAGAAGCCCAAGGCCTAACTGTGACCTTCAATGACCTCTGCCCTGTTTTTACTTCATTGTTTTTCAATTTAGGTAAAATCCATGTGACATATAATTAACCATTTTATGAGAATGTTCAAAGGTACAGTCACTATGGAAACCAGTATGGCATTTCCTCAAACAATTAAAAACATGCCAAGTGCGATGGTGCACACCTGTAATCAGAGCTACCTGGGAGGATCCCAAGGTTGAGCCTGGCCTAGGCAACTAATGAGACCCTGTCTCAAAATAAAAAGGGCTGGGAATGTTCCCAATGGTAGAGAATCCCTGGGTTCAGTCCCCAGTACCCCCCCACACACACACACACAATCAATTAAAAATACAATAAGCATAATTACCATAGGACCTTAGCATCCAGCAATTCCAACTTCTGGGTCTACATCCAAAAGAATTGAAAGGAGGATCTCAAAGAGATAATTAATTAGTCACCTATGTTCACTGCCTGAAGGCAGAAACCACTCAAGTGTCCATCTATGATGAGTGAATAAAGAAACTGTGGTGCACACCTGTAATCCCAGCAGCTTGGGAGGCTGAGGCAGGAGGATCACAAGTTTGAGGCCAGCCTCAGCAACTTCATGGGACCCTGTCTCAAAATATAAAAAGGGCTGAGGATGTGACTCAGTCATAAAGTGCCCCTGGGTTCAGTCCCCAGTACCAAAAGAGAGGGGAAAAAAGCTAACTGTGGTGTACACACGGAGTAGAATTTATCCACCCCCCCCAAAAAAAAAGCAGAGGCTGACAAATGCTAATGCATGGTCAAATCTTAAGAACTTGATACTCAGTCAAATAGCCAGACACAGAGGGATCAATCGTGTGATTCCACTTCTGTGAGTTCCTGGAGTTGTCAGATCTAGAAACATGAAAGCACGAGGAAATGGAGAGTTTTTTAATGGGCACAGAGTTTCAGTTTTGCCAGATGAAAAAGTTCTAGAGACCAAGGGTGGTGACAGCTGCACAGCAAGGAGAATGTGTTTCCCACTACTGAACAGTCCACTTAAAAATGGTAGCGAAGGGAGGCATGGTGGTGCATGCTTGTAATCCCCAGTGACTTGGGAGGCTGAGGCAGGAGGACTGCAAGTTGGAGGTCAGCCTCAGCAACTCAGGGAGGCCCTAAACAACTCAGCAAGACTCTGTATCAAATATAAAATAAAAAGTGCTGGGATGTGGCTCAATGGTTAAGTACCCCTGGGTTCAATCCCCAGTATCCAAAATAAATAAATAAAAACAGTAGTGACTGTAACTTTTCTTTTTTTTTCCCTCTCTCTCTTTCTTAAGTACTGGGGATTAAATACAGGGGCTCTACCACCAATTTATACCCCCGGTCCTTTTTCTTTTTTTTTAGTGGAGGGGTGGGTACCAGGGATTGAATTCGCTGGGATTATAGGTGTGCGCCACTATACCTGGCATGACGGTCACTTTCTGTAATGTGTATTTTACCACAGTTTTTAAAAACTAACCATTTTAAGTATGCACTTCAGTAGAATGTAGTCCATTTATAATGTGGTGCAGCCATACCTACATGGAGTTCCAGAATCTTCCATCAACCCAAAAGGAAACCCAGTGTCCCCTAAGGGAGTTAGTCAGTCCCATTGTCCCCTCTGGCTTAGTTTTAACTCATCACTGATTTACTAATTTATCTCATTTGATGACTGTCTCCTACTGTGAAAACACAGCCACCTCATGGGATGGCATCTCTCTGTCCTGCCTGCTGTTGGGCACACTCAGGCCTTCATGGGCAGCTTGGTACTGAGCTTCCATAATGAAGACTGAGAGTCTCTGTATCTGAGTGTCCAGCTGGGCAGCGTGGGCTTGATGCAGATGAGCTGGTGACCCTGCGTGGTGTTTTTAGAAAACACGAGTTAGTGGCCAATATTAAAAGATTAAAGGGCTTTAATATTTTTTCCCATGACTATGTCTTTTTAAATGGGCTTAAGAAAAAAAGAGAAATTAGTCAAAAAAAAAAAAAAATCTACTTTATGAGAAAGAAAAACCAGGATACAGTTTATGCCAAATTGTGAAGCAGAATCACAACACATTCCTGGAAGGGGCCACCCCCACTAAATTGGGGGCCAAATCCCTTAAATAAGGAGTGAGGCCATTTTTTCCCCCCAAGCTCACCTTCGGGCAATGGAGAGGTCCAGGGGACATGACTTGGTTGCTACTGGCTGCAGCCATGGTGTTCAGCTGATTTTCAGAGATAAAGTGCCACAGAGGTGATCGCAGCTGTGTTTTTACAGCTTCCCATAGACATGTCAGAATAGCTCCCTCTGTGCAGCCACGTCCTGGGGCAAACAGATGCTCCAGCCTGTCCCTCTGGCTCATTATCTCCCCTGCATGTCCTCCGGGCACTGAGACTGGACATGGATCCAGCTGCCCACTATGGCCCGTGGCTTGGATCGTGGGAGGAGCTGCATGACATCCCAGGGACAGCTTGGGGAGGCGGTGGAGACCTGGCTGCAGAAGGTCCCAGTGTGCCTTCCCTGCTGTGCTGCAGCTGAGCCACTAGGCACTCTCAGCTTGGCACTCTCAGGCAGAGACCCAGGACTCTAATATTAAAAATCTGTTCTTCCAGCCAGGCGCAGTGGCACAGGCCTATAATCCAAGTGGCTCCAGAGGCTGAGGCAGGAGGATTGAGAGTTCAAAAAGCCAGCCTCAGCAAAAGCAAGGAGCTAAGCAACTCAAAGAGACCCTGTTTCTAAGTAAAATACAAAATAGGGCTGAGGATGGGGCTCAGTGGTGCCCCTGAGTTCAATCTCCAGTACCAAGAAAAAAAAAATCTGGTCTTCTAACTTCTCTTGAGAAATCAGAGTGGCTGCCAGTACCAGCCTGTCCCATGGTCCCACCCAGTGGGCAGATGGGTGGGGCTTGCTCCTCTCCAGGGGTCCAGCTGCAGACTTATTCAGCCCTCAGACATTTGAGGATTTGTAGGGCTCAGAAACTAGTCAGCCAGGCGGCCCAGGCCACCCGGAAAGCAGGGTCTCGTGTGGATGGAACCCTCCATCCGACTGTAAGCCCACCTGTCCAGGGCTTTACCTGTTGAGAAAAAGGGGCAAGATGAAAACAGAGGCAACAAGGGGTCAGCCAGGCTGGGCTTCTGTTCTGTTGGCAAAGCATGGTCCTGGGCCCTTGGGCTCAAGGCCACCTGCCAGAACTTGCGTAGGAAAGTTAGAGGGCTGGGGACCCAGACACAGCTCTGACAGACCCCGAAACCACAGGACTACAAGATATAATAGATCATTCCACACACTTACCAGCACTATTTTTTATTTTATTTGTAAACACAGAAAACACGAAAGAAAGGTGTTTCTTTGAAAACAGGTACCGTTTGGTATCATTTACCTCTCTGGCACATAAATGATATTTTTAAATCAAACAACCATAGAGCTAACTAACAATGGCAATCAGTAGTAATCCTTAGTGGGAATAGTGAGAAAAAATAATATATCTTCTTATAATCCTTAGTGCATAGTAATTTTACAAAATAAAAATTACATATGTACATATATATATTTTTGTTATTGGGGATTGAAACCAGGGATGTGTTACCATTGAGCTACACCCCCCACCCTTATTATTTTTTATTTAGAGACAGGGTTTTACTAAATTGCTGAGGCTGCTCTCAAACTCGCGATCCTCCTGCCTCTGCCTCCCGAGTCGCTGGGATTACAGACGTGTGCACTGCACCCAGCTAAAAAATAATATTTTCTGATTCATAAATTTAAAGCCTTTAAAAACTCTTTATTAGATATTCAAATCTCATACGCATGTGAAATATGTAAAAATACAGTTATTGAGGAAACTACAGATTCACCTAAGCGATGAGATGTTTTGCGGGACACAGTACAATATCATGACCAGGACAAAGACAGGGAACATCTATCTGCCAGTCCTATTCAGGTGCCCCCAGCTCACTTCTAGTCATGTATGCACCAGGGAGTCATCACTGTTCTGGTCCCTTAAATCCCAACCACTTGTCTGCCCCGAGTTTCTAAAATTCTGATTTCCACAACATCATATAAGTGAACTGGGTGGTATGTGCCATTTCAAGGTGAACTTTTTTCATTTAGCATTATTCTCTGGAGTTTCCTCCAGGTTGTATGTATCAATCTTTTGTTCCTTTCTAATGCAAGAGTCAAAGAGGAGAAAACAAATCACAATGGGGTTAATGAAACAATATTGCCTGTATTTCATAATGAAATAATGAAACAATATTGCCTGTATTTCATAAAAAATGGCAGTGGCTCATTTCTGTCTGTCCCCTGAGGTGGCAGGATTTTCACCTGGTTCCCTGTCCTGACCATCTTTCTCTGAACTTCCCATGGTGGCAGTGTCTTCCTCCCTTGCACAGGAGAACAGAGCACAGCAACATGCGTGACCCCATGCACAGCTCTACCATGTGAAGTGCTGACCTGCTCGTGGCTGGCAGTGCCCATTGCGGTGCCACCTCCCCAGAGCCCCAGGCTGGACTTGTGGGGATTAACTTCTGCCTCTAAGAAAATGTTCATCCAAGGCTGGGTGCTGTGGTGCATGCTTGTAATCCTAGCGACTTGGGAGGCTGAGGCAGGAGGATCGCAAATTCAAGGCCAGCCTCGGCAACCCATGAGACTCTTGTCTCCAAATAAAAAAAAATAAGGGGCTGGGTTTGTGGCTCAGTGGTAGAATACATTGCATATATGAGGCACTGGGTTGGATCCTCAGCACCACATAAAAATAAATAAAATCTTTTTTAAAATAATGTTTTCAAATATTTAAAAAATAAAAAACAAAAAGGGCTACAGTTGTAGCTGAGTAGTCAAGCCACTTGTGTCAACAGGCTTATTTTAGTGACCGGCTGTTTGTAAATTGGGCTCCTTGCCTCTATAAATTTATTTTGTGGGCTGTCCTTGTTTAGAATGTCATTTTTAAACGCTGGAGCATCCTGGGAGCTGAATGTCAGGAAAGATGCTTTTAGAGCAAATGAAATGCAAACCTGAAACCAAAGAAAGATTGCCACGTAAGTTAAAGCTTGGCTGAGGGAAGGAGAAAGTCGTGTCCCACTGCGCTGCCCTTTCTGGTGACAATGAGTTCCGAAGTATCTCATTTCCAAAAAGCAAGTTGTTGTGGGTTTCATCACAACCCACAGAGAGCAAGGAGCAGTTTAGAGGCAGTGCCCTTCACCTGGCCTCTTTGAAAAAACACAAACCTCTGCTGTCCTGGAACCCCTCTCTCTGTTTTAACAACCCTCAGTGTATTTCCAAACTAGGAAAGAAGATTCTTCTTGTCCCATACTTAGAAAAACTAAGATTTATGACAGACTAGCATTATAAATCTTTCTTTGACAAAGTCACAGCTGATACTAGAAGACCCCTCAGGTGGGGCTGGGGTTGTGGCTCAGTGGTAGAGCGCTTGCCTAGCAGGTGTGAAACACTGGGTTCCATCCTCAGCACCAAATAAATACATAAATAAAATGAGCTGGGCATGGTGGCACACGCCTGTAATCCCAGCGGCTCAGGAGGCTGAGGCAGGAGGCTCACAAGTTCAAAGCCAGCCTCAGCCACAGTGAGGTGCTAAGCAACTCAGTGAGACCCTGTCTCTAAATAAAATATAAAATAGGGATGGGGATGTGGTTTCTGTAGCCAAGTACCGCTGAGTTCAATCCCCTGTAACCCCCCCAATAAAATAAAATAAAAAAGGTATTTTCATTTACAACTAAAAATATTAAAAAATAAACAAACAAACCCTCAGGCAGCTTTCATTTTCCCTTCCTGGGAAGGACAGTCTCACTGCAGGATGACCAACATTTGCATTAGAAACCTCAGGTCTCGGTAAGTAAGCAAGTCTTACCTCATTCTTGGTGCTGTGGACGAGGGGAGCCAGGCAGGAGAAAGGGGCCCTATTTTCATATTTGTTGGTGATAAGATGGCAGACAGACGGAATCTGCCAGAATCTACGTGTGCACTGCAGCCAAACCTACAGATGGACAGAGTGTGGTCTCATTTGGACAAGATGTCTACACTGTTTTTTCTTCTTATTTGTGGTGCTGGGAATGGAACCCAGGGTCTGTGCATGCTAAGCTCTGTACCACGGAGCTATCCCAGACCACGTGTTTTCTTTAGTTTCATTGAAATCTTCACAGAAATAAGACAATTTGAAACTTCTCTCTCTCTCTCTCTCTCTCTCTCTCTCTCTCTTTCTTTCCCAAGTAACCAAGAGCTGGATGAAAATTTCCCCTAGAATTAACCCCAGGAGTTGATCAGCCCAGTTCTCTGGCAGTATTGACGTGCACAGCCAACTCAGCTTGGAAGGTGTCCAGGAAAGGCATTTGTTCAAAGCTCAATGATCTGCAATGTTTACCACTTTTTTTTTTTTTTTTAATCTTAAATAAGATAGCAATAGCCCTCGTGTGCTGGGCATTTTCTATTACAGGTCTTGCACTCTTTGGAGTCTTTGTCCAGAACAGCTCTATGAAGGCAAGGACGCAGCTCTTAGAGAGATGGACTGCCCCTGTTCACTCTGGGAAGAGCTCCAGATCTAGCACACACCCAACGCCAGGGACTCCCTGCCTGAGGCCTTAGTCCCCATGCAAACCACATCACACCAAGCTCTTAAACAGAAATCACTTGAATCCCATCACCCAGAGGCCCTGTCATTCTTCTATGAACACAGGCGTATATTTTCATGCAAGTGGGTCCTAGAGACTGGTGTTAGAATCTCCTCTCCTGCCTATCAGAACCTGGATGTTCTGCCCTGTGCACAGAGGTCAGCACTCAGTGCAAGGGGAAGAATGAGTCCAGAGAAGTGTCCCCTTTCCATCTGTGACCCTTCAATGACTCATGGAGAAGCACAGAAAGAATGTAGGTGGAGAGAGGGGCGAGGTGCCACAGACTGAGGCTTCCACAAATTTGGGGAAGGCGGAAAGCTATAGAATGCACGAGTGGGTGGCATGGAGGAAGTGCATCCCAGAATAGGCACCCTGCGGGCTGAGCAGAGTCCTAGTCTTCCCAGGGGTCTGGGCTCAGGGGGCAGGTCCAGCACCTGGCTGGAGCAGCTGTCCCCTCCCCTCCCCTGGCCCTGAGCAAGTGGCAGCTGGCTGGCTCTCTGGCCACAGCCAGAATCCACTTCTCCAGAAAGGCAGGGCAACTGGCGTGGGAGGGTTTCTGAGCAGGTTGGGGCTTCCCAAGCAATTCCTTCATTGCTCCTGCCCTGGGGGGGGACTCCCAGCACCCCAACTTTCCACAGCTCACAAGAATGGACACCTGGAAACGAGCCTTGGATAAAGAGTGCTAGTCAACCTTTCTACTGAGGAGAGAGGCCCGTGGAGAAAACTCAGTCACCTGGAATAGTTAAGCAAGTGTTCGTCCCTAAGTGGAAGATCCAAGGGAACTGGCATTAGGAAAGAGAAGGACCAAGAGATGTGACCAGGAGACAAAGGAGAGCTCTGGAAATATCCTAATTTAACTCTTCAGGGAGATTTGAAGTAATATCTTAGAACAAGTTCATGTTTCAAGATTTTTTTTTTTTTTTTTTGTACTGGGGATTGAACCCAGGGATGCTTAATCACTGAGCTACATCCCCTTGTTATTTTTTAATTTAATTTAATTTTATTTTTTTGAGACAGGGTTTCACTAATTTGATGAGGCTGGCCTCAAATTTGTGATCCTCCTGACTCAGCCTCCTGAGCTGCTGAGATTAAGATCTTGTTTAAGGGACTGGGATTGTGGCTTAGTGGTAGAGTGCTTGTCTCGCACGTGTGAGGCACTGGGTTCAATCCTCAGCACCAACTAAAAAGTAAATAAGTCAAATAAAGGTATTGTTTACAAATAAAAAAACATTTTAAAAAAAGATCTTGTTTTAAGATCTTAAAACAAGAATCAGATGCTGTGAAGAAGGAAAAATTATGCGAGAAAGAGTTTTTGAAAAATCAATGTTTAGTGGACACGGGCCATAAAAATTTGACAGAAGTCTTCACTGAAAAATTTTAAATGATTTTTTTTCCCAAAAAGCATCTATAACAAAATTAATAAGCAAGTTCAAGCCTGGGAGAATATATTCTTAATACACGTATCTCAAATAACTTGTACTGAGGATACAGAGAGTCCCCAATGTGGGATGGTTCCATGTAGGACAGCTTAACTTTACAACACTTTACAAGAGCAATGCACTTCCAGTGGAAACCAGATGTTCAGTTCGGATCTCCTGGACTGGCAGTGTGTGGTAAGATCCTCTCTCCTGATTCGGGCTCCCACTTGGCACCAATTGACACCACAGTGAGCAGTGTTAAGCGTTTGGTAGTCGAGGTCATGACTGTATTCCCAAATGACAATGAGTCTGTTGAAAAAAAATCCCATTGTAAATTGAAGAGCATCTGTGCAAAGAACTCACAATCTAATAGGAAGACAACACAGCTCAGAAACAGGTTAAAAATGGACATTGTATCAAAGATACAGCAAAAACTAATGAGCACATAGAGATGCTCATCATCATCCATCCCAATGGAAGCACAGAGCATGTGGGGGCCCACTGCATCCCACTAGAAGGGCTAACGTTTAACCAACTGGCCATTCATTGCCAAGTGAAGGGAAAGATCTGGAGCAGTTGGAACCCTCAGACATCCCTGGAGGGAATGTCAGATGGTGAACAGAACAGCACGTTGTCATCATATTAAACATATACTTACTGCCAGGTGTGGTGGCACACTCCTGTAATCCCAGCGGCTCAGGAGGCTGAGACAGGAGGATCGTGAGTTCAAAGACAGCCTCAGCAAAAGCAAGGCAGTAAGCAACTCAGTGAGACCCTGACTCTAAATAAAATACAAAATAGGGCTGGGGATGTGGCTCAGTGGTTAAGTGCCCCTGAGTTCAATCCCCAGTTAAAAAAAAAAAAAAAAAAAAAAAAAAGAAGAAAAAAGAAACAAACCAACAACAACAACAAAAACCCTCCAAAAACATATACTTTTACCATGTCATCCAGCAGTCGCACTCCTAGCTACCTGACTGTTTTAGTCATCACTGAGACCAAAAGACCTGACAAGAACAACATAGAGGAGGAAAAGTTTATTCTGGCTCACAGTTTCAGAGGTTCATGATGGATGGACTCCATAGCTTGGGCCTGAGGTGAGACAGAATGCTGTGACAGAGGAAAGCAGCTCAGGACATGGTAACAGGAAGCAGAGAGCTAGCTCTGCTTATAATCCCCCAAGTCATGCCCCCAGTGAACCACTTCCCCGAGCCAGATCCCTCCTGCCTACAGTTACCGCCCAGTTAATTCCTATCAGGGGCTTAATTCACTGATTGGGTTATACCTCTTGTAATCTAATCATTTCACCTCTGAAAATTCTTGCATTGTCTCACACGTGAGCTTTTGGGGGACACCTCATATCTAAACCATGACACTGCCCAAGTTTAATGAAAACGCCTGCCCACACTAATACATAGAAATGCTTAAAACAGCATTGCTCAAAGTGGAACTGGAAAACTCAACTGTCCCTTGGCTGGTAAGCAGACGAAAACTGTGGCAAATCCGTGCAGCGCACACCACTCAAGCAATAAAAATGGAACAAACTATTATGTAGGCGACGTGGGTGTCTCAAAACTCAGATACAAGAGCTCATGCTGCATGATCCCACTGATGTGACAGTTAGAGAGCTGAGTCTGATTTACAGTGACAGAAGGCAGATCTGGGGTTTGCCCAGGGCTGAGGCTGAGGGTGGGGAAGCCTAGAAAACCTCTCGGGTAACGGAAACGTCCTCTGTCTTGCTGTGGTTGTGATTACACAACTGTATATACTTGCCAAAATATGCACCTTAAATTGGAACCATCTCGTTTCATGTACATTAAATTTCAATAAAGTCGATTAAAAGGAGAAGAGACTTTAAAAGAGTAAAAGATGGTAATAAAAGGGTCAATCAAAGGGGTTATAAAATAAAGACAAACACACCTGCTGTGGTGTCTGGAGTCCTTGCCACTTGGGAGGCGAAAGCAGTTGTAGGCTGAGGCAGGAGGGTCACTTGAGCCCAGGAGTTCAAGGCCAGCCTGGGCAATAGAGCCAGACCTTGACTCCAAAAAGAAAAGAAAAGATTAAAAAAAAAAAAAAGACAAATAACTCTTTTAGGACCTAGAAAAAGATCACGAAAAGGAAAGAAGGAAGTGAAGAAAAAGAGAAATCAGATGAGAGTTGATAAGAGACGTCAGGGACCCGTCCAGAATGTTCCACATCAGATACAAAGAGTCTGCAGAAAGAAAGCCGAGACAACAGGGAGGAAGTCCCTCGAGGGGACAAAACCCAAACTCATTTGTAGAGGAGAAAGGATCTAAGACATTCCTTCTCAAGATGTTTTGACCTCACTCAGCCAATCCAGAGGGAAGTCGTGAATGGAGAAAGCAGCCGGCCAGCCAAGCACTGGGCCCACCTGGAAGCCTATGCTGGCCCCCCGATGGCAGTTAGTGGGCTTTGAAGGCAGCAGGTCCAGAGGGCTTTGAGAGGGACACTTTCCAGAGAAGGGCAGGTGTGCTGGGCATCATTTAGCACAGGAAACTGGACAAATGTGAGGAGATGACAAAGCACACTGTTCTCTTATCTAAGAAAAAAAGAAAATAGGGCCAGGGTGATGCTCTACGGAATAGCACTTGCCTGGCATGTGTGAGGTCCTGGGTTCAATCCCAGCACCCCCCCCCCCACACACACACACAAGGCAATCATAAATTCAGTAAGTAATAAAAAGTTAAAGATGAAAACTTTGGTCCAAATACAAAACAAGCCACACTCTGGCATTATCTTGAACGATTTGTGGAGTATAATCTTTGTCTTTAAGGTTACCAGGCTTAGGGCTGGAGTTGTGGCTTAGTGGTAGAATGCTTGCCTAGCATGTGGAAGGCACTGGGTTCGATTCTCAGCACCACATATAAAATCAATGAATAAAATAAAGATCCATCAACATCTAACAAAAAATATTTAAAAAAAAAGTTTACCAGGCTTAGTGGGAGAGAGATATTGGTCACCGGGTTGTTTAATAAATAAAAGTCACAGGAAGGCATAATCAGAAAACACTGCTGGTCCCTCTTGTGGCTTTTGGAATCAACAGACATGCACACCATGAAATGGTATACTCTCGGTCTGTTCAGTTACAGTGACCCTGAAAATGCAAATCAGGCACCAGCCACCATGAACTGCGAGAGGCTGAGGAAAGGATGCGGGGGTCAGAGGACATGGGTGGGATTTAAGTGCAGTACATTAGTTAATGCTGCACAGGTTCTCAAGGGAAACCTAAAAAATAATAATAATAATAATAAGATGGTAATGAGAGCATCTGGGAGGTGAGTGCGTCTCCTGCAACCTGACCTGATGAGGCCTCATCGTCTTACTCTGCCACCTGCCCAAACCTGCCATCTTCCTCTTGCCCAGGGAGAGGTTCCCTGACTCAGGCCTCCTTACTGACCCTCCGGCTTGCCAAATGTGTTCCTGCTCAGGGCATTTGTTCTTGCACAGTTGGTGGAGTCGGGCTCAGAGCTGGGACTCTACCAAAGGAACTCCATCCTGCCTGGCACCAGCTGACCTTCCTGAGACATGAGGTCAGCCCAGTGCTGGATGTCCTTGCTCACCCTGCCCAGGAGAGTGACAAGTTTTCTGTTTAATCAAACCCACCTGTATGTACATGTATGTACGTATGTATGTGTGTGTCTATCTGTGTGTATATATGTGTGTGTACGCACACATTTATACATATATATTCTATATTGAAACAATTTTTAGACTTTTTTAAACATAAACATTGTAAAAGTGCTGGGCATGGTGACACAAGCCTGTAATCCCAGCAGCTTGGGACCAGAAGCAGGAGGATTACAAATTGAAAGGATCAGCAAATTAGTGAGGCTCTAAGCAATTTAGCAAGACCCTGTTTCAAAATAAAAAATAAGGACTGGGGTTGTGGCTCAGTGGTAGAGCACTTGCCTAGCACACGTGAGGCACTGGGTTTGATCCTCAGCACCACATTTTTTTTTAAGTTATTAAACAAATAAATAAACAATAAAAAGGGTGTGGAGGTGGCTCAGTGACTAAGTATCCCTGGGTTCAATCCCTGGTACAAAAACAAAGCAGAAGTAACAGCATGTTCTCATCCACTCTTTGCTCACCTTCTCCTAATACTAACATCTTATGTAACCAAGGCACAACATCAAGACCAGGAATTCAATTCTGGCACAGTCCTGTCAACTAAACCATAGACTGCCAGTTCTCCTCCCCGTCCTTTTCCTGTTCTGGGCTACTCCGGGGTCCCATGCTGCCTCTACTTGCTGGGTCTCCTAAGCAGCTCCGTGTGGACAATTTCTCACAATTCCCTTGTCTTCTGGGAGTGGGACACGTTAGGGGCACTGCTCAGCCATCTTGCAGTGCTCTGCAACAGGGCACGTCTGATGTTTCCCATGCTTAGAATGAGGTTACACATTCTGGGCAAGAATAGCACAGATGTCACCTGTGTCCTTGGTGTGTGGTCTTTGGGAACACAAAATTGATGTTTTAAACTTGGATCAAATTTGACACTGAAAGTTACTATTTTTCCTTTTTATTCACAAAAAAACCCACAAACAAACAAACAAACAAACAAAAAAAACAAGTATCAGGAGAGATATTTGAAACTGAAAATAATGCATCTCAGGAACGTTTCCCACTATTTTTGGCATCCCTTAGGGGACCTTGCTTGCTGCAATTACTACTGCTGTGTCTGCCTAATGTTGACTTTCTGTTCCCCTCATATCTGTCTCATCTAAAGGAACATTTTTGTAAGGAAGAACCATCTCTCCTAGGCTCTTAGGGCACCGCAGGCCTTCTGTTGTGAAGGTACCCTGGCTTTATTGCTCATGTGGTTCCAGGCTTGGCCACTAGGGGCGCCTCCGGCTGGCTCGACTCTCCCACAGCCTCTCTTGCTGTAACTCTCCTGGCTTCTACCCTGTGCAGTGCCAGGCTCATGTTTGCTCCGTCCTGGTCTCGGAAGCAGACAGGTTTTGTTGTTTGTTTTGTGCTACTGCGGAATGAACCCACGGGACTCATCCTCATCCCTTTTTGAGATAGGGTCTCACAAATTTGCTGACTGGTCTTGAATTTGCGATCCTCCTGCCTCAGCCTCCCAAATTGCTGGGATTTCAGGAGTGGGCCACCATGCCCAGCCTGGAACCAGTTTTTTAAGATGGACTTTCATATGCGGTTAACTCTGAGCACTCTTTATAACTGTCCCAGAAAAAGGAAAGGAGGGAGTCACATGGAGAAGGAACGCCGGGGCTGCTGCCCTTGGCTTCCCCCTGCCCCAGGGAAAGGTTCTCTCCAGGGTTGGATTTCTCCTCTGCAGGAAGGACACAGCTGATAAGGGAGGGAGGCTCTTCATGGACTACACCAACCATGTTGGACCCCTGTCAGGACCCTGGGGTGGCATTTGGGGTGCAGAGCTGTATTCAAAAGTATGGTGGGTAGGTTTCTAGCAGGGAGGGTAGACTGTCAGTAGAACTCCCCACCCTGCTTATGCTTAGTTGTCCCTCCAGGTCTTAGAGAGCTGTAGATGGTGACAAGTGAGCCGCTGTCAGATAAATGAGAGTCCAATTCCTAGTGACCCAGCCACTCACTCATCTAAACATGAACTTAGGATGTGCAAAGTTGATTTTATCCAAGTCATTCTAGTAAATATTTACCTCTGGTTCTGTTTCAATTCTAATGTTTTGTAAGTAATAATACAACTGGCTTAACAAATACAGGTTTTAAGGACACAAGGAAGTAGAAGACATCAGACAAGCACTCTACCACTGAGCACATCCCAAGCCTACTTTTTTTTTGGGGGGGGGGGCGTACTAGGGATTGAACCCAGGGGCAAGCTACCATTGAGTTATATCCCCAACTGTTTTTATTTTACTTTTTTTTTTTGCAGGGGTTGGGGGGTACCAGATATTGAACTCAGGAGCACTCGAACATTGAGCCACATTCTCAGCCCATTTTTAAAATTTGATTTAGAGACAGCCTCTCACCGAATTGGTTAGTTCCTTGCCATTGCTGAGGCTGGCTTTGAACTCACGATCCTCCTGACTCAGCCTCCCGAGCCACTGGGATTACAGGCGTGTGTCACTGCTGTTTTTCTTTTCTTTTTTTTCACTTATTGAGACAGGATCTTGCAACATTGTCCATGCTGGCCTTGAACTTGTTATCCTCCTGCCTCAGCCACTTGAGTAGCTGGGATTATAGGTATGTGACACTGAATTGCAGATAGAATTTGATCAGAAGAGATAAGTTTCTTGGAGAGACAAAATAAAAAGAGAATAACCTTTCTTTTATGCTCTCATCCAAAACCCCAACAACAGGAGCTGTAGTTGTAGCTCAGTGGTAGAGAACTTGCCTAGCATGTGTGAGGCACAGGGGTTAATCCTCAGCACTACCTAAAAATAAATAAATAGAATAAAGGTACTGTGTCCATCTACAACTAAAAAAATTTTTTTAAAGAAAAAAGAAACTAAGCAAAGATTAAAAAAAAAAAAGCCAATAACACATGAACAAATAAACAGTGTTCTCCTCTGACTGGGCCACCCTGGACAACTGGTCTGCAGGGCAGGGCAAGGCTCTGTATAGATTGGCTTAACCCAGGGATCTCACAGTGTGGTTCCTCAGATCACCATCACACAATTTGCCAGAAATTTCCACCCCGTTCCTACTAGATCAGAAGCCCTGGATCAATGCTCTGGGTCTGTGAACCACTGCCCCACACTATCAGGGAGATAAGAGGTTGAATTTAAGAATCCACCGCTGGCCTTGAGTTGGAGGGGAATCCCATCTAAAATACATCATGGAGCCCCTGAACCTCATCCATCAGTCATTAAAATGTCCCATCCTACCCTATTGTCCTCTGCTTGCTGGGGAAAGAAAACCATGACAATGCTCCTCCAGAAACCCTTCAACGCCAAGAGTTGGTTTGAAGGACAGGCCACCAACTCGGCTGCCAGAGTGACTGGCGTCTTCTAAACCCCCTTTGGCTCCACCTCCTTCCTGGTGCCCAATCCCCTGCGGGTCTGGGCTATGCAGAGCTGCTTTCCTGTCCTGGCTCTGGCTTTATCTGTTTCAGAGTCTGTCTTCTGGTTGGAAACATCTTGCTCTCCATGCAATGAAATGAGCTATTAATTATGATTTAATAAATGTCCAGGCTGAGAGCCTGGAGTACTGTCTCCATGAGGGGCAGTTCTCCCTCTGGATAAGCACAAGGTGGACAGTGTGGGTACCTCCCCTAAGGGAAGGGACCAAGATGGTGCACACTCCAGAGGGAGGGAGCCTGGAACTCTTCTGGGCCAGGCCCCTGATGGAGGTCCTGCCCACCATGTGCAGCTCATGTTCACCTGTCTTTAGTTGGGGCTCCTGGGGGAGGGGCAGGGGGGACACTGTAAAAGTCCCAGGTTATTAGTTGCAAACCTCGTTTCTTTTCACTTATGCCTAGAGTAGTTGTTGAAAATACTTCCTTCCTCTATATAACAAATATATTTTACAGATAATCATGGAATAATAAATATTTTATCATTTTCTCAGTTCATTATTTAGTTTTTAAGTCACTCCATCCACTGGGGGGGAACTGAAGTACCCTGCCACTGATCTGTACCCCCCACTCTAATTGTCATTTTTTAAAAAATCATTTTATCATTATTTCACCTCAAACAAAAGACAAAGCTTGAGTGTCCTCAAGTAGAGGTCAGCTGACCACTTCTGTAAAGAGTCAGGTAATAAATATTTTCAGTGGCTGTCACAGCTATTCAACTCTGTCACTGCAGCACAAATATCTCTGTCACCAGCAATATATAAACAAGTAGGCATGACCATATGCCAGTAAAACTTTTTTAAAAAGTATCATTATTTTTATTGTCAGACATTATTCAAATCTAGCAAAATAGCTCATGATGGAACTAAAATTTTCACTTAGCAAACAAAAATATCACAGCCTGTGGCTCTAGTCACTGTTTCAAAGTTTTACTGCAAATGAGCACCGTAAGTGGTCACATTAAGAGTGGAATTAGAATCTCTTCATGCCTGAATGTCAGTAATTTATAAGGGATCTCTGTGTTTAAAATGTATATAAATGACTTCAATATACTTTAGTTTTACTTTTCTGTTCTTCCCAAAGAAGTACCAATGGGTCTCAAGTCTTCTTGTGGATTTTTTGCTTAATATTTATTTTTTAGTTGGACACAATATCTTTATTTATTTATTTTTATGTGGTGTTGAGGATCGAACCCAGAGCCTCGCATGTGCTAGGGGAGCGCTCTACTGCTAAGCCACAACCCCAGTCCCTTCCTGTGGATTTTGGAAGTCCGAAATCTATGAAATAAAACTCAGGGGCTGGAAGAGATGTAAAGGGAATATTGGGTAGTTTGATTAGAGTGTAATAATTAGAATAGATAATTAGATTTTTCTGGTTTTCAAAAATCCGAATTGCAATAAAAGGAATTTTGATGTGCTATTTTAATTTTCAGTAGCAAATAAAAATGTACATAGAGGAACTTAAAAAAAAAGAATGGAATTGAAGCATGTCACTGGGTGTTAACGTGGGTTTTTTTTTGGGGGGGAGGGGGGGTGGAGTACCAGGGATTGAGCTCAGGGACACTCAACCACTGAGCCACATCCCCAGCCCTATTTTGCATTTTAGTTGTTTAGCACCTCGTTTTTGCTGAGCCTGGCTTTGAACTCCCAATCCTCCTGCCTCAGCCTCCAGAGCCTCTGGGGTTACAGGCATGTGCTACCATGACTTATTTCAGATTTAATGTTAAACAGTTAATTTGTGTCCCTGGAGAGGCTGGAGAGGTGGACTGTACCCAAATTGGAAAAAGTGGAAGTTGAAAACCAGGAGGAAGCAGCGCTGGGGCATTTGGGGAGAAGAGTCTGTGAAATCCTGAGTCACTGGGCTCTAGGACACCCTCTGTGCCACCCCAGTTCTGTACTCAGACTCAGCTTCTGATCTTGGTTTTGTCATTACATGTCACCCAAAGTTTTAAGTTGTTTGTGAGTCTTTCATAGTAGTTTCCAGAACAATTTCATTAATTATAGAAAGAGGGCCGGGCTGAAGCACTCGGGGTGTGGGGTGTGCGTGGGGGGTGCGCCCTCCCTCTGTGACTCCCGCTGCCCTGAACTGACAGCTGTCCTCCACTTCTCCGCCCACCCGGATGCTCGGCCTCCCCTCAGGCCCAGAGCCAAAGGAGCCACCCACCACCAACTGAACCTCTGAAACCAAGAGCCAAAATAAACCTTTCTTCCTCTCCATTGTTCTCCTTGGGTATTTTGGTCACAGCAATGACAAAGATAACAGACACGCCTGCCATTGTCATTACCTCTTCCCTGTCCACCTCTGCCAAAACCAACTTGCTTTTTTTTTTTTTTTTTTGGCTGAGGCTGGCTTTGAACTCGTGATCCTCCTGTCGCAGCCTCCCGAGCTGCTGGGATTACAGGCAAACCAACTTGCTTTCTAAAGAAACATAAGTAAACGAACAAGGTTGTAGGGAATAAATGTGCCAGCTGTTAGGCCAGGGAAAGGATGCCTGGACTTCTGAGCAGATGCTGTATACTGTTGCCTTTTGCCGGGTTTATTGGCAGCGGCAAGAGAGCTGCCTCGTCCCTTCAAATTATACTTTCCCCCTCATCAAGGAACTCTGGAGTGGATGCACGAGCACTGGAGAGCTAGGGCTTCTGCCCCAGCAGGCTCCAGGCTTCAGTGTGTGCCCAGAGACACCTGCTCGTAGGGTGAGTCCCAGGCAGAGGTTCTGACGCTGGGGAGAGGCCCAGACCATGCCCAGACCAGGGGAGGGAGGGTGCCAGCACTAAATGCCATCACCGAAGTTGCTTTCCAAGTCAAAAGTGACTCAAAATCCTGGAAGGAAAAAAAAAGGTACGCATGGCCCCCATCCTTGGGGGTTGGTCTGGCTTCACACGGGCAAGGTCTCTGTGTCTGTTTGGCGCTGGCCACTCAGAGAGCCCTGGGAAATAGGAGAAGGACCTGTCTTCAGAGAAAACCAAGTCTCCAGGCTGCTCAGGAGGCAACTGTAGGAAAAGGCCAGCCAGAGCCTGCCCTAAAGGGGGCCATGGTTCCCTGCCTCGAGGAGGCAGCCCTCACCCTTGAGGCCAGCCAGGTGGTTGTTTTCAATGTTCTAAGACTTTCATTGTGAAAAGCCTTACACAATATTCACACACACAGAAGCATGGACCCACGTATACTCACCAATTCAGGGATTTTAAAGGTACTGAGGAATAGCTTCGACAGTTCTAGAATCTCACCTTGAAAGAAAGCTCTTATGCCTGGCTTCAGCCTGGAGCCCGTGACAGCCATGCTTGTCACACGGTGCCAGTCGTTGGCTCCTTCTTGTGGCAGAGTAGCATTCCGTTACTCTGTGTGCTTCAGATTGTTTACAGATTCACTCCTGTCGGTGGGCATTTTGCTTATTTTCAGTTTGCGGCTGTAATAAGGCCACTGTGAACACTTGGGTACAAGTCTCAAGTCCCCCACCCTGGTACTGGGGATTGAACCCAGGGGTGCTCTGTCACTGAGCTACACCCTCAGCCCTTTTTATTTTTTATTTGGAAACAGGGTCTTGATAACTTGCCCAGGCTGGCCTTGAACTTGGGATCCTGCCTCAACTTCCTGAGTTGCTGAGATGATGGGTCTGCCCCACCATGCTTGGCTATCGGATGGATAACTTTCTTTTTTTTTTTTTTTTTTTTGTAGTTGTAGATGGACAGATGCCTTTATTTTATTTGTTTATTTTTATGTGGTGCTGAGGATGGAACCCAGTGCCTCACACATGCTAGGCAAGTGCTCCACCACTGAGCCCCAGCCCCCAGATAACTTTCTGATAAAGCTTTCGCTTTGATGACCTGACATCCTTCTGGAACTGGAAGAAACAGGAGGGCTGGCTGGAGAGGGGCAGAGTCACCACTGTCAGGCTTCTAATCATAAATTACAGTCTCAGTGAAGCTATTTTGACTGAGTGATACAGGCACCAATAATCAAATCAAAGGCACCAAAAGACGTAGACAGCTCCCACTCATTAGCTCTATGACGGCAACTTTTTGAGCTTCTTAAAATTCAGGAACTGAAATCTCTCTGACCCATCAAACAACAAATCCATAAGTTAGACTTCATTCAATATTAAAAACTTTTTCAAAGATACTGTAGAAAGAATGAAAGACAAGTGGCAGGGACAAGCTATTTGCAAGTCATCTATATGACAAAACACTTGTACCAGAATAGACAAAAATTCTCAACGTTCTACAAGAAAACAATCCTTGGGCTGCGGTTGCGGCTCAGTGGTAGAGCGCTTGCCTAGCATGTGTGAGGCACTGGGTTCGATTCTCAGCACCACATAAAAATAAATAAATAAAAACAAAAGGTCTAGCAACAACTAAAAAAATTTAAAAAAAACCCTTGTTTTTAAAATATTGGGCAAAATAGGGCTGGGGATGTGGCTCAAGCGGTAGCGCGCTCACCTGGCATGCGTGTGGCCCGGGTTCGATCCTCAGCACCACATACAGACAAAGATGTTGTGTTTACCAAATACTGAAAAATAAATATTAAAATTCTCAAAAAAAAAAAAATAAAATATTGGGCAAAATGTTTTTAAAAACAACAGAAAAGATATACTGATAGCAAATAAGCACATGAAAAGATTCTCATTGCATTAGACACTAGGGAAATACAAATTAAAGCTATCCTGAGATATGACTTCACATCTATGAGAATGGCTAAAATTCAACACTGACCTATCAAGTATGGCAAAGATGGGGGTGGGGTTGGGGAGGGGACCAATTCTCAGAGGCTGCTGGTGGAAATATAAAATGGTACAATACTTTTGAAAAGCAGTTTGTTAGTTTCTTAAATAAAACATAAGTGTACAGCTACAATGACTGCCATTTTACTCCTAGTTGTGTATACAATAAAAATGAAAGCACCTATCATACAAAAAAATCATACATGGACTGGGGTTATGGCTCAGTGGTAGAGCGTTCACCTGGCATGTGTGAGGCACTGGGTTTGATCCTCAGCAACACATAAAAATAAATAAATGAAAATAAAGCTATTGTGTCCACCTACAACTAAAAATTATTTTTAAAAAAATTAAAAAATTTTTTTTTAAATTTTAAAATTTTAAAAATTTTAAAAATTCATATGTAATATTCTAAGCAGCTTTTTTTGCTAAGAACCAAAAGCTAGAAGCAGTTCAAGCCCAAACCCATTAGCAGGTGATGGGCTGTGGTCCAGCCACAGTGACACTACTCAGGAATACAAAGGGATAGAGCAATGATGCATGCCCCAGCATGGGTGAGTCTCAAAATAATTACATTGTTCCCAGTGTTGTGGCACATGCCTTGTAATTCCAATGACTCAGGAGGCTGAGTCAGGAGGATCACAAGTTCAAAGCCAGCCTCAGCAACTTAGTAAGGCCCTAAGTAATTTGGTGAGATCCTATCTCAAAATAAATACATAAATAAAAAGGGCTAAGGATGTGACCCAGTAATTAAGCATCCCTGGGTTCAATTCCAGGTACGAAAGAAAAAAATAATAATTACATTGTGGGGCTGGGGTTACAGCTCAGCGGTAGAGCACTTGCCTAGCATGTGCGAGGCTCTGGGTTCGATCCTCAGCACCACATAATAAATAAAATAAAGGCATTGTGTCCAACTACAACTAAAAAAAATAAAAAAAGTAATAATTACATTGCATGAAATTAGCAGGACAAATAAAACATTTATAAATTCAGTTACACATAACTCTAAAAATGCAAATAAATGACTGTGTAGTGACTAAAAGCAGGTGGCCTCGAGTAGAGGGAGGGTGGGGCTGTAAAGGCCTACTGTCCAGGAAAGGCCCCCTGTGCCAGCCACCGTGGTGATGTCATGGTGCATACACACGTCTAATTCACCAAATCGCCTGCTTTAAATATGAGCGGTTAATTGCAGATCGATATGGTTAAAAATAGCAATCAATCCACTTGGGGTCCACACTTACCAGATGTGAACCCATGATTCTGTTCCACAGAGACAGACATGAGCTCAGGGCAGTTTCATTCACAAAAGCCACACACACTCAGCCCAAAGTTCATGACAAGAGAATGGTAATGTCACAGGAATATGGGAAACTGAAGCTATAACCCTTGTTTTTAGTGTTATGATGAAAGAAAATTTAAAGTTAGTCACTCAAAGCCCTGCAAAAGAACTTGGTAATTGAAATCAAAGTAAGGCTCAAGCAGAGAGTATGAGAGAGCGAGAGAGAGAGAGAGAAGGTGGGGAGGAAGAATAGGTTGTCTCTGAGCAGAGAACGGCAAAAGTAACAGTGCCTTTCTAAATTTCATTGCGATTTTATAGTTGCTATGAAAACTGGGGTCCACCTTTTGCACTCTGCCAATCAGGTGTCAAACTCCTCCTTTATGTTGGGGGTGGTGGAATTTTTGACCATAACTCGTCCTCTTTGGAACAGTCATGGTGGCCACCCTATTCAGGGGGCTTCATCTACAAGTCAACCCTATGTTAATGTGGGTATGGGGGTCAGTGGGCAGTCAGAAGTTGCCTTACACAGTGATACAGACCTGTAGTCCCAGGGCAGGCAGGAGGCTGAGGCAGGAGGATTGCAAGTTCCAAGCCAGCCTCAGCAGCTTAGTGAGGCCCTAAGCAACTTAGTGAGACCCTGTCTCACAATAAAAAAAAAAAAAAAAAAGTGATGGAGATGTGGCTCAGTGGTTAAGTGCCCCTGGGCTCAATCCTTGGTGAGAGAGAGAGAGAGAAAGAGAGAGAGAGAGAGAGAGAGAGAGAGAGAGAGAGAGAGAGAGAGAGAGAGAGAGAGAGAGTGTTGCCTTAGTATACCTGGGCTACGAAAGAAACCTCCCTTCCAAGATATACGGAGGTACCGATGGCCGTAACTCTTAGCTTCACACTGACCTCAGTGGACCCTGTCTAGAGTTAGTCCCATTAATCCTTCTTGATGTATTTTTCCAACTAATTCCTTTTGCTTTCATCTGTTTCTTCTTAAGATCTGGGCACTTTTCTACAAGTTATCTGTTGCCAGTTGTTTTCTCATCTGCCTTGAAAGTGGTTTAAAGACCCTAAAAGTAATTTATAGAATAACTGTGACCTTGCCCTGCGTTTCACTGCTCATTACTAGCTACTACCTAACATCCCCCCCTGAAGGACTGGAGACCCTAAATCATATAGGGAACAAGGGCGATAAAATAAAATCATTGGCTGATGAGGGGCAAGGCCTTTTGGGTAGGTATGCCTAGTCTTTGCAGTCAGTGAAATGTTCTAGATTACAAATAAGGTCATCCTGGGGACCATGGCAAATCTCTGATTTAGTAGAAACAGATAATAAAGCCATCTGGGAGGCAGATGCCCTATGAGAAAAACAAAAAGACTCACATATGGGAATAAGATGGATACAATAGGTACAGCGACATCCGAATATATCAACGAGCATGATAATGACTACAGACACCAGCAATTTCCTCTATTAGCCAGTGCCAGAAAACCATGAACTAAAAAGTTGTCCCCATGATAAGGCTGGTGAGGGCACAGCATCTATCTGGAAGTGCAAGTCTTTGAGGAATTTAGTCACGTGGTCAGAGTTGTCAGGGATGTATATAAACACAACATCCAGTCTGAATTTGGTTTTGTAAAACAGCTTTTCTCTGAGTTAAGGAGACAAACACCTCTCTCAGGGGCATGGAGAGTTTCTGGGGTATAATTGGTCCAGAGCTTCCACAGGCCAGATTATATCCTTTAGAGCAATTTTTGGAATAAACAGGGAAGCTAAATGGTCATACCAATGAAAAATGGCTTATCCTCATCCATGCTTGACACTGGGGAGGTTTTCAGGTGCCCTGTTTTGTGTCCATCTCTCAATAGTAGATCTTCTCATCTAGCCTGGAGACAGCCGGGGCCATAAGTTGTTCCTAGATATCCACTGGGTCCCATTGGGTGCTGTGCACCCAATTCCAGGTCTTGATGAACCAATTAGTCCCAAATCAGTCATCAGTCTATTAAATCAAAATATGTTGATATTGAGATTCTGGGGTCCATTTTAACTCCTGAATGGAATTAGGCTACCTACCATAAGTGTAATTACATTATTCCCAACAGATCGGGGCCTTCTGATTTAGATGTCCTGTGCTAAGTGTAAGCCATATATATGCATCCCCCCAATTTGTTTTTAAATTGGGAATTGAACCCCAGGGGCACTTGATCACTGAGCCACATCCCCAGCTCTTTTTATTTGCTTAGGGCCTCATTAAGTTGCTGAGGTTGGCTTGAACTTTTGATCCTCCTGCCTTAACCTCCTGAGTTGCTGAGATTATAGGCATGTGCCACCAGGCCTGGCTATATTCATCCCAAATTTGATAGTAACTATCCTTACATATTTGACATTCTGGTATTAATAGTGGAAGATGAGGAGTAGATGGGCTCAAAAGCTGCAAAAGCTTGGAAATTGGCTTGCTCTAAAATGAAGTTTTTTCCCCATGACCTGGGTGTGACAAAGTCTTTTTTATAGGCCACAATTTAACATCTGCACAAGTAGTAGTTCGTGATGGTACATCTCTTCCTTTTGTTGTAGCATTAGAGATTGCAATTTTATATAGTCATCCCTTTTTAGGGAGATACCCAACAAGGTAATGTCAATTAATTGTTCTGATTGTTCAACTATTGACAACATTAAAAAAAGGAAGGAAGGAAGGAAGGAGGAACTTGCTGGGCACAGTGGCACATGCCTATAATTCCAGACACTTGCCAGGCTAAGGTAGGAGGATCATAAGTTCAAGGCCAGCCTCAGCAACTTAGCAAGACTTTGCCTCAAAATAAAACATAAAAAGGGATGAGAATGGAGTCTGGGGTTGTGGCTCAGTGGTAGAGCGCTTGCTTAGCATGTATGTGGCACTGGGTTTGATCCCCGTACCACATTAAAATAAAAACAAATAAAATAAAGATATAAAAAAAGGGATGAGGATGTGACTCAGTGGTTAATTGTCCCTGGGTTCAATTCCCATACCAAAAACAAACAAACAAACAAAACTAAAAGCCCAAACAAACAAAATACCCCTTGGAGTTCCTTGAATGGAAAACTTAAAACTTAGACAAGCTCCTAACTTTATTAAGATATCATGACCCAATAATGGAGTTGGACATTTAGCCATTACCAAAAAAAAAAAGAAGAGTGAACATTACATCTTCCCCACTGCGACACACAGGAGGAGTAAAATGTCTTACCCTGGGTTCTTCATTGGCCTCCACTAACTACTGAGCTGGAATCAGTAGAAAGGTGTCCAGGGAATGAAGTCAAAACACTCTAGGTGGAGCCAGAATCCAAAAGGAATTGAATGGCCTAGTTCTTACCTCCAGAATTACCCTTGGTGTAGCCCCATTGATGGCGACTGGGCTGCCGACCAAGTCTGAAGGCCTCCTCATTCTTGGGCCATCACTTGGAGAGTGTCTGATCTGAGGCCCCTTCGGCCCTGAGGGCAGTCAGCTTGCCAGCGGCCTCTCCTGCCTCATTGAGGGCAAGGAGTCTTTGGAAGCTTTGCCCTTAATTGGGCAATCTTTCTTCCAGTGTCCTGGTTTTCTGCAATGACGACAGATGTCTTCAGGGCTAGAGGTCCTGTGGAGAAAGGAAGAGGTGGACTCAAGAGCTGCAGCCTTTCTCTCATCCCTCTTTTTCTCTTTTCACCCGTCCCTTAAAGTTTCCTCTCAGTCTTCATTACAAAAGACCTGGGAGGCTACCTGGGGGAGGTCATCAAGGGAAGTCCCAGGACCCGCTGCCATTTTTTGTAATTTCTTTCTAATATCTGAAGTGGACTGAGTGATGAATTTATCTTTTAAAATAAGTTGCCCTTTAAGAGATGTAGGAGGGAAGAGTGTATATTTTACTAAAGCTTCCTTCAATCTTTCTAGAAAAGCTGTGAGATTTTTCTCTAACCTCTGATCAATAGTTGCCAATTTCATGTAATTAATAGGTTCTATCCTACTGTTTTAAAGTCCTGCCATGAGACAAGTGATCATGAAATCCCTATGCCACCTGCCAATTGATTCATCATAATTCCATTGAGGGTCCTCAGTTGGGACAGCTGAAGGTCCCACAGGGTATAAAGTGTAAGTAATCATTTCCCAGAGCCCTAGCCACTTCTGTTACCCAATGTCTCTGTGTCTGTTAGAGTTTGACTCAAAATTACTGTTTTTGTCTCCCTAGGTTAGATCAAAAGTTTGGGTTAAATGTTGGAATCCCTCTATATATTTATCAGGGTCATTAGAAAACTTCCCCAAATCCCACTTAATTTGTTTTAGATCTCACATAGAAAAAGGCACCTGTATTCTGACTGTCCCAAATTCTCCACTTGTTTCTTGTAATGGGCGTCATCTGGTCTCGGGCTCAATGGGGACAGGCTTGCGATGAAACAAACAGGAGCAGTAGGTAATGGTGGACAGAGAAGAGTGGGGGAATTAGACTTTGATGGATCTGAGTGTGAAGCACACAGTTGAGAGGGAGGAAGGTGGAGTTTTGGGGGATCCCATAGGCCAGCAGTGTCATGACTCATCATTGCTACAAGAGCATCATCAAAGAAAGCCTGTATGAAGAGGACTTCTGACCATTTCCCTTCTTTTCTGCAAAAAAGAACCTAATTGGGAAAGAGTATTATAGTTTGGACTTTCATTGATGAGCCATTTCTCTTTATCCCCTAATTCATATTAAGGCCATGCAACATTATAAAAGAAAATTAATCTCTTCTTCTTGAAGGTCTGTGGGTCAAAACAGTCCCAGTTTTTCAGGATATACTGCAAGAGGATGGTAGATGATATCGATGATTGATTTCCATCTGTGAAACAAATAAGGCCAGAGTCTGTCATACCCCAGATGTCCCTCAGCAGTACTGACATCCGAGAGAGATTACCATATGAAAGCCTCCCTCCCATACAGTCCACTTTAAACCCAGAAACAGGATGCATCCCTGTGTGGTTCCCAAGAGCTTGGTGTAGCATGCCTGTCCAAGCTCCGCAACTTGTGGCTTTTTTGCTGAACCCTCTGTCACTCAAGCTTGTAATTTAAGAAACATTTTTAGTAAGTTTATGCCAGCCAGTGATATAACTTGGGGATGTGACCCTTAATCCTTTTGCATCAAATTTTAAGAGTAGCATAGACCTGATATTGGAGAGTAGAAGGGAGTGGAGTTTTTGTGTCACTGTGTTGGAAACATCGCAAGTCCCAAAACAACAATAACAACAATAAATAAGTGACATAGAAAAGAGCAAGGATCACAGTGTTGTTCCACTTTCTCTTTGAATATAAATATGAGGGGCATAGTGTCCAGGAAGAGTCACTATACATTCCCACTTCATTATATTTTTTTACATTTTAAAATTTTTATTTTGTGGAGCTGGGAATTGAACCCAGGGCCTCGTGCATGCTAAGCAAATGCTTGATCACTGAGCCATACCCCCAACCCACAGAGTCACTATATGGTAAGGACAAAAACTACCGTTTTGGTAAAGAAAAGAAAACCAGTTGAGAAAAGGTTTAATTGCTTGCAAAGTATCTTAAACTAACTAGTACCCAGTGAGGTGATTTGTAAGTAGGTAAAGATGGTGAGCTCATTACCCTCCAGATTCTGGATATGGCCTCTAATAGAAGGTGATGGTGTCCTTCCTGAAGAGAGTCAGGTATACACCATCAGATGACAGCCTCAACAGTGGAGGAGTCCCAGTGCCGCCGTAGTGGCCCTGCTCAAAAAGGCACAAAAAGCAAGAGAGCGTGCAAGTCTGCATGCCAGCCAGAGAAAACAAGGTGTCACTGAGGTTACTGATTGCAGAAAAGATGAACAAAAACAACCCGATGACATAAGACAAACAGCACAGGCGTGACACATGGAAGGGCTTTTGGCAAAAGGAAGTGTACTCAGTGAAATCCAAGGCAAAAGGCAAGATATCAGAGGCTAGGTTAGACGTCATCTCAACCAAGGCTGGGAGACAAGCAAGGTGAAATTTAAATACCTGTTCCATCGATGGCTGTCGATCCAAGTCGAGGCACCAGGTTAGATGTCACAGGAGAGTGGGGAGCTGAAGCTGCAAACCTCGGTTTTGGTGTTCCGATGAAAGAAAATTGGAAGTCCGTCACCCAATGTCATGCAAGAGATTATAAGAGAAAGTAAAGTAAAAGCAGAGTAAGGTTCAAGCAGAGAGCACTCTCAAGAGAGTGGGTCATCTCTGAGCAGAGAAAGAGTAACAGCGCCTCCCTAAATTTATTGCTATTTTATGGCTGCTCTGAGAAGTGGGGTCCACCTTCTTCACTGTGCCAATCAGGTGTAAAAATCCTCCTTCGTGTGGGTCAGAGGAGTTTTTGACCCTAATTGGTCCTCTCTGGAGCTGTCATGGTGGCCACCCTATTCAGAAGGCTTCATCTACAAGTCAATCCTATGTTAATGTGGGTGTTGGAGTCAGTGGCCGGTCACAAGTTGTCTTAGTGTGCCTGCGCTACTAAAGAAACCTCCCTTCCAAGATATATGGAGGCGCTGATGGCCCTAACTCCTGGCTCCACGCTGACCTCAGTGGACCCTGTCAAGAGTTAGTTCCTTTCCTGACGTATTTCCCCAATGAGCTCTGTTCCCTTCTGTTTGTTTATTCTCAAGGTCTGGGTACTCGGTGTTTTTCTATAGGTTATCCATTACCTGTTGTTTTCTCATCTGCTTTGAAAGTTGTTTAAAGACTCTAAAAGTAACTTAAAGAATACCTGTGATCTCGCTGTGCGTGTCATTACCAGTTACTACCTAAGAGTCGCAGTGGGGCTGAGCATTTGTGACAGAGACTGTGGAGTCCATAAAACCTTCCCAGAAGGAGCTAGCTGACCCGGGTCTAGTCGAGCATAATCAACCTCAAGCCAACTTGACTTTTTTACCACGCCAAGGAAAAAGTCAGATGCAGAAAGCCATATAGTACATGGTTCCATTTATACAGAAATACTTAAAATTTAAGATACAACTCTGAAGATGGAAAGCAGAGTAGTGGTGCTGGGGCGAGGGGACAGAGGGCGGCAGACTGAAGAGTCACAGGGGGCAGGAGACCTCTGAGGCTGGGCTATGGTGATGACCGCACAGCTCTGTAAATTAACTAAAACTCACCAAGCAGCACATTTAGAACGGGCAGACTTTATGATCTGTAAGTGATACCTCAGTAATGCTGTTCCAACTGACTGCGGCGGCTGCATTGCTCGGTCCTTCTCCACCACCTGGTGCCTGGCACAGAGGACTTCATAAACATTTGCTGACTAAATCGAGAAAATTTATGAGAATTTCAAAGAATTAATACTGCTTCCTAGGGGTTCAGACATTGACCCTTTGCAGAGTGACATGGGTCTTTCTCCACACACACCCCTGCTGATGAGGAGCAGGTCCTGTGGATTCCCTTGATGGCCTCCCTCGAAGCACCTCTGTGACCAATAGGCCTGGAAGGCACAGCTGGCTTCGGCTGCTTTCCACCAGGCCACACCTGTACCTCAGTGTCGCTGTCTTCTCAATCAAGACCTCTGTTTATTTTTGGATGGAAGCTGATTGCTGGGGGAGGGGGGGCAGGGCCACCCCAACAGCCTCAGATTTTTTTTTTTTTTTAAGAGAGAGAGAGAGAGAGAGAATTTTTTTAATATTTATTTTTTAGTTTTCGGGGAACACAACATCTTTGTTTGTATGTGGTGCTGAGGATCGAACCCGGGCCGCACGCATGCCAGGCGAGCGCGCTACCACTTGAGCCACATCCCTAGCCCCCAGCCTCAGATTTGAACCCCTGGATCTCATCAGGCTGCCTTGGTTATGCCATGGGGGAGGGGCTCAGGGCCTCTTGAAGGAAATGGCAGAAGACCCAGAGAACAAGGGGCCCTTGGGTGCTGGGAAAGGTCCCACCAGAGGGCACGATAGCTCCCTGCTTTATCAGTGACAGGAGCTGGGCTGCAGGGCAGTTAGGATGCAGACTTGGACAGGGTGAGTGTGGTGTCCACACCTAGAGCAGGGTCCACACACACCTCTCCAGGGCTGCAGTAACCTGACTGTGGTGCAGGGACAGACCCCTTCAAGTCCCCCCTCTCCACTCTCTCCCCAGTCTCTCCAAGGCCATCCCCCTCTCCGAGCAACCTCCAAGGCCACTTCCTTCCCAGCCTCCTCCAAGGCTCCCCTCCCCGACAGCCCCTCCAAGGCCATCCCTCCCCCCTTTCCCTACCTTCCAAGACTCCTGCCTCCCCTGCCCCTCCAAGTTCCCCCCTCCATCCCTCCTCCAGGGATATGCCTTCTCCACCCGGAGGCTCCAGCTGCCTGATACCAGAGGGGACACCACAGCCTGTGGTGGCCAGCACTCTCAGGAGCCCAGGCTGGATCACCATGAGGCTGGAATTAAAGGAACCCCAGCTGTCTGCAAAAAATGTCAATTCATTACCCAAATTCATAAAGACAGGCAGAGAAAACAACTACAATAAATAATTTAATTAAAATTCCAAACACAAAAGCATTAATGTTAATATTTGATTGTTGGAAAATACACACAGCCTTTCCCCGTGTTAACATAAACACTGGCTCATGGTAACAACACCCACTGAAACAAAATCATTTAGGCACTTGGGTGTAGAAAGTGCTGAAGAATAAAATACAATCTTTAATGCTGCTCCCCATGAGGTCTGAGGAGCTGTTCTTAACCCGGCCAGCGTTACTGATGAAAACCGGTGGCCATGCACCTCCCAGGGGCAAGGTCCAGTACATTTAAAATGGGAAAACTTCCACCGATAACAGATAAGATTTCCAATTCCTTTCAGTCCGAGATAGACCCAAAGAATGATGAAATTTCCTTTTAACTACTTTGGCTTATTTTTCTTCATTCTTGAATACTTAAGAACGTGACTGGTGGGCACTTAACAGGACAGGACTCAGGGATGCACGTGAGGTTCAGGAAAGTTAAGCGTCTGACAACTCCCTTTCCTGTGAGGTCACTGGCCTTCAATTTTAACCTTAACTCAGATGGGATTTTTGGGGCCTCTGAATAAAATGAAAATACAGAACCACCAGCATGTCACTCAGAGTGGGCCCAGAGCACCTTCTGGGAGGATGAACAGCAGGGTTGTCCTGGTGCGCTCTTCTTGCTATGGTCCTCTTGGGCTGCAGACAAGGTGTCAAGGCTGTGGATGTGGTTGGAGAGGCCAAGCTGGGTGCTGGCCCCGAAACCGGTGGTCACTGAGCGGTCGCAGCAGCCTGCATGTGCTGTAGGAGCTGCTCACAGTAGGTGGCTGAGCGGTGCTTGTGGATGACGGCCTCGGTCTCCCGTACTAGGAGGTCTGGAAACAGCACGCTGCCTTCTTTGAGGACCTCTGCAAAACAGCGAAGCCCCTTGAAGATGCCAGAAGCCAACGGCAAGCAGCCTTGTGCTCCGCACCCAAGCCCACAGGTCAGAATGTGTGAGCATTTTGCAGGCTGATGAGGTCACAGTGTGGGCAGAAGGAACTTACAACAGTCCCCTTGGAGCTGCTGGGGAACACAGAGCGGGCATCGTTTGTGTGTCTGCAGGGCCTTGGTAGCATCTGAAGAACCATTTTTTTTTTTTTGGCATTGGGCATTGAATCCAGGGGCTCTACCACTGATCTACACCCAGCCCTCCTTTTCTTATTTGAAAAATAATATTTTTATTTAAGAATCAAAATGTAATTAGTCATTTGTGATATGCTTCTTGCTCAACAGCGGGTCTAATTGGTAGAGGTATTTAGACGGTTGCTAGGATGTGAGGACAGGGAGTAGAAGGTAAAGATATCACAACAATGTTTTCAACTTTGATATTTTCTTAAGGCCTTTCCTTACCTTCTGAGTCATGAAATTATTCACTTAGAAGTCTTTCTTCCATTTACTTCCTACCAAAATTTCTCCTTCTTTTATCTTTTCTAGTTCATATTTTTTAAAAATTTTTGTTCTTTTTAGTTATATACGACAATAAAACATATTTTGACATATTACACATACATGGAGTGTAACTTCCCATTTCTGTGGTTGTACATGATGTGGAGTTACACTGGTCGTGCATTCAGATATGAACACAGGAAAATGATGTCCGACTCATTCTACTGTCTTTCCTATTCTGATCCCCCTCCCTTCCCTTCATCCCCCTTTGTCTAATCCAGTGAACTTCTATTTTTCCCTCCCTCCCCTTATTGTGTGTTAGCATCTGCATATCAGAGAGAACCTCTGATCCCAGCTCTTTTTATTTTGAGACAGGGTCAGTAAGTTGGTGAGGTTGGTCTTAAACTCAAGGTCTTTCTGCCTCAGTCTTCCAAGTCACTAGGATTGCTTAACAAATTGTAGGACAATGCCTACGTAAATTTAAATGTCACATGAACAATGAATTCTTGCTAGTTCATATAAATATATCCCATTGGCTGCAGTGGCCATGCCCGTAATCCCAATGATTCAGGAGGCTGAGGTAGGAGGATTGTAAGTTGGAGGCCAGCCTCAGCAATTTAGAAAGGGCGTAAGCAATTTAGTTAGAACCTATAGCAAAGTAAAAAATTTAAAAAGCTGGGGATGTAGCTTCGTGGTAGAGCACTCCTAAGTCAATCCCAAGTACCAATTAACAAACAAAAGCCACATGCTTCCCCAGCAGGTGTTTGAGCCAAATCAGTGAATGAGGTGATAAAATTTGACAGGTGATTCCTGCTCCTGCCACTCCCATTTACTCCCAGTGGTTCTTTCTCTCCAGTGGTGGCCTCTGGGCATCGCCTCACCCTACAGACCCCCTCCAGATAAGCTACCCTCGCCACACTGACCCACCTGGAAGTATTCTTAGAAAGGTGAAGCCTTTCCACAGACAAGAGAACACTTTTAAAAGCAGTGTTACTGAAAACATATTTATTCAAATACCATTGACATTTTCTAAGCCTTGTTCTGTGCTGCAGAGGAACTAGCTTGGAAATGGACACTCTCCATAAACTATCACTGATGCCAACCTTCAACACATTCTTGTTGCAGACCTACTGTGTGCCAGTGCCATGGGCACTGCAGGCAGCTGGAGTCAAGAGGGAAGCCCGTGGGCACTGGCAGTCGTGTCATGGAGAGAGGGGCCTAACTGGGCACGCAGGGCTGTGAGGGTGCGGCAGGGCTGGTGGGACTGGGTCTGTCTTGACAGGGACAGGAGGATGGGAGCCAGTGAACCCTGCTGAGCCCATGCTGCTGAGGGTGTGAGAGGATCCAAAAGGACCCTTGGGCTCTGCTCCATGGCAGCTGGACACTTACCTGGGTTCAAGAGCAGAGGCCTGCCAGAGATGTGGACCTGGGTGTGCTTGAGGTCAGGAGTGAGATCTCCAAGGGGGGGGCGGTGCTCTTGGGACAGAGATGAGAAGGACAGAGAAGGCCCAGCAACAGGGGATGGTGGGTGGACACCAGCTAAGCCTAGTGCTGCCCAAGGTAAGAAAGGTCACAGAGACCACTCCTCTGGGCACCCTGCTGAAAAGGGGGGAAATGGCAGCAGGGATTCACAGAGAGAGGCAGGCAAAGGGTCTGTGCTTTGTTTTCCTACTGAGGGAGAAATAATGGAGTGTGCAGGGCAGACTTGCTCCAGTGGGCCTGGAGAGGTCAGAGGGCCTGGGGCCGTGGGGGATAGTGGCTGTGAAGAGGGCTGAGCAGGTGGCAGGCAGGGTGGGTATAAGGAGAGCAGCTCCCTGGTCAGCATGCAGCCGACTCAAGGGTGGTGGTAGATGCAGAGGCAGGCAAGCTGGGGTGGGACATGGAGAGGCTACGTCAGGATTTAGTGCCTGGGAAGGACACTGTTAAGAAGTAAAAGCCAGAGCTTCTGCCTGGGCATTGGTTACTGCTGTCGGTTAAGCAACTTCCAATTAGCCTCTACTCCCAGCTTCCTTCTGTTATCCAGAGCACTTCCATCCGGTGCCTAGATCTCTTTGGTGCTGGTATGACCCTTGTTCTTAAGACAACTCGATGCCATGACCCAGCAGCAGTTTTTGAAACATGCTCTGAGAGTCCAGGGCCCTTCAGGGATCTGTAAGTCAAAACTACATCCACAACACTCTCAGGGCGAGGGGCAGTGGCTGTGCTGAGCTGGGGGACCTGGCAGCTTCTTCCTGGTTCATTCATTATTTTTGCTAGAAACCACAGATGATGTTGACAACTAACAAATCTGGGTTCTGTGATGTGGGTATGTGGCAGAAGAGGGATGGAGGGAGTCGACCACTCCAAGGGGAACAACTGGCGGTATTTGTGGCCAAGGATAAAATTTAAGCTTTCAAGCAAGGAAACAGGATTAGAGAAACTCTGCCTTTCCCCCAGGAGCCTGGCCTCTCCTGAGATGGACACTGCTCAGCGAGAAGTGTCCACAGGGGAAGATGAGTGTCACATTGCTGGCATCACAAAAGCAATGTTGCTATCGTTAAGTGCCAGATGGACTGATGGACTGTAATGGGGGGGAAGTACGAGGTTCCTGAGGTGTCTTCCATTTGCTGGGTAAGGAATCTCAGGAACCAGTGTCTCTCCATTGGAACCACTGGTACTATATGGTACCAGAGGGGAGGACCCACAATTATCTGAAAAGGCTTTAAAAATGCCTTTTGTGGGCTGGGGTTGTGGCTCAGTGGTAGAGCGGTTGCCTCGCATGTGTGAGGCCCTGGGTTTGATCCTCAGCACCACATATAAATAAATAAATAAAAGAAAAAAAATGCCCTTTGCTACTCCAATTGAATGATAGGTGGAGGTGGGAATACATCTTTTTCCCATTTCAACCAAAGAACTACAGGCCCCACAGGACTGGATGCAGTGGCAGATGTGAGAATCTAGTCACCTCTGGTCAAGCTGGATATTAGAGAGAGTTGCAAAATGTAAGAGCGCTGCCACTCTTCTGCTGTTTTGTTTTAGAAAATATGTTTCCCCAAACACAAGTTATTTGTGTTGTTACATAATGGGTTTATTGTTATGTTAGTTTTTATTTTATTTTTTTTTTTAGTATCAGGGATTGACCCTGGGAGTGTCCTACCAATGAGCTAATCCCCAGCCCTTTTTAAAAAAAAATTTTTTTTTTAAATTTTGAGATAGGGTCTGGCTAAGTTGCCCAGAGGGCCTTGAACTTATGATCCTTCTGCCTTAGCCTTACTGGGATCATAGGCATGCGCCACCACTCCCAGTTACTGTTATTACTGTTATTTTAAACGAATTAACAATTACTAAAAAATTTCTCAACTTTTATTTCCTCATTATTGAAGGCCTTTGATATAATTCAGTACCCATTCATGATTAAAAAAACTGAAGAAACTGGGGTCAGACAGAACCTACCTCAATATCATAAAGCAATCTAGGAAAAACCCAAAGCAAATGTCACAGAAAAACAGGAAGCATTTCTTTTAAAATCTGGTACAAGACAAGAATGTCCACTGTCACCACTCCTGTTTAACACTGTGCCAGAAACTCTAGCCAGAACAATTAGGCAACCGAAGGAAATAAAAGCAATAGGAATAGGAAAGGAAAAAGTCACGTCATCGCTGTTTGAAGATGGTATGATTCTGTACCTAGAAGATCTAAAGAACTTCACCAAAAGACGCCGGAGCTAACAAACAAATTTACAAAGTAACAGGTTACAAAATCAACATACGAAAATCAACCGCTTTCCTATATACCAACAACAAATCTTCTGAGAAAGAAATCAGGAAAACATTTCCATTCACAATAGCCTCAAAAAAATAAAACACCTAGGAATAAATCTAACCAAGGAGGTGAAAGACTTCTCTATTACTACAGACTTCTCTATAACTGAAAACTAAAGAACACCGAAAAGAGAAATTGAAGAAGACCTCAGAAGATGGAAAGGCCTCTTATGTTCACGGACAGGCAGAATTCATATTATTAAAATGACCATACTACTAAAAGCAATACACAGATTCAATGTAGTCCCCATCAAAATATCAATGACATGCTTCACAGAACTAGACGAAACAGTCCTAAAATTCATTTGGAAGAATAAAACCCAGATAGCCAAAGCAATTAAGCCAAAAAAAGCAGTGCTGGAGGCATCACGATGCCCGACTTCAAGTTACACTGCAGAGTTAGAGTGACAAAAATGGCACTGTACCAACAGAGAAACAGACATGTTCTACCCTGTACAGTGGGACAGAATCGAAGACACAGAGACACTCCCACACAACCACAGTCATCCAATCCTTGACAAAGGTGCCAAAAACGTACACTGGAGAAAAGACAGCCTTTTAAAAACAAATGGTGCTGGGACAGCTGGTTATCCAAATGTAGAAGAAAGAAACTAGACCCTTACCTCTCACTCTGCACAAAAATCAATTCAAAACAAATCAGAGATCTTAGAATTAGATTAGAAACTAGAAGAAAACATAGGGTCGACATTCCAGCATATAGGCACAGGCAACAACTTTCTCCATATGACCCACAAAGCTCAGGATATAGTGCCAAGAGTTAATAAATGGGATGACATTAAAGGACAAAGCTTTTGCACAGCAAAGGAAACGATTAGGAATGTAAAAGGAGAACTCACAGAATGGGAGAAAATCTTTGCCAGCTATTCTTCTCACAGAGAATTCGTATCTAAAATATATAAAGAACTCCAAAAAACCCCAACCCTCTCCCCCAAAAAAACCCCTTTACACCAAAAATCAAATAACCAAATTAATAAAATAGGCAAACAAATTAAAGACACTTTTTAAAAGAAGAAATACAAGGGCCATCAAATATATGAAAAAATGTTCAACATCATTAGCAATTAGTGAAATGCAAATCAAAACTACACTGAAATTTCATCTCACACGCCAGAATGGCAGTTATCAAGAATATTAACAATAATAAATGTTGGAAAGAATGTGGAGAAAAAGGAACACTTTTTAAATTTCTTAATTTTTATTTTTTAACTGTAGATGGACACAATAGCTTTATTTATTCATTTTTATGTGGTGCTGAGGATTGAACCTAGTGCTTCACATGTGCTAGGCAACTGAGCCACAACCCCAGCCCAAAAGAACACTTTTATATTGTTGGTGGGATTGTAAATTAGTACAACCACTATGGAAATCAGTATGGAGGCTCCTCAAAAGGACAGACATGGAACCACCATATGACCCAGCTATACTCACTTCTTGGTATTTATCCTAAAGAATTAAAGATCATCACACTACAGTGACACATGCATACTCATGTTTATAGCAGCAATAATTCATAGTAGCCAAACTAAGGAACCAGCCTAGAAGTCCATCAACAGATGAATGGATGAAGAAAATGTGGTATCTATACACAACAGAGTTTTATTCAGGCATAAAGAAAAATGAAATTATATAATTTGCAAGAAAATAAACGTAACTAGAGACCATTATGTTATGTGAAGTAAGTCAAACTCAGGTCAAGGGTCATATGTTTTTTCTCATATGTTAAAAATATACAAGGAAAAGGAAAAGAAAGGTGGGGACAGAGTTCATGAAAATCAAAGGGAGATCAGCAGAGGAGAGGGACCAAGGAGTAAGAGGTGGGGAGGGCAGAAGGAATGCTGGAGACGATGTTGGTCGGATTACGTGGTCATCTTGTGTACTGTGCTAGTGTACAAATTTATAACAACAAATCCCATCCGTATGCACTTATTACAGTGCACCAACAAAAAAAGGGGGAAACAATTTTCTCAACTTTAATTCCTACGATGATATCAGCACTAAAATCACAGAGACAAAGCTGGGAGGGACAGTCACAGTCTCCTGAGTGCAGCTGCTGCCCCTGGTGTGTGCAGACATCGGGCCATTAGCTTACCTAAGACTGCGTCCTGGATGGTGTGCTCGGGGTCATCCAGGTGCACGAGGAGCTCCCGGTATAGGTACTGAATGCTGCTCTGATAGTAGGCTTTCCCCTCGGAGCTCTGTACGCACTGCAGCCAGGTGAGCAAGGTGGAGGCCGCTGTCAGCCTCACTTCAGTGGACACGTCATCCAGGCGCTTCAAGAGCTCTAGGAGGAGCGGCCCAGACAGGAGTGAGAGGGTGCAAGCCGACACTTTGGGTGCAAAGATCCAGTAACAATATTTAACCCACAAACTGGAGGCACTTGCCCTTAGGTCCCACGAACCCATACCTTGAGGGAGACACCAGGCATTCAAGCTCTGAAGCCGAGGCACTCTGTGCTGGCCTGGGCCTAGGTTGTACTGTCTTCTAAGAGCCTGCCTGCAGGCTAGGCAGCTCCACCCTGCCCAGCCGCTGTGCCCAGAGGGTACAAGATGTCGATCACATACAGGCCTCCCAGGCTGGCTGCCCATCTTTCCCAGCCAGCAGCTGGCAGGGGGTTGGGTTGCTGACACTTCCTCTCACCACTGTCGCCTCTGGATAGGGTTGAGGCAGTGACAGTGATGGCTCCGAGTTTGTTTCTACTGGCCATTGTGACCAGGCCACTCTGCCCCCCAAGACAGAACAATCTTTCCTGATGAGTGAAACGTTCAAAGTAAGAGATTAAGATTTTTAACCACATCTATACTTTTCCCCATGATCTTAAGAAAACCTTCGGCATCTGGATGATTGGTATGGGTAGGAGGAGAAGGTGCTGGTGGGAGAGGCACACAGGTTGAATGTGTCCTCTATCCTGCATGGAAGGCATGGAAAATATCCAAAGTTCAGGGTGTCCCATAAAGAGGGGCCTCTGGATTCCTCATGAGAGACACCTATGTGCTCCCACAGGTGCTGGGCATCTGCTGTAAACTGTGCAGAAGACGCACATCTGCACATCTTAAGGACTAGCACAGGGGAGAAAACTGCCCCAGGCACACAGCATGATGTCCACACATTCTGCGAGGCAAGCACATCACCCTGGCTTCTCAGGATGAGGAATCAAGTGAGAGTCAGGATGTGTGCATGGCAGCCAGGGCACAGAGTCAAGTGCAAAGGCACACTCCTCCAGGTCTATGAGTGCCCGGGCCAAGTCCAGATCCCATGGGGCTGGTGCTTCCTCATGTAAACTCTGTAGCTGCGGAGAGAAGAGGCTGCCTGCAAGTTCCCTTCTGTCACAGCTGCAACATAACTGATGGAATTGACACCTCCTGTCAGGGCTGGTCCTGCTATTCCCATTCATCACAGTGGGTCAAGGTGTCCCTCCGTCTCTGGGCAAGTAGGCAACAGTTCTTTCAACATATCACCTTAAGAGCACAGAAGGGCACTGAGAGGTATAGGAACCTTCTGAATTCTTTTGTCATGAAAATAACCACACCTCTGCTGTAAACTGCAGGACAAACCTCAACACGTGCAGTCTCCTCCTGGCTTTTCTTTTTAAAAGCAAACAAGCGACCAGACTGACCCGGGCAGTCAGCAAGTCACACTGGCCAAGCCTGCCCCAAAATAGAATCCTAAAGACTGTTGGTGGGAACAAAACATCTGTTCCAACAAAAATAAAACAAAAACTTAAAAAAAGCAAAGCTGAGAGAAGAGGTGAGAGGGCTCTGGACTTCAATTTTCTTCAGGAGGCACAAGTGTCTGTCCTGCAGCGGGACTGAGAGTCTGCAGAGGGCTGCGCACTCCTGTCTCTCCCAGGTGCCTCCCAACTCCTCTCAGGCCACACCTCACCTTCTCTTCCACGCCTTCAACGTACTAAGCTTTAAATTCCAGGACTTATTTTCATTTACAGACATCTTTGAAGATCATCTCTTGGAAATTAAGTGTGTGGGTGCTCCCATTTTAAGAAATAAGCAACAACAGACATGCATTTTTCCAGAGCTTCCTGGGTTTTTTTTTTTTTTTTTTTTGGTGCTGGGGATGAACTCAGGGCCTTGTGCAGGCTAAGCAGGTGCTCTCCCACTGAGCCCCACCCCAGCCCCTACTGGTTCTTTTCACATCACCTGGCTGCTCTTTATTCCTGCTTGCCTTCTGTTTTCTCTGGTGTTTTTAATGGATGGCACTCTCTTAGCTTTTGATGACAGAATGTGAGGCAGGCCCATAACCTACCTGCCCATCGCTCTGGGGCTGGCCTTCTCTGTTCTTCTGCCACTGTATTTACAAGCTCCCCCAGAGCCACTGAATTTCCTTCTGAGTTCCTGGTTTGGTTCAGCACATCCTTTTCTTGGTGGCTCCTAACTGACCACCTGGCTCCCACCCCTCCTGCATGTCTCAGTCTGGGATGTCTGTTCTGTCCCTGTCTGCTATACAGGTCTGGCTTCAGCATAGGGGCACGCTCTCCAGTGTACTGTGAAGGAAGTTGTCCTGGATTTTATTTTCACAGTGAGGGTGTGGCCACAGCACCCGCCAGAGCAGGGGTCCCTGCTACCCTTGTGGTCATGTGCCCTGGCTGCGGTGGACATGGAGTTTTGTCCTCCCTGCCCTCACTCTGGTCCAGAATGTCCACCTTCCTCCCATGTTCTACTCACTGGGTGTTTTATATCTGTCAATGCTGGATCTGACTTGTAGAACCAACTCAGCCAGAAGTCAAAGAGTGCTTGACAGTATTTTGCTGGCAAATGGGAAAACAACGTGCTTTGATGGACAGTATCCTACCTGGATAAATCTTGATGAGCTTATCTGGATCCATTGTATCACCAGCTGTCTTTAAAAATGTGTTCAGGACACGGCAGGAAATAAGCCGGGTGGTCTGGGCGTCCTCCTCCAGGGTGGCCAGCACCTGTGGCATCAGTGCTTCCTGCACTTCCTGCATCTGCAACCGGCCAGGGTGTGAGGGGATGCCTGGAAGGTGTCCTGCCCATCAGAACACTACTTGGTGCCCCTGCCCATAGAGCAGTTCCCAAATCACAGACATCGTGCAGTCTGAAGAGCTGTTTTGAAAGTTCTACTTGGAAGTAGACTTGATTTTAAAACTTGCATAACTTGAATATTTTTTATTTTACTTTTTAAAATATTTATTTTTTAGTTTTATGTGGACACAATATCTTTATTTTTTTATTTTTATATTTTATGTGGTGCTGAGGTTGAACCCAGTGCCTCATGCATGTTAGGCGAGCACTCTACCACTGAGCCACAACCCATGGGCCAACATTTTTTATTTTAATGTGGCCAGCTGACTCTTAGCAAGGCCCAAATCCTACTACCCAGTGCTGTGCAGGTCCAGCAGCATCTAGAGCATTAGCTTGAGTGGCAGTCCTCCCATGTGCCAGGAGGGGGCGCTCGCATACTATGGGTGCCCAGCACAAAGGCCTTGAGGAGGATAAGACATTCACAAGGCCTGGCAGGAAGCCATGGTTTTCTGGCTTGCTGATCCCTGCACAAGTTGGACATGCTAACAAGCAGAGCAGAAAGCCTGAGGCCTGTCTCCATTCAGGAACCCTGCTGTTTAATTCTTAGTCTTGTAAAGGATATTCAATAAATAAACCAAGAGGAGGAGACCAAATCCTTGCCAGGCCCCCAGGTTACTCGAGGGCACAAAGCCTGTGGCCCCAACCCGCCAGCCCCCAGGTACAGCCCTCTGTGCATTCTCTCACTCCTTGTAAGAAAAGCACTGTGCTGGCCCCATGCATCCCCAAGTGAGGCCCCAGGTTTCCCACTGCAGGTTTCCTTCTCATACCCAGACACGTCAGGCTGTCCCTACCTGTGTGGCTGACAGGATGTCACTGCTGGTGAGCGCCCACAGACAGGACACGGCAGCTGTGCGAATGGCTGCAGCTGTTCTCCCTGCTCTCCACTGCAGATTGGGAGCCAGGATGTCCTTCAGCACCATCTCCAGGTAGCCGTGGAACTGCCTGGAGCCAAAGCACGAAGGTGGGTGAGGGAGGCAGATGGATCCACGCCAAAGAAAGCACTTTAATTTGGGAAATGCATTGGGCTCAAAGAGCCAACAGGAAGCATTGGAAGTGACACCCACAGGAGAACTTCCATTCCTGGGGAGGAGGTGGCCGAGGGCTAGGCTGCTTCTCCAGTGGAAGAGGGAGCTGCTGCCCAGCCACCAGGGAGAATCACAGTGAGCATGGCAGGGCTGCTCTTCCAAGGACTCTGGTGGCCTCTTCTTGGACCAGTGGTAGATCCTGGTTTTCAGGGGAGCTCTACAGCCTAAGGATGTGTTTCAGTCTCTTTAAAACCAGGGGCTGCAGCTCCAGTGGCTTCATGGAAAAGGCCTGAGCTACCTTGACCCCTGCCACAGCAGCTCCCCGGCCCAGCAGACTCACATCCATCTGTGTTCACTTTTTGGAAATTGGCCAATGGGTTCCTTCGACCACGCAACACTCCACCTCAGCAAGGGCAGCAGCTGTGGGGCCGCCAGGCTTCAGGGAGGGAAGAAGCTCCTGCCAAGAGCCAGGGTGGCTTCATTCTACTGGTGGCCAACTAGTTCCCTGAGCTGTCAGGACAAACAGAACCCAGCCTGTGCACTTTCACCTCAGCTCTGTAGCTCTGCATTTGCACGCCTGAGTGCCCTGATAAAATGGCAGAAGCCTCACATATCCTGCTGGTTCCTGCACCTGCAGGCCCCTCCTGACAGGTCCTGTCTCCAGTACCAGCTGTGCCAGTGAGAGACCACCCCACATGCGTGGCCCTCTCTTTTGAAGGCTCCAGGTGCTTGCCCCCAGCAGGGCTTTAAGGCCAGGAGGGAGGTGGACAAGCAAACCTGGAGGGGGATGCAGCTGCATGTCTGCATCCATGTGTTTTAATTTTTAAGCACAGAGCCGTCATGTCCTGCAGTGATTCATAAGAGGACTTCTTGGAATGACCAAGCGCCCTGCACCTGTTTCCGAGATGGTTCAGGTAAAAGTGCCCTCAAAAAGTTGTGGGCTTGGGGCTGAGGATGTGGCTCAACCGGTAGCGCGCTCGCCTGGCATGCGTGTGGCCCAGGTTTGATTCTCAGCACCACATACAAACAAAGATGTTGTGTCTGCCGAAAACTGAAAAATAAATATTAAAAAATTCTCTCTCTCTCTTTAAAAAAAAAAAAAAAAAAAAAAAGAAAAGTTGTGGGCTTAAAGGTGAGGGTGAGTACTGAGTGCTGGCTGGACCCTGGCCCTCAGGATGGCTGTAGTCACATGGTTCCAGGAGACCTGCCATAGGCACCATTAAAACAAAGGGAGTAAGAAAACGACAAATTCCTTTGAAATAGGAGTACTGTAAAGATGCACACCAGGTCCTGCTATCATTAAGACACGTCCGAGGGGGCTGGAGATGTGGCTCAAGCGGTAGCGTGCTCGCCTGGCATGCGTGTAGCCCGGGTTCGATCCTCAGCACCACATACAAACAAAGATGTAACTAAAAAAATAAATTAAAAAAAAAAAAAAAAAAGACACGTCCGAGTGACACATCCAAGAGGTCCCTTCAAAACAGAGGACCCTGCTCTGCCAAGAGGCCTAATGGAATGGGATAAGGCCCAAAAGATCACACACATTACCTTCCCTGGCAGCAATTTTTAAAAAAATATTTATTTTTTAGTTTTCGGTGGACACAACATCTTTATTTTATTTGTATGTGGTGCTGAGGATCGAACCCAGCGCCCCGCGCATGCCAGGCGAGCACACTACTGCTTGAGCCACATCCCCAGCCCCCTGGCAGCAATTTTTAAGTAAATCTTTTTTTACAGAACAACTGTACTTTGAATAATCTGTTCTCCTGATGCCAATCTCCTTCCATGAGGAGCCCTTAGTGCATCTCTGGAATGCTGGGCTCATGGGCTTAGCTGTGCTCATGGAAGAGTGTTTGCTGTTCTTCTAGATAAACGGTGGAGTGCGGAGAGGCCACGGCCTGGCCAGTCCTCATGGCTGTGCTGCCTCCCTGTCAACCACGTGTGTGTCTGCCTGCTTGTGGCTGGCTGCCAAGGAGCTCATTAATGCCATTTTATGGACCCTTCTAGCCCTGAGGTTTTTGCAGACAAGCAGGAAACAAAATTTCCTGACGGCTGGCTAGAGGCCCAATAGCAGAGAGGAGATTAGGGTTGCAATCAAAGAGAAGTGTGAATGACTAAACTATTTCCATAGGAAACTTTACAGTTGTGGCTACACTCTGCATAGACTGGCTTGTTCCCTGGCAGGGGAGAAGTCAGGTGTCAACAGCCAAAACACTCAGGTCTCCATCTGTGAGACCCAGGCGCACAGGCCCCACCGCCTCTCCTACCTGCTCCTGGTCAACTGGGGTGGTGCCCAGTGTGACTGTGGACACTCTCTGACTTACAAAGGAGGACAAGCAGACTGGCAGTGGCTGGCCTTATCCCCAGGTCTCCCCCCCTTCAGAGTGACCTTGGGATCTGAAGCTGCTCCTCCTCCAGATACTGGTTCTCCTTCTCCATGGTCTTTGTCTGCCCTTTTCTTACTTCAAAGCTGTAGAGTGGAGGCCCTTTCTGTTTTAATGCTTACCTAAAAGTTCTTTAGATAACGGGGGACTATGTCTAACTCTAACCATCGACAGTGATTCAATCAGTTCTTTGTTAGGTTTGAAAGGTACCAAAAAGCTTTTAAAATGGAGAACAGCTAATATATAAACCATTAATAGTTAATGTTCCCTAAAACTTTTTCATTCAATGGAATTTTAATGACCACACTAAAACCACTTTGATTTAGTGTCTCAGTGTTTCTCTGCTATGCACTACTGTCCCGATCTTGTTGTTTACCCAGTGAGGAAAAACCCAGGGCCTCAGGTCACCAAGAAGCTCAGGGGTGGCCTCAAGCTCCCACCTTAGACCTCAGGGGGAGCGTGCCTTGTAGTGTGGAGATGGGCCCTAGCTGGGCTCTGCACCGACTTGGAACCAACCTACCCCTGTGAGTCAATGGTGTCCTTGGGTCTTAGCAGCACTGAGGAGAGGACAGAGAAGAGCTTCAGGCGCATGTGTGGGTCTTTGGCAGGTTGCAGACAGGCCCGTAGGGTGGGGACCACGTGTTGCAGCGCTTCTCCAACAGCAGGGCCTGTAAGACAGACAGACGGGGCTATGGCAAGCTGTAGCCATCCCTGTGACGGGGGGCCCAGCTGAGAAGGAAAGAGACCCAGGAGCACGTGAGCTTAGGAAAGGCCTGCTGTGGCTCATATCACAAGAAAAAGAAAGATTGACCAGAATCATTAAATACATGTACACCCATATATGCATACTTCCCATACCATGAGGAGACTTCACATATAGGTTGGCATTTGATCTGAAAGCTCACTGAATTATGGCCCGAAAGAAACAATCTCTGCTGTCACACTGACTGATGTAAACACGGGCCACCTAGAAAATTCTTCACTGTCCCATGCCAACAAACAGGACTTCATAGTTCAGAACGAATACAAGTTTCTCGAGCCTGTATTCTCTTCAACATTTTTTTTGCTAATTCTGTGATAAATTAGAGAACAAGCCAAGTGATTTAAACTTTTGCTCTTTTAAGATTTAGCATCTCAAATCCCAGAGCTGTCTAAGCCTGCGAGATGGAAACAGGGAAACCCGGTGCGGAGGGCTCATTCATCCCCGGAAGCCCCAAGATGTTGGAAAAAGGAACTGATGTACTAAGGAGTGGGATCCCCAAAGTATAGGTAGGCACCAGGGGTTTGCTCAGCACAGCATGGGTGAGGGCCAGAGGTTTGCTCAGACTCTGTCAACTCTGAACAAGTGACAAATGTCTCAAAATGTTCGGATGAGAGAAGGAGAGAGAACATTCAGGATAAATACCAATCTCCCAAGACCGAAGTTCTATTCACAAAAACTAGAGGGACAAGACGCACAAAGGAAAGTGTAAGCCTCAATGGATGCCTTTGGCCTCCCTCTTGCAAACAGTTTTAACTTGAGCATTTTATCAGCTATTCTTTACAAATTGAAACCCAACAAATTCTTATTTATATCTAAAGTCTAGGTCAAACACATACTAACAAAAATAAAGAGGGAAAAAAAAATCCTAAAAAATGCAGGTATCTGTCCTTACTTAGGTATAAAGATGGGTGACTTTAAGCACCTAGTGAAGAGCTCTTGATACTCACACAACACTATGCTAGACTTGACTTTGGGAAGAGAATGTCAACTTTTGCAATGGCAGGTATGGACCTGCAGAGCCAGCATCCACAGGGGCTGGGCATCTACGTAGCAGTGGAGCTTCTGGGGTGCCACTCCAGAACATGGCTGGCATTGTGTGGATCAGAAAGTGTTTGGATAAAGGTTATTAAACGTACAACTTACACAAAAACGCTTCGGTAAGTTAAAAAGTCGCTACATGCAAAACCAGGAGGCAGCACTTTCCTGAGAAGCTTCTGCCATCTGTGGGTCTGCCTTCCGGGTCATTCAGTGGGCAGGGGAGCAGAGGCTAGGCTGTTTCCAGCACAGCCTCACTCTCTCCTTAGGACACGGAAACAGCACGACAGCCACTGATAGACAGTTGCCACACCCAGGGAAGCAGCCCTGGCCATGGCCTTTTAAATCAGGGGAGCCGACACTGCTGTTTGGGAACTGCCTTTTCCAATGGAAGGCCCAGCGACAGGCGTTCAACAGACAGTAAGTCCAGGATTCCTGGCGACCGGGGTGAGGGGTGTGGAGCTGCAGCCTGACCCTGTACCTCTGGCTGTTGATCCTTAGACACATCCCCGGACTCCTGGGTCTGTTCTGCTCTCTGTATGATGTATGAAAACGTTTGTGCAGTGCTATCTGATATCATCACAGCCCCTGATGGTGTGACAGAGAGGACAGGGCCTTAGCATGGACCCTAAGAGTCCCCCTTGATCGTTCATGTCTAAGTCTCAAAAAAATCACAATGGGACAGATCCCAGTGGCTGCACTGTGTCTCAAGCACACACACCTCTTGCCAGCACAGGGCAGTCCAAAAGCTTGAAGCTCAGAGGGTGGTGGGGGTGTGGTGGGAAGGCTCTGGACCTGAGGCCACTCTGAAAGAACAGTCCACCCACTGACCCTCTACGTGCGACTAGACCTGGCAGAGCTGGAGGCCACTAGGGGATCATGAAGTTTACTTGGGTCCTCATCTTCCCACCCTGGGAGGCTGATGCGGGGTTGGGGCAGGTGTCGTCTCCTGTTTGAGCATTTACTCAGGCAGACTCTCTAGGGACCTAGGTGAAGGGCCTTCCTGCCATAGATGACACTATTTCTGCCTTTCTGACTCTTAATTGGAAACAAACTACCTTTGCTGGCCTAAATACAAAGTGAGCATAATGTCCCTGGGTCCTGGCATGGTTGCTGGAGTATGGGGAGAAGGGCCACGTGGCCCCCCAGGATGATACCCCAGGGCTGCGGCTCAGGTGGTACTTGTGAGGCAGTTCCTTGGGTTTTAAGAATGTTAAAAGGGACAAAACCCAAAGGCAGAAAGGGCCTTAGGACCCTTGCCTTGCTGGTGCTTGCTCCCCTTGCCAGGGGCACACTGCTGCCCTTGTCCTTCCCTCTCCTCCTGTCACACTGCCCTGCTCCATGGGGCTCTGATGGTGGCCAGGCTCTTCTCCTGGGGGAATGACCTTATACTCTCAACTTCATGCTAGGTATTTGGATCATTTCCAATTCCTACTAGCACTTCATGCCTTGTTGAATATTTTGGGTACAAAGCTGTTTCCACAGTTCGGATCAATTCTCCCAATGTGCCTGCTGAGCCAGCGTGGATACCCTCATTGCCCCAGCTGCCCTTCATAAGGACTGCCTGCTCCACTGCCTGCCACATCTCAGGCACTGAGCTGATGACACGGGGACAGCCTTGTTATTTTTGGTCAAATTCGATAGATGGATTTGCAACTTGTATTTCTTTATTACCAGGAACGCTGACAACTCTCTGCTCTGGCCACACACCAATGCTCTCCCATGGCCGGAACGTCCTGCCTGCAGTGTGGGTCTGTGCTGTCCTCAGCTCCTGTGAGTCCCACACCACATAGGCCTGATGCTGGAGTTTACTGTGACACCTCCCCTTTTATTTGGCTTCATATAAAGGCACAGTTGTACCTATTTCTTTTCTTTATAGCCTCACTTTCTGGAAGTTTTAAATGTTTTATAACTAAAAAGCTGTCCTCTCATAGGACTTTTTTAAAAAAATGATTCTTTTTCTTTAAAAAAAATTGTAGTTGTGGGCTGGGGATGTGGCTCAAGCGGTAACGCGCTCACCTGGCATACGCGGGGCGCTGGGTTCGATCCTCAGCACCACATAAAGATAAAATAAAGATGTTGTGTCCACAAAAAACTAAAAAATAAATATTAAAAAATTACCTCTCTCTTAAAAAAAAATTGTAGTTGTAGGACAGCATGCCTTTATTTTTATTTATTTTTTTTATGCAGTGGTAAGAATCGAAGCCAGTGCCTCACACGTGTTAGGCAAGTGCTCTACCACCAAGCTACAGCCCCAGCCCCTCTCACAGGACTTTTATAACTAAGAAAAAATTTTACATCTCTCTTATTAATTGATTGATAGATATATACTAGGGATTGAATCTAGTGGTGCTTTACCATTTACCAGCCCCCACCCCTTTTCTTTTTAGAGAGGGTTTCACTAAGTTACTTAGGGCTTCTCTAATTTTCTGAGGCTGGCCTTGAACTTGTAATCCTCCTGCCTCAGCCTACTGAGTAACTGGAATTATACGCATGTACCACCACACCCAGATTACAAAAATCTCTCATATTTAAAAAACTATTCTAATCCTTTTGCTTTCTCCATTCATTACAGTAGTATATGCTCATCATAGAAAACTTGGGAAAAAACAGAGAAGAATGCAAAAATAATCCATACTGCCTAGATATTGTGTTGGAAATATATCCTATTTTGAGATTTTTTTTTGTTCTTTTTGTTATTGATTTTTTTATTTTTAAAAATCAATTAATTTGGGCTGGGGATGTGGCTCAAGCGGTAGCGCGCTCGCCTGGCATGTGTGGGATGCTGGGTTTGATCCTCAACACCACATAAAAATAAAATAAAGATAGTGTGTCCACCTAAAAAAAAAAAAAAAAAAAAAAACCTAAAAAATAAATACTTAAAAAAAATCAAATTAATTTATTTTACAGTAGAATGCATTTTGACATATAGTACACAAATGAAACACAACTTTTCATTCCTCTGGCTGTACATGGTTCAGAGTCACTCTACCAGTATAATAATATACTGGTATATAATATAATAATATATTATACAAATATAATATAATAATGTGCTCTACCAGCACATAACTGACACAGAATAACTCTGGACAAATGCACACACAAATGCACAGCAGAGGCTCAGAAAAATACAGCTGGAATCACCGAATCAGTTTCAATGATGATTTGGGGCTTAACATATTGCTAATTGTCCTGTCTTTTGGTGTTATGATAAGAGATGTACACTCAAATTTATTTTGCAAGTTGTTAATTAGTTATGCCAACACCATAAGAAATATTTTCAAATGGAAATAGAACCAAGGGAAATAGCCTCAGGTCCTGGCTTTCCTGCTAACTGCTGGTAAGGCTGTCTCTGAGGGTGTGCTCACCTAGCATTCCGATCTCTGCATCCTGGAGTAATCTGATATGTGAGATTCTTTTGGGTGATAGTCGGCAAAACGTGAAATTACACAGACAAGGCCTCTGGGGTCCCAGCCTGTGGGGAGGGGCTGGATGCTGCCTAGGCTTACACCTCAGTCTGTCAGCTAGGACTCTGGGTCAGTCACCGGAGTTCCCTGTGCCTCTCCAGAGACAAGAACACAACAGGCTGATGTTTGAAGCAACTGGAGCAGTGTCTGGCATGAGTGTCAATGCTGTCACGACCTTACTCTTTCTACTTTCTTTTCTACTTAGAGATAATTTTGCACATAACTGACAAAGAATAATTCTGGACTTCTTTCTAGGCCTTGGAGCACTGACCACCAAGACCAACCATGGTGACTGACTGCTATGCTGCACAGAAGTCATAGGCTGACTTAGGCACCCTGGACTCAGGGTGTGATTGCAACATGCACACCTCAAAGTGGCACCACTTGGGGGAGCCACAGGATTGGCAAGGAAAGGGACAGTGGGGGCCTATAGACCAGAAAAGGCTGATTTGCTGGACAAGTCTGTCCACTTGGGAAATTGCAGGATATATGCAATGAACCACTGCAGCTTCTGTTAATGGAGGCCTCATGAACACTCAGAGGTGCGTGTTCCACACTTGTAAGGAAGGGTCTGGCAGCATTGCTGTTCCTCTCAGAAAAAGCCCACTTTTGGGGGCCCTGGAAGAATAAAGAAAAGCTGAGGCCTCCAACTGCCAAAGCCACTTTACTACATTCTTAGCACCAACATGGCTGGAGGTGCTGAGCACCACAAAAAACCCATACGTATCTGAAATATACAGGCTATATAAAAGGCCATCAAATATTCCATTTCCAAAGTATATTATGAAAAATGTGTGCCTGAAAAGAACTAAACAGAAACTTCTCAAAAGAAGAAACAAATGGCCAACAAGTGACAAAATGTGCAACATCTCTAACAATCAGGGAAATTCAAACCAGAACTACACGAAGACTTCATCTCACTCCAGTCAGATGGCAGTGATCAAGAATACGAACAATAGTAAGTGCTGGTAAGGTGGCTGGCAGAAAGGAACACTTGTGCATTGTTGGTGGGACTGCAGATTAGTACAACCACTCTGGAAAGCAGTATGGAGGTTCCTCAAAAAACTAGGGATGGAGGCACCATATGACGTAGCCATCGCACTCCTTGGTATTTTCCCAAAGATCTAAAATTGGCATACTACGTGATACAGCCATCTCAGTGTTTATAGCAGCTCAATTCACAATAGCTAAATTATGGACTCAACCCAGATGTCTGTCAATAGATAAATGGATTAAGAAATTGTCATGTATATACATAAAATGGAGTTCTACTGAGTCATAAAAAAATAACAAAAATATGGCAATTTATGGTAAAAGGATGGAAATGGGGGATAATACCATGCTAAGTGAAATAAGCCAAACTCAGAAACTCATAGGTTGATGTTTTCTCTTGTATGTGGAAGCTAGATTAAAATAAAGGAAAGGGGAGCTAAAGATGATATAAAGTACCAATCAAAAAGAGATGATATAAAGTACTGATCAAAAAGACTTGAGACAGGGTCTTTCTAAGTTGCTTAGGGCCTTGCTAAATTGCTGAGGCTGGCTTTGAAATTGTGATCCTCTGTCTAAGCCTCCTGAGCTGCTGGGATTACAGGCATGTGCCCCTGTGCTCCACTCTAATATAAATTATGAGACAAGCAAAAGGAAGTCAAGTAGAGGAAGGGAATGGGAGAGGGGAGCGAGGACAGAAGGGAAAAGGGTTGGGGGGATCCTGAACTGAAATCGATTTCCATGCATGTATGAGTTTGTCTGGGTGAACACAACCACTATGCATAACTATAAATAAAGAGAGAGAGAAAAAAAAAAAAAAAACTATGTGCTGGGACAGACTCTGAAGAGTTACCACACTTCAAAACAGGCCTTTTGGGTTGGGTCTGAGGCTCAGTGAGAGCATTTGTAGCAAGTACAAGGCCTGAGTTCAACCTCCAGCACCACAAATAAAACCCCAAACAGGTCCTTGGCATCTCTGAGAGGTCTTGTCACAAGGCTCCTCTCCACAGGTAAGGTGACTGTCACTCTGATGCCCCAGTCAAATCAGATCAGTGACCTGCATCCTTGTTTGTGGAGAAGAGAGGTGGCTGTGGACTGAGCTGGGAGTTGGGCCAGCACCGTGCGAGGCTCACCTGACTGGGTGACGATCACACTGAACTGCAGCAACTCTACAGAATGCACCGTCCAGTCGCTGTGTGAAGCAGTCAGCCGCTCCAGGAGGGGACCCATGTGTTTGCGATAGAGGTCCTGGCTGCTGGGGACATTCTCCACCGAGGCCAATGCATTCATAGTCTCCTGGGCCTAGAGGATACAAGTCACAGGTTAGTACGATTCTCATTTTTAAGACACATGCATTTATGACAGTTCAATGCCAGTGGCATTCAGGTTACAGAGCTCCAGGACACAACTGCTCAAGAACCTTCTGATGTCGGGTGTGAGCAGGGACTGGCCATGCACGGACTGGCTATGCACGGACATGGGGCCAAATAGTTTTACAGTACTAGGGATTGAACCCAGGGTGCTCCACCACTGAGCTACACTCCCAGTCTATTTCATATTTTTAGTTTGAGACAGGGTCTTGCATGTACCACTATGCCCGGTTCAAGTGGTTTAGAGACTATTTTCACCAGACTGTCCTTCCACCCTCCTTCACTTAGCTCTCCCATGCCCTCAGACCTCAAAGCAAATCAGGTATGCAAATGGCTCTGGAGGGGACAAGGGCAAGAGTGGTTAAATGTCAGGCTGGCCAGCCACCCATTCATTCACCTGAGCCTTCCTCCCCAGGTTCAAACACATGAGGAAGTCCTCCAGATCTTGGTGGCAGCTGCCCAGCAGCCTCTCCTGCCAGCACATGGTGCTCAGCTTCCTTCCTGTGGCTCCCAGGCACTGCCTTGTTAGTGTTTATGGCCTCATTAGTGAGAAGCTGACTGCAAAGACACGTGCCCTTTGCAAAGGCTATTTTCAAAGGTATAAAAAAAGTTTAAAGAGGCCTCAAGAAAGGAGAAAGAGGGCAGCAATCCCCTTCAATGTGAGGCTCCCTCTGGAAGGAGTCCATAGGCCACCTAAGTCTCCCAGAGAGAACCAGCCCCAGGGTTGCTGAGAAATGGTGCTGCAGAGGAACCACGTTCAACTCTAGCCGGGGAGCAACACCCTGGGTCCCAAATGGTCCATGAGCCCAGGGGCATTGGTGGATGAGAGACTTTTAGGTATAAATACAGTGCCAGTGGGACAGAAATAATCTTGCAGAGTGGATTGCCATTAGCGCTGTGCCGTCGCTCTTCTCTCTCGACTTGCAGCCACACAGGCAAGTGTGCACTCCTGAGACCCCACTGATACCTGCAGGCCTGCGGTTGCTTCTTTGCCATAGCTCTGCGATTAAACAGTCTTCCCTTCTAGATGCTAAAATACTTCTGCAGGTACAGGGGACACCCCCATGACCACCTCATGCATGACTCATCCCAACTGTCCCACATTCCTTCATCTTGCTCACAGGGCACACCCCAAACCTGACATCCAGGTGTAGAGGAGGCCTGGAGAAGATGATCACATTTCCTTTACAGAGTATGGAAGGGTCTCTATCAGTCTCACCTTCTCTCCAAGGCCAGTGGCACCTGAGACAGCTATTATGGTCAGCAGCACCTCCATGAGCTGTAGGCTGGCTGCACTGCAGTCCTCCTGACATGTGGACACCAGTGCCTGCACACACAGCAGCAGGTGCTCCAGGTAGAGGCTCTGGAAGAGACCAGAAGACAGCACTCAGTGCCCCGCATGTGCCACCCTTGGAGCACACGGCCCATGTGCACAGCAAAACCAGAGGACTTACCTGCCACATCAGCCACCAAAGGGCACAGTTTAGACAGCACAGACAGAGAACAGAGGCTGCAAGCTAAGGGCACAGCTCACTCTGTGAAATGCTTTAAGTTACATTTTAGAAGTTCATGAACCTCAGTGACGTGTACTCTATGTTTACAAGAGAAATGACATGTATCTTGCATTCACTTTAAAATAACTCAAGAGTTCTCCCTGCTCTCCAGAAGGGCTTTTTTTTTTTCTTTCTTTCTTTCTAAAGAGATGTAGAGGGAGGTTAAAGAACACAAAAGAGCTGCTGACAAAGTGAGGGGTGGCTCACGGAGTGGCATTTCTCTACTTTTCCTGCTTTTATGTATTTATGAATCTTTCCATAAGGCTAAGTTTTAACAGAAACAAAATTCTGTATTTCAAAAAGTGCTTCCTGATGCAGAAGGGCACTAAAGGCTGGGTGGGTCATACCATTTCCTTCTCAGCTTCAGGCACATCCACTACATAGTGTGGGTGGAGTGACAGGAGGGGCCGCAGCATGTGAAGACACCAGGTGCCGCAGGGTCCAAGAATCCTAGGCTTCTGTTCATATGTACTTTCTATGACATCCCTGTAGCATGACTATCTTATGCATGCTTCACAGAGTACAGAATGAACTGGGTTAGTGGTCACATACGTTAATTTATACATATGCTTTAGAAAAAATTGTACGTGTATTTGAGGCAAATGCTTCATTTTTTATTTTATTTTATATATTTTTTTACTAATGGGGTATGAGTTCAAAAAAGTATGAAAATTATTTGGCTAGAAAACAGAAGGGGTTCTAAAATTTCATGACCCACTAACTAGTGCCACAGTGCGCGCAGAAATTCCCCTGCACCCAGCTCTGCTTTGACCCACGGACATCCTGATCTACTGGGTGCCTGTCTGCCTACTCCCAGGAGCAGCTGCAGATTTCTGCTTTTATTCCACTCCTGATTTTCCCCATAGCCCTATTTCTTTTGGCCTGGATTTACTGATTGATTTCTAAGACTGCAATGTGATATGGGCCAATGTCTAGATGACCCGACACATAAATCTAAGGAGCCACCATTTTTCAACTAAATCAAAGGGAATGCGCTTTTAAAAGGTGTGCAATCCTCTTAGCTTTGGTGGAGAGGTCTCACCACAAAAAATGAGAGGTGGGTAGAGGGCTGCGGGCATCATCTGAGGAAACAGCAAGACCTTAGCATCCCTTGCTTTCCCAACTAATCAAAGGATGCTCCATGTCAGTCACCCAGAGGAGAAAAGACACAGCAGGGGACAGTGCTGTCTCTTGCTTCTGGAATGCTATCTGCAAAAAGTAATTCACTAGCTAAAGCACCAGAGGTTTCCCACTGAGGTAAAGTTATATCGCTGTTCATTAAAGAGGATGAATGAGCTGTGCTCACATTATAGCCTCATTTTGGTGACCTGTTGCTGATACATCCCAAGGACAAGAATCCAGTTTCCTTCAGTTGGGCCTAGGTACAGTGTCTGGCTCAGACATCAGAGAAGTACTTTTCACTACAGAGCCAGTCTCCCAGTGACCATGTCCAATCTAACTCACCGTGCACAAAATGGCTGCACAAATTCCTGTTTTAACATGGAATTTAGAAAATCTGGTGGTTTTTTGGGAGGAGTGGGGGGCGAGTAGAGTATACTAGGGACTGAATCCAGGGTGCTTAACCACTGAGCCACATACTCAGCTCTTCTTCTTTTCTTTTTTTTAATAATTTTTTTTTTAAAGAGAGAGAGAGAGAGAGAGAATTTTAATATTTATTTTTCAGTTTTCGGCGGACACAACATCTTTGTATGTGGTGCTGAGGATCGAACCCGGCTGCACACATGCCAGGCGAGCACGCTACCGCTTGAGCCACATCCCCAGCCCAGCCCTTCTTCTTTTTAAAAATATTTTTAGTTATAGATGAGCAGACATAATACCTTTATTTTATTTATTTATTTTTATGTGGTGCTGAGGATCGAACCCAATGCCTCACACATGCTAGGCAAGTGCCACTGAGGCACAACCCCAGTCCTGCTCAGCCCTTATTAGTTTTTGAGACAGGGTCTAAGTTGCTGAGGTTGCCTTTGAACTTGCAATCCTCCTGCTCAGCCTCCCAAATTACTGGGATTACAGAAGTACACCTCTGTGCCCAGCTGTTTGCTCTTGAAAGACATTCTTAACCTGTTCCTATGGTCACTGAATAGTTCCAGGAAACACAAACTACTTCCCAAAGGATAGGACTCAGACACAGTGGGTGAGCTGCCCATGAATAGGAACTTAGCTGTGTCAATTCAGAAGCAACAATGACATTTGACCTGGATGTTTGTCCTTTCTTGCAAAAAACTTAAATCTGTTGGGAAAGGAGTAAAGTGACCTGAGTTCTTATTATGACCAAGTTTTGGCCTCAGGGTTGGAACATTTGGCCTATGCACTATCAACCTGGGTCAGAAAGGGGCCTCTCTGCATGAAAGGTCATTGAGTAAGTTTGTCCTGGATTGAACCAGAGATGAGGAGCCAAAAATACATCATGGCCCATGAGGTTCAAGTTCTCTGCTACTAGCACTGAGAAATGAAAAGATTATTTTCTTTGCTATTAAGTTTGTACATATTTAAACACCTGTATACATTTATTTATGCGCGTGCACACACACACACACACACACACACACACACCCCTATATGTATTTTCTTCTAGAAAAAGAATGCTCCTGGCCTATAAATCTATATAAGGAACCAAAATCTTCTCAGAACTACTCAGAAGTAAAACTGCAGAACTTACATAGATTATGTGTTGTGTGAAGAATGGTTTTGGGGGAGAGCTGAAATGCAGCCAAAACCCCACCAATAGCAGCCGGTCCCCATTCCCTCCCGACCTCTGCTCTGCTTTCCTCTCTTGCTCATCTCAGATATGGCTTACAGGTTTCTTAAAGTGGATTATAAAGTGACTTAACTGTACGCCTCTCACTTGAGAACAGAGAAAGGGCCTGGACAGAGGACCAGGGGCTAACTGATCCCAGCTCCCTCTGGCCCAGCTGCTAAAAAACTTCAAGCCAGAGCATATGCTGCCTCTGGGGCATGCCCAGGCCTGTGGAGGACAGTAGGGCCCAGTCTCTTGATAGGAGTGTCTAGGGTGCATGAAGGATGCATCAATGGACAGGGTCAAGTCTAACATATCCAAATAAAATAGCCATTATTTTGTTTTCAGCAGAAACAATGACAAATTAATGTAAGTGATTGAGCCAACCCACCTAGTTTGTCTCAGCCTCAGATGAGAGGAATCACTGCTCAATTTAAGACAAGCTGTCTGCCTGCATGTCCTTGGCCAGCTACACCAAGGCTTTATCCAAATGCCAAGTGGCATGGGTAAGGAACAAGTGCTTGTCAATCACTAAGGATGCACTGCACGTTCCAAGTACAATGTGACAGATGTGACTCCTTCTCTTGGAGGTAGTCCAGGGTTCTCAGAGCTGTGCCACCAACCTTTGACCCTCTTTGGCCTGTGACCACCCACAGCAGCATGTTCTGGCAGACTGTCATGTCATGTCAATGGACATGTCTATCCTGTGCTGTCCAACAAGGTGGCTACTGGACACTTGACACATGGCCAGAGCAACCAATAAAAGGAAATTTTAGTTTAATTTTAACTAATTTAAATGGCTGTCTGTGGCTGGTGTCAATGGTACTGGACAAAGCAGTGAGGTCCCTAAACCAGAGGACCCTGGACATGTCTGCCAGGCCTGGTACAGACATGCTGCTGCCTGCTAACAAGCACCATCAGTAGTTACACTAGGACAGCCAGGTGGGACACCTCCGGACCCCAGTGCCAGGACGTGCTCTCCTTGCCTGCCCCTCCACTGCACCACCTTACGTTTTCAGATGCCTGGCAAATGTGGGCCTGGGCTAGCTCCATGGCGATGACCTTGAGGTGTGGCTGGAGGGCATCCTGTGGGCAGCCTCGAATGACTGAAGCAAGGACCAAAAGGCTAGAGGAAGAGGGTGCCTTCTTCAGCATCGACAGGATCAGCTTCAGAAACACTTCCGGGCTGACAAATGTCCCAATCAGTTCTGCGGACTTCATGCACTGTGTGGGGACATGGAAGACAACAGGGTTTGGAACACTGGCCACACTGGGATTTAAAACACTGGGCTACACCTGGAGTTTGCAACACCTAGCCACTTCTGGGGTTTGGAACACCTGGCTACACCTACAGTTTGGAACATGGGGCCTCACCTAGAGGTATGGAACACCTGGACACAACTGGGATTTGGAACACCGGGCCAGACTGGGGTTTGGAACACCTGGCCACACCTAGGGGTATGGAATTCCTGCCTACACCTCAAGCCCCTCATGATATCGGTGACCTGAACTTCTTATTGATAATTGGCACAACACACACAGCACCTCCACAGCCCAGATTCTACTTCGTAAGAGAAAGAACAACTGCTGAGATCCATAGCAACTGGGCTGATCTCAAGGCATCACACGTAAAGAAAGTTAATCCCAAAGGCCACATGCTGATTCCATTTGTAAGACACTCCCAGGGTGATATAATACAGAGAGAGGGAGCAGGTGAGGGCTGCCAGGAGGTGGTGGCAGCAGTTGGAAGAGGCCTGTGGTACTGAATGGCCCTGTACCTGCTCCCATAGTGGTGCCCAGAACCTATACAGGGATGAAGGGCGTGCAGCACACGTGGTTTAGCGATGCTCAAGAGGTGCCCATCACCCTCACTTCTCATCCTTCGTAAGATTAGACAGAGATACAAAATAGTCGTGTTCTTTGTGGGGAAAGTAAAAGCTTACAAGCTGTATAGAGACACAAACTGCATACAGCTTGGCTCTGTGAAGTGATAAACCTTTAAGTGACGCAAAAAAAACTGAAGCTATATTTTGTAAAAGAATTCTAAAAACAATTTAAAACTGATGGTAGTTTTTTTAATTTTTGCTTATATTCTTTTTTGAATATTTATTTTTTAGTTATAGGTGGACACAATATCTTTATTTTTATGTGGTGCTGAGGATCGAACCCGGTGCTTCACGTATGGGAGGCAAGCGTTCTACCTCTGAGCCACAACCCCAGCCCCCTGATGGTAGGTTTTGGAAAGTAAAAATACGTGACATGAGCTGGTCACAGTGGCACACACCACACCTGCAATCCCAGTGGCTCAGGAGGCTAAGGCAGGAGGATCACAAGTACAAGTCAGCCTCAGCAACTTAATGAGGCCTTAAAAGGCAACTTAATTAGACCCTGTCTAAAAAAACAAAAAAGGGCTGGGGATATGGTTCAGTGACATATACATATATGTGCATGTGTATAAATATATACAGAGGGAGAGTATGTGAAGGGTATGTATGTGAGAGAGAGAGGGGAAGAGAGAGAGAAAGGGAGAGGGAGAGAGAGACAGACAGATGACATGAAAGTAGGCTTCAAATGGCTCATTTTTTTTTTGGTATTGAGGATTGAACCCAGGGGCACTTAACCACTGAGTCATATCCCTGCTCTTTTATTTATTTATTTATTTATTTATTTTAGTTGTAGATGGACACAATACCTTTATTTTATTTGTTTATTTTTATGTGGTTCAGGGGATCGAACCCAGTGCCTCACACATGCCAGGCAAACGCTCCACCACTGAGCCACAACCCCAGCCCTCCCTGCTCTTTTAAAAAAATAAAAAATTTACTTAGAGACAGGGTCTTGCTAAGTTGCTCAGGTTCTCGCTAAGTTGCTGAGGCTGGCTTTGAACTTGTGATCCTCCTGCCTCAGCTTCCAGAGCCACTGGGATTACAGGTGTGTGCCACCATGCCCAGCAGGAATGTTCTGTATCCTAACTGTGCCAGCCATAACACAATTACCTGCTTGTAACCCAGCCCTGCACACCCCAACAGGCTGAGACTCACCACCCATACACACAAATGGAAACAGGCCACTCACACTGCTGACCACGGCCTTCTCCTCGTCAGCACAGGCCTGCTGCAGGGTTCTGAGGATGATTTCCAAGTGCTGAGTGGTGTGGTCCTCTGCATGCAGCAGCAGTACTGGCAGGAGCTGTGCAGACTTCACCCTGGTCCCTACTACCCAGTCGGTGATGTCCCGACAGATGGCAGGAAGGACCTTGGAGAGGTTCCTGAAGACCAGCTCCCGACAACCTAGCCCAGGGCGGCTCTCTAGGGATCAAAAAGATGAGACCCATGAGTAGAACCCAGCAACTTGTGTGGAGAGCAACTTATGACACCTTATTCTAGGCACCTGAAGTCCTAAGATCTTACAAATTCAGAATGCCTCGAGATAGAATGAGGCCAGAGTCAGAATTCATCTTGAAGTACTGTTTATGGCTCTGCTGGAGCCTAAGTGATGCACGACAAGCTTCACACACTTAAAGTGTGCGTGTGATGAGCTCAGACAAAAGGACACGCCTGCAGAACCACCACCAACCCCTAGTCTCCAGCACTGCTCTGCAGTGGCCGACCCTCCCCAGCAGCACTGACCGGCTCCCTAACACTACAGACCAGACTGCATTTTCTAACATTTTTATATAACTGGAATTGGACAGTGTATATCTTTTTTTGGTCTGGCTTCTTTCACGCTGCATAATCAAGGGACAGTGTGTCTGTTTCCTTTAACTGCTGAGAAGTACTCATGATTCGGATGTGCCAGTTTATCCACCAGCCATCTGCTCAAGAGCACAGTCGTTTCCGGTTTGAATGCTATGAACTTGAGTGTGCAGGTCCTTGTGTGGACACATGCTGTTACTTTTTTTTTTTTTAAAGTTGTAGTTAGACACAATACCTTTATTTTATTTATTTTTATGTGGTGCTGAGGATCAAATCCAGTGCCTCCCACATCCCAGGCAAGCGCTCTGTCACTGACCCACAACCCCAGCCCACATGCTGTTCCTTTTCCCTGGTAAATATCCAGCTGTGAAATGGCTGGCTCATGTGGCAGGTATGGTCAATGTCTTAAGAAACCACCTGACTGTTCTCTTTTTTTTTTTTTTTTTTTTTTGTGGCACCAGGAATTGAACCCATGGTGCTTAACCACTGAGTCATATCCCCAGCCCTTTTTTATTTAGAATTAGAGTCAGGGTCTTTCTAAATTCCTTAGGGCCTTGCTAAGTTGCAGAAGCTGGCTTTGAACTCGTGATCCTCCTGCCACAGCCTCCCAAGCTGCTGAAATCACGGGCGTGTGCCACTGTGCCTGGTTCTACCTGTTTTCTAAGGTGGCTGCTCCACTTTACATTCTGTCATCAGTGGGTGAGAGCTCGGCTGCTCCCCAGCCTCTGACTTTAGTAGGCTCAGAACGCTGGGTGGTCCTTCCTGCAGTCTGACCTGCAGCTCTCTGATGACAAATAGCTGTGAGCAGCACTTTGCAGCTTGTTTCCTGTTATCTTTCTTGGTGATGCGTCTTTTCAAATCTTTTTTGCCCATTTAAACAAGTTAGATCGTTTTCTTTGAGTTTTGAGATTCAAAATTTGGCATACGAGTCCTTATGCATATAATTTGCAACAGTTTTTTTGTTGTTGTTTAGTATTTTTTTTAGTTTTAGGTGGACACAATATATTAATTCACATTTATGTGGTGTGGAGGATCGAACCCAGTGCCTCATGCATGTGAGGCCAGCACTCTACCACTGAGCCACAATCCCAGCCCCTTGCAACTGTTTTCTCAGTCTTTGGCTTGTCTTCATTCTCTTAACAAAGTCTTTAAAAAAAGCAAAGGTTTATATTTTGATGAGGTTCAATTTATTACCCATTCTTTTATGGACTGTGCTTTTGATGATGTGTCTAAGAAAGCTTGCCTGACCCAAAGTCACACTAAGGCTTTATCCTAGAAGTTCTTAGGTTTGAGTTTTACATCTAGGCACATAATGTATGTAATGGCCAATCTGAATTGTCAACTTGATTGGCTTAAGAGATGCCAATGATTAAGAGGCTTACAGTGTGTCAATGAGGGCGTGTTTGAGAATGATTGGCATGTGGGATAGCCAATTGAAATAGAGCCCCTCCCTAAGCGTGGGCAGCACTGTTCAGTAGGATGATGGCTTGGATGGAATAAAAATTGGAAGAACAAGGAAACAGCAGCAGTTGCAAGCTCAATTCTTCTTGAACGGGTTCTTGACTGCTGCTGCAATCATCTTAGGATATCAGACTTCTGCTTCTTCACTCTTCCAAAGCAGACTCTGCCAGTGATTCTCCAGAAGCTTTCAGTCTTGGACTAGGGTAGCACCATTGATTCCTCTTGTTCTGGGGCTTTAGGCTCTTGGACTGTGCTGATTCTTCCCAGCTGTCCAGCCTGCAGGTAGCCATTATGGACCATCCAGCTTGAGCCAACCTAATAAGTCTCCCTTTTATAACTATACTTCCTGTTGATTTTGTTCCTCTAGAGAACCCTAATGCAATGTATCTTGGATTGCTTATTTATTTATTTACTTATTTTAGTGCTGGGAATTGAACCCAGGGTACTTTTCCACTGAGTCACATCCCTCACCCTTTATTTTGAGACAGGGTCTTGCTAAGTTGCTTAGGGCCTAAGTTGCTGAGGCTGGTTTTGAACTTTCAATCCTCCTGCCTCAGCCTCCAGAGCCACTGGGATTACAGGTGAGTGTCACTGCACCTGGCTTGGGTTGCTTTTTGTGTATCACACAATGTGTAGACTCAAGTTTACTCTTTGGCCTGTGGACAATCCAATCACAACAGCATCATTGTTGAGAGACCTTTTTTTTTTTTTTTTTCCCCTCTGCAAAATTGCTTTGACTTTTGTCAAAATCTAGTTGTCTACATATGTCTGTTTCTGGATGCTCTACTCTGTTCCACTGACCTACCTTTTGCCAAAAACCACACTGTCTGGTTTTCCGTAGTTTCATAACAAGTCTTAGAGCCAGGTAGTGTTAATCTTCCAGCTTTGTTATTCACTTACAAAGTTTTCCTGGTTTTGGTCCTTTATATCTCCATGTGAATTTTAGAAAAAAAAAAAAAAATTTTTGTTGATTTCTACCAAAACAGCCTTTGAGGACTATGATTAACAGACTTTGACCTTAAAAATTCAAAACAACACTAAAGATAGCAACGAAACCATGACATGTCAGAATTTAAAGTGTATTTAAAAAAAGAACAGCTTGTACTATAAAAACCCACTTTTAACTTTTATTCTCATTATTTTTCTCTTTTTATACCATATATTAGAGAATTAGTTCCAAATGATTCAAATTCTGTTGGCTATTTAAGTGAGCTTGTCATGTATATATTTTTTAAACAAAGGGCCAAAGCACAAATAACCATTCTCCTACTGACAACGAAGAAGTCTGGAAACAAGGGAAATGCCCAACTGGGGCAGTTGGGAAGGGTCTGTTGGCCACTGAAGTTTGGGCCTGCCGAGTATTTTTAAATTGTTTGTGCTATGTAGGTTCTGAAGCCTCATTTTCTGTATTTATTACAGCAGACATAATATTCTTTTGGACTAGTGTCAGCGGACTGTGGCTCATGAGCCATTCCTGGCTGCTGTCTGTTTATAAAGTTTTATTGGGACACAGTCTTGTCCACTCAATCACTACCATCTGAGCTGCCCCGACATCACAATGGTAGCTGCTCCAGGCCTGGGAAACAGGCTGCCTTTCATAGAAAAGTGCAGACCACTCACTCTGGTCTCTAGCACAGAAACTTCCAACACAGCAGCTGCTGCCACATGTGGCTGTTAAAACTTCAGCTCATAACATGTATATGCATAAACAACTTTGGTCTTCAGTCGCATGTTCCTATCCCAAGTGCTTGTCAGCCACGTGCCCAGTGACTGCTGCATAGGACAGCACAGAAGCAGAACACTCTGGCAATGCAGAGGGCTCTGCTGGTCAGCACCACTCCAGGTGACGGCAGTTTGCAGACTGATTTTAACAGCGACAGAGAGAAGGGTATTAGGAAAAGGCCCCAGTAGTTCCTTTCTTCTCATTAAGACTATGATGAACATCTGTATGTAAATATTTTTATATATCTGATTGCTTAAAATGCTAAAAATGGAATAGTTGGGTCAATGAGGATGTATATTAGGATCCCCAAATAGAGCCTGTACCAATCTATTTTTCCATAAGGAGCACCACTCTTTAAAAATGGGACTTTTGGGCTCTGGTTGTGGCTCAGTGGTAGAGCACTTGCTTAAGCATGTGTGTGGAACTGGGTTTGATCCTCAGCACCACATAAAATATGCATACATATAAAATACAGTTATTTTAAAAATGGAGGGGGCTTTTGCTTTTCTTCTCTAAAGAAGTAATACAAAACCAGATATATTCAAGCAGCTCCAAGATAATGAAGAAGTTATATCTTACCCCTGCCCTGCCCAATTCCTTGTCCCCTCCCTGGAGACTACACCCCACCCCTTCCTGTGCAGCCCTGAGAATGGTCTGAGTGCAGAACCACAAACGAACACCCTGCCCTCTCTACAGAAGTGACAGCACAGGGCTGTTCTCATTACCCAGGGTACTGAAATTTCCGCACCAGCATAAGGTATCTGAAGCTCCATCTACCAGCCCGCAAGCCCTGCTACCATAAGCTGTTTGCACACACTTTTGCACATGTGGGTGGGCACAGTTACAGGACTGATTCCTAATCCCAGCAGAACTTCTGGGTCAAGATATATGTGTGTTTTCTTTATTTATCTAGCATGTTCATCTGCTATCTGCCCAACATGTCCAAGACTGTGCTCAGAATCAAAAAGGGGCAGATGACTCTGGGCTAAATTCAACTGCTCATTTGATATGGTGAATTCAAACAACTGGTACCTAAGTTTCCAAAGTAGTAATTTCCAAAATTATCAGGCTGGCAGAATGAAACTTTCTTTCTCCATATCTCAAAGTGGTTTCCATGGGAATATATAAACAAAATGAACAGGATTTAAGGTATAAACAATCTTAGTTTGTTCTGTGAAATCACCGAGAATCAAACAATAAAAACAAATGTCAAGTGATCAAGCACAGACACATGCAGAGCTGCAGCTGCGGAGACAGGCAGGCAGAGCCAGGCAGTGGCTCTGGTCTCCCTTCAAGAGCTCCATCATGTCCACACTCCATTCAGATTCCTGTCCTCTGGCACCCTGCTGTCAAGCTGGTCACCCCCAGGGGTGGCCTCACCTGCACCTCTACCTGCACCCTCAGGCAGCAGTGGCTCCCGTGAGGTTCGGTGAGCTGGCCACAATGCCAGCCCGAAGGCTCCACCCACACTGCCCACAGCCCTCACAGCCCACGTGGTGCTGCTCTGGTTCAGGATGCAACTGGGAGTTCAACTCTGCCTCCTGCAGAGTGGTGGACAGATGGGACTCAGCTCCCTCCAGTGGGGGGTCCTCAACAAGCACTTGCTGAATGCATAAGCAGATGGTTAAACTGATGCTTTAGGGGAGCTTCCTAAAGCAGCTTCCCTGGACATAACTTTCGTCCTAGAATTCTCCCCTTTAGTGTGACGGCTGAGCCGAGGTAAATATCCACAGCTGTGCAGTCACTACCCCAGTCCTGTTTAGTGCCACCTGCCATCCTAAGAAGTCCCATCTTTAGTTAATACCAGTCCCTGTGCCAGCCCTGGGGCCAGGGATCTGCATCCTGTGTCTGTTGGTTTTGTCTTTTCTACGAAATTTTCATAAATGGCTTCTTTCGCTTAGCATGATGTGGGGGATTCACCCATGCTGCTGTGTGTGTCATGCACCTTTCCTGTTTTGCTGACATCCACTGTCTGGACACAGCTCCTGTTTATCCAGTCACATGCTGGCTGGCACATGGGTACTTCCACTTTGTCAGTCTCCTGAGGAATGCTGCATGAACGCTCACCAACAAGGCTCAGATGGACATAAGTGTTCATTCCTGTTGAGTGTTACCTAGGGTGGAAGAGTGGATTGTGTGTGTGCATGCATGCGTGTGTGTGTGTGTGTGTGGTGTGTATATCTGACAGGCTAAGAAGTGGCAGTTGGGCTCCAAAGTGGCTCCACCCCTTGCCCTCTACCAGTGATGCATGAAGTCTCCAATTTTTCTTTTCTTTTTTGGGGGGAGGTACCAGGATTGAACTCAGGGACCCTTGACCACTGAGTCGCATCCCCAGCCCTATTTTTTGTATTTTACTTAGAGAGAGGATCTACATGAGTTGTTTAGCGCCTCGCTTTTTGCTGAGGCTGGCTATAAACTCATGATTCTCCTGTCTCAGCCTCCCAAGCCGCTGGATTACAGGCGTGTGCCACTGCACCACGCAAGGCTCCAATTTTTCTACATCCAAATTCCTTTCCAGATTTGGCTATTTATTTGTTGATTTACAAAACGTAATTTGAGGTCAGTTTCTGTCTATCATGCAGCCCTGGTAGCAAAGGCAAACACAGAGAAAGTGCCCTGAGGCCTGAACAATCATTAACTTAAGTCCAGAGTCCAGAACAGCCAGGTCAGATGCCCAGAAAGCTCAGCAATTATCTATTAATCTTTTCTTGAAAACATAATTGCGGCACTTTAGTGAGCAAAAAAGTGTGAAAAGACAATGTAAGTGGACAGCACCTACACCAGAGAAGACACAGGCGCCTTGGCTGCGCTCTTGCAGAGCATAACTGACAACTCAATTAACAAGCTTATTCAACCTTTAGCAAATCAGACGTGATGCAAATATTTGCAAAGCTGACTCATTTTCATAATTGAAACAATGGGACCTGATGGCAATGGGCAACTGGCAAACTTTGCCAAAATACAGTGGAAAAGGTGAGAAAGTGCCAAGGAGCCCAGAGTTGCGGAGAGAAGGAAATGCCACCTGGGGGAGGGGGCTCAGGACTCAGTTAGGGTTAGAGTTCATAGTTGGGGGAAGGCAAGAGGTGTCGAGGGTCTGGGAATCAGTTCTTCTGCATGGGTATGGGCTGGCAGGACAGTGTGGCAAGACCAGAGCGTACTTAGTGATAGCATAAGTTTCAAACATCATAACCAGCTCCAAATGAGCATTTCCAGCTGGTTCTGGGGCCATGTGGTGCTGCCCGCTGCTCTGGATCCGATGACAGCAACCTTCCTTTATCCCTACCACTGCTCCTCTTTCCAAGAAGAATGACTAGAATGCTTTAAAAAAAATAATTAAAAATGGCATACCAGGCATGTGGTACCCACCTGTAATCCCAACAGCTTAGGAGGCCAAGGCAGGAGGATTACAAGTTTAAAGTCAGACTCAGAAACTTAGCAAGGCCTTATGCAACTTAGCAAGACCCAGTCTCAAAAGTAAAAAAATCAAAAAGGATGGGATGGAATCAAACTAAAAAGTTTTTTTTTCTCAGCAAAAGAAACAATCTGTGAGGTGAACAGAGAGCCTACATCCTGGGAGTAAATCTTTACCCCTCACACATCAAATAGAGCACTAATCTCTAGGTATATAAAGAACTCAAAAAGCTAAGCACCAAAAAAACAAATAACCCAATCAACCAATGGGCCAAGGACCTGAACAGACACCTCTCAGAAGAGGATATACAATCAATCAACAAATATATGAAAAAATGCTCATCATCTCTAGCAAATCAAAACTACTCTAAGATATCATCTCACTCCAGTCAGAATGGCAGCTATTATGAAGACAAACACCAATAAGTGTTGGAGAGGATGTGGGAAAAAAGATACACTCACATATTGCTGATGGGACTGCAAATAGGTGCACTCATTATGGAAAACAGTATGGATATTCCTTGGAAATCTGGGAATGGAGACACCATTTGACCCGACCCAGCTATCCCTCTCCTCGGACTATACCCAAAGGATTTAAAAACAGCATACTACAGGGACACAGCCACATCAATGTTTATAGCAGCACAATTCACAGTGGCTAAATCTAGGAGCCAACCTAGATGCCTTTCAGTGGATGAATGGGTAAAAAAAATATGGCATATATACACAATGGAATTTTACTCAGCAATGAAAGAGAATAAAATCATGGCATTTGCAGGCAAATGGATGGTGTTGGATAAACTAATGCTAATTAGACAATCCCCCAAAAAACAAATGCCGAATGTTTTCTCTGATATAAGGAGGCTGACTCATAGTGGGGTAAGGGAGGGTGAACATGGGAAGAATAGATGAATTCTAGATAGGGAAGAGGGGAGGGAGGGGAAGGGAGGAGGCAGGGGATTAGCAAGGATGGTAGAATGTGATGGACATCATTATCCAAAGTACACGTATGAAAACATGAATTGGGTGTCAACCTACTTTATATACAGAGATGAAAAATTATGGTATATATGTGTAGTAAGAATTGTAATGCAAAAAAATAAAATACAAAGTACATGTATAAAGACATGAACTGGCGTGAACATGCTTTATATACAAAGATATGAAAATTATGCTCTATTTGTGTAATAAGGATTGTAATGCATTCCGCTGTCATGTATTTAAAAAAATAAAATCAATAAAGAAAGATTTAAAAACAAACAAATAAATAAATAAAAAGGGATGTTGCTCAGTGGTTAAGCACCCCTGGGTTAAATCCCCGGCACCAACCAACCAAACAAACAAAAACACCATTCAGTCACTGAGAAGCAACAGCTGATTCTGATGAATGTTTTTCTGGTGTGTTCTACAGGGCAACGGTAGAACATGTCACTGAACTGTAGAACTGTCCCATAGGTGAAATACCTCACATATATTTACCACAGAGAGCACAATGACCTCAGGGTGACGACAAAGAGGGCTCTGAGGGCAAGGGGTCTTAAGGGTTGTCCAAGGCCTTCTCAGAGCTGGCTTCCTCTGCTGGGGGGAGGTGCAGTAATGCACCCTACACTGACCTGTAACTCTTCTCCCTTATGCCAGTGACATGGCCACCTGTACTTTCACTGCTACCACTAACTAGGTCATTGTTCTGACAAGCTGGGTTGCAGTTTTGCTATGGAGCTGGTGGGTGCCCCATGAGCTGGTACAGAGCACCCCAATACCCTTTGCACAGACCCAGCTGTACCCAGGAGTTGGGAACTTGCCTGGAACTGCATGGGGCAGGGTAAAGGGAGCCTTGGGAAAACCCTGAGCAAACCTGGTCTTGGGACAAGGCTTAGGCCCTTCTAGCTGCTTGTGTTTTAAACACAACCCTGTCCACCTCTCAAATCAGGGGACGGTTTGTGCAAAGTCCTAATGGAGCTGTGTTGGGAATACTGGAACATCAACTCCTTCAACTTATTTTCTACATAACTGAATTAAGTGAATTAAACTACAGGCAGGAAAACAGTTTACCAATTTTATAACTTCTTTATTCATGTCTGATAGTGGGCCACCCCTCCATCATTATGTAAAACTATCACAAACACACAGGAAGTTCATTGGGGCTCTGGGACAAAGTGCTGGATGTTCGTAAAAGCAGAGCTGGGCATAGTAATGCACACCTATAATCCCAGCCGCGTGGAAGGCTGAGGCACACAACACAAACCAGTCTTCCAGCCCCTCTACTGTTCTCCACACAGTGTGATGCTTCGGACAATTTCCGTTCAAGTCCCTCATCTTTCCAAACACTCAGATGAAATACACTTGGAGGCACAGCATGTAAGAGCGCACAGGCAGAACACTAGAGCACGGGAGGGCACTGCACAGAGCACTCTGTGTCACCACTGCATTTATTCAAAGACAGCTTCACTAATTTCTACAACAAGTTCAAAAAAAAGCAACTCCATTCTTCTGTGTTAAAAGGCCTAGCTGCCATCCACCTCTCTGAAGATGCTCCCTTAGCACTCAAGCCTGGGAAGGAAGACAATCCCAACAGGAAGATAATTCCAGAAAACAAAAGCCTCCAGAACCTGCCATCACCAGGCCCCCACTGCAGGTTGAGTGTGATGGGCAGACAAGTTCAAGCATGGGCTACACTTCTGTGGGGGTGCTCACTCAGGTGGACAGTAGACCTGAAGACAGGGAAGATGCCCTTCCTGTGCCCAGGTGTTGGGAAAGCTGGCAGCAAACTCTGGTGGAGGCTATGTTTCTTCCTTCTTAGGAAAGGGGGAAGACAAGCTGATCAAACCCCTCCAGGTCCCAGGCTCCCTGACCTGCCAGTTATCATATCTTTCAGGAGGAACTCATCCGAGCCACTCTACAAGGCTCACCTGTCCCAGGTGCTGGGCTGCAGCAGGGGTCAAGAGCGCTGCTCAGGTGGGAGGTGATGCAAACACATCAGCTAAGCAGCAGTGTGAGGTCAGCTCGAGGTGCAGGGCACAGGGAGGAAGTGAGGTTGTGAAGGAGGGGGACGTGGAGCTGAGATAGGGCCCTGGGTGGGGGCAGGGAGTTCAAAGGTAGTCTACCCAGAAGGCATTGCCACACACAGACCCAGCAAAGAACCTGTATCCAGAATACAAGAATTTTCAAAGCCCGTAGGAAAACAAACCCCAATTCAATACCTGAGCAAAAGATCTGAACAAACAAACAACAGAAGACACATGGAGGAGCTTATAAAATAAGCACAGAAAGATCTGACACCACTTGTCAGGGAAAGGTAAGTCACAGCTGCTATGTACCAACAGGCACGGCAATGACAAAACCACCGTGCTTCAAGCACACGAAGCACTAGCAGGGCCCAGAGCCACTGAAGATTGCGGAGCTGCTGGGAAGGTAAAACTGGCACAGACGATGTGATAAAGTGGTGTGGCCAGTTTCCTATGCAGTTAAACACAGTTATCAGATGGCCACCAACCCACTCCTCAGTGCTTATCCAGGGGGAAGAAAACACCCACATGGAACTCCATTGCAAATGTCTATGTCTTTATTTGTAATCATCCAGCACCAGAAATGACTCAAATGTCCCTCAGCTAGCAACACAGTGGCCCACTCACAGACAGAACACTGCTCCCATGGAGAAGCACCCTGTGGAGTGGAGTGAGCTGGCTATGGGCTACAGACCGGCAACCGATTTCATGCCCACACCACTGGGAAACTTCTGGGACAGAGACTGTTGGCTGTTGCTTGGGCACCAGGGACATGTGAATGATGACATCATTCCCCTTGGTGGCAGATATAGTGTTTGTCAAAGCTCACGGTGTGTTTTAGGGATGCAAACTAAGTTGCAATTGAAAGGCACCTAGAACACGGCACCTGGGGAAGGGATGTCACAGAACCTGGAGTGGCAGGTGGTAGGCTGGGCACGGGGTTCTGACAGACAGCAGGGAAGGAGTGTGGGCACAAGATAAAGGCTGGTGTGTGTGACAGTTCAAGCAAGAGGCTGACATGACCTGACATTTGATATACTAAAAAAAAAATTCTAAAAAATTATATTTAGAATTCAAATCTATATACTGAAGAAAAATAATTGTAGGGGAAAAAAAATGGTAAAATCTAATGAAATCTAGTACTTATGTGGAAGTACCAGAAAGCCCCAGGATGCGGCAGGAGAGAAATTTCCCCAAGGACTTGCACGCAGGATGCAGCGAGGGCAGAGCCTGTGTGCGCACAGGTACGGTGTGTCGTACTCGTGTGTTTGCACACACATCTCCCTGTCTCCTTGTTCATTACATTCCAAGGATGGTATCTTTTAAAAACAGCCGCTGTCTCCTATGCCTTCTTCCCCTCTCTGCAATGTGATCTTTAAGGATGTCCAGATGCCAACTACACAGACAGAAGCCTCCACATCCCATGAGGCCAGACCCATGGCCTGATGACACCTGCTGGGCTTTACGTGAACTGTGTGGGTGGACCCTGGGTGCCAGTAGAGGACGACCTGACACGTCTCAGCCTCTATATGAAATCAATGGGCATGACGAACCCACATCCACAGAGACCCACTGCCCAATCACTAATCAGAGCTCAGCTGAGATCTGTCCAGAACACCCAGAAGTGTTGGGCTTCCAAGCCCAACAGTGCACAAGAAACAGGTAGCTGAAGGCAAACAGTACCAAAAAAAGAGTGAAACAAACCTTTCAGAATCCTACTGCCACCCTGGGGCAGAGGCTCATTTGAAAGTAAACTCATAAGCTTTTTTTTTTTTTTTGTACTTAGGGATTGAACCCAGGGGTGCTTTACCACAGAGCATATCCCCAGCCCATTTTATTTTTTGAAACAGGGTCTAAGTTGCCTAGGACCTTGCTAAGTTGCTGAGGCTGGCTTTGAACTTGTGATTCTCCTGTCTCAGCCTCCTACGCTGCTGGAATTATAGGTATGCCCCACCTTGCCTGGCTTCATAAGCAATCCTTACATCAAGGCTCTATATTTTAAGAAAGATGGTGTGTTCTCAAACTGACTTCACTAATCTCAATAAACCCCTGCCAACTAATACTTGTAATTTAGTCCAAAATATGAGTGCCTCCTCTTCATCAGCTTCACAGTGTGGGTGAAGTGCCAGAGTAGAGAGGTGCTCATCAGAGGGAAAGATACGGCTGGACTCTCAGGCTGGGGGGGAGCAGGACCTCTCTAGTCCCAAACTCAGCAGCACACCCAGCAGGAGTGCACAAAGCTGCCTCACCATTGTGCTCACACCTGTGGTGCTCCTTCTGTACCCTGATCAGGCAAGAGGGTGGCCTGGGAGAGACAGACCTCTTGCTGAGATCTGCTTAGTTTCAGTTGAATTCTTACCTGCTGTTTGTGCTTGTCAGTGTGAATTTTACTCCATTTTAAGACACCCTGCATGAGAGTAAAGGGGATACGAAGCAGGAAAAGCCTGAGGTGGACAGGCCAAGAGGCAGGAAGAGCAGTGGAGCCTGATGACAGTAAATAGCACAGGCACCGACATGTGCTCGGGGGAGAGGGGTCATCATGGGACGAGATGGAGAGGCTCCAGTGGAGGCCGGCACCAGGTGTGGAAGTTGCATGGGAAGATAAAGACCTCATCCGAATGTTTCTGTTTTTGCTCTTGTTTTTAATGGTATTGGCGACTGAACCCAGGGGTACTTTACCACTGAGCTACAACCCTAGCCCTTTAAATTTTGAGACAAGGTCTCACCAAGCTGTCTGGGCTGGTTGTCCAACTTGTGGTCCTCTTGCTCAAGGTCTTAATCCTGAGTAGCTAGAATTGTAGGCATGCACCACAGAGACTGGCTCCTCTTACTGTCTGTGACTGATGTATTCAGTTCTTTTCTTAGTAAAAGGACAAAGCTCCCCCCATCCTACCTAGTTCCAAAACTTCCACTGGGACTAGTAGAGCTGTTGAGAACCCAGCTTAATGCGACCCTCATGTGCACATCCTCTGGGCTCTGTCTGGCCTGGCCCAAGAGGTGTGAAGTGAATACACTAGTGGCACATCTGGACACTTACGGAAGTTAGGAGCCTCTTTAAAATAAACTGATTCAGAAGAGGGAGAAGCCAACATAGAGGCATGTGAGGGACTGCAGGACACAGAGGCCTGCTGCCTACCCAGGATATGTGAGTGACACTGGATTAAGTTTCAGTGGCAGCTGATGCCCAATAAGAGGAAGCACCCCACCGGGAGCCTGGCGTGGGGGACCTGCTGCCTCAGCTGAGCTCCAGGAACTCAGGGCTCCTTCCTCTCGGCTGAAGATTCTCCCACAGCCTTCTCTGCACCCTGCCCATCTCTGCGGCTGTGCTCACCTTGCTGGGGGTAGTGGGGTGGGGGGGCCAAGGCGAAGTCTAGCTTGTCCTTCAGATCCGCCTCATTCTCCTCCTGCCATTGCAGACCAATTTTCTCCCAGAGGCTGGCGGCCAACTGCCTGTGGCACGGGAAAAGAGCACAAGTCAGTGTGCAGTCCTGGGGAGTTGCTTGCTGAATGGGGTCAGATCAGTGTTCACGTGTGGACAAGAGCAGGAAGGTTCCCCCGCTCCGCAAGGTCCTGACGGGCTTCTGACTGTGTATTAATGGTTCCAAGAGGTGACAGATTTCTATCCATGGCCCAATCAAAACATTAAAAAGATGCAATAATGTCTGTGCAAAAACCACAGAGCCTATCTGTACACCTCAGGAGCTCATGACACCAAACAAAGGGACAGAGCAGGTCTCTAGAAACAGGGGATTCTGAAGTGAAGAGAAACAGCCATCGCTGTACATGACAATTCTGGAAAAGCAAGTCCAGATGAACCAGAAAACAAAGGAGACTCCCACTGCCTCAAGAAGATACCCCACCCAAGCGGCAGGTTCTTCTTGTCAGCACACACACTCACCTGATCTCAGGTATCTCGTCATTGAAGCTACTCAGCAACAAAGGGATGAGCTTGTGGAAAAAGGAGTAACGATCCCGCAGACTCAGGAGCCAGCCCCCCACCACAGAGGTCACCGCCTGCCGCACCTACAAACAAAGACAAGAGAGTCTTCACTCTGGGTGAAGAAAATGCCCACAGTGGCTGCTGTGACTGCCAAGTCCTGCCTCCCAGATGTCCCCGCTACCCCTGAAACAAAGGCATCCTCCATGGCTGGGCCCTGCTGCTGTGCGCACCCTCTGGGCTGTCTGGCCTGGTCCTCAGCAGCACCCTCGCCTCAGCCATGGCTGTGGAGCCTCCTGCATGGGGCTCCTGGGGCTGGCTGGGTGCCGTCTTGCCCTGGGCGTTTACACAGGCTGTGGCCAACTATCACACACAGAAACCTCTGGTCCCCAAGTGCTAGGGACTGCTGGAGAAGACACTAGTGTCCTTCAGTGCTGATGCTGGCTCTCTGAGGTCACATGCAGGCCTCCCCTGATTCACCTACCACAGAGGAAGAAGACAGGCCACAGTTACCAGATGCCCCAGCCCAGCTCCCTAAGAGCAGACTCCAGGACATGGCACCATAATTTACTGGGAGAGGGAGGTAGGCTGAGACTGGGAAGGGCCAGGCACAGAGGTGGCTCATCTCAGGCACCTGGGCAGCTCTGGATCTGGATGGTTTCACAGCCATCCCACCCCAAGCAAGAGGCCAACTGTGGTGTTGGTCAATCACTGGCTGGGGCTGTGCGGGCAGCATGAGGGGATGCTCTCCCAGACATTCAGGCTGGTGTGGCTCCACCTGGATATGAGCCATCAGCAGCGGCACTCAGGAGTGCGCAGGGAAAGTGGACGTGGGCCTCAACCGTGTCCACTGGATGCTTGTGCATTTGTACTAGGGGTGCTGCTCAGCCCCTGGCTCCAGCAAGGCACACAGATGGGTCATTCCCAGGCCCTGAGGCTGCTACCTGGGACTGGGGCAGTGCCCTGAGCTCTCTGAACCTCATTTTAACCTGGGGAGAAATGAGAAAGAACAGGTTGTCACTTGGTCCCAGCAAGAACTAAACACATTAGGAGAGGAGAGCACCAGGCACAGTGTGTGACACCCAAGAGGGGCTTAGCAGTCCTCACTCCCTCTCTCACTGTGAGGCACAGAGTAGATGGCCAGGTGGGCACAGCCCTGGGAAATCAGGAAGGGCCCAAGTTGTCCAGAGTTCCCATGGACAACTTCTGCAGCTTTTTTATGAGTCTTAACCATTTAAAAACTAATTTTATTATTAATGTTTCACTGTTAACTAATATGACACCATTATTAACCAAAAACAACACATAAAGACCTGAGAAAAAAATAATCTCCTAACCATGATAGCAACTAGCAAGAAGCAACAGTGCTCCACCATGGAGTCCTCCTCCCTCACCACCTCACACTCCACGCCATGTGGGTTGCTGCTGATGAATAAGGTGCCTCGGGGCTTACCAGAGCTGAAAGGTGCTAATTTATGGTCATAGAGATAAGGGACAAAATCAAGGTTCAGCCAATTCCACATGCTGCCAACATGAAACAAAACCTGCCAGTCACAGAGTTTTCACTGAGAAACCAAGCTGCAGCCCACCCTGTGCCCACACAAAAGAGCAGGAGGTGCCATAGAGGGAAAGGCACTCATGCCCTCAGCCGACACACCAGCCGGGTCTGAGCACTCTCAGGAGCCCCGTAGCAGTCACCTGCCAGGATGCACAGGCAGCAGTGTGAGCCTGGGGCAGGTGAGCTGCCCCTCTCCTAGCCGTGACAGGGTCTGGTGTCTGGGTCACCACAGATTTGGCCTCTTCTGTAGAAATGAGAATTCACACATCATCCCTCATGAACCAGGACTGTGGGAAGAGTGGGATTGGGGCCTCTCTTTCCCATCAGCCTCCAGTTAGCCTAAAAAGTCTACACAGTCCAGCCAGCACAAGACACGCTGCCTCTGTCAGTCCCCAGCACAGCAGGAGTTGCCACCTGACTATGCCAGTTTTCTTATATAAGCAAAATGAACTATTGAGAGTTACTTGGTCACAGGTCAGGTTTGTGGGTCACAGGGTCACTGGGATGGAGAATGTCACACTTGGTACCATCATTATAATCAAAGGGTGCAGAGTACAACCAACCCCCACAGCCTAAGGGCAGGAAGGGCCGGCCACGCCGTCAGTGTGGTTCCCTTGTGGACACTGAACACAACCGCTACCACCCAACCCTGCTTCTTTCTGCTACCCTGTCATCTGTGCTGCCCCTGCTGGCGGCAGGAGGGATAGACATATGGCCATGTTTCCTGGCTACAACCACGAGCGCTTTCACAGCCCCTTACATCGGAAATACCCGACAAAGGCTACACAAGATAACCCAACACTCACTGGTCTTCGAAAAGTGACCACAAGGCCCCAGCCTGTAACAGTCACAGTTCCCTGAAGGCCATCTTGCCAGCTAAGACACCTGAGGCAGGACAAGAGCAATGCCTGATAACCCTTGGTGACAAAAAGAACCTCCCTACAGGGAGCAGCCCTGCACAGTCACCAGTCCAAGGACAACTCAAAACCACAGGTCCCAGGCACCTCATAGGGTTCCGATGCTACCCAGTGACCTAAGCCAAGAGCTACAGTTACGTGAATACCCTATTCTCACTTTTTCACTGTCCTTGGGATCCCCAGGGAACAGAACTCCAGAGGAAAGACAGAGCCAGACACTCACATTCTGGCCCTGCTCTGTCACTCCACAAGCATGTTACCTGAGCTGCTTCCTCAGGGGTGAGACAGAGACTCTTCAGTGAAGCTACAGACTAAAGTGATTTCCAGACCACAATGTGGTCCAGTGACCTCAAGTTCATCGAGCAGGCTGCAGGACAGCAGTTGCTGGAAAGTTTTCTGGAAGGCAGAGGGAGTCAGGACCTTCTGCACAGAGGATATGGGGTCCCAATGCAGCCCTGGTTGTTGGGGTTTTGAGGAGTCAGCAAGTTGCTCAAAGTGGACTCAAGGACAAGAGCCACAGAGCTGACGGAAGAGTGAGAAGGCAGCACTGGAAAGGACTCCGCAGGCATCCCCACCAACAGACCCACACTGGTGTGCAAGCTGTCAAGTGATCAGAAAACGACATTCAGAATCCCACAGCAACCAGCCTGGACTCCTATAAGGAGCAAATCAAATCCTACCAAGTCAAATACTACTCCTGGGTATTATGCAGCCCCTGCTTGCCCTCCACTCTGGGCTTCATTCTAGGCTGCCCCCTCCAGATGCTGCATGGCCACCAGTGGGAGTGGTGCTCAGAGACGGACTCCTCCTCCTCCAGGAACCTTAGCCTGTCCCTTTAGTCTTGTTGGGCCAGCTGAGGCTGGAGAAATAAGAAAATAAAATAGCCTAATATCAGGGAACACATTTTAGGGGATATTAAATCCAAAAAAGAATCATAGACTGAAGTTTTGGAAGAGCCCATCACCAAAGAAAACAGAATGCTGCCTTGAAGACCCCAGCAGGACAGTAATCAACTGGTGACATCTGCATTATCTGGCCCAGATGTCACCCAGAAGCCTGCAGTTATGCAGGGTGGGCCACATTAACTGTGTCACAGGGGGATGCTCTTTCCCACCTGCATTAAAGGCAAGTCCTCTAGGATGCCAAGGTTAGGGAGTGTATTACTCCCATGTTGTAGATGAAAAGACAGCGATGGCAGCCATTTTAAAAACAGTGTTTACAAAGTAGGTTACATACATAGCTACTGATACATGGTTACTGACTTGTAGACAGCTGTCAATGGCCTTTTCTATTTATAGAAAGCTAATGATACAGTTGTACTATTTACAGAGAGCTCCTGACATATCTAAAATTTGCAGATAGCCATGGATACATAGTAACACTGTTTACAAATAGCTATAGAGGCAGAGTGTTAACAGCTGGCTGTTGACACTGATGTCTTATTTACAGAGAGCTCCCAATACATAATTAGTCCACTATTCTGAGGAATGACTTGGCCTGTGATACACAGAAACCAGATTCCCTGCTGGTCATGCTCTACTCCAGTCTTCAGGAGGTGAGGGCCCATCCTGTGTGGCCATGCTGTTTTCTCTGGGATTGGTTCTGTCTTCTGCAGCCAGGTCCTGAATTAGTGGTGGTGCTGACCCAGCACCCTACCCTGTCTTCTTCCTCCAATCTGCCATGTGTAGACCCCACCCAGTTGGTGTGCATCATTAGATTCAGCCTCAGCTGGCCCAACAAGACTAAAGGGACAGGCTGAGGTCCCAGGAGGAGGAGGAGTCTGTCTCTGTGCATGGCTCCCACTGGTGGCCATGCTACACCTGGAGGGGGCAGCCTAGAATGAAGCCCAGAGTGGAGGCCAAGCAGGTGCTGCATAATACCCAGAGTCTGCCCCACATGCAGACCCCAGTGACACCCTCACCTTGCCACCTCCACGCCATTTCCTTCCAGAAAACCTGCATCCTGCTAAAACTTGCCTTCCAGCAGTAGCCCTGAAGTGGAGCCAACACAATCGCTTCCTCTAGTTCTCCTGCTCCTCAAGATGGAAGAGGAAAGGAAATAGCACTCCTGGCTTCCACAGCCTCTTTCCTTTCCATCTTTCCACAAAATTGGACCAGGCCCTTGGCTTGTTCAGTCTACTTATGCACACAGGTTAACAGAGCAAAAACTGCACCTTAAATCATGTGAGGTGAAGGTTATAATGTGCAAATTCTTAGGAATATTTGGGGGGAAAAGGTGAATTCATATACAGTAAGGAACCCGGAGATAAGCACATAAAAAGATGCTTATGTCACTAATCATTAGGGAATGTAAATCACAAACCCCCTAGGATGGCAATAATAATAATAAAATGAAAATAAGCATCCGTGAGAATGTGGAGAAAGCAGAACACCTGTGCACTGTGGAAATGTACAACAGCACAGCTGCTATGGGAAACACTTTGGAGAGCCTGAGGAACCTAACCATGGGGTGATCATGTGACCCAGCAATTCCACTCACAGGTATTATCCAGAAGAAATGAAAAATAGGGACTCAAATACTTGTACACATTTCATAGCAGCATTGCTCAAAATAGCCCGAAGGTGGAAACAACCCAATTGTTATTAACAAACATAAACACAATGTGGTCCATCCTCACAATGCAATGCCACTCAGCCTTGAAAAAGAATGGAGTCCCAACACACGCTCCAAATATCAAAGGAATAGAGACTTGACCCATTCTACCATGTGGATGAACAGAGCAAACAGGAGACACATGGAAGATCACATATTGTAGGATTCCACTTGTAAAAAAATTCATAAAGTAGGCAGATTCATAAAAGTCAGAAAGATTAGATGGTTGGCCAAATTATATTGTTATATTATATGCATATGTATGGATATGTAATAAATCCCATCATTAGGTAAAACTATAATGCATCGTTAAAAAATATGAGGGAAAAAGAAAAGAAAGAATAGAGGTTGACATGGTCTCAGTGGAGGTGGGCATGGGGAGTTACTGCTTAGTTGTTAGAGAGTTTCTGTTTGGGAAGATGAAAAACTTGGATAGTGGTGACTGACCCATACATTGTGAATACAATTTAAAGTAACAAACTTACTACTACATCTTTTATAAAATTATAACGTAACATACCAAAATTCACTGACCACTTCAAGTAGGTAAATTTTTTGGTATGTGAATTATAACTCAATAAAGCTGTTTAAAAATCAAAACTGGACATGGTGGAACACGCCTGTAATCCTAGTAGCTTGGGAGGCTGAGGCAGGAGGATCACAAATTCAAGGCCAGCTTGAGCAACTTAGCGAGACCCTGTCTCAAAAAATAACAAATAAAATAAACAGAATCACTTGGTGCTGTGATGGGGACAAGATGGCACCTGGGGGGGGACCCCCTATTGCATATGACAATATCTGACATGCAGGATTCCTGTGAGGATTAGCTGGGGTGGTGTGTGGACAACACACTGGCAACACTTTTGTCTCAAGAGTAGGGGCTTGCACCTGGATACAGCGTCTCGTTGAGTAGCTCAAGGTGACCAATGTGAATGGACTCAGGTGGCCAAGGATGTTTTCTAGCTGCTCTGGACAACCATGATTACTGCTCCTTCCATCCCACTGACCACAGCATGTGCCCCTTTGCCATTTTTTCTTTGTGGGACAGAGACACCCTTAGCCAGCCTTTGCAGCTTGTGAAATTTTCACAAACCACAGTGGCCTCAGGTTAAAGACACTGTGAGCTAGATTCGCCTGCAGTAAATCCAGTGCTCTGATCACCACCTATCAGGCTCCTGCCTGCCTGTCTCCAAGTGGGTCCCAATCCCCAATAATATGAATTGTCCCTACACTTCTGACTACACCCTCTCCTCCCAAAACAGGTCCTCCAACCACAGTGGATTTTCAGTAAAGTTTGCCTTGGTGAACCAGCACATAAAAGATGTTTCTGCTAACTGAGCACACATGGTTTAGATTTTTTTTTTTTTTCAAAGAGACAATAATTTAAAAAGAATTCTTTCCCATGTCTTCTAGAATGAAGAATAGCACTAACATGTTAAAACAACTTGGCTCCCTCCAGTTCCTCAGGATATGAAACAGCAGCATCCTATGAACAAATGACGAACATATGAAATCTTAAAATGTAAAAATCAAGTGAGTTAGTCAAAACTAGCAAGTCAGAGCCAGGAACAGTGGCACACACCTGTAATCCCAGCAGCTCGGGAGGTTGAGACAGGAGGATTGAAGCCAGATTTACAGATAGGTAGTTAGTGTAGTTAGGTAAATCGGGTCTAATATAGAATAAGATAAAGAAAATGGAGACCATTATTGAGAATGGAGTCTGGGAAACCAGAGCAGCACTTGGGGAAACTGAAATGTTAATGTCCCCAAGGCCCCAATGCATCCTAAGGAACTGTTAATGAAACAGCTCCCAGCAAGCAGGGAAGTGTTAATCAAACCACTCCAGGCCCTTCCTGCCCAGATTACTCCTTCAGTCCACCTATCTCCCACCTTTTGGGCCTTCCCACCTGCATTCTATCACTGCAGGAGAAAGGGAAACAAAGGACAGGAGTGTGGGAAAGCTGAAAGAAACCTTAGCTATAAAAGAGGGAAGACCGAGTCCCCTTCTTCCTCAGGGGAGAAACCTTTTCTGCTGTCCTTTAATAAAACCTTCTACTTTCCACTCTACACTTGCCTTGGCATGTGGGGAAGCAAGGATTCATTACCAGTAAACAGCGGGAACAGGATCATGAGTTCAAAGCCAGCCTTAGCAAAAGTGAGGTGCTAAGCAACTCAGTGAGACCCTGTCTCTAAACAAAATACAAAATAGGGCTGGGGATATGGCTCAGTGGTTGAGTGCCCCTGAGTTCAATCCCTAGTACCATAAAACAAACAAACAACAACCCAAACCAAAAACAAACAAAAATAATAAGCAGGTCAGCATGCTTCTAGAGGACACAGACTGTCCAGCAGAGAAATCCCTTACCTGAGGGACATCATCAAAGAGCCGCTGAGCAAAGTGGGAAAGCACGTCATCCACAGACTTCCCGTTGCCAAACTGGATCACTGTGCCTGTAGCTTCGATGACAGCCACCCGGACCTTCCAGTGCTGATGGGAGATGGTCTGCATCAGGGGGCCAATCAGAGACTCCGACTGCATGTGAAAGTGTTCTGTAGGGTGGGAGGCATCTGTCACCACAGCTTGCCCAGCATGCCCCACTTAGCCACTGTGGGCCACCAAAATATTAGACACCAAACATCTTCCTCTTTCCACTCCTGGCCTCACCCCTCACTTCATCCTTCCAGTTCCTGGAAGCCTTCTCTGTTTCTTAATCTGGCTGATCCCTCCTGTTCACATATTTCCAGCTTAAAAGGTCTTCTTTCTCTTTCCAAACCCAACCTGCTACAAGGGAATGCCCTGATTTGATCAGAGTTGGTGGAAAGGTGGAGAATGGACTAAACGTAATCAGGAGAGAAGCAACCACCTACATTCAGGACTGCAGGCCAAACCAGAGACAAGCGGACTGGCAGTAGAGAAACAGGGGCAAAGTGGGTGGGCTGAGCAGTGTTTCTCCAGGTATGACTGGTAATCTCTGCCATGAAGATAATGTGAGAGAGGCTGCCATCAATACCAACCAACTCAAGCCAGGCTTGGAATATGGGCACCAGTGGCAGATGTGGGGGTCTGAGATGAGAACCATGCTATTAGGCCTGGACAGGAGGCCACAAGGAACACATCAGGTGTTGAAGGGCTTACCCAGAATGAGTATGGGGCTGGTGTGGTGATGAGGTCACCAGTTCATCTGGCTTGAGTTAGGAGTCTGGGTAATAGGGAGGGGGCAGGGATCATGATGGGGGCTCATGTAGTCTGGAGCCAAGAGGGACTGGAGTCACGGCCTGGGTCTGAGTCAAAAGGATTCATCACCCCACGTGGGTCAGTGGGTGTGAGACTTCAGCAGTAAGGGACAGGGCTTATGGAGCGCATTGGGAGGAGGGGGGTCTCTGGGATCTTAAGACGCAGGGGATAAGGGTCATAGAGCGTGGGTCTGGGTCAGAGGTCCGAAGGGCAGAGGTGGCGGGGGGGTGGTGGCGGGGGGGGGGGGGCGGGGGGGCTCATCCGGCATCCGTCCGGGGTCGCGAAGAGGGATCAGGAGTCACGGAAGATCGCCCAATGGGAAGGGCTGCGTCTGCAGAGGTAGGGGGAACAAGTCAATGAACATGGGTTCGGGTCGAAGGGGCGGAGGATGTGGCAACTCACCCGGCGTGGCGCGCGCCAGGGCGGAGGCGCATTCGCAGCTCTCTCGGCGCACCGCGGCGAAAGGGTCCAGCAGTGCGCCCCGCAGCGCGCGCACAGCGTCGTCTAGGTGCGGAGCGAGCGCGGCGCCGCCTAGGCCCACAGCCAAGTTGAGTAGCTGCACAAGAGCCAGGCGCAGTTCCTCGCAGGGCTCTGGAGGTGGCCGCGCGGGCTCGGGCCGGGCCAGTCGCGCGGCCAGCGCAGGCAGCAGGCGTGGCAAGGCGTCGCAGGGCCGCGCGGCGCGGCGCAGGCCCAAGTCCAGCAGGTGCGCGGCCAGCGCGCGGCAGCCCTCGGCGGGGTCGGCCAGGAGGCGCAACAGGCGCGGAAGCAGCAGTCGCGCCCAGGGGCCCTGGAAAGCGGTAGGGTCGGCGCCGGGCGGCACCACCTCCTCCAGAGTGCGCTGCAGGGCTTCCAGCGCACGCCGCCGCCCCATCTTGCTGTCCGCCTCCAGGCCCGGGAGCAGGCGTCCCAACACGCGGCTCAGCTCGGCCGCCTCGGCCGCCTCCGTCTCCGCCGGCGCCGCCATCTTTCGCGCGTTGCCTGTCACCAAGGGAACCGGCCCTCTTACGACGGTCGCGGTGCGGATTACGGCACGACTTCCGGCCGGCACGGACTGAGCGGCGGCAGGGGAGGGGCTGGGCGAAAGCTTCAAGGAGGCCGAGTCGCGGGGCGGGGCTGGAGCCGGGTGGCGGAGCGAGCGGCGCCGGGGCAGATTCTGCACCACCCGCGTGGACCGTGGGGGACCCTGCGCTTCACCGGGCACGGTCCGGGCCCCTGTTCATGCGATGAGCCGCCGAGGGTCCCCAGTTAGTTGCGTACCGGCAGCCAGGCAGATCCTGAGATGAAAGTGCTCTAAGGAGGACTGAACTTTGTTTCCACGTTGACTCTCTGGTTGTTGACGGTGTTAACAGGTAGTCCTTGTGTTTTGTAAATGTCTCTGGGAAGTCTTCCGAAATCTTCTTTCTTTATTTTGTTTATTTTTATGTGGTGCCGAGGATCGAACCCAGTGCCTTACGCGTGCGGGGCAAGCGCTCGCTCTACCGCTGAGCCACAGCCCTGCCCCGAGTCGTCTTTCTCCCCTCCAACAGGCATCTGTTGGCCAGGCACCTTCGGAGGCGCCTGTGAACTCTGACAGTGCTGACATGGAATTCCCGCCGTTCCATCCTAGGGTACAGCAGAAGGAGAGGGACCGAAGTGGAAAAATCGCATGCATAAATGTGACTGTAGAGGTCCTAGGAGACCGAGTCTAAACATGATTGGTCCAGATACGTCAGAGTGCGGGAGGAAGTGGTATCAGAAGTGAAGTATGAAGAATAGTATTGGTAACCGGGGGAAATGGACTTGAGGTGGCCAAAGAGGGAGGGAATTGCGTGGGCAAAGGCCTTGGTAGGTGTCATAGACTGCCTGTGTCCCCCAGATTCATATGTCAAAGTCCTCACCCCAGTGCCTCAGAACATGATCTTGTTTGGAGACAAGGTCTTGGTAGATGTCATCAAGTTAAGATGAGGTCATTAGAGTGAGCCCTGGACCAGTAAGATTGCTCTCCTCATGAGAAAAGGAAATTGGGGATCAACTGGCACATAAGGAACGGCCTTTTTAACATGTGGACAGTAGCTAACAAGCCAAGGAAAGAGGCCAGGAGGAACCAGTCCTGCTACCACCCTGATCTGGGACTTTAGCCTCCAGAACCGTCAGGTATCAGTTGTGACTTGGGAACTGTGCAAAGGAGACTTGACTCCTCCCAGGAGAGGAAGACAAGCTTCCTGTGGGGAGAAGGGAGGGGGTGTCAGCAAGGCCTTGGTCAGGGCTGAGGGAGGGTCCTGGGTAGGGCTTTGGGGATCAGTCATTTTAAGAACAACCGTGGCCCTGCCCAGGAACAAGCTGGGACAGGCCAGAGGGTGGCAGTGAGGCCCTTGGAAGGCTGTGGTCAAGGTAAGCAATAAGGAACATCACCTTCTCCTGGCCTCCCATTTGACTACAACTGTGTGCCCTGTTAGTGACTTGATAGCCAGTAAGGAAAGGACTTCAGTATTGGGAATAGGAAGATACACTGTTCAAGGGCCCAGGACTGGAGAGACAATTGTCCCACGGAGCTCTGGGTTTCCTTTTTCTCCTGTATATGTTCCTTCACTGGGTGCCATGCAGAAGGGCTAGTAGCCATAGACAGGAAATCTTCAAGTAAAAGCCCCTGTATCTGGCCAATAGACTGGGGAAGGAGATGCCAAGCTGAGACCTAGAGGGGAGCAGCAGACTCACTCTACAATCTGCCCCCAGTACAGTTTCAAAGCCCCTTGTTCACACCAGGGTGCAGACCACACAGACAGCATCCATGAGGCTGAGACCTCCAGACCTTCTTGGCAGCACAAAGAGGCACACTACAAGCATGTTTTGCCCCTTCCCACAGCAGAAGGAGGCTCAGCAACACTGGGAGGCCTGATGAACTGCTCTCTCACCCTGTAGACAGCACCAGCAGGGCCAGAGGATAAACATAACAGGAAATCAATGCAAGGGCTCCGAAGGCACATCTACAGTGGACAACAGGACACAAGCAGGCCTGAACCTACATGCTGCACCCAAACTGGCTGCCTGTGAAGGTAGAGTATTTTAAATAGAATCAGCAGTCTCTAGCCCTAATGTCTGCCATACATTTGAAAGTCACTTATACCAAGAACCTGCAAAACCAAGGGGAAAACATAGCCAGTGTGAATGCCCAGATGAGTCAGATGTTGCAATTATCTGCCAAGGACCTTAAAGTTGTCATAAAAAGTGCCTTAACCAGGCACAGTGGTGTACCTGGTACCAAAAAACAAAGAAACCAAACAACAACAACAACAAAAAAACCATACCTTAACAAGCAGTTACAGGGCTGGGAGTGTAGCTCAGTGATAGAGTTCTTTTATTTACAAGTCTTTTGTTGCAAGTGAAAAAACAGGATATTTCAGCAAAGAAAAGTTATGGAAAGATCCAAATGGAATTTGAATAATATTGTCTATCACTGGAAGGATGCAGTGGTAGAGATGATAGAGCAATAGAATTTACTCAATTTGAATGACAGAAAATAGAGGAAAAAAGTGAGCAGAGTCTTAGGTCTGTAGGACAATAATTTGTATCACCAGCATCGTGGGATGAGAGAGAGCTCATGACTGAAACTCCCCAAATTTATTGAGATACAAATTCACAGACTCAAGAAGCTGAGTGAGCTTCAGGATAAGCCCTTCAGAAATCCACACTGAGTTTGGCATGGTGGTGCACACCTGTAATCCCATCAGCTTGGGAGGCTGAGGCAGGAAGATCACAAGTTCAAAGCCAGCCTCAGCATCTTAGTGAAACCCTGTCTCAAAAAGGGCTGAGAATGTTGGTCAGTGGTTAAGCACCCTGGGTTTAATCCCTGGTACCAAAAAACAAGACAAAACAAATAAACCCACACTGAGACACATCATGATGAACTTCTGAAAACTAAAGACAAAAAATAATACCAGCCAGAGAGAGATTATCCATTGCCTGAACAGCAGTTTGATTAGCAGCTAGAAGGAACGGGTATTACGAAAACTGCACTGTGAACTTTATCCAGCAAACATCCTTCAGGAATAAAGATGTTCTCAGAAAAGGGCAAATTAATGGAATGTTGCTAGCAGACCTACCTAGGAAATGCCTAAAGGAAGCACCCTAAATAGAAAATTATACTAAAAGGAGGTTGGGACCTTTAGACTGTCAAGAAGCACAATGGAATGTGTGAAAATAGAAGTCAATGTATTTGATCCTTTGTTTCAATCAGTGATAGGGTTTGAGTGGCCCCAAGCCTTCATGTGTTGAAATTTAAACTCTACCATGTGGTATTAAAAAGGTGGAAATTTGCCAGGCGCAGTGGCCCACACCTGTAACCCAGCTACTCAGGAGGCTGAGGGGGATCACTGGTTTCAGGCCAGTCTGTATAGCTTAGTGAGACTCTGTCTCAAAATAAGACAGGTTGGGGATGCAACTCAGTACTTGCCTCACATGTGAGACCCTGGGTTTGATTCCCTGTCTTGGGGAAGGGAGGGGTGGAAACATTCTATGGTGTTTAGTTGGAAATCTTTGGGAGGCGATTAGGGTTAGATAAGGTCATTAGGTAGAGCCCCATGATTGAATTCTGGTGGCTTTATGGGAAGAGGGAGAGGGATTAGAAGATACACACACATGTATGCAAACCTTTGTGCTTCCTTTCTCACCATATGTTGCCCTGTATCACCTCAGCACTCTGCCCTCAGAAGGTGGTCACTGAAGGCTGCCCCTCTACCTTAAACCTCCAGAACTGGGACCAAAATAAACCTCTTCTTTATAACTCATTCAGTCTGTGGTGTTGGGCTACTGGAAAGAGAAACAGACTTAACCTCATGATTTTTAATCATATTCCGTAGTTCAAGCAAAATTCACACTGATAGAGTGCTTGGTGTACATGGAGGAAATATTTATAATTACATTTAAAAGCAAGGAGGGTACAGTAAGTTTTTCACACTGTCCTTGGAGTAGTAAAACACTGGTACTGGTAGACTGATCCATTACTATGTACACATTAATATCAGAACAATACTGAAAACACTGAGCATGGTGATCTACTCAAAATCATCATAAAATAGAATTCTGAATATGTTCAAACATTCCACAGTAAAGCATGAGAGAGGGAACAAACACAAAGAGTAACAAAATAGCAGACCTCAGCCTTCCTATGCTAGTAATTGAAATGTGAATATCTTAAGCACACCAACTGGGAGACTGGCACAGTGGATAAAATCCATAACCAGAATATTTTGTCTACTCTGCTGAAACTCCCTGCAGACATGAAGACATGGTGGATTGAAGGATGGGAAAGTGGCCATGTAAACACTGAAACAGAAGATGCTGGCTATGCTAATACCAACCAGGGTGACTTCAGAGCAAAGGACATTTGTAAGGGAAGAAGGACACTGTCTTGGTGATTAGGTGATTAGGAAGCCACAACTATCCTAAATGTGTGTATCAAACAACAGGTTTTCCAAATAAAGCAGGTGCAGCAAGGCGCGCCTGGTGACAGGAAAATGAGAGAAGTCTGCTGGAATGGTTGAAGATGTAAACTCTCCAGTCTCAGCAATTGCTAGGACTACTGGACAGACAGCACCAGCAATTGGGGGATCCATTGACCTTGGCAGAGCATTACCTCCGCTGTGAATTGGATCTGGAGTGTCCCCCAGGGGCCCTGTGTTGGGCATAGACCCCAAGGTGGCACTGTTGAAGGTGGTAGAGATAAGAGGTAAGGCCTGCTGGGAGATCTTCCAGTCCTGGGGGCCTGCCCTCCTGGGGGATTGTGGGGCCCAAGTTCCTTCCTCTTCCTCTCTTTTTCACTTCCACATCCTGGACCTCAAAACAAGCCTTAGCAAATTTAAAAGAGTTAAGTCATACAGTACATGCTTTCTGACAATAATGGAACCAAGTTGAGATGATTAACGAGATGCCAGCCCTGCCCCTTTGCAGGCCTCTGGGAGGGAGAGGAGCCTGTGAGTGGCCTCTGAGGGAGTCCCCAGGTCTATAATTGAAAACAAAACAAAACAAAACAAACCAGAAATACAAAAGGAAACCTTCACACTGAGGAAATTAGAGAAGACAGTTCTACTCGTAGATTAAAAAGTGAAGTCGTGAAAATGGAGAAAAATAAATACACAGCAAAGAATAATAAAAATAACAAGAACAATAAAATTAACAAACCTCTGTCCAGATTATCAAGAGAAAAAAAAAAGTGAGCACAAATTAAACCTAAGGAGTTTAAAGGGTGGTCGCTGTAGCCCCTAAATATTTTTAAAAGATGATAAAAAAATAATATAAACCAATCTATGCCCCCAAAAGTATATGAAATAGGGAAATAATAGGAAAACACAATTTACTAAAACACAAAAAGAAATAGAAAATGGAGGTGTTCAGCACTGTTGAAGAGATCAAGTTTAGAGTTGAAAACCTTCTCACAGTGAAGGCCACAGGCCTAGATGATTGCTGACAAATCCTTCAAGCATAATTTTAATAAGGAAATAACTCTTATCTTAACATCTTTCCAAAAATAGAAACAAGAATATTTCCCAACTCATTTCATGAGGCCAGTTTCACAACCTTGATCCCAAAGGGTGACAAGGACATTATATAAAAGGAATATTATAGGGCTGGAGTTGTGGCTCAGTGGCAGAGCATTTGCCTTGCACATGTGAGGCACTGGGTTCAATCCTCAACACCACATAAAAATAAAGATATTGTATAGATAAAAAAAAATTTTAAAAGATGAAACTTTCTATCTTAAAGGAATACTATATAAGTCAAATTTTATTGAACACAGATGCAAAGATTCTAAACAAAACATTAAATATAGAAAGAAGGATTTTTAAAAGATAATAAAGTCAAATTGAATTTATTCTAGGAATGCAAATTAACTTACCTTAAATTAATGTAATTTACTGCCTTTAAAAATGGAAAGAATAGGCCAAGTGAGGCACTGTGGCTGGCACATGCATGTATTTCAAGCTACTGGGGGCTGAGGGTGGAGGATTGCAAGTTTGAGGTCAGCCTCACAGCAACTTAACAAGACTGTCTGAAATAAAAAGGACTAGGGATATAGCTCAGTGGTAGAGCACTCCTGGTTTCAATCTGCAGTACCAAAAAAGAAAAAAGCATTTGGTAAAACGTGACCTTCATTTGGTTAAGTAGTTATAGCATTGTAGTTATATATAACAGGTTCATTTTGACCTAATCACACATGCATGGAATATAATTTGCTTCACTTTGATCCCTGGTGCTTTCTCTTTCCTTCTCCTCTTCCTTCCACCTGCTCCTGCTTCTCTTCCTCTACACTACTGATCTTTCTCCTCTTAATTATTTTTTATTTATTGTTTTTTAAAATAGCTCTTTATAGAGATAGGTGGAATTCCGTATGCTATAGTCATATATGTACATAGTATAATTTGGTCAAGTTCATTTCACATTTCCTCCCTTTTCCTGTCTCTCCTCCCTCCCTGTCAGTCCCCTTCCTCTACTCCACTGATCCCCCCTCTGTTTTCATGGGATCTGCCCCGGATTATTCCTCTTATTTTGCTGTAGCTTCCACAGAGAAAACATTTGCTCCTTGACTTTCTGAATCTGTCTTGTTTCACTTAGCGGGGTGTTCTCCACTTTTATCCATTTACTGGCAAATGCCATAATTTCATTCTTCTTTATGGCTGATTATATATTCTCCATTGTGTGTGTACGACGTTTTCTTTATCCATTCTTCAGTTGATGGGCACCTGGTCTGGTTCCATAACTGAGATATTGTGAATTGCATTCCTATAAACATTGATATGATTGTGGCTGAATCACCATAGCATGCTGGTTTTAGGGTTTTTTTGAATAAATACCAAGAAATGGGCTAGCTGGGTCACATGTTGATTCCATTCCTAGTCTTGAGGAACCTCTGTATTGCTCTTCAAAGCATTTGTATCCATTGACAACCTATGTGTGTACCTTTTCTCACACATCCTCACCAGCATTTATTATTGTTTGTATTCTTTTCTAAAATATATTTTTTAGTTGTAGATGGACAAAATACGTTTATTTATTTTTATGTGGTGCTGAGCAGCAAACCCAGTACCTCACATGTGCAGGTTGTGTGCTCTACCATTGAGCCACAACCCCAGCCCCTTGTTGGTATTCTTGATGGCTGCCATTCTAACTGGAGTGAGATGAAATCTCAAAGTAGTTCTGATTTGCATTTCCCTGATTGCTAGGGATGTCTAACTTTTTTTTTTTCTTGTATTTGTTGACCATTTCTATTTCTTCTTTTGAGAAATGTCTGTTTAATTCTTTTGCTCATTTATCAATTGGGTTACTTGGTTGTTTGTTTGTTTGGTGTTGTTTTTTGAGTATATTCTGGATATCAATACCCTGTAAGAGAAGTATCTGGCAAAGGTTTTCTCCCATTCCATAGGCTCTCTCTTCACGCTCTGTTTCCTTTGCTGTGCAGAAAGAAACTTTTCTTTAATACTTTTTTTTAAAATTGTAGATGGATACAGTATTTATTTTTATGTGGCACTGAGGATCGAACTCAGTGCCTCACATGTGCAAAGCATGCACTCTACCACTGAGCTATAACCCCAGCCCAGAAAGAAACTTTTTACTATTTGATGCTGTTCCTCTTATTGACTCTTGGTTTTATTTCTTGAGTTTTATGGGTCTTCTTATGGACGTCAGCACCTGCACCAATATGTTGGAGTGTTGACCCTGTTTTCTTCTATCAGTTGAGAAGTTTCTGTTTTAATTCCTAGTTTTTGATCCACTTGGATTGGACTTTTGTGCAGGATGGAAGATAGGTATCCAGTTTCATTCTTCTACATATACATATCCAGTTTTGCCTGCACCGTTTGTTAAAAAGGCTATCTTTTCTCCAACATCTGTTTTCGGCATCTTTGTTGAGTATCAGATGACTGTATCTGCGTTGAGTGTGTCTCTGTGTGACCCTTATTTATATAAAACTCTTAGCATATTAGGAATATAAAGGAACTTCTTTCAGTCAATTTTATAAAATCCCACAATAAATATATTAAATCAAAAGATCTTCTTTTCACTGTGTACACCTTCATGGGCTGGGCTGGGCTCATGGTGCCCAGCTGCTTCCAGCCCTCACTTTTAAGAGACTGGCAACCACTTCAGACCCATCAGAATGGCTCATACAAAAAAACAAGGGCAGCTGGCGCAGTGGTGCATATCTCTAATCCCAGTGACCTGGGAGACTGGGGCATGAGCATCAAAAGTTCAAGACCAGCCTTGGCAACTTAGCGAGGCCCTGTCTCAAAAAATAAAGAGGGCTGGTAATGCAACTCGGTGGTAGACACTGCTGGATGCAATCCCCAGTACCAGGAAGGAGAGCACTCATACACAACTAGGGGATAAGGGTGCAGAGAGGTCTCCCATGCTGCTGGTGGGAAGGTTAAATGCTGCAAGCACTGTGGGAGACAGAGTAGTGTGGTGCTCAGATAATGAAACAAAAGACCAGTCACCTCTCACCCAGAACTCCACTCCTGGGACTATGCAACTGGGAGTCAAGCCAAGAGCTGCAGGCCCATGTTCTCCACAGCATCTTCACAGCAGTTAAGATGAAAGTCCCAACATCCATGTGCAGTGAAGGAAATATGGTCAATCCACAGGGATATCATGCAGCCCTAGTGGGGGGGACATGATACAGCCCTAGCAGGAGGATATTCTGATGCAGGCACCATCTGGTTAACTTTGAGGTCAAGTGAAATAAGCCAGGTGGAGGACCACCTCAGTGCACCCACTTACAACAGGTGGCTGGTGACGATGCAGAGTCCTGGGCTCAGATTTCTCCTGGGAATCCTTGTTGTCAAGTCTGTTCCAGCATGGCAGAAGTCAACCCACCAAGGAGGGACATTGAGGGCAAGGAAGGAAAAAAGAAACAGCTTCCTCTCCTTTCCCAGGTGGCTCCTAGCAGTGGCCTTGCTGGAAAAGAGGAAATGTGTTTTAACTCTGAATCAAATTTGGAGTTTTGATTATTTCATGGTAGTGGACACTTAAAATGACTGAGTTGACACAGGGTTTATATCTTTTTTTGGGGGGGGTGGGTACTGGGGATTGAACTCAGGGCACTTGACCATTGAGCCACATCCCCAGCCCTATTTTATTTAGAGACAGGGTCTCAATGACTTGTTTAGTGCCTCAATTTTGCTGAGGCTGGCTTTGAACTTGCGATCCTCCTGCCTCAGCCTCCTGAGCTGCTGGGATTACAGGCATGTGCTACCGTGCCTGGCTGGATTTATATCTTGACATAACTATGGAATTTTAAATCATCTCCATTTGTACCAAAATGTTTAAATTCATATTTGTCTAACTCCCTTCAGAGAGTATATTCTAAAGAGCCACAAAAGGCAAGAAAAATGGGATTCCTAAGTCTCTTCCAAGAGTCTCATCTGCCCAAAGGTTTGGTTACACGTATTTTACAGTGAGTCACTTAAACCATATAATAAACCAAAGTTAGTAAATAACTCTTGGTTCATTCATTCATTATTTCACTCAACAAATATTTATCTGGCACCTGACATCTCCAGGCATTCTGTTAGGCACTGAAGAGAATGATGAGTCAAAGCAGATGTAGTTCCTCATCTTCATGGAGCCAAAGGTCCAGCTGGAAGATGGCCAATGGGCTGATCGGATGATAACGCTCAGAGATGCAGCGGTTAGCCACAGGGCAGGTGCAGGATGCCCAAGGATGGAGTTCTGAGTAGAAACACTGGAAGTGGTACCTTGGAGTGGTAGGTCCTTAGCCAAGCAAAGAAGGCGAGGCCCCTTGTCCTAGTAGAGGTTGTGCCCTGCTGGGGAGCAAAGAAGCCAGCAGGAGGCAGACAAGTCATTTTGAGAAGACTGTGAGGAAAGGCATGAGGAGGCCTAGGACAGAGGAGCAAGGGAGACAAACCCAGAGGCTGGCTCCCCCCTAGGACGGGAGGTGATGCTGGTCCAGACCCCCACATGATGTGGGAGTTGGATGCGTTCAAGAGTTGTTTCATGGATAACACTGGCAGAAGCTGGCTGCAGATTTGGAGTGGAGAGGCAGGGAGAGGTTCCTGGCTCAGATTCCTGGGCAGATGGAGGTATCCTCCACAGAGGCAGAGAACACTGGCAGTCAACCAGGTTTGCAGGGGAGAGCACATGTCTCGTTTGGGGCATAATAATCTTGAAATAGGTTCCAGTTATGCAACACTACTTAACAAATCACCCCAAAACAATGGGCTTCAAACACTGACTCCTGTTAGTTTACAGATTCTGTGGATCAGGATGTTGACAGGGTGCAGCAGAGGAAGCTTGTCTTCTCCTCGTGGTGGAGGGGCCAGAGATGCCTGCACAATGCACAATCAGATGGAGGTTGTGGACTGTCACTGGGAGCCTCAGCCCCTTGACATGTGGCTGCTCTGGGCTTTCTCACAGCATATGCTGGGTCTAAAGGCAAATGTCCCAAGGGGAGAAAAAAGCTGGCAAAAGCAGGGCCACCCTTTGGCTCCAGTGTCATAAGGCACGCAGTGTATCCTCACAGCCTATGTGTAAGGGGGTCTCCAGCTGCCTGTTTGCTTTGGGCACATGGAAGACAGTTCCACCCTCAGTTTAGCTGGGGGGTGGCAATGCAGCTGGGCCATTGTGCAGATGCACCCTTGGGTTAGTGTCTGTCACTCCCCTCTCCAAGGGAGTCTGCCTGACACATACAGTTCCTCGCCCCAGAGGCCACCTCTGTTATTGGTTGCTGCAGTATTTTCCCAGGGATGTTCTACACCTGAATAAACATATACGATGTGTGATTTCACCTCTGTAATAGTAGCAAAGTGTGCACAGTTTTATGCCATGCTTTATTTTCACTTAAGAATACACCTTGGAAGTTTGGGGTGGTGCCTCAGTGGTAGAGTGCTTGCCTAGCACATGCCAGGCCCTAGGTTCAATCCTTGGCACCACATAAAAATAAATAAATAAAATAACAAAATAAAGATATTGTATCCAGGGGGCTGGGGATGTGGCTCAAGTGGTAGCGCGCTCGCATGGTATGCATGCAGCCCGGGTTCGATCCTCAGCACCACGTACAAAGAAAGATGTTGTGTCCGTTGATAACTAAAAATAAAATATTAAAATTAAAAAAAAAAAAAAAAGATATTGTATCCAACTACAACTTTAAAAAAAAAAAAAAAAAAAAAGAATACACTTCAGAAGCTGGGTGCTGTGGTTTACTCAATCCAGGCCTGTAATCCTGTTGGCTCTGGAGGCTGAGGCAGGAGGATCACAAGTTCATGCCCAGCCTCAGCAACTTAGCAAGTCACTGTCTCAAAATAAAAAAGAACTGGGGAGGGGCTGAGGCTGTAGCTCAGTGGCAGAGCACTTGTCCAGCATGTGTGAGGCACTGGGTTCGATTCTCAGCACCACTTTGTGTCCACCTATAACTAAAAAATATTTTAAAAATAAAAATGAAACAAAATAAAGGCATGCTGTCCATCTAAGACTACAAAAAAAAAAAAAAAATTAAGAGGAGGAGCCAGGCCTGGTGGCACATGCCTGTAATCCCAGCAACTCAGGAGGCTGAGGTAGGAGGATCTCAAGTTCAAAGCCAGCCTCAGCAACTGAGCAAGGCCTTAAGTAACTCAGTGAGACCCTGTCTCTAAATAAAAATACAACAAAGGGCTAGGGATGTGGCTCAGTGGTCAAGAGCCCCTGGGTTCAATCCCCAGTACCAAAAACAAAACAACAACAAAAAACAGCAGGCTGGGGATTTGACTCAGTGTTTAAGCACTCATTGGTTCAACCCCTGATACAAATGATAAAAATAATACATCTTGGAGATGATTTAAAATTAATTGATGCAGGGCTGGGTTTGTGGCTCAGTGGTAAAGTGCCTGCCTAGCATGTGTGAGGCCCTGGATTCGATCCTTAGCACCACATATAAATAATAAAATACAGGTATTGTATCCAGCTACAACGAAAAAATAAATATTAAAAAATATTTTAATATTTTTATTAAAATATTAAAATATTTTTAAATATTTATTGGGGGGGGGTGACTATGATTGTCTAGTCTCAGCCTCTCCTCCCCTCAGTCCCTCATATTATCTACTTTGATTTGAGCATTCAGTGGCCTCTTCCCAGTAAAATTCTCAGCCCAATAAGTGTCAGCCATTGTAGTTTGCAGCATCTCTGTCCTTTTGCTCAGTGAGCTTACGTGCATTGAGCTCAGGGGTGGAACAGGGATCTGCACCGTGGACATCTGCCTACAGAGCCTGTCTCAAAGCACCAACTCTGCAATGTCTCCAGAACCCAAAAGAATCCATTTTCTTTTGCACCCAGGAAAATATTTTTTTCTTCTTACCATGCAGAGTGAATAAAAAGACAAACATCTTCCATGTCTACTTTCAGCATAGCGAGGGAGACAGGAATTAGCCCAGCAGCCTTTCATGTAATGTAGTAGCTCCTGTGAGAGAGCTTGGTGTGTCCCTTGGGGTTCCCTGCCTCACCTGGTGGTGCCAGGTGCCTTGGGGGAATTTCCTTGCAGAAGGAACAGCTGAACCTTGGGGAATAAGCAGGAGCTGGCACAGAGTTTGGGGATGGTTGTGAAGCCAGATTTACAGATAGGTAGTTAGTGTAGTTAGGTAAATCGGGTCTAATATGGAGTAAGATAAAGAAAATGGAGACCATTATCAAGAATGGAGTCCAGGAAACCAGAGCAGCACTTGGGGAAATTGAAATGTTAATGTCCCCCAAGGCCCCTGTTAATGTCCCCAAGGCCCCTGTTAATGTCCCCAAGGCCCCAATGCATCCTAAGGAACTGTTAATGAAACAGCTCCCAGTAAGCAGGGAGGTGCTAATCAAACCACCTCAGGTCCTTCCTGCCCAGATTACTCCTCCAGCCCACCTATCTGCCACCTTTTGGCCTTCCCACCTGTATTCTATCACTGAAAGATAGAGGGAAACAAGACACAAATGTGGGAAAACTAACAGAAGACCTTAGCTATAAAAAAGGGAAGATCTCACCCTTCCACGGATTCTGCCTTTCAGGTCCCCTTCTTCCCGGGAGAAGTCTTTTCTGCTGTCCTTTAATAAAGCCTTCCACTTTCCACTCTACACTTGCCTCCGCTTGAAGGACTCCTTAGCGGTAAACATCAGTAACAGTTGGGCTTTGAGAACGTGGCTTTGAGGTAAGACTTTGCAGGGCTTGGTCACTATGAAGACATCTCATCACTTGATGAATCCTGTAGTCAGGTCTAGGATTGAAGTAAGAGCCTACAGAGCTGGGAAATGTGATGATAATACTATGAAGCATACAGTGTAAGTACTCCCCTGTGTGTGTGTGTGTGGGGGGGCGTCCTTGTATAAGCATAATTAAATTACTGGGACTTTTGAAGGGTCATGAAATCACCAGTTGCATGTTTTTAGTAAAAGGATGTAGCTATTTGGAGTCCTTAAAAAAGTCAGAATTTGTCACTGTTCAGCAGGGTGGCAACCTACTGTGAATGATCCACATGGTTTGATGAGCCATGAAGATGTCCCGTGAGGGACATTCTTATTATCCTCAATTAAAGGCACTGGCCACCAGTCACCCAGTTAGCTCCCCTACTTCATCTGGGCTCGCCGAGTCCCCTCCCTTTGTATTGTCATGGGTTGTGTATGTGTGTGGATTGTGCACATCCGGTCTGGGGAAAGATCCACTTGGATGTTTTCACTTGCAACCAACAAAGTAAAAAGCCAACCAAATTTAGCAATAAAGGTTATCAATTCACGGGGAGCCCAGAGAAGACTTTTGGGGATGGTTTTTAGGGTGGTTCTGGTTTAAACTTCTGTCTCTGCTTCTGTGTACTGATTTCCTCCTTGGGGATCCACCAGTGAGTGGGACATTTTGAAACCATCTGGCCTTACTTCAGGCACAGCAGAGGGCAGCAAGAGCCTCAGGTTATGGGTTATGTAGAGGTCTGTAGGCTGGGGCACTGCTACAACAGAAGTCTGGCAAGGGAGTCTAGGTAGGGCTTGGGGGGGGGGGCAGCACTGAAATAGGTAGTTGAGTTGCCTGGAAATGTCCCAAGTGAGAGACTGGAGGGAGCTGCCCTCATGGTGGTATGAGGAGATGGGCTCAGGAGAAGCCACAACCTAATGAGGTCAAGGGGCCAGGTTGTTAAAGGGCCAGGGGCAACATGATCCAAGAGGGCTCTGCTGGGACAAAGCAGCCCCGCAGGACTAAGACTCATGTGGGGGTACCCCAAGATTGGAGGGCTGTCCTTTGAGGTCAGCCAGAGAGAGTCTTCCACACTCCCCTCCCAGGGAACAAAGCATGAGGAGGTGCCTGTAGCGGGCAGTCCTATGAGAGAAAAAACTAGTCCTAGAGCACCAAAGCCAGTCCACCATCATTGCCAGGCGAAACCTACTCTTTCTCATTCTTTTTGCCAGGCTACTCTGGAGGAGCCAGAAGGAACTGGAGCAAGGGGGTGGGGACTCCACTGCTAGTCCGCAGCAATTCCAAGTCCAGCTGAGCTGGACAAGGATTTGAGTTGGTTGTGGGATGCAAGTTTTGATTCAGGTGAGATGGGGACTTAAATTCTGAGAAAGACCCATTCTTACAGCCTTTGTCCATAGCAAGAGTGTCAGCCTGTGATGTGAACAGGGTGTGAGGGACACACTGGAGGGCAAGGGCTGGGGATGTGGAGCTTCCTGTTTGACCCCCTGCCTGTGGCCTGTTCAGTTTAACTTCACACTAGCAGAAAGAGGCTGGGCCAAGGCCAGTCCTGCTGGGGAGTATGAGCAAGGCTGGAGACTCTGCAGAGGGCCTGTGGCCAGGTGAATGGGGCAACAGGTGATATGAGACAACTCAGAGTTGACAAGTGAGTGTGGTGGACAGGTGAGTGAAAAACAGATGGGGTAAGACAGGTGAATGTGGACAGGAGGGTGAAGATGGAGAGTAGCTGTCCTCAAGACCTGAGCGCCACACCCTTCCTCCTGGTGTTTAGACCACTCAGGAAAGACACAAGTTTCTTCCCCAATCTGGTAGATGGGGCAAAACATGATGTTGGGCAATAGAAAATTAAGGTCAATTCTTTTTCCTGCTTGCTGGGATTGTGGATTAGGAAGTCGCTGAGGCTGACCCCTCCCCCGCGGGGTGATAGCTGCTCACACAACAGGTGGGGGTGTCCGGGCCACCACCAGGGTCCCCTGTGCTGCAGCCGATGCCAGGGTCTGAGTACTGGGGAACAGGGGACGAGGGCGGCAGTGGGGGCGGGCCTGGCCGTGCTGCCCGGGGTCCTGTGGGTCTGTGTGTCCAGGCTTGTGGTGCATCCCTTGCCAGCCCAGGGAAGGGGTCCCGGGATGGGGAGGGGGCGGGGCGGGGGCGGGGATGCCCAGCCCGCCAAGGGTAAGGGGGGATCGCGGGTCTGTGGGGAGACAGGCACTCGCTATGTGCCAGGGTGCAGCCGGCCGCGCGCGGCAGGGGCGGGCGGAGGGCGGTGCCGCTGCAGTGCGGGGACCCGCTCGCCGCGTCCCCGCGCCCCGCGTCCCCGCGCAGCCGCCTCCAGCCTCAGGCGTCGCGCATCCAGGTACGCAGGCTGGGGTGGGGTCTGCGTCTGGACCTGGACTGTCCCGACCTGGGCCTTCGCCGGGGCTGGGAGGCCCACCGGGAAACGCGGGCATTTGGGGACCCACCGGCCGCGGTGCCCCCGAGGAGTGAGTGAGGCGCCAGAGGTGGAACTAGGCCCGCGCCCCGGCTCCGGCCTGGATGCCACATCACACTCGGGGGGAGGGGTATCCCTGCTTTCTTCCTCTTTGGGGGTTCAGCGCACCGTATTACGGTCTGGGGATCCCCGCCTTCTCTTGGGCTCCGGGGCACCCCATCATGGTGTGGGGGTGTCTCTCCTTGCGTCCTCTCTTGGGGCCCGAAGCATCCCATCATGGTCTGGGGGTCCTCCACTGCGTCCTGTCTTGGGGTGTGGGGTGCCCCATCACCGTCTGCGGGGGTGTTGCTGCCAGCGCAGGTGGAATCTGGGGGGCCTTCCTGGTGGCTGGAAAACCCTGGGGGTTTGGCTGGTGGCCTCAGTCCGGAGGCTGGTGGGTGGACCTGGCTATTGTGACTTAACCCTGCGCTGGGCGCACACAAGCCTGGGCGCACACAAGCCGTTCTGGCGCCTTTGGCTAGAGGCTGCTATTGTTCTCTAGTCCCCTCAGCCTGGCCCCCAGCGGGGGGCTTCCGCTGCTTCTTTTCCCTTTCTTTTCCAGGCTTCCCCACCTTTTGATTCTCACTGACCTCCCCTCCCCCACCTCCTTTATCTCTCGGAGGACCCCTCCAACTGAGACCCCATGTAGTGACAACATTTACATTTCACACAGGTGTCCTTACAAGCGGGAGGGTGAATGAAAGTGAGACCATATTAACCCCAGGCTTGGACACTGGGAGCACCAGGCACCCCACTTCTCCCACCTCAGATTTCTCAGAGAGGCAAAAGGGGGCTTTGGGTCACCCATAAGTTCTATTTGAATCTTTTCCATCCCCACAAAATCTGTTCAGAGGTAAGGTCTTTGTGGCTGTTAATAAATTAAGCAATTCATCCAACCCCCCAAAATGAAAGATCTTTGACAAATGCAAAATAAATGACATTTTCTGTGTTACACCGTTCATTGGATTTGCCCGCCAACAATAAAATCTTATATACTGTGTGCATGTTTGTGAAGCACAGCAGTGCAGCCCGGGTCTCCTCCAGCTCCTCTGAGGTTCATGTGGTTTTTTATTTTCCTCAGCGGGAAGAACAAGACGCTCTGACCATGGCCTCTCCATCCTCTTTCCACTTGGAGGAGGAGGACAGTCTGAAGGGGTGTGAGCTATATGTTCAGAAACACAGCATCCAGCAGGTGCTCAAAGATTGCATCGTGCACCTCTGCATCTCCAAGCCTGACCGCCCCATGAAGTTCCTCCGGGAGCACTTCGAGAAGCTAGAGAAGGTCAGTGACTTCCAACCTGGGGGTGTCCCTTTGCAGGTGTCCTGAGGTGGAGTAGTCATAAGCCCCTCCTTCCTCCTGAATGCCAGAAGGTCGTCCTGAGGATCTTTCTGCAAGATGGAAAGAGAAGCCCATTTGGTCTGATCCTAGCTTGTTTGGTCTCAGGTTCATCCTTGGGCGTTGTCTTCCTGGCCACAGAATTCCTCCCTTCTACTTTCAGGGGATTCAGGACTCCCTTGGAAGATGATCCATGTTTTTAGGTAGTTCATGGAGTTCCCTGGCTGTTTTCAGCTTGGGGGGATGGAGGTTGGGACCAGGTCTAGTTGTAGATGCCACTGGCATTTTGGATAAAAGAAAGTAGCTCCAATTACCCCCATGAAGTGGGTCAAGTGGGGTGAGGTTCCACATCAGCCTGTACCACTGAGACTTGACAGTCATGGATAGAAACATACTTCAGACAAGGGAGAAGCACATACCTGCTCAGCTCTTTTTAAAAATTTTTTTTCTATTTTTTTTTGCCTCAAGGGAGTGAACTCAGAGCCTCATGCATGTTAGGCAAGTGCTCTACCACTGAGGCACATCCCCATCCTTTTTATTTTAAGATTGGGTCTCTTGCTAAGTTCCCCAGTCTAGCCTTCAACTTGGGGTCCTCCTGCCTCCTCCTTCAAAGTATCTAGGATTACAGATATCTGCCGCCATACCTGGCTTCAGCTCTTTGGAGAGACCCCTGTCTTCCATGAATGACACCCCTACCACTTACTGGCCTGCTTCTGAACTCTTCCCGGGCAGGGGAGATTGTATATGAGACCCTATGGCTTTGTCCTGTGGTTTCTTCTTCCAGTCCTCATCCCCCATTTCTTACCCCAGACTGGCTCTAGGTGTCATGTGAGATTTCCTCTCCTTGATATTTGGTTGCAATTTAACTGTCCCTTGTCCCATGGGGATCAAGTGGAAATGTGGGCAGCCCTGTTCATGCAAAGATCTGCTTTTAAACAGCAATGAACTCTCAGGTCCTCATCCATGATGTGATCACATTGCCCTGATTCAAAGGAATTAATTTGTTTATTCCCTTGAAGATAATCCATCCAAAATTTATGTATTTGGTGCTAGGGATCAAACCCAGGGCCTCCTACATGCTAGGCAAGTGCTGTACCACTGAGCTACCCCATCAAAAAATATTTATAAGCAATGCAGCCTATTAAAGAAAATTTGAGAAGTTCAGAAGTAGAAATAAAATCTTCTGCAGTTCCCCCGCTCCTTCCCCCTCAAGTTCTGTGCTTTTTAAAATCACAGTGTTTTCACTCCTGCATAGTCATGTTGCAAATGTGCTTTTATATTTTGCATTTCTCCATTTGTCATCTGCTCTTCACAGACCTCATTTTCAATGTCTGCGTAATGTTCTTTTGAGGAGATAAAAGTTTTCGACCTTGCCTTCATGATTGGTAATTGAATTGTTTCCAGGTTTTTTTTTTTTAAGTACTAAAAGTTATGCCATATTGACATTTTCACCCATAGATTTTTTTTCCCCTGTACATAGTGTTTGTTTAGGATGGCCTTCTAGGACAGGAATTCCTGGGTGACGACAATCTTGCTGATTCTGTGAAAAGCTTTCCAACAGGGGCATCAGTTCACATTCCCACCATCAGAATAGGACTGAATTTATCCACACTCACCAACTTTGACTGTTTTAATTTAAAAAGATATTTCTTGCTTGCTTGCTTGATTTCTTTCTTTCTTGATTTCATTCTTTCTTGTTTTCATTTTTTTTTCTTTCTTCAGTTGATAGGTGAACACGGTCATGTGGCCTTAGCTCATCTTTCTTTGGTTAGTCATGAAGTCATTGTTTTGTTGGGTTCCCAGGTACAAAACCAGAGAACTGGGGAGTGGGGAGGAGGTACTACCATTCCTTGCACTTTGGAAGAAGGAGAGCTGAGCAGGCGGGCCTCTTCCTTTCTCATCTCAAACCACACTTTGTCATGCTGGTGTCACTTGCTTGGTTTGCTCACACGTGATCCCCAGCCAGGTTGCCAGCCTCACAGGACATTAGTTTGAGGCATGATTGGATTCAGGGTCCACCAGGAGACCCAAGGCTGGGCCAGACTCCTGGCTCTGGCCTGCAGACATTTTTGGATGCTACACTGGGGGTGGGCTTGGCCAGCCAGTTGTTATCCAGTAGGTAGAGGTCAGGAATGGGAGCAAGACAACCCTTATGACAAGGAATTATATGACCCCCAAATTCCAGTGGTGCCGAGATTGAGAAACTCTAGAATTGAGTGGGTGAGGAACTCAAGATCACCGGCATTTAGAGGGGCAGGACCCAGTGGTGGCAAGATTTGGAGAGTTGAAGGTCAGGGGCAAAGCCAAGTTTTTGGCCTGATAAGGAGGACACAGAAGGGAACTAGGTGAGTATGAGTTTGGAGCTCAGTGGGTCACCTATCAGGGAATCCCAAGGGCAGCTGGAGCTCCTAGTGGGAAAGTGTCTGAGACAGAGGGCAGTAGAAGCCAGGGAGGGGGTGGGGCGCAGTAGGTGTGAGGCTGAGGTGATGGGGTCCAGGTAGGATGGAGGTGGATGTCCGCTGGCAGATTGAACCTGGCAGTGAGAAAAGTAGCTTGGAGCTTCAGTCTTGGTTGGGCAGAGCCACTGGGTGGAGGGTACACTGCTGAGTAGGAAGGGGCAGGACCGAGTGTGGAAGATCAAGGCTTCTTGTTCTGGATGTGATGTTTGAGCTATTAAGGGGCAGCTGACTGTGAGATGGGCGCTTATGGGCAGGGCTGGGGACAGGGTGGAAGACTAATTGCGACACTTGCCCTGGATTTCCTGCCTGACAGGTGAGGGCTGAGGTGCGAATGGGGTTGGGTGCCTTTCCAGAGTGAGGTGGCCATGGGACCTTGTTTTAGCCCTGGTTCCATGTTGATGATGTGCCCATCACAAATTGGATGTGCCTTATTTCAAATGCCTGGGCCAGAAATGTTTGAGATTTTGGATGTTTGGACTCAAATTGCTTTTATTTATTTATTTTTAAATTTATTTCTTACATACATAACAAGAGTGGAATGCATTACAATCATAATTCAAATTGCTCATATTTAACAATAAGGGAATTACATGAATCCTTTTCTGACCATGGTTGCTGGTGGCTGCTGCAAAGTACAATAGTAATAAAAAATTACATTCGCTAAAATTACCCACACACATATGCATCTGTACATTTATACTGAAAAACACAAAAAGGTCCCCAGAGAACTTACATTACTTAGTAATGTAATTTTTTGTTACTGTTTAGTTTGTACTGGTTGACTTAGGAACGACCACGGAGGGGGCAGCTTAAAGAAATTTCCCCTTTCACGGTACAGAAGGGCAGAAGTGTAAGATCAAGAGCAAGGCATTTGCAGAGCTGGCTCCTTTGGGGGGCTATGCAGAGGTCTCTTCCAAACTTTTCTCCAGCTTTTTTTTTTTTTTTTCCGTGGTTGCTGGCAGTCTTTGGTGATCCTTGGATTGAAGAGAATCTTCCATGCTGCTGACTTTATCTTCACACAGCATTTTCCTGTATCTGTGTCCAAAGTGTCCCTTTTTATGAGGATACTGGATTAGAGCCATCCTAATGACTCATTTTAACTCAGTGACCTCTGGAATACAGTCTCCAGGGAAGGTCGCATGCTAAGGCCTTGGGGTGAGGACTCCGACATGTCTGTTCTGGGGAACACAGTTCACCCGTCATGGCTGCCTCTCCAGGCATCTTTCCAGAGCTTACCACCAATTCATTGGAAATATGTTGCAGGTTGTCACCTGTGGTACAATTTCCCTTTTGTCAAAGGTAATGCCAACAATAGCGTATTTATGTGCAAAAGAGAAATCCAAGGGCATACATCCAAACTCCCACAAGGCAGGGCTTATTTTGGCTTTCTTTTTCTGCAATAGCTGGTAAGTTCAGGCTTTTGAGGTGTTTTGTGAATGTCTGAAATCGTATGCCCATTTTTGTATGGGGGTGCATTTTATGTAGGAGAATGTCCTTTTGCTGTCAGATCAAGCGGATCTGAGATGCCAAAGTGAACAGCACCCAAGAGAGCCGTAAAATCCCACAGGAATCCCACTTCACAAGGAATGTCTCCAGCCAGTGAGAAGCAGTGGGACAGAACCAGGAAACTCATCTACTCCTGGCTAGGGCTGCAGCCCCACAGGGTCAGTCATCGCCCAAGCTACCCACCCCTGCTCTTCCCCTTAAGGTCAACCGGGCAGAGCTGTAGGCAGGAGCAGGAGGGATGGAGGGTTTTCTCAGCTTTTATCACAAGCAAGGTGCATATCTATGAGATTGATGAAGCTGCCTCTCATAGCCCAGCAGGATGGCCAGGCCTCTGTGTCCTGCCCAAGTCAGTCCAGCCAGATACCTGACACTCAGGCTATGGCCAGTGAACTCTTCACCTCTGGCCATTTAAGAAGGTCCAGTTATTTTATGGTGGAGACTTAAGGAGTAAAATTTTTTTTTTTTATTCAATGGCAAAACACAGCCCTGAAACTTTCCCACCATGATGGGGGCTTTCTGAAGATTGCATAAGATGATAAAGTCATCAATCTTTTTAATATTGAATTTTAAACACTATAGAAAAAAAGATCCCTCCATAAAAACTCACCTCTTGTACACTGGCCTTAAGTTCTCTGAGGACCTGTTTTTGCTTTTCAGTATAAATGTACAGATGCATATGTCTGTGGGTAATTTTAGCAAATGCAATTTTTTGTTACTATCGTTCTTTGCAGTAGTATTTATTTTAGTTGTTGATGGACCTTTATTTTATTTGTATGAGGTGCTAAGAATCGAACCCAGTGCCTCACACATGCTAGGCAAGTACGCTACCACTGAGCCACAACCCCAGCCCCTGCAGAAGTATATTTTATTGTTGTAAAATATACAGTGCCGTTGACCATTTTGGCTTCACAGATTGAGTACATTGAGTTACATTCATATTGTTATGCCTCCTTTTTTGTAGCCTGAACCACCATGTCAGATTGCTATGAAATATTCCATGTGGGATGCATCATGATTTTCGTCTTCTTTTTGTTGGTGTCTGATTGATGGCTTCCAAAGGTTCTTTCCTTCACCATCATGCTAACGAACTGATTTAAAGGAAGCGTGTAGGTGCAGGTGGCTCAAGAACAGGCTCTACAGCAGCGCTCCGCTCCATCCAGCCTGGAGTCCCTGCTTCCCCATGGAACATCTCCCAATGCTGGTTCAGCTGTGACTAAAAGATCTGACCAGAACAATTTTAGGGGAGGAAAAGTTTGAGGGCTCACAATTTCAGAGGTCTCAGTCCTTAGAAGTCCAACACCATTTCTGGGGCTGAACATCATGGCAGAAGAGTGTGGCAGAGGGAAGCAGCTCATATGGTGATCAGAAAGCAGAGAGAGAGAGAGAGAGCTCTCCACTTGCTAGATACAAATATATACCCCAAAGCAACACCCCCAATTTCCACCTCCTCCAGCCACATCCTACCACTTTAGTTACCACTCAGTTAATCCCTGTCAAAGGATTGATTCACTGATTGGGTTAAGTCTCTCACAGCCCAATCATTTCTCCTCTGAACCTTCTTGCATTGTCTCACACATGAGCTTTTGGGGGATACTTCACATCCAAACCATAACATGCCTCAGGGATGGGGCTTACCTGGGAAGTCCCCTGAATTTGGAAACCATATGAAGTTCACTGAGATTCCTGGTGACCAGTGCTACAGACACCATTCTGGTGGCATAAGCTGAATACCTTGGCTTCCTGGAGTCCCATGGTCTTGGAAGACATACTTGCATGGAATCAAACAGTTGTCCACTAGCACTCAGAAGACCCATACTCTGGGTTCTGAGGAGGCCAGGGGTATGCCAAGATGGGAGAGCTGTAGTTCCAGCCTTGAGGGTAGCATTTGATACATGGGCAGATACAGGTGGTTGTCCAGGGGTGGTGAAGATGATCTGGAAGCATGTGTGCCATACATGGAAGCTAGGGGGTTGGCTTTGCCTTGGGGAGGGTGGGCAGAGACACTTCACAGAGGAGAGCTTGAGTGGACACGGTGACTATGTAACATTGGCCAGGAAGGGGTAGAATGGAAGGGCTCTTTGTGCAGCAGAACAGCCTGTGCAGATCCCAGAGCCTGTGGGGTGGGGATGGGTGAGCCTTTTGGGGCAGGGCATGGAAGGCCTAGCCTGTGGGGCAGGGCTCTGTCCTAGTGGTGCTGGAGCCACAGAAGGATTTGACATGACCAGATGTCCTTTCTGCTTCTGTTGACAATAGTATGAATGACATTGGTTGCTTTTTTGTTTTTTAATATGTTGATTAAAAATAAAAATGTTAAATAAAGCAAACACAAAATTTTAGCACTGGGTTTCAAGTTTACATAATCTCTCAGGTCTTTCGTAGACCATAATATGGTCTCAAAGCCTGTAGCTACAATCTCGACATTTTCTCTCATGCCTCAGTTTTACTTTATTTTATATTTTACATAATTATATAACATCTACATAGATGGAAAGGAGTTTGGCATGCATTTCAAGTTTTTCACCCAAAGGAAAGTGCACTCTTAAAAATAAAACTACTACAAAGGAGTTTCACTTTCTACAAGAATTCTGCCCATTTATTTATTTATTTTGATTTTTAAAATATTTTTATTTTTTAGTTGCAGTTGGACACAATACCTTTATTTTATTTATTTTTATGTAGTGCTAAGGATCGAACCCAGGTCCTTGAATGTGCTAGGCAAGCACTCTACCGCTGAGCCACAACCTCAGCCCCTTATTTTGGTTTTTATTAGTTCTTTTTACATGATAGTAAAATTCATTTTGATATATTTATACAAACACAGACTATATTTTATTCTAATTAGGACCCCAATCTTTCAGATGTGTAAGATGGTGGAATTCACTGTGGTGTACTCATATATGTGCATAAGAAAATTATTTTAGATTCTCCACTGTTTTTTCTTTTCCTACCCCCCATCTTCCCTTCATTTTCTTCTCTTCTATATCTCTTCTTCCAACCCCTCACCCCCATTGTGGGTTAGCTTCCACATATCAGTTGAAAACATTTGACCTTTGGCTTTTGGGACAGCTTATTTCACTTAGCGTGATAGTCTCCAGATCCTTCCATTTACTGGCAAGTGTCATAAAGTCGTACCTCTTTATGGCTGAGTAATATTTCATTGTATACATACCACATTTTCTTTATTCCTTCATCTGTTGAAGCTCACTTAGGGTGGTTCTATAGCTTAGCTACTGTGAATTGAGTTGCTTATTGATGTACTACAATGCGACACTATAGTATGCTGATTTTAAATCTTTTGGATATATATTAAGGAGTTGGATAGCTGGATCAGCTGGTGATTCCATTCCTAGTTTTTTGAGGAATCTCCATATTGCTTTCCAGATTGGTTTCACCAATTTTCAGTACCACCAGCAATGTGTAAGTGTACCTTTCCTCCCACATCCTCACCAACATTTACTGTTACTGTAAAAATACAATTTGTTGTTGTAAAAATACAATTTTTTATAATTGCCATTCTGATTAGAGTGAGGTGAAGTCTCAGTGTAGTTTTAATTTGCATTTCTCTAATTGTTAGAGATGTTGAATATGTTTTCACATATTTGCTATTTGTATTTTTTTCTTCTGAGAAGGGTCTGTTCAGTTCCTTTGCCCATTTATTGATTGGGTTATTATCATTATTTTGATGTTAAGTTTTTAAAGTTCTCTATATATCCTGGAAATTAATGCTCTATCTGAGTTGCAGGTGGCAAAGATTTTCTCCCATTCTATGGGGTCTCTATGTTCTTGATTTTTTTCTTTGCTGTGAAGAAGCTTTTTAGTTTGATACCATTCCATTTATTGATTATTGATTTTATTTCTTGTGCTTTAGGAGTCTTGTTAAGGAAGTCAGTTCCTGAGCTGATACTTTTTGAATTTTGAGCTAGCTTTGCCTTTCTGGGCCATTAGCTTATGTTAGAAAATCCTCTGTGTTAGATACTATAAGAACATGTACTGGGTTTTAGTTGCTAATGCATTCTTGAGGACTTTTGCACTATGTTCATGGAGGATGTGGTCTGTAGTTTTTTAAAATATTTATTTTTTAGTTATAGGTGGACACAGTATCTTTATTTTATTTTTATATGGTGCTGAGGATTAAACCCAGTGCCTCACACACTCTAGGTGAGCGCTCTGCCTCTGAGCCAAAACCCCAGCCCGGTCTGTAGTTTTATTTATTTAATGATCTAATACCACATGGTGTCAGGATAATGCTGGTCTTACAAAGTGAGTTGGGGAGTCTTCTTCTGGCTGGAAGAACCAGGAGAACCCTGGGTAGAATGGCATAACCTCTTCTGAGCCCTGAGTTTTCTTTGAAGGTTTTATAAATTCAATTTCTTTAATAGAAGAAAAATAGGATAATAGTATAACCTATTTAGGTTATCCATTTCTTCCTGAGTTTTGGTAGTTTGTGTCTTTCATGGAATTGGTCCAAGTAATTTAAGTTATTAAATTTATGGGGATAGATTTTTTTGATAACTTTAATTATCCTTTTAATGTCTATATTTGTATTCTTTCATTCTTGATGTTGGTAATTTGTGTCTTTTCTTGCTGATCAGCCTGGCTAGAAGCTTGTCAACTTTATGAACTTTTCCAAAGAAGTAGATTTTAGTTTCATTGTTTTTCCTCTATTTTTGATCTTATTATTATTTTTTGCTTTGGGCTAAAGTTTCTTAAGGTGAAAATTTTGATTATTGGTCTAAGACTTTAAAAAAATTTATTAGTTATTGATGGACCTTTATTTATTTGTTTGTTTATATGTGGTACTAAGAATCGAACCCAATGCCCCACACATGCCAGGCAAGCACTCCATCACTGAGCCACAATCCCAGCCCCTAAGACTTTTTTTTTCCCCCCCAGGAATTGAACCCAGTGGCACTTAACCACTGAGCTAAATTCCCATTCCCCATCCCTGTTTATTTTTTTATTTGGAGAAACAGTGTCTTGCTAAGTTGCTTAGGGCTTTCCTAAGTTGTCGAGACTGGCTTTGAACTTGCAATCCTGCCTCTGCCTCCTGAGTCACTGGGATCACAAGTTATGTGCAACTGTGCCCGGCTCCTACTATTCTTTTCTAATGTAATGATGTAGACACCCCACAGCTGTGGAACATTAGCTGCATCCCACAAATTTTGATATGCTGCATTTTTTTCATTTTTTATGTAGTACAAACATTTTCCTGTTTCCACCAAGATTTTTGTTTCATTGATTATTTAGAAGATTTTTTGTTTAATTTCTGAAAATGGGGGGGGGGCTTTTCAGATGCTTTTGTCACCCAGTTCTGGCTCAGTTCCATCCTGGTGAGTTGTGCACTCCTCCCTTCTGAATTTGTTAAGGTGTGTTTAATGCTTATCTTGGCGAGTGCTCCAGGTAATCCTGCTGCTGTTGGGTGGGGCAGTGTCAATGTTGATGCTCCAGTGGCAGGCATCTTCTGTCCCTGATGGCTTTCTGTCCCCTTGTTCTGTTACTGCACAGGAGCACTGAGATGAGTAGCTATAATTGTGCACTTCTCTAGTTCTCCCTTTAACTCGACCAGCTTTGCTCCATGAATTTTGAAGCTCCGTGATCAGTTCCTCTCTGTTTCCTTTGTGTATTTTGTCTGACATGAGGACAGCTGCACATGCTTTCTTTTAATTAGGATTTTCATGGCTCATGTTTTCCCATCCTTTTACTGTAGCTTTACCAGTAAAGGGTCTCTTATTGACAGCAAATGGTTGGTTTAAATTTTTTTTTTAACCAATGACAATTCCTGTCTTGTAATTGATGTGTTTAGACAATGTATGGTTTTTTTTTTTTAAAAAAGAAATAATATTTCTTACTCTACATACACATACATATACATATATATTACCTCACTTATACACCATATGTATTTAACGTAATTACTGTTATGGTTGGATTTTTTAAAAAAATGAATTATTTTTCTATTTGTCTTGTGTATTTTTCCCTCTTGTTCCTCTTTTTTTTCTGCCTTTATTCTTTGATTATTTTTAGTATTGAATTTTTATTTACTGTCTTTTAAAGTGATTGCTCTAGAACTTACAATAATTATAAGTAACTCCTTGACTGTTTTAATTATTGTTTTACCATTACCAGTAAAGCATGCGAGCATTGTACCCTAGAGCCCCACTCTCCCTTGTTATAATTGTCATATGTATTACATCTACATACATTGAACCCTCATTATAATTTTTACTTTTAATGCATATTTTAAATCATTTGAAAGGGGAGAACCATCTAGTATATGTGCCCAGGAGCTACCATTTCCATCTCTCCTCCTTCATTCCCAAAGTTCTGTCTGAACTTGATCATATCTGCAAACCCTGTTTCCAAACAAGGTCCCCTGGAGTTTCCAGATGGACTTGGATTTGGGGGAATTCTGTGTATAGGTCAGCTTACTGTCACTGTGACAAAATACCTGAAACAATTTAAAAGGAGGAAAGGTTTATTTTGGCTGACGGGGGTCAGAGGTTTTACCTATGGTCTCCTGGCTGTGTTGTTTGCAGGCCTGTGGTAAGGGAGCATAGCATATGGTGGAGCTGAGCTGCTCACCTCAAGATGGTTGGGAAGGAGAGAGACAGAGAGAAGGGGCCAGGGAGACAAGATGTCCCTTTCAAGTGACCCAATTCCTCAAGCTAGGCCCCACCTCCTACAGTTTTCGCCACCTTCCTAGCCTGTTAATTTATGAATCCATTGATGGCCTCATGCACTGATGAGGCCATGATCCAGTCACCTCCGGCAGGCCCCACCTCTGAATACTGCAGTCTTGGGGACCAAGCCCTCAGCATATGAACTTCCAGATCCAGAGCTTCCAGATCCAAACTGCAACACTATTCCAGCCCTGACAGCATCCAACCTGAGAAGTCGGATGTAGAGCAATGGAGAAAGATGAAGGATGAAGAGATAATTTATAAAAATAAAAGCAGAAAAGCTAAGGAATCAAAGAAATAGTAGCAGTGAAATCAAACCCTGATTCCTCAAGGAGATTAATGAAGCAGACAAAGGTCTGATGTGCCTTCCAGGTTAGGGAGAGGCGGCATACAACTTGTCTTGAGCTCAGATGAGGAAGGAGCAAGCACATTTTTGAGCAGGGCTGGCAGGGAGCATCATCTGGGAGATCCTCCCTGCTTCCTCCTTTCCAAGGCTGGTCCAGGGTCCTCTTCTTTGCCTTTTCCTCTATTCTCTGTGTTAGCCTGGTATACATTTGGTGTTCAATAAATGACTAGTGACTGTTTTTCTCTTATACATTTACCACTGAATGGCTGAGTACTCCCTGGGCCAGTCCTTTACCCTCTCTGGTCCTCAGTTGCCCACTTATTCTGGTTTCTTTAGAGGATGCTACACCCCTGAGCTCAGCTCATAATTCTTGCCTGGGGCTGGTGACCCTGGGACCCTCTCTTGGAGGCCTAGGTCTTCAGATGCCACAACCACTCTCTTAGGACTTGGGGCTTCAGGGTGCAGATGGGCAGTATTGGGATGGTACATAGAGCTTCTCCCTGGCTAGAAGCTTGAAATGGGCCAGAAATGCTGCTCATGCTTGCCTCGCAGGGGTGGGTGCCTGAGGAAGCCATGCTGCTGAAATCACTTTTCCTCCTTTGGGTGTGGGAGTCCAGTGCTGAGGAGGTGGTTGGCTTGATAAACTGCCTCTTTGAATCCCTATTGGTGGGAGAGGGCAGACTGCAGCCTTAGGGCCAGGGAAGTGGACAGTCAGGCAGGACTTTGGAAAGCCACCAACCCCAGCCATGGGGGCTTCTCATGAGGACAAACTAGGTTCCAGAAAATCTCTGAGATTCTAGTCCCCACCTGAATGGCTTCCTTTCCGCTGAAGTCTGCATTCTATCCCTTGTGTAGGAAAAATGTTGTCAGAAGAAAAGGAGGGACATCTTTACAGCCCATGGCATTGACTGGCCTTAGGGCAGGAAGGGGACAATCCCTGGGCTGTTGTTCCTCGATTCAGGGGCAAATTCTGGCCACCGAGCTTTCTGGAAACCCCTCTGGAAACTGGTTCCCACACTTTCAGTATAAAGATTCCTTTGGCTGGAAAAGCCTGTCCTGACCTGATGACCTTGACTGTCCCTCACTCCAGACAATTCATCAGCATGAAAACAGAGACAGGAAGGGGGAATCTGAGAAATGAGAGGTTTTCCTGGAATTCCACGGAGGGAAAGGAAAGGGATACCAGCAGAGATAATGGACAGGCATTTGTGGGAGGCAGAACAGGGAGAGGAGCCCTGTGGTGGCCGGGGAGGCTCCCTGGCTCCAACCCTGCCCATTTCTTCCTGTGGCCTCCTGAAGTGGCCTCCGTGTTTCAGACCACCTGTATCCTGCCCAGTTTGACCCTGTGCCTGCTGAAGATGGAAAATCATTTCCATGCCAGGTCAGGCGATGCCCATCCTTCTCAGAAAACAGGCCCTGACTGCTGCTGTCTGGAAGAAAACAGACTTGGTTCCCCCAGGGAGGGACCTGGGATCCCCACCCAATGAAAGAGCATGGGCCACATGCTCCTTTGTGACATGGGCCACTTGGGACACCAACAGCTGGAGCTCTTTTGTATCCAGTGGGTGTGGGTCTGACAGCCTGGTAGATAATTGTGAGCTCAGACCCAGTTGCCTAATCTAGACTCTAGAAGGAAATTCCTTGAGATCCTGGCCTTCCCACTGGGATCCTTCCTGGCCTTATCACCAAGAAGGTCTTTGTGATTTATAAAGGCCCACATCACCCATGGCTGGCCTTTCAAGGCTTCCTCTGTCCTTGGGTGTTGTTAGGGGCCATCCTGCTTCCTTGCTGCCACCTCTGCCCCTGCCCCTTCAATTCTGAGCCCACTCTACCTGCCTATTGCAGAGACTCTGGGGAAAACTGAGTGGTACCTTTGGTCATGACACCAGGCTCAAACCCCTGTATTGACCTGTTATTCATTTGTTCATTTTTTTTTTTCCAAGTGGTGCCTACAGTAAGTACATCTGGCATCGAGGCTCTGGGATGGAGTTGGGATCACAGTCCAGAGGGTAAAGCACTCAAGCCACAAATCATTTTGTCTCTGCCCCAGGGCCACAGCTTCATTTCCCTGTGGGATATTCGCATGTCTGGGCCTCATTGTTACCTCTGAGTCAGTGTGTCCAAAAACCCAACTCATGTTGACCATATTAAAAACAAAAACCAAGCAGAAAATATCCAAACTCCACAGAGTGGAAGACAGGTATTCAAAGCAGGAGGGTCCTCAGCACACAAAGATGGAAACAGCCTAGATGTGCATCAGTGGACAAATGATCCCTCCCAACAATAAGAGCATTATTTGGCCACAAAAGGGAATGAAGCTCTGACACATGCTCTGATGTAGATGGGCCTTTGGAACATGGTGCTGAGTGAAAGAAGCCAGATGGAGGACTGAGGTTGTGGCTCAGGGGTAGAGCACTTGCCTAGCATGTGTGAGGCCCTGGGTTCGATTCTCAGCACCGCATAGAAATAAAATAAAGGTCCATTGACAACTTAAAAAAAAAAAAAGAAAGCCAGATGCAGAGACCACAGGCACCATTCATATGAAATTCCAGAACGGCAAATCCACAGCGACAGGAAGCAGATCAACAGCTGCTTGGGGCCGGAGGTGGTGGTGGCTGATGGACTCCTTTGAGGGATGAGAGGGTCTTGGAGCTGGATAAAAATGATGGTCACAGTCTTGTGAATGTACTTTATTTTTGGTACCAGGGGTGCTGGGCCACATAACCAGCCCCTTTAATTTTTTTCTTTAGACAGAGTCTTGCTTAGTTGCTTAGAGTCTCATCAGATTGCTGAGGCTGGCCTTGAACTTGATCCTCCTGCCTCAGGCTCTTGAGTCGCTGGAATTACAGGTGTGCATCATGATGCCAGGCTTGTGAATGCACCTAATGCCACTATGTTGTATTCTTTAAAATGGTTGTTGATTTTGTATCATGTGAATTTTGCCATAATAATAATAATAATACTCACTCACCTGCTCAGTGGAGGCATCTGCCAGGCTCCTGTTTCCTCCCCTGGGACATCTGAGCCAAGTGTGAGGCTGCTCTGGCAGATCAAGCTCTTCCCCCTCTGCCCTTGTCCTGGCCATGCCCTTGTCACCTCCTGCATCTGCCTTGGCTGCTGTCCCTTCCAGGATGAGTGTGAGCTGCCTAAAACTACTGTGGGCACAGGAGCAGACTTGTCTGTGCATTTTTTCCTCCCAGGCACTGCGGAGCCTTGTGAGAATGGAACAGTGTTCTGCATCAGACCTTTCTCAACTCTCCAGCCCAGGTTTCATGCTTCTGTGATGACTGTTGCCACCATTAGTATTTTTAATCACTTCCAAAAGTGAAGGCCCAGCGTCTCTTACTTGCAGTGTAACTTGTGTTTCTGGTTAGTATCCGGTTTGTGTAGGAATGGAGATGGTAGATGTGACAGTTTCTGTGAAAGATCGCTAATGAATGAAAGAACACAGACTTGCAATAACAGCTCGCAAGTCGTCATTGACCTCTGCCTCCTGGTGACTGGAAATGGGGAGATCTATGAAAAAGTGATGTATGGTTCAAGGTGGGGCAGTGTTTATGCAAAGCCCAGAGATTATGATGTGGCTGGTTGTCGTGGCAACAGAAGATGTAGTATGTGCTTGACTAGCTCTGGAGCCCCGCCTTCCTGAGGCAAGCTGGAGGTGGCCCCAACATGGCACCCTTGGTGCTCCTCCCCAGGCCGTGTCCATGAGTGCCACCCTGAGAGTGAAGTGCAGAGACATCAGGCATGTGGTAGCTCCCACCTGGGAGAACTATGTGCATTTCAGCACATGAGGAAGCTTGAAGCTTCTGTCAGTAAAGATGGTGTAGGTCAAAGGCTTTATAGAAATGAATCACCTGATAATGCTTAGTGGTCATCTTCATGACTTCATGACTTTCCTGGGTATGATCTGGAAGCCCAGGTGGAATCTTCACCCAAGGGGAAGGAATGTGGATGCTTTTCATCGCAGCCACCATCCTCACCCCACTGGCAAAGAAGTGACTTGGAACCCCATTCTTTTCTTTCTTTTAAAAAAAAATTTTAAATTGATTTTTTAAAAAATAAATGACAGCAGAATGCATTATAAATTTTATTACACATATACAGCACATTTTTCATATCTATGGTTGTATATAAAGTATGTTCACACCAATTCATGTCTTCATACATGTGCTTTGGATAATGATGCCCATCACATTCTACCATCATTGCTAATCCCCTGCCCACCTCTCTTCCCCTCCCACCCCTCTGCCCTATCTAGAGTTGTCTATTCCTCCCATCCTCCCCCTCCCTACTCCACTATGTATGAGTCAGCCTCCTTATATCAGAGAAAACATTTGGCATTTGTATTTTTGGGATTGGCTAACTTCACTTAGCATTATCTTCTTCAATGCCATCCATTTACCTGCAAATGCCATGATTTTATTCTCTTTTATTGCTGAGTAATATTCCATTGTTTATATATGCCACATTTTTTTAAATCCATTCATCCACTGAAGGGCATCTAGGTTGGTTCCACAGTTTAGCTATTGTGAATTGTGCTGCTATAAACATTGATGTGGCTGTGTCCCTGTAGAATGCTGTCTTTAAGTCCTTTGAGTGTAGACTGAGGAGAGGGATAGCTGGGTCAAAGGGTGTGGAACCCCATTATTTTCTAGAGGATGATCAGCCATTGTTAGTCTTGGCAGTGCCTGGCTTGGTTTTGCCCTGATTTGCATATCTGTTTCACTGGGTTGAATCCATTGTCATCTTTAATTTTAGGATGGGCACCATGACCACTGGGTTGGATATGTGACAGACATGCAGAGAGGGGGTTGCAATAAACACAGTTCATCCAAAGTTGTGCTGTCAACATGGCCTGGACATGTGTCTTCTGGACATCCTGTAACACTCTTTGCAGAGTTTGATAGATGACAGTCTTGCCCAAGGAGACTGCCTTTCAGGGGTACAGCAAGTGGAGGACGTCATTTCTGGGATTTGTTATTTATTTTGGTGGTTTTAGTGGTATTTATGTCTGCCCAATGGCAAAAAATAATGTTTTATTTTCATTTAGGCATGATTGTTCCTTTCCGTTTATTTGTGTTGTATTAGCATTATAACAGCAACGGAGTCGAAGGGACTTCACAACTTGGCTTTTGGTACTCAGCACTCTGCATTCTTTCATATATACAGGCTCCCTTCTCCCCCTGTGTGTGTGTGTGTGTGTGTGTGTGTGTGTCTGTGTGTTAAAGTCTAGATATATCAGCTGGGTGCAGTGGTCCATGCCTGTAATCCCAGCATCCTGGGAGGCTGAGGTAGGACGATCAAGAGTTCAGAGCCAGCCTCAGCAATTTAATGAGGCCCTAAGCAACTCAGTGAGACTCTGTCTTTAAATAAAACACACACACACACACACACACACAAAAAAAAAACACCTGGGGATGTGGCTCAGTGGTTAAGCACCCCTGGGTTCAATCCCCCCCAAAAGTCTAGATGTCAGGCAAGAGAAGGAAAGCATTTGCAATTTTCTGGGCTGAGTTATTCTGACTTTCAAAATGATACTCTAAAAAATTTTTAAATGCATTCATTCATTTTTTTAAAATTTTAGTTGTAGATGGACACAACATCTTTATTTTATTTATTTATTTTTATGTGATGCTAAGGATCAAACCCAGTGCCTTACACATACTAGGTAAGTGCTCTACCATTGAGTCACAACCCCAGCCCCCATTCATTCATTTTAAAAGCATCTTTCCAATGTAGGCACTGAATTAAGGGCTGGAGATTTTGCAGTGAGTGAAGCTTGTATCTAGGGAGGGAGAGAGTGGTCAAAAATATGTTCTATGGAGCAGGCCACAATTAGCTTGCTGCAGGTGCCATGAGAACAGGAACATAGGAGGTGAGGGGAAGCCATGTGGGGCAGGTGCTCTCCTGCACAAAGAAGGTGACATTTGGATAGAGATAGGAGATGGTGGCACTTGGGAATAGCAATCCTGGCAGGGGGACAGCAAGCACCAGGACAAGTATGGGGCTGTGGTGGACTTGTCTGTCCATGGGATGCTTTCCATTCTAACTCAGGTTGGAGGCCCTGGGAGGAGTTAGTAGAGGTGAGACAAGATGTGTTGGTGTTGGGGCCCGTGTGCATTTAGATCTGGCCGCAGACCCGCAGGCATTTTACGTGGCTGGAATGTGTTTGGGTCAACCACACACCTGCTCTTCTGTCTGACCTCTCCTTGCATCTCTGGGCTTCCCTGAGGGTTGTTTTTTTTCCTGCCAACAAATCAGCTCTTAGTGTTTTCTGGAGCATGGGCCTGTCCGTCACAGATTATCTGTTTGTCTGAACATGTCCTTCTTTGCTTTCATTTGAAGGCATTTCCCCTGGGTGTGGAATCCCAGATTGTCCACTATAAGTAGCAACAGCAGCAGCACTTTGTTGAGGTCCTTGTCCTCCCTCATGTCTGTGAGCTGCCCTTGATGGATGTGCGGGACTCTTGAGGGTGTCACTTTAATCTCTAATGCCACTTTACGTTTTTCTCTTTTTGTTCCCTTTAGTTGGCCTGAAGTGTGGGAGTTTGTGCATGGGCTTGACCCTGTGGCCTGATGTTTATATATATGTTTCCAGAAGCACTAAGATGTCTTTGCTTTGTCTACATTTTTTCCCCCTAAAAGTTGAAAAATCAATAATCAGGGATATTGCAAAAATGCCTTTATCACTCACAAAAGGCAGGTTTTCTGGGCACAGAGGCCAGGTGGAACTGTGGTCCCTGGGGTACTTACAGCCCTGACCTGTCCCTGGAACATCTGTGGCCTCACTCACATCCCCGTCTGGGCCCCCTGTCAAGCAGTCTGAGCTGATCTGATACTCAGTTCCCAGTAGGCAGCCTGACACTTCTCCTGGGAGGACTTTTGGAAATTCTTATACCTGGAAATTCTCAGGATAGAATATTATAGAATATCCTTATTGACCAGTCTGAACATTTTGTGGTCCTCTCAGCCATGACCCTCAAATTCAGGTTTGAGGATTTTCTCTCATTCAGGATGGAACTTTAAGTGATCAGATGTTGAAACTCTTGGACTGTTTTTGTTAGATATTTTATTTTTTTTCTTACATGGTTTCTATTTGTCTTTTTGGCTCTTTCCTTGGATAAAATATTCCCTGATTCATTATATATATATATATATATATTTTTTTTTTTTTTACACATATATTTTATATGCAATATAAATTATATTAATTAAGAATGTAGCTGAGCTATAGCTCAGTGGCAGAGCACTTGCCTAGCATGTGTGAGGGACTAGGTTCAATCCTTAGCACCAAATAAATATAAGCAAATAAAGGCATTCTGTCCATCTACAACTACAAAATATATTTTAAAAGAAAGAATAAATGAGATGTGTATGTGCTTATATTATTTCTTTTTAAAGGAAGTTTCCATTTTTTAAAAAAGATTTTTTTAAGAGAGAGAGACAGAGAGAGAGAGATTTTTTAAAAATATTTATTTATTTATTTTTTAGTTTTCGGCAGACACAACATCTTTGTATATGGTGCTGAGGATCGAACCCGGGGCCGCATACATGCCAGGCGAGCGCACTACCACTTGAGCTACATCCCCAGCCCAAGTTTCCATTTTTGTACTATTCTGTTAATATCCAGTGGATAAAGTTATCTCTTCAAATCTCTCTGGGCAGTATATAAACAAGACTTTATTTTTTTTGAAATTGTCTTCTCTGTCCTAAATTTATTTTCTCCCAGGGCCATTTTTTTTCTTTTCATTTATCCTGGTCTTTATTCATATTGAATATTTTCCTCAATGTCAAGAAATCTTTGTTTACATTTAAGAATGAGTCAATACTCTTAGATTCTGATTAGATTAAAAACCCACCTTAAAAGTGGAGACAGTTGGGGAAGTTTCAACACTGACTGGGTATTTGATGATATTAAGGAATAAATATTAATTTTGGAGGGTGGTAATGGGTATTGTGGTTTTGTGTGTGTATGTATGTGTGTGTGTGTGTGTGGTGCTGGGGATTGCACCCAAGTCCTCACATGTGTTAGGCAATTAATCTCTTGCTGAGCCTCCTTCAGCCCCTGTGGTTAGGTTTTTTTCTCCCACATGTTTTATTGGTGTATTATAGTTATATGTAATGATGGGATTTGCTGTTACATATTTGTATGTGTGCACAATATAACAATATATTTTGCCTGTATAACCCCCTAGCTCCCCTCCAACCTCCTACCCTTTTGCATCTTTCCTCTACTGATCTCCCTTTGATTTTCATGAGACCATTTCTCTTCCTTTTTCCTCTCTAGCTTCCACATATACAAGACAACATACGACCCTAGACCTTCTGAGTTTGACTGATTTCGATTAATATCATGGTCTCTCGTCCCATCCATTTTCCTGCAAATTATATTATTTCATTTTTCTTTATGGCTCAATAAAACTCCATTGTGTATATAGACCACATGTTCTTTATCCATTCATCTGTTGATGGATAGGCTGGTTCCTTAATTTGGCTCAAATTGTGCTGCTCTCTATATGGGTTTGCATGTACCAGTGTGGTAGGACGACTTCAGTTCTTTAGGATAAATACTGAGGAGTGGGATAGCTACGTCATGTGGTGGTTCTGTGTCTAGCCTTTTGAGGAACCTCCATATTGGTTTCCACAGTGGTTTTACTAATTACAATCCCACTAACAGTGTAAAATTGTTTGTGGTTATGGGTTAGTGATACATATTGAAGTATTTAGTGAAATCACATAGTTTGTGAGATTTTCTCCAACTGTGTGAATGTGAATGTGTTTGTGTATGTGTGTGTGTGTGAGAGAGAGCGAGCGAGAGAGAGGGCGAGGGGAGGGAAGGAGGATGAGGTGGGAAGAGATGGGCTCCATTTTGATCATCATTGAGATTGGGTGATGAGCACTTGGTGATTCATTGTATTTTTCCTTTCATTTTTACATCTTCTTGAAATTTTCCACAATAAAAGGTAAGAAAGGGAACGGCAGGATGTCATGGGGGCCCGGCTGCTGGGCTTGGTGCTTCCGGCTGACCTTCATGGCTTGTGCTCTACTTGTGGGTTTCAAGGGGCAAATCCTTCCCCTTCCAGAGCCAGGGGACTTTTCATCTGCATGTCACACCCACCCCTGGACCTGCTGGCTGTTTCCAGGAACCCTTTGAAGCCTCTTGACATCTCTCCCATCTTCTTACTTGTGGCAGGTTTACGTATGTGCATATTTTAAGGTTACTATCATTCCAGTGAGTGTCTGGAAGAAGAAGATGTGTTTGTCACCCACTTGCCATCTTCTTTTTGAGAGTTCCATAAAATATTTTTAAATGACTGCATTTAAAATTATGCAGGTGGTGGTACCCTTAGGATTTCCTGGTTGGGCATTTAGATCCACAGGTATATAAGGTGACAGTGAAATTGCTGATGGGGGTGTGTGCTAGCCAAGATCTGTCCCTGTGAGTGGGACAAGCTGTCTTTCCCTCTGCCAAGTTGAGGGGGGCTGACATGGATGGGTCCGAGCCTGACATGTGACAGAGAAATGAGGAGAGGTACTTGAAAACAATGATGGTTCAGAGACCAATAATCACTGCCCGATTTGGTGCTGGCCAGGTTTGCTCTGGCCTATTTGGGCGTCATCATACGTATCCACCACCCACAGGTCTGCAGTTGATTGGCATTTAGCAGGATCTCATACCACATGTCCTCCGTGAGACAGCCATGTTTTTGCCAGGAGGCTCTGGGGGAAATGGCTGTGGCTGAAGAAGGGCTGGGCCCTGCATGAGGTCAGGTGAGCAGGGAGGTCTCAGATACTGGGTAACTTTCTCTGCTACCCAGCATCTGAGACCTCCCTGCTGGGTCTTCATCCTGGCTGGGTGATTTGAAGTAGGTTAAATGTTTGGAAAAAATAAATAGTTTGCTCAAAGGGAGGGTGTTTGAAGTCAAGATAGGAGATTACGCACTCACTGGCTGGTGCTTGTCCCTCCTACGAGCCCCAGGATGTCTGGGCTCCTGGCACTGGATACCTCAGCATCTTCAGTCCTGCACCGGCAGGCTCTTGAGCCATCAGAAGGCATTAGTGGGTGGCTGCCAGGCTGACCTTGAGTCCTTCCACCACTTGACCTGTGAGACTGGGTCACCAAGCCCTGTGTCTGGTGCAAGACTTCATTGTGCTCCTAGAATAGCATGCGATTTAAAACTTACAAGTTTCTTATTTCTGGAATTTTCCTTTTAATATTTTCAGAATGCAGTCCACTGAGTGTAACTGTGGGTAAGACGGGTAAGACTGTAGTAGATCTCTTTATGGAGATCTTGCCACTACTCTCACCTGGGCAAAGCTCAGGGCAGAGTGGAACACGAGGGCTTGGGGCACAGGAAGGTGCTGCAGCCACCTGGTGCAGGGAGAGCTGAAGTGCAGGGGAGGGTCCTGGAGGTGGTATCTGGAGAACCCAGAGCAACAGTAGGATGTCAGAGGGGGTGAGAAGGGATCTCAGAGTCCACTGGGTGGCTCACGGACCTGGTGGCTCAGGGCTGTGGGACTCCTGTGGCCTCTCCTGGCCTCCATGTTCATGCATAAGGCTGGGGCAAGTGGCTTCCTCAACTGAGGCCCTTTGTGGAGGTCCAGGGGAGGATGCTCACTCACCACGGGCAGAATGACTTTGCATGACCTTGAGCAGGGCTGGCCTCTGCGGGGGTGTAGCCTCCAGCTGTGTAGATCAGTAAGTTTTCCTCTCACAGTCATGGAGGCGTGGAACCTGAGAATGAGGTGTCAGTAGGGCTGTGCTCCCTCCTGAGGCTCCAGGGGAGGACCTTTTCTTGCTGCTTTCTGACTTCTGGTGGCCTCAGGTGTTCCTTGTCTCAAGAATTGTCACTCTGATCTCTGCCTGTGTGTTCATGTGGCTGCTTTTCTGTGTCTTTTTGACTTATTTCCTGTGTCTTATAAGGACATTACCATTGGGTTGAGGGCCCTTTCAAATTCTGGATGACCTCTTCTCAATTCTTGCCTTAGTCACAGCTACAGAAACCTATTTCCTAATGAGGTCCTATTCTGAGGTTCTAGGTGAACATGAACACTCTTTAGACTGTGATGGTGGGGCACTGCAGTTTTTTATTTTTGGGTGCTGGGGATTGAACCCAAGGGTGCTTTACCATTGTGCCACATCCCCAGTCCTTTTCTTTTTAATTTTGAGACAGAATCTTGCTGAGTTGCTGAGGGCCTTGGTGAGGCACCCACAGATACTTCCCAATGTTTATTGTGAGTCAGGTACCAGGGTATGGGATGAGCAGAGCCCCTTGTGGGGTCTCAGAAACTGAATTGGTAGCCTCAGACTTGAGAGGTTGATACCAGGCATTTAGACTCACCCAACAGGCCCAGAGATAAATAGTGCTTACTGTGTGAATGAACAAGAAGTGGCCTGGGGTGAGGGCACTGTGGCTGGCGCAGTCATCCAGCTTGGAAGAGGTGGACTTGGAGATGCCCTTGAAGTCCATGCAGGAGCCAGAACCCAGGAGGGAGTGGGGTCGCGTAGGTGTCTGAATTGGTCAGGGGATATATATGGCCAGTCTGGAGGAGACATTCTTCAAGACTAGGAGTCGTCAGATGGAAGTCATCAAAGGTGCTTGAGGCAGGGGTTTCTGGCAGTGGTGATGGTGACCAGGAGCTTGTGAGATAAATGGTGGGTCCCTGTCCTTGTCCTTGGGACCCCTAGAGACCTTTCCTCCCATTTCAACAAATTCCTAGGGTTTGGCTATGTCCTGACCATGTTCTCACCTCCTTTCCCCATTTCTTCTCCCTGTACAGGAAGAAAACAGGCAGATTCTGGCCCGGCAGAAGTCAAACTCGCAGCCAGAGTCCCACGATGAGGAGGTGTCGCCGACCCCCCCAAACCCCGTGGTGAAGGCCCGCCGCCGGCGAGGGGGTGTGAGCGCGGAGGTCTACACAGAGGAGGATGCAGTGTCCTATGTCAGGAAGGTGAGGGCTCAGCCTGGGGCTCTCACACACCAGATCCCCAAGGAACCCATGGTGCCTGGGGGCCCTGGTTTCCTATCTGATCACAGATGGGAGGGGAGACGTGGTCACCATCAGGATTGGAGTCACATCATCTCTACCAGCATGAACTGAGAGCGTGTTTATAGGTTGAACTTTTTGGGGAGGTGTCTCTGTTTTAGGATTCTGACCGGCTTAGGGAAGGACAAGACTCACCAGGGTGGCTGGAGGGACTATATGGTTCTGTCCTGCTGCAGGCCTCTGGTGTCTCCTTAGGACACTGATCCCGACATACGCAGGATCACCCTCATGACTTCATCAAAACGCCCCCATCTCCAGAACCCTGGTGGTTAGGGCTGGAGCACAGGAATCTGGGGCCCCAGTTCAGCCTGAGGTACCCTCCTGAGACAGTTCAGGGACACAGAGGGTAAAGGCAGCACCACTACCCACCACCAGCACCTTCTTCATCTTGCAGAATGGAAGCTGTGCTCCCTGTGTGGTCTCCTTCCTAGTGCTTAATTCTTTATGATCAGATCACAAAAACTAGTGAAAGTATGATTTTAAAAATCCATCAGACACCTTCCATCCATGGTCCCCCCTCCAAAAAACAAACAAAAAAACCCAGAAAACAAAACCTCCTCAGATCTGTAATCTAAGCACAAGAAAAAGCACAGACAATCCCAAGGTGGGGATGTGACCTGTATTCATCAAGCAGGGGACTTCTGAGGGATGCCACAGGCAAGAGGGGACGGAGGAGGCGGGACCACTGAATATTGCTGGCCAGGGTCCCAAGGCAGGGGAAGGCCGTCTGAAAACTCAGGAAGTCAGAATCAGGGGTGGAGTTCAGCTACACATTGTGGACCAGGGCTGGTTCCAAAGTTGTTGCGAATGCACCCAGGTGAAGTCAGATGCCGACAGAAGGGGAACCCGGGGGTGGTGTCCAGTGCTGTCCTCACAACTTTTATGTGAGTAGAATCTGTTCCAAAATAAAAAAGATGCTTTTTAACACGTCTGCTAGAACTGTAGGGGCTCATGGGAACCTCGGTCCAGTCTCTCAGAGGCATCTCTCAAAGGGCTACGTGGTGTTGGATATCCTATGCACCTGTCCCCTCCAAGCCTTCTGGGGTGGCTGGAGCTCAAGGTGCGGTTCGCCATGGCCCAGGCAGCCTTCTAGGTCTGCACCACAAACAGGGCCTGCGTGGTAGCTGCTCATTGTTGGGGGGAGAGGGGGACGGCAGTGCTTTCCATTCGCTCAGGAACCCCTTGGTCAGCACATGGATCCAGAGCTCCTGCAGGTGGCTCTTGAATCCCCATGGGAGCAGAGGGCACTGCTGATGCCTTCTTGCATTCCTGGCCATGGCAGCCCAGATGTCTGCCTGCCCCATTTATCCCCTCTCTCTTCTCACTGTGTCCTTTCCTCCTCCCTGGGTCAGCATCACAGTGGGTACACTTCCAAGCACGACTGAGTTGTCTATTTAAGAAATATTTTTTGAGCCGTGTGCAGTGGCACACGCCTGTAATCCCAGTGGCTTGGGAGGCTGAGGCAGGAGGATTTCGAGTTCAAAGCCAGCCTCAGCAAAAGTGAGGCACTTAGCAACTCAGGGAGACCCTGTCTCTAAATAAAATACAAAATAGGGCTGGAGAGGGGGTTCAGTGGTCGAATGCCCCAGAGTTCAATTCCCCATCCCTCTCCCAAATTTTTTTTGGTACTGGGGATTGAACCAGGGGCACTTTACCACTGAGCTGCATTCCTCAGCTCTTTTTTGACACAGGGTCTCACTAATTTGCTGAGCCTGGCCTCAAACTTACAATCCTTCTGCCTCAGCTTCCTGAATTACAGGTGTGTGCCATTGCATCCAGCAAGTTTTCTAATTCTTTTAGCTTTTAAAATTCTAAACAACTGTTTATTCTTTCGTTTGTTTGTTTTTGCTACTGGGGATTGAACCCAGGGGTGCTTAACCACTGAGCCACATCCCCAGCCCTTTTTCTATTTTGAGATAGCATCTCATTAAATTACTTAGGGCTGAGGCTGGGGATGTAGCTCAGTTGGTAGATTGCTTGCCTCGCATGCACGAGGCCCTGGGTTCAACCTTCAGCACCACAAAAATAAATAAATAAATAAAAATTAATTAATTAATTTAAAAAGTTGCTGAGGCTGGCTTTGAATTCTCGGTCCTTGTGTCTAACCTCCTGAGCTTCTGGGATTACAGGAGTGTGCCACTGTGCCAAGCTGTGTTTGTTATCTTTTTAAAAATCCAGTGAAATGAATCAAGAAAAGACCGTAACCTCACAACTGGATATCATAGCACCTTCCAGGTGGCTTGAAAGTCCAGCAGAGCCAGTCAGCAATGATCCCAGATTCTAGATGGTGCCTGAGCCTCCTCTGGGGCCATTTCAGGTTCTTTATCTTTTATTTATTTTAAACAATTAAAAAATTGTGACATACTCATCAAATTACACACCGTGTCTTTTTGGCATCTTCTGAGAGCAGCCCCACATGAGAAGCTGAAGAGTTTGATTTCAAGCCATGTCACAGCCCCAGGGCCAAGCAGGAGTCTGAAGTCAACTCTGGCACCAGACCCTGTGCCCTGTCTCCTTACTCTCCTTGGCTTCCTTGCAGGTCATTCCCAAGGACTACAAGACCATGACTGCGCTGGCCAAAGCCATCTCTAAGAACGTGCTCTTTGCTCACCTGGACGACAATGAGAGAAGGTAGGTGTGGTGAAGGGCTCGGTCCCTCTCTTCTGCGGCAGCTGCTCTGGTCCCACACCTCACTTCGGGAATCACACCAGTGCTGGAACCATGGGCTCCCAAGGCAGGAATGACTTCTGGAAATACTGTGCTGTGTGCCCCTGGTCCTGCTCAGGAGAGCTGTCTTGTTCCTGGCAGCGCCCCACTGCCACCCTCAAATCCTAGGCCTGGATGCATGACTCCCACATGGTAAGCCGGTCCTGGAAACATACCATGGTGCCTCTTTTTGCCCTCATCATACAGGGCTGGGGCTTTCTGGGAAACTGAGGCGGTACAAAGACGCCTCCCCACTAAACCCCAATTCTTGCAATTAAGTCAGAAAGATTTCAGACGTGTCGCTCAGAGCGACAGGCAGGAGTTTATTGAAAAGATAAGAAAAAGAAAAGGAGATACTTCCAAGGAGAGAGTGGGTCCTCTCAGAGAAGAAAGGGACAGCATGCCTCTCCTGCCCCCCCAGTTTTATTGGGGATCCTGGAGAAGTTTCTAGAGAGTCCTGCCCAGGTCCACCCCTTGACATTTGACTGATAGTAGAATGACATCAAACTTTCAAGTCCCCACCGCCATGACAACTCTAGGTCACTTTGGCCCATGCTGACCAGTTTTAATTGGATTCTTAATCATAAATTGTTACAGATTTTATGGCTAGGAGAAATTATCCTTATCTCCCTGAGTTCCAGGATCTGGTTTGTGTAAAGGGTCACAAAAGTGTCCCCCTTCAGGGTAACTTGTGTTCCTCTTATCAATATTATTTTGGGCCTGCATTTCTCCGGCAGATAACAGGTAGTTTGCTGAGGAATGTGACATATCCTGTCTACTTAAGCCAGGCAGGGCTGCAGGTAAATTGCTTTTTGGAAAAGAAAGCATGTGGGGGTCAGTACTGTGGGCCAAGATTATAGAATTATTCCCTTAACCTCATGTTCCCACCACTCACACCTGTTTTTCCCCTGTTAGGCTGACTGTTCCAGTACCTTCCATATGCTAGGACCTGCCTGGCCCTTGCAAAGATGGACAAAAATACATACCCCACTCTTCCACTTGTCCTTGGAGTCCCAGTTCATAGTACTCAGGCCAGGGTGGCTGAGTCTTGGTGAGTAGGCAGGAGGCCAGGATGTTCCAAGAAGAGGGACTTGTGAGCTTCAGGGGTTCAAATGCTGTGGTTGGGAAGTTGATCATAGAAATACTTGGAAAACCCAGATTTTTTTTTTTTTTTAAAGAGAGTGAGAGAGAGAATTTTTTTTGATATTTATTTTTTAGTTCTCGGCGGACACAACATCTTTGTTTGTATGTGGTGCTGAGGATCGAACCCGGGCCGCACGCATGCCAGGCGAGCGTGCTACCGCTTGAGCCACATCCCCAGCCCCAGAAATTTTTGATAAAGCAAAAAAGTAAATATGTCCCCTGACTCCTGACTCCCAAAGATAATCCCTGGAGCATTTTGGGACCGTCTTTAGGGTTACTTTCCTGCACAAACCCTCTCTCCACGGACCTTCACAGAATAGAATCTCATTCCGTATACTGTCATACCTTGGATGTCCTGAATCTCTTTCTCTGTCAATAAAGATATTTTAGTGTTTTTTAAAAAAGTCAATTTCTACAAAATTGCTACACTTTAGCTGCCTTCCTACGATGGCTATTTGCATTTTTAATATTATAAACAACCATTTGATGACTGGGTGGTCATCATTGAGTTCTTGTCCATTTATTTCTTCAAAATAAATTCCTTGACAAAGATCAAAGCGTGAGTAATATTTTAAAATTTACTTTTTTAATAAAAAATATTTTTGGTAAGTTGTAATTCTTCATTAGATCAACTGATCACATTTTATTAAAAGTTCCAGACAAAATCCAAATAACATACAATATTTGAGAAAAGACTCTTTGTTCTACTCCCCAAGGAACCACTAGCAGTGGGCTGGGATGGTCCTTGTAGGCTATTCTCTGGGTTTGCATGCATCTCTCCACCTAAGCTTACATGGGGACCGACAGTATGGTACACACCAGTAATCGCAGAAACTCAGGAGGCTGAGGCAAGAGGCTTACAAATTTGAGGCCAGTCTGGACAATGTAGGGAGGCCCTGTCTCAAAATTTAAAAAGGGGGGGTGGCTGCAGATGTTGCTCAGTGGTACAGCATTTATTTAGCATGTGTGATGCTTAGGTTAATTCCCAATACTACAAAAGAAAACAAAACAAAAAATGAAGTATGCATGTGGGAATCCTTCACCCAACATCAGGACATGCCTGATGTACCGAGCTATGAACGCTGTGCTTGGTATACTGATGATGCTCTAGGAGGCCTTCTAAAAGTGTAGATCTCATTTTCTTTTTTAGCATTTGCAGTGTTGCTTTGTAAAAATGAATCAATTTTTTTCACCTCCCCCTTTGCCAAGTTCTCCTAGGTTTCTGATTTCTGATGTTACAGTGTTTCCTCAAAGAGCAAAGCAGAGGGTTTTTACACAGCAGACATTCCCAGAGCAGCTCTGGGTCCAGGAGATTGGACTCTCAAATCCTGCAGGGTGCGCAAAGGCTTTTATAAAGTACATTTTGCCGGGTTTTCACCCAGAATGGCCAGTGGGCGGCCTGCAGGAGCTCTGTGTAGGGCTGTGATTCCCGACCTCTCACATTGCTGTGGAGAACCCCCCTCTGCCCACTGCTCCTGCCAGCTTGGTCCAGTGTCCTGTGACCCCTGAGCTTGGACCCCTGAGCTTGTTCCATAAGAGCTGGTGTAGCATGGTGTAGAGCTATGGTTTAATCGATCCTTGCTGTACCTGTGACTGCCAGGATCCCAGGAAACATCACAGGGTGGGGACTGTGGCACTGAGGGGCACGTTGGGCAAGGAGCATGCAGTCAGTCCCCTTGTCCTCTCGTGTTTTCTGTGTGCTAGAAGGGTCCACATGTGGCCAGTACTCATGTGGAGCCCATGATATCCCCACCCTAGAAGTTATTTATGTTCAAGGAAACATGGAGTCATTTTCTCTGATTCCTGGGTTATGCAGCCTCCTTGGAAGTTTCTGAACAAGGTGGTGTCCTGAGCTATTTTGCTCAGGGAGAAGGGTTTAGGCTCAGAGTTTTTTTTTTTCCTTTTTTTGATGGTACTGGGGATTGAACCCAGAGCCTTGTGCATGCAAGCACTCTACCAACTGAGCTACATCCTCAGCCCTAGGCTCAGATTTAAAGAAGACTGTTCAGCAAGATCCCCCATCACTGGAGGCCAGGGGTGACCTCCCACCCTGAAGGACTTCAGGCTCTAGTGAGGGGCAGTAGGGAGGTAGGCCCCCCAAATATACTCATGACCCAACTCCCCTGGGCCCTGGGGATGTCTCCTACATAAGCATGAAAGGACTTTGCAAATGTGACTAAATCAAGGGTCCGGGTGGGAGATGATCCTGGATTCTTCAGGCATGTTTTGAAAACTGTCCCATGTGTCCTTGCTGGGGGTGGGGGGATGGGGAGGGGCTGGGCAACACACAGAGGAGGAGGATGTGGGCCCACGCAGGCAGGGTGGGGCACTGTGGCCTCGAATCACAGAGGAAGCCACAGGAAACTGGGGGAGGCAGGAGGGTTTCCCCTGGAGCCGCTGGAGAAGCATCGCCCTGCCCACACCTGGGTTCCTACCCACTGATTCTGATTTTTGACATCTGGACAGTTGAGAGGAAAAAAATTCGGTTATTTTAAGCCCCAGTTCATAATACTCAGCCAGGGCAGCCCTGGTCACCGGGGCTAGGTGACTGAAATGTTGTATCTATTTTAAGTTGAATTTAAACATCCATTTACAGTGTAATTTAAGTTTAGATTTTGAATGGGTGATACATTCACATGTTAAAATTTCAGAAAGTGTAGAGTGAGAGCCCTCATCTGGAGACTGCCTGAGGACCCTTGCTTGACCCTGCTGGGCCTCCCAGGACCCTCTGTGGCCCCTCTGCACACAGACCCAAGGGCCAGGAATCACCTGTTTCATGGCTCACTGTCACACAGACCATTGGTAATGAAACTTCAAGTCCTCAGGGGAGGGGAGCTGAGTGTCTGGGCCTAGGGTCTTATTGGCCCTGCTAACTCACTTTTATTTGGGGAGGTGGATGCTGGGGAACCCAAGGGAACTTAACCACTGAGCCACATCCCACACCCTATTTTTTATTTTATTTAGAGACAGGGTCTCACTGAGTTGCTTAGAGCCTTGCTTTTGCTAAGGCTGGCTTTGAACTCGTGATCCACCTGCCTCAGCCTCCCATGCTGCCACCGTGCCTGGCCTAACTCATTTTTGTGCCGAATGGAAGGAGTCACCTCTGGATGGCCAAAGCATGGTGGGCACTTCAGCTTTCTGGGCCACCCCAGTGCCAGGCCCTCTCGCATAACCAGGCAGTAAATTCAGCCCAGTCTTGTCCTTTGTAGCTGAGAGGCAGGTGGCAATGACACCCTAGAATTGTGGGAGGGGCTTGCTGGATGCAGAGGAAGCAGAGGGCTTGATGAGAGACTGTGCTTTCAAGGCTGGCCCGAGGAGGAAGCGCTCTCTCAGGGCGTGTCTGTCTGTCTCAGGTCTTCTATTTTGCACAGAGGAAAGCTCACTTTCCATATCGAAATGCTGGGCTCCTTTTTCTGGCGACAGTCTCTAAAGAAGCAGGCGGATGGCTCAGGACCTGTTCCAGAGGGAGCGGTCAGGGAGGCACTGTCTCTTGACCTTTCACATGATGTCTCCCCGTGCAGCATCCAGAGCCTTTGCTTTTTTTCCAGTGTTCTAGAAGCTGGGCTTCAGGGCTCTGTCTCGCCTCAGCTGTGGTTTGGCAGGTCCAGCAAAGTTCCTTCCAGGTTTACGGGGTGTCTGGCACGCCCTGATCTCGGGCTGCCTGCGGCTCCTCTGCTTCCCTGCGTGGGCAGAATAAAGCAGAATATTCCTTACAAAGGAATCCGCTTGCGGGCGAGCACACCTTCTTGCCTAACGACTTTGCCCTCCAAATTTAGATTCAAGACAAACCCATTTTCATGGGCTGGGTGATTTTACTCTTGTCAATTTATAACGGTGTCTTTTTACATTGCACCAGAGATACTTAAGCTTGGAAAAGGGTGAAGATTATCTTTAATTAAACCCTCTATTTAAAATAAGATAATGCAGAGTGGTTGTGGGGGAAGGCTGATTCTCCCAAGCTTCCTGCTATCTCTTGCAGGATGTCAGTATTTCCAGTCTTGCCTTACTGAAGGCTCTCTGCAGCCCTTTGCATGGTGCCCCGAGGAGCATAGGGTGAGCTTTGCAGCCTCTGTACCCTCTTGCCCTTTCCCAAGGACACACGGTCCACTGGAAACAGAACCAGGGTTCCATCCTGTTGTCCAAGAATTATCAGTGTGGGGTCTTCATGTCCCAGGGTGAATGGTAGCTCCAGGGCACGGGGTCTGGACTGGTGGGTGTTGGGGCAATAAAGAGAATCAGGAGAGCCCTGAATACAGAGTATGGGGCTGGAGTGGAGCCCTTAACACACACATGCACACACTTACACACATAATTGTGCATGCACACGCAATCTCACTCGGACACCACAATTTAAGGTGTGTCAAGACATCTTTTAAAAGGTGAGAGCTGCGCACTGCTGTTTATGAGTTGTAACTGTGAAGTCGTTCTTTGTGCCTCGGTTTCCTCAGGTGTCAAATGAGGGTGATAAAACCCTGGAGGGTCGGGGTGAGGATGTAATGCAATTAAAATCCATATGTGTGTTATCATCACCATCATAGTCGTTATCATCATCGTCGATGTCACCCGTCACCATCGCCATCACCACCATCTGATCATCACCATCGCCATCACCACCATCTGATCATCACCATCGCCATCACCCTACTCACCACCATTATCGTCATCATCGCTGTTGTCATCATCACCATTGTTATCACCACTATCATCTTCATCGTCATTACCTCTACCACCATCATCATCACCACTGTCGCCATCATCACTATCACCTGCCTCGTTAGGTCCCTGGGAGGTCATCTTATCTCCTATCTCAGTGTAAAGAAGAGAGCTCCAAGGCTCCGTGAGGGGAAGGCCCTTGTCCCTGTGCTAGGCCACATAGCAAGTGTCCAAGCTGAGACTGGAACACATTACCCTGGACCTGCCCCTAACAGTCACATGGTTCCTAGGGAGGGCCTGAGGATGGCTGACAGCCTCTCACTGGGTGTTGACTGTTAGCAGCAAGAGTAGATTCTCACTCCTCCCATTGAGGCCCTGGGCAGTTAGTTCTTGGCTGGGGACAGGAGCAGCCCCAGGAGTTGGCCCCTGGGATGTTTGGGAGTCCTGGGATGTGTCTGAAGCATCTGTTTCTGGCCTGGAAGGTTGTACTTCAGGCCCAGGGGAAGGAGACAGGGGCCCCTGGGCTCCATCCTGGCCCCTTCACAGCTGCCCTGATCGGGGTGTCTCTAGAGGGAATACCGTTGAACCCCTGGGAGCCAGGAAGTGTGCTAATTAGGCAGCATTGCCTGGGTTTGCACTGTGCATTGGACCCTCGGCTGGGACCTCTGTAGGAGCTGCCAGATGGGCAGGCAGGTGAGGGTGTCTCGCTCTGGGGCGGCCTCCCTGGCAGCAGCTCCTGCTCTCTGTTGCTCTAATTAAAACACAGACCTCTGGCCTGAGTGCAGCACCGCTGGCCACGCAGCTGTCTCTCCTGCTATCTGTTGCTGTCTCTCTTCCTCCCACCCGCGTATCTTTGTAGTCTGTTTTTTTCCACAAATTGGCTCCAGGCCTTAGGTGATGGGAAAAACATACTGTCTGCCCAGTCACATGCAGCCTGAAGAAGCTGTCTCTTTACTTCTCTGAGCCTTTTTGGTCCCTTTTCTCTAGCCTGTCTTGGGCTTTGGGACTTTGTGCTTCCCTTTCAGGCAACATTCAAAAAAACAAAATTTGCATTTTGGAAAACGCAGGGCCTCATCCGAGGAGAAGATTATTGGCTTGAACATGCAAAAGATTTGATTTTCCTCTGGCACAAAGCCAGGCTTGCTGTAGACAAGAGGTTAACAAATCTTCAGTTTTAGAGGCCAGAATCCAGTGGGAGGCCAAAATTGGAGCTCTGGAGCTGGCATGGGATGATGGGTCTGTCGCCAGTTCCTGGACCACCTTCCTCACCTGCATCGTCTGAGGCTGGCTTTGTGGGACAGATGAGGCACAGAGAGCCTAAGCAAGCAGCCCAGGGCCACAAAGCTGGGAGGAGAGGAGGCTGTGACTTGAGCCCAGACTCTGGGCTGACCTGTCTTTCCCCCCATGAGTGTGCACAGATCATTTCCCTCTCAGAGGATAGCAACAACCTTTTGAAGAGAACAAGAGTTTTCCAAGTGCTCAGAATTTTCCAGGTGATGGAGCTGTCGTGTGGATTGGGAATTGTGGCACATGTTCAATCTCTGTGAGGTTCTTCGTTTGAAAGGGCTACCAGGGTGCCTTATATTGAAGCGCAGGAGACGGTAACAGTGTGGTCTTGTGCTGCATTCAGTTCCTGGGTTTGGGGTGAGAGGAGCTGTGGAGTGCCCTCATCCTGAGGGCCACCTGGCCTCCGCTGTGAGTCTTGCCCATGGCCTTGCTTCTTTGATACTTAAGGTTTTAAAACTTCTAGAATTAAATGGTGTGTACATCTCCAGCATGCCAGAGACCCCTTTCCCAGCCATTCACCTTTTTAGGTCACATGGATTGGATGACAGAGGCCCCACTCCCACCATAGGGACCTCTGAATCTAGAGAAGGTGTGGGTGCTCACCACCGGCTGCTGAGAAAAGACCTCTGCAAGTCCATCTAGGCCTCAGGACCTGGACCTGGACCCAGGGCCAGGCAGACACTCTGCAGGGTGCCCCCTAGTGGTGGCCTGGGCCACTGCGCTTTTCTGGGGCAGGGGGTGATTGGCTTTCAGACTCTGGATCCTTGAGTCCCAGTACCTAGAAATAGCCTAGTTGCTACCAGTAGGGTGAGCTGGCTGTAAGGAGAGGTCTGGAGAGAAGATGGCAGCATGGGGAGATAGGACACGTCCCTTGTCCACTGGGCTGTGTGCTAAAGACAGCACCTCCTCATTCATGTGGACCTTCCTGTTCCCAAGTGACAGGCTCAGTGAAAGCAGGTGGCCTGTCCAAGGCCACACAATTCCCTTGGTGCCTAGATCAAGCCTCCTGATGGGTATGTACGCCCTCCTCCCAGCTCCCTGCAGAATGCGAAAAACACTTGAATTTGTAACTCAGTCTTGGATAGTGCTTCCCAAGACCCAGGCAGGGGCCATGAACGTGGCTGAGAGCTATAGGGACACAGCCCCATGTGCCTCATGGTGACCCTGGGGGATGTGTCATGGGAATGTCATCCCCACTCCAGGTGGGGAGTCTGACTCCCAGAAAGCTAGAGGGGGCCCCCAGCTTTGTGGCCAGCCAGAGGGTGAACCCTGGCTCGATGGCTATTGTGCTCCTCTACATGTCCCCACCTGGGACGTGGCCATCTCTCCTGACAGGGAGGCCCCTCAAGTAGGGACCAGTATTTAAAAAGTGAATTGTTCCCCCTGTACTGGGGGTCGTCACATGGGACATGTCCATTGGATGCTGCAGGACCACTGAGGGAGAAGTGACTGATTCTCCCCTGGGGAGAGGGAGCTTTCAGCTGTGCCTTCAAGGATGGCTAGTTTTCCAGGCAAGGCAGAGCAGGGAGACCTTCCCAGGGAGAGTGCTCATGCTAAGGTTGGAGGTTCTGGACAGGTGCCAGGTGAGCTGGGAGCTGGGTTGGTCACCCAAGGAGTGGAGCTGAATGACACGGCTGCAGCCCGTGGCCAGGGCTGCTCAGCAGGAAGCTGCTGTTTCTGGAAACAGAGGTGCAAGGGGCAGACCAGAGCAGTGTGATATGTCTGCCAGTCAGAAATTTCTGGTGCGTTCCTCTTGGATATCATCTCGTGTCAGCCCACCTCCTCCCCTTATTCCTTTTGCAGACATCTGTGCGCTGGGCTCGCTGGGTCCAAGGGACGGATTTCACTTCTGAAGGATGTGTCTGGAAAGCTTGCCCTGACTCCTGCTGGCCCAGCTGTGTGTTAGGAGTCTGTTGGATCAGCCTTGTGGCTCTTGGGCCTGTCTATTAGGGAAATCACATCTCACCATCAGGCCGGTTTCTGGGCTGTGGCCTGCTCAGGAACCCTTTTTAGAAGGACCCCTTGCTGAGACCTGGGCTCTATCATTGCAAATTTCTCATCTTTGGAGAGGGGGCTGCACTGTTGACTGCACCAAGCCCTAAAATGATAACCTGATTCTTTGAGAGCTATCCTGATGGCTGAGTTATTTCTTTGCTTTTTTCTGTCCTCCTCCTCCTCCTCCTCCTCCTCCTCCTCCTCCTCCTCCTCCTCCTCCTCCTCTTCCTCCTCTACTTTTTGTTATACTAGGGATTAACCCTGAAGTGTTTTACCATTGTCCCACACCCCCCAGCCCTTTTTAGTTTGAGTCAGGCTCTCACTAAGTTGCTTAAGTTCCTGAGGCTGGCCTTGAATTTGCAGTCCTCCTGCCTCAGCCTCCTGAGCTGCTGGGATTACAGGCATGAGCCACCACACCTGGCTTGCCTGAGTTATTTCTAAACTAACAAATTCAGGCTGTGATTAAACACATTGCACTTATTTTCCCAAGTAGCTGCTGGTCTTCTGACCTGGTCTATGACACTTTTTCTCATGCAGAAGTTTTAAATTTGTTCTGTGTCTTTTCCCTAAATTTTAAAAATGTGGTTAAATGTATGTGACATAAAAATCCATCACTTTAACCACTCCTAAGTGGAGAGTCCAGCAGCATCTCCACTGTCTACCCCCAGTCCTTCTCATCTTCCTCAATGGAGACAGCATCCCTTAGACATTCATTCTCCAGATCCTCCGCAGCCCTCGGCTCCCACCATCCTACTCTGTACCCATGGAGCCAACTGCTCTAGGGACCTCTTTGAGTAGAATCAGACAGTACTTATCCTTGACTGGGTGTCGCCCTCTCTAGGTACATCCATCTCTAGTCTGTGTCAGAATCTTACTCCTTGTTATGCTGAGGATACTCCTGAAGCCTCGCTTAGATTTTCATCCTGGGGTCTGGTGGCAGTGGAGGGGTTGGGGTTCAGGTTTGGTCCTGTGGAGCTGAGGGGCCTGTAGCACCTGGGGTGGAGGCCCAGTAAGCTGTGAAGAGTCACCAACCAGGAATCCCTGGCCTCGTATATCCCAGCTTAACTTTTTCAGTCAATGGTGTCTTCAGTTTCTAGACTTTTGAGTTCTGTAGCCTATTGTTTTAAAATCTGGAGAACTCACATAGCATAGCTAACTCTGTGTTTGGGCAAGTAAGAGCTGCCCTCTGCATTCACATCGTTTCCTCAGAGGGGGTAAAGAAACACCAAGGAGGCATTCAGGACAGAGCCTGCTACCTGTGCACCTGGCTTTCTCACACTCGCCCCCTGCCCTCTCTTTCCCACTTGGCCTTACCTGTGACAGCAGCTCTGGGCAGGAGCCATGCATGTGTCCCGGTGCAAGCTGTGCTGCCGGTGAGGAATGTGGCTGTGTCCAGCCTGGAGGAGGCCCAGATCCACCTCACAGGACTGCCTGGAGCTGCCTTCCCTGCAGTGGGCAGCCTCAGTCCCCAGCACACTGTGCAGGAGGTCAGGAGCTTGGCCAGAGAGGAGAGGCCTCCAGGCAGCCCAGGAAGGGCAGGGTGGCCCCGGGGCCAGGAATCAGGGTCTGAGGAATCAAAACCCTGCATCTTCCTTGAGCTTCCACTGTGAGCAGCCCTCCCCATCCCTGCTCACCAGCACCTTTAGCAGGCAGGTTAGGGAAGGTGGTTAGGGAAGAGACACAGGCTCCCACCCTGGGGCCAGCACTTACACCCTATTCTCCTAGCCAGATTTTCCCTAGGGGTTTAGCCTGGGGCTGTACTGGGTAGAAGGGCAAGGCCTTGTGTCTCCAGGTTGGGGTGACACATTCCATCTGCTTACAGGTTTTTGAGGCTTGGACTTTCTGACCAGAGCTGATATCTGCTATCCTTCCCCTGTCTGAGTATCCCAGGGGGGACAGTAGGGCACAGACCAGGGAAGCCAAATATCCCTGTAGGCCTAGGTCTCGGCTGACCCTCAGCAAGGAGTGGGGAGGGTGGTGCCCAGGCTTGGCAGACAAAAGCCAACCTGAGCAAGACCCAATTTTACATCAGTCTTACTTCACAGGTCTGCCCTCCTGGTCATGGGTAGCCACACCCAGCCGAGGCTCTGGAAGGACTTCTGTCAACCTCATAGGGGCCTGCAGTACAGAGGGCTTGGGATGGCAGGGGAACATTATTGGATACCCTGGTGTCCCTCCCCTGCACCATTGACAGCCTTACCACTGGAGCCTAGGAAGGGTGAGCCTTCCTTTCTTGTCACCAAGGGGGAAGCAGTTTGCTCAGGCCCCTCTTGGTCTCAAGGGGGCAGAAATATCTCCAAGTGCCTCCTCAGGAAGGTCACAGGGCAGCTCCTCCTTTTCCTCCTGAATGTTGCATTTTTCGTTCTAATAAAAATTCATAATCTGGAAATGGAGAAATAGAGAGGAAAACAGACCACCCAAAGTGTCCCTTGTCAGCATCTCAGCATTTCCTCTACAGCTTTTTTTTCCCCTGTGTTAAGTTTTTTAGGAGGAGGCAAAGGGGGTACCAAGTATTGAACTCAAGGGCACTCAACCACTGAGCCACATCCCCCGCCCTATTTTTTTTTTAATATTTATTTTTTAGTTGTAGGTGGACACAATACCTTTATTTTATTATTATGTGGTGCTGATGATGGAACCCAGTGCCTCAAGCATGCTAGCACGGAGCCACACCCCAGCGCCCCCAGCCCTATTTTGTATTTTGTTTAGAAACAGGGTCTCGCTGAGTTGCTTAGCACCTTGCCATTGCTGAGGCTGGCTTTGCACTCGTGATCCTCCTGCCTCAGCTTCCTGAGCCGCTGGGATTACAGGCATGCGCCACCGCACCTGAACTTTTGAAGCTCAACTGCGCCGATATCCTCCGTTCCCTCCCATCCATGTCAGGCCATGGCTCGCCCATGGTGCCTGCCTGCGTTCCCATGGCAATGTGAGCAGCTGCCACTGATGTGCCTTCCTGTTCCCCCCTGGCGATTGTCACGGAGTGTGTAGCCTTCCCCATGGGGACCAGAGTCTTTGGATTGTATCGGTCTAATGAGTTTTCAGTTAATCCTGCGAAGATGCCCGGGAGTCATTGTGAGGAAGGGGTGTCATTCTTTATTAGGTTAAAAGGCCTCCAAGATACTGTTTTTTAAAAACGTTTATCATGGAAAATTTCACAAGTATTCAAAGGAAGAGAAACTGGGGCACACACCACGTGGTCCCCACAGACGGTTCCCAGTCGGTCTGTTGGTTTTTGTCTTCTTCCCACCCACCGACCCCAGAAGCTACTCTCAGCCATCAGACAGTTGTCTGTGAATATTTCAGTCCAAGTCTGCTAAATTTCAATCTGGCTTCTTGTTCTTGTGGCCTCCCCACATCCGATACGCATGGCGGGGTAGCATGGCTGTTCCTTGTAGGGGCGCGGAGCTGCTGCCCAGGGTGCTGTCTCTGGAGTGGGCTGCCTGAGGGATTCACTTCCCCTTCAGGGGCTCAGCTGGAGCTGTCAAGGAGTGTCCCTGTGCAGTCCTCTGGGCTCTCTCTGCTGCTCTGGGGATTACAGGAAGGTGGCCTTTGGAGCAGGTAGCACTGTCAGAAAAGAGGCAGGACCTCCGGACAAGACACTGATTTTCATGTTTGACAAGCTGCTCACTGAAGATCTGACCCTCCCTGCTTCTCATCTTGTGGGGTGACAGCTGGCTCATGCTTGTCCTTCAGAAAAAGCAACAGTTGCTAAGAGTCGGGCAAACAAAGATGTGCTTTGACTCCCAGGAACAGCTGCAGGAGGGGGACAGCCGTGTCCTGTCAGCTGCTGAATCAGAATATTCAGGCTGCCTGAAATGGAGCTCTTTAACCCTTTGGCGCCACTGAGAGCTTCCTCTCCTCCCTGTCCCCCAAGAAACGTCTTATTTTCTAACGGGCAAGCTTTCTTGCTTCTCAACGCTAGACATTAAAGTTCTCGGACTGAATTGAGGCTAATCTGGGTTATTGAGGAAGAGGAGGTCAGTATGATTCAGTCCTTTGTCCATCCATCCAACCTCCCACCATCCATCCATCCAATGATTCATGCACACATGCGTTCATTCATTTATAGATCCATCCATTCATCCATCCAGCTAACTTAGGCTTGTTACCCACCTACCATTCATCCATCCCTCCATCCATCCATCATCTACCCATCCATTCAAATATTCATTTATACATTAATTCATTTATACATCCTTCTATTCATTTGTCCACCTACCCACTCACCACCATCCATCCATCCAATTATCATCCACATATGCATTCATTCATTCATCCACCCGTCAGTTCATTCACTTATACATCTCTTTATCATCCATCCATCCATCCATCCACCCATCTACTCACCATCCATTCACCCATTTATTCACTCACCTATCCAATAAATACTGATGGTGAGTCTTCTATGTGCCAGGTACAGACAAATAAGGCCCATAAATGTGACAGGATTGAGAGGGGAACATGCAGATTGTTGCTCTTTCTTCCAAGAAGAAAGTGCCTCTTGGTTCCTACCCTCAAGGTGGGGGAGGGGAAGGTGGATCCAGAAAGCATTGTGCCCCCATAATTGAATCCTTGTCTTCCCAAGACTCATAAGCTGATTTTCTGACAGTGAGAAACCTGATTCCTCACACTCGTAGGGCTGTATCCCCACAAACAACCTTTTGTTCTCTCTTGTATGACTCCCAAATGCACCTACAAGGTAAGGCTGTGATTACCTTCATACACAGAGGAAGGAAAGTGAGGGGAGGGAGACTCCCCTGAAACATGCTCTCATCCACCAGAGATCTGTGTCTTGATTGTGAATCTTGCATGGCCAGTTGGAGAAGCGCCACAGTAATGGGAGCTACCTTCACTCCTTCATTCAGCAAGTGTTTATTGAGCATCTGCTTTAGTCCAGACCTGCTCTAGGGGATGGAGATACACAGACAACCCAGATGAAAACCCTTGGCTTTATGGAGCTTTGTTCTAATAGAAGAGACAAAGAGTGAACAAGATACATTGCTGACGTATATAGTGTATGAAGGAATTAGGGAGTGCTAGAGAGAAATCTGAGGCCATGGGGCTGAGACTGTAGTGTTGGAGGCCTGGGAAGGCCTTGCTGAGAAGGGAGGTTTGAAGAAAAGCCCAGGGACAGTGGAAGTGAACCAGGCAGGTGTCAGGATTCACAGCAACGGGAGTGCAGGTGTAAAGCCACTGAGGTCAGGGACATACCTGGAATGATTAAAAATCCCCAAGGAGGCCAGTGAGGCTGAAATAGAGCCAGGGAAGAGGCCAGTGATAGACAATGAGGATAGAGGAATGGGGGCCACATCATGTAGGGTCTTCAGACACTCAGGACCTAGGAAAGCTATAGGCAGAGGACTTGCATGTTCTAGCAGGGTCGGTCTACTCTCTATTAAGATTAGTCTGGAGGGTAGAGGGGATAAGGGCAGAAGTGGAAAGCCCACTTAAGCTGTTTTGCTAACCCAGGCGGAGGTGGTGATATCTTGGACCATGGCCATACCTTTGGAGGTGATATGTGGTTGGTTGGTTTTCCAATATCAGGGAAGAGGCTATGTTTAGCCTGAGATGGTTCAGCTGTGAGATTGTTTCCAGTCTGGGTTCCTCTCTTGGTTGTGGGATTCCTTGGAGGCAAAGGAAACAAACATCAATGATGGTGTTGAAGGTGATGATGATGGAGATAGTGATGATGGTAATGGCGATGATGTTGGCAATGATGGTAGTAGTGATGATATTAATGGTAGTGGCAGTGATTATGGTGATGACAAAGGTGTGATGATAAAGAAGGTGATGATGGTGATGTTGATGATGCTGATAAAGATGGTAATAATGGTGAGAGTAATATAATTATGATGGTGCTGCTGATGGTTATGGTAGTGATGATGGTGATGGTGATGATGGTGCTAATGATGGTGATGGTGATGATGGTGGTAGTGATGGTGATGGTAGTGAAAAGGTTCACACAAAGATGGTGATGATGGTGGTGATGAGATGGTGATGATTGTGACTGTGGTATGACAGTTATAATGATATTCATGGTGATGGTGATGATGCTGGTGCTGATGATGCTGATGATGAAAGTGACAGTAAAAATGATGGTGATGGTGGTGGAGTTAATAAAGATGGCGATGATGGTGACAGTGATGTGATAGTTATACTGATGGTAGTCATGGTGGTGATGGTGGTGGTGATGCTGATGAATTTGGTGATGATGATGACAGTGTCATGATAATGGTGATATTGATGGTGGTGATGGTGGTGTTGGTGAGCTGAGGGAGATGATTATGGAGATGGTGACAGTGATATGGTTGGTGATGCTGATGGTGAAGGTGATGATGTTGAGCACTAATTACCACATCACATCAGGTTTAGGTAACCCATATAATCTTTCCCCACCGGGCTTTTCTCGAAGTCACTGAGATGAATGTTGGCTTGACTCTTCACTTCTTCTCCCCTCTCCTGCCGTGTAACTCCATGGGGTTTGGAATGGGGTTGATCCACTGAGCTTTAGTAGTGGAACTTGTTTTAAGTCAGTCCAGATGAGCTCATTCATCAATCACTGCCTGGATCAGGTAACCCAAATCCAAGCCAGGGAAATTCCTGAGTCCTGGTTAACAATACTTCCAGGAGAACCAGGGAAGCTTACTGAAGGCTTTGGGGGAAAGGGTCCTGTCTGAGGAGAAATATACTACTGGAAGCCAGCCCTTGTTCTCCTTCTGGAGAGTAGGGAGGGTAGATGAAGCTGATGCTGCTGAGGACAGAAATGGATAAGAATGAGACTTCTGAGTTAAACCTACCCTGAAGTCCCTGTGGTAACCCGCAAAGAGCTAGACATCCTGTGTGGCTCCTTCCATATGGTCCCCTTGCAAGTGACTCTGGGCTTGGCCATTGGTATGTTAGAAAGTGAGAGGCTTGGCCACTGAGATGCAAGCAGGGCTTCCTTCCTTCTTAGGCCCAGCCGCCATGCTATGAGGAAGCCAGAGCAGTCTCGCCATGATATCATGTTCAGCAGGGCAGAGGCTCCTGGACAGGCCCCTGAGCTCCAGGCTGATGGACACCACCAAATACCAGGCGTGCAAATGAGCCATCAGCCACCAACTGATCCCGTGGGAGGGAGGAGGCTGCCCATTCAGCCCACAGAACACACGGAAGAATGAATGGTTTGGGGGTGGCTTGTTAAACAACAAGAGGTGACCAGGACACCCTTGTAGCACTTGGAGTCAAGAAGTCCTTGTCAAATGTAGTTTCCTCTGGCTCATAGCTTTCTAATGATCTGGGGAAGCAAACTGGGTCAAGAGATCTCTCTACTTCAGGGGAGCGGGGGCTGCTCACCCCCAGGGCAGAACCTCCCATTGTATAGCTTTCTTCAATTCAACTTGGGTGTGAACATCTACAAGGGAGTTTCCTCTTCTCTTAACCCGTTAGCGTTTTGTTGGACACAGGAAATTGTGAGATCCACCATGCAGGCTTGGGAACCATCATCAGAGTTTCTAAATAGTTGACCAAGGGCTCCTGAAAAGGCATCATGTGTCTCAAGGTCCTTTCCTTGGAAGACACAGCTTGGAGGATTTTGTGCTAGCTCCTCTGAGTCCGTGTGGACCAGGGCTTCCCCCCTGCGCGACCCCCGTAAGAACACGACTTGAATAGTCTGATTCATCTCTTGTAAGAAAGAACCTCCTATGGTGAGTCCTTCTGGGACCTTTTAACAGGTGATACAGTGGAGATTCAGGGGTAAAGTCACTTGCCTGCTGTAGTCACAACTAGGCCAGGCCAAGCCAAGGTCCAGCTTGGCTTGTGATTCTTCCCCACTAAGGGAGGCGGGGGGAACTCCCTCTGTGAACCTGGGGGCCACAAGCCCCTTTGTATTGGCTGCCTGCTTGGTTCTGGGGAGATGATTGGGACAGAGGAGATTTGGGTCCTGTCCTTGAGCAGTCTCCTAGATTCCCAACTCAGGAGCGTTTCAGTGCCACACAGGAGGAGCCCAAGGAAGCTTCCAGAAGGCAACAGTTTAGGTCCTATGCCTCTGAGGCTCCTTATCCAGCCTGACAGTGCCAGAGATCATGTTGTGAGAAAGAAGAGGCTGAATAGGGCCCCATAGGGCTGGGAGCAGGGCTGCTGTGGGGGTGAACCTCAGGGATCTGCCAACACGTGGGCTGGGCCAGCAGCTTCTGTGTCAGACGACCTTGGATTTGGCTCTATCCTGCTGCTTGCTCACTGTGTGACCTTGGTGTGTGACGCAACGTCTCTGAGCTTCAGGCAGATTCCCTCTGTCCTTAGGGTCAGGGAGGTCAGAGGCAGGTAGGTGGCCAGTCTCAGGCTGGTGCACCTGCCACTGCTTCTGCATTACCAGGTGTTCCTACCGCATGATCAGCACTGTGCAGGGTGGGAGTTTATGCAGGAGACATAACCAGGTACAGTACGGCAGGTGAGGCTCTGCTAGTCAGAGCCAGAGCCACAGAGACAGCCTCCCCTGGAAGAGGGGGTGGTCAACCCAGAGCTGGAGAGTCTGAGCAGTTAGGTGGCACATCTGGGCAGAGACTGGCACGTGCAAATGTCCAAGGACTATAAAGAGCCTGGTGTGTTTGCAACTGACCGGGCAGGTGGGTAGAGAGCAAGGGACAAAGCCACCTTGGGGGCAGCAGTGACTCTTGAGTGCTGTGGTCCTCTGGCCGGGCCATGGACTTCATACACACCCTCTTCAAGGGCCACTCAACCAAGGGTCAGGGCCCCCACTGGTGTTGCAGGTGAGCCAACCTGGCCCCTCCTCCCTCAGAGGGGAAGGAGGCACCTTCTCACTTCAACTCTCACACCATGGGTGGTACCCCAGGGAGAAGCCTCCAAGACACTAGGCAGTGGGACAGCCACACCCTTCTTTTAAATAAGACACTAGAATCAATATACACACAAAACTTGCTGTGTGATATATTTCCAAAGTTAAAATTAACCCTTTTTAAATTTAATAATTATTTATCAAAAAAATGTGAATGTGTTTACATTTAGTCAACCCTGTGCTAATCTGAAAACCATATTGAAAAAAAATTGAACTCTTATTAGAGTCATGTTCTCAGGGAAAAAAATTCCAACTATCTTTTACAGAGACGCATGGTAGAGTAATCAATAAAAAACTTTAAAGTGTGTTTTTATATCAGGATAAAAAAAATTCTGTGGGAGGATGGGATAGAAATGTCTATTTGATAAAAAAAATAAATAAATAAAACGGAATGATGTGCAAATTCCAACTCTTAAGAGGTTTTTCCTCCATGGTGTCTTGATTTGAGTGGCTACTGAGGGCCCAGTCCGTGGGATTTATATCTCATTGGCTGTATTTAAACGACACAGCAGTTAAAATGTCAACTTTTGTAACAGACTAGTCATGACTCCCTTTTACAACTATGTAACTTTGTAATAGAACATTCTGGATGTGAAAGGATATATAGTTTAATTCTGCTGGTGCTCACCTCTATTCTCAGCAACTCCAGAGGCTGAGGCGGGAGGACCCCAAGTTCGAGGCCAGCTTCAGTAAATTAGTGAGACCCTATCCAAAGTAAAATAAAAAGGGCAGGAGATGTAGCTTGGTAGTAGTAGAGGACCCCTTGATTCAGTTGTCAGTACCACAAAAAATAAATAAAAAAGAAAGAAAAATTTTTAGGTCGCACATGAGCAACATCAAAGGCAGGGATTAAGGAACAACGCAGTGGGTACTGTCTGGGGTTTTGAATCATGATGGATATGAGAGAAGGAGGATGGGAGAAGGAATGAGCAGCCATAGACCTGGAAGAGGCCAGGCCAGTCATACTGGCCAAAGGTGGGGGATTGGGTGGGCTGGAAATGGACAGTGTATAGACTGGGAGACAGGCCCAGACTTGGACAATGGATTTTGCTGGAAGACTGGCATTGGAGATGAAGGAAGAGAGTGACAAGCTGGTCACCTCCAGGCCTGAGGTCTGTGGTGCCTTCCAGCATGGAGGTGGTGGGTACACACAAGTCTGAGTGGCTGCTGGATGAGAAAGAGAGGCATCAGGTGGCCAGGCATGTGGTCCTCGTGGACTGCTTAACCTCCAACTCTGATTTCTTCCCTGTGTCCTGGATGCCCCTTGGCTCTATATCTCTGCATCAGGCACTGGGCAGAGGGGCCTCTGCTAGCCCCCCACCCCCACCCCCACCCCTGCCCAGGTGCTCCTGCTACTTCCTTTCCTTGCTTGGCCCTGGAGACACTACCTCTCCACTCCTGAGTGAGGTGAGCTAGGCTAATGGGCTTTTTGGAGTTGGACCCTCTTCCTGCTGTGATTGGGCTGATGGCCAATGGAAGCATTTAAATCTTGATTTTTAATTTAGTTTGTTTAACATGGCTTACTCTTAATTACCAGTGCTATAATGACCCTATAGTATAAAGTTAAGCGTCTCTCTGAGCAATTTCCTTGCAATGCAATTTTATATGGCCCATTGTGAGTTCAGAGGGTTTGGTTGGAAAGATGGAAGACTTTTCCAAACGATGCTTTCATGGAAAACAAGGTTTAGTTGTTTGGAAATAATAATGATTCGGCAAGCCGTTCTATCAGGAAATGTGGTTTTGCTTCTCTTCTCAGTAATTTTATAGCTGTCATTAGCCAGAGCTCAAGGAGGAAGACAGAATTTCTTGTGTCTTGTGCCCCAACATGGATTCACTTGGTGCTTGGGATTGCAGGACAGAAAATGTTCATGCATTTGGGTTTCCCTGGTTTTGGAATTTACGCACCATCTGCCAAGAGGCACTGTAATCGTTCTCTTCAGGTTGGGGTCGCCAGGTCAGGGGACGCTGAGCACTTGGGAGACAGGTTCTTGGGCTTCTCTGTCTTGCTGAGTCAGGTGTGGACCTGGGTTTTGCCAATGACTTTGCCTTCCCCAGGTCCTAGGTTGTGAGCTCATGACTTATCAGAGTCTCGGTTTCCTCATCTGTCACATGGGGACTACAATGGCACCACGGCTGGGTTCTGTAGAAGGGTATATATGAGATGACAGGTGTGGAAGTTCATGGATTGCTTGTCGTTGGCCTGTAGAAGCTATGAAGGTCCATTTCAGCCTTTTGTCCATTGAAGTGGTTTCTGTCCTGCTTCCCATTAGACATGTGTTTAGTTTGCAACATGTCACTCTGTGCGGGTGGCCTGGATACCACTGGGAAGGCAACATGTCTCCTCCCCTGTTCCTTCAGTTGAATGGAAGTCATAGTTTTGCATTTATTAAGTAATTAGAGAATTATCAGAGTAGGGTAGGTTGTGTTGATCTTTCTTCCAAGAAATCTGCATGAATGAGATCTTCATATATATATAAATTTTTACTTATTATTTTTAGTTATACGTGACAGTAGAGTGTATTTTGACATATTACATCTACATGGAGTACACCTTATTCTAATTAGGATCCCATCCTTGTGGGTGTACGTGATGTGGAGTTTCACTGGTTTGTATTCATATATGAACATAGGAAAGTTAGGTCCTATTCATTCTACTGTCTTTCCCATATGAATGAGATCTTAAAAGCATCCATGGAGTTTGGCTGGCTTAAAAACACCTGGAGCTCATCTTTGCCTTTCTGCCGATTACTCTTGTGCCTGAGATTCTGCTAACAGGCAGGAAGAGCCTGGGTTGGGGGCTGCAGGACTGACTTTTCCCAGTGACCTTGGGCAGCACTGCCTTCTCTGTCCTCTGAGGGGTATGGGGGAGGATGTGGGTGGAGGAGGAGCTGCCTGATTGAGGTCTCTGCCAGATTTCTCATTTGCGTTTCCAAATTTGGGATATGCAGTGAATCTCGGGGCCTTTAGCCCACCCCTTGTCCTTACTGCTCCTTATTTAGAGGCTGAAAGGAAGGTTTATCACAGACAAGAGGCCTGTCCTCTTTCACCTCCATGGGATCACATATCCTCCATGTTGCCCAGGTCTTTCTGAGCAGTCTTGGAGCTCAGCTCTACAGTGTATTGGTGCCCTTTGGTCAAGGGTGTCTGTCCATTCTGGCCTCCTTGGAGTTGGCTTCCCTGGAGAGCTGTGGAAACATTTGGGAGAGAGGCTTGGCCCTGAGGGAGCCCTGGAGTGGGGCCTTTGGCTGGGCTCCAGAGGCACCTAGGCTCTGCCAGGTTGAAAAATCTCTCCATCAGAGGGTCTGGGAGCAGACCCTCTCCTCTGAGGGTGAAAACAAGCTCTGCATTCTCCTTCCCAGGTGAACACACTGATGACTGCCTGGGGTGGGGAGACCACCTGGCAGCAGGTTGGTGGGGGCCCTGGAGGAGGGATGCTGGGCCCCAGAGGTTCTAGTTGGAGCCTCCCTGAAGAGTGGGGCAGCCAACAGAGCTTCCCAAAGACACTCTCTTGCTTGAGGGAGGGGAGGTCTGGGTGTTGGAGAACATGTACCCCTCAATTCTCACATGCCGGTGTCCAAATACACCCCACAGTGCCAGGCAGGGTGGGGGGCAGGAGCCAGAAAACAGCCACTGTCAGAATAAGAGCATAATTGGCATCTTTTTAAAAAAAGATATATTTTTAGTTGTAGTTGGACACAATGTCTTTATTTTGTTTATTTTTATGTGGTGCTGAGGATTAAACCTAGGACCTTGCATGTGCTAGACTAGCACTCTACTGCTGAGCCACAACCCCAGCCCCCATAATTGGCATCTTAAGGATGCTTTAGACGTGGGGGGGTGGTGATGGAGGGGCTGGCTGGTTGCCTGAGGGTTCACTCAATTCAGGACAGAAACTGCGTATTGGTCTTTTGTCCTGCCTGGAGAGCACAGCTCTTAGGAGAGTTGGCATCTCTGCAAGATGAGGCCAGGGCCATCTTGTGGCTCAGCAGGCTGTGGTGACCTCTTCTCTCTAGTGTCTGCAGAAGCAATTGCTTCTCATGCTGTGGGTCTCTGGGAGGGGATGTGGAGGGCTGGGGAGGATGGCCTATCTCTGTTCCACTATCTGGGACCTCAGCTGAAAACCATGTGTGAATTGGAGCAATGGAGTGGCTGCGGTTGGGTGACCTGGGGGTGTCTGGATCCTGGCTGGGAGGACTTACATCCTGGGCTCAGCTGAATTCTGAGAATGGACAGGCCCCAGTCCTCCCTAATGCTTGGACTTCCTCACAGCATGGCGGCTATGGCATAGTCAAATGTCCTGTGCGGCAGCCCTGGGCCATCAAAGGCCAGAGTCCCAGCAAAATGTGGAAGGGGAAACTGTGAGAGACTCCACATGACCAAGCTCCAGAAATCCAGAGCATCATTTCCAGCTTCCTCTCTGAGGGAGGCAGGGACCAGGCCTGTTTCTTTCAGGACCCCAGGGCCCAGCACTGCATTGGCATGCAGTAAGCTTGTCCTGGGAGAGGGAGATGTGAATAAACCCGGCCATGTTTTGGGTACAAAGTTATCAGTATAAATAAGCAATTTGAGGGTGACATAAAACAGTGACTGAATATAGTAACAGGAAGTTTAAAATAAGGCTTCTGTTCTTTCTCCTTTATAACAGGATTGTTCAGCTATTTTCAATCTAATTGTTGTGACATTCACACTAATAGCCCAAGGACTTTACTGAGGACGAGCTGCATACTGGGTACTATGTTTCATGTGCACTCTCTCAAGTCACCCGCTCAACAGTAAGACTCTTGTTATCCACCTCATACAGAGGGGATACTGAGGCTTATCGTGGCCCAGTGACCATTTAGGACAGGATTGGCGTGTGTGTGACTTTTGAGGCAAAACCCTTGCTGTCCACTCTGCTGGTGCTATTGTAGTTGACAAGTCTTTGCTGCCTAACCAAGCAGCTACTGTTCAGCAGGAGTACATGGGCAGAATCCTAAACAATTTTATTGAAGCATAATTCATTTCTCATAAAATATACCCACGTGAGTATCCATGCCCTAGTTTTTAGTGAAGTCACAGAATTAAGATCCAATCTTTGGGCCCATCTATCTCCCTAAAACCTTTTCCCTCCTCCGTGCCTGCCCACCCCAGTCTGCTGCTCATCTGCTCATCTTTTCTGGACATTTCAAGTAAGTGGAAATGTACTCTATGGTCTTTGGTGTCCAACTTCCTTTATGGGGCATGATAGTTTTGAAGGTCATTGTACTTACCGCAGTGTCTGCACTTTATCTTCTTTTTATTGGCAAATAATGTTCCATCATATGGATCTACCATATTTTATCTACTTACCCTCTCACTTTGAACATTTGGTTGTTTTCAGTTTGGGGCTGTTATAAATAATATTGCTGCCCGGTGCAGTGGGGCACACCTGTAATCCCAGTGGCTTGGGAGGTTGAGCCAGGAGGCTCATGAGTTCAAAGCTGAGCAACTTAAGGAGGCACTAAGCCACTCAGTGAGACCCTGTCTCTAAATAAAATATGAAATAGGGCTGGGGATATGGCTCATATCCATATATGGATATGGTTGTGTGCCCCTGAGTTCAAACTCTGGTACCAAAAAATAAAAATATAAAAAAAATAATGTTGCTGTGAACTTTTGTGTGTGTGTGTTTGGGTGAACGTAGGTTGGGTAGATCCCTGGGGGTGAAACTGCTGGGTCATGTGCCAACTCTATTTTTAACTTTTTAAGAAACTGCCTATTTTCCACAGCTTTATATTCCCACCTGCAGCATTTGAGGGCTGTCAGCTTTGTGTCCTTACTGACGTTTGGTATCGTCTGTCTTTTGATTATAGTCATTCTGGTGGGTGTGAGGTGGCATCTCATTGTGGTTTTGATTTGCATTTCCCAAATGACTAATGACGTTGAGCGTCTTTCCATATGTTTCTTCACCATTTGTATCACTCTTTGATAAAAATGTCTATTCAAATCTGCCCATTTTAAAATTGGGTTCCTGTTCCTATTAAGTTGTAAGGGTTCTTTACCTATTCTGTGTGGACACAGAATAGGTAATTTCTTTTTTTCTTGATTTATCAGATACACAAAGTTGCCCATATTTTCTCCCAATCTGTGATTGGATCTTTTTCATTTTCTTATAGAGTCTTTTGAAATGCAAATGTTTTTAATGTTGATGAAATACACTTGGTTATTCCTTTTTGAGTCACTTTGAGCCTACAGTGTGAAGGGTCTAAATTCATTTCGCATGTGGACATCCAGCTGCACCTGCATTAATTCTTAAAGACACCGTTCTTTCCCCATTAACCTGTCTTGGTATTCTTGCCCACAATCAATGGACCATGATGCAAGGGTTCCATTTTTATTCTTTATAGCCTCTCAGTGCAGCAGTACCATCTCTGTGGCTTTCATAATCAGTTTCAAAACCGGATGGAGAAAGTCCTCCTGCTTTGTTCTTTGGCAAAACCATCTTGGCTACTTCCAGTTGCCTTTCCTTCACTTTTAGGATCCACAACACATGTCAATTTCTATTTTAGAGGCTGTATTGGATTTATAGGTGAGCTGTATAGAGAAATGTCAATTTCTCTCCGTGTTGAGCTCTCTGGCTTCCCTCAGCAGTGTTGTAGCTCTCATAGAAGACTTGCGCTTCTGCTGAGCACATCCCCTGTGTTTCATCCTTTCAATACTCTCATGAGAAGACATGTTCTCGTGGGTGGGCTGCCTTTGGTCTTCAGTGGGCTGCTGGCCCTCACTGGAAGGAGCTGTGTCATGTCCAAGAGACCCTCCTGGTGAGCCAGATAGCCGTGTGTGGAAGATTGGCCATTTGCTGTGTTTCTTCCGTCAGAGGCCCTCCAGGGGAGGACCTGTCAGACACAGCGGAGCATATCCTCTCCAAACAGGGAGCTCAGAGGTCTCCAAAGTGGATTTTAATTGTGTGAGGTGTGTTCACGACTTGGCAGGTACCTCTGGGACCTGTTTGGAGAGAAGTGATCCTACAGTAAACATGAGCCACACTGTTTTTCTGGGCATGGGGCTGGAATTTAAATTAAGATGTGCCAAGCTGAGGAACTGCAGGGGTTTCTGAGGATATTTTAGGCTCTCTTTCGCAGGTTCATGCTGAGACATTTATCCAGGGCCTGCGGGTGCTTGCTGCACATGCTGCCAGAGTCGTCCAGTATGTGGGCACGGAGTCCCTACCCTGGGCCTTCTCCAGGGGTCAGTAAGAGAAAAGGAACAGGGGAGCCCAGTAGGAACAAGACTCAGGAGTCCTGCAGAAAGTGGACCTTGGGTATCCACCTGAACTCCCCTGTTGGGTTTAAACCATTGAGCATGGGGTATGTTAATTAATCGGATATAATAACCTTCTTTACCTAAATTTATTTCTGCATTTAAAGGTGCATAGAATACTTACAAACAACGGGAAGAATGAACATTTTCCCATTTTCCTTTTTCTTTCGAGTTGTGCTAAGTTGGGATTGTTTTCTGACCTAGTCTGTGACTTCTGGCTCATGTGTGTCCTTGAGCACCATGTCAGAGTGACCTATGTGATGCTGTGAGACACTATTTTTTCCTGACTCACCAAGAGGTCCAAGGAATAGCAGGAGAGGTAGTGAACATTGTGAAAGTGAAATCCTAGTTTCTGTGACCCACCTGGGGGCAGGAGTTCTGAGCTAGGACCTGGGGCAAAAACCAAGATATATATCACAAGGGCGCTTTTTTTCTTTTTTGAGTAATGAGGATTGAACCCAGGGATGCTTAACAACTGAGCCACATTCCTAGCCCTTTTTAATATTTTATTTAGAGACAGAATCTCATTGAGTTGCTGAGTGCCTCGCTAAGTTGTTGAGGCTGGCTTTGAACTCACCATTCTTCTGTCTTAGCTTCCTGAGCCGCTGGGATTACAGGTATGTGCCACTGTGCCCAACTCAGAAAGGCAGATTTTGATTTCTTTTTTCTTGCTTTATTACTCTGGCTAGCTCTCTAGTAAAACATTGAAAACTAGTGGTGATGGGAGGTTTTCTTGCCTTGTACCAGTTTCAGAGAATACATCCAGGTTTTCACCAGGAAGTGTGTTTTGGTAAGTTTTTGATGGTTATTGTTCATAGTGTTTCCTATCAAGTTATGGAGTCCCTTCTAGCTTATTGCTGCTGGACTCCAATTGAGAATGGATGTTGGATTTTCATTGGTGCATTTTCTGCCTCTAGCTTATTGCTGCTGGACTCCAATTGAGAACGGATGTTGGATTTTCATTGGTGCATTTTCTGCCTCTCTTTGCTATGGTATATGTCTTCATTTGATGAGGCTTTCATATATTTGTACATTTGTCCCACATGGAATAATCCTTGCCTCTGTTCTAGATTTGACTTTATGTACCAACAGGGAGGGTTAGATTTGTGTGTGTGTCGGGTACCAACATTTACAAACACGCCTCCAACAGGACCTTTGAGGGTTGACCTTTTAATTTTACAACAACCACAGAAGGCCTTTATTAGTTATCCCATATTGCAGATGAGGAAACTGAGACCAGAGCTGGGGGTGGCTCACCCAGGTGCATGACGGTAAAAAGGCAGAGCTGAGACATCCTGTCACTCTGAGGAGGTCCTGACACGTTGCCGGTGGCAATGAAGATCTACGGCTCTAGGCCTGTTGCACTGACTGTGTCCTGGAGGCTGTGTTGGGTGCAGAGTCGCCTGCACTGCCCACCAAGGTCCAACTCTGGCTGAAGCTTGTTTTAAGGGTGGCTTTTGCTTGCCTGCGGGGGTCTGGGGGATGGGGGAGGAGCTGGCCAGGAAGCTGGAGGCTTCCAGCTGGGTGAGAACGGAAGATAGTGTGGGTGTCAAGGTGCAGGCCTGACCAGGTGGCCGGGCTTTGGGTAGCAGGTGTCCCTTCTGACTGGCAGGAAATGGGGGCCTTGGGGAATTAGGGGGGGGTGCAGAAGTACAGGGCAAGAATCTGACCAGGCTGCACCCTGCAATCACAGACTTGCTGGGTGGTGGGGCACCCTTGCTTCTTAGGCCCTGAACTAGAGGGCTGTGCTCATGGGTCCTTCAGAGCCTTGCTCCCCTGTAGCTATGTGCCCTTGGGCTAGAGAGCGCTAAGTCTCCTCTGCATTGATGGCCTGCTGACCTGGCTGGAAGATGGGAGGTTTGTGGGGAAACTTGAGCCTGGTGGATTCAGATATGTTTTTTTTTTTTTTTGACAGAGGAGAGTGTGTTTACCAAGTTCTCAGAGGGTCAGAGTCCCTGTGTATAAAATCACCCAGGAAAATGGCCTGTCTATTAGTCACCAGCATAGAGATGCAGGGATACTTACCAGCTTCCACAAAAAAGACCGGACTCCCTCCCACAGGAAGGTAGACAAGATACACCGTCCAGGGCCAGCTGCAGCGAGAAATCCAGATAATAATACAGATCCATGTGGCTGGAGCTGAAGCAGAGGGCCAGTGAGGGTTGGCCAGAGGGCGACCCAGGCCCCTGCAGGGTTGAGTAGGTCTCAACATGCCCAAGGCTACAGAGCTCATGAGGGGCAGTGCTGGGTTTGGTCCACACACTTTGCCCCTGGACCTGGCCCGCTCTGGCCTCCTGCCACCTCCAGCAGCTGGGGGCCTTGATTCCCCAACACCCCTTTACTTTCCATGCCCACTTGTTCCTGGGTCACAGCTGGGGGTACAGACACTGGGGAGCTGCTCTGTATATCAAGCAGTGTGGCCCAGTGACAGCACCTACCCCAATACAGAGGGAGAGAGACAAATGTTAGGGTCTCCCTGCCTCTCTGCCCCCAGTAGCCATCTGTTGTCCTTACCGGCTGCCAGCTGGGGAGAGGTGCTGGCCACCTGGGGTCACTATGCTCCAGCTGTTGAGCAAAGAGGGAGTGGCTGGGTAAGGAACCATGCTGGGTGGGCAAGAGGTCCCCCAGGTTGGCCCTCTCCTGCCAGAGCTGGCAACGTTGAGAGTGATGTCTGTGTTACGGTAGCTGGGGCCACCGCTAGGGCCATGGCTGATGGGGGACACTGGGCTGTACATGGGGTTTCTCTACAACACCTGTGAACTTGCTGTCAGAGGCTCCATTTCACAGATGAGGAAACCGAAGCTCAGTGACTGAGTGACTTGCTGGTCACTCAGCTAGTAAGTGCCACCACTGTGATTTGGATTTAGCTTCCTGGTTCCAGAAGCCATTAGGGCTCCTTGCCCCTTCACACTGAGTCCAGAAAACCCAAGAGTCCCATGTGTCCCCTACCTCTTTTCTCTACCTGCTGAGGACCTGTCCTGAGGACCGGTCCTGCTACCTGACCTGGGGGCAGGCTGCTCCCGTGAAGCTGTGCAGGGGGTGCAATCTGAGGGAGTGGGAGGCAGTGGACATCCCGAGCCTTCTCATCTAGGCCCATGTTCCACACCCTGGGGAGAGGCCTGGAGCTCTGCCTTGTCTGCTGGGGCAGGCCAGACAATGACCTGGGGACCGTCCCTGAGCTCCACACAGGCCAGGCACCTGTCCAATCCTGAGCCCTGCTGTCTGGGCATAAATGTAACATCTGGTCTGGAATCCAGAGCTCTGCAGGGACCAGCAGGGCTGGTTTTGGAGGAAGCACTGGCCAGGTGAAGGGACCAGATCAGTGACCCTTAGCCCAGGGAATCGGCCCAGATGGCCAATCTCTAGATTTTTCCAGATAAGCTGGACATGTGGATTTTCTGTGGAACTCTCTTGTTTTTCTTTTGACTTTATTTTTTAACCTTTAAAAAAATTTTTTTTTGTAGTGCTGGGGATTAAATCCAGGGCCTTGTACATGCAAGTCAAGCACTCTACCAACTAAGCTATATCCCCAGACCCTAACTTTTTTTTTTTTTTAATATTTAAAACAGAAAAGTTTCAAGCAGAAAATCAAAGGAAGACCTGTAAACCCTTCACCTGGTTGCCTGCTGGTGTTTGGTGGTATGCATTTGCCACATAGGCTCCATTGCTGTCTTCTGTATCCCCTTGTTATTATGCATTGTATTTTGGTGGGGAGGGTACTGGGGATTGAACTCAGGGGCACTCGAACACTGACACATCCCCATCCCTATTGTGTACTTTATTTAGAGACAGGGTCTCACTGAGTTGCTTAGCACCTTGCTTTGGCTGAGGCTGGCTTTGAACTCGTGATCCTCCTGCCTCAGCCTCCCAAGCCACTGGGATTATAGGTGTGCGCCACCGCACCTGGCTATTATTCCTTATTGTTGAGACCACTTGAGAGTTAGTTGCAGGCAGCAGGTACACACTCCTGGAATATTTCAGTGGGTGTTTCCCAAGCCCAGGTTTGTTTAGAGGAAACTTGTCACACACAGGGCTTGAACCTGGACACAGCACTCTGGGCTGTTCTGCCTGTTGCCCAGGCTCAAGTTCCACCCTGTTCCTTGTAGGGTACAGAGCAATAGTTCGGTCATCCAGAGCTGTCATTGTTGCTCTCAGGAGGGTGGGGGGCAACGGATGGCACAGGCTTTGAGGCATCTCAGCCTGGCACTGGGAGGTCAGCACCTGCAGAAAGGGCCATCCATGCTGCTGACTGAGAGGTCCTGGGGGCTCATCCTGCATCAGGAGGGGTCAGTGCTTTGTATCTGCCAGAACCAGGCATCTAGAGAACTTGGGAGGCCAGAAGTGCTTGAGCATACTATCCTGGCCGAAAGATGCCTGCTTATGGCTCTTGTCACCCGACTACCATTGGAGGGCCACAGCCAACCTCTGGACAGGACCCAGAGGGTAGCATGGCCCACCAAATAGGCACTGGTCACTTGGGAAATGTGGCTCACACCTGACTTCAGTGCATTTTAGGAAGTGCTGTCCAGATGCTACAGATAATAGGAGCTCTGACAGAAAGGACAGAAGGTACTAGAAGGCAGGAGAGGAGAGGACAGGTGGCCCCTGAGTGGCTGCTGAGGTTCATGTCTGGAGGGTGGGTGGTGTGTGCCAGGTCAGGCCGAGATGAGTGTCAAGATGCTCAGCCACTCTTGTGAGCAGACTTTCTCTAGCTGTAGTCTGTCTTTCCTGAGTTCATTCTCTGCCCTGGTGATCCTTCCTTCCCCAGCACCCCTCCTCCAACACACACACACACACACACACACACACCTCTGTCTCTGTTTCTCCCTGCTCAGACCCTGGTAGAAACAGGTCCTGCTTCAGAGTGCAGCAACCCCATCATCCCAACCTGCTGCTCCTGGGATGCATGGGACTAAAAGTATGCTTCGGTGGACCAGAGAGTTAGGGAAGGAATGGGGGCACCGCCCCTGACTCCTGGGACTTGGAGCCCTGTGTAAGCTTGGGCATAAAGGGAAGGAGAAGGGAGGACAAATGTCAAGAGGGTTCTTAAAGACAAAAAACAGACCGACATGTGGTGGGGAGGCCTGAGATTATCTCGCCGTGTGGCTTAGAAAAACCTTCTAAGTAGTGTTGGGAAAACTGGGTGTCCACAGAGAGAAGAGTGAAATCGGACCCTTGTCTTACACCACACACAACAATTACCTCAAATGCACTAAAGACCGAGTAAGGGCTGAGACTGGAGCTCTTGGAAGAAAGCCTGGTGGATACTTCTGGGCACTGGTCCTGGCCCCGGCCTTGGCCGTGACCCCAAAGCAGAGGCTGGGAGCAGCTGTTAACCGGTTGGTGCTCAGATGGATGCCCACAGTGCCACCTCCCACAGTAGATTTTCTGCCCAGATTTGGAATCAGTTTTCCTGCGAGAGTTCTGCATCCTTTTAGTGGGAGATTGGTCAGGGACCCTAGTCGGGGCTGGAGGTGACTGTCGGTCTCAGATTTACCACTGTTGCTGGGTATTTTCTATAGGCAGAACTGGATTTCTCTTTTAAAGGTCAATATGTTATGAATCCACATTGGTACTTCCAGTTCAAATTCGGGGCTGCAGGTTTCTTATCTTGTGTTAACAAAATCTGGTTAATTTTCTGTCTTTGTCTTTTCTCCTGGGCTCAGTGATACCCATCAAAGAATCCGTCACTTTATTCCACAACATATATCCCTTATCTTAGAGGAACAATGGCAGATCGCCACCTTCCACCAAATGGTTACTGAGGATGTGCACAATTTTTTTTTGCCACTCTGTCCTTGGGCCTCACTGTGTTTCCAAGCCTCTTGGCCTAGCTCCTGTCTGTGCTTATGCTGCCAGTTGGAGACACTTTCAAATTCATTTGCTACTTTAAACCTTTGATTTGGAAGTATTGTGTGTGTACATGTGTGTGTGTACTGGGAATTGAACTCAGAGATACCCAACCACTGAGCCACATCTCCAGCCCTATTTTATATATTTTTTTAATTTAGAGTCAGGGTTTCACTGAGTTGCTTAGCACCTTCTTCTGCTGAGGCTGACTTTGAACTCAGGATCCTCCTGCCTCAGCCTCTCGAACCGCTGGAATTACAGGTTTGTGCCACTGCGCCCTACCCTAAGTATTGCTTTTTAAGTCTAACTGTTGTTTTTTTAAATAATTGCTTAACTACTAGCCTGATTCCAAAGCCGTTCCACAAGCCAGGTACATTCAAAGAGGCTTGTGTGCCAGGATCCTGGTCTCCCATGCACACGGCTCCCCACCGTCCTCCTCAGGTTTGAATGAGGAAATATGCAAGTGGGTTTGTATCCTCTCCCACCTTTCTCAGGCCCCCGCATGCAGTACTTTCCTCCACCTCCCCTTTTCCTTTAACAGTGTCCTGGAGATCACGTGTTAGCAGTTTCAGAGCTGTCTGGAGGACACTCCTGGTGCTACACCATGACACGCGAAGCGGGATTTCCTCTGTCCATTTCTTAGAAGAAGAACCTGAGCCTTGCCAGGGTGGGTAGCAGAGCAGGCCTGGAACAGGGTCTCTCCTTCCAAGTTGGCAGATGCTGTGTTTCTGGGACATAGGTGGTGGAACGTGCCAGCTGTCAGGGGATCTTCTTCTTGATCCACCTGTGGCAGAGTCCTGCCAAGTCCCAGAGGTTGCAGGTGTGGCTCACACTAGCTCACACTAGCTTGTGTTGAGGTGGGGCTGGCTGTGCCAGGGTCCCAGGAGAGTCAGGCAAAGGACACATCTCCATGGTTCTGTGCGCAAAGGAACTGGTGTGAATTTAGCCATGGCATTGCCCAAGTGGGGAGTGGGGGCTTGCCATGAAATTCTCACCAGAGAGAAAGTTCTGTCAGGTGCCTTTCTCCAGTGTGCTCTGTAAACCCTGATGAGTCACTCCTCAGAGTCAGGGTTATGGGCTTTGCTGGCTAGGGTGGTCACTGTGGACTCGAGCCGTGGGCTCTGGAGGGTGGGGCTGGTGGTCAGGGGAGCTGGGGTTGGGGCAGCTGCTGGGCAGATGGCAGTGGAATCTTGTCTCAAAGCTGGCCTCTGGGATCTGATAGTCACTGTGGTCGAGTGGGTGGTCCCCAAGCAGACCCCTGTGGTTAGAGGAGAGATGTCTTTCTACAAAAATGTGCTACGTGGTGTCTGCCAAGATGTGAGGTTGTTTAAAGTAATGATTTCTATATACGACGTGATAGGGAAAGATAAACAGAGCCCAGCTGGCACCTGCTCCCTCCTGGGACTCTGTCGCCATGCATGCGCAGGGTCATTCCGAGATGCTGTCTTCGTGTACAGGCTCGGGGAGTCCTGGGAACGGGCTGCCCACTGGTTGCTTTTTTATTTTATATCTTTCTTGGAGGTTGCTCCACATCAGGATGTAAGGACTCCCCCACCCCCGGCCTCTCCTTGGCTGTGTGGGGTTCCTGATGTCCTCAGAGGCTGTGAGCTTGGGTGGTCCCTGCATGGGTCTGCAGGTGGTGGAGTGGCTTCTGCACTGCTGTGACAGGCGTTCCTCAGGGCTCATGTGCAGGGCCAGGAGGCACACCAACTGCAATGTGTTGGCTTCCCTCCAAGTGCCTTCTGGTCCTGGCGCTGCCTGGCCAGGGGGCTTTGGGCCAGTGGCCAGCTAGAGTGGGTCTCAGGCTCCATACTTGTGTGGTGAGCCACGTGGTGAGAGGTGGGCTGTTGTCACCTCTGGCCACAATCATATTCTGTCCTGTTGGATCAGCAGGTGCTCCTAAAACTCAATTAAAATCAGCTGTCACACTGTGAAGTTAGGAGAGGTCGGGAGACTCCAGGATTCCTGTCTTCTTTAGATCCGAATGTTCAGGTGCCCTGCCCTCATTCCCCGGTTCAGAACAGTACTCCCTGAAGTTAGGGTTGTCCCCTGACTGGGTCTGCAGGCATGGACCTGGCAATTTCTCTACCCCTGTCTATCTCCCTGGGCCTCAGGACACCTCCAGCCCTAGAGCCTGGGGCCTTCTGTGGTCATGTCAGTGGCTTAAATATGGTCCCCAGACCCTTTAACACAAAGCTTTCTTATTTTTTAATATTTATTTTTTTAGTTTTTTTAGGTGGACACAATAACATCTTTATTTTATTTTTATGTGGTGCTGAGAATCGAACCCAGCGCCTCACGCATGCTAGGCGTGCACACGCTACCACTTGAGCCACATCCCCAGCCCCTAACACACAAAGCTTTGTTAGCAAGACTAGGGCAGGACATCTGGTCCCCTGGGGGGAACCAGCCTTCATGTATCCAGTCGTGAGATTTCAGGAAAAAGGAAAAAGGTACGGACCAAATTAAAGTCACAGAATCAAATGGACCCAAGTTTGTGATGTTTTCCCCATTCAGGGAGCCATGGAACCCCACTGCAATAGGCTAGGTCCTTTGATTGACAGGAACTGGGCCTTCTCTACCAGGACCTGGGCAGGTCACAAAGCCCTGCTGCCTCCCACCAGGGTCCTTAGTGGCCCTGTTCTCCAGCCCCAAGCTGGAGCACTTTCTGTAGGAGGACCATGGGACTGGGTCTCCCCTGCAGATGGGTTGCCAGCCCACCCACCTTCTTAGCTGCTCTCCTGTTGGGAGCCATGGTTACCCTCACCTGGCCTGGCTGGTCCCCTTTGTCCCCCTTGGCACCTCTGAAGTGATCTGGTAGTAGGTGCGTCTGGCTCCTGCTCTTGTCCAAGGTTGGGGCTGCACTTTGAAGCAGTGCTGGGAGCCAGTGATTGGTTTTGCAACTGTGGAAAGAAAGCGTACCCCTCCTGGCCCACAGAGCCGGGCCGGCTATTCCCAGGGCTGCTGCTGCGGCTCTCAGCCCACACGCTTGGAGCCAGGTCTGATGACTGCGGCAACGCTGGTGCTGGAATCTTGTGATGGCTGTGGGCTTGAAGTCTGCAGGGCACCTTCACCCCAGAGAACATCCCCTGCCTTGGGGAGGGGGGGGTGATGACAGGGAGGAAGGTGGCGGGTAGGTGGGGGACTGTGAACATCTTGGGATCTCTGACTTCCACCCATGCTGGATGTGGCCTGTGTAATGGGAGTTCTGGGGAGGGGACTTCTCTTGCCAGCTCTGACTCTTGGGGCCACACCTGAGTTGCTGTGATAGATCCTGCAGTGACTGTGGCTTCCGAGACATTGCATCCTCTTGGATTGGCAACATGGGCACCTGTCCTGAGCTTCAGAGAGAAGCAAGTCTCCACCCCTGCAGGAGGGGCTCAGAACCAGGTCCCCGGTGTGTTGCATGATGGGGACCATTGTATAACTACTCTGAGGACCATGGGGCAGGGGCAGGTTGTGAGGAGGCCTGGTGGGCTGAGATGGACAAGGATCTCGAGCACTGCAAACCTCTGCCCAGTCTGCTGAGGACAGAGAAACCCAAACTCACTCTCTGGTGGGCACTTTGCCCTGAGTTGCCAGCCAGCCTGCCCATAGAGAAGCTGCACAGGCCCAGGCTTAGATGGAGGTGCGGTGGAGTCTGTTTCTGGCGGCAGCATCCAGCACCTGTCTTTGTTCTTCCTTTAGTTGGAAAGGCCCCAGGCAACTGTCTGCAGAACAGCTGGCCTATTTCCTCTTCCAGGAATGACATTCTGGAAGAAAATCCCGGGAGGCAACCCTGCCTGACCTCTGCTGAACCCTGGGGCCTGGCAATCATGGCCTCCTACCCTGCCGGCCACGTGGGGACCTGTTCCCGTGGCTTCAAGTCCCATTTGTCAGTCCTTCAGTGAGAGGAGATGATGTTTCCAGCCCCGTGCTCGGCTCCATGTGGGATGCACCTTGGAGGCCATCGCTGTCTCTGGTCGACCATGTGCTAGAACCAGATGCTGCTTCTCCTGCCTGCCTTGCCCAGTGCCAAGGAAGCCGCATCATGCCGACTGATGTTCGCAAAGCAGCATGGGTCTCTTTGCTAGTCCTTGCTGGGAGGTGAAGTTGGCAGATGGTTTCTACTCTCCCTCCAGCCACAGCTGTCACCCTGGGGTGAGGCCCCATCATATTTGTTGAATGAATGAATGACAGAAACCATCCTCTTTGGCGGCCACTCCCATTTTGCAGGTGGGGACTGCATCATTCCCAGGGCTCAGCACAGTGACAGGCCTATGGTAGGCTCTCTGAAAACACTGTGAGGGCTACGTCAGAGGGGAGCACAGTGGGTGGCTCTTGAATCCCCTGTGGCTGCTACAACAGCACCGTGTGGCTCACCCAGGGGTAGGCACTGGTGCCCCCAGGATGGAGTGATTGGAAATGTCTGTCCTCTGCTGCAGAGCCAGGTTTGGTCCTGGGGGCTCCCGCGGGCAGTATTGGTCCTTATCCCTCCATGAGGGTGGAGCAGTCATGGGCAAGTAGGGTGGCATGGATCTTTGCAGCTCTCTACTTATTACATGCCACTGAGCTGAGGCAGCCACGACCATCCTTTCTCATCCCGCTCCTGTCAATCACACCAGAAAGACATCAGACATGTAGCTCAGAGTCGTAGGCATGAGATTATGGAAGGGACAGGAGAAGCGAAAAGGGGACACTCTCAGGGGAGAAAGTGGGTCCTCTCAGAGTCCTCTATAGGACAACGTGCCTCTCCTGCCTTCCACTTTTGTTGGGGGATCCCAGCGAAGTTTCCAGAGAGTCCCACCCAGGTTTACATCCTCACTTTGGACAAATGGCAGGGTGATATCAGACTTTCCAGTCCCCTCCGCCATGACATTTCTAATTTCTAAACCTGTTCTTACAGATTTTATGGTTCGAGGGAATTATCCTTATCTCCCTGAGCTCTGGGATCTGTCTGTGTAAGGGTCACAAAGGCCACCCTCCTCCTGTCCCGCTTCAGGGTAACTTGTGTTCTTTTTATCAGCATTTCGGGTCCATATTTCTCCTGCAGATAACAGGTTGTTTGCTGAGGAATGTAACGTATCCGGTTGACTTAAGCCAGGCAGGGCTGCAGGTAAATTGCTTTTTTATTTAAAAAAAAAAAAGTATGTGGGGTAGCCCAGTGGGCCTAGTTTATAGAATTATTCCCTTAACCTCATGTTCCCACTGCTCAGATCTGTTTCCTATCAAACTGGGCCTAAGCCTGTTGTTGACACACTGTGTGGTCCAGGGGGAGTCAACACCTGTCTCAGCCTCAGTTGCCTTACTTACCAATTTCGAGGTAGAAGGAGAGCCCCCGGAAGCCCCTGTGAGTGTTCAGCAAATACCAGCTCCCTGTGGATCCACCGCTCCACTCTGCCAGTGTCCATTAAAAAATCCATTTTTTTTTAAGATCGGATTTTTTTAGATTACTCAAACAGTATATTCTATTTACAAGAAAAACCAAGGAATACATTGTTCATCTACCCCATGATCAAGAAAAAACTATAAAACATGCCCATGATTCCCTGCTGCCTGCAGTTCCTGTGGACCATGCTGTACATTTAGAAAGATTTGATCATACCACATATGCTGTTTGAACCCACTTTTTTTTTTTACTAATACACTTTATTTTCTCGAGCAGTTTTAGGTTTCCAGAAAAATTGTGCAGAAAGCAAAGCTGCCATGTTATCCCTCTGCCCTTCATTTCCTCCATTATCTTCATCCTGCATTTGCATGCTCCATTACAATCCATGAGGCAGCATCTATTCATTGTCCATCTTTGGGGGTGGGGCGCTGGGGGTTGTGGCTCAGTGGTAGAGTGCTCAACTAGCATGTGTGAGACATTGGGTTCGATTCTCAGCACCACATAAAAAAATTAAATAAACAAAATAAAGATATTGTGTCCATCTACAACTAAAAATAATAAAAAAAAGTCTGTCTTTTATATTGGTCCATTACTGGCGTGGTGCATTCTATGAGTTTTGCCAAACATCTGATTACAGTGTCACAGGAAATGTTGGCTGAAGTCCTCTGTGCTCCACCTTCATCCCTCCTCCCTCAGCCCCTGGCAACCTCTGATGTCATGATGGTATCTTTTCTAGAATGTGCTAGGGTTGGAACCCTGCAGGAAGTAGCCTTTTTAAACTTGGTTTCTTTCACTTATGTCTGTAAGATTCCTCTGTGTCTTTTGTGACTTGACAGCTCACTTCTTTTTGCCTCATGAAATCGCTCCTTGTTTGGCTGTATCACAGTTCACCTAAGGATGGACGTGTTGGCTGCTTCTCATTTGTGGCAGTTTGAACAGGCTAGGAACACTCGCGTACACAGGTTTTTGCTTGCCCATAAGTTTCCAACTCATTTGGGTAAATGCCGAGGGGCACCATTGCTGGATGACACAGTAGGCATGTGCTTAGTTCTGTAAGAAACTACCAAAACATCTTCCAGAGTGGCTGCACATTCTGCACCTCCCCCAGGAGTGGGTGAGGGTCCCTGTGTGCTGAACCTGGCCCTTCTGACTAACGCGCAGTGGCATCTCATTGCTGTTTTAGTTTGTAATTCCCTGATGGCGGATGGTATTGAGCATCTTCTCATATGCTTACTTGCCCCCTGGAAATCTTTGGTGAGGTATCTCTTCAGATATTTTGCCTGTTTTTAGTTGGGTTGTTTTCTTATTGCTGAGTGTTAAGAGTTCTTTAGATATTTTGGATCCATACTCTTTATTATCTATGTGTATTGCAAATATTGATTCCTTTTCTGGGGCTTATCTTCTCAGTCTCTTAACAGTGTGTTTTGTGAAGGACAAGTTTTTAATTTTAAGGAAGTCTCACTTACCTTTTTTCTTTTTCTTTCATGGAACTTGTCATAGGTGTTGTATCTAAAACATCATTGCCAAACTCAAGGTCACCTGGATCATCGTCTCTGTTATCTGCTAGGAGTCTTGTTGTGTTTTAGTTAGACCTGTGGTCCATTTTGAATTAAGTTTTGTGAAAGATGTAAGGTCTGGGTCTAGATCTCCCCCATGGATGTCAAGTTGTTTCAGCACCATTTGTTGGAGAGATCTCCTCTCCCTGGGACTCCATTTGTGTGGATGCACTTCTGGTTTTCTCTTCTGTCCTGTTGATCTGTCTGCTCTCACCATTTCCATGCTGTTTTGATGGCTGTAGCTCTGTTCTGTCTTGGGGGAGGGGGTGTCTTGTTTTTCCAACTATTCTTTTGCCTCTGTATTGTATTGGTCATTCTGGGTCTTTTGCATTTCCATCTGAACACCAGAACTCACTTATTGGTAGCTAAAACAAAATAACTTTCTGAGATTTTGGTTGGAATTGCATTGATCAAGTTGGGATGAACTGACATCTTGACCTTATTGAGTTTTTCTGTCTCTTCCTCTGTTTAGATTTTTGGTTCCTCTCATCAGAATTTTATAGTTTTGGCATATTGATCAGGTACACATTTATTAGATTTACAACTAAACATTGCTCTTTTCTGGTGCAAATATAAGTGGGGTTGTGTTTTTAAGTTTCAATTGCTCATTGCTGGTGTGTGGGAAAGCATTAATTCTTGTATATTAACCTTGTATCCTGCAACCTTGCTGTTGGGGTTGCTTTTTAGTTCCAGAGTTCATTGTTCTCATCATGGTTGATTTTGGGGGGATTTCTACATAAACACTCATATCATCTGAGCAGAAAGACAGTTTTATTTCTTCCTTTCCAATCTGCATATAATTTTCACTTCCTTTCTTGTCTTATCACACTAGCTAGATCTTCCAGCACAATATTGGAAAGCAGTGGTAAGAGGAACGTGCTGGCCTTGTTCCTGATCCTAGCAGGAACGCTCTGAGTTTTTTCATCATTGAGCACAGAGTCCCCTATGATTCTAATTTACTGAGAGGGTTTTTTTTTTTTTCTGTAAGTAGGTGCTAGGTTTTGTCAAATGCTTTTTCTGTATCTACTGATATGATCATGCAATTTTTCTTCTTAAGCCTGTTGATGTGATTGATTATTTTACCTGATTATCGTGCTTGGAATAAATCCCACTTATCCATGTTGTATGATTATTTTTTATACATTGTAAGATTCGATTTACCAATATTTTGTTGAGAACTTACATCTATATTAATGAGCGGTATTGGGTTGTAATTTTCCTTTCCTGTAATGTCTTTGTCTGGTTTTCACGTTAATTCTGTTCTTGTAGAATGAGGTAGAAAGTTTCCTCTGCTTCTATTTGCTGGGAGACATTGTGGAGAATTGGTATTATTTCTTCCTCAATATCTGGTAGAATCTACCAGTGAACCTGTCTGGGCATGACACTTTCTGTTTTAGAAGGCTAATAATTATTGATTCGATTATTTACAAAGATACAGGCCTATTTGGATTGTCAATCTCATTTTGTTGAATTTTGTCCCATTTTGTCTCACTTTTCAATGTGTGTGGACATAGAATTGTTCCTAAAATTGCTGTACCCTCCTTTTAATGCTCTCAGGTATGTAGTAATGTCCCCCCTTTTATTTCTGATGTTAGAAATTTGTCTTTCTCTCCTTTCCCCCTCCTTGGTTAGTCTGTCTAGGAGATTATAGATTTTTATTGATTTTTTTTTCAAAGAACAAACTTTGTTTTCATTGACTTTATTACTTTCCTGCTTCAATTCCACTGATTTCTGTTCCTTTCTTATGTCTTCTCTTTGATTTGCTTTGGATTTGATTGATTCTTTATTTGGTAGCTACCCAAGGTGAAGAGTGTAGATTTTAGATCTTTTTTCCAAATGCACACTGCAGATTTTCCTCTAAGCATTGCTTTTACTGTTATCCCACAGATTTGGATGTTATATTTTAATTTTGTTCCATTTATTTTTCAGTTTCTCTGGAACCTTCTTTTTTGGCCCATGTGTTATTTAGAAGTGTGCTGTAATCGCCACACACTTTGAGATTTCGCCAGCTATCTTTCTGCTCTTGGTATTAGCTTTGTTCCGTTGTGATCTGGCAGCACACGATGTATGATTTGTATCTTTTATATTTGCTCAGGTGTGTTTTATGACCCAGGATGTGGTCTGTCTTATGGACTGTTTCATGTGAGCTTGAGAAGAATGAGTGTTGGGCTGTTATTTGGTGAAGTGTTCTATAAATGTCAGCTAAATCCAGTTAATCGATGGTACTGCTCAGCTCACCTGTGTCTACTGACTCTGCCAGCTCAATCTGTCAGTGACTGGTAGAGGGGTGTTGAAGTCTTCAACTATAAAAAAGTGTATTTGTGCTGGGCGTGGTGACACACGTCTGTAATCCCAGAGACTCCGGAGGCCAAGGCAGGAGGATCGCAAGTTCAAGGCCAGCCTCAGCAACTTAGCGAGGCCCTAAGCAACTTAGTGAGATCCTGTCTCAAAATAAAAAATAAAATAGGCTGGGGATGTGGCTCAGTGGTAAAGCACTACTGGGTTCAACCCCCAGTACCACTCATCCCCCTGTCCCCAATATGTATTTTTCTGTTTTTTATTGTGGCTCCATTAGATTTTATCTTATAGCACTTTTTATAATTCAGTAGACCTGTAAAGAACATCATCAGCTTCCTTAAATGTTTCTCTGCAGACTCTTTTATTCCATCTTTAATTAACCAATCCCCAGCTATTGGGTGTTTCTGGTTTCCATGATGATAAACAGCCTGTGGCTCCTTTCCTCTGTGGAGGAGGTGCTACAGAGACACCCAGCTGACCCAATGAGCAGGCACGTTTTCAGAGAAAAGTTCATGTTCTTCAAACTCAACCTGCATGTTCTGCTTCAGAAGGCCAGGTGGACCTGGCCATCTATGGCTGCTGTGAACGTCCAGGGCTGGACACCATGGCCAGAGCTGTGGATGGCTGATACTGTTTGAAAGTTTGAGAGTGATGGGAGATATTTCCAATCCTCTACTGTGTTCCCTAGGTCGACAGGGTAGAGTGGACATGTGACTTGTACCTGCGTTCTGGAACTCCATGGATATATCCCCACCCTGCATTCTGGGCATCTTGGGCTTCTTTCTCCAGTGCCAGATATTTGCAGTCAAGGACTCAAAGATGGCAAGATGGCCCCAGGCCCTGTGTGCAGAGGGATTTGTAAACACTGCTCTGAGCTGATGGCTCTGCTTCCTACAGCAGCCCAGGCTGGGACTGAGTTACTGCTGTTTAGAGAGGATTATTTGGAAACTTGCAGTCAACAGAGAAACAGAGTGAGCTTCACCCAAACAGTTGAAGAGACCAAATGCAAACTGGGGACACTGTGTCTGGGGCCTAGTGGCCCTCACTCAGGCGGGGACAGCCAGCAGGGGACAGCCAGAAGGAAACAGGCGACACCGTGGTGCCAGAGCTCCAGGGCTTGCCCAGGGCCTAGGGGCTTCCTTTCTCTAAATAACATTGACCAAAAGTCCAAACCAGTACTGATGGGAGATTCTTCCCAGGTGAGGGCGGCACAGAATCATAGCCGAGGAGATGGGTGGATGTTAGCTGTAGTGGCTTCCCTTTGTCTTCTTTGCAGTGTCATTTCCAAGTCAGAAAACACACCATTCTGCACAGTGGACAGGTCTTCTGTGCTCAGTGGAGTCCTTTTTTTTTTTTTAATGTTTTGTTCTCATCACTCACAATTTCCTTCTGTTTCATGTCAAATTTTTGCACCTTTTTTTGCTGTGTGTGTTTATGTTCTCTTTCTAAGTTAGCCAGGGTGTAAACACTTTCCTGGCTCTGACTTGTCTCCCCATTCCTAGAAAGATTTCAAAATTTTCAAAATAAAAAGCTTTCTTAAAAATAAAAACTCAGAGCCTGATATAGTGGTGCACACCTGTAATCCCAGTGGCTTAGGAGGCTGAGGCAGGAGGATCACGAGTTCAAAGCCAGCCTCAGCAACTTAGAGAGGCACTAAGCAACTCAGTAAGACCCTGTCTCTAAATAAAATACAAAATAGGGCTGGGGATGTAGCTCATTAGTCAAGTGCCCCTAATCCTCAGTGCCCCCACCCTGAATTAGTGAGGTCCCAAGCAACTCAGTGAGACCCTGTCTCAGAATAATTTTTTTTTAAAGGGCTGTGGATGTAGCTGAGTAGTAAAGTGCCCTGGGTTCAATCCCTAATCCAAAAAAAAAAAAAAAATATATATACACTCAGAAATGGAGATGCTGGGTTTATTTATTTATTAATTATTAACCAATCAATCAATCAATCAATTTATTAATAAAGCAATTCAGTTTGCTTTATTATTGGAGATGGTCCTGGCACATTCATTTTTTCTGCATTCACTGTCATGATGCTTTGATTTAAAAGTTTCAGAAATTTGTATTATTATTATATTATTGTTATTATTTTTTAACTTCTAGGGGGCATTTCTAAAATGCAGAAATATGGATTGTTGTGGTGGGAGGTATGTGGACTGTGCAATGGCCATCTCCCGATTCCATCTCTGTCCAGTGCATTTCCCACTGTGCCCCAGCCCTGTTGAGGTCAGGTGCTCAAGTCCAGATGTTGCTTTGATTGGCTGCCAGGTCCCCCTCCTCCGTCTCTTTGGGGCACCCAGCTCTCAGAACTGGCCAAACCTGTTTGCTTGAGCAGGCTTATTTGCAGGGTGGTAGTGTTTTCCTGTCAGCCTCCACCAGCTGCAGTTCCTGATGTATTAAGAATACAAACTGATAAAAGAATAAAGGAGCTATACCTGTGTGGGATTCTTGCCCTGGTGGCCACAGAGCATGCCTTTTGGAGTTGGAAGGGGTGGTCCTGAGACACATCTGGACACGGGAGGAGGGTTCAATCCCTGAGGGTGGTTTGCAAAGTGCTTCCCAAGCACCGTTACTCTTCTGGATGGGCCCAGGGGAGGCCTGTAACCAGCTGTCTTGCAGCAGGAGGCTCCTTAGGCAGCTCCCTGGGTCCCTCCAGGCAACTTCAGGAGTTGCACCAGATACGAGGGGGATGCCAAAAGGAAGCAGTGAGGTGACTCCTGCTCCTTGACATGATGCCACAAGCCACCCAGAGTGGAGGCTCACAGGCAAGCCCCAGAGAGAACCTGGGGGGAGGGATCAGGAACAGAGCGGGTGTCAGAGCCTGGGAGGGGCCTAAGTTCTTGGTTGGTGAGACCCTATTTTGTCAGACCTTCTATTTGGCTTAAATTAAAAAAAAAAAAATTATACAAAACCCTCCATTTTTAAATGCTGGGAGGTAACTTTGAAAGTAACACTAATGTTGGCCTGTTTAAAAAAAAACAAAAAAAAACACCAGCAAACCTGGAGAGGTACTGAGAACCTCATGTGTCACAGGCCTGAACCCCTTCCTCAGGAATCCTGGATCCCTCTCCCCAGGAGGCTCAATCCTGAGGACTTCACCAAGAGGGTTGTCAGACTTCAACAAATGGTCCAGTCTCGCTTCTGCAAGTTGTTGTAGAAAATAGAAAAGGAGAGAAAGCTTCCATCTCAGTGTCTCAAGCTAGTGTGATCTTGACCCCAGAGCTCCATAAAGATACAGAAGCAAAGAAAACCACAGGCCCATTTCACTATGAATATAGGTGGAAAAAAATCCTAAATAGCCAAGCAAATGCAACAGTGTGTTTAAAAGAAAACCACACTGTGATTAGGTAGGTTTATCCAGAACTTAGGGTGGTTGGACTTCAGATCGCTCCATCCCGTAGAGCACCTTATGGGGCTGGAAGAAACCATACGGTGTGCTGTGGTGTGGAAGAGAATCCCCCAAAGCTCAGCAAGTGTTTATCATAGAGATTTTTAGCAACTGAGAATGGAGGGAGCTCTCCTTTAGTGCAGGTCTCACACACAAGTCAGCAAACATCCCAGCAGAGGAGCTGTGCTCCATGCCCTTTAGAAGGCCATCTGTGGTTGCTCGCAGGGCTGACTTTCAGGAGGAAGAAAAAAAAAAAGGAATAAGAATTAGAAGAAATAGAGAAGACAAATAGCATCATCTTTGTGTAAGTCCACATGAAATGATAGAAGAACTCTCAAGTTTATTATGAGTGTTGAGCAGGATTCGTGCAATCCCAATTTATAGAAATCAGGGTTAGGAAGCTCAAGAGATCCATAGCTACAGGCAGTTTTTAATCTGTCAATAAGAAAATCAATTGCTCCTCCCCATCACAACGCAGGTATCAGACCCCTGTTAGAAAGAACAGCGGCATGGCAGCCCAGGGTCTAGGAGAGTGAGGGGAGGTAGAGGCAGGAGTGGGGAGCACTCAGGGGGCACCAAGCTGCCATCACTGGAAGTAGGTTTGTTTAGGAAAGGTTATGGGGTGGGGAGCTGAGGAGACAGTTTCAGACCTGCCTGAGGACATGAGATACCTGAATGAAAGGAGGTCTTGCTGGAGTGAGACCATGCCACTGTATTGTTTTTCCCCCAATTAATTTGTAGGTTCAGAGCAGTCCTGGTTGGAATGGCAGCTGGATTATGGGAGGCAGTAAACACAATCTAGAATATAAAGGAGGTAGCTCAGTCATCTTTGAAACAGAAGAGGACTCATTCTACCAGAAAGCACACGAGGAGGCCATGTCCTCCATGGAGCAGGGGGTGGGTGCAGAAAGAGACAATGGGACCATGACATGGGACGGGGTTTTAGCTTCTTTTGCTGCTGTGACTAAAAGGACCCAACCAGAACAACTGTAGGGGAGGAAAAGTTTATTTAAGGGCTCACAGTTTCAGAGGTCTCAACCCATAGCCACAGAATCCACTCCTCAGGGCTCAAGGTGAGGCTGAACATCGTGGCAGAGGGAAGCAGCTCACATGGTGATCAGAAAACAGATTCCACTTGCCAGATACAAAATATATATCCCATAGCCACGCCCCCAATGAACCACCTCCTCCAGCCACACCCTACCTGCTCCCATTTATCATTCAATTAATCCCATCAGGGATTATTTCACTGATTAGGTTAAGCTTCTAATGCAATCTCCTCCAAACCTTCTTGCATTTTCTCATATGTGAGTTTCTGGGAGACAGCACATCTAAACCATAACAGAGACCTGAAAGAACATGTGGTAGCTTAATGCTTTACAAATGTGAGAAGCCATTCAAGGCAGTAGCTGGAGCAAGGACTTTGGAGCCAGATTGCTTGGTTTTGAATCCACCTACTACCACTTAGTAGCTGTGGACTCTCACACAAGTTCCTTAGCCTCTCTGTGCCTCAGTTGCCTTCTTACCCACAAAAGAGGAAAATGGGAGCAATGATAATAAATGTTACAGGTTGTTGTGAGAATTAAATGAGCAACTATACAGGAAACCATGTATCAGTTTTCTAGTGCTGCTGTAACAGAATACCACAAACTTGGTGGTATAGTTCTGGAGGCTGGAAGACTGAGATCAAAGTATGGGCCGGTTTGACCCTCCTGAGGGTTGTAAGGGAGGCTTTGTTCCTGGCCTCTGCCCTCAACTCAGTGATGGCCATCTTCTCCTGTGCTTATTCACAAGACCGTCTCCCTATGTGTGTATCCCCATTGTAACAACATGGGACATATTGAATTAGGTTCCTTCTCCTCCAGTATGACCTTGTTTAATTAATGACACCCGTAGGGATTGTGTTTCTAAGTTAGGTCCCATTCTGAGGTCCTGGGGGGTTAGAACTCCAGAATGGGCCCCTGGATACTGTGTTGTGTGTGCAGTAGTGATGGATTGATGAGTAACCTGCCAGGGAAATTGACTGTCTAGGAACAGACAGGACTGGACCCCTATGGGATTGACTAAAGACCAAAAATGGATGTGGAAATGGTGTATTTAGCAGAAGGTAATTGCTATGGGCTGAATTGTGCCCTTCCCCCAATTCCATATGTTGAAGCCCTGACCCCCAATGTGACATTTGGAGATGAAACCTTTTGGAGGTCATGAGGATGGGGCCCTTTGACAGGGTTAGTGGCCATATAAGGGGATATAGGGACCAGAGCTGCTTCTGCCATGCAAAGACACAGTGACAAGGTGGCATTGCAGGTCCTCATGGAACGAACCTGCTGGCAATTCTACTTCCTTCTGGCTCCCAGGATGGTGAGAAACAAATGTCCTGTTTAAGCTGCCTGATCCATGGTGCTTTGTCATAGCGGCCCAAGCTGAATAACACAGAAATAAAGGCTTGCATTTGGTGACGTGGTTGTTGGAAGCAGTTTCTTAAGCCTACAGTGGACAAACGGATGAAAGAAATCTGCTTGACCAAGGGGCACATGCAAACATTGACAGGAAGCTAATTGCAAAAAAAAAATATTTGCAAAATCTAAAATGGACAAGTATTCCTATAAATTGTCAGGAAAAAAAAAGACACCAACCTGCTGTCAAGATGGGCAGACAGTGAGAACAGGAGAGGAAGCGTGCCAAAGAAACAGACCCTCAGAGAGAAGCCCAGACATAGAGCTAAGAAGCACACAGTAAATGGAACTCACATTGCAGCTCATGTGTGTTGCCTTGACCCAGGCAGACCCAAGATGCATCGTGCTTCCTGAGGCCTGCAGCACAAAACTCTTTATGGGATCAAGATCTGTCTTAAGAGAAAACAAACAGACAAAAGCAGATACTACAAACGTCTTAGCTCAGGTGGACTGGGAGTGGAGGGGAATAACTATATAAATAAAACAAGAACAGTCAGTGAGCATTGGGAGCGGAGGGCTACATGTTTGCACCCAAGGTTTAAGAAAGGATGCTGGAGGTGGGGTGTGGTCAGATGGACAGTCTGTGCTGTTGGAACAGTGGAGACCTACCCCTAGGGCTCCACTGTGTGCTGAGCAAATGGGTATGTATGCAGGAGGATGGGTCTGTGGATATGGTTCCTGCCTTCTGCCTCTCTTGCTCTTGTGTACCTTTGCTCCCATCTACAGAGATCTGTGGTCAATGGAGTGTTCTGTCCAGGCAGCCTCTGACCTTTGGGGGGGCCCTCAGAACATCTCTAGAGAGGCCTCATCTTGCTATGAGAGTGGGGGGCTGTTTCCAGTGCAGGGGGGCAGGGAGGCAGGATCCTCATGGTGGACCCACTGCACCATAGGGCCTAGAGTCCTACCCGGCATGGTCCCTGGTACATTCTGGGGCCCTCAATGATGGCCGTAGCATAGGTTTCAGAGCCTGCTACCCTGGCCCAGGCTTGCTGCACCGTCACTGCCTTCTGAGCCTCCATCTCCCCATCTGTAGGGTGGGAAAAATAAGGGGCCCTAGTTGTGAAGGTGAGTGCAGGAATGTTGGTGAGGTTTGCTCCTGGGTGGAGGGTGCTGGGTGCAGCCCAGGACTGGGGTCAGTTGCTGGTGCTCTAATACAGAGTTGCTTCACGAAGTAGGGGCTTTTTCCAAAACCAGGAGTCCTAGCTTGTGTCACCCCATCCTGGAGTTGTCCAGGGAGGCAGATCAGTTCTGTTTTGGATATACTGTTGTGTGTTTTATTCATGGAAAGTGACACTAAAGGTTGACAGCATGTAGCCTGACAGTGGCCTAGGATTTGCTTTCTGTGGATCTCTGGAGGTACTGAACCTGTGTCTGTCTGTCCTGGCTGGGTGTGGAGGGCACAGTTGGCAGGAATGGCTCTCTCCCTGTGTGCTCAGGACCCTCTGTCCTGCCCCAATGACAGGAGGATCACAGTCACGTTACCTGGGCCATGCATGTGTCCACTGACTTGGTCACTAGCCTCATACTATACCACTGCCATACCTGCCCAAGGGTTTGGGGGAGGATTGTTGGGAGGGGGTTTCTGGAAACATATCCTTAGCTGAGGATTCCTGTGTGAGTACTTGCTGAGACCCAGGATCCCTTTCTGTTCAGGAAGAAGTATGTGACCATTGCCAAGAGAAGGGGACTTGGTTGCCACATCTTAGCATGTGATCCTCCTGCAGGGCCCTTACTAGGGAACCCCGAGCCTCCTCGGCACGTATTGGAAGCATGTTAAGCTTTTAAAGGTCAAAAAGCTTTGCCAAATTGCTCACTTGCAGCAACTTAGAGGAGAGGCCGTGAAGTTTAGCATATGTAGTTTCTAGAGGTGTGTTTGGCACATTGGACAGTTTGAAAGTATGTCTGGCTGTGAATAAGCTGCTGGTTTCTATCCCATATGCATCCAAGTGCATTATGGGGTTGGAGTCTGCACCACACTCCGATAAGCATGTTTTAACATTTTAAAGTCTGGATTTTGCCTTTTCTGGATGCTTTCAAAATGTTAAGGGCCCCCCAAGTCTACCCTCAGTAGTAGTTGTAGAATTTCCCAATGAGGAATTGCATCATTTAAAAAACATAGATACATAAATTAACTACAGATCATAGAAAATACACATGAAGTACACACAATCAAACAAGGAGAAAGAAAGGACACATTAGGATAACAGTTCCATCCCCCCCACTCCCACACCTGAAAATTGCTGTCACTGAGACTGTACCAAATTTGGTTTTGTTTTTTTTTTTTCAAATTGCACTGATTTTCTGACCATTCCCCCACCACCACACACACACACAGTATCTTTTCACTGGTAAACATCTTTCTTCTTTATCATGTGTATCCATATCCCTATTTTAAATGACCACACACTATCATATTATTTAGAAGTACTATGATTAATTTGACAAATCCTTAATTATACATTTTTGGGGGAGTTTTGTTTAATGTAAACAGTGCTTTGGTGAATATCATTGTACATTTGTCTTTTCATATTCCTTCAATTATTTTTTAAAAATAAGTTTCTGCTGGTCATGGTGGTGCATGCCTGTAATCCCAGTGCTCCGGAGGCTGGGGTTGGAGGAACCCAAGTTCAAAGCCAGCCTCAGGTATTTAACTAGGCCCTAAGCAACGTAGGCCCTGTCTCAAAAATAGAAAGGGTTGGGATGTGGCTCAAGGGTTAAACACCCTGGGTTCAATCCTCAGTACCCAAAACAAACAAATAAATAAACCAAAATGAGTTCCTAAATGTGGAGCTGATAATTGAAAGGTCGGTAGCACGGAAACCTTTGTTGTTTGCTACAAATATTCATAGAAATGGTATTTGTAGACATTTAGCCTTCAATTAATTTCCCATTCCTCACTCTTCCCTTCCCACCCACTCACCCAACCACTCATCCACTCATTTATCTACCCATCCACCTACCTACCCATCCATCCATCCTCCCACTCATCCATTTACTCACCCATCTGTCCACCCATTTATTCATCCAATCATCCATTCATCTATCCATGCATCCACACTTCCTTTCCCTCCCTCCCTCCCTCCCTCCCTCCCTCCCTCCCTCCCTTCCTTCCTTCCTTCCTCCCTCCCTTCCTTCCTTCCTTCCTTCCTTCCTTCCTTCCTTCCATCATACTGCACTGCATACCTGCAGTGAGTTGGTCCTAGGGCTGAAGATGGCAGACTGCAGTGACATGTGGTCTTCATTCTGCAAACTCAGAATTAGGAGGCAGAAGTCCTGAGGGTGAGAAGCACCAGAACTGAGGTGCTACAGGCAGGGGAGGCACAGATGGAGAGTGGCTTGGGCGAAGACTTCCAGCAGCTTGTGGTCTCTGGGCTGTGGGTCAGGTGAGAGTTGGAATCTGGTCACAGTGGATTCATTTGTGTCCAGGCCAGGGTATGGACAGGACCCAAGATAGTCAGATCTCTGGACAACATCCTGATCCAGCACCATGGGCCAGCCCTGGCCTTGCTAGCTTGGGCTCCTTTCTGGTCACTTGCCTGAAAAGAACTGGGGTGTCCACCCAAACACTCATGTCCTTAGCCTCCCAGCTCCCAGAAAACAGTCCAGGGTACTGAGGGAGAGTGTGAGAGAAAATTGGAGAGAGACAGAGAAATGGAAGAAGAAGGAAGAGGAGCCTGCTCTGTTTGCAGAACATGCAGAACACTACACTCAGGTATTCGGTGGTTTTAAAGAAATGCAGCTTAAAACACCCAGGGGAGGCCAGGCATTAGGGAGGGTGGCAGAGTAGGAACACAGGCTTAATGCTGACGGGAGGGTTGAAGACAGCCTTACCTCTTTCCAGATGCTCAACTTGAACAAAGTGTCCCGTTTCCTTGTCTAAAGGACAGAGCTTATTGTACTTCTGACCTATTGAGATGGGTAGAGAGAATAGGGATGAATGAAGGGTTCTTGGGACAGTGCCCAGCCTGACCCTAGGTGCCCACTAGAGGTGATAGCTGCTATTTTTCTCTCCCATGGAGTCTGGGCACAGGGCTTTCTGCATCCCCGGAACCCAGCATACCTCTAAGGCTTAAGTGAGAAGCCAGTTCCTCTTGGCAGGGGTGAGGGCCCAAATGTGAGGGGGTTTAAAATCTGTGCCAGTGGCTTTGGTAAGACCTTCCAGAGGTATCTTCTGGATCAGGATAGAAAATTGTTTTTTCTTTTTATGGACAGAGGAGTCCAATGCCTTTTAATGCCATTAGCGCTGAGAGAGGGGAAGGGATTGGGTTTTGTCTGAAAGGATACAGACACTGGAAAAGGAGGCCCAGCCTTTGGGCGGAGAGAGTGGGCAGAGTTGACCTGAGCTCAAGTCCACAGCCTCAGGCCTTCATCCATTGTGAGCCAGAGAATAACAAAGTCTCTTCTGAAGGGAAACCAGGCTCCCAGGGCCGGGCTCTCCCTGCCTCCCTGTTCAAAGTCAAAATTCGTGGCTTCTTCATCTACCCAGGATGCAGTTCAGGGGCACCTGTGTCGTCATTCAGAGGTGACTGAATGCCACCTGGCAGACCCACCTGGGTGTGCAGAAAAGTCTGCTGGGATTGATACCAAGGACCAAGTCTCCCAGTCTGGAGATCTAAATCCCCCAGAAAAAGGTTTTAGCCCACACCAGCCTTGGCCCAGGCCCAGATGGCGGCACAGCAGAGTGCAAACCCTGTATCCTGGGGGGATGCTGTTGGACTTTTTTGATCCCCCCACCCCCAATCCTGGGGAGCTCTGGGATATGTATTGTGGCCCAGTTTGTGACTGCAGACATGTGGATGTGGGCAGGGATGGATGCACAGGCGATACTGGGTGGTTCAAGGACAGTGCCAGAATTGTACATTTTCACCTGGATGACCTTCAGAAAACCGGTCAAGAGGGAGAACAAAATTGCCAAAGTTACTTTGATAAAGATCAAATAATAATGGCCTTTTTCATGGATGCACATGTGTGATGTGACAATTCAGAGCAGGCTTGGGGTGGTAGCAACTCCCACCATGCCCTGGGGTCTTTGAGGCCTGATAGCTTTGCAGAGGAGAGAGGTCTACAGGAGGTGTGGGACAAAGAGGACACTAGCCCAAGCCAATTGGAGGGTATGCAGTGTCTGTTTGATTATTTATGGCATTTAAAAAATATTCTACCACTGTGAGTTGAGATTTTTGTTTTAAATGAGGGAGGAATTGGAAAATCATTTCTCAAAGATCTGTTCCTTCCGAGAGTCCTTATTCTGTGGTTTTAAAGAAATGCAGCTTTAAAAAACCAGGGCTGAGATGACTGCGGCAGATGCACCAGGGATGCAGTGGCCAGGATACACCCGCCAGGGAACGGATGCCTGGGGCAGCTGTGACCTCCCTACAGCCCCTGTGGGGCGCTGCCCTGCTTCTCCCAGAGAAGGCAGGAAACAAAACTGGGTTGTTACCCAAGTTAGGAACAAAAACTCAAAAGAAGCATTTCTTAAATAGACAGAAAACAGCCACTATTTTAAGAATTACTTATTTATATTCTCTGGACCCTGGAAATGGGAGGCTACAGTACTGTTTGGGTCTTTAATCTTGCATTTGCTTCCCAGGCAGCTCTGTACATTCTGGAGCCAGTGAGCACCCAGGTCCTCTGCCACTTACCAGTCCTGCAGAGGCCTCCAAGAATCTCCTTTAAGAACAGTCAAGGAAGCCACTCTTGAAGTTTCAGAGTGATGTGCGTCCTTTCTGGGGTCTCTGACACGCTGTCCCTTGCCGTGTTGTTTCCATAGATTCTATTTTGGGGAGCCAAGCATTCCAGGGGTGGTTATTGCATTTCAAGGGAGCAGTGCTGATGTCTCTGACCATGTTCTGGTGACAGTCTTGGTTAGATGGAGGGGCCAGGAATAGGTACAGCTCTCTGTCCCAGCCAACCACTTCGTCCCCACTTCCCCAGCATCTCTGCCAGCTCGGGGATGTGCCAGCTCCTCTGCACTTCCCTTGGCATCCTGTTCAAATGGCCCATGTCACCTCTAAATTTAGAATTAGATGGCCAGGCTGCCGGGTTGGCATAGCCCATGCCCTAGCGCCACTGGCTCGTGGGGTCAGTGTGTGGAAGATGATCTGTGTTCCCAGCACAGAGGCACTGAACTCACATCTCATTTCCATATTCAGAGTCCAGAATTCCTCTTGGATTAGAAGTGTCTTCCCAGAAAGAAAGGAAAAAAAAAAGGAGATTGATGGCTGTGTTCCAGTGGAATTATGTTCACAATCTATAGTGACTTTTGTTCTTTAAGCAGATCCAAAGGACAGGGTATAATGAAATCCCATTTTTGTAAGGAGCCAGAGAGTGAGCTGCATCTGTGCTGAATGGACCCGGAGGGTGGGATACCAGGGCCCATGGTGGAGATCTCTGGACCATGGAACTGTGGTGGGCTTTAAGCCTTGCTCCTCTACTTATGAGGATTTTCTCATTTTCCCTGATGACTTTGATTTCAAGAAGGCTGTGTTCTGGCAAGTGGAAGCAGGAGTTTATGCATCAAGAGAGGCAGGTATAACTCATGGTGCCACCTGCAGCCCCCAATCAGTGTTGCTTTGTTTTTCAGTGACATCTTTGATGCCATGTTCCCTGTCACTCACATCGCCGGGGAGACAGTCATACAGCAAGGTATGTTCTGCCACCTCAGAGCCTTGGCCCCCAGGAGATGTGAACTTGAAACATATTAGCATGAACCACTCATTGTTTGTCTTTGAGAAAATTTACTGGTGAAACCTGAGAAACTAGCAAAACTCTAGTTGACCTGATAAATTTCCATAATCTACTTGTCATTAAATACATTGGATGAGGCTGGGTGTGGTGGCACACACCTGTAGTCCCAGCAGCTCAGGAGGCTGAGGCAGGAGGATTGCAAGTCTAAAGTCAGCCTCAGAAGCTTAGTGAAGCCCTAAGCAACTTAGCAAGACCCTGTCTCAAAATAAAAAATAAAAAGTTTGGGGATGCGGTTCAGTGGTAAAACACCCTTGGGTTCAATCCCCAGTGTATACCCCCCCACACACACGTGTATGTATATTAGAGATCTTCAGATGTTTCCATATGTAATATGTATATTTTGTCTTGTATGAATCTTTTAGAGAGCCCACACATTCCAATAACTGAATGTATCCATATATATATACACATACATACATACAGAGAGAGAGAGAGAGAGAGAGAGAGAATGTGTGTATGTGTGTGGGTGGGTAGGCTGTGACTCATTGGCAGAGGGTTTACCTAGAATGTAAGAGGCCCTGGTTTCATCTGACCCGGATGAGACTCAGGATATTGCTGGCCCCTCCGAACAATGTAGGCACAGTTTCAAGAGAAACAGAAACACTCTAACTCATGTGTCCCAACTTGGCCTCACGCACCTCTCCTCTCTTTGTTGCAGGGAATGAAGGAGATAATTTCTACGTAATTGACCAAGGGGAAGTAGATGTGAGTATTGATTACTATTTTTGGAAAACAGGCTTCTTCCCATGTCTGGTTTGAAGACTTCACATTGTTCATCATTGGGTTGCAAGCATAGGTCTGAAGCATTTCTCTAAGTGATGTCATCCTAATGTTTTGTTTATTTATTTGTTCCTAGTGCTAGGAATCAAACCAGGCCCTGCAAATGTGAGGCAAGTGCTCTACCACTGAGCTGTGCACCAGCTCTGTTTCTAATGTTTCAATCAATAAAAACAACACATTTCATTTAAAAGGTAGTGTAGGAATACCCCATCGCAGCACAGTGGATGATGGAGCTGTGGGCAATACCAGTGGCAGCCATGGCCCTGGGCTGTCCACTTGGCAGAGGGCCAGAGCATGGAGGGCAGGTACATGCTGTTCTGCTTGACTTAGAGCTACCTCTAAATCAGTAGCTTGTGAACAGGCCAGTCTTACATCCACTGCCATTTGCCACAGTGGGTGGGGAGTCACAGGCTCGCAGTACCAACCCCCGTGGGGTGACAGTGACTTCGTGACAGCATATCGCCATTCAGAAGCGGAGCTGCACCATGCTTATGGAGAGTTTTCCCCACCTTCAATATTCCAAGAACCAAGAGCCACACTTAAAAGGAGCGGCCATCACTGCTATGCAAGAAGTGTCCCCTGCTCTGGAGATCCCACCTTGGCCCTTGGTCCAGCCTCCCCCACCTTCCTGCCTCCTTCCTCCTTGGCCACCCCATCTGAGCCCAGGTGCCCTGGCTTAGAAGACCGTGGAGTCCCTTTGCTGGGCTCCTTGCTCTGCAGGCTGCTCTGCCCTCCTCTGAGCTAAAGGCCTGTCTTTTCCCAAACCCGCCATAAGTCTGTTTCTCTTTGGATCAGGCTGGGGCCCTGATGCGATTCACAGGGTGGGGCCTGAGTGAGTCCCCCTGGAGCCCGCCTGGCACTGTGCTGTCCCTCTGCCAAGACCTCTGACTCCCCTAGGCAGGGTCACTGTGAGTGCCCACTTCTCCTTTTGGTGTCCTTTTAAATGTTACTTCCTCAGCTTGGGCGTCAGCAGACACATCCAATTTCTCACCCTGTAGGCGCCCTTCCTTCATAATTCAGTTTGTGTTTTGTAGTTTTTTTAAAAAGTAGTTTTTTTAAACAAGTTGTTTCCACTACAGCCAGGAAGCAGTCTGAAGGTAGAGACTGAGTCTGTCCCACATTTTGGAGATCCTGAGTCCTTAGACACCTCTGCTTCCCAGGCCAGCTACCAAGTCCCTTCTGGACTGGGGTGCAGCTCAGCTGTGCCTGCCCCCACCAGATTGTGCCACCATCCGCAGAGGACCCACCTTGCCCCTAGGTAGCCCCTGTAGCTGTGCAGTCATGCCATGCCCCGCTGCCCCAGGCAGAATAAGCTATTTCAGGGCCTGGCCCCTGGCCCCCCAGCCTCTGTCCAGTCTAGGCTATTTTGGGGAAGGGCACTTAGTCACTTATTTCCCCAGCGCCCATCTGTGTCCACTCGCTGCCGTGTTTCTGGGAACCAAGCGGGCGTACCCGCTTCCGGAGTTGGCAGCACAGGAAGTGACTCACCTCCAAAGCCCTGCCGGGGGCTCAGGCTGAGTCCCCTCGAAGATTTCTTTGTCATGAGCCCTGGAGCTTTGTCTTGAGCTGAGTCTGGCAGCTCTGTCCTAACCAGGTCTCTGTGGGAGCCTTTGTGTCTTGGGGATCCTGTCTCCCCCAGAGAAGGAAACTGAGACAGGAGCTAAAGGTCTCTGGTTGCTAAGCTGTGGAGGATGTGCAGGGAGGAGGAGGAGGAGGAGAAGAAGGTGACCGACCTGTGGCCACAGGCACCTCCTGCTGCCTCCTTCAGGGTTAGCAGAGGAGATGGGAGCATGGGGCTGCTCTGCCTACCTCACCTTGCCTTGGCCTATCCCAGGGGTGGCGTGTGTTCCTGGCATGGGGTATGGGTCCTGTCCAAACCCAGGCCTTGTGGTGGGGTGGCACAGGCCAGGAGTGAGCTCAGACTCCAGTTCTGGGTGGGGCAGGTCTGAAGGTGCCTGTGGCTCTGCTGCCTGGTCCATGATGCTGAGGAGCAGAGGGCAGAGTGTGTGTGTTGGGGGGGGGGGGCTTGCTCCTAGTTTCTCCCAGCTGCCCTCCCAGTTCCTAATCTCACACTGTTCTCATCTCCTGGCCCCCCAAACATCCCCACTCTTCCCCTCCATTCTGCCTAAATGTGTGCTGGCACTGGCCTGTGAATGCTCCTGGGGAAGGAGGACAGCCCTGCCCAAGGGGTGGGGGTGGTTGACAACCAATAGGAAGTTAGTAAACAGTGTCTCACCTCAGGACCGCAGCCTTCTGGTGCCCTCTTCTTCCTTTGTGTCTTCCACACTCCTGTGTCTCCCCCAAGACCCCCCCCCCAGGCCTGCTCCTCTGCCTGCTGTGGGGGTAGATGCCACCCTGAGCAGGTGACCGAGGACAGATCCTCCTTGCCTCCAGGAGCCCCTCAAGAGTCCCAGCCTCGACTCATAGTCTTCTTCCCTCCCGTGGAATGCTCTTCCCTGTCCGTATTCCCTGAGGTCCTGTGAATCTCCCAGCTCCACCCAAGAACGCCTTCAATTTGGGAAGAACAGAGGGATTGAGATGACCCCAGGGAATCCTGAACTGTGTATTTTTGTTTCTCCTAAGAGAATGGGTGTGGGAGACAGAGTTCCTTCATGGAGCCTGAAGGGCCTCACTGGGGAGTCCCAGGAGATGCTTCTTCCAATACGCATCTAAAGGAAGTTGGTGGGCGGGTCCGAGCAGTGAGTGGGTTTTGCAGGAGGGTTTGGGCTCCATCCTTCCCTGTTCAGGCTGCCTCATCTCTGTACTACTCACAGGGACATTAACAGAGACCAAAGTCCCTGCGTAGAGCCCTCCATCTCCTCCATTCCGTCACCTCCCACCCTTCTGGGCAGCCCCACCCACACCTGCCTCCCACACGGGTGCCACCATCAGCCCCATACCTGTGGTGGCCCAAGCTTGTCCTGGTCCTGAATGCAGTGATCACCCTCCTTCCACATGTCAGGCCCATTGAAGGTGCCCAGGGAGGCAGGAGGTGGGAGGATGCTAGCCTGTCTTGTCACCTGTGGCCCACAGGCTGTGACTGCCCATTAGCAACTGCTGGTGCACAGTTTCCCAGTTGGCTTAGCTGGTTGGCTATGGGAGAGCACCCAGGAGGCTCAGGGTTCCCCGTGTGCTTAGCCCCAGCCACACGGCCATGTGCAGAAACCCTTATCTGCCCCACATCCGTTGGACTCACACTCCTTCCTCTTCTCATTGCAAACAATGATGTGCTATGCCATCGACCAGACCTGACCCTCTGCCCTGATTCCCTTGAGCATCAAGTGTGGGGTGGCAGGGGACTGACATGGCCCCACCTTTGTCTGAGCCCTCCCTTTGAAGCAGAGTCTGAGTCTTCTTGAACCTGAGGCTCATCCCAGCAGGACCCCTCCCAACCACAGAGGGGCTGCCACAGGGTCCAGGCCCCTGGCATCATGCCACGGGGTTGGGAGATTTCCACCCTTTCAGCCAGGTCTCATCCTGGCTGCCCTGTGATCCTGGTGGGCAGTGCTGCACCTGGCTCCCCACCAGCCCAGGACATGTGGAAACAATTTCGTGAAGGAAGAGGTGAGGTCATTCCATATAACTGGAATTCCCCAAGTACAATATCTGGCAGATCCAGGCTCTCTGTCCCCCATCTACACCCGCTCCCTGCTCCAGGCTCAGGTACAAAGGTAGCAAGCACTAAGGCCCTTGCTGGACCCCTGCTTACCAGGGCCAGATGTCTGGGTGCCCCTGGTGGTTGTCTGGTTCTTGGGCAGCCTCAAATTTGGGACATCCAGGGTGCTGATAGCTCAAGGCTGTGACCTGGTGGCTGTAGTGGAAGGGAGCACCAGCCTTCCTGCCCCACCAGGGCTGTATGTGAGTGCCCGGCACCTTCATCAACCTTAGAGTTTCCATCCACAATAGGGTGGGTGGCAGGGAGTGCCCTGTGGGGCCAGGGCAGAACTGCACGGAGGGAGCTGTTTGGTAGGGAGCACTGGCACTCTGGGAAACACCCAGGGCACGGGCAAAAGCCACATTTAAAGGAATCAAAAGATGCTCAGTAAAGCATCTGGAATGAATGGATGGTGTGTGGGGCAGCTGGGCTGAGTTATGGAGCATATGTTATGATGATTAGTGTTATTACCACTCTGAAGGAGCCCAGCCCGGTCACCAGCCCACTTCTGAGACCTGTGCTGCCTTCTGTTTGCTGGTTTCTGTAAACTGCCTCCAGGGCACTGGAACTGACCTCTGCAGGGCACAGCCTGCAGGTTCAGGGTGCCCAGGGGTTGTGTATGCCTCTAACATCCTAAAGGATGGATACTGGGACACTGCAGGTGTCCTGATACTGACACTGGTCTTATAGGGATGGGGACATCACCAGCATCAATCCCCAGGCTGGAAGCAGCCTCCCCCAGGACTCCAAAGAGGCTGGGCAGGGGGTCCTGGGCACTCTCACATAGTGGATGCTTCCCTCTGACCAGTGGCACTCCAGGGTGACCAGGCGACTGAACGTAAGAGGCACGAGCTTTAAATGATGGTTTTCCAGAGACTCTGAGAAAGTCTGCCACGGTGGGTGTGTTGCCAAGAGCCTGTAATCCATTTCTCTAAGTATAAAAATATCTTCCAATTTATTTTATTCATGGAACATAGCATTTCTACTTAAAAGGACGCTCAGCTGCCAGTTGTACGGGCTCAGGAGTGTGATTCCATTTCCAGCCCCGTGAGACGGGGTTTCCATCCGCATTGTTTGGGGACTCCCTGCTCTGCACACCCATCCAGGTGCACCTTGGACCTGCTGCCTGCAGGGTCCTGGGGAAGAGCTGATTCCAGCTTGGAGGCAGGACTGAGCACTCCCTGGCAGCCCAGCATCCCCCCGACGGCTTGCTCCATCTGGCCCCACAACTGGTGCGAGTTATTATCCAGTGTTTGCCCATGTGGTTACATTGGTAAAATATACTCAACCTTCACTGCTGGAATCACGAAGTGAACTGTGTAGCCATCTCCATCCTGGTCTGCAGAGTTTCCCTCCTCCCATGGAGGAGCTCTGTCCCTATTGCACACCAACGCCCCTCCCCTCCAGGCCCACGGCACCCACCATTCTGCTTTCTGTCTCTGGGAATCCAACTCCTCTTGGGTCTCAAACCAATGGAATCCCACAGCGTTGGTGTGTCCTGTTTATTTCACTGAGCATCACGTGTTCATGCTGTAGCATGTGTCTGAGTGTCCTTCCCACTCAAGGCAGAGTCGCATCCATTGTATGCACACACCTGTCACCATGGAGAGCACTGGGCCGCTTCCATCTTTGGCTGCTGTGAACTGGCCGCTTTGGACCTGGATGTGCAGACATCTCTGGGACACCCTGGTTTCAGCACGTTCTGTTTTGATTAGTGATTTATCAAGGGCTACGCAGCCCATCACCCAAAGTTGTGGAGATTTCTTATGGAGTTTGGAGCTTTCCAAGTGTATGTCACCCATGAAGCATATCCAGGGATCCAGAATTTCTTTTTGGTGCCCTTTTGGCCCTGCCTGAAGTCACAGGCTGTTGGATACAGCCTGGCAATGACTGTGCCTGGAGTTGGGGGTGGTAGACCCTGAGATTTCCCAAGTGCAGCAGTGTTCACATGGGACAGGTGACTTGGGCATGCTGGGCTCTGGCAAACCTTACACAGCTCTGTTCCAAGGAGCAACAGCGTGAATTGGGGCTCAAGGTTGGCCAGGGAGTCAGTGGAAAACTCTAGATTCAGGGTCTTGACAAAATCCTGCCTTCTGGGGCCCTTAGTCTGTGTGTGGTCACAAGGGAGGGGAGGTGGGGGCCATGGCTTGGATTTGGGATTTGGGATCCATGGGGGATCGTCGACAGATGTCCAGCCACCCAGAGGAGTAAAAACAACCCGTGAAGCTGTCCTACATGGTCCAGCTGTACAGACAGAAACCCTAGGATGGATGAGCCCCCAGTGAAGGCCAATCAAGTTCAGCACCTGGCATCTTGGACTGAAGAGGATCAAGGTGGTGGGCCAGGTTTGCTGTGGTGAGAAATGTGGCTGAGGAAGCAGGAGGGCAGTGGGCTGTGTGGGCCTTAGGGTAGGGAGGGAGCTGGCTCACCTGGACACAGGTGCCCTGTCCCTACTCTCTGCGGGCCTGAGGGAGGTCAGGAACAGAGTTTTGTCCTCACCACTCCATGAAGTAGGACAATAGCTTGACAGCACCCTTAAGTCATGTTGCAAGGCCAGGAGACCTGAGGCCACAGGTTGCCTTCACCTTTTAGGTGACAGCTCAGGCCAGTGTTCTGGCCTCTGTTCTCTCTCAGTGCTTCTCTGTGGAGTGCTTTTCTGTGGAGTCAAGTCTGACCTGAAATACCTGGGGAACCCGAGCAGCCCCTACCCTGGGCCGGGCACCTAGAGCTCCTATAGCCCAGTGTGCCTGGGGATGGGGAGGTGCGCCCGGCCAGGCAGGCCACACTTGCTCCACCCGGACTAGGCTTGGAGTTGGAAATGGACAGAAATCCAGTGCTGCCTCATGACCCTGATGCTCGGGCACCGCGGCTGGTCAGCTGATGGATGTCCTCTCTCTACTTCTGGCCCCACTGCAGTCTGTACGGGCTGTGTGTGGGGTTCTCCCTGTCTGCAGGAAAGTTGCTAGCCCACTAGAGCCTCACTCAGGGATCTAGTAGGGATCGTGGCTCTGTATTCTGACTGTCCACGGATGCAGGTGCTGCTGGCCCACAGGCTGCAGGCTGTGTAGCCTTCTGGATGCCCCCTGGCCACTCTCTGCTTGGCTCCCAGGGAGCTCTGTGGACAGGATAGAGTCTCCTGGGGGAGCTCATAGTCTCTGTTGTTTCCTGTTAGGATTCCCACCCAAGCCCTTCCTTTCTCTGGTGCTAAGGGGTGGCTACTCACATGCCCTGCCCCATCAACATCTCCCCCTGTGTTGCTGCATCCAGGGTCTTCCATGTCCAGTCCTGCCTCTGGGCCTTGGCACACCTGTCCCTCTGCTTTGAATTCTCTGTACAAATCTTTGCAGGTCTGAGCCCTTGCTATTCAGAACTTGGCTCAAATCTGCCTCCGTGGGGACTGCAAGCAGTCCCTGGCACAGCCCCTTCTCCAAGACATTGTTTCCCAGTTTCTTTGTGGCTCTTCCATGTTCTACAATGCATACGTGTTTGTATGGTGATTTGCCTATGTCCTGTGTCCCCTTGGGCTGGAAAGTCCCCGTGGACAAGAACCTGTCATCTACCGCAGGATCCCCAGTGATGAAATCAACTTGGGGATGGAGGGACGCTTTATGGACTGAGGGGAGGGAGGGAGGGAGGGAGGGAAGGAAGGAGGAGAGAGGGGCCAGGGGAGCGCCATGCTCAGCAGAGAAGCCACAGTCACTGTGGAGCATAAATGCAGCCCAGTGGGGCCTCCCACCATTTTTCTTTTAAAAGAAGAAAAAACAAAAACAAAAAAAATGAAACAAAACAAGAGTAGCCCCTTTGCGTACCAGCTGGGTGGGGCTCGCGCTGCTCCGGGAGCCGTGACAGAGGCCAGTGTCCCGAGAAGGATGGCCCCTTTGTCCTCTGGGGGGTGGCCCTGGGCCCATCCACAGGATCTGCACAATGGTTTTCTCTGATGCCGAGGATGGAGCTCTGGGAGGCTTGGGCTCCTTAGTGAGGAAGGGTCTTCGTGGGTAGAGGGTCCTGGCTCCCTGGGCATGCTCTGGGGCAGCTGCCACTCCATCCCTCTTTATGTATAGGCCCCAGGAAAGTTGAGGGTACACCTGGGCCAGGACATGGCAGCCCTGTGCTCTGTGGCAGGTGGCCGGGTGTCTTACCATTTGAGGGGCTCCTTTTTCCTCATGGTTTTAGGAGGGAGACTTGCCCACCTCCTCGGCTGCAGATGTTGCCTGCCTGCTTGGACTCCTGTGTTGAGCAAACCTTTGCAAGCCTCAGATTCATGTCCCCAGCCCACATTGCATTCACATGTCAGCCAGAGGCCACACATGGGAGCATCAGTGGGGAATGCTGAAGGGAGGGCTGGTTGGTGCAAGTGCTGGAAATCGAGGTTAAGCAACACCTGCTAAAACCGAAGCAGGAGGTACACTCTTGATGCAGAGGAGACCCCAGGCTCACTGCCCAGGGAAATGAGGCATCTCCGGCAGGTTCAAGAGTGTCCCTGAGAGATCGATGTATGGCAGCCCAAGCTCTAGCCCCTAGATGGATACGAACTGTGCAGCACAGAGGATGAGCCAGTGGCCAGATTGGCACTGGGGAGTGTCCTTACAGGGTGGTGTCATCGAGCTGCACACTTATGCTGATTTCCAAGTTGTACCCCCATAAACAGGTTCTTACAGGAACAGAAGCAGAGCAGGAGTGGCAACTTCAGTGGGCGGCCAGCTGTGCCCATGACATCTCTGCCAACCTCTCCGGGCTTGGGTTCTCTTTGTGAAAACCAGAATCTGATACTCTGGGAAGTGTTCTCTGAGGTCCTCTAAGTTCACCCCTAAAATTCTGGGATTCCCAACCCATGACCCTCCTGTCCAGCATGGTGTGCCGGGGGGTTGATTGTCTTTTGATTCCTTTTTGGATTCCTCCAGGGCTTGTGGAGGGGAAGCCAGGCTCTCCTGCCACTGTGACTGGCCGGGCAGGAGGAGCATGCGCCGCCAGGTGGAGTCTCTTCCTCGCACAGCCATAGCAGACTGCTCCCTCAAGACTTGGTGGTGGACCAGTTCTCCCGCCCTTGGGCACACTTGAATGTGCACTTATCCATCACCTGTGTGGCGTCTTCCTTGAGATAGAAAGTTCTGTGCAGGGTTTATGATTGGATAATGAGTCATTGATTTCATAAGAATCGCCTCCATGATTCATCATAATCCATTCTTTCCCCACACGCACCCATTTTGCCAATGGGAACTATTCTGTAAGCTCATTGACACGCTGCGGGAATAAAGAGTGCATTGTGTCAATTTATAGTAACCGAATCTGCATAATCGCTGCATAATGAACAATCTGCACCATTCTCGCATGGGTGTGGGCTGCGTGCGCACGGTCAATGCATAGTAGGCACGCTGTGCAGGGCGCGACGGCAGCACAGGCTGAAAGGGAATCTTGTCTGGGTCCCTTCTCAGCACGGTTCAGCAGCGGCGCCCAGCCAATGGGCTCCTGTTCAGGCTCCAGGCCAAGGGTCTTGGGTGCTGCCCTGAGAGAGGAAAGGCCCCGGGAGGAAAAATCTTTGCAACCAAAGACAGTTGACATGGCTCTTTGGGGGGCCAGGGCAGTATGTGCTGATGGAAGTGGAGGCTGAAGGGGCAGTGACCCTTGGGGCGTTGCTGAGTGGCAGGAGGCAAGGGGCAGTTTATGAATGGGAAAGGTAAGAGGTTGGGTGTCCACGTGGAATCTCAGCACATGCGTGGTGAGGCCCAGCTCATTGGTGTGCAGTTGGGGAAACTGATAGCCAGAGAGGCTGAGGGTTGATATTAGGCAGCTGAACTGCAGACGGGCCTGGGAGAGGGCTTGGGTGTGCTCCATGACTTGGTGCTGGCCCATCCTTTGGGGCTAGGTGCTGTCTGGCTATTCCTCTGTGCTGGTACGAGTGGGTGGCTGGCCCACAAGCCATGACAGCCTGAGGCCACCTGCTGGGGGGGGGAATGTGGGGCTCCACTTCAAGCAAGAGAGCTTGGAGGCTTCTGTGGGAAGCAGCCAATGTGGTCCCCGTGTGTCCCCCATGATGTCACTCTTCTCATGTTCCCTGCAGGTGTATGTGAATGGAGAGTGGGTGACCAACATCAGCGAGGGGGGCAGCTTTGGGGAGCTGGCACTCATCTACGGCACCCCCAGGGCTGCCACAGTGAAGGCCAAGACAGACCTCAAGCTCTGGGGCATCGACCGCGACAGCTACCGGCGCATCCTCATGGTGAGTGAAGGCGGCTCCCAGGGCAGAGGGCAGAGGCTGAGGCTGACCCCAAGCTGTGGCCCAACACCCTACAGAGGCTCTGGCTTTACTCAAGGAGGATGTGTGCCTGCAAGACACTTCCCAGCCTCCCCTACAGATACAGCCTGTGAGGCGAGTATGAGGTCTTGGGTAGGATTCTGGAAAGCCTCTTAGAAGACAGGCTGACAGCTAGGGAAGTCCCTTTTTCTTTCTCCTCTTTCTCCTTCCAACTGTCTGGGACATGGTTGTGATGGCTGGACCTCCAGCTGCCATGTTGGACCATGAACTATACAATGAAACCTATTCACCAAGGGAATAGAGCAAAGAGGCATGAGGAAGGGCTTCCTGCCAACTTGGTGGGACCACCATACCAGGGCTGGACCACTCACTCCCATACTTCTTTCATGTGGGGATTGACCCTTGGGTTTTAAGCCACTGTCGTTTTAGGTTTGTTCTTACATGCCGCCATGTCTATGCTTTGTGGGTGCACTATGAGGGTATGTGTGTACAGCCCCCTAGGGGGCAGCTGGAACTTCAGGCTGATGTGGTCACCTGGGCAGCTTCTGGACTAAAAAGACCCTTCGCAGTGGGAGGAGGCTGCTCTGTGCTCACCTACACACTACCTGCCAAGCTCCATTCTCTAGCAGGGGACATTAGAAGCAGCAGGCTGAGCCGGCCTGTGGTGGAGACAGACCGTGACCTCCACATACCTGTGTATGGAGGGTTCCTGAGGGGAAATCATGGAGAAGAGGGTGGAGGTGCCCAGGAGCAGGGGACGGTTGCTATCTTCTAGAAAGGCCTCAGAAATCTGCCCTCGGGGAACACTAGGGCAGAGGCCTCAGGCAGGAATGAAGGAGGCCAAGGCTCAGGCTGTGTGGTAGAGCGCTCGGGCCATGCGAGCAGTGAGGACAAAACCCTGAACGGCGTGGTGTGGAGGGCTGTGGCCAGCGAGGACACTGTCCTGGATAAGAACAAGGGCTCTGTCCAGAGTGGTGGCATGCTCCCTGGTGAGGGAGGCCCCACCGCCTCCACTGGGCCCATCAGCTGGACTCTGACCTGGATCACCCAGAACCATGGCCGCAGTTTGAGCCAGCTTGGACCCAGCTATCTCTGAGCCAGATTCACCATCCTGGTGAGGGCAGAGTGGCCCATGGTGAGAAGCATCCTGAGAGTCTGAGGCTGGCTGCTGGGGTCTGAGGGTCTACGTGTGGCCAGCTCTTCATCTACAGCCCCTTCTTTTCTGTTGCTGGGCAGAGGCCACTGGAAGTGGGTGCCTCTTCTGGGGCAGCCACACCTTTTGGCTCTCCCTGCTTACCCAGTGGTGGCCAGTGCTGGGCTAGGAGCTTTTCCTGTCTGATTAGAGGTCAGGGGAACCATAGTGGGCTTGCTGTGAGGGCCATCCTCGAGACAGCATTTGCTCAGGGGCCTCTCCAGCAAGCCTGGAGTTTGAAGAAGGAGGTGGCCATGATAATCACTTAGTAGGGAGAACTGAACCTTACTCAACTCACCCCTGCCAGGGCAACTCACGCCATGGGATGGCCTCTACTCTGTGCCTGAAACCAATACCGTGTCTGAGACACAGCTTCCTCGGGGTCTTGGCTGTCCTCCCAAAGGCCAGACTGGACGGAGCAGGGAGGATACCATTTCTAAGGGGAGCTGTGGCTGAGACACATGAGAGGAATCTGAGGATCCCTATAGTATGGCTCAGGACAGGGCCCCCAGTCTTAGTCACGGAGGCTTGGAGTCCTGCCCCAATGCCCTCTCCTGGTCCCATTGTGGGGACCGGCTTTCCTTCTGCACGTAGGGGTCAGCAGTCCTAGGGGCAACCATTTCATCAGACATCATGCTCCATGAGCTCCTTACCCACATACTGACTGGGCACTGGTTGAGTGCCCAGCATGCACCAGGGCTGTGGCACTGACGTGGATACTCGAGCACAGAGTAGATGAACATGGGACCCCAGGAAGGACTTCTGCAGATCCTCCCTTCTCCTGTCTTAATGTGCATGCTCCTGTCTGCCAAGACCTCTGTGTGGGAGGGATGCTCTGGGGCCTCCTCCCTCTGAGGGCCACACAGTTCCTGTCCCTTCTGGGTGCACCTGGCTGGCTGGGTGTTGCATAAGCCATCGCTTCTCCGCCGCTGTCTACCCTGTGTCATTCCTGACTGGGATTTTTGCGGCTAGAACCTTATATTCAGGGAAACTCTCAAACCACCGAGGGAGCTGGCACTTTCTCTGTTTTAATTTTGGATCCTTGTGTGCTAAGGATAGCCGCCATGGGGCTTGGAAGTCGCAGAGCTCATGTATCGGGAAAGAAAATGACAGTGCTGGGCAAGTTCGGGCAGGAGTGCCCGGCAGGACAGTGTTCTCATTCGTCCTCTGACTGAGCAGATTTGGATGTGTCTGTCAGGCAGTGTCCTCACCCTGTGCCCATTTAGAGCTAAGCTGGGATGTGCTGAGGAGGATGCAGGAAATGGGGGACACTGGTGTCTCCACGGAGTGGACCACTTCCCCAAACATCAACTTGGACGCCACATTCAGGCAGTTGGAATCCCAGAATGTCTGATCTGAAGGTTCTCAATGTCCATTTCTTTCCTCTGAGGTTCTGTGTTATTGAGGGAAGAATGGAGCCCATATTGGCCTGGAGTAGAGATTGACCACTATCCCCAGGCTTCCAGACAGGGGCCCAAGGAAGGCTCAGGGCTCTCTTAGCTCTCTTTTTTTTTCTTTAAACTTTGGGTCCTCTGTGCACCCAAACAATATCTGGGGCCTGGTGTTGAGAGCTAGTGAAGTAGAATTCTGTGATAGAGGCTGTGCTAGGGTCTCCAGAGCTCCCTGCCTAGGGTAGCCTGAGACCTTGGGAACCTGGGACCTGAACAGAGAGGGCCCTCCCTGCCTCAGCACTCCTGACCAGGAAGCCTCAGTGGGACCCAGCACTGAGGGATGGTAGCCTTTGGGGTGTGGGTCCTCCCTCCTTAGCACAGACAGTTGGACATTTGCAACCTTGAGGCCACCAGGGTTAGGGAGGGTCCCTAGACACTAAGACTGGGCTTTGTATCTCCCAGTGTCTCCTGGGGGATCACACAACCTTGGAGGTGGACTATGTATACCCGGTGGTGGAGAAGTCTCTGCAGGTTGAGTAGTGGGGGGCCTCGGGTGATGGGAAGCTTACACCTTGGACAGACTCCTTTGCAGCCACCTTGGTGCATCACAGTCCCAGGCTGGGGTGGGCTTTGTGGGGTGTTGGACCTCAGACACCCCAGGCGGTAGCCTCAGTACAAATGTTCTCCTGAGCTGGCAGGGCAAAGTGGAAAGTGCCCAAGCACCGGGTTCTGGTCCTTGTCCATAGGCCACATGCCAGCAGGTTAGGGCTGGGCCTGGGCCTTTGGGTCACTCTAGCAAGGGCCCCAGTCTGCTGGCAGCTTAGGAATGGGTGGTTCCTTTCCCTCTCCCTGCCTATGGTGGTATCCTCTGACCTAGTATCACACCAGTGCCTCCCTGTACTCCCCAAGGTCTGAGACCCCCTAAAGGGCACCGTCTACCCCTGCTGCCACCTCAGGCCATGGGTTGGCTGTCCCAGGCTTACAAAGCGGGGATGAGACCCTCGAGCACCTCTGGTGCCTGCTCTGACTTTTAGACAAGACTGTTTCCCCTCTGGAAACCTGACCATCTGGGTTTCAAGCACTGGCCTTTGGGGACACCCCAGCCTTACCCTCCTGGTCTCTGATCTCCTGGACTAGACACCAGGTCCTCACGTCCGAGCAGCAAGTTTGGCCCATGTGCCTAGATTCCATGTAGCCTCTTTTAATCCTGCTTCCAATGATATTCCCCAGTGATGATGATGATGGTGAAGGTGATGATGGTGAAGGTGATGGTGGTGATGATGGTGGTGGTGGTGATGGTGCTGAGGATGGTGGTTGTGTCCTAACTTAGTGCAATGAAGGAGAACCCTTGGGGGAGGGTCAGCACCCTCTATTTGTAATCTGATCCTGCTCATAACTCCCCATGTTCATAAACCAGTCTTGTCCTCCCTGGGCCTCAGATTCTCCATCAGAATAGTGATCAAGCTGGCACCTTGATCTATGTGTCTCTGACCTGGGCTCCTTTCCCTTCTCTGAGCTGTCTCACCACTGCCACCACCGTGCTATCTCTACCTCAGTCCAGACGGTTCCTTGTCTGCTTCCCATGGAGACGTAGTGAGACACCAGCCTCAGATGACTTCCCCCTCATCAGCATGGGATGAGGGACCTCCTTCACTGATCCTAAGAGCCCCGCGTCTTCCCAGAACATGATGAGAAGCAGCACGGTGAACCTTGACTCCTATGGTTACAGCCTTGAATCTGACCCACAAGTGGCCCTGTTACATCTCCACTCTGTGGGGAAATAGAGGCTCAGGGAAGTGTCATGGCCTTCTCTTGCCCATTGGGCTACCAAAGGGTGGGACCAAGACTTGAAAAGGGACAGTCTCCTCCCAGCATTCATCTGTCCCCATAGGCTCCAGGCCATCCTGAGGCCGTTGAGTAGCTTCACTCCCACACTCAGTGTCTTACCCCTCTGGGGGGCAGAGACAGTATCTGTCACCTGCCTGCCATGTGTTGTTGTCATCTATCCTGACGTCACAGGAGGGGGGAGGGTGGCTTGCAGAGCCACCAATGTGCTCAGGCTGCCATCATTGTCACCATCACCACTACCTTGATTTTTATCATCACTCTGACTGTCAGCGTTATCACCGCCATCTTCATCATCATCAACATCGCCACTCTTATCACCGTCACTATCACCACCAACATCACCACTGTCACCATCAACAACATCATCACTATCATTACCCACATCACAGTGACTGTCAGCATTATCACCACCATCAATGTCGTCACCACTGTCACCATCACCACCACTATCACCATCAGCAGCAACTGAGGGAACATGGCTGGGGACTTAGTCCTTACAGCTACCCAGGGAGGCAGGAGTATTATTATCCCCTTTTACCAAGACTTAATGGCTTGGTGGCACATCCAAATCTGTCTTTGACCAACTCAAATGTAGTATGCTTTGCTGGCTCTCAGGGACTTGGCCTGGATGTCCTGTAAGCTGAGGCCCTGGGAGGCACAGGAGGCAGGGTGGCTTAGGCCCTAGTCCCTGTCATGGGCGAGGTGGCCACTGTGAGAGGGGGACTGGCTCTGCTCCACAGGTCCGTGTTTCTGGACGTCGAAGGGGACATGGCAGGCCAGCAGGGAGTGCCTGAGCAGCTGGGGCTGGGTGGGAAAGGTCGGCTCACAGAAACGGTGGAAAAACCCTTGGTCTGGCCCCGTGGAAACTGCTGCTGTGCCCTGGGGACTCGAGAGCCATTCCTTCCCCACTTCACTGCTGCTTGCATTTTTGTCATAGCTTTCTGGGGACAGGCCTCCAGTGCCCTTTCTCCAGCCCTTCCCCTGAGAGCCCTTTTCCCTGCTGGGGCAGATCCCGCTCCCTTCCCTGACCTTCTCCCACGCCTGTCGCCAGGTCTGACCCAGCAAGGAGGGTGTGGACGGAAGTCTGCGGGACGCCTCCCCACTGCCCCACTGGGGAGGGGGCTCCCGTGGCAGCCCCTCATTTTCCCATTCGACAAAGTCACCTAGGGTCCCTTGGAGGAGGCAGGAGCCTTCAGCTGAAACTACTCTCAGTTCTGAACCATAAAGCCAAGCTGCGTCTTTTGCAGGTGGCCTGAAGAGATGGGAGAGGGCCTGGAGTAGGGGGACCCTGCCCCACACTCAGTGGGGTGGCTGTGGGCCTGTGCTTCAAGTGTGCTCCCCTCTCCCCTTTCTCCTGCTCCTTGGGGCCACTGTGACAATGTGAGTTGTGACAATGTGCACAGAGCTGAGCACCTGCCTTTCACAGCGCACTTGTAAATGCCACCCAATGTGACTGTGTTTCCACTCTCTCTGGCGAGGCTGTTGACTAGATGGGGGCAGATGCTCTGAACAGACCTCTCCAGAGACAAGAGGTTCTGACAGATCCACAGGCACGTGGGGGCCCTCTGTGTGTCAGGGGTCCTGCCTCTCGTGTCTGGTCCACCTCCACTTGCCCGACATCTTCCAACATAGATTCTTCTTTAGAAAGTTGATGGTGGGTGTGCTTCAGTGTCCGAGGCTGCCTGTGGCTTCAGGGACCAGGAGGGTCTGGCTACTGCAAGTAGGTGTGGGGAGGAGCCCATGGGGATATCAACACCATCTCACCGATGGCCAAGCAGGATGAATGAGCCTCCTCTGCCATTATTGGATGTCTGAGGCAGCTGGGAGGGCTACCCGCCAACTGCCCTCAGGCCTTAGAAGCTCTTGTCCCACCTGGGTTAGGATCAGGGTTAGCTGGACACCACCCTAGTTAGCTGTTGCTGAGTAACAAACTTCCCCTGGACTTAGCGGCCTCTGACAGAAGCGTAGCATTTGGCACAGTTTCTGTGGGTCCTGAGGAAGCAGCTTAGCTGGGTGCCTCTGGCCTGGAACTCTCTAGGGTTGCAATCACTGGAAGGTATGAAGGATGAAAGATTGTTTCTGAGATGTCTTGTTCCCATGGTGCTGGTGGCTGACAAGAGGCAGTATCCCTCCTTTGAATCATGGGGGGCAGTATGGTTGGTGCCATAGTGTCTTCCACAACTCAGCTTGGGAAATCTCCTTAGCATCCCCTTGGTTACCTAGGTCAGCCCTGTTTGGTAGGGGACAATGCATATATAGGTTGTGGACCCTGGGGGTGTACTGTCAGGTCCCCATAAAGGCTGGCACACCTTGGGCCATGGAAGCCCCTTCAGAAGACTCCAGGGATTTGAGGGCTGGGTACAAGAAATGGTCTGGCTGTCACAGGTTCATGGCCATCTGCAACTTTCAGGATTTGGGATGCTTTAAAAGGGTCTACTTTGAAGAGTTCGAAGTTAATAGTCCTCTGGGAAAGTCTGGAATTGTTGAAATGATTCAGGTCTGAAGACCCACATTCTCCCTTTTTCTTCCAAACAGGGCAGCACACTGAGAAAACGCAAGATGTATGAAGAGTTCCTCAGCAAGGTCTCCATCCTAGGTCAGTGGCTCTGCCTGTCCCCAGGTGACCTCTGTGGGCTCCTGTGAGCACCTGCCCTCCAGTCCCAGATGCCTTCCCTTCCTTGCATGGCTGGCAGGTTACACACTCTTGGTATTAAGCAGGTTAGGGATATGTTCACACACACTTTCACATATGTACACAAGCACACACATCCATCAGTGGTGGGCACACACTATGGTCTGTGGCATGACAGTTCTTAAATCAGGGTTGTGCCGGCTCAGCTCTCCCACTGTCTTTGATGCCGTCGCCCTAGATCCCTCATTTGGTTATTTGTTTGTTTCAACTGTGGATTGGACCCTTGGCACTCAATCACTGAGCTACATCCCCAGCCCTTTTTATTATTTTTATTGTTTTATTTTGAGAAAGGGTCTTGCTAAGTTGATTAGGGCCTCAGCCTCCCGAGTCGCTGGGATGACAGGCGTGCACCACCGTGCCCCGTGGTCAGTTACTTTGAGCTGGAGGCCAGTTCTGCTTCCTAGTAGCTGGGTGGTTTGGCCTTCTTCCCCTGCCAGGTTGCTTTACTCTAAGCATGGCTGTCCTGGGGACATCCCTGTGCTTTTTATGCACTTAGTGCTCTGTCCCTGGCGGATACGGATGGGGCTGCAAGTGCACCCCAGGCTGGCACACTCAGATGAGCACCCTCAGCCATCGTGTGGGGAGGACACTGCCAAATCTATTTTGCACATGGTGAAGCTACTAGGGAGGCAAAGACCTGGGCCCACACCTGCCCCTCCTTGCATCTCCCACCTGTAGTGACCCACCCAGCCCCAGAGCAGCCAAAGACCCCTGTGCGTGTATATATGTATGTGTGTGTATGTGTGTCTGTCTGTCTGTCTGTGTGCGTGAATACATACTTTGCCCTGAACCACATCCTATCTGATTTCTTTCGTGAACTGTTGAGATACTCATAACATAGAAGGGACCAACATGACCATTTTAAGAAGTGTGGTTCAGGGGAAAGAAGCACACGCATGGTGTTGCTCTGTGTCAGCGCTGTGGTTTCACCACTGAGTCATCACGCTGAGCAGAAATCTGTCCCCGTTAGTGCCCTCCCTGGCCCCTCCTGCCCTTGCTACATGGGTCCCCTGCCTGTCTCTGTGGACTTTCCTATTCTGGCCTTTCATTTGAGTGGGATCTCCCATGTGGCCTTCCTCGTCTGGCTTCTTTCCTGTGGCTTTTTAAACATGTCATACCTGGAAAAAGAAAAAGCACTCTCCTGAGTTGACCCCTAAGATTTTTTTCAGGGGCCGAGAAAGGGACTTTTTATTCCCACGCAAAAGAGAAACCAGGGACTTTCTTGTCCTTTGCCTTTGGGTTTCCTTGCCTTTGAACAGAGGGTGGCGTGGCCACCTGGACCATTGTCACTTATCAATTCACTCATTTACTGATAACCATTCAAGCCCATGGCTGCAGGGTGGCATCCAGCCAAACACAGGCCCCTTTCTGCCCTCCTGGAGACTCTGCTGACCACCCCAGGACTTCAGCCTAGTATAGGCATCCCAACTGGAACTGATTTCTTCCCTTGAATGTCTTGGGCATTTAGACGCCTATGGACTCTGGGCACCTGTCTGGCCGTGCCCACTCATCTTGTTTCCTTTAATGAATGCAAAGCATACAAGTGTGACTGGCTCCTTCGGGGCCCTGGGTGAACAACTACAAGACTCTGGTCCCCTCTTCTGCTTGGTCACCACAAGCCACACATGGCCTCCAAACGTGGCCTGTGGACATTGTGTGGCGACTGGCTTTAGGAGGCAGCTGGCCATTGCAGCCCGCAATGGATGGTGCTGTTTTGACCACTCTGAATTATTCTCAGCTGCTTAGTAGCTACAGGGTTCAGCCGTGACTCCATTGTTTGCAAAAAATATAGGCAGCCTTGATCTTTGGGAGAAAAGTAAAAGCATTTTCATACTTAAGTGAACTTAGGCTCAGTTTGCTCTGCATGTTATTTACAAGATGTGCCCATCTGCCCTCAGCTTGGGTGGAGACTGTTGCTATGGACAGGGCAGCCCCTACCCCACCACTGAGATATGCAGGAAAGGTAAGTACACCGGGGGCCTCCATTTCCAGCCTCTCCTCATGAAAACATGAGGCCGACCCAGTGTGGGAGACTTCCCAGCCCTGCCCAGCTGGCAGGGGTGGTGAAGGCCACTGAGTCGCTTTTGGGGAATTCTGTGCTGCAGGCCCCTTCAGGTGGGGCCTGAGCACCCACCTCATACGTGCAGCTGGGCGGCAGGCTGACTTGGCTGGAGCACCTCCTGGGACACTCGCTTGCATTTTTCTGCACACATGATCAGAAGGGACCATCAAATGTGGACTGGGGTTGAGGCTCAGTGGTAGAGCACTTGCCTAGCATGTGCGAGGCACTGGGTTCGATTCTCAGAACCGCATATAAATAAATGAATAAAATAAAGGTCCATCAACATCTAAAAAAAAAAAAAGCGACCATCAGACTCCTGTAGCCCGAGCACCATGTTTTCCTATGCAGGGTTGACTATTAGCACCCTGTGTCTCAAGGGACAAGGATCCTAAATTGTAGTTTAAAACAGCAACGACAACGAACAAGTGTCTTGTGTTTCATGAGTCACCTCAGAGCTTTAAGACGTTAAAAAAGACAAACAAAAAACAAAAAGAAAAAAACCTTGGGGCCAAGAAATTGCCATGTCGCTTACAGTTTCCTCTGACAGTTTTTAACCAAGATTTAAATTGTTGGGAGACAGAGCTTGCTCCAGATCACAATTCCCAGACCTCAGATTATTGTAGGTTTCAAATGTCATGGAAAAAAAAAATCTGCTAATCAAACAGGTGGAGGTGAACTCTCAAGCAACTGATTTCAGAACTGAAAGCGACTTATCACGGCCTTCGTGAGGACACCAGTAAACCAAACCTGCCATGCTCCCACACAGTCCCTTTCTGCATCCGCTTCCTCCTGAACACAAGCTATAATCTCACTCCAAAGTCTGTAGTCACAGGCATGTGGTGTGTGGCCTGTAGGGCACACCCCTGTCCCAACAGCTTCTGGTCTCACCAACTTAGGGCTACACGCCCTGGCTGGAGCACTTTTGGCAGCCTGAGCCCCGCATGGCTTCCTGTGGTCTTGGGGTTAGTGGACAGCCATAAGTTTTGCAATGTGTGGCACGGGCAGATCCCAGGGAGAGAAACCCCCTGCCAACCTAGATCTAAAATAAATGCTTTTATTTTTCATTTTTAGCAGCTGACCTACATAGATAGTATCTAAGTATAGGCCAATTTCTTTCGCCAAAAAAGAAATAGTTAATCAGGCGGTTGTGATTTTCTTATAAAAGTCTCACGTTATTATTCTTTTCTTCCTTCTGAGTGTTAGGGATGGATAATGTCAGGAAGGGATGGTGTGAGAAGGGTGGAAAGCGCTGTTGAGTTTGCAAATGTTTAAAGATAAACTTGGCATTGGAGTTAGGAGTTTTGGCCTAAAATAGTGGAAGGCTGCTCTTCTTGGACGTTGAAGCATTTGTGCCAGGGTCTTTGATCAGCCCGCAATGGATAGTGCTGTTTTGACCACTCTGAAATATTCTCAGCTGCTTAGTAGCTGCAGGGTTCAGCCATGACTCCATTGTTTGCAAAAATATAGGGAGCCTTGATCTTTGAGCGAAAAGTAAAAGCATTTTCATACTAAGTTAACTTAGGCTCAGTTTGCCCTGCATGTTATTTACAAGATGTGGTTGGCTGTGAGTATTTTCAAATTGCATCTCGTGGCCGAAGGTGGGGTGTGAGCTGTGTGCACATGAATCCCCTGTAATAGCAAGATGTCCAGGTCCCACATGCAGAAGCACCTGGGAGCTGGCTTTCTGCTCTCCCCTTCGTCTGTGACTCAGCTCACTAAGTAGACCAGGGGAGTTTCCTGAGCCACATCCTGAGGAGAGCAGCTGCTGTGGCAAGGGGCAGCCTTGACACCTTATTGTCCTCTACAGAGTCCCTGGAGAAGTGGGAGCGCCTGACTGTGGCCGATGCCTTGGAGCCTGTGCAGTTTGAAGATGGGGAGAAAATCGTGGTCCAAGGGGAACCCGGGGACGGCTTCTACATCATCACAGAGGTGAGTCCTGCTTGGTACCTCAAGGGCACTGTGTCAAGTAACAGAGCTGCCTGAGTACCCTGGAATTCATCCTGCTCTGACCCCCAAGTCCTCCCCACACCAAAGTCTACTTGGAGTTGGTGGGATGATGGCCTCGTGTGCCTGCCACAGACATAGGTGTGTCTCTCAAGAATGGTGGTGGAGACCAAGACCCACACGTGTGATCACATTGCACGAAGCATGCACACAGCGCAGGTTGAGTTGGGGAGCCAGAGCGAGATGGGTGGAGCATGTCCCTGTCAAGCCCTGGTGTGGCCTGTGGTCTACATACAGCTTCACAGCACATTACTGCTGGGGGACCTGCGTATGTTTGGGGTACACCAGATCTCTGAATAATTTCTCACAATTGCACATGAATCTACAATGATCCCCAGATTTAAAGTTTAGTTTAAGAAGGACATGATGAGTTTTTCTGCCTGAAGTGTATGAGACACTTTGACCGTGGCCCGCACAGTACCCTCAGCGGGACAAGCAGCCCGCTGGTTCCTCGGAGCCCCTGGGACATATGGGCGCTGGAATCTGTGGCCACCATCTTGGAAGCTGCTTGGGATTGGGTGTACCACTGTTATGAGGAGAGGATCTGTGAGATGAGCGGCTTGTACATGAACGTCTGCTGGGGGATGACCGAGGAAATTCTAGCTCCTGATCTGGGGTGCCTGTCCCCACAAGGGGACGCCTTAATGTAGGTGTACTAATGTGGGTGAGCTGTCCAGAGCTGGCCAGTGCATTGACCCTGGGGCTGCAGTCTACCCTGGAGGAAGCCCCAACCCTGGTAGGGGTGAATGCACCTTCTCGCCCATGGAGAACTTTCCCAACTGTGCAGAGCCTGGTACTTGTGTCTTGATTCCTACTTCCTGGTCCTCGAGGCCAGAGGAAGCCCCTGCTCACATTCTCTCTTGCCCATTCTCCAGCTCTCCAGAGAAGAGCAGGGCTCATGCATGAAGGAGTTTGCATGGCCAGTATTGTTACCGTGGGGCTGTTGAGAGGAAACGGATGTGAGCAGAGAGCCCAACCCCCTGGATGTTCGGCCAATATGACCAAACTCAGGAGTCAGGTTCTTGGTTTGAAATAAGCAGAAGCAAAATTCATTTGCAGTGTTAAAGATATGGGACCTTGTGTGGGGACACTCACTTTCTCTGTGGAACAGGCCATGAGGCACAGACCTGGAAGCTTTTTCTCCTTTGGAGTGAGGCTCCTGGATGGGTCTAATAGGGCCAATGACCCCTGCAGAGCTCAGTGGTATGGACGTGGGCCAGGGTGCTGGTGGAACATGAGCGAATGAGGCTGGCCTTCATCTCATTTCCTAGAGAGCTGCAGAAGGGCTCCTGGAGGATTCCCAGGGGACAATCCTCAGGAGGTCCTCAGTCCTTAGGGTAGGGGACTCATTTGACAACAAAGTTTCTTTAAAAAGAAAAGGGGAGGAAAGAATAAAACCACAGGCAGAGCAAATTATGGCTCTGGTTGGCATTGAGGGCGGCCTCCGGTCAACAGTCCGGAGAGGGAAGTGGGCCCTGTTTTCACTCCAGCACCCACGGGATCCCACAGGCTCACACCCGCCTTCCCCAAGTGTGTCCCTGCCCTGCGTAGGCAGAGGCCGGCGCTTTGTCACCTCTACTGGGGTGAATGGCCGTTCCATGCGGGACTTCTCTGAGGCCACTGTTTCACTGTGGCAGGGACCTGGGGCAAGCATAGCCATTTCAAAAACAGCCCAGCAGAAAATCACTTGTAACCCTCAGTCATTGAGTAACACCGAGGACAATGAGTGGCGTCCTCACTGAGGGCTTGAGGAGGCTCTACCTATCACCTGCATGAGTTTTCCACTGACCCTCTGCCACCAGACGGTCATCTCTTTTCCCACTGGCCATCTGCCTGAAGCCATGTCCTGCCCCCCATAATGTTCCATGAGTGCTATGTCTCTGCATTTGTGGCCTTGGTTTGACCTTATTCAGGGTGTCTATAGGGACCCAACCTCTTCCAGTTAATAAATGAAGATTTGTGCTTAGCCATTAGCTTTCCACCCTCACCCCCAAATTTTGAAATATTAAAGATGGCTTCTGTTCTTGGCTGTTATTTCCCATAGAAAAGTGCACTTGGTTCCCTCCCCGTGTATCGGGAATTTTCCCAATGGATGCGACAGGAATGGCCTGGCAAGGCATTCAGGCTAGGTCACAAGAAGCTTGCCCATCCACAGCCTCTCAGGCTAATTCTTGGGACCCTCTTCTTGGGATCCAGCAGCCATGCTCTGGGGTCTTCCATAACAGGGCTCTGCCCACAGCAGCCCTGAGTGCCCAGTGCCAACAGCCACAAGGCATGCTCTATGGTGGTCGCCCAGCCCAGCTACTGCCTGGTTTAGCCTCCTGAGAGACAGCCACTCAGCCCAGCTCCAGGGTGGTGAGACAGAACAGCTCTCTGGGGTCACACTGTCCTTGCCTAGGCACTAGGATGCTCTGCTGGCCCCTCTGCCATGGGAAGAGGACAGTGTGAGGGAAGCCACAAATGTCTCTATTTGCATCCTCTGATAAGAAACTGGTGTTTATAGGCTGAACCTGGCCCAGGGGCAGATTTGCACTTGACCAGCGTGGTGCTTGGTTAGACATTTGAATTTGTTGTTGATATCTTAAAATCAAATTTCTTATAAAAGTCTAGGTCTGTCATCTCTTTAGAAGTCTGTATCTGGCCATGCTGGACTCATCCTTGTCTGAGAGACAGACACCCCTTAGAAAGGGCTTCCCAGCCCATCTCCATCCCCTTGGGCCCTCTCTTCTGGTCAGTGGTCTCCACAGTACCTGGGTCTTCAGAGTTTGCAGCCTCAGTTTGAATGGCCTTGAGACAGGGAGCGAGTGACTCTGACTACGGCAGACAATCATCCCTTATACCCTGTGGCTGAAGACTCTCCAGCTGAGCCCAAAACCCCATGCAGAAAAATCATACAAGTGTGTGTCACAGGTTGGGGTCACCGAGTGCATGAGTGCATCTTCACAGGACACAAAGGAAATCGGCTCTGGAAACAAGAAGAGGCTGTCACTGAAACTGTATATGTCCTTAATCATGGTGCGGGGAGGTTTAGGCTGTGCCAGGGTTTGGACAGGGTCCTTGTATAATCAACTATGTCTTTCCAGAGGTCCCTCCAAGTCTCCTCTGAGAGAGGGAGCAGGGGGGTTCCCCATCTGCCCAGCACACAGGGTGGACTTGAGCTGGCACATGGACACCTGGTACCTCAGACTCCACATCCAAGAGCAGCAGCATCTCACAAGCACAGCTCCCTACATTTCCTGCCCACTGCCCTCGCCCTCTGCCTCTGGTTGACCTGTGAGATTCTGCCCGTGGTGTTCTGCAATGCTCCGGCAGCCTCTGAGGGACCTACAAAGAGTCTCCAAGAAGGCAGCTAAGTAGTGGGGACCATCGCTGCTTCTGGGAGTGACTTCTGGGTTGTCAAGAATGCCCCACTGACTGGGCTTCTTCACCACAATAAAATTGTGGCCTTTGGAGTGTAACCAAGGCCACTTCTTGCAACCCTGCAAGAGTACGTGAAGTGGTTGCCTTGGCAACAAGGATATTTTCGGGGGTGGGTGGGTGTCCCCCTCCCTGTCTTCCTGGAGCAGCACGTGGAGAAGCCTCCTCGTCTCCTCCCTCCACTGGGTGGGGTGTCCCTGTCTGGCAGCCGCTCCTCACCTTGCTTAGTTGTCACATTTCTGCGGGTATGCACTTCCAAGTGGAGTTCTTTGGTAAACCTGCCCTTGGCGGGTCACAGGTACCTTCTGGTGAGGCCTCATCCTGCGGAGCTGGAATGTGGAGCCTCTCACCCATCTTTCCCCCTGCCAGGCTTGCTCTGTCCCCTGGGCTTCCTAATGGGTGGACCTTAGAGGCCCTCGGGATACTACAGTGACTGCCTGTGCGTGCCTCGATCTGCTCTGCTAGAAGATGTGGTTGTTTGGGGGGCTGATTTCCACCATGTGTGGGCAAATCTACAGGAAACTGGCCCCTGGGAACGAAGCTTTGCCACAGTGCCAGTTTTTTGGAAGTGATTGGAAAGGGGAGCAGGAAGACAGGATTCCTAGCCTACATGATCCCGAGGGTCTCTGCAGGGGTGCTCCCCACCACACAGAGGCATCGCTCTTGTCTTCTAGCTCTGCGCACACACATGGGCTGTCTGAGCAAATGGATCTGCCAACCCCTCAGACAACTGACCTCAGTACTCTTGGAGAACGTGCTCAACAGATAGTGGCAGAACTGACCCTCTTCGAGTTTGCCTGTGTGAACCTGGAGGTGCAGACTCAAAGACACAGCACCAGTGGATAGGGCCAGCCCTGCAGCTCCCAGGCCATGCTTCTCTCTCTGCATACTGAAGCTGGGGCCACCTGGGCCAGGGAGCCTCAAGGTGGGACACAGTGTTGGAGGGACAGCATTGGAACTGCAGGAACTGTCCCTATTTGTCTGCCAAGATGCATGCTCAATTTGCCTTCCCAGAAGAGCTGCATGGGGGCCTGGCAAGGAGGGCAGTATACTTCCAGGACATGCCAGGTAGGGGGAGGCTGAGGCTGTCCCGCTGGTCCGTGACTTCATCAGAATTCGCATCTCCAACTGTGCTCTCCAGGAAAACGGAGGAGGATTTGGGAAGGGGCTCACGTTCCCGCTGTGCATTCCTCAATTTGGGCCCGAGACCTTGGAGCGCCTGGAGGCAGCTGGGCCCAGAGCTGGTTCCCCATAAAATCCTGAGGCTGAAATTCCCCAGCTCGCTCCCAGCCAGAGGCCTGGGAGGCGTTGCCATAGAAACACTAGATTGGATTTATCTCCTCACTTAGCAAATTAATTTTATGAATGTCCACAATGTTGAAGCAACTGCAAAACAACACATTTCACAGCCGCCCTCAGGCCTGGGAACGCTCCACTCGCCAGAGCCCAGCCCCCTCCACGCTCCCCGAAAGGCAGATTGTTCAAAATCCAGAGGTCACTCTGCAAACTCAGAAGGAGGCTCCTACGTGGGAGCATCCAGGAGCCCCAGGCACATGTCCAGCTCTGCCCTGGGCCATTGTGCCATGGCCTGTGCCTGCTGGCCATGCTCCAGACACTGCGGCCCTGTGGCTTCAGGAACATGTTTATGCCTGGAGCATCTTGTCACCCACTGTTCCTGTGTCATTTTCCCCTGCTCCTTTCATGGTTATTAGTGCCATTCTTTTGGTTCCTATGTGTCCCTCTGGGGGCTACTGCCTGGAGGAGGGATTGAGGCCTCTGGGAGCTATGTGGGTCCATGCCACACACATGGTCCTGGAGAGGTGTGAGCCCCAGACAGGAGACAAACTGCACGGGGCCTCTGTTCTGTCTGGAAGTGAGGTGGCATGGGAGGACACGAGGGCTTGACGGGAATTGAGGCAGGGCCTGGGACAGTATGAGCTTGATGGGTATCTGGGGGCTCAGGCCCTTGGGCAGGGATTGGGAGGGGGCCATGGGGTTGCATCTGAGGTGGGAGATATCAGGGTGTGTGGCTACAGGGTGAGTCCGGGGCTTGGCTATGTGATGGAGGACCCTCTGGGTGTGATGCAGCCATGTGGGGGGTTGAATGCTTACTTGCTGAGGAATCATGCTGGGTCTTGCACAGAGAGTAAACTGTAGAAGGGCTCAGGGAAGAGGTGGATCAGAGGTGAGCAGTCAGACCGAGATGATGTGGGGGCTCAGGGAGCAGCAGGGCTCAGGGTCTGCAGATGAACCAGCACAGAGTTGAGAGGAGGCGATCAACAGATGGGAGGACACAGGTGGGCAGGGAGACTGTGGTCCTGAAGTGCAAGTAGAAGTTTTGCAGGTGGAGGCTGGAAGGGATCATACACGCAGTAGCACATGCAGAAACGCAAGGCACCAGGTGTGGTGGAGGAAAGGGGCCGCGATGCAGATGCTGATGTTGGATGTGTGCCAACAGATAGATGCCCTCTGCAGAACAGTCACATCTTGTCCCGAGGCCACAATCTACTGGTGGTGGGGGAGCGGAAGGGAGGCTTCAGGTCTGCAGTATCCTCACTGCCCTTGGCCTCTGGCTCCCCAGGGAGCCTCCCTGTTTGACCTCCTGAGCTCCATATTTGCTCCTGCACTGGGATGAGCTCTGTGTGAGGCCATCTGAGCAGCTTGCTGTGGCCTCCCAGGACCCACTCACTGGAAGAACCTTGTATCCCTAGCAGGGCTCTCAGCACATGGCGGGAGCACCCCCCAAGTGTTGTGAACATGAGCAGTGCCTGCTCCTCTTGATCCGCTGAGGGGGATCCCAGCATCTTCCAGAAGTGGGAGAGCCTGGCTGCTGCCCCGAGACCAGCCATCTCCAGCAGCGAAGCTACGGCTTCCTCTGGGCTGGCTGAGGAGCTTTCCCATACCTGGCTCCGGGTCCTGTGTCTGGTGCTGGGGACTGTCATAAGTGTTTGCTGGCAGATGGGTATGGGTAGCTATGAGAATATCAGGATTCTTGGGAGTTTCGGGCTCACCACACCAGGTGTCTGTCTTGTGCCTCAGACTCACTGGGGGGCCCTGAGCAGCTCAGAGGGACATAGTTGCCAAGAGGATCCACGGGCCTACCCCATTTCCCTTCCCATTGCAGGACAATTTCATCACACAGAGGCTGGAAGGGCTGCATGTCCCAAATCCCAGCGTGAGCAAACCCCTCTGGCCTGTGTGCCTGGATTGTCCTGAGTACAATCCCAACTTCCCTTTCCCAGTGGGCTGGATGTTATTCCCTCAGCCCATGGGGAGCTGGGAGAACCTCTAGCCGCAGTGAGCTTGGCGCCCCAGGCTGAGATGGCCACACCACGCTGCTTTGGAGTGACAGGCTGGTTTCCCAAATGTGCACTGTATCTTTGCTCTGGGCTGGAGACTCAGTTTTTGTGTGAATCGAGGCACCTGTGGCCGGCTGGTCTCTGAGAGCTCCATGCAGCCGAGGAGCTGGCGAGAAGCTGCAGAAGGTGGCCAGCCTTGAGCTCAGGGCTCTGCATCCAGAGATGAGAACCTTAAAAAATCTACGGGAGGAAAATATACCATGGATAAAGATGGTGACAGAGTGCTGCTCAGAGAAGAGAGATGCCCCCTGCCCCACGTAGGCAGCTCTCTTGACAAAGCCTTCCCTGTGTCGTCTTTCTGATGTTGTTAATGTGAGAAGCACTACAGAAAGTGTATCCCCCTAACAAGCACAGAGTGTGGTTTCCCTCATCCCTGGCTCCGAGACACCCGGCAGACCCCCTCACGCCCAGGCTTCCCATTTCAGACATTTGGGATCTTGATTCCCACCCGTCCTCCCACCGACACGCAGGCGTCCAGACTAGACAGATGTGGAATGTGTGTGCTGGATTCCAAGGTCCTGGATTACCTCGGACGCGGCTCCTGGCACCGCAGTGAGGGGGGGGTGACGCACCCGCAGACCGTTGCCATGGCAATGGATGTTTTGGCTGGGAAAATCCTAACAGATGCGGAGTCCTGGACAAGTCCAGCTGTGGGGCCTCCATCCATTGCAGCCGCAGCGTCTGACCCAGAGCAGGGCTGCTGAGGTAGCTGTGGCCACTGGCGGCAGGTTGTGGGTTCCATGCCTTGGGTGCAGCTCCTCTGCTCCCCTCCTTACAGTTCTAGGGACTTTGTGAGCAGGCCTGAGCTCCTTGTCCTGGGAAGTCACCCACCAGGGCCAACAACCTGTAGAGGACGTCCTGGTATATTCTGAACTTGGCCTTCTGAGTGTCCACTTGGATTTACGGGGTGGTGCTGGTGCACCCTCCTGCCCTTCCCTGCAGTTGGACGCAGTGCAAGCACTCCTAATGAGGGGCGCTACCCTGGAGTGGAGTGTGAATTCTTCCCACCTCATACACACACTGACACACACACACCATGTGCTCACTGACATGCACACATGCACATACCAGCATGCCAGGGCCACAGGCTGCAGTGTCTGGCAGAACCCTGGTGCTGTGGTGATGTGGTGTTCAGACACCACACCCGGCTGCTGGAACCCTGTGTGAACCGCCATGCGGGGTTCTCCTCTGGGGTGCAATGCTTGCTTTTCTCTTCCATCTTGTGGGAGGCCCAGCAACTGCAGAGGCAGCCTGTGGAGGACTTTCAGGCCCACTCAGCCCTAGAAAAAGGAAATTGGCAGAGGCAGGGAGCAAGGCTCCTGTGCCCTGACCTTGAGGTCCAGGAGTGGACCAGGACTCAGGGGTCAGCCCCAGGTGGGTTGTGGGCCTGGCCACCCACACCTGCCCTGGGCTAGCTACCCCTGGGGAGAGAAAGGGTGTGTCCCTCAAATCCAGGTTCTGGGGGGCTGACAGCAGGGGTGTGGCAGGCTGTGTTAAGCCAGGTGGAAGGCACTGCCCCTCCTAGTGAGGTCTTCCGTCAACCTGTGGAAGGAGTCTGCATCTACTGTCCAGTGATGGGGTGGGGCACCCTGGCCATGTGGGGAGATGCCCAGGCCTCACAAAGCAAGGTTGAATACAGCCAGGCCATGGCTGGGGAGAGCTGAGGTCAAGATGGTGTCGAGTCCCATTTGGGAGGAGCCTTGAGTCTCCTCCTGGTAAAAGAGATCAGGTGTTGTTCATGGATGACAAAGACCCAGAGCTCTTTCTGGAACCTCTGTGACCATCCAGATGGTGAGGCAGAGATGAGGCCTGGCTCACAGATGGCAGTTGTGGTCTGTAATGGTGGAAGGGTGGCTTGGGGGCAGGCTCCAGGCTCCTGGGAGGCCGAATGGGCAGTTCTCAGCAGCTGCTGACTGGCACGTGCTTCAGCGAGGGCAGAGGATGCCAAGAGGAAGCAGGTGTGGACTTGGAGCCACAGGGACCCCAGGTGGGTGAGGGCAGCCAGCTACCTCCCTGCCCTAGGGCTGGTCCAGGTTGCCCTCCCTGGCCCCACCTTGGCGCCCAGCAGGACTGTTCACGGCCCCATCCGCCTGGGGCCTGTGCGTGGCCTGGCTCCTGAGCAGATGGCAGGGGAGGAACTGGGCCACAGAAGGGCATTGGGAACAGAGGCCTAATACGGTCAGCAGTGACCACAGCCCCTTTGACTCTGCTGTCCAATTCACCAAACATCTCCGGGATGCCTGAGCACTGTGCCTGGCCTCAGAGAGCACCAAGCAAACATTTCTGCAGAAATAAGGGCCTTCCCACATGGGATTTTCATTGTCTTGCATGCTGGTCCCCAGGCAGGGGGCTGACAGTGCCGAGTTGGCACCTGTTCCCTTCCTCAGAGTCCTGGCGCCAGAATCTATGTTAATGTCCTGTTTTCCCACAGAAGCTGCTGGGCCGTGCCTTTGCCAGGGCCCCAGACCTCACGGAGGACCCATTAAATGTTGGCACAAAATCTGACCTCGGCTGCTTACCAGCCAGGTGTGTTTTCTCAGTCATTCCCAGGACATGCACACACCCCCGTCTCAGGCGGCTGAGCCTAGGGTCCTTTGCAGGCACGAGGCTCAGCTCCTTATGCGAACCACTGAGAAACTGCTCTGCTGGCCCCAAGACAATCACAATGTGCTTTTAGGGGCCCCTACCTTAGAGAGCAGAAAATGGATTTGTTTGCAAGAGAGCTGCAGTTGAGTGTGGCAAGTTGTAGTTGCGACAATTGCTTCTCCACAGACATCAGAAGGTGTGTGCTTGGGCTCATTACTCAGGAAATCACAGAGCACCTAGGAAGGGTTCCGTAGTTGTGGCCAATTCAGTGTTCCGTGCGTGCACACGGGTGTGTGCGTGTGTTCACATATAGGATTCTGCTTGGGCTTAAATACAGAGACACACAGGCAAATGAAAGGTGTATGCAAAGATTGCAGGCTTCACTTAAGTCTGAATTTCCCAGGTCTTGGGGGATTTCTGTTAGAGGTGGAAATTTGTCACCAGTGTGGTGACCCAGAGAACCAGCATTTGGTGTCCACCTACCTTCCCTGTTACTCTCGCGTTTGCACCGTGGTTATGATCTGTCCTGTTGGACATGTGTGGATTGTTCTGTGTCTGGCGGGTCAGCTGCATGCACAGCCTGATGCCCAGTTGGGGACTGCTCGAATTGAGGAGCCCTGGGTGTGTGTGCACGGGTTCTGCGGGTGCCAGAAGAAAGCCTTTGGGAGCCCCAGTCCCCTGGTACCTCTATGTGGCACCATACTGTGTCCCCTGCTGTTCTTTTCGCTTTTCATTTACAAAGTAGTGAGGCCCAAGTCTATGTATGGTATTGACACTGAGTTCTTTTAAAATATATTTCTTTAGGGCTGGCGTTGTGGCTCAGGGGTAGAGCACTTGCCTAGCATGTATGAGGCCCTGGGTTCGATCCTCAGAACCACATGAAAATAAATAAATAAAATAAAAGTACTGTGTCCAACTACAACTAAAAAATAAATATTTTATACATACATATATATTTTTTTTTCTTTAAATGAAGCCAATAGTTGTGGTGGCTCATGTTGTAATCCCAGAGACTCAAGAAGCTGAGACAGAAGGATTGCAAGTTCAAGGCCAGCCTCAGCAACTCAGCAAGTCCCTAAGCCATTAAGTAAGACCCTGTCTAAAAAAATAAATAAATAAAGAGGGCTGGGGATGTGGCTCAGTGGATAAGCACCCTGGTTCAATCCACAGTGTAAATAAAACAAAACAACAACAACAAAAGAACAACCATAAAGCAAATAGTTTGCTTCTTCCGTAACATTCCATTGGAGGACTGGGCCAGTGTGGTCTGGGCTGCCTTGGTGGACCTGTGAGACTCAGCTGTTTTTCATGTGTGCAAGTCCCCCTTGTAGGAATATCGCCACGGTTGCACATGTTTCTCTGACTGGTGTTGGCTGTGTCCGGGCTGCGATGGACTTGGGCTCTTGTTCCTAGCCTGGCGTGAGTCCAGGTCACCACCCCACAGTAGCGAGCAGACCCCACCACCGTTCCTCCTCAGCGTCCTTACCATCCCCTGCTCCCCTGCCCGCCCCCAAGGTGCCTCCTTACTGCAGGGAGGCCCCCAGCTCCTCTGCCGGGCTCCTGTTCTCCAGATCTCAGCTGCGTGATTGCTGGTGGTGAGACCTTGCCATTGTCCCCCACACTGACTCCCCCTGCCCTCTCAGCATCTGAGCCCATGATGACTGTCCTCCCCAGGGAGGCTGACCCCAAGCGGGTAGGGACGTATCTACCATGTTCCCCGTTGTGCTCCCACCCCCAGGACAGGGCTCAGTAGAGAGTCGTTGTTCAACAGACACTCAGCTGACCAGTGAGGCGGGCCGAGAAGAACACACCGAAGGGCTCTGGTGCATAATTGGCCAAAGTCCATCCATGCACTGAGGGGGTCGGTCCATGCTCGCAGCGGGTGTCCTCCTGGACTCCCTACTACCCTGGCTCACAGATCTGAGCAGCTATCTTGGGCCTCAGAGCCTGAGCATTTGGGGCTCATGGCCAGGCCAGTGGTGAGATGGAAATGGAAAGCAGGAGCCTGTCCTTCCACTGTACATCCCACCAAAACCTTGCTGCTTCTTTCTTATGGTTTTTAATTTTGTAGATTTTTTTTTTGTACTGGGGATTGAACCCCGGGGTGCTTAACCACTGAGCCACATCCCCAGTCCTCTTATTTTTTCTTTTGAGACAAAGTCTCACTAAGTTGCTGAACCTGGCTTTGAACTTGTAATCCTCCTGCCTCAGCCTCCCGAGCTGCTGGGATTACAGGCCTGTGCCACTGCACCTGGAAAATTTTGTAGAAAATTTTAAAAGTCAAAATAGTTGAAGGGAAATTGAGTATCAGTAATCCACACCTCACATTTGAATGGGAGTGACAACTTGCTGGGTGTTCAGGGTAGGTGGTCTTCTGTGGGTTTGTGACCTGGTTTCATAGTGAGAGATTTGGAGAAATGTGACCCAGAGTTTTGGCAAATGTGCTTTTCCAGACGCAAACTCCATGTTCATGTCCCCCGACGTGTCTACCTGCTTCCATGGCAGCTGGGGATGCAGAACTTGGATGGGAGGAAACACTTCTTCCAGAATCTTTCCATGGTGGGAGATGCTGGCCTGTCCTTAGCTAAAGCTGCCTGAAGAGATGGGAATAGGTGGCAAATTTCCTGCCCTGGGAGGGCCTGGCTCCCCTGGCTTTGTGACAGGTGGTCCCAGGACAGGGACTATTACCGCCTGCTATTATGGTCCATGCTCAGGATGCTGGATCAGTTAGGGCAAGAGACCAGCCACTGTAATGGGCCCTGCAGCAATTGGCTGGAAGCCCAAGGAGTGACTCTCTTCCTACAGGGTCTGGGTCAGTTGGGGGGGGGGGTGCCAGGAATGCCTGCTCCTCTTCATGAGGCCCCTCAGGCCACGCCACCCATGATACCGCCTGGGAGGATGGGACAGAGTTAGGCAGCCAGCCAGCCCTGCTCCTTATTCTGGTCATTGCATCCTGACCTCATGAAGGCTTTATGTGGACATCTTGTTCAGGAGGTTCTGTGACCATCCTAGGCTCACAGGAGGAAACTGAGGCTGCAGAGGTAAGATGGATCACCAGGATGTGTGGCAGAGTCCCGGGACTCAAGCACAGGTCTTCTGGTTCCAAGGTCCCACTCAGCTCACTCCTGGGACTCCGAGCCCTGGTGGAGACAGACAGGTAGCCCAGGGTGGGGATCCCCAGGCCCACGGACACCCTCCCATTCCTTGTCTACTCTAGCAGGACACACAGGGCTGCTACAGTCATAGGGCTGAGAATGGGCCAAGGCTGGAGAGCTGTCTGCTGCTGGGATGTGTGGAGGGCGTGGGTGGGCAGGGGGTCACTGCTGGGAGGTGAGGGGCCCCCAGAGTGGTGACTTGTAACTCTCTTTAATCCTGTGGTTTTGTGTGGAGAGACCCTTCAGTGTCCTGGGAATTTGGGGCAGCTCAGAGTCTGCAATGACCTGGCCTTTGACTGCCCCAGGACCCATACAGTGTCCCCCGCTAGGCCCTACCTGGGCAGCCAAGCTCAAGCCACAGCCATATTTGGGTGAACTTGGCCGCAAAGGTGAGTGTGTGTGTGTGTGGGGGGGGGGGCGGGTGGCGGTGGTTTGAACTCCCCTGCAGCCTCACGTCCTCTGTGCAGCAGGAGGGAACCAAGCCCTGAGGCAAGTCCTTTTACCTCATCTCATGGCTGATACAGAACATTTTGACAAGGACTCGCCAAGATACAAATTCAAAAATGAATGACCACTGGATATAGTGCTACATCCCTGTAATCCCAGTGGCTCAGGAGGCTCAGACAGGAGGATGGCAAGTTCAAAGCCAGCCTCAGCAAGTTAGTGAGGCCCTAAGCAACTTAGTAAGACCCTGTCTCAAAACAAAGCGCTCGGGGAGTGGGTTGGGAATGCTCAGTGGTTAAGCACCCCTGGGTTCAATCCCTGTAACAAAACTAAAAAAAAAAAAAAAAACATGGTTGGGTCAGGCCAGCACCCAGGTGAGGAGGGCAAGAGCCATCCTAGAGCATGGGGCTGGCTCTCTTCCTGCCTGCCGGCGGGCACCAAGTCTGATGTTTACCCGTCCCTCTGTGAACACCATCAGCTGGATTCATAAACAGGCAGAGCTCAGGAGCTGAGTGGCCAGTGCCTGGAGGGAACTGGGTGGTGGATCCGGCTCACAGGGTCTGCTGATGGGTGTCTGGGGATTCTGGGCATGGCGGGCACTGGCAGGGCCCTGACCCATTTCGCCCAGACTGTGGAGAGGTGGGAGTTACTCATTAAGCCAGGCATGGAGAAGCTGGGTCAGGTGAACCAGGGTGAGCTGAGCTATCCTGAAATCAAGTGAGGTGCCCGTGAAGGGCCCCCAGCCACTGGATACCCGGGGCTGTGGATGGGTGAACCTGGGGACCTGGGTGACATCAACCCCAGGTCCTAAGGGCCAGGCAGCAGAAGCCTCAATCTCCCTGGCTGTAAAATGGAATTTGTAGCCTCATGCAGGTGTAGCTCTGTGGGTGGCAAAGGGGCTGGAGCTGGTCAGAGTGAAACTCAGGGAGCCCCCGAGGCTGACCGCACATACTACCCTGGTCAGTGTTGCCTCTGTTGACCCTCCCTAGAGCCCTGAAGGCTACAGGAGAGGAAACTGTCTCCGACAAGAAGGACTTGCCCAAAGTCCAGGGTCAGAGCCCACACCTTGGCTCAAACAGGACTGGAGTGTCAGCTCTGAGGGATGCATGGAGTCGAGTGTGTGGCCTCCTGGACGCCCTGGATGCCCTCTCCGCATCTCTAATGTGCACTGCATTCCACGGCGCCCAGTGATATTCTGCCCACAGCCTCGGCGTTAATCATTGAGCGAGCAATGTCTGCAGACCCCGCTCCCCTGTCGAGGGTCAGGAGGGGACCACACTGCTTGGCAGGTGTGTGACCCTGAGACCACGCTGCCCCAGGAACCCCAGCACGGATGGACGGCTCCCCGTCCTTGAGTCTGAATCCAAGGTCAACTTCAAGCGCTGGTGCCTGTGACAAAGTACTGACCCCTCAGGAACATCCCCAGAATTCCTGCCTGTCACCTTGGCAGATGTAGTGCTGGGTCTTGGTGAGTCCGGGTGAAAACAGGGACTTGGCCAGGACAGGAAGGGACCTTTGGGCAGGCCCATCACCTGGTCCTGAGGCCCTAGGTGTCCAGGGAGAAGAGGGGAAGAAGAGAGTCTGATGACCAATGGCCGAGGCCGCACAGGGAAGGGAAGGCCAGGCAGGAGACAGGAACTGGGGCAGCAACCCCCACTGCATGACCTGAGGTATGACCCTAGCAAGCGATCCCCACCATGTGATCACCAATTGGGTGACACCCCTGCCACCTGCCTGATGATTCTTACATGCCCCCTTCTTGCAGGGCACAGCCTCTGTCCTTCAGCGCCGGTCCCCCAGTGAGGAGTACGTGGAGGTGGGGCGCCTTGGGCCCTCTGACTACTTCGGTGAGTTGGGGTCCTTCCCTCATAGGCCACCACACCTCATCAGGGGTCCTGGGTTGGGAACTGCATGGGCACAGGCAAATCAGGCTGAGCCTCCGTACTGCTGTGACAGGCCTCAGACTGAGGTCCCTGGCCATGATTAACCAGTCCTGGGTAAGGACTGCCCCAGAGAGCCATGACCTTGTCAAGGGCAGGGCATGGGTAAGAGCTGCAGGGAACACCAGCTTCCAGCTTCCTGCAGCTCTGTGTTGGGGAGGTCCCAAGGGAGGCCCTACCTTACCTGGGCACTCCTAGGCACTCCCTCAGTTGGGGGCTGGATCATGGGGGAGACCCGGGACATATACCACAGTGCCTGCTGCATGTGGCATTGCTCAACAAATTGCAGGACAATGCCTAGCTAAATTTGGATTTCAGATGAACAATGAATATTTTGCTAGTTTATATAAATATATCCCACTGGGTGCAGTTGCCACACCTGTAATCCCAGAAACTAGGGAGGCTGAGACAGGAGGATCACAAGTTTGAGGCCAGCCTTAGCCACTTGGCAAGACCCTGTCTCAAAAAGTAAAAAAGTGCTGGGGATGTGGCTTAGTGATAGAGCACCCTATCCTCAACAGCCCAAAACAAAACAAAACAAAACAAAAGCCCCCCAAATGATACGTGTATGTCTCCCAAATATTTCATGAGACATATTTATAACTAACAAATTTTTTTGTACATATTGGAAATTCAAATCCCATGGCACCTGGCAGTGGTGCTTCTCTGGCTCTGGTCCTGAAGGAGAGGGTGTCGAGGCCCTGGCGTGGGGCTCTCAGCCTGACCACTCTCTCCTTCCTCTAGGGGAGATCGCGCTGCTGCTGAACCGGCCTCGTGCGGCCACCGTGGTGGCCCGGGGGCCCCTCAAGTGTGTCAAGCTGGACCGGCCCCGCTTTGAGCGCGTGTTGGGCCCTTGCTCCGAGATTCTCAAGAGAAACATCCAGCGTTACAACAGCTTCATCTCCCTCACCGTCTGAGCCGCGCCAGGCCGCAGCGCTCCCCGTGTGCCTGCAATCCCTGCTCCCTGTGTCTGGGGCCTGGGAGTCATGGGGAGGTAGCAGGATGAGGCTGGCATCCCTGCAGGGGACCTCCCCTTCCTCTGGACTCGTTTTTTTGGAATAAATGACCATCTTGTGCATATCAGATACAAAGGGCAAGCAAACATCCCAAGACCCAGGAGTGACAGGCCAGCTTCCCTCCCCCACACTTCCTCCTGTCCACCCCTTGTCTTAGGGGACCCACCTGACCCTCTTCACATCATCTGGGCTGTGCTTGTCTGATCCCCAGACCCAGGGGCAGACAGGCTGTGGAGACCAAGTCAGCCCTGAGTCCTGCCCCCAGAACCACAGGGTGCCACCCTGGGGCCCTGCAGACCCCGTGAGGCCAGGCTTGTCAGGCCTAGGCCCAAGTGTGAGACAGATCATATAGATGGGGTGTTCCCTGAGGACACTTATGATGGGGCAGAAGTTGAGGCCCATTCCCACAGGGGCCCAGAGGAAGCCAGGGACCCCTTCTCCTATCTTGGGGGCCAGTCCATGGGCCTCAGACAGACCCGTAGGTAACTCTGTGCTGAGAGCATTGGGAGGAGCCAGCTTGAGCCTGGTGGCTTGTCCTTGCCTCTTGGAAAGTCCATCTCCAGGTGGGCCAACCATACCCACCAGCCCTTGGGCAGCCGGTAGTCCGTGGCCCCTCACCAGCTGGTGCCCAGAATGGGCAGACTACACAGCTGAGTCTGGGAATGTCCCAGATCTGGTGAGCACTGTGCTGGGTCCTTTGCTCTTTGGAGTTAGGGGAGCCAAACAATGTGGGGCCACTTCTCTGGGAGATGTGGAGGGAGGGTGAGCTTTCAGAGGCATCTGGGTAGAGTTAGAGGAATCAGAGGCCCTCTGAGCTATTCCCCACAGATTTGCCTGTATCCAGCCTGAGTCCCAGCCCCGTGTCCCCTGTCCATTCCCCTGATGAGAGGGAATGTGTTCAGTCAACCCAGCGCGGGTCCCACACCCCTAAACCATCCACCAGCTTGTCTCTTAAACGTATCCCTGGTGCCGTGATGATACGGAGCTGAGGGAGCTCTCAGTCCGTTGAAATGATGTGACCCACTCGATGTTGCCCTGCAGTGTCCTGGGGAGGTGCCCTCCCCGCTGGCCACCAGCGCCCCCTGCGCCCTGGCCATGCCCATCCTGCCTGTGCTGTGGGCTCTGTGGACTTGTGTGCCCTCCTGCTCACCTTGCTGAGTGCTGCATGAACTATTAAACGTGCAATGAGGTACCTCTTCCTGACTCCGGGGGTCTCCATCTGGACTCTTTTGTAGACGAGTGTCTTTTTCTTTCTTTCTTTTATTGTGGTAACATATACATGACCCAATGTATTTGCCAAACCATAGCCTGGTGGCGTTGATTCCATTCACAGTGTTGGGCAGCCTCATCCTCGTGGCTGCCCAGAGGACCAGGTACAGATTCGTGAGTCACAAATTCCTTGGTTCTGTCTGGGCACGGTGGCGCATGCCTGTAATCCCAGCGGCTCGGGAGGCTGAGGCAGGAGGATCGCAGGTTCAAAGCCAGCCTTAGCAATGGTGAGATGCTAAGCAACTCAGTGAGACCCTGTCTCTAAATAAAATACAGAATAGCTCTGGGGAGGTGGCTCAGTGGTCGAGTGCCCTTGAGTTCAATCCCTAGTACCTGCCCCCGAAAAACCCCCTAAAACACAAATTCCTTGGTTCCTGTCCTCCTTGACCCTTTTCTCAGGTCTGAGCCCCTCACACGCTGCCAAAAGTTGGGAGGTGGCCCAGCTCCCCAGAAAGCAGGGACTCAGTGATGTATTCTGAGGGTTCAGATACACTTACTGCTGGCCACTTGAAGCTCAGTACCTTGTTAAGGTCGTCCAGCCTGTGTTGGCTTTGCCCTTTGTGGGTCTTTCACATGGTGCTCTGTAGCCTCACATTTCCCATCTGTAAATGGGTATAAGGATCCATCAAAGCCCTATGGTGAAATGAGCTCATTTCTGGCAAGAAGAGGCTGGGTAGGACCCACCTGCATCTTTTGTGGGGGATAATGACCTGGAATGGGGCCCCTCCAGACTGTGGAGAGCCCCAGCCTCACCTTCCCCAGCTCAGGGGAACCCAATGGAGCCTGGTGACTCACTATGACGTCGGGCCCTGGCTGCCACACTGGGGAGACAGGCAGCACCTCCGTGTGGGGCCTGGGGTGGGGAGTGAGTTTGTGTCTGGGGACCTGAGTCCTGCCTTCCCACGGCCACTGCATCCGGCCTCCAGGGCTCTGCTCTCTGATCCAGACAGGGTCTCTAGGGCCTGCTCTCTCCTAGTGCTGCCAGGAAGCCTGGGCTGACGCCCCTGACTGTGCTGACCTCTCTCATCCCCCTCTTGCCCCCTGGGATATGACCAAATTAGGAAGCTGCCCAGCCCCACCTCCAATTCACCAAAGGATTTCCCTCCTTCCAGATTAGTCTAGTCTGCTTCTAACTTGCATCCCAAGGGCAGGGATACTTAGACTCTCCATCTGGGCCCTGAGACCTGAGGCCCGTGGCATTCTTTGGGGCCACCAAAGTCCTCAGAAACTTTCCTTAACAAAGTCAGATCTTGCATATAGAGTGGGTTTCCAAAGCCACATTGAAGACTTTTATTTGGTCGGGCAGAAGGTCACTGGATTGGTCTCCTCCTAGGACCCCCCCAACATTGGCCGCAGTAGGAGGTCTGCTCTAGGGCAGGCCTCTGAGTGTCAGACTTCCCTCCAGGACAGAGCCCAGCATCATCCCACTAGAGACTTCCCTGTGGTTTGGACAATCAGTCCCCTCACCAACCTCCTTGGCCAAACATTTGTTGGAGAAATGAGGCTGGGGTATTTCAGGAACATGCTTGGCCAGGAGCCTAATGATTGCTGACCTCCCTGCAGCTGACGTGTGATGTGTGCGCTGGAGGGCAGTTGTGCCTCGAATTTTGATCAAGTTCTTGTTAGTTGTGTGGCATCAGACAGTATCCTTATCTTTTCTGAGCTTCAACTGTCTCATCTCTGAAGTGGGACTATTTGCCTCCTGGGTTAGACTTTAGCTTGAAATGAGACGGTACAGGAAGTTGCAGATGAACCCCAAAGGCTCAGAACTATTGCTACATGCAATATCCAACTACATCACACAGAAGGACAACAGCCATGTCCTGGTGTCACCTGGACAGGTAAGCTATGGAGCTCGTGCATCCTGGTGCTGCGGCTCCAAGAGGGCCACCCTCACCTGCCTGTCACTGCCACGCCACAGGCCTGGTTGCTGCCCTCTGGCTCCACCTCCAAACCAGCTGTTGCCCTGTTATCCACGGCCAGCCTCCTCCTCTGCATTCAGCCACAGGCCCCCCGATTCTGGTCCCAGTGAGGGACACCTGTTGCTGCTCAGGGACCTGTTTGCAGAGGTGGTAATCTCCCAGCAGGAGCCACCTGTCCTCAGTGTGGCTGCAATCGCCAAGTGTGTCACCTGGTAACTTCATGATCTTAAAAACACCACTGAATTATTTAATGGATTCTGCAGCTTCAAGACAGGGCGTGTCTGTTCCACAAAGCCGGGGGACACCTGGAGTTGGGGTGCCACAACCTCACTGGTCAGGCTCCCATGTGCTAAGTTTCCCTGGAGAGGTTGGTCCCAGCCAAGCCAGTGGAGGCTGGGAGCCCTCTCAGCCCAGTCTCAGTTGCGCAGTGTTGACCGGGCAGCCTCCCAGGCTGCAGATATCTTTATAGCGAGCAAGCATGGGAGGCAGGATACTGGGGTCCTGGTCCTGAGGCCTCCTTCCCCTTGCTCAGGGGAGCACCAGGAAAGGGCTGCCCAGTTCCTGCCGCTTCCCCCAGCAGGGGCCACGAGGCCCTTCAAGAGATATCAGAAGTCTGTGTCTGTGTCCCAGCAATGATGTCACCGGAGCCCATGTGATGCCAGTGTCAGCCAGGCGTTGAGTGTCCTAGGAAGGTACCCTGATATCACCCAGGAAGTGAGACTGCCACTGACTGCCCAGTCCACTCACCCACTCATTCACTCAATCACCCAGCCCAGGGGGAGGGGTTCCAGGGTGGCCCCCTGTCCTTTCCCCACATCTTCTCCAGATCAGCAGTGGCTTCACCTGCAGAATCCATGCCGGCTTGTGTCAAGGCCCTGTGGCACCAAATCCACCCAGCAGCCCTGTGGGGACCAATTACAAATAAGAATTCTGAGGTCAGAGTAGGGAAGTTACCTGCCAGGCCACCCAGCAGAGAAGCCTCGGGAAGTCGGGCCTGGGCCTTCCCCGCCAGCCTGGGCCTGCCCTCGCCAGCTCTGCCAGTCCTCGTGCTGTAAATTCTGTTTATGGTCCTGGTCACCACCCCACTGAACTGGCCAGGTTCCTCCTCAGAGGGAAGCCACGCCTCTCTGGGAGTCCCCTGGGAATACCCAAGGGAGGAGGAAACCCTGTGTGGGAGGCACTGCCACGGGACTGTGCCACGTCCTGGCTGTGTGGGCTGGGCAGGGGCTCGGCTTCCCTCCACCCTGCCTGTGAAGTCCTGTCCTCTTGGCCGCTGGCTGCACCTCTTCCTCTGGGTTGTGGGGAGTGTTAGAAATGGACAAGGGACTTCCTTGGGGCACCTCCATGGAGAGCTGGTGCAGTCCTCGGAGCTCACCAGGCCCTTCCTTGTGGGGAGGGGCGGGCAGGTCTGAGAAGCAGATGGGCAGCAGCCTCTGCCCATTACGGCAGGCAGCAAGATCATAGTGCTGAAGTGCCTGGGGCTGGGGAAGCCTGACCAGGGCCGTCCAGGGGGTAAAAAGGAGGCCAAGATTGTGCTTGAGGGTCCCAAGGTCAGGTGTGTGGGGGTCCTCTCCACCCCAGCTGGGAGCTCTTCCACCTGCGGAGGCCTCTGCCCTGAGCCAGGTGATGGTGAGCAGGGGCTGACCTCACCTGAAGTCCTGGGACCTCTCCTGAGACTGGGAAGGGCCGGCTGCAGAGGGAGGGGGCGGTCCTCCCTCGGACTCTGGCCTGCTGAGCTGCCAAGGGCCACTCCCAGCCGTCCAACTCTCAGAGGAGGCCACAGCCAAGGAAAGAGAGACTTGGGTGCCTGGCCCAGCAGGAGGGGCTGGGGAGCCCCGACTCACCTGTGAAGGAACCCACCCAGAGGCAGGGATAGCAGTGGGGGTGGGGGGAGCTTCCAGTGCCAGAGATGGAGCGGCAGTGCAAGTTGCCCCCTCCTCCAGGGAGGTCACCAGAAAGCAGGAGGCTGTCGACAAGAGAGTCCTGGATGGTGTTGGTGCTCGCCTATAACCCCAGCTACTCGGGAAGCTGAGGCAGGAGGATTGCAAGTTCAAGACCAGCTTAGACAACTTAGAGAGACCCTGTTCCAATAGAACAAGGGCTGGAGGGGCAGCTCAGTGGTAGAGAGCTTTCCTCACCTGCACAGGCCCTGGGTTCTAGCCCCAGCACTGGGGGCCGGGGCTGGGGAGAGAACTTGAAGCTAGAGTGGGTCTTGGTCAGCCACTGATGGCCTTCAGACCCTGCCCCTGAGCCAGCCGGGCCTCTCCCCGGATGTCTGCTGTAATGGCTGCCTTCCCTGGACCCGGTGGTGGTGAGAGGGAATCTGAGGGTTTGGGGGTGAGAGTTTCCAGGAAACCCTCCTCCCCCGTCCCCAAAGCCCTCCTTCTCCTACCCGTGGGATGACAGGAGGTCCCAGGGCTCAGATTCTTGGGTCTGGCCAGGCTGGGTCAGGAAATGATGGGCATAGAGGGGGGGGGGAGGGGAGGAGGGGGAGGGCAGAGGAATTGAAAGTGCATTCCAGACTGGTGACGTGTGCCCCGTGGCCTGCAGGGCAGGGGAGGGGACGTAGCTGAGCTGCCCTGTCGGGAAGGTCCCTGGGATGAGGTGGGTGGGGCTGCATCAGAAGGGAAGAAAAGATCCTTGCCCTGGGGACATCCCTGCCACTGGCTGCTGTCCTTCAGGGCTGAGTGCTGCCTACCCCTGGAAGCCTTCTCAGGTTTCTTGGCCCTGGGTCCAGGGCTCCCTCCAGGCCACCTGGTGTAGGCCTGGGACAGGCCCTCTCTGGAAGATTCATCCTGCTCAGAGCCCACTTGCTGTGTCCCCAAGTGCCCACGGCTGGCCTGGCTGGGTCGTCCACACTGGTGGCCTGGTCTGGAGGCTCCCGGGTGCATGGTGGGTTTCAGGGCTTCCTCTGGCTGGGGTAGGAGCCCCGAGAGGGGAGGGAGGGCTGGGGTCTGCTGTGTTCAACTCCACAAGCTGGTTGGGGCCGACACCTGCTAGGCGCTGTTCTAAGTGATTTCTGCCAATCGATCAATGGCTCACTCCTGGGCCCTGAGGCCCAAGGGTGCCCTTAGACCAGGCTCTTAGAGGCAAGAGCTTTGCTGAAGGCCACGAGACTGGTCAAGGAGGCTGGCACTCTGGCCCTGCAGGTGGACACGGCTGGAGGCATGGAGCTGTGCTTCCTTTTCAGACCTGAGGTTATGGCAAGGCTGGGTGGGGGGGATCCCCAGAGGCTGCGTAGGTGGCCTTGAGGGGAACCCTTTGGAAAAGCGGCCAGCGAGGATTACCCTCCTGGGGCTTCATCACCCACAGGGGTTGTCCTCTCTGCCCCTTGATTCCCCTGCTTCAGGAAGGCACAGTGGGGCCCTTCCTGGAGGCCCTGATGTTTTATAGGAGAGATGAGGTGCCCAGCGGCCAGCCCTGGGCAGGCAGAAGCTCCCAGGACCCAGGGCAACCCAAAGTCAGCATGAGCCTTCGATGCTCCTTCCAGGTGTTTGGAACCTGGTGTGGCCACAGCAGGGCTGGCCCCAGTGACTGTGGGCCGGGTGAGTGCCGAGGAAGGTTCTGGCACCTGGGTCTTGTTCTCTGGAGCCAGCGCAGGTAGCCAGAGCACAGGCCTCCTGTCTACAGTCCCTAAGGTGCTGTTCTGGAAGCTGCTACTCTGGCTTCAGGCAAGTACAGCCTCTGGGTCAGCTAAGGCCCTCCAAATCCCCAGCTCAGGAACTGTGAGCGAAGATGCTTTCCTTGTTGCTTGGAGGCTCCGCATCTTGGGGTAATTTGTTACGCAGCACAGTGACCTCCAAAAGCGAGTGTCATCATTTCTGAGCAACTGAGGGTTGGCGAGGTCCTGTGACAAACCCAAGACCCAGGCTAGAAAGGGACAGCCTGGGTGGGTGAGGGCCAGGCTGCCCTGCTGTGGCACTGCCCTTGTCCATGGGATCCTGGGGTCTTTGCCGGATGCCCGAGGTTCTCAGCTGGCCTGGTTTCATGGAGGCCTTGGTGCCTTGAGTAGTCCACACAGTCAGATGACTATGTATGGCATTAAAAGTGACAGGTCGGTGGCAGGCCTGACTCCAGGGGTTCTCAGAGGCAGAGCAGGTGCTTGTAGGCCAGGCCAGACTTACCTGAGGCTCGCTAAGGGGACAGTTCTTTCCTGCGCTGTCTTGACCACATCAACCTGGCTAGGCAGAGCCCCGATGGGGAAGGGCAGAATGACCAGTGGCCTGTACCTGCCAGGAAGGGGCTGAAGTAGGGCAGGGCCCTGGACTTGGCAGGGAGGGCACCCTCAGGTGGGGAAATGGACAGTCCAGCAGGCAGATCCACCCAGACTTGGCCAAGCTCCCGGTAGGTCCTGCTGGAGATGTGACCTGGTAGAGTCACAACTCAAAATCAAGGCTCACTCTATGACCATGGGACGGACATCCATCACCTTGAGCAAGGGTGGCGGTGCCAGGGTGCTGGGGTGCCATCTCACCAGGTGGGGCATCTCCAAGGTTGGGTCAGCAAGTCTCCCCGAGCTTGATGACATGGGAGAGGGACATGCATGGTGGTGGCACTGCTGTCTCCAGTCTGAGCAGCTGGGAACGATGGTGTCCCTCTCACCTGAGAGAGAGGACTGTGGAGCAGGAGGGGCCCAGCTGGGCCCCGTCCAGGCCAACATGTCTGCTGGACACCTGGAGGAGGTGTTGGGACATGGACTGGGGATGAGGACCAGAATTCTTGGGCTGTAGGTGGCTCAGCCCAGGAGTCCAGGGAGCAACCAGAGGGACTCAGGAAAGAGGGAAGGGGGGATACGGGATGCTGAGAGCGTGTCGGGTGGTGGTCTGACGCTACTACAGGACGGGATGGAGGGGCCCGAGAGCTGGGGTAGGTTGGCTGGTCAGCAAGCCTGAGGACCTGTCACGATGGCAGTGTGGTAGATGGCACGGAGCTTCAGGAGTGGCACCCAGCCTTCCCAGGGAAGGGGAGTGTTCTGAGAAAGAGCTACTTCCGCCCCACAAGGAGGCAGACGCAGGACCTTTTGGCTCATCCTTTCAAGCTCCTGGTGGCAGCCATTTTGTCACTACGAGGAAATCAGAAGAACTCGGAGAAAGAGAAGCGCCCTCCTGAAGCGGGTCTCTGAGCTCCCAGGGATGGACCTTTGTAGTTTGAGTGTTTTCTATTCCCTGAAGCTGATGGCATCCTGTTGAGACAGGTGGACTATTAAACATGGATAAGGGCTGGGGATAGAGCTCAGTGGGCGGGGTGCTTGTCTCACACGCACAAGGTCCTGGGTTTAATCCCCAGCACCGCAAAAATAAATAAATAAAAATAAACAAGGATAAGCCTCTGGTCCTGTTTTTGACCTCCACCCACCTGCACTGCCCCGGGGCAACTGTAGGGGGCAGGGACTGTGCTGTTTACTGCTATGTCCCTGACACCAAGGTGGCCCACACGTAGGACACTAGAGGTGCAAATAAACCCTTGGTGAGTGGATGCATCTCAGGTCATTGTAAAGGCTGGGATGTAGAGAGAGGAGACGCAGGTTTGTGCACCTCCAATCACATGCAGCCCTCTCTGCACTCCGGGCCACACGCCAGGCTTAGCTGTGAGCACGTGATCGGCATCACCTCAAGCAACACTAATTAGCAGTTACTTCTGCTTTCTCATCCCCTTATCAGATCTGAGGCCATGGAGGCTCAGAGAGGGAAACAACTGGTAGAAGATGCACAGCCTGTGAACTTCCCACCCCCCCTTATCCGAGCCCATCCTTGCCCTCAAGGCCAATGCCCTGTGGTACCAGCCGACAGCATGTAGTAGGTGCTCAGGGGAGCCTGCTGCTGGTGTTTCCACACCGGAGGCTCTGCATGGCTCTGCGGCACTGCCCCATCAGACAGAGGCAGCCTCTGCAGGGAGGCTGTGCACCTCCCTGCACCCCGAGCAAGCGGCAGGGAGGCTGAGGTGACCTGAAGGACTCTGCCTCTGCCCTCAGGGACTACGTGTAGGTAAAGTGGCTTCCTGCACTGGGACCGGGCAGGGTGCAGAGCCCCTGTTCACAGGGCAGGGGACAAGTCTCCAAGAAGGAAGGACCTCCCAGGGTCATGTGGAGCAGAGGTCTGAGCTCCCCCTCCCCCAGCCTCACAGAGGGCTCCCCTGGTAGAACAGAAAAGGACCGGAAGGGGCAAAGAAACCCCTCAGCAGGAATGAAGCCCGGAAGGGACATGGTGCTTTGTTACCTGGAGGGTTTTGTTTTTCCTGGAACCAAGCAGGCCTGGGCATTGGGTCCAAGTCTGGCCAAGGGAGTGTGTAACTCCCTTCCCAGACATAGTGGGGCTCAGGGTGTCACATGCCTAGTGAGGTGTGTGCTGCCCTAAGCTTGGCCACTTTGAAGAAGGAGGCAGAGGAGGCAGGAGACTGGTTCTTCAGCCATGGGCTGAGCACCCTGATCCATCCATACCTGATACTGCCACTCCTGAGCCCAACGTTACACAAACCACTATACTCTCCTGCTCGCTTGGTCCAGGCCTAGTCAAGTTCTAGAGTCCTGAGGTCTAAAGTGTACACCAAGTGGGCTGGGCTGGCCTGTGGCTTTCTCTCTTCCTGTCATAGTGGTGAAGGGACAGACAGGGAGCAAGTTCTCTCTGTTCTCCTCTCTTGTTCATTATCTCCCCTCCCCATTTCTTTGATGGAAATGAGGCTTTGATGGAAAGACTCTGGCAGGCTTCTCCTGCACCTGCATGGCTTCATGGCTGTCCCTCAGCCCCAGCCTCTCCAGGGCACTCCAGGTTACTCTGCCCACCATGGGCAGAGACTCCATCCAATTTGTGCTTCTGTTGAAATGAGCTGTTGGGCTCCAGACTCCTCCGGAGACCTTCCAATTGCTGGGGCTGTGTCTCTGGAGGTTGGATGGACGAGCTTGGCTTCTCTGCCGAGGTTGTGGTGGCCATCCCGGAAATGCCCCAGCCGGTCTTCAAGCTCAGGCCTAGCTTGACTCCCTTACCCTTCCTGGGCACCTGTGTCTTTTGCCTGTGGACAAATCCCATCGAAACCTAATGGAATCCAGTCGTGGTGATGCACACCTGCAATCCCAGTGACTCTGGAGACTGAGGCAGGAGGATTGCAAGTTGAAGGCCAGCCTCAGCAACTTAATGAGACCCTGTCTCAAAATACAAGTTTAAACAGGCTGGGAATGTGGCTTGGTGGTAGAACATCCCTGGCTTCAGATCCTCAGTACAAAAAAGAAACTAAACTAACCCCCCCCCCCAAACCTGAAGGTACAGGGTGACCACAAGCTCCTCCCACCATGTCCATGGTCAAGGACAGAGGCCCAAGGGAAGGAGGCCCTAAGTTAGTTGGCTCTGGATTCAAACCAAGTGACTCACTGCCAACTGGATGGTGGAGGATCATACCTCCCACATTCCTGGACTCATCCCAATGGCTTTGTCCTCTCTAGAATAAAATCCAAACTCCTGATTCTGGTCTCTAGCCCCTGCCTACCTTCCTCAGCCTCACTCTGCCTACATACCCTATCTTACCCTTGCTAGTTCTGGAACATGCCAAAGAGGTCCCTGCCCCAGGACCTTTGCACTTGCTGTGATTGGTGTCTGCCTAGAATGCCTGGCTTAGATCTTCTTAGCTCTTTTCATGACTGGCTCCACCTCACATGGTCCTTTGCCGGCTACCTGAAATAGCACGCACCTACTTGCCTGCGTATTCCTTTGGAGAGACTGAGCTCTGGGAAGGCCCTGTAGTTTTGGTCTTCCACCTCCCACCCAACCCAGTACCATCACCTGTTAAAGGAGCAGGTGAATATTTCCCAAAGCAAATTTCTGAGCTGGCTATTACCCAGAGGAAGCTGAGCCTCTGAGAGGCTAAACCACTTGCTCAGGGTCACACAGTAGTGAGTTTGGGGAGGGGTGGCTCTGGGGAGAGTTGACTGGATGCTGGTCCCTACACCTGAGGTTGGGGCATTCTGTATCTCCCCCCCCCCCCCCGCCCCCCGCCCCCTGCACGTGCCTGCTCCACCATGCAGCTATGATTTCTGGGTGTTATTTTAAAGGTGTTAGTGGCTGCATTAAAGTGAAAGCAAACAGGCAAAATGAACTGGAATCATGTTGTTTATTTAACTTCGTATATCCAAAATATTATTTTCAAACTGTAATTAAAATAAAATTTCACATCTCGACCTTTGCATGGAGTCTCCTAAAGCCGGTGTGTGTTTTGCACTTTCAACAGAATTCTGGCCAGCTGCATTTAAATGCTCTGGGGCCACACCTGGCGGATGCTCCTGTCCTGGATGTGACCTAGACTCTGGACTCGCCCCCCCCCCCCCACTCAACCTACGAAATGTCTCCTAATAGAGGTCTTCATTCCCCAAATGATTGTGTGCTACAGTAAATTTCATTTCTGTTGGTGTATTTAAAAGAGAAAATAAAAATACTTACTAGGGAGTTAAGAAGGGCGCGGAGACACTGAGGTGCCTTCCCACTCTGGAGAGGCTTATCTCTGTCTCTCTGGGGAGCCTGAACTGGAAAGGCCTGATCCTTAGCCTCAGGGCTTAAGGTAATGACTTAATTAGCGCCTGCACCCGGCATGTTTGATCTTCAAGGAGTGAGCCCACGGTGGTTGAAGCTGCTTCTGGCTTAATTGCCAGAACCGAGAAACTTTGCCCAGAGATAAATGGGGACTTGGTGTCACACCACTGCCAGTTTTTCTGAGACCTTTGCTGACACAGGAGCATAGGCCTGGATTCTGCACTCCAATTCCCCCCCCCTCCACACACACACACAGTCAGGGCCCTGTGGCTTGTAGGTATGTGCTGGGGCCTCTATGGGACTGCAGGGAGCTGACCTACTGGGGACATCATGGTGTAGGGGGACAACTGTCCACCTCCCTTTTTTCCAGATGAGGAACCGAGCTGAGGACAGGCTAGGGACAATTCACACCAAGGAGGCAAGGTCAAGGGCAGAGCAGGATCTTGCCCCTTGGGACTGGGGCCCTAGTAGGTGTGAACTCCAGTCCTGCATTGCTGGTTGGCCACATCAACCTTCACTTCCTGCCTGTGAACCCTAAGTGATACCAGGTAATTCAGGTTGTGTATTCACGGAGGAGCCTAGGAACCGGGGGAGCCTCACTGCTTGCAAATGCCTCACTTTCTCACCTGCAAAATGGGAAGGGATGAAAGCCTGGGGGTTGCCACTTGGGTGTGCAATGAAATTATATGGCGAAAGGGCTTGGCACCAGCCTGGCACAGTCCAAGCCCTCAGTAATTGTTAGTCATCACTACTAATAAATGACAATAATGACGGCAATAATTGAATGTCTATTGGTGCCAAGCCTGGAAGGACAGTGGCCAAGCAGTGAGGATGGTGTGAGGCGGGCTTTAAGGTAAAATGAGACTACACCTGCACACAGCACTGGCCTCTGCCTGTTTCTTAATAAAGGTTGGTTTTCGTGCCCCCACCCCGTCAGGGAGCACAGGGAAGAGCCCGTCCAAGAACGATTCCTACCCGAGGAATGGCCAAGGCTCTGCCAGCCCTTCCTTGAGTGCCTTTGGTCTTGGATTGTGTTGGGAGGGAACACAGCAAGGGGCAGACGCCGGCCGGTCACCCTGGTTGCGCCCCCACTCGGCCTACTTGGAGCACCTGACACCTTAATTATGGGCCCACGGGCACGTCGGGGCGCGCCAGGGACGCCCGAGATAGGCCGGAAGCACCAACTCGGGGGCGACCGGACATCCCGGGCCACCAGGTGCACCTTCTCTTCTCACTCACACCTCCTCCCCGTCCTCCGGAGCTCCCCGCTGCGTCCGCTTCTACTTCTGCCCTAGACAGTAGCGCGAAGAGCCTCCTGCAAGCGTGCCTGCAGCCGGGGTCAAGTTGTCTTGGGGGCGGTGTGGAGACGCGTCTTGCTCAGGAGTCCCGCACTGCACCTCGGTTTGGCGCCTGTGTCTCCCGAGCCTGGGCGGGGATGCCCCGCAGAGCCTGCAGCGCCGCACCCACGCGCTTGGGCAGCGGCCGCCCACGCCTCCTCCAACTCTAAAGTATATTTAGCCTCATTATCAAATGTTTGCAGTGAACCGTGTGAACCGCCTAATAGCGGCTGGAAGTGAAACTCGATTCCCAGCCAGGAGAAAGCATGTGACCACTCCCACCAACAGTGCTGGCGGGACAGGTGCTGCGGCCCCCGCGCGCAAAACCCCGCCGGCCTGGCTGCGGTTGCACCGTCTCCTCTGGCGGCGGAGATCCGGAACCCACCTACCCACTCAGCTCCCTTCTCCAGGGCCTGAAAAGGGCACATTGGAGTTCCAATGAGCGGGAGTCAGGGGAGGAAGACTGGGCGGGGGGGAAGGAGCCCCCCCCACCCCCGGCCTGGTTCACGCCCAAGGCCACCATCTCTCGGTTACGTCCTGCGGTGCCTTCATCTCCAGGTTTCAGAAACCTGGGCGTCTAGGGTTCGGCTTTTTCCTATCTTCCGAGGATCTGGAGGAGGGGAATGGGGCGGGGAAGGGGGTCCTAGTCTCGCACCACGGTACCTTGGGAGTTCAGGGCGCTGTGCCTGCGTCCCCCAGGCCGCTGTAGCCTGGCCATACGAGTTCTAGCCACCGCGCGGCGGCCACTGTTGTTGTGGTCGCTATGACGACGGGTCGCAGTTTTATTTTTAATAGCGGCCAGCGATTAGAGAGAAGCCTGCGCCATGCGCCCCGCGGCTCCTGCGTCGGAGTGGTGCACCCTGGCCCCTATACACTCAGACTGCCGCCCAGGGCGCCCCCTTCCGCGTCCCCAGATAGCCCCCTGCTCCGCCCTTGTCTCCAGCTGGGTGTCCGTGAAGCGCAGGGCGGATAAGGGAGCACAGGGAAGCGCCCGTCCAAGAACGATTCCTGGGAACCAGCGGCCTCCGTGAGGGGGTTGGGGTCCGGAGGGTGCGGCACCCCATCCGAAATGCAACGCGACCTTCCTCCTGGATTCCCACACCCACTGTCACATCGGGTCCTCGAACCCCCACGAGGTGTCCTGGGGTCCCCTCTGCTCTCGAGGAGCCCGGGGCTCAGCGAGACATGATGAGCACAGCTCTCAGGATAAGAAGGTGAGGGCTCCACCTGGGTCCAGGCAGTGCGCTTTCGGTCGCCTTCCAGAAACCATCCAGTGGGTTGCCTCTCCAAAGTCGCAGAAGGTTCCATCTGGATGGATCAGGCCTGGTTTTCAGGTGCTTCTCAACGTGTCCAAGTTTTCTCTTGTTCTGCCTTTCTGACCACCCGGCGGGGTCGCGGCGAGGGTGGAGGGCTGCGGGATGGTGGAGACCCGAGAGAGCGCTATTTAGACGCCGCAGAAGTGCCGGGAGAGCCCCCGCCCTTCAGGTATTTGGGGGAAAGCGAGCGTCACCAAAGCCCCTCTCGACTCAGACTCCGAAATGCGGGAGCCGCACTCGGGGCTGCGCGCCTTTCCTGCGGGTCCAGAGGGAGGACTACGCGCAGGAGGTACGGTTTATCTACAGGAAGGGGGTGATGGCTGGGGCCGGCAGAATTCTCCTCGGCTGCCCCTCACCCACCGGGCGTCTCCTACTCTCCAGCTTAAGTCGTCTACTTTTGGGGTCCCCAAGAGTAGCCACCCCCAAACCCGGTACCTGGGAAGTACGCCCCCTCGAGGGAGGGACACTGGCAGGCATCTGGTGCTACCGTTCGGGTCCAACCCCACTTGGTCTAGACTGGCGATATCCACCGCGCCTGGGCACACCCGCTTTTTGGCCCCGGGGGAGCGGCTCAGCCCTGCTCAGACCTAGTCTGCGCGCGTCGCTCCCCCGCGTTGCGCCCTGTGCTGAGCCGTGGCCGGAGGTGGCGCTCTGTGAGCCCCGCGGCTCCCGACGCAGAACCCAGGAGCTCCTCAGGAGCGTCTCCTTTCTCTTCTTTCCACCTCTCCGTTCCCAGCTCAGGGTGCAGCCCAGCCTTCCGCGAGGGAGTGGGGACTCGGGGGGTGCAGGGTTCACAAGAGAGAGATGAGGCAGGCTGCAGTCCCCTCCCTGACCAGGGTTCGTTCCCACCTCGAAATGTGGGTGGAGGTTCCTTTTTCAGGTGCCCAGGCTTCGGATCCTGGGCGGGGGCGCGTGGCAGCCGCCAGGTGAGTGCCCCAGACGCGCCCTTAAGCCAGCCCCACCTCTCCCTAGAGACTCACTCCCCCTCCTTTTATGGAGAGGGGGAAGGCAGGGGCCCTGGATCCAGACGGTGGAAAGCGGCCGAGCGCCCGGGCGGGGGCCGGGCCGGCTCTCGTGCCCTTTTTGGCGCAGCAGCTCTGGGCGCTGCCCTCTGCTGCTGCTGGGGCCCGGGAGAGGCGAGCCGGCGGCGGCAGCGCTTCTGCGGCGGCCTCCTCCCCTCCCCGCCCGGTGCCGCAGGATTGCAGCTGGCACTGGAGGGTGGGCAAGCTCGAGGGAGGGGCGCGCGGGGAACCCTGCCGCCTGTGCTCGGAGCCGGGCGCCGGGCTTTGATGGATTTGGCTGCCTGCGTGAACGCGAGTGTGCTCACTGCAGTGGCGGTGGCGGCCTGGCCCTGCCGGGTCCGCAAGACCCCCCGCACGCTTCCGAGGTGCGGGTCTGGGGCCCGGAATCCGCGGGAGGCGGGGGGCGGGGGCGGGGGAGGGGCGCGGCGGCGGCGCTATAACCCCCTCCCCGCCGGCGGCCGGCTCCACACGCGCGCCCTGCAGAGCCCGCAGAACTCCGGCGAGCCGGACCTGCCTGCGCCGCCCTCCTCCTCCTCCTCTCCCTGCGGCTGCTGCTGCTGCGGCGGCGGCGGCGGCGGCGCCGGCTCGGCCCTGCGCCCGCCCTCAGGCCCGCGCGGGCGGCGCAGCGAGGCCCCGGGCGGTCGGCGGCTGCCAGGCGGCGCGGCCGCGGGCGCTGCCCGTTCTCGGCCGGCGGAGGGCGGAGCGCAGCGCCGTAGCCGAGGGCGCGCCGCGGCGGGGCGCACGCAGGCCTCCGGGCCGCGCCGTACTGGGCCGCGCTGTGCCCGGCCGGGCGGCGGCGGCAAGAGGAGGCCAGAGGCGAGCGCGGGCCGGCGGTAGGCACGCAGAGCTTCCTGCAGCCCGCAGGGAGAGCGCTAGCCGGCAGCTGGGGCCCGGCCGGGCGTCCAGACAGGTGATCGGTGGTGCGGCAGCGGCCCCAGCTTCGCTCCGGGGTCCCTCTCGGGGTCGATGCCCGCAAATATGCGGAATTACCGGCCGGGTTGCTCCTAAAGCCAGCGCCGGGGAGCGAGCGCGGCGGCGGCCAGCACCGGGAACGCACCAAGGAAGAAGCCCAGCCCCCGCCCTCCGCCCCTTCCGTCCCCACCCCCTACTCGGCGGCCCAGGAGGTTCCCGGCGCTGCAAGCGCGCTCTCCCTGTTCCTCCTCCTCCTTGCTGGCGCCGCACTCACTGCTCGCGCCGAGCGCGCTCCGCCTGCTCCTTGCTCTCCGCGCCACCCTCCTCCGGGCCGCGTTCCCTGAGGGATGGTACTGAATTTCGCCGCCACAGGAGCCCGGCTGGAGCGCCCGCCCTGCGGCCTCGCCTCCCCGCCGAGCCGCCAGCGCCTCGGGACGCGATGAGGACCTGGGCTTGCCTGCTGCTCCTCGGCTGCGGATACCTCGCCCATGCCCTGGCCGAGGTGGGTGCCACCCCCGCGCCCTGTCCCCTCTTTCGTTCCCCCGGCGCACGCCCCCCGCGGGCCCGGGCGCCCCAGACTCTGCAGAAAGCATTTTGATTTCTACTAGACTGGTCAATTTTAAAATTTTCTCAGCTGGGTTCTATTTTCTGCCATGCCCAAGTGTGTCTAGTGAGTCTACAGCGTGTTGCGTCGCTCTGCCTCGAAGGGACGGCGGAGCTACGAGGTGCAGAGTGGGGAGAAAGTTCCGGGGGCGCGGGCGCGTCTTCGGGGAGGGGTAGCTGGGTCGTGGCGGGCAATGCAATAACGGGGTGCGGGCAGCAAAGAAGGGGGTGTGTGTGAGCTGGTGGAGCCCAGGGAGAGAAGCTGGGCGGCTAGTAAACAGGTAGAGGCAGCTGCGGCGGAAGCCCCAAGCTGGGCAGGGTGGGCATCGCCGAGTCGCAGCCCCGGGTTTGATTCCCAAGCCCGGCGGGGCGCAGGGCCCGTGCAGTCCGGCCCGCCTGGGGCCCTGCTTACAGGTGGCTGAGCGAAGCAGCTGGGGCCGGGCCAGGCGCCCGCGCCCTCCCACCGCTGGCGTCCCCCCACCCCCCGCCCCTGAGTCCCCAGGAGCTTTGCCGTGATGAATGACTTTCCACAGCCTCTGTCGTGGGAACTTAGTGCTTGAGCCCCCCAGCGACCCCCGACTCCCTTTAAACACCGGGAGGGAGAGTGGGGGAGGCTCAGTGGTGGGGGTGGGCTGGGAAGGGACCCGAGAGCCAGAGGTGGATATTTAACCCTCGCTTTCCCTGCAGCCTCTCCCGCCGCCGCTGGATTTGGGCGTCCTAGTCGGCGCTAGGGCCGCGGCTGGGCCGGAGTCGGGTGGGGCGAGCGCGCGCGCGCGTGCGTGTGTGGTGAGGGGAGACCCTCTTCTCCAAGAGCTCGGCCCGGGATTCCAGGGCGTGAAATTTAAGCCCCTGGCTAGATTAAAGTGTTAGAGCTGCCGCGACTTTCGTCGTCGATCCGTGACGCATTTCGACTCTCTTTATCTAGATGTGGATTTCACTATTAAACCAGAAACTCCGCGGCCCCCTCACCTCCCCCAGACCTGTAACTGACACCCCAGGCGAGGGCTGGAGTGTGGGGGCTTTTGTTCCAGCAGTAAAGGCGGTAGTGGGGTCTCTTTTTGAAAAGGGCAGACAGGGATGGGGGCGGAGAACTTGGGGACTCAGCCACTCCACCCTCGTCTCGGACTCCACCGCCCTGCCGGGGTCCGTGTGGGCTGCGGTGGTGCAGCCCCCTCGGGCCTGGCAGGAGGCCCTGGGCTGCTGGACGCGCGCCGCAGGCGCTGACCGTGTGGTCTGCTTGCAGGAAGCTGAGATCCCCCGCGAGCTGATCGAGCGGCTGGCCCGTAGTGAGATCCACAGCATCCGCGACCTCCAGCGACTCCTGGAGATAGACTCCGTAGGTAAATCGCGCCCCTGCCCTTGGCGCGGGGAGGGCGCGGGTGGCGGGCGGGGAGTCTGCGCGGAGCCGCCCCCCGCGCGGCCCGGGCCGGGCGCAGCTCAGGAGCGCACCGAAAGGTCAGAATCCATTCCCCTGCCATAAACGCCCAGGCGCATGAGTCAGGCGTTTCTCCTCCAGTCGCCACTTTCTCTCCCAGCGGCGGCCGAGGGCTGCTGGCTCACGGGGGGATTGTTTTCGCAGTTAAGGAAAACGCCGCGTGTCATGAGAAGTTCAGCCGCAGCAGCGGAGAGGGCGCCCGGCTCGGCCGCCAGGTGTGCGGGCTGCGGAGCGCGGGATTATTCGGGGTGGGCAAAGCCCTGGTCGGTCCGCCTGGCCCGCCGCCCACCTGGCTAAACCCTGAGGGGCGCGCAGCCGGTGGGGCCAGGGCCCTTTAGTAAGCACTGCGTGCGGGTGCTGCGCTTGCTTCGGGGCTGGGCCTCTGTGTGGCTGCCGGAGGCCCGTGTCTTTCTCTATTCACGACCCAATAAAAAGGCACGCCTAGGACACATGTGCTTGGGGCTATTTTGGGGACTCACTCTAGGAGTCTGGAGCTCAGCCACTTCAGAAAACAGTTTACTTGAAGAGTTTTGAAGCTCTGGTTGCGCTGTGGGCTAGATCCAAGGTTGCAGGAGTTAAAGGGGTCTCTGCAGTGGGGGCAGTGGTGGTGCTGGGGGCTGTGCTCTCGAGAACTACAGAGCCGGTGCTGGAGGACCAGGTTTCCTCTAGATCGTTTGTGGCGCCATTTTCAAAATTAACACTTTGGAACTCCATCCTGAGTTAACTAGGGAGGTACTCAAGTGGGAAAATGTACTGACTGGCTTTTTTAAAAGGCCTGAGATGAACTTGTCAAGAAGAGGAATGAAAGGCAGCCAAAGTGAAGAATTTTAAGTGAAATGAAGATTTTTCTCTCACTGCAACTACTCTGGAAAGGGGGGTGGTGGGGGAATTAAGTAGAATCACATGGTCTAGTCATTTGGAAATTTGTACCTAATTATGATGGTGGAGAGGCCCAAACTGTTTTCATTCCATGCCAAAACCATTTTCTAACAAGGCGGCTGGTTTCTGTAGTTTCTTGACCCAGGAAATCCTTCTCCTGATCCTTATCAGGAGTGGGGTAGGATTTCACTTGGAGATCAGAGTTGGGCCAGGGGATTTTGACCCAGTCCCTTGATGTGCAAGCCTGGGGGCGAAGGGTTTGGTTTGGGAAACTGGGGAAACACTCGCTTGGCATTTCACTGGTCCCTGGTGGATTTGGAGACTGCCTTTCTTTGAGGGTTCCAGGGCTTTGCTTTCCTGGCTTGTGGGGGTGAGACCTTGTTGGGCTGGACCTCCTGTAGGTTAGTCTTTTGGGATGCGGCATGGAAATGGGCCATTCACTTTCTGCTGGGACCATTCTTATTCTGGTCTCTGGAGCCCCGCCTTCCCCACCCCACCCCCACCCATTAACGCTTTTAGCATTGCAGCTCTGTGGGGTTTGCCCATGGAATTCCTGACCTGGGGGCTTCTGGGCTGGAGCCTTTTTTGGAGAATCCAAAGGGAAAAGCCAGAGTGCACTGATAGTCCTCAGGCTGTTTTCAAATTGCCCCTATAAAAATGTCCTGTGAGGGGAACTGCCTGTCCCTTCTGTCCTGGGGAATGCAGGGATGGGTCCTAGTGCTCCTGTCCACCTGTCAGACATTTGGGTCTGCATAGGATTCTCTGAGTGCCTGGGGAACTCTCTGGAGCCCATCTTGCTCCTTATTCTTGGCCTGGGGTGAGGACCCTTTGTGACAAAAATCCCAAAGTATCTCTCTCCTCTCCCTGGTTCACCTCCCCTCCCCCAGGTGTGGAAGCAGAAGAGTCCCTGAGCAGAGGACAGGAATGGCCTGTTGGCTCCTGAACTTGTGTTGGGTTCTCCCTGCCCCCACCCCTCCACCTTCCTGACTGAGGGGATTTGTAGACCGCCCTGGTGGCCACGTTTCTGGGCCCTGGCCTCCCCCTTAAGTCTACTCAGAGGTACATCTGGCCTGTTGGGGGTACCCTGGTCTGGCAAGAGCCATTTAGAAGCCTGGGGTGAATGAGGAAAGGTCAACGGCTGGGAGAAGCTCAGTTTGACTAACCCACTGTGGGGCTCCCCGGAGGGTAGTCCTTAGGAGGACTCTTGCTGATAGGTTTCTCCAGGGCAAGTCTATAGTATAGGGAGAGAGTAAGAGGCTTTGGGTGTCTCAGGTTCCACCTTGAGTTTTTTGGGTGGAGCTTTGTGATAGACAGTCCTTTTTGTATTCTCCAAAAGAGGCTCCAGCCCAGAGGCCCCCAGATCAGGAATTCTAAGGGCAAACCCCACAGAGCTGCAATGCTAATCATATATCCAGTAAGCCAGCTGTTCCCCATTTTATAGATGAGAAAACTGTGTTCAACCTGATAGCTCCTCCCTGGTGTGTTCAGACCTCCAGAGGCTGTGGGGTTCCTGGCCCAGAATGTCACCGAGCTGGGAGTGTTCCATAGTGTACAGGATGGGGGGGGATTTGCATAGTGTACAGTATGGGGGGATTTGCCTGTGTCTTTCAGTGACCAGCAGTCATGGAGTTTGGGGACTGTGTGGCAAGATAGATGTTCTCCAGAGTGGTCTAGCTGGATGTCCAGTGGGTCATTGAGTAACTGATACACAAATATCCCTATCCTGGCCATTAAGACCTGACTGGGGCAGAGCATGAGGAGTCTTCTGTCTTGTGAATTGCCATGTGTCATCTTGTGGACACTTGCATCGAAGACCAAAGGGAAACTGCTTGGTGAACTGTCCTGAGAGTGGTTTCAGGGGATGATTCACGCAGCGCTATCAGGGGTCTCATTTAAATTACTGCCAGAGCATAAATCAGCCATCATACATCAGACTGGCTGTGTCCCCCAGAACAAGGGTCTGCTTTTGGCTTGTGACCACCCATCTTGATCCGGGAACAGAGGGCAGGCTTGTCTGAGTAAGAGCTGCTCGCAGTGTCTTGTCTCTAAGGAGATAAAGTGTCAGCGTTGCTGAGCTTTGAGGACCAAAATTCTCTCAGTGCATTAAATTGGGCCAAGGGGCCTGGGGTGGGAGTCTGAACCACTGGATACTGGTCCTGAGGGTCCTTTCATGAGCCATCTGTCCTTGTCTTGTTCCGTTTCTTTGGGCCTAGGTTTCCTTGGGCGTGAAAGGCTGATGGAGCCTTTACTTCATACCTGTAAAGGTTAAGACTCAGGGAAGCAATTGAGCCAGCCTGATGGTAGAAGGGGTCAGAAGGTGCCCTTGCTGAGTCTCCAGAAGCTGAGAGTGGACCTTGTTGGTTTGGCCATGGCAAGATGGGTACCACCAGGACATGACTCACAATGTCACTTTTCCATGAAAAAATGCTCCTTGTGACAATTGGTTGATGGGAAATTCTTATTGCATGAGTAGTTGTGTTCTGATCTTATTTTGGGTCTCCCCCCCCAAAAAAAAAAAATTCAGTGACATTGGAACATTCAGTCATTTTTGAAGTCAAAAGTTGGGCTCGGCCCGACCTTCATCTTGGACTTTCATACCTTATGCAAGGGTTTTAGTTCTCATTTTAATCATGCAGGTTCCGTATATCTCAGAGAAGTGGAGGAGGCCAGGGTTTCTGCAGATGGCTGTGGATGCTTGGGTGGGTTGGCAACCTTGGGCTGCACATCAGACACTGGGGTGGGCTCCTACCTGGGCTAGGAGATGGGAGGTCCTTTGAGCTGGAGAGGAGAGGAGGCTGCAGGATAGGATCCAGCAAATCTTGGAGAGTTCTGGCTATTGGGCACATGTCCTGGGACTTCCTGCTACATCTGGAGGGCCCAGGCTGGGGGGCCAGGTAGGACTGACGATAGCTAGGTATGGGTGGTGTTGGACTCGTCCGTCCATATAACAGGTAGTAGGGCTGTATCCTTCTTCAGTCCCAGAAATCGGAGAGCCTGAGACTCAGGGCTATATCTCTGTGGCCCTCCTCCCTCTGCACTGTGTGGGGCTGGGGTTCTTGGTGTGGTCTTAGTGCTGGGCTGTTGCTCTGTAACTGGAGCCATCTGGGTCCCCACTGCCTAGACATGGCTGCAGGCATGTGGGTGAGATCTACTTCCCTTTCTGCAGACCACCTCCCTTCTCTGCCTGGCACCCTGACTCCTGCCTCAGGCCTTCGGCCACTCCTTAGTTACACTCCACGAGCCTACGTGCTGCCCTCCTGCCGTTTTCTCATGGCCTCTGGCCCTCAGCGCAGACTTATTTCAGGAACAAGTAGGGGCTGGCTCACAGCCCAGTCTGGCCTTGCTTCTGATGCCCCTCCAAGGTTAGGACACTTCATCCAGCAGGAGCCTCAGTAGCCCCGACTTTCAGTGCATTACTGTGGCTGTGGTAGAGCCCAGGAGATGGACCCCGCTGGGTGGTACAGCCTCTTAGCTCTGGGATAGATGGCCTCAAGGACTTTCTGACCTGGTTGAACCCTCAGCTTGGCTTCACTGGAGAAGGTGCCATAGAGGAGACCCCCCTGGAACCCCTTCCTGAAAGGGTCTCAGCTTTGCCACGGGCCTAGCAGGGACCCTTGTGTTTCGGGGACCTCGGTGTTGATGGGACATTGTTGGTCTGGTTGTGTTTCATTCACTGCCCATCTGAAAAGCCCTGAGTGGAGGTAGAGGGCTCAGGGGACTCCACCTGTCTTGCTAGGAGAGGGTTGGGCTGAGCTTTCTGGCCCTTTGTCCCCAGGAGGCTCTGAGAGCTGACTGGGGATCCTGTATTTCAGGCCCCCCGGGCAGACAGACCACACAGGCGTGGACAGTTGGTCTCCATGTTCTCTTTCTACCCATAGGAGCCGAGGATGCCTTGGGAACCAGCCTGAGAGCCCACCGGGCCCACGCCACCAAGCATGCGCCCGAGAAGCGGCCTGTGCCCATTCGGAGGAAAAGGAGCATCGGTGGGTTCAGGAGCTGCGCGGGTGGGAGGAGCTGGCCATGAGACAAAGGCTGGGCTTGCTCCTCCAGCTCTGGCCTCCTGCCCTCTCTGAGGCCGCCCTCCTCCACCTCCATGCGGTGTCTCCTGCCCGCCTTGTGCTGCAGTCATAGTCCCGGCCAAGAGTTTCCAGGAGAGGAGAGCCATCATAAATTCTTTAAGTGCCCTGTCTTGTTGGGGCCTGTCTATGTGGAGGCCTTGCTGGAAAACGTGGCTGAGCTTAATTTCCAGTTCCTAGTGTGAAGCACCAGGGCCCTGGGCCTCTAGCCACAAGACGGGTGCAGCCGGGTATGCCAGGCCTGGGGCCTCTGGAGACACCTTCCCTAGGGCCCTGCCCCACTCATCTCTGTCTCTGGGGCTCCAGGCAGGCCTCCTTTGGGGAATAGCTGGCCTGTGCTCTCGGGGTTGGGGGTGACCCACTCAGTCCCATTCTATCTGAGGGTGCCGCCGCTTATTGTAGGGCTGCTCATTGCTGTGTGACTCTGGGGCAAGTGGATCCCCTCTGTCTTTCACCTTTGGGTGTGTTATGTAGGTGATTTCTAGGTACCCTGAGCAGGGGACATTGCTGGTGCCAGCATGCATTTTATACCCTTCAGATCAGACTCTAGCCAGGTCCCTCCATCCAGTGCTCAGGATTCCTAGTCCAGGTTGGGGGTGGGTGGAAGGCCTCCCTGGAGGGTCCTGGGCTGGGGGGCTTACTGTGGGCAGTGTGGGGTGACTCCTCCTAAATGCCCAGATCAGCATGTGCAGCCCAGGGCCTGGGGGCTTCCCTGGAGGACTCTCATGCCTACTCCTCCTACCTGCTATGTCAAGAGGCCCTCAGGGTCTCCTCCCCCTGTGGACAGGAAGCAGGTGGAGGAACTGACTGCCTCCCCTGGCCCTGTGTTAGAGCCTTCAGTTAGTTCAGTTCAGGCATATCTGTTTCCTGAGGGAGCCTGCAGAAGATGGGGCTGCTTGCCCTGGAGTGTGGGGACTGTAGGGTGTGCACACAGGTCACGCACCCTACGAGTGCCAGCCTCCCCCTGGCTGGCTTGCTGGGCTGGGCCTCTTGCCCCTGGCTGCTTCCAGCTTCCTTAACTTTTAACCTGGGGTCCAGATGGGCCCACCATGTTGCTGGGGGCAGAGGGAGCAGGCTGTGGGTGGCTCCGGAGCCTGTCCAGGCCCCTTGGCTCCTGGCTGGGTTCCCTAGGCATGTTGAGGGGACAGAGCCTCCCACTGGCAGGCCTGGGGCTGGCTCATGACCTAGTGACTAGGCCTGGTGGCTGATGTGGCCTAGTAAGGGTTATCTGGGGAGGAAGATATGTCCCCAGAGTCCTGTGAGGAACTCACACCTGGTAGACAGATGAGGTCCTTAGGGCTGTGGTGGCTGTACTGAGGATAGCAGGGCAACAAGTGGCTACAGCCTTCTCCTTGGGGGCATCGGGGTGGCCTCTTGGTGACCTTTGTGAGTTAGGCCCTAGGTGGTATGGGGCTTGCTGCTGGGCCTGATCCCCTGCCCTCCTCCTCCTTGGCTGCTGTGTGTGAGGTAGGCCCAGTGTGGCCAGGGGCTGCCCAGGGCTTCCTTTGGGGGTGTTTGCCAGTAGCCCTGTCTTCTTCGTTGGCTCCCGAGTGGCTGCTGGGGACCCAGTGTGCCAGCTCCCATGAGAGGCATCAGGGATGTGGGGTCAGGAAGGGCATGCACACTTAGCTGTGCTGTGCTAACAGAAATGGAAGCGACCCCTGTGTCACCATGCGTTTGCCTCTGCAGAGGAAGCCATTCCTGCAGTCTGCAAGACCAGGACGGTCATTTACGAGATACCTCGGAGCCAGGTGGACCCCACCTCTGCCAACTTCCTGATCTGGCCGCCGTGCGTGGAGGTGAAGCGCTGCACCGGCTGCTGCAACACGAGCAGTGTCAAGTGCCAGCCCTCGCGGGTCCACCACCGGAGCGTCAAGGTGAGCCACCGCAGCACAGGGTCTGCTGGATGCTCTTTTTCCTTTACTGGGGATTGTTGAACCCAGAGGGGCTTTACCTCTGAGCCACATCCCCGGCCCTTTTTATTTCTGAGACAGAGGTCTCACTAAGTTGCTTAGGGCCTTGCTAAGTTGCTGAGGCTGGCTTTGAACTTGTGATCTTCCTGCCTCAGCCTCCCCAGCCTCTGGATTTACAGGTGTGCACCAACATCCTCGGCTGCTAGGTGCTCTTATGTGGTGGAGGATAAGGAGCAGCATAGGTAAGGCCAGGTGGAAGGGGATTAAGGCCTAGTTACCTGGTTGGCATTGTTGCCACCAGCCTGTGGTCACTAAGGACCAGCACACAGCTGGCTACAAAGCTGTCTCCTAGGCAGGGCCCAAGATATGGTGGCCCCTGAGTCAGCCCTGGGGAAATCAGCATGGTCATGGTTTCTCTTTCACCCTCGAAGTCCTGGGGCAGATTTTGCTGCTTTAGGTCCCTCTGGGCAGCTGGATTGGCGCTGGTAGCTTTCAGCCTGAATTATGGATGTGGGCACTGGGTCTGGTCGCACATGTCCATCTGAATGGCCTCCCTGTTGAGTGGAGATTTCCTGTGCCATGGTCTGGGCATGGCCTTCAGAAGGACTTTGGAAAGCAGGTGTTTTGGGTGTCTCTGGGCTCCTAGGAGGCTGGCTGAGGCTGGAGTCCTTGGGATTCCCATCTGGGGGCTGGATACTCCTAGGGCTCTGCAACCTAGAGTTTGGCTCCACTTGGTTGAGATACCATTATGTCCTGTATGACTGACTCTCAGGACAAGCAAATCCAAGCCGGGGGTGTGGCAGGCCTGCCAGCAGAGCAGGCCACTTTGGCTTAGCCAGGAAGTATGGTTGAAGTTTCATTTCTGGGGCAAGGTTGGAATCCACTCCTGACTCTAGGAAAAAACCATTTTAGATTCCACCATGTGCATGTCCTTGGAGGGAATGCTGGGAAATGGTTAATGGTTTGCTTAAAGGACCCCTTGCCAGGTCTTAGACGCAGGGTGGGATACCTTAGACTTTTGGCTGAGACTTGACTTTTTTTAAGAGAGAAAGAGAGAGAGAATTTTTTTTTAATATTTATTTTTTTTTAGTTTTCGGCGAACACACATCTTTGTTTGTATGTGGTGCTGAGGATCGAACCCGGGTCACACGCATGCCAGGCGAGCGCGCTACCGCTTGAGCCACATCCCCAGGCCTTAGAGACAGGGTTTTGCTGAGTTGCTTAGGGCCTTGTTAAGTTGCTGAGGCTGCTTTGAACTTGCAATCCTCCTGCCTCAGCCTCCCGAGCTGCTGGGATTCCAGGTGTGCATCACTGGGCCGGCTAGCTAAGACTTATCTTGATCTCCAGGACTTGGTCCTCACAGAGCCCTGGAAGTTGAGTGAGCAAATTCCAGACTGGCACTCCCCTTCAAGGGCCCAAGGGTTTCCCTGGGCTCAGGGCTTGTCTGGGGAACTCTCCTGTCTGTAGGTCAGACACTGGAGGCTGACTCACTTCTCCAGGCTTCAGTGGCCAGGGATCTCTCCCTTAGCGTGAGCCCAGGCCATCTCTCCTTGTGTGACCCTGGCCCTTTCCTTGGGCCTCAGGGTTCTTATCAGTGGTATGTTGGTGGTGGCAGGATGGCAGCGGGGGTGGGGGGTGGGGTCACATAGTCTTGAGAGGCTGGGATACCTGTTGTCTCCTGGGCACAGGCATAGGTCAGATCCAGGTGAGATGTCTTATGTGGGCACTGGGCACTGAGGGGCTGGGCTGTTCCTATGGCCTCCAGCTTCTGGGACTTCCCACATTCCCACCTTTGTTTCTTTGGGGGTGAGGACAAAGAGTGTCCCTTCCCAGCACGGTAGTGGTGCCTCCCTCCCTGGTCTCTAGTGAGCCAGGTAGGTTCGAGGTCTTTTGGCCTGGCGCCCTCAGAGATGCCCTCCCTGGGAAAGGCCCCTTCTGTGCACTATGTAGGGGTCATGCTTTTTGGCCCTGTGGGTCTTGTCTGCCCAGTAAGGTGGCCAGCCTGAGGGGATAGAGTCTTGCCGCCGGAGCCTGGTCCTCCCTCCTGGGAAAGTTCTCCCCCTGCTCACCCATAAGTCTTCAGGGGAACATCTGGCCCCGGACACTGGGGGCTGTTGTAGAGGCAGGGAGGTCAGCAGGAACTGGAGGCCCATTGTGGAAGCCAAGCAGGAGGCCTGTCCTGACCTGGACAGAGGCACATGGGCCTGGAACATGGACTTATTTGGAGCCAAGCACTTGTATGTGGGCAAGGGGCCAACTGGGTTCAGGGGGAGCTGGGGAGGCCTATGGCAACCCTGTCCACCTGGAACTCCAGTCTTTATGGTCTTTGGAAGAACATTTTCAAGTCCCTTGTCATGTAGATGGCAGAAAGTCTGGGAAGGGCACCCGGGCTGGTGAATCAGGCTCTGGGAGTCTGGTGGTGTGGCTGGGGTGGATGGCCAGTCTCCTGTGACTTCTAGGAGGAAGCTCAAGGACCTAGGTGTGTTGGCCACTGCCCCAGTTCAGCGTGGCACCTGGGATGGGATTTCCTATCTCTTGTGGGGACGTGTAGAGAGGAGGCCTCTCTGTGGGCCTAGCACCTGCAAGGATTGCTAGGCCATCATTGGCCATCAGCCCTGGGGAGAGGCCACCAGGGGTCCTAGCCATGCTTCTCTGACCTGCTTCACGTTGTCAGCATCTCCTCCAGACCTCTATCATAGGGGTTGGGCGAAGGGAGCAAAAGTGGGTGTCGGTGCTACTGGACATGCCTGGCCTAAGAGCTATCCCAGTGGTTTAGCCTGGACAGAGCTGAGGCCCAAAGTCCCAATCCAGAATGAGTAGCTTGTGATGGTTTTTACCTAGCAGTGGGGACCAGCTCTGAGCTGCCATCTACTCTGGCCCTGCCAGAAATGGAGGCTGCTCTTGCTGCCCAGGAAAGCTTTGGGTTGGTGCCTTTTAAGGCAGCCTCAAGAGCAGGGGCTGGGGCATCGGTTCATTGATTCAGTTGGCTCATCTCCACAGCAGCACTGGGCTGGGCTGTGGCTCTGCTGGGCAGGACCTCAGGCTTCTGGAAGAGTCTTCTCACCAGGCACCAAGGATGGGCCTCCCTCCCTGGTGGAGGCCAGAATGGTGTTCTGGGGGAGTTGCCAGTGGGTCCCTCAGTCATTGTTGGGGTCCTCTGCAGGGTCTGGGGGAGGGGGGTGGTAGTAGTAGCCTTGGTCTCTGGTGAAGGGGTCTCAGCATCTTTCCCTGTGTGGGAGAGGCAGGGGCACTAGAAGGCTGGGTGTCAGCATGGTGGATAGTGGTGCCTGTCAGGCTGTGAGCCCCAAAGTCTGGAGTCACTGCATTTGAGATGCTGGGTTGGGCCTTAGGAGCAGGCCCAGCAGGGCTCCTGTTCATACCGGTTTGAAGTCTGGTGTTGGCCTCCCTCCTGGGTTGGGGGAGGACACCTGCGGGTCCTGTAGACCCATGGCTCACTCCTGCAGGGCTTCAGTGGGGGTTTGGCTAAGCAGGGGTCTCCTGGATTCGGAGAGATCTCCATCTCTAGAAAACAGAAGGGCCTGGGATTTGAAGCCTGGGGACCCTGAGTGGGGCTGCCTGCTTGTCTATACCATTTCCTCCTGTAAAATGGGCCACACGGTGCTCATGCCTGCTGTAAGGGTCACATGGCTGGGCTCAATAAATGGGAGTTTGTATCTGCTCTGTCCCGAAGCTCTAGAATGGTCAGGACCATCCCTCAGGGGAGGTCTCTGAAGGGTGACAGTGACCGGAGGATTTTGGTGGCTTTACTAGAGTGGATATAAGTGGATGTCTTTGAAAGAATGGGAATTAGGATGTTGGGTGTGAGAAAGTGCAGCCCATTTGTCTCAGAAAGAGGAGGAAGGGAGGGAGGGAGGGACCGAGTGCTGAGGGCACAATGACCCAAACTGGGAACTGGGTGGGGCCTTGGAGCCTGAATAGGGATCCCCAGAACGTTGTAGTCTCTATTTTCAGAATTGGCTTTCGTGAAGAAGGCTTTTGAGAATTTAATATTCGTAACGTGTTCTTGGGAGAAAAATGTAGCCATTTCCTGGCCAGACAGAGGTGGTGGAGCAGCCAGAACTCTTGCAGACCCAGGAGCAGGTGCAATCATAAATCGCTGTCTGTTTTTCTCTGATAAACATGGGGCTGTCTGGAGAGAAAGCGTACCCCCAGACTGGAGCGGCCCCATCTGTGTCCCTCTGGGACCACAAGGGTGGCATTGCTGAGACCCCACCCTGCTCACGGCACCCACCTGTCTCTGGAGAAGAGCAAGCCTGCTACCAGCTTGGGGGTTGGGGGTTGGCCTGGTGGGTGGTCTTGGCCTAGCCCAGGCCCTAGTGTCTGCCCTGCTGGGGCATCTACTGTTGATCAAAAAGGTTGTGCCACCCGGAGGGCTGAGGCCAAGAGCAAGACAAGTGCCTTGCCTGAGCCTGACCCCAGGGCTCTAATAGCCCTGCCCTGTTCCTCTCGTCTACTGCAGAGGCCAGGGGTGTCTGGGAGCAGAGCATCCACCCAGACAGATCCTCCTAGGAGGGTGAAGGCTACTGGGCTCAGTTTTGTGCATATATTACGCAAAAGCCAATTCACGAAAGCCGATTGTGAAAATAGAGACTACAACATTTTGGGGAGCCCCACTCAGGCCCTGAGCCCCCACCCAGTCCCCAGGCAATTAGCATGGAGACAGACTTGGAATCTGATTCCTGGACAGTGGGGGTATGGCTGGGTGCAGGGTGAATGAACCTCTGCTGTTCTAGAGTCTTGCTGAGGAGGGGAAGTGTCCCATCCTCAAAGGGAAGGTCTCTGAGACACTGCTCTGCTGGCTGGGGGCCACAGCTGCTGTGTGGAGCTTGAGGACTGGAGAGGGGGCCTTGCTGGAGCCCCTGGGGGTCTCCAGGCCTGGCCTCTCTGAGCAGAGCCTGGGCTGGTTTTGGAGGGGGGGCCTCACGTTGAGACATTGTACGTGTGGCACTGGCTCTGTCCCAGTCCTGGGCACCTTATCCCTCCCCAGCTCCCTGGTGGGTGTGCTTGATGTCCCCATTTCACAGGAGAGGCCAACGTGTCTGAGGGCACAGCACAGCTAATAGGCTCCTCCTCCTGGGCCATGAACCTGGGGAAAGAGGGCAGGAGTAGGTTGGCCGAGGCTGCTGCACGCAGGTACCTGGTGGAACACCCTGGCAGGGAAGCCCGGGCACGGCCTACGCGCCTTCCTCCCGGCCAGCATCTCTCCCACCTCCTGACGTAGCGAAACCTTCAGGGCTGACCCCTGGCTCCCAGCCACGCCCTGCAGTCTGAGCTCATACCTGGCAGCCTGTGTTCACACCTGAGAGCCCACGCCAGTCCATACGCCCGCCAGGCACCCGGCACCCTTTGCACTCCAGGTTAATCATTAGCTCAGCCGAGGTGGCAGCCACGGCAGGGTTCAGCAGAGCCTGGTCCCCAGCACCTCAGGGTTGGCTTTACCTGCCTGTACTCCAGGTGGCAGGCAGGACAGCCCAGTGGTTAGGGTCAGATTGCCACTCTTGCTTTTAGGACCATCTTGGCTTCCACAAACCTCAGTTTCCTTTTCTGGCCATGGAGATGATACTCCTGTCTCCTTGGAGGGTCTGAGGGCTAAATGAGTGTTGGTCTTTGCACTTGACCAAGGAGAGATCGGCTTCTCTGGGCAGACAGCTCCTCATCTGTCCTGGGGTGAAAGGAGCTGCTGGGGGGACTTGCTTCCCATAATGGGGGTGTGCATTATGGACGTGTGTGCATGGCCGTGAACTTGCTTCTCATGTTGGGCACGTGTGTGTGTTATACAGGTGCACATGAAAGTAGAGCTGTATTCCTGTGATCCGGTGTGTGTGGTCTAGGGTGCAGCGCCTGTCCCGCAGGGCTAGGGATTGGCTTCTGGTCCCCCATTTTTGAAAACTCAGAGGTTGGGCCTGGGGCCCTCTGCTTTTTCCTGCAGCTACTCGGGGGGGGGGGTGGAGTGGGCTGTGGGGCAGGTCCACCTTCTTGTTCTGTGCCCAGGGAGCTGGGGGCTGGATGTGGAGGTGCTCCTGCTGAGGTCAGAATGGCCTCTAAGCAATCTGCATTTGAAATCGTGGCCTTGTACCCACTCCTCCTGGATCCACCTCGAGTGGCCACTGTGGCAGCCCGGGGTCTCTGCCCCATGTTTTTGAGACGGGCAGGACAGGCCTTTTCTGAGCCCAAGGAGAGCCTCAGGCCTGGTATGGAGTTGGTCAGTGGCTGTGGGTCTCCATAGTGGCTGGGACCACGTAGGGTCGGTCATCTTCTGGCCCCTGGAGTCCAGTTAAAACTTCTTAGAGGGCTATAGGCAGGTGGGGCCAGAAACTCCCCTACAGCAGGTCCAGCACCAGTCCAGCTCAGCGGCAGGGCTCTGTCTCCAGCCAGGGCTTCTTTCTCCGCACTAGTCATAAAACACACATTTGGAAACATTCCTGGGGCAGGTAAACATGGAAGCAGATGCCTTCCCTGCCTACCTGAGCCATGTGCAGCCCTCAGACCTCCCAGGCATACGGGAACCTTTGGGTTAATTTAAACAAATGGGACCAAGTTTGTTTGCACCTGGCACCCCTGCCCTCCCAACTCAAGGGAGGATCCCCGGGAGGGGAGGTTGGAGGTTGGAGGTCAAGTTTGGGCTGTTCCCTGTCTTCAGCCTGAGGAGGGCCAAGCCCCCAGGTGTCAGTGGCTCTGCTGTCTTGGCAGGTGGCCAAGGTGGAATACGTCAGGAAGAAGCCGCGGTTGAAAGAGGTCCAGGTGAGGCTGGAGGAGCACTTGGAGTGTGCGTGCGCACCCTCCAGCCTGAGTCCAGACCACCGGGAAGAGGAGACCGGTAAGTGGCAGCTGCTCTCTGGGGAGCACAGGATGAGCCCCAGGGCTAGCTGGAGAGGAGGGTTCAGCCCGAGTGAGGCTGGTGGGGTCTTTCCCTGGGTTCTCGGGGTGCTGGGCATGGGCAGGTGAGGCATGGCTGCCAAGCCCTTGTTTGGGTGGGCAGGAGGAACTGATGAGAAGAGGGGGCACTGGATATGGTGGTGGCCTTGTGATGGGGTCCTGGCCTCCACCCTGCAGGGCAGTGTGCCCAGTAGCATTGAGGTGCTGTGACCTGCTCTTGGGCCAGCCCCAGGTGCAAAGGAGGGGACATGGAAGTGTCTCTATGCCAGGGCGGATCGAGCTTCTTTCAGAAAGATAAACACCTCAGGTATTTATTGCTGCAGCTTTGCTGGACAGCCTCCCGAGGCCGCTCACGGTCCCTGCCCTTTCATTAACAGGAAGGCGTAGGGAGTCAGGTAAAAAACGGAAAAGAAAAAGGTTAAAACCCACCTAGAGCGCCAGCCAGGTAGGCCCCGCCAGCGGGCGCTGGGATGCTGCAGGGATGGGAGGCCAATCCACAGATCACTGCAGCGAATCAGCTTCCCTGGGGCGGGTGCGAGGCCTTGGGCTGTGTGCTTGGGTGTCTGCTGGGTGCGGGCTCCTCGCAGCTCTCCCCCTCCTTGGCTTTGCTCTGCTCTTCCTGATTGGGCTGCAGAGCATCACACACGAGTGGAAAGGTTTGGGGTGCTGGAGCAGTGTGGTGGGACCACCTCCTGCCCCCTCCATTGGCAGCTGGGGAAACTGAGGCCTAACTGGTTCCAGCTCTGGGTTGTCGAAGGCTCAGTGGGTCTGGAAGTGCTTTATAAATGTACAGGGATGTTGGCTCTTGGGCATCAGCAACATCAGAGATGGAGCGAGGGTGGAAGTTTCTGATGCTCAGGTAGAGATGGGAAGAGCCAGGCGGGTGCGGCTGTCCCAGGTGTCAGAGCTGCCTCATGGGCCAAAGTGACTGCTCAAGCTCCAAAAGTCATACTAATACTCTAGGCTGGGAGAGAAAAGGCAGGTGGGGGAGAGAAAGAAGGGCCAAGGTAGCAGCCCCTCTGAAGAGTCTCCCAGAAACCCCACCGGGGCTGTTGCCTCCCAGAGGAAGAGGGCGGCTCTGGGCCTTCCCAACCTTGGTTGGCCTGTCTGGCTCAGGAGCCTGGAGCCCGGCTGGCTTGGCCCTTCCTCCTGGCACGTGGGCCTCTCTGGCATCCAAGACAAATAGTTGTTGTAGACTGAGAGGAGATTCCTCAGAGATAGTGTGTCTGGGAGCCCTGGCTCCTGTTGGGCCATGTGGCTGGGGAAGTCGGCCGGTCCAAGGGGCTTTGGAGGCCTGTGGGTTGGGCCATTTGTGAGGACCCTGTGGGAGGAAAGCACCCACTTGGCATCCCTGAAGCAGCCCAGCAATGCTCAGCCAGGGCCTCCACAGCCCAGGGTGTGGCAAAGGGGTGGTTCCCTGCCTGTCCCCGGGGTTTATTCCCCTTCAGTGAAAGGGAGCACTCAGGCTCCAGCCACAGGGGGACCACATGCTGGAATGTAGGATGCAGAAGTGAGGTTGGTTGGGGCTTGGGGTGTGGCTGAGATAGAGCGCCTGCTTAGCATACATAAGGCCCTGGTTCCATTGCCAGCATTGGAAGTAATAACAACAACAACAAAAGAGCCCAATGTAGATCAGTCTGGCTCAAGGGATCTCTCTGTCTGGGGCTGGTGACATCCACCCTCAGCTAGTTGCATGGCCCAAAATCGCTGCCAGAGCTCCAGAAGTCATGTCCAGGACCTATGCTGGAAAGAAAGGAAGGCAGGGGGGAGGTCCAAAGAACCCATCCGGGCCTCAGTTTCCCTACCTGTACAATGGGAGCGTGGAGTTTGCTCTCAAAAACACGTTCTTCTGTGAGATGCTATGAGCCTAGTCCAATTCTTTCAGGATATGGCCACCATGGTTAAGATGGCCAATTTGATTCTTCAGATTGCACTGGCAAGTTTAAATCCTCAGACTTAACACCGAGGGTGCCCTTGATTGGGTTCAACTGCTTCAGTGATATGTGCCTGGTGGCCCAACCTCTGAGCCTCTGTCTCCCCTCTTCCTTGCAGATGTGAGGTGAGGATCAACAGCAGCCCTCTCCTGGGACACGGATGTACATGGCGTGTTACATTCCTGAACCTACTATGTACGGTGCTTTATTGCCGGCGTGCGGTCTTTGTTCTCCTCCGTGAAAAACTGTGTCCAAGAGCACTCTGGAGAACAAAGAGACAGTGTACATTTGTTCAGTGTGACAGCAAAGCAAGTATTGTAGCACTCGGAGAAACTGTAAGCTTCCTTGTCAGAGAGAGAGAGAGAGAGAGACAGAGAGAGAGAGAAAAAAAACAAACCACAAAACACGACAAAAAACAAAAACAAAACAAAAACAAAAAACGGGACTCCAAAACATCTAAGCCTTCGGCGGAAGGGCCGCCCCGCGCGGGGTGAAGTGCAGTGGGCTCGCGGTGAAGCGCAGTGGGCTCGCGGGTGGATCTGTGTGGGCCGCGGTGCTTTTGCTGAGTCGGAGCCTGGTGTGGAGAAGCCAGGCTTGGATCACCACGTGGACACCCCCTCGCTGCAGCACTCCAGTCTGTGGGACCCTCCTGGGAGCCTTAATGGGTTTTTTTTTTACACCGTAAAGTTACGGAGCTTTCCTTTTTACTCTTTGCCTAGCTTTCCCACCCCTCCCCCCCAACCTTTTTTTAATTATCTCTTGGATGACATTTACGCCGATAACACACGAGGCTGCTGTAACTGTCAGGACAGAGCGACGGTATTTTTCCTAGCAAGATGCAAACTAATGAGATGTATTAAAATAAACGCGGTATACCCACCTATGCATCATTCCTACATGCTTCTGACTTTCCTGTGTCCCACCGCCCCACATACTCCCTATTTTTTTTTTCTGATTTAAGCCATTTCGAGAGGACTCCACGCAAGCCATCGAGCAGAGTGGCTTCCCGATGATGCAGGCTCCCCACCTGCAGGGGCATCGGGGCAGAACCTAGATTCTTTATTTTTGGTAAAATGTTGTGCTTTGCTTGTATTAACAGAAATGTGTGTGTGTGTGTGTGTGGTTTCTTTGTCCTTTTCATTTTGATTTGTAAAGGTGAAGTTTGTATTTTTAATATTATCGGTTTTGTCTACCTGCAAACCTGCTGTTCTTTTTTTTTTTTTTTTGAACCAAAAGAAAAAAAAAAAAGCCATCAAGACGGATGCCCGTGGGGGAAGCATTTTTGTGGTCATGTTTCTGGTGTCTTCTGGAGTCTTGTTCCTGTGACCTGTTGCATGGGCAGTTGTTGGGTGAAAATGGGGACTGGAACCATCTGGCTGGAGTCCCTGGACCTGGCTGTACATGGGCTTCTAGAAGGCTGCTGCCGTTGGACTCCAGAGCGGACAAGGATGGACCAGAGAGTGCTGTCCTGCTGTGGGGACGAGTGTCAGATGGCGAGCCCGGCTGTGACCGCCTGCCTTGATGCAGTCTGCCTGAAACCTGGACGGCCACTTCCTTCCCGGTGCCTCTAGCTCTCAGCCCCTGTTGCCTGTGGGATTGTCTCTAGGATGGAGGCCTGTGTCCGGCTCCACAGTGCTAGGGCTTATTAAGTGTCTCCTTAAAGTTACCAAAGCAAGGCTGGAGGGCATGTGCTGGAGGCCAGGCCAGGAGTGTCCCCACCTCCTCTCTGTGGATGGACAGATGCTGTACCAGGGGCTAAAGTCCTGCCCCGCCCCCTCTGCCATCTCAATACTGTACCTGAAGTGTACCTCTGATGCATCCGATGTGTAAGCCTGTCATTTGTGTTTTTGTGAGATGCTGATGTGCTGCTTAGTATGTGCAAGGCCATCCGGTGAGATACCGTGTCCATTAAAACTAGAGCAGTCCTGGGCCACTGCAGAGGAGTGGCACTTGTGGGAGCTGGCCTGTGGGTTTCTTTACCGCTCCCCAGGTGGAGGGTCCTGGTGGAGCCCAGCTGGCCCCTCCTGGTCTGCTGGGGAGTGCTGGCCTGGCAGGCGGGTGGAGGTGGGGCTCTAGGCCAGGGAGGCTGTGGTCTGTGGCTGGATTGTTCCGAGCCTCCGCCCTCTCCTGCAGCCTTTGTTGCAGGTCTGTCCTGAATTCCTGGCATTTCTCCTCCTGCCTGCAACCCCTCTGGCCTGGCCTCGGGCTGCACCTGGGTGTGAGCCCCAGAAGACAGCTTCTGCTCAGGGCCCTCTTCTGTCTTGGGAGCTTTAACCTTGAGCCAGGGCCTCCACCTGCACCTCTGCTCAGCGTAGTAAGGACACTGCCTGTCATGTGCCTGGGACTTCCTGGGGTAGGGTGTATGTGTGGTGGGGTGGACTTTGGCATCTCCCACCACCTGGTGCTGTGACCTTGGGAGCAGGCCGCACCAACCCCTGGTGTTTCTGGGCCTGAGCAGTGGTTGGAAACAGGTCCCTGTTCTGGCCTTGCTCACAGCTTGTTCTTGCCAAGGCCTGCCAATCTTGCAGCTTTTGCTGGGCTCCTTCTCTAGGTCTAGGTGCCCCTTCATCCGGGCATCCTGGTCTGTGAGCTGGTTGGACAAGGCTGGCTCCAACCAGCCAGCCCCACTGTCCCGGCTGCCTGGGACTGTCCCAGCTGCGGCCAGGCTCCAGAGTCAGGAGCAGCTGGACCTCTGCCTGAGTCTGCAGAGAAGTGCCCTTGGCATGGACACTGCAGGTGACCTGTGACCCCTCTGTACTCAGCTTTGGTTTTTTCCAGAGAGTCTAGGGATGGGAACTTGAGCCTACTAGAAAGTTGCTCCTTTTCAAGATGGAGCTGTGCCCTTTGAGATGCTGTGACTTCCTTGGAGGGACCCTGAATGGACTGTCCCAGGGATATGGTTGGGGGGTGGGGGGTGGGCAGGCAGTGGAGGAATTCTGTGGAGGCCAGGTGTGTCTAGGAACCTCACTCTCTCTGGGCCTCGGACTCCCTGCTGCTGTGGGTGCGGGCCTTGGCAGCCTCCCCCCCACCCCTGCCCCTGCCTGGTGCTGGCTGACTGTCCTGACGGCATCGTGGACAGCCATCATGGACAGCCAATGGCAGCCAAGCCCAGGAACAAGCGCTCTTTGCTTTTCACTTACAACCACTTGCTCCAGTTTCAAAGAGTGTCTGGATCCTCCCATGAGATGGAACAAGAATTGCTACAGCAGGGACACCCCCCAACCCCCACCCAGAGCATACTACTAAGGTCACAGGAAGAAGCTGGATTTGAGCTCAAGCCTCAGTCACTGCTCACATGTTCCCCTGATGGGGGCGTCCTGGACTGCTGCTAGCACCCTGTGTCACAGCTGAGAAACTGAGGCATGCAGAGGCTTTGGGACTGTCCCAATCTCTAACCTAGGAACCCTGATGTCCGATGCCTCTAGCCTGGACTGGTGGCCCTTCCTGCACCTCCCTGACCTGCTGGAAATTGGCTGAGGCCAGGGTGCAGCATCCTAGGCTCAGGGGTGCAGTCCGAGAGTGGAGGGCCTTCAGCATCCTCCCCAGTAAGGTAAGGTGAGGGGACGGAGAGGCTTAGGGCCCAGGCAGCCTCCCAAGAATGCTCAGGGGGGACTGTCACCTTAAGGCCTGTTCTGCTTCAAGCAGGGTGCAGTGGGTGTTGGGGTGTGGGGCATGGCCTCAGTCCTGGGAATGATGACAAAATAATAGGTCCCCAGTTCCCAGGCTGAGCCCCGAGAGCTGGGTGCTCCACTGTAGTCGTGTGGCCTGGCCTGTGTTCCAGACGGCTGTGACAGACGGGTCGGCGTTAAGCTGTGCTTTGGATTAAAAGTACTTTAGTGACAATGCTTGATATTTCATTTTTGGCTCTGATAGAAAGTTTAAAATAGTTTGATTTAATTTTTTTTAAAAGAATGTTGGTTTAAATTAAAAATTCACTTGCGCAGAGTGGAGGCAGCTTGCACGTTGTGGGTTTGACATGTGGCTTCCTGTGACTGAGGACCTGTTTTATGGGGGGTTGGCTGCTGGGAGGGGGGCCTCTTACCTGGGGCAGGCTCCTCCCATGCTGTCCAGCACTGAGGGCACCCTAGACGGCCTTCCCTGTACTGACTGCTGTGTGGGTGGTTGGTAGGCCTCTGTGTGGTGCCCAGGTGCGTATGCAGCGGGTGCCCATCAGCCTGCCTTGACTGCTCGAGCCTTAGTTTCCTCATCTGTAAACCAGAATGATGGTGACTGGGCGGGGTTGATGAGCCTGTGGGAAACTCCCAAGAGGCACCCCAGGGAAAGGTGTAGATGTACCCCATCAGACCCTCAGTCTACCTGGCAGCTCTGACCCATGCTGCCCCTGTGCCTGGTTCCTGGCCCAACCACTCAAGGCTCAGGTCTCCATAGGAAGGAGGCCATGAGAAGGGCCCTGTGGGATATCGGGGCCTCTGTGCAGGATTCTGCTCTGGGGCAGGTGGACCTCCACTGGCCCCAACCTTTGACTTTATCCCCTCTGGTGCTCCACGGTCCTATGATTCTCACCGAAGATGACCCCAGGCTGCGGTCTCCATCCCGTGTGCTCACGGTGCTAGCCTTTGGGTCCAGCCTGAGGACAATGAAGCTCCCCGCTGGCTGCCCCACCTCAGGGACTGGCCCAACACCTTCCATGTGCATATATCTGGGGACCAGCTTACCCTACCCTGCCTGCCCCACCTTCCTCGTTCTCCAGTTGACAGTGGCAGTGAATGGCAAGCTAGTCAGACTGGCAGAAGCAGAAGGGAGGGTCGGGCAGGACTTCCTCAGGCCCCCGGCTTCTTGCCACACATCACAGGCCAGGCTTATTGTCCTCCGTCTCCAGAGGCAGCTGGACGCGTGGCCCTGGAGCCCTGGAATTTGTTCCACCCACGCGAGTCCCTGGTTCTCACCATGCAGGTGGGCTCTCCTGCTGGCTCAGGTGGACCCTGAGTGGGGTCCTGTGTCCATTCTGCTACAGGGTGGGGTTGTACTGGGAGCTGTAGACAGGAGGTGCCCTGTTCAAAGATGGGGCTGCAAAGTGGGCATCTGGGGTGCTTTGGCCCCCAAACCCCCAAATGGTGCCTGAAAGACTGGCAGAGCTCCTGGGAGAGAGGTCCCAGGAACAGGGAGAATGAGTCAGGCTCCTCCCTGCGGGGTCCCTGAGGACCTTGGGAAATACCCCAGAACTGTCAGCTCAGTGGCAGAAAGATGCCTTTCTATAGAGCCTGTTCGCACAGGCCAGGGGCCAGCAGCTAGACCCAGCTGTGCATGTGCACACTCAGAGACTGTCTGGGTCCTGGGGCAGCAGAGACAGACAGCCATGGGGGACCCTGCAGGGTACCCCTGACCTCATGGGTACTGGGAAGGTGCAGTGGAGCCCAGAGCTATGTGGAGGGTGGCTAGCGTGCCACCTGGATGTCTGTGCCCACTGGCTGGTCAGGTCTTGCGTGAGCTCCACATCCCATCCCACAGGCAGAACCCTCCTGCACTCCTGCCCTCTCAGAACCTCTTACAATGAAGCTGAGCATGTAGAGTGGCCCTGGCCTCCCTGCTGGCTCCTGCCTGCTTAGGCCCCATCCATATGGGCCGTCCACAGTGGCTTGGGGATGGGTCTGAGGGAGCCCACAGCAGGCCCTAGTGGAAGGAGCAGGGCTCAGGGGCAGGCACACCACCATCCAGGCCCTTTGGACCAGTCTGTAGCCACAAATGACAATTCTTTGGGAGCTGTCCCCAGTCCCTGTGTACCCTGTGACATTGCTATGGAGTGAGCTGGACTTTCAGGGTCTCTAGTAGGCCTGGCCAGGAGTGCAGACCAGCAGTGCCCTTCTCAGAGGTCTGAGTTTGGGTCAAGGAGGCAGAATGCCTGGGGAACATGGGTGACTTCTGAGAGTGAGCATGAGAACACTGCTCTGTGGGCTCTGCCCACAGTGTGACCTTGGACTCCCCCACCATGGCCTTGGGTGAACTTACTGTGGTCTTGATTGAGCCTCTCACTGTGACCTTGGTGAGCCTATATGACCTTGGATGACCTCACCGTGACCTTGGGTGACCCCACTATGACCTTGTACTGGACACTGTCCTCCTGGTCAGCTATCATGAACAAAAGGGACTTGGCCCCATGTCTGGGGAAGGCCTGGGATCCCTGAGCGTGAGGGAGGAGCAGGGAGGGCTGGTCCAGATCCAGCCACAGGCCCCCCTTCTGTGCACCCTGCACTTCCTGTGAGAAGAGCGCTGGGTCCCCGTCCTGGAGCACAGAGCTGTGCACTGAGATGCAGGCAGGGTTGGCCCATCAGCTTCTAGATGGGAAGTTCCGGAAGCTTTCCTGCCACTTACCCCTAGGCAGAGCCTCGCCCTGGACATCTTGAGCTTCTGACTGTGGCCTCAGACCCTCAAGGCTGGAGTCTGAGTCTTTTCTGTGTCCACCAGAGTCACAGGAAGAGACCCTGGCCCAAGTAGTTTCTGAGGGGGCAGGTGCCGAGGGGCAGCAGGCCGAGTCCTTTTTTCCTGGGTTCCAGGGCCTGGCTCTCAGCATTCACCCCTGGGTGGGAGCCAGGGCCAGCCTGGCCTTGGAGATGACCGCAGTGTGCAGGAGGAGGCCCGCCCCCAGCATACCCCCATCTCTGGAGTCCACCCCCTCCCTGCGGGCACTCAGACGAAAAGCGTGTGGTTTTTGCAAAATGAAACAGCGACTGTTTCCAACCATGCCTTTGAGCCGCCAAAAAATGTGGAGTATTCATTATCTGGCCCCCAGCCTGCCGATTAGTGGGCAGCGTTCCTTGGAGGGCTGACCCGAGGGCTGCCCTGCCACGCACTGGGCATCCGTCCCCAGAGTGCCCGCAGCCCCAGGTCCCTGCCCCTGCGGGGGTAGCGGAAGCAACCCTCCTGCCCCTTTGTGGCCCTGGACACGGGGCTCCACTGCCCATAAAGCCCTTTATTATCCAGAAAGACACACAGACCCCTCCACTGCTGCCCAAGCGTCCTGGACAGGGCAGGGAACCCATCCTGTACTCCAGCTTCAAGCTGGGGAGCACAGTGGTGACCCCCTCATCTTGCCGGAGGGACTCTGTGTCCTAAGGACCTTCCTGGGCATCTGGGCTTCAGACCCTGGAGACAAAGGTAGAGTGCACAGCTGGTGGGGCCAGGCTTGCCTGCTGGGGAGAGGTCTGCGTGCCTGTGGGGAGAACGCTGGGAGCCCTGTTCCAGCTTTTATGAGGTGCGTGGGTGATTCACAGTTTTGGGGGGTCTGGATGGTTGTCCTGTGGCAGTGAGGGGGATGCACGGAAGATGGGGCAAGGCTGGGCCGGGAGGCTATGCTTTCTTGTGCTTTGAGAGGTGGGGACTAGCAAGGCTTGTCTGGGAACAGGCACTGAGACCCCTGTTCCCCTGCCTCCATCTCTGAGGCTTCTTTGTCCTGGCTCAGCCCTGCAGGTTTCCAGAGGCTGTGGAATCTCTAGGCGGAGCTCCCAGCATCCCCGAGAGGTTCCAAGGTCTTGCTGGATCCCCAGGAGCTGGGCCTTCCCCTACGGTGCATTTCTGAAGAGAAAGCGGCAGCGGCCGACTTGCCAGGACTTGATCCTGCAGAGACACAGCCACCTGGAAAGGAGGCTCCAGTATCTGTCAAGTTGGAGGTTCTTAACTAAGCCCCACAGGCACCAGTGAACCTTACGTGACCCCGTAACCATTTCCCCCATCCTTTGCTGGGCCAGGCCCTTTGCCCTGTCCTCCAGCTCCCTTGAGTCCCAGTAGCCAGGAGCCAGGACTCACCCTTAGAGCCACATTCACCCAAGACTTCCAGGACTAACAAATAGAAAAGCCAAACCTATATTCCCGACAGGACAGACCTGTTTCTTGTGACCAATGGATCTCAAGAAGTTTATTCACCCACTATCTATCCAACCATCCACTATCCACCATCCACCATCCACCATCTACCATCTCTTCATCCATCCACCATCCACTATCCATCCTTGGCTGAACAGAGACTGCACACCAAGATGGTCATTGAGTCAGCCTGGTGTCGAAGAAGTACCCTGAAAGTCAGCTCTGTTCCTGACGGGTCAGTGACCTTGCACAGGGACTTACCTCTTTTGGCCTTCATTTGTTCAGTTAGATCAGATTGCCCCAAATTTTGTACAGATGCATTGATGAAGTTTTATGACCATGTTTTCTTCTATTTTTTTCCTCTGACCATGTTTTTGTCTAAGAGTTTTTATAGTTTTAGTTCTTATATTTAGGTCTTTGGTCCATTTTTAGTTAATTTTTGAATATGGTGTGAGGTAGGGGTTCAAATCCATTCTTTTACATGTTGAAATCCATTTGTCTCAGTTTAGTTCCTTACTGAGCTGATTTTGACCTTTTTACATCTCTTTGGATTTTAGGGTCCACTTGTCAATTTCCACAACAAAGGTGCTGGTGTTTTGATAGAGATTGTTGATTAGTTTGTAGGTTTTGCCATCTTTTTAAAAAAAAAAAATATTTTTTGAGTTCTAGATGGACACAATACCTTTATTTTATTACAATTGTTTGTTTGTTTATTTATTTATTTTTATGTGGTGCTGAGGATCAAACCATTGCCTCACACATACCAGGTGAGCGCACTACCACTGAGTTCCACCCCAGCCCGAGGTTTTACCAACTTGAAATTACATTTTCCAGCCCATTAACAGTATATTCCTTGCAATGACATTTTGTTTTCAGGGTACAAGTCTTGTACTAATTCTGTTGAATTTATTCCGAAGTATTTTGTTCATTTAGATTCTATTGTAATTGGAATTGTTTTCTTAATTCTGTTTTGGGGTTGTTCATTGCTAGTCTATGTTGATTGATTTTTATATATTGATCTTGTATTCTGCAACCTTGTTGAAATTGTTTAATAGTTCAAGTGTGTGTGTGTGTGTGTGTGTGTGTGTCTGTGTGTATTCTTTAGGATTTTCTGAAAATAAGATTATGCACCTACGGTTAGTAGTAGTTTTCTTTCTTTCTTTTAAATGTATGTGCTTTTTGTATCTTTTTCTGTTTCTTTGCACTGGCTACAGTCTCCACCAGAACACTGAGCAGAGGTGGTGAGAACCGACATCCTTGTCCTGCTCCTCATCTCAGGCAGAGTTCTAAGTCCTTTGCCATTAGGTATGATACTATAGTATATATATTAAGTAAATGCCCTTTATCGGGTTGAGGAAGTTTTCTTCTACTTATTTTTTTCCCTGTGATGATGGGGTACTAGAGTTTTATCAAATGCCTTTTCTACATTGGAATGATCACGTGTTTTTCCCCCTTTATTCTATTACTATCATGTATTACATTGATTATTTTGTATGTTGAACAAAATTTACATCCTTGGGACTAATGCTACCTGATCACGGGGTACAGCCATTATTTTTATGTGTTGTTGGATTTGGTTTACTAATATTTTATTCAAAAATATTTACGTTGCATGAGGGATAGTGATGGTTTAGTAGTTTTCTTATGATGTATTTATCTGGTTTTGTTGTCAGGGTGTCCCTCTGCTTCTATTTTTTTTGGAAGAATTGTGAAGCATTGGTAACTCCTTTTTAAATGTTTTGTAGAACTCACCGGTGAAACTGTCTGGCCCTGTTTTTTTTTGTACCAGGGATTTAACCCAAGGGTGCTTAACCACTGAGCAACATCCCTTGCCCTTTTTATTTTTATTTCAAGACAGGCTCTCACTAGGTTGCTTACAGTCTCACTAAGTTTCTGAGGCTGGCCTCAAACTTGTAATCCTCCTAACTTAGCCTCCCAAGTTGCTGGGATTACAGGCATGTGCTACCATGCCCAGCAGGAATTTGTTGATTATGAATTCAATCTATTTTACTTGTTAGCAGTTTTTGTTTTCTTGGAGCTATTTATTCTTGAGTTAGTTTCTGTGTTTTTGCCCCAAATTTGTTCATGTTATTCTCTTGTAATTACTTTTATTTCTGAGGTTTTATAACAAAGTCTGCTGCTTTCAAACCTGATTTTAGTAATTTGATTGTACTTTTTCCTTGGTCAATGTAGTTATAAGGCTTTTCATTTTTGTTGAATCAACCAAGTTGAACTGATTCTTGGTTTTGTTAATATTTTCTACAGTTTTTCTATTTTTTATTTATTTTACTTACTTCCCCTCAATCTTTATTCTTTTATTCCTCTGCTTATTTTGGGATTTTTTAAAAAATATATTTTTCTGTTGTAGTTGGACACAATACTTTTATTTATTTATTTTTATGTGATGCTGAGGATTGAAACCGGGGCCTCGAATGTGCTAGGCGAGCGCTCTACTGCTGAGCCACAATCCCAGCCCTATTTTGGGATTTTTTGCTCTTCTTTTTCCAATGTCTTAAGGTGGAAGATTAAGTTGGTGATTTGAGATCTTTCTTTAATTCTTCTTTTTAAATGGAGGACATTATGGCTATGAATTTTCCTATTAAGTATTGCTTTAGCTGCATCCCTTAAGTTTTGGTGTGGGAGTGTGTATATTTTCACTTACCTAAAAGTATTTTCTGGCTTTGTTGGGTTTCTTCTTTGGCTCATTGATTATTTAGAAATATGTTGTTTAGCTTCCACATTTGCGGTTTTCCTAAATTTTCATCTATTAGTGATTTCTAATGCCATCTGTTACAGCTAGAGAACACATTTTGTATAATTTCAATTATTTTAAATTTATCAAGACTTGCTTTATGGCTTAACATATAGTCTATGTGCTCCTGAGAAGAATGGAGAGTTCTGTTAGGTCAAGGTGGTTTATGATATTATTCAAGCCTTCTATTTCCTTGTTACTCTTCTGTCAGGTTGTTCTACTTCAGTTCATTTGTGTATATTTTTCTTGTATCCTGCAACCTTGCAACATTCTCTTGTTAGTTCTAGTTGACTTTTTTGGCCTCTCAATTTTATTCTGTTAATATGTATTTATCTTTTATGCCAATTCCACACTCTTCAAGTTTTCTGTAAGCATCATCATGTTACCTGGAAATAAGAACAATTTAATTTCTTTCTCTCCATTCTGCATGCCTTTTAATTCTTGCCTATTGTACTGGCTAGGGTCTGCAGAACAGATTGAAGTGATCATAAAATAAAGAGCTTTTTTTTTTCTTTTCCTTTTCCACTCTTGAGGATTGAACCCAGAGTCTTGCACATGCTGAGCACATAAGCTGTACCACTGAGCAACACCCCTGGTCCCAACAATCTTTCTTTATTCTTAACAGTGAGTTCAAAGCCAGCCTCAGCAATGGAGAGGTGCTAAGCAACTCAGTGAGACCCTGTCTCTAAATAAAATTCAGAATAGCCCTGGGGAGGTGGCTAAGTGGTCGAGTGCCCCTGAGTTCAATCCCCAATACTCCCACCTCCAAAAATCTTTCTTTAGTCTTGTTCTTAGGTGGAAGTATTAAGCATTTCAACAGTAAGTATGATGTTGTAAAAGTTTTTTTGTAGATGTCTTTAATCAAATTGAGGAACTACACTGCTGCTAATAGTTTGTTGAATTTTTTAAAATCACGAGTATTGAATTTTATCAAATATGTTTTCTGTGTCTATTGAATTTCATTGTAGTTTTCTATATCTATTGAAATTACCACCTGATTTTTTTCCTGCAATGTTAATTTCTAGTAATATTATGATTGGGTTCTAAAATGTTAAATTAGCTTTGCATTCCTGATATAACTCCATTATGCGTTATATTCTCTCATATATATATAATTTTTTTAATGGTTCTGTCAATTGTTTGTTAAGGATTTTTGTATCTATGCTCAAGAGAAATATTAGTCTGTACTTCTTTCTTGCGGTGTCTTTGGTTTGGGATCAGAGTAATATTCAGACAGACACCCAGCCACAGCTACACAAAATGATGGACACCTGCAAGAATCACATGCAGACAAACACAAGAAGTGGCTTCAGTCAGACACCAGATCCAGAATCTCAAACCCACCCAAGGAAACCCATTACCATATTTCAGTGAGGATGACAATGGATGACCTTGGATATGTCTGTTTCCTTTGCAGTTTATGAAATATTCTCCAAAGTCAGGGTTTCTGCTGGCATCCAGGATGCCATTAGGCTGGGGGATGCTGGCACAGTACTGTGTCCTTGTCTTGTCTTGCCCCAGTCCCTTATGAAGTGACCTTCTGACTAGGGAGACCAGGGGAGCTCTAAGAAGGAGCTGGGCACCCCCTGGCTGTGTCCTGGGGCAGGGGCCTTGGCCCAGAGTGAGGGGGATGATGGTGGGGCCTGGTGCAGTCTCTCAGGCGGGGCTCGCGCAACGCCTCCTGAACTCCACATCTGCAAGGCCTGCACACATGGTTTTCCTATTATGAAGTGACCTTCTGACTAGGGAAGGCGGTGCCAGCCCAGGGAAAGTGGGGATGCACAAGGACCCCAGTTTGGGTCCAAATTCCAAAGAGGTTCCCACCTTCCTTCCCACCTCTGCAACCCCATTCTTGGGTTTGGAGTGATAGGTTTCTGGAGCTGGTCTGGGGACATGGAGGTAGTAAAGACTAGGGAAAGGGGACCCAGTTCTAGGGTTAGAGTGGGTCCTGGGCAGGGTCCTGGGCAGGGCCCAGGGTGGGCCCCACCCATATGGGCGGAAGGCGCTGTTTATTCAGTGTGGTGCTGGTGTGGTGGACGTTGGCAAAGAGCCCCAGGTGGCTGACCTGTGCGGTGGGCTTGGGTGGCATTCAGGACCCCTAGACTTGTGTAAGTCTCCCTGGCCCCCACCCTCCAGGGCTCTACCTCTGCCCTTCCTACACACTGACTTGTAGTGACCTGGAACAAAAGGAAATTTCTACTGCTGACTCCCATATGGGCTATGGGAAGGAGCCTCTGGGAGGGGCCAGGGCCTGGGACGTGCCTGTCATGTGGCTGGAGGGTTCTTTCCCAACTCCAAGTTCAGGGGAAGACACCTGAGTACTGCTGGCCTGGACATGTGCCTAAGCAATATGTGGAGAACCCCTGAGTGAGGAGGGCCTGTTCCTGGGCAGTGTCCAGGGCCAGAGATGGAAGAGATTTGCCTGAGGACACACAGCAACTCCACAGGTCCTTCTGGTAGCCAGTGGTCTCATCTCAGGTCCCCGAGACCTCAACCCGCAATGCAACTTGGATCTCAAATACCACACTGTGGCTGTCCGCAGCAAGAGGGGAAGGAGGCCACTCTGGAGGGGGCTGGGCTCCCGCGCCAGATCCACAGCAGCCTGAAAGCTCCCTCCGGGGAAAGTGCACATAGCATCCTCTCACGTGTCTTAGAATCCTGGCATTCCCCCTCAAAATCTGTCCTAGTTATGCTGGAGATCTCCTGACCCCGAACACTTTCATCTATGACAGAAATTTCATCTCCATGGCAACACCTTGGGAAGCTGCAGCCTGGGAGCAGAACTTTCGGAGCAGTGAAGACGATCCGTGGGTTTCCATAAAACAGCCGAGAGCAAGTCCTGTTTCCCATCTGGGCGGGAACGAGTGTGTGGGGTGTGGGGACACAGGGAGGGGTGTGGGGACAAGGGAGGAGGGCTTGCACCAACCTCAGTTCTGACCCAGCATGCCACAGCTGCACAGGGGCTCTGAGAAGCACCAGTTGGGCAGGGCACTGTACCCACACGACTGATCCCCAGCCCCTTCCTGAGCACACTTCTGTGCCTGAGCAATGGGTGCAGGGATGGGGGTGGTGGGCATAGAGGAGGTCTGCTTTCCCCAGGGAACTGCAGCACCCTCTCTCTGTAGCCCTTGGGAATGAAGGCTGGAGACATCTCCACACAGAACCGCGGGCAGCCCCCCAGGCTCAGCCCAAATTCCACAGTGAGGGAGCAAGCCCTGGTCCATCCAGCCACAGGTGTGTGAGAGGCTTGTCCTGGGGACAGTAGCACATGCCATTTTGGAGGACCTGTCTGGGTTCCTGTGTAAATTGTTCCCCCTGCCTGGGCTGCTTCTTGGACCCAGGAGAGAAGATAGTGCCTTGCTTGGGAGGTGGACATTCTTCTCAGGGTCTTGGAAATGCTGGCTGCCCCCTTCTGCAATTGTGACCTGGGGTCCTCCTTAGGCCCCGGGGGCCTTGTCTGACTCTGTTTTTCCTGCTGAAGACAGTGAACTGGGGTGGGGACATCTGGTACCTCTTTTGCTGTGTCTGGACCCCGACCTGTCTGAAAGCAGCCTCTCTGCTGTAACAGACCCCTACAGCCCCCTTCACCAGAGCAGCTGAAAATGTTCCTCAGCAGCGAGTGAAGGTGGGGGTGGGTGTCCTCAGTGAACCTCCAGTGGGACCGACAGGCATCCTGGACTGAGCCCCCCATGGGGTCCTGGCTCCCCCACTTCAAGTCTGTCCTAAGAAGGGGACGTGGCTTCCAGAAAGGGAGGTCCAGGGGCCGTCCCTGCCTGTGGCTGGCCATGCCATGCTTCCCACTGTTTGTCCCAGTCTCCAAAGAAGCTGTCCCTTGCTGCCGGTGTGCTGGGCCCAATCCGAGCACCCTTAGGAGACCGCCACACAGCCATCTGAGAGACAAATGAATAATGCTGAGCACGATTCATTCATCTTTTCCTTCCTCCTTCCCTCCCTACTCCTCCCCTTCCTTCCTTGTGAATTCCCGTGGGTGACCCTGATCCTTCTCACCACCCTGCCAGGAATGTCCCAAAGTAGAAGCCCCAATGTGATTGGGAAGGGTGGGGTCCTGGCCTTGAGTGACATCTCTGCTCTCCAGGTCCCCAGGTTTCCTGGACATGAGGAAGACCGCAGGGACATTCTGATTTAGAGCCACAGACTTGACCCTGAGCCCTCCGGAGCCTGTCAGTGGTGGATCAGGAGCTCATCTTACAGGAGAGACAGCAGGGTGAGGCCTTGCTGGGCCCCTGCCCTGGCCTCACTCCTCCGCTGTGCGGAGCCCACTTGCCCCGGGGGCTGCTCTCTCCCCTAGAGAGGAGAACGGGCCTCATTTCCTGTGTCCCTCCGCCTCCCCTGTGTTGGGGCGCCAGAGGAGCCTGTGGTGTCTGCACGGCACCCCTCAGACGGCAGCCCTCAGGTGAAACAGTCCTGTTTTAGAAGGAAAACCCAATTTATTTTTGCACATGTTGGGATAATGGATTCCAATGATATGAATAATTCATCTCTCCACTTACTGTCCTCCTCAGACAGTTTGGGGTCAGAAGAAATGGCTGAATTAATTTTGTGTTTCAATGTGACAAAAACAAGAGCGACTCAGGGGTCCTTGAGCCCCCATCCAGGTCCTGTGGAATGCTTGCTGGCAGATGTGGGGGGATCTCCCGCAGCCGCCCCTCGCCCTGCCCCCACCCATCTGTAGCAGGTGGGTGGAGGACTCCCCAGGGGAGGCAGGTGGTGGGAACCCGCCCCTCCTCCAGGCCCGCTGCTCCAGTGGCCCCAACTCCACAGAAGTAGCCCTGCTGGTTCCCTGTGCTCCTGCAAACCCACAGTGGCTCTTGTTCTCCTGGAGACCTGTGGAGGTGTTTCCGCCCCTTGAGGATGTCTGCAGTCTGAGCACCAGGACTCTGGATCGCTCAGATTTCACAGCCTTAGGGTTCCCATGGATGAGCTCTGCACACAAGGAGCAGGTCACCAGGGCCTAGGAGGGATGCCCAGGCCTCTGCAGGAAGGTTGAGGGCTGCAGGGCTGGGAGGGTAGAGAAGGGGATAGGCGTCCTGGACTGAGCCCCACATGGAGTCCTGTTTCAAGGTGCGGTTTCAAGGCACCCTGGGCCAGACAACTTAAACAACAGGACCTTCTCAGACATCCTGGAACCAAAGTCCAAGGTGGCGCGTGGGTAGGGCTGCTTGCCGCCATCTTTTCCTGCCTTGTTATTCCCCACTCCTGTGGTTTTCACATCTGTCTGTGACTGCATTTCCCTCCTAACGAGGCCACCATCTATGACCTTGTCTTACCTTGACTGCTTCCTTTTTTTTTTGATTGCTTCTTTAAAGACCCTGTCTCCAAAGAAGGTCACATTTTGAGATACTGGAGGTTAGGACTTTGACATGATTCTGGGAGGGAGGACATGATTCAGCCCTTAGCAAATGGGAAGTGGGGGGAGCCGAGTCAAATCCTTGAGAACATTCCAGAACTGCCCAATCTCTCTTGCCACCTCCGCCTTATGAGGGCCACCAGCAGAATGGTTCGAGGAGCAGACTGCTTTGGGTCTAGGACCCAGAAGGACCCAGGGGTGAGGTCCAGCAGGAAGTGGAGGAGCAGAGACTTGCTGTCTGGGCCCACACCAGCCTCCAAATACCAATATGGGGGCTCCTCCTCGGTGCTCTACTAATGAGAGGATTTCTTCTTTTTTGAACCCAGGGGTGCTTAACCACTGAGCCACATCCCCCACCCTTTTTATATTTTTATTTAGAGATAGGATCTTGCTCAGTTGCTTAGGGCCTCATTAAGTTGCTAAGGCTGGCTTTGAACTTGTGATCCTCCTGCCTTAACCTCCCAAGCTGCTAGAATTACAGGCGTGACCTACCACACCCATCCCTTAATGAGAAGATTTCTTTAGAAAAATTATTATTATCATTTTTGGTCCTGGAGACTGAACTCAGGGACCAGAGAGGACCGGAGAGGACTGTTCCTGTGCCTGTACTACTAAGCTACATGCCCAGCCCTTTTATTTTTTTGCGACAGGGTCTCACTAAGTTGCCAAGGCTGACCTTACACTTGCCGTCGCCTCAACCTCCTGAGTTGCTGGGATTACAGGCAAGTGCCACCATGCCTGAATTAATATTTTTTCGTAATACAAAAGGAATACATTTTCACCTTAGACTAAGTAGCGTGAAGACAAACAAACTTCCTATAGTCCTTCCAACCAGAAGTTGCTGGTTTGGGGTCCCCCCTCCAATCTGTTATCTATATCTCTGTGTCAGTCTTTGCTGGCTGCCCCCAGGTTTGACACCCTCCTCTGTGCTGGCAGTCAGACAGACTCCAGGACCGGAGAGAAGACTGCTGAAGACTTTAGAAACACCAGCCCTTCAAAAGGAGCACAAGGCCTCTTAGATACTGGTGGCTGATAATGTGATACCTGGAGCTGTGGCCATCATTTTGCAACCACAAGGGGACAATTCTGAGATCGGAGGCCCAGTGGGGATGGCAGGGCAGACAGGAGAGGATCCTGAGTCCTGGAATGTCACCTGACTGCTGAGTGCATCTGCCTGGGTTTCTTGTGACATGACATAGCGTACTGCCTCGGTTTACAGTCACTGGGAGTTGGTGTTTCTGTACTGAAAGCCCAGAATGACCTAGGTTTGTCTCTGTATGTGCACGAGCACATACGTGTGCATAGAAATTTCCCTTCTTAACATCATGTTGGGGCCAGAGGTTTCCCCTGCGCAGATGGGAGGCTCGGGAAGGCAGTTCAGAGAGGAGATTTCGGAATGAGGGTCCAGAGAGCCTGCGACCTGTTCCTGCTCTTGAAGCCTGCCCAGCTCTCTGGTGCAGATGCCATGATGGGAGCCTTTGGGGGAGGTCCCCTGTTGTCACCTTGAGGCTGTCCAGGGTGTGCCTCGTGCCTGCTCCCAGCCGCAGGTCACTGCCACGCAGAATCCCTTCTCACTTCCTCCTGAGCTGTGGCCTGAGTTGGCACAGGCTGTGGGGCCAGGGCTCCGGCGGATGGCGCTTTCCCACAGAGTGGAAAGGGACTGAGTCAGCAGGGCTATTCCTGGCGTTCCAGTTACTGGATGCACCGTCTGAATTTGTAAGGCAGTTTACGCTCCTTAGAAACCCAACCTGCCCTGAAGCCCCAGGGCGCTGCCAGGACTGATTTTGCTGCCAGCTCTCTGGCCTTCCCTTCTCTTGTGGGGAGGAATACGGGGTCTGGCCTGGACAGGCTGTGTGAGCAAGTTCCAGATCTCATTCCAGGGTGACTCCCTTCCCGAAGCTTCCTGGGTATGATGGTTTGGATGTGAAGTGTCCCCCCAAATCTCATGTGCGAGACAATGCGAGAAGGTTTAGAGGTGAAATAATTCAGTCATGAGAGCCTTAACCCAATCAGTACATTAATCATGTTGGGGATTAGCTGAGTGGTAACTGAAGGCGGGTAAGGGTGTGGCTGGAGGAGGTGGGCACTGGGTATCTGGCAAGTGGAGTCTCTCTCTGCTTCTTGATCATAATGTGAGCTGTTTCCCTCTACCACACTCTTCTGCCTTGATGTTCTGCTTCACCTTGAGCAGTATGGATGTGAGACCTCTGAAACCATGAGCCCCTAAATAAACTTTTCCTTCTCTAAAATTGTTCTGGTCAGTCTTTGAGTCACAGCAGAAAAAAATAAAATAAAAGCTGACTAAAACACTGGGCACTGACTAAACCAATGTCTATTGAGGGAATCACTTGGGTCTCCAAATTTGGCTTGGACAAGGATAGTATCAGAGATGGGCAGGCAGGAGCTCTGGGCCTGTCTTTGCCCACCAGCCCGTGGGCTAAGCTCGTGCAGCGTGGTGGTGAGGAGTTCTGGAGACCCTCGTTGCAGGATTTGTCCAACATGGTGGCTAGGCAAGCTCAGAGTTGGGTTCTGGGGATTGCGCCCTCCTGCCTGCTACCCTATCTTGGTTCTGGGAGCCACGGTGCTTCAGACATAGTCATGGAATTAGCATGAAATGAACACCTTGGGTTCATTAGGAGAAGGGAGGAGGTTGCTGATCCATGTGGCACATACAGAGATCTGAAAACAGGATTTAGGAATGAACTTCAGTTGGGCTTCCAGTGACCAGCACCGGACATAAGGCCTTCCTTCCATACAGGCCCTTCTCACGGATCTTCCCAGGACCAGGAGGGCTGCGGGACCAGGCAGGGGGAGTCCAGAGAGCTGGCTGTGGTTCCAGGTCTACCACTCGCCGCGGCTGGATGACTTGCCACACCTGATTAAAGGAAATGGGATCAAGGATTTGATGATGGTGATGGGACAGTGAATGTGTGATAGTGACGCAGAGGACAGACAGTGTTGTCAGAGGTTATGGTGCTGAGGAGGTGGTGGTAGGTGAGGGTGATGAGAAGATAATGATGGAGATGGCGGTAATGAAGAGAAGGTGGGGTGAGGTGCTGGCCAAGAGGAGGTAAAGGTGACGAGATGAGGAGGTGATGATGGTGAGGAGCAGTGATGGTAGTGAGGAGCAGGCCGTGGTGATGGTGATTGTGGTGGTGAGGATGTGGTGCTTACAAGGGCGTATGGTTATTTTCAGCAGGTGATGATGGTGGTGGTCATGAGGACATGGTGACAACGAGGAGGTGACAGTGGTATGGAGGGATCTGGTGTTTGTGAGGATGAAGACAATGGTCCCCTGCATGCAGTAGGTGCTCAGTGGTGGTCCGCTGGACTGACTTGTGACTTGTGTGTGTACGTGTGTGACAACGTAGGGTGCTCCAAGTCTCCCCAGCTCTCTTCTCTATGGCCCAGAGCATTCTTCTGTCAGAAAATGGCCAAGAATCCAGAATTCCGCAGGAACTGGAGCGGGCGAGCTGAGCGATGGGCGTAGAAACCCGTGTTCGCAGCCAGCAGTGCACAGCTGTTTCCTCTTGTGGCTTCCACAGCTTCAGATGATTTGTGTTATTAGAGGAGATCGTGTTTGCTACCGACCGACAGCCCTGGCGGCCCTGGGGAGGCAGACGCCCAGTAGACACACGAACACTGGGCCAGTTCATCCCTTCTACGTGTAGGGAAGGCTGGGGTGTTGGCTGCTGGGGCAATGTGGATGACTCCCAGCTCAGGCGGACCCCCCACCATCCCCCAGAAAGGGCTGACTCTCGGGTCTTGTCTCCTGGGAGCACATAGGAGCCCTTGCTGGCTGCAGCAGACCAGGCTGGCTCCTGCCATCTCCTCTTTGCCCCTGGCTGCAGGGCAGTCTGTGGGGATCGGCCCCTCCCGGCTCTGAGTCAGCCCGCAGTGAAGTGCATCTGAGGATGCCCAGAAGCCCATCCCCATTCCCTGGTTGTGGACTTCGCAAAACTGTTACTCCACAGCGATACATGGAGCTCCTTGTCATAGGAAAGGGTCCCTGCTGCCTCGTGGCGGGGGAAGTCTCACCACCCATGTGAATGGAAGCCTGCCACCTGTAGGTGTTCAGTGGTTAACCAACTATAGTCACAGCAGGTCAGGGGAAGTCCCCAAGATGGTACTCTACCTGCAGGGGCCTGAGTGGTCAAGCAGGGGATGAGCCCCTCTTGGAGGGCCAAGCAGATCTGCAAACAGATGTATTGTTCTTTTTTTTTTTTTTTTGGTACTGGGGATTGAACCCAGGGGTGCTTAACCACTGAACCACATCCACAGCCCTTTTTTATATTGTATTAGAGACAAGGTCTCACTGAGTTGCTAAGTGCCTTGCTAAGTTGCTGAGACTGGCTTTGAACTCATGATCCTCCTGCCTCAGCCACTGAGATTACAGGCGTGCACTATAGTGCCCGGCTGATGGATTATTCTTGAAGAGATAACCCTGTGCTTCCCAACACCCTTGGACTCTCTCCAGCCAAGTACCGGTGGCCTCTTGATCTATTTTCTAGAGCAGATGGGGGTCATATGGGTGTCCATGGGGGAAGAAATTAGCATGGTTTCCTTTGACCTTGGAAATGAAATTTGGCCCAAACCTCATTTGAATATTTAATTCATAAGTGGGTTTTAAAGTTTTACCAAGGACCCACTTATGTGGCTGCTGCTCATCTGGCTGGGTCCTGACAGTCTCCAGTTTGGATTTGATACCAGGCCAGGGCGGTCGACGCCCCTCCCCAGTGCTGGGGCAAGCAGGCTCCAGGGAACCTGAGACCCCAGCCCGAGCAGCAGTGGCCACCTGTCTGCCCAGCGCAGCCTCCATTTCACGCTCCCCGTGGCTGAGGACGCAGCGGAGGGTTGTGAGGAGCCGCTCCCGCCACGCCTGTCACAGCTGCCCTGCACCTGGTTCTATGGGAAATGGTGAAATGAGATTTTCTCAGGATTCTCCTTTTGGGGGTTGGGATGGGGTGGGGTTGGGAGAACCCTCCTGTAACATACTGAACCCCTCCATGGGAGGATTTATGGCATAAGTATCACACGAATGTTCTGGCTGTTAAATCATGAAGGGAGAAGTGTTTGGGGACGCTGTCCTCGTCTCTCCGGGCCAAGCTGTGAGCCTCACTGACTTCTTATTAAGGAGCTGCACGGTCGGGGTTGCTGAGCTGCAGAGTGGAAAACCTTCCGCTCGCTGACCGTCTGGGTTCACAGCTTCTGCTGGAGGGCACCCAGCTCGGCGCGGTCGCGATGAACACATCCTTTCTGTGTGCTGGGCCTCACATTGGCCTTCTGTGTTCTCCTGGCTGCCCTGCAGGGATGATTGGGGGACATTCTCTACTCTTCCTGGAGCCCCCACACACTGCGGGTGGGGAGTGCACAGGCCGGGCACAGTGCTTGGTGGGGCAGGAAGATGGGGTGCTGGGTGCATCTCTGGTGTTGCTTGAGCCTCCTGTCCCTTTCCAGCGTCAGCATGGTCAGGCATCTTCCCTGTATCTCAGCAAGTCTTCTTTAGGTTGGAAGAATCTTGATGACCCTGGGTTGGGACAAGATCACAGACAAGGCTGTTGGTTGGTGGTTAGGGGTTCGAACCTCACTGACACTGCATGGTTGGCAGTAGCGATCCTCTTTAAAGGATTGGTCTTGTCTCCTGGATCCTCTGGGCTGTCTGTGTGAACCCCACACAAGGCTGACCAAGCAGACCCTTTCCCCAGGAGCGGCTAGGACTCTTGTGTCAGGTGACACACCAGAGATATGACACCCAAGCAGGAGACACTCTCTGGAAGGCTCCTGGGACTCAGTCTGGGAAACATGCCTGCTACTTACTGGGAAAGGGGACTTCCAGCTCAGGTCTGGGGGACTGAGGAACACTTTGGGGTTTTTCCTGGGCCCGTGTCCTCCTTGAAGTTCTCCAGGCCCTCCTGTGCTCCTGGTGTTTGGGAGGCATGTGTCTCCTACCCTGTTTCCCAGGGGGCTCAGCTGGGATCCTGATTGTCACATTCAGATATCACAGAAGGTCTTTCCTGGCCTCTGCAGGTCACTGGGCACTGGACCTGCAGAACTGAGCAAGGGGCATCCAGGCCTGGTGGGACCATGCACACCTGCTGCCATCCACTGAGAGGCTGCTACTGCCACAGGACTACAGGCCTGGTCCCCAAGGAGACTGGCTTCCTCCTGAGCATCAGCCTAGAATCTCAGCTGGGAGCAGCAGCTCCTACACAAGCACTGTGGCTGTATGGCACACAGTAGGTGTCACATGTGTGCCCATGGGAGTTAGGTGCAAGGGGGTAAGCTGGGGGGCTGGACCCTGGCTCTTCCCACACTGTGGCTCCACACCCCTCCCCAGCATCCTGGGTCTGTCTCTCAGCAGGATGTTCAGCTGAGGGAAGGGCTGGTTCCAAACTTGGAACTGGCAGGGACAAGACCAGCCTCTGTCCCCCTAGGGTCAGTGCAGGGCCAGGCAGTGGGCAGAGGCCGGAGGTGGCCCAAGAAGGAAATGGTTGAAATTTGCAGCCAGGGCAGGAAATGGACAGAGTGTCGAGGAGGAGTTGGAATGCCAGCTGGAATGCCCCCCCCCCCAGACCCGAGCCAAGTCAGGAAGTGCCTGGTGTCTTGGCCGGAGGAGCTCTTGCCCCACTGGGTGGGTGCCTGCCTAGCGCTACCTCCGGTTCCCAGCTAGTGGCTTTAAGGGGGGAAGTTAAGAAATAGAAGGGGCTGCAGACCAGGGGGTCCTGCCTCTGGTGTATCTACCTGGAGCTCCCTCTCAGCTCCCTGCTAGGTGTACAAGGTCCCTGAGAAACTGCTCCGCCCTCAATGCACTTGGGATTCCGTATGCTCTTTCTGATGCCACACCGCACACAATCTTCTCTCCACTTGATTTTTCTCTCAGTGGAAAACTATTCAGTCTTTGCGACCCTGAAGATCCTGGATCAAACCGTCCCTGAAGCACTCTACCCACAGTTGGTGTGTCCCTTTTCTTCCCCAGTTTTACAGCCCAGATTTGCTGCCTCGGGGCCACCTTCGCACTCCTTTTTCTCTCCCACCAGCCTGTGGGGCACCTGATAACAAGGTACCCGATAACTCTGTGCCCAGTACATACAGCACTCAGTTGACACCCAGGGTTTTCTGAGCTTAGAAACGTGAGCTCTTGTTGTTTCAGTGAATTGTCCTCAACTGCCGAGAGGTGCTGAGGATGAGGGCATGCTCGGACCTTCGTGGCACCTGTGTGGCCAGTCCTTACCCAACTCTGCTGCTGCTTCCAACTCCAGTGCCCTCTGCTCTGCAAGACTGCTCAGCCTCATGTCAGGAGGGTGTCAGGCCCAGCTCTACCTTTCAGACCTTTGGTTTCCTTCTCTGAAACAGGGCAGGATGCTGCCCTCCTGGTGGCACCAGGAGACTGGCGCTTGGTGGAGACTTGGAGCTGAGTGCTTGGTGGAGAAGAGCCCAGAGGATTGCTTGAGTGCAGGTTTCTAGGCCCCCAAAGCCCCCGTGGGATTCCTTTGTGGGCTGATTAGCATTCCAGCCCCTCAGAGTCATCTGGATAAAAAGATGCCCAGGGCTGACCTGAGCTCTGACTGACCCGCCTGGCCTTGCCCACACCTACAGCTTTCCTCTGTGAAGACAGCCCATCTGGGCGCTGCAGGGTCTCCTGAGAGCAGCCTGGAGCAGGGCCAGCCAGGGGGGTTTGGGGGGAGCCTTATTCTCCCTTAGCTTCCAGAATCTTGTGAACCGTGACTTGTGGATTCCAGTTTCGCCTGGTCAGCATCCATTGAGTCCCCCCCAAGAAATTAAGGCTGTGTGTCCAGCTCCTCTCACACTGTTGTCGTGAGGTCCCCAGAGCAGTCTGCAGGGTGGTACTGTGGCTAGGACTCCCATTTGAAGGAAGAGGAGGCCGAGGCATCAAGCTGGGGGGGGGGGGGTTAGCATGGGGCTGTGGCCAGTGATGAGTGAGCCAGGAGCTGGTCACATGCTGAGAATCTCTCTAGGTGCCTTCCCAGGGGGTCCAGGGGAGCCACAGCCAGGCCCTGATCCTTCCAGACCCTGAGGTTGCCTGGCCAGGTGAGAAACCGAGGCATGGAAACCTCACGGGTAGCTGCAGAGACAGGGTGGGGTTGGGTGGCCTCTGCTGTGTGGCTGTTCCTGTCTGCCGTCTGGGGACAACTCAGGACGGCTCCTCCCTGAGTGCCAGCAGGACGGGCCGGCCCTGGTGTCTGGACGTGGGCACACCGGCTCCCGATTCCCCAGATTCCCTGCCAACCATCGGATGCGAGTTAAGGAAACATTTATTTTAAATGTAAACGGATCTCGTGAGTTCCTTAGAGCCTCTGTGGAGGCAGCCCCTGGACGGTGAGGCCGGATGATATAAATAGGGTGCAGTTGTTGCTGCCTGTAATGGGAGGGCCAGGAGGGCCGGAGGGAGGCACGGGGGTGGGGTCAGGCCCCCGGCCCCTCTTCTCAGTCTCACCCTCTCCCAGCTGGGAGTCAGCGGGAGGACAAGGCCACCCACCTTCATTTCAGCAGGGAGAGGAAGCCTCCTGCTGGTCCTTCCAGCAGCTGTGGCCAGCCGGCTGGAGGCCCGTGGACACCCCTTCTGGTTCCACTTCCCTGCCCCCACTGGACTCCTGAAGGCTGGTGCTGAGCCCATCCCGCCTAGAGCACTGGGTGCGCCTGGCCCCTTGCCTCCTGGGTGGGAAGCCGGATCCTCAACTACACACCACCAGCCTCCTGGTGCCGGGGTGGGAGGCCTAGGCTCCTACCATTGCAGTGGGGATTCCAAGCAACTCCGTGAGCTCCCTCCGGGCTCTGGACTCTCCCTTCCCAGAGGACCCCGCGTCATCGGAAACAAAAGCCAAGAATGCTGAGGGGCCCCTGGGGCGTGTGACAGCGTCTGGCTGGGCTCCAGGAATCACCCACAGGCATGTCGGGGAGCTGGCGGGCGGCCAGGACGTGTCCCTGCGGCTGCCCGTGGGTGTGCAGGCGGGCGGGGGGCCCATGGAGCAGACTCCTTCCTGAGAGCACAAGGGTAGTTTCAGTCTCTGGCCATGAGAAAGGTTGACACTTTGCCTAGTTCCATTCCTGCACCAGAAAGCCATTTGGGCCACACAGGCCTGGGGACAGGGGCAGGGCTGGAAAAGTCACAGGCATTGGGGGAAACAGAGGCTCAGCTGGGGGAGTAATGATGCCTCTGGTATTTGTAGTAGCTCATGTGCTCCCTGGGGACAGCGCCATCTGTATCTGTTCCCTGTGTCCCCAGAATCCAGCCTAGGCCTGGCACCTTGGCAAAGGGATTTGCCCAAACGCATGCTTGAAAGTTTCTGGTAAAACTTTGCACCAACAGCCCTTGGAGTTAACAGCCATTTGCCCCTATTTTATGGATGTGGAAACTGACAATAGGTTGATCCTAGGAAGTGTGACTCAGGGCTTGTACCCTCTGCTCCTGCTGCCCTGGGCAGGATCTAGAGAGGGCCTGTGAGGGCAGAGCTAGGTCTGCCCAGGGCTCCTGGTTGTCCAAGGGTCCCGGCTGTCACATGTGGGGACAGGATGGAGACTAGTTTGGTGTTGGAGGTCTCTTGCCAGTCTGGAGCCAAGAGGAAAGGCCCTACGGAGATGTCTGTCTCTACTGGACATCGGCAGGCCAATGGGGTGTCAGGGGGATGCTGTCCCTGTGGACACTGACTGAGCTCCAGCAAAGGGGCCTTGACCTCAGGGTCCGAGGGAGAGATAGATGGGCAACTTGCAGATCCAAACCTCATGGAGGGTCAGGACATGTAGAGATATGATGTGCAGTTCCTCCACTAGGAGAGGTCTCCTCTGTCTGGCCATGTCTGTCTGTGGCAAGGTTCTGCAGATGCCCAAGTGCTGTGTTTTGCAGGGCACGTGAGTGGGGATGGGATCAGCATTGGAAGGACTGTCAGAGCTCATCTGGCCTCCCTCTCCTCTTTGCTTCTACAGGTGGAGAAACCAAGGCCTGCCTGCACCCATGAAGAGAAGGCCTTTCGTGAAATTTTCTGGATGGAAGGGAGCATGTCCAGAACTAGGCACAGGCCTGTCCAACCTGTTGGCCTTTCAGGGCATGACCCTGGGGAAAGCAGCTTTCTGCATACCCATTATCGAGGACTCAAAGCTGAGTCTGTCCAAGTTTTATTTCCCTGTGACCAACAGAGCCTCCGAGTCTCCCCCTCCCTCGGGCCCCAGCTGGCATGAATGTCAGGCCCTCTGAGGCCATGAGTCTCCTTTCTGACATGGCTTCAAGAGTGGAAGTCCAGGGCCTGGAAGCTGGAGGGAGAGACAGGCAATGATTCCCAGCAGTCAGATGTGGCTAGAGTGCAGGAATTCTTTGTGACTGAGTGGCTAAGTGGTTAGAGCTCAGACTTGGGGTCTGCTGGACAGTAAAACCCAGCCTTTGTTCTGCTTTGGCACACCTTCACCTTCCTGGCCCGTGCACCCCAGTTGGTGGCAGGGCACAGATGGGTATGCAAACTCTGTCACGGGAGCTCAGGAAAGTCAGCCGTGAGGGGCTTGCGGGTGGCTCCTAAGCCGGGTGGGGCAGGCAGAGGCAGCTGTCCCTGTCTTTTTTCCTCGCCAGAGCCTGAGCAAGCAGCCACTTCACTCCAAAGACAGCAACACCTCTCAGGAATGCCATCTGTGGGAAGATGCCAGGGACTCCGTGTGGTTGGGCCACCCGATGGGCCATGAGCTCAGAAGCTTAGGCCTCCAGAGGAAATCTGCATCTGGCCCTCCACCCCAGGCTCTCACCTCCCGTACCTAGCTCAAAATGAGGGCAAACTAAAGCATAAAATATAGACAGGCAACTTCAACGACTAGGGATCCTGACATGTGGTCAGAGGCTGGCCTCTCCTTACCACCACCTATTCTTGGAACAGGGCCCACATTGTTGTGTGCCTTGGTTTCCTCATCTTTGAACTGGGGTCATAGAGAGCATCTCTCTCTGGAGGGTCTAATGTGAGCATTAGTTAGTGGATAAAAGCCCTTGGACAATGTCTAGCATTGCAGTGCGGGCCCAATGAATAGGCATTTCGAGCTTTGAACTTGACACAACCTACAAGCTTGTTGTAATTAAAGCTAATTCACAATAAGAGGGTGGGGCTAAGGAAAGAATAGGGTTACTTTGGATTAGGCAGAGGGGTGTGAAGGGAGGGGAGGGGACATGGGGGTAGGAGTGATAGTAGAATGAATTGGACATTATTACCCTTTGTGCATATATGACTATACAACCCGTGTAACCCTCTCCGTCATAGTCCAACCAGAAGAATGAGAAGTTATACTCCTTTTATGTATGATGAGTGTCTTGTATAGCTAATGAGAACAAAAAAGTCTAGATTTCTTTGGGGTTTGGGAGGTGGGCGGCTATGTGTGTCCATGTATATGAGTGCTTTGTGTCCACTGATTATGTGGCTAGTCAGCCTCCTCTGTGGCTTCTCCCAGGGCTCTGGTCCAGCTGGACAGATGGACATGGTACCTGGGCAAAGGGTGATGCTGGGCCTCCCACCCAGTGGCACCTACTGGGGCTGTGAGAGAGCCCTGGTGCCGGGCAGTGCCTGCCTTAATGGACATAGTGGGCAGGTGTCCTTCTCTCATAGCTGGGGCCATTCCAGGGGCAGGGCCACATCCCAGTCCTGAAGCACATCCAGGAGAGGCATCAGGTGTCTTGTGGGAGGCTGTGTGATGTCCTTAGAGGTGGCTCTGTTCTCCTGAGACCCCCTGCTTTCGTGAGCAGGACTGTGAAAGGACATGTAAGGACCAGCCTATCTCACGGATGCTTCCCCATGGGACAGGGCTCTGGGTCCCCAGCACCACCAGACTGTCCTCAAATATTCCCAGCCACAGTAGCAGGCCACCAGAGAAGGGAATGTCCAGGTCTCAGGAAAGGGATGGGTGCAGATGGATGGCCAGTCCTTGCCCTGATGGCCATGCTGAAGCTTCTGAGTCTTGAAGGGCTTGGAGGGGGTCCCTGCTGAGTGTCTGAGCCCTGGCGATAACAGTGGTCTTCATCTGAGCTTTGTGCAGCTCCCTGCTCCGGGCATGCACACTGTGGGTCCTCCCCTGGCTAATTTTATTCATTCTTTCTACAGTTTGAGAGGAGGCATGAGGACCAGCCCATCTCACAGATGCAAAGCCTGAGGTACAAAGACGAGGAGCCTCTTGATCAAGACCCCTCATTGAGATCCTCTGATCCTGTCTGCTGCTATTTGATCTCGGACAGGTCCCAAGGTCCTGCACCCTCAAATGGTGGGGACAAGAGTCCTTCTCTTTGCTGACGGTGAAGGCCTAGGAGCCAGGCCTTGCCCACCTATTGAAAGTGCTCCTCACGGGGACCCTGTGAGCTCCCCACCACTGTTGAAAGAAGGATCCCAAGGTCCTCTCACACTGGAGCTTGGAAGTTGGCATCACAGTGCCACAGGACTGTGTGCCCTCTGTGGCTCCAGGGGAGGGTCTGCTTCTGGCTTATGCATTTATCCATTTTCTCATTCGTTCATCTCATAAGCAGAACTTTCTCACAAGCCTCCTGTCGGTCAGGCCACAGAGGAGTCCTGACTTCACCGCTTTTCTGGAAGTTTCTTCAAATCTCTCGTGAACCTCAAAGGCCTTGGAGCTTGGTGACCTCTGTCCTCTGTGGTGTGGCTTCCGGGCATTCCTGGGGTGGCCGCAGCTCTTGAGGTTATTCTTGGATAACCACAAGTCACCCTCCTGTGAACAGAGACTTTTCATCAGACACTGATGGAAGTAACGTCATTCCCAAATTACCGGGGCTCTGCGGGTGGGGCTGGTGTGACCCATGTCCCTTGAGGGGTCCCAGCTCTACCACTTTCTGCCAAGACCCTGGACCATCGCTTCCTGCTGCCCTCTGGGTTAGGGGCTCCCTGCACCCGTGGGGCCATGGTTCCCATCTGGAAAAATCAGAAGCTCCGGGCAAAAGGTGTTTGTTTCTTTAGGATGAAGCAGGTGGATGTGGCTCTGAGTTCAGGGAAATGACCAGATCAGCATGTTGGAAAGAGGGAGGAGGCAGCAGCAGATGCAGTCCCTCACACCAGCTTGGGGACCCCAGCTCTTGCTTAGCCTGGCACAGCATGGAGGAGCCTCTGACACCCACTGAGAGACCTGGGAAGGGTGCCTGGGAAGGGCCCCAGCTGGAGTGCAAACATGAGGTGACTATTAGCTTTATTCCCAAGCCAGGGTGAGAGGAGGGAGAGAGGCAGACAAGAGGCAGAGACAGAGAGAGATGGAGGGAGACCGAGGCAGAGGCAGGCAGAGGAGGCACAGAGGTGCAGGCAGAGCTCCTCTCTCAGAGGGCCTTCAAGACCCTCCTGAAACACAGGGGTAGGATGTGGTAAGGCCTTCCAGAAAGAAAAGTGGATGACCGCCAGGAGGTACTATGTGCTCACTCAGGCTGCGCTCATTCATTCACTCAACAAACATTCCCTAGGTGGCCATCTGGGCCCGGTACTGGTCACAGCCACCAGCCTCTTCCCCAGTGGCTGTGGATGCCTGTTGCATCCATGTGGGACGCAGACACAGAAAACTCCTGTCCCTGTGCAGCTCACCCAGCCCAGTAAGTGACTAGCAGCGGCACTAGGGAGAGAATCCTGACGGCAGAGCTGGCACCATCTGGGCTTCAGTTCCCTGTGGGTCCTGCAGAGTGACCGGGTGACCTTTGGTGGCCAGCACAGGTAGAATGGATGCTTCCTGCCAGGCTCAATATCCCCAGGCTGTAGAGGCTGCTGATCCAGCTCAGACATGCCGGTGGGGGAGGGAGGACAGAAGTGACCCGGCCACTCTGGGGCGCTGGGGGCTTCAGCCGACTCCTTCCTTTCATGGTGAGTTGCTGACCCCACCCTCTTGGGGCCCCAGATTTCTCACATGCTAGAAAAGCTCAGTGTGTCCAGTAGAAAAAAATGTGGGCCACGTAAGTGATTTAAATTGTCTTGCAGTCACATTAAAAAGATAAAAAGAAGCAGGTGAAGTTAATCTTAGTAACATTTATTTAACCCAATGTAGCATTTCAACATGTAATCCATGAAAAAGTATTAATGAGATATTAAAATTCTTTTTCATCCAAAGTCTTTGAAATCCGGTGTGTGATGTTCCCGTTTAGCACATATCAATTTGGGAGATACTTCATGTGTTCATAGATTTCATAAAATTTACAGTTGAAAAGCAGATCACTTACCTGACGGCCTGAACCCACTTAAAGGTTTTTCTCACTGATTAAAATACTGCAAAATGCCTTTTAATCAATATTCACATTCCCTGGACAATACTGCTTCAGTTTTGTTTTTCCACTGGCTATTTTTTGAGCATATTTTCATATGATAAGGACATTGGCATTTCCCTTTTCTGTTATTTATTCGTTTCTTGGGCCCATTTTTTCCTATAATCTTTTTATTTGTAAAAGCTATTTATATGTCAGGGCTCTTAACCCTTTGCCTAGGATATAATTTGAAAATGTTTTCCCATTGTATCATTTCTCTATTTAATTTCTTACTTAAACAGATTTTTTTTTTAAAGAGAGAGAGAGAGAGAGAGAGAGAATTTTAATATTTTTTTTTAGTTTTCGGCGGACACAACATCTTTGTTTGTATGTGGTGCTGAGGATCGAACCCGGGCCGCACGCATGCCAGGCGAGCACACTACCGCTTGAGCCACATCCCCAGCCCTAAATTTTTTTAAATGTAAAAATTATGGGGAAAAAAAAAAAAAAAACCCATCCGTGTTTTCTAGGCCTTGATGGTTTGTGTGTTTGCTTAAAATTCATTTTATCTTGAAACAGTGGTAAGTTCCAGGACATTTCACACTGTGCCGGAGTCCCTTGTGTGGTTTTAAACCTGGAAGTTGTCCTAGCTGCATGGTAGCTCTAGGCCATTGATCCCTGAGCAGAGCAGGGCAGACCCCTGGGTACCTGGCTCAGCACGAGCTCCTCCCGACTAGGGTTGGACTTAAATGGACATCTCTGATCCATTTGCACCTTGTTGTTGTGTAGAGTGGGATGAGTGATCTTATCTCTTCTAGCCACCCTCTCTTTCCAGGATCATACTTCTTTCTTCTCTTTTTAAACACTTATTTTTTTTTATTTCTTATTAGTGCATTAGAATCATATGTATCAGTGGGATTTATTATTCCATATTTGTACATGCATACTTTGACCAATTCATGCCCCACTTACCTTCTCTTTCCCTCCCCTAATAATTATCGACAATTAACAATTATTATTAATAATAAACTCCCCTAATTATTACCGATAATTAACGATTGTCAATTATTAGTAAGTAGTATTTTAATTAGTACATGATAATTATATATACAAGTGAGATCCACTGTGGTATAATATACCTGAACACAGCATCATTTGGTAGATTTCATTCCCTAGAAGTTCCATAGGCTCCCCCTTCCTCTACTCTGTTGATTTCCCTTCTATTTTGTGAGATCCCCTTGCCCTTTTGAACACTTTCCCCCACCCCAGGTTTCACATATGAGAGAAAAACATTTGATTCTTGATATTCTGAAACTGGCTTATTTCACTTAGCATGATGTTCTCCAATTCTGTCCATCTACCAGCAAGTGCTATAATTTTATTCTTTATGGCCGAGTAGAACTCCCCTGTGTATATACCTATATACCACATTTTCTTTCTTCTTTTAAGATAGCTTAATTGAGGTGAAATTGATGTACAAGAGTCTGCACATATTTCAAGTGTGTAGTTTGATAAGTTTCAACTTAAGCCTACACCTTGAAACCACCACTAAAGTCAAGACCCCAAGCATGCCACATGCAGAGGTCCGCCTGGGCTCTGGATTCCTGTCCCCTCTGCTGGCCCACTCTGCCTCACTGTATGGTGGTGTTTTCTCTGCAGATGAAATTGTGTTTTTATCTGATTTCTTGCACTCAGCATTCCAGGGGTTTGACCTTTTTGTGGCTGAGTAATATTCTCTGTTAATGTACCATGACTTGCTGATTTGTCTACCTGCTGGTGGGCATTTGGATTGGCCCTGGCTCATGGCCACTGCACATATAGCTTCAAGGAACATCTGTATACAGGTCCTTCTTTGTGTGTCCACACAAAGGCTTGTTCATCCACAGCATTTAACTTTTATGTTTAAATTTAGTTTAATTGGAATTAACTAAAATAAAGAATGCAGGTCTTTGGGGCTCAACTGCACTATGTCCAGCCCCAGGTGGGTGCTGGTTGCCACCAAGAGATGGGCAGCTGCTCTGTCTGATAGGCCCTCATTGTCTTTCACCAGCACATAGTAGGTGCTCACTGCTGTCCTGCTCTATCCTGCAGAGTGGCTGGGCAGGAGGAAAATAAATGTCATGCTGCTCTGTGACACCTGCTCTGGCTCCAACTTCCTTAGTTCCTGGGGTTCCAGTACAGCAGGATGGGGAGGCCACTCCATCCTTCTTCGACCCCAAGATGTTCCCAAACAAGTGGCTGCTGCCTGGGAGGCAGGTGGAGCCTCAATTTCCTGTTTGAAGTCTGTAGGGGAAGGGGTCATCAGTACCCTGAGGACCCCAGGTAGGGCATCTTGAATTCCAGGGTGCCTCAGGAAGTGACAGTGAGATGCATCTCATTTCTGGGGGTCAAAACAAACAGGCTAAGCTTGCTGGGGAAAAGTACCCTATGATACAGAAAAGTCTGTTTGACTAGGAAGCCAGTGGGTGGTACTTTGAAAGAAAAAATGGTGGTGGTGGGTCTGGGAAGCCCCAGTGACCTCTCCAATATGGTGTGTTTCCTGGAAGCTGGCAGGGAGCTGAAGACACCTTCCACTGGGGCTTAGGCTGCTGTGCCACGGCCCTGCATAACTGGGATGTAGAGGTGTGAGTGGGGAGGCCTCCTGGGTCTGGAAGACTTGTTGGCTCTGGTTTTGACTAAGACCCAGGCCTGGGCTTGGACCTTGGACCCCTGCATCAGGGTTGGGCACTGGGACCTGATAGAGGTTGGAGACAGGGGTCCATGGCCAGCAATTCAGGCCTCATGGGATTCTCTGTCCCTATGTGTGTGTCTCTTTCCAAAAGGAAACACTGAATGTCCCCAGGATGTCACAAGGCTCTGGCAGGTACAGCCTCTGTGGGTGGGGAAGGTGGGTAGTGGGAGGTGGACCATGTTTCTTGGAGCCTAGCAGTGGGGCTGGGCACCCTGTTTCAAAGTTGGGGATACCCAGGGCTTCATCTTGGTCACCTGGTCCCCTAGCCCAGTGTCCAAAGGAGGTAGGTGGTAGCTGTGGGAGTGAACTCAGCCTCCACCCCCCAAAAATGCGGTAAGTATGGGGCGGGGAGTTGCCTCCTGCACCTGAGGGGAGGTGCAGCTGCTATGGGAAAGAGGGGTGGGGAATGCTGATCATCTGGGCCTTTCCTAAAGAGAAATCAGCCCAATTTATATAGTGGGGGGAGGAAGGCCTTGGAGAATTGACTTTCATGACTTCAAAGAGGGCTTCTGACTCAACAGACTCCTCCTCCAGCTATTCAGGTGAGAGACTACCCACCTGAGTGCCAAGAGCTCAGCCCATTCACACCATCCATCCATCATCTACCTATTCATCCACCTACCCACCCACCATCCATCCATCCACCACCTACCAACTCACCCATCTATCATTCCATCACCATCCACTCATCTACCCATCTATTCACCATTCACCCACCCATCCATCCACTCACCAGCATCCATTCAACATTAATCAATCATCCACCCATCTACCACCATTATCCAAGCACTCACACATCTATCTGTGCATCATCCATTCTTCTATCAGTCTACCTGTTCATACATCTGTTCACCATCCAACCATCCATCCATCCATCCATCCATCCACCCATCCATCTATCTGCCATCTATCCACCCATCCATGTAACCATCTATCCACAAAATTATTCCATCCAACCATCCAACAAATAGTTACCTTCTCTGTGTCTAGGAGAGGAAATTTGGCAGTGACAAGATACAGCTCTGCCTTATGAAACTTGACACTCCAGTGCTTTAAGGATCAAGGAAAATAAGGTACAAGGATTCAGGGGCTTTGCAAAACCTTTTGTCCTTCGGTGTCCCCTCTGGGGCATGGTTGAAGGGGTTGCCATAGAATGAAACCCCCAGGGAGGGAGTTTGGGGATCAATTAATGATCCTCCTTTGGTTTCATATTTAACTAAGAGTTTCTGGTTAAGTAAAGGGCTCAGCTTTGGGTCTCTATTTAGTTGAGGGCACTGACTGGGGTGGGTCCTCTAGGCAGGCTTTTTTTTTTTTTCTTCCTCAGTGTGGAGCATGGAACCAGGGCTCAGGCATGTTAGGCAAATACTTTACCACTGAGCAATGGTTCCAAGTGCCATGCAGGTTTTAGAGGCTCTGACAGCAGAAATTTCTAAGCACCACGCATTATTCCCCAGAGCGCCCAAGCCCCGAGCCTTTGGTAAGCACTGGGCTGGAAGCCACATTTGCTGAGCACCTGCTGTCTTTAAGCACCTCTGGCCTCCTTACTCAGTGATGAACTCATCCAAACCCTGTTAGAAGATCCCATTTTGCCGGCTCTGTTCCTCAGGACGAGGGCCTGAGGGGAGAGAAATTGCACAGCTGAACCCAGGTGGTCTGAGTTCTTTTCAATGAGGGTATGCTCTGAGGCGTGGGTAGTGGCTGAGTGCCCGACTTGGACACCTGAGAGTCTCTGAGTCTTGATTTCATTCAGAAGCTGGCTTGGGACAATGGGAGGTCTGGCAGGCACTCTTAGTATGACCTTTTATCTCCATGGCCCTCCTGGCCAGGCTGGAGGTGGGTTTCAGTTTCTTTTTGGCCTCCACCAGGATTACTTAATGGCTTAAAAATAACTAAGTAAATCTAGGGATCAAGTATCAGCCACAGGAAAACTGAAGGTGGGGGCCAAGGGCCTCTCACTGGCCAGCCACTCTGGGAAGAGCTTGGTTTTCCTCTTGGCAGCAGGGGTGGGGTTTGTAAAGGGGGGGTAGGGATATAAAGAACTCTGCACCTGGTGTCAGGAAGCACCAGGTGCAGATCACACCACCTGAGCAAGTCAGTGTGACTTGGGGGAAACCAATGGCTCTTTTGTTAAAAATGAGCCTGTGAGGTTTCACCATGGATCGTTGTCACCTGAATGGGAGAAGGGGCCTTGGAACACTGGTGAGCTTACTTTTTATGACTACTTCCATCCTCAGAAGTTCAAAGGCATAAACTTCTTCTCCTCTGATATGATGGTACCTGACCCCTTCTGGTTATAAGCACGCATGTCCCAGGCCAGGTTCTAGACTCTTAGGTGCCAGGTGCCCATGAATAGTCAGTAAGGTGGACCAGGCCAGCCAGATGTCTTGCTCACCCATCATCCATCAATCTGTCTCCATCCATCCATCCACCATCCACCTACCATCTGTCCATGCATCATTTATCCATCTATTCACCCATCCACTATCTATCTATCCGTCCCTCCATCCTTCGTACATACATACATACATTAACACTCATTAACCAACTCACTTCTCTTATTTTTGTGCTGCAGGATGGGTGGCTGCAGCTCCAGGTCGGAATTTGACAGACCCAGTTTTTCATACTAAACTCTGACAATATGCTTTTGACTCCAAGCAAGCAACCTTACAAAGAACAACCAGCTTACCTGCCATCTTCTAATTTGATTCTGCCCTGACACTATGGAACTGGAGGGGGTGTAAGATCCCACAGGTTGAGGGATTGATCCTCAAGACTGCCTGCCTTCTACATGCCAGTTGCAAGCCCCAGGCTGTCTCGCCTGTGCTTCTGACTCACTGGTTACAAAGAGCTTCCCACCATCTCCTTGAGTTCAATTAATCCCTGGAGTGGCTCACAGAACTCGGGAACATGCTGATAGATTACAAAGGATTCAGATGAAGAGATGTATGGGGTAGATATGGGGGGAAGGGACTCAGAGATTCCACAGTTTTAATCAGCTTTTTTTTTTTTTTTTTTACTGCTGTGACTAAAGGACCTGACCAGAACAACTGTAAAGAGAAAAAGTTTATTTGAAGGCTCACGGGTTCAGAGGTCTTAGACCATAGAAGGCCGGCTCTGTTCCTCGGGGCTCCAGGTGAGGCTGAACACCATGGTGGGAGAGTGTGGGGAAGAAGCTTACATTGAAAGCAGAGAGAAAGATTCACCTCTCCAGATACAGATAAATACCCAAAGCCATGCCCTAATTCCCACCCCTCCAGCCACACCCTACCATTTCAGTGAATCCCATTAGGAGGGTTTAACTCACAGATATGGTCTCTGCGTTCCTAGGATAATGACCCACGTTACTGGTATTTCTTAATTTTGGGGGTCTCCACTGCAGCTTTGGCTTCAAGTCTCCATACCTGGCCTTCTCAGGGAGTGCCCACAGGAACTGTGGCCTTGCACTTTGCCTGGCTTCCAAGGTCTTCCTTTGAAATCTTGGTGGAAGCCTCCAGGACCCTCTGACTCCAGTGTCCTGCATTCCAGGACCACCGGCACCACGTGGTCGACGCCAAGATCTGCTGCTATCTTGAGCAGTAGCCCAGGCTCCAGGGACCCTGGCCGCAGTGGGCTCTGTGTGTCTGGGTGGCTGAGCACTTTGAAAAAACTTCCTTGGCCCCTTTTCCCAAGAAGGGTGCCCCACGGGTCTCTTCCCCAGAGAATTTTTGCTTTTACTCCCAGGAGCCTGAGATGGGTGTGGTCTTGCCAGCTTCTGAGCTGCCCTTAGGCCATCTTTCTTATTGTCTCTAGGCAAAGTCTTTAGTATTTTTTTAGTAGCAGTAATGTCTTTAACAACTGCAAGTCCCTTAGTTCCAGTTTTGCTCCCATCTTTCAAGTCCAAATTTTTCAAATCTTTCTGCTCTGCTTTCTGCTCCTGAATATTGCAATAAACTTGGCTAAAAGCCGCCAGCAGCATCCATGTCACCGCCTGAATGCTATGCTGCTTAGACATTTCCTCTGCCAGTTTAAGAAGTCCATCACTTTTAAAATCAGCTTCATATAAAGTCTCAGGACATGGGCAAAATGCAGACAACTTCTCGGCCAGAACATAACACGGATGGCCTCTACTCCAAATTCCAATAGAGTCCTCCTTTTCTGAACCCTCTTGAGCCTTGTCTCCACTGCCTGCGGTCCTTTTGGCTGTCTGGTCTTTTGACCTCCCACCAGAAACAGCCATGAAACTCCGTCTACAACAATCCAAAGCATTTCCAGCTTGCACTGCTACACACCTCAAAATTCCTCCCACCAATTCCAAGAAACTCCAAAAGCTTCTGAACCACATGGTCAGGTCTTGTCACAGCAATGACACTCCTTCTTGGTACCAATTTCGGTTTTAGTCAGCTTTTTGGCTGCTGTGAGTAAAGGATCTGACCAGAACAACTATAAGGAGAAAAAGTTTATTTGAGGGCTCACGGTTTCAGAGGTCTTAGTCCATGGAAGGCCGGCTGCATTCCTCGGGGCTCCAGGTGAGGCTGAACATCATGGTGGCAGAGTGTGGCAGAGGGAAGAAGCTCATATCAGATTCACCTCTCCAGATGCAGATAAATACCCAAAGCCACGCCCCAATTCCCACCCTTTCCAGCCACACCCTACCACTTCAGTTAATCCCACCAGGGATTAACTCTCTGGTTAAACCGAGACTATAATCCAATCATTTCTCTAAACTTTTTTGCATTATCTCACATGTGAGCTATGGGGGAACACCCTCACATCCAAACCATAACACGTGCCCTCCCAAATGCTACCCTCTAGGGCACCTCCACATGTTCAGCTATCAGGAAGCTCTCTGAACCCTATCTTTTTGGGATTTCATTTTATTTATTTATTTGGTACTTGGGATTGAACCCAGGGGCACTCAACCACTGAGCCACATCCCCAGCCCCTACCCCCAGCCCTTTTTATTTTTGTATTTTGAGATAGGGCCTCACTAAGTTGCTGAGCCCAGCTTTGAACATGTAATCCTCCTGCCTTCAACCTCCTGAGCGGCTGTGCATGTATGCACCACTGTGCCTGGCTCCTTTTGGGATTTTACGAGAGCTTCATTGAATAGGCAAAATTGATTATGCCATTGGCATTGATAATCAACTCAGCCTTTAGCTCCTGTTACACTTCTGGATTCCAACCCTCTGCTCCCACCTTGATTCTGATTATTAGCCTCATTGAAGCCACTTTGAGTCTCTAAGCCACCAGTAGATTCTTTGGCATACAAAAGCCACTTTGGATTGCTAGTCTTAGGGTTTTAGGAATTGTATGCTAGGAAATGAGGTGAAGACAAAATATATGGTGGTAACGGTGGCTTTTCCCAGAATTGCCTCTCAAATAAACCAGTTGCTCAGGCCCTATTTCTGGGGGACCCTAAGCGAAGACAAAACAAAGGAGAGAATAGTTGTAGAAGGAGGAAATAAGAATAAGCCCCTTGGTAGGGACCAGCCCAACGAGAGGCAATGACCCCTCCCCTCCCCCCCTCCCCCCCTCCCCGCCTTGAAGTCATTTGTGGATGAGTGAGATGACATAGGAGTCTTCCACCAGGTGGGACATCTGCAGCCAGGCCCTTGGAGGAGGATTTCCTCCGTAACTAGAGATCAGACAGACTCAAATAGATGAACAAATAAACATGACCCCAGAGGAAGACAGGAGAGGCCTGGACTTGCCCTGACCATCTACTGTGTGCTAGGTCCCCTGAGGGTCACTTGCAGAGAAATGGGGTCTGGGAGTGACATGCACATGGAGCTGGAAGGGACACAGAGCTCTTGAGCTCCAGAGCGAGATAGTGATAGTGAGGCACCCAAGTGGGGTTGCAGGACCTGAGTGGTCAGCCCAAGGCACCTACTCCCACCAGTGGGCAGAAGCACCTACCACCCAGGTACCTTCTGAACTTGACCTCCCCAAGGACTCACTCATTCACTAGCGGAGCCAGTTGAATACAGTCAGCTCCGTATCCTCATTGACAAATAAGGAAGTTGTTCCAGGGCAGAGCTGCCCACCAGCCATTGCAGGTGAGCAAGTATATGATTTTACCTGCTGTGTCTACATTAGGTGTAGAAACAGGTAAAGTTTAATTCTGACTGTATTTAATCCAGTAAATCAAACGCTGTAACTTCAACATGCAATTGTTAAAAAAAAAAAAAAAACTGTTAGGGCAACCCTCCACGGTGTTGGCCTTGAGTCTGAAGTCCCGTGTGTGTTTTGTGTGTGTGACTCATCTCGACTGGGACTGGCCACTCCAGACAGACAGCACTCAGGCAGGGCTGGGCTGTTATTCTGGACAGCATGGCTCTTGACCTTCCGAGAGTATTCACCACCAGTCCAGGTGGACTGGGTCTCTGAGATGGAGCATGAAGGGGCTGGTCAGAGGGAACAGAACCCTGAGGCTGGAGCTGGACATGGGAGGGGGACCTGGATGGGGCAGGGTGGGGCGTGGGGGTTTTCCTGGAATGCACATGCTGGTGCTCCCACACAGGGTGAATCTAGCCTTATCTTCCTGTGTCTACTCGGTCACATGGTCTGGGCAAACTAGTGCCCCCAGAGCTCATGGGATTTCTCCCTTGTCCACTCTCAGGCTTGATTCAGTTGGAGCAGGCCACAGGCGGTACCCAGGAATGTCTGTGCCCTCAAATACAGAGAGGCCCCTGTGAGCAGCTACCCATTGTCGATGAGAATGCTGACCTTGGGAGGTGGCCTCCTGGCCCAAATACAGGAGGCTCAGTGGTGGGGGAGGGGCAAGCCCAGCTCACCATCTGTCCTATTTCCCTCCAGCCCACCTGTGGGTGGCAGTGGTCGCTACATGGACAGGCTGCACAGGATGGAACCAGCTGTGGCAGCCCCTGTGGCCTCAGCCCTCTGGAGGCTGTGCTGGGGCTTTGCCCTGGGCCCACATTCTGGGGGTGTGGGCATGACAATCCCCTCTAATGAGCAGGCCCCCCTCCTGGAGCCCTTTCATCTGATCTGAAAAGCATTTTACAAACACTGACTCATTAACCTCCCACGGGCGGGCAGGAGGTGGCTCCGTCCATTTTGTAGGAGGGAAACTGAGCCACCTCATCTTCCAGGTTTACTGCAGGCCACCCAGCGAGCCACCCTGAGATCCTAGACGCAGGAATGCAGCTCTGAAGAGCAAGACAGAGGCCCCTCCTGGGGGGGGGGGGCGGTGGCTGGTCCAGGGCTGGGTCTGGGGAGTGTGGGCCTCTGGCTGCTGGTGAGGGGCACAGTGTTCCACACAGGGCTGTCTGTGCCGGACACCTGCTCACATCTCCCCTCTGTCACGTGCCACCAAATTCTCTCATTGAATTTACACAAATCTGGCATGTAGTTTCAATTCTTCCCCTTTTCGTAGGCAAGGACACAGCCTCAGAGGAATTGGCCTTTCTGAGAGGCAGCACAGGCCTGTCCTGCCCCCCAAGACAAGCTTCCCATCTGCACATCTGTCATCAGGAAGGGACTTCTTGTTCAGGGATCACCAGGCTTGGGGTGAGGGTGTGTCATCAGGATCCGAGGCAAAAAAGAAAAAAAAAAAAAGCCAAGGATTGAAATAACTGGCACAAAGAGGAAGGAGATTTTAATTGCCGAATATCACAGTCCCTTCCTCTTGTCTTCTATCTCAACTAAACTGTAATCAAACTTTGATTGGCATTTAGAACCCGTTTAGAGAGAAATGCACTGGGCCAGTGATGGCTGTGCCTGCTAATCCATGCCTGGGACCCCTGAGAGACGGGTGTGGGAGACGCCCGAACCTGGGAACATGCCCGTTCCCGCCTGCCCACCTGGTCTGCTTTGATAACCCGGACATTATCCAGGCGCCCATTGTGCGCACGTCAGTCAGGGCCCCTCTGCGGATTACTTTCATTTAGGAGCCTCCTGCTTTTTCGGTTGCTCATCGGCTCCAACTTAAGGTGAAAACTTGTCCTCTGGTTGACAGGGAGGGAGGTGAAAATTACTATGTGAGCAGAAAACTGCAGGTTACACAAATAACATGTCACCGGAGATCAGGGCCCAGCTTTAAATCAATCCATTAGGCTGCAAGGGCCTTTGTGAGGAGGTGGCCCCGTCGCCTCACGGGGCGCGTTGCAAAATCCCCTCTCCCCTGCCCTGTGCTGGAGGCGAGGGGGATTTCTGTCTGAACCGTGTTGACTTACTGCTCAGTCCACATTCGGCCCCCCCTCCCTTGTTTCAGCGCATCCCTTGCCCCAGGCTTTCTTCCGGAAGGTGGAGGCCCCCTGGCCTAGCTCTCTCAGAGCTGGGAGAAGGGCAGCAACCTTCAATTTATTGTCACAGAGGTATCTCCCCTACTTTGGGACTGTGGTCCCCAGCTAGGATGGGGGGGACTGGAAGGGGGGCCCCAAGCCCAGAGAAGGCAGCAGCTTGAGGAGCTAACTATGCTAAACCATCAAGAAGGACAATAACAGGTGACAATAACAGTGAGGTCCCCTGGGCTAAGTGTTTTACCAGACTTACAGCTTCAGTTCTGAGTGTCCCAAGTAGACTCCACTGTCCCCAAAGAGATCTGGTGCTGGAAGCTGGGCCTCTGGCCAGAGGTGGAGGGAAGATCTGAGAGGGGTATCTTAACCCCCAAAGCCCATTTCTTTGTTTGGGGAGCAGGTGGGCTGCCAGCAGAGACCTGCAAACTATGATGACCAGATGAGGAGTGGGGGGAGAATGTTGGTGGTTGGACCCTCCGAGTGCTTCTGAGTCATGGTACCTGCTCTGGGGGGTCTCTGAGTGGACGACTGGTGTTGGAGAAGATGGAGTTGTTCATCCACACTCTCCCGTGATGCCCCCAGTGAGCGGGCCACCTAACCCTTAAAGCAGAATTTCCAGACGTCCATGTGCTGGAGTGTGGGAGAGCTGCTTCCGTGCCCCCTTCTCTCCAGCAAACAGCCACAGTGGCTCTCTGCAGGCTCAGGTTCCCTGTGCAGTGGGGAGAGGGTTTGCTGCGGGGCGGCAGCCACGTGCCAGGCTGGGCTGTGGGCGTCCACAGGGCGCGTGCCGAATGGGCCTCGCCCGGCCCTGCAGGTCGGCTCTGTGATCCCGTTTTACAGGTAACACAGAGAGCTACTTGTGTCTTTCCTGCTGCACACCATAGAGCATTGTGGTGTGGGGTGGGGGTGCTCCAGGAAGACTGACCCAATCCACTGGGACACCTGGGCACGCTCCGTCCTTTGCTACTGGGCTGCCGGGGCCAGGCCGAGTGGGCAGGTTGGGCGGTCTTGGGGCATCCGGGGGCCTCCCAGCCCCACATGGAGCCTGGCTGCCCCTACCTGTGCTGGCCTGCGCCAGCAGCAGTTGTCATTTGGAAAATATGTGACCCAGCAACCTGAGCCTCCGCTCCAGCTGGAGCGCCGCCCGCCCTACTTTCCCGGGGGCATTCGTCCAGCCAGATCAGACCCCTAGAAATGGGGGCCCATGGCCCCTTGTCTTTGTGAAGGACTGGGCCACCTCCGGTGGTTCCGCCACACAAGGCCTGACCTGCCCCTGGCCGTCTGCAGTCCTGTGTGTGAGGCTGATCTATCACCTGCAGGTGTCAGTCAGCCAAATCCCTGGGGAGCCAGGTGCAGCAGCCGCAGGAAAGGCGCTGGCCCTCAGCCAGTGCCTGGGCAGACTGCTGTGTGCCCAGGGTCTCATGATGGCGGCTCTAGCCCCATCCTTTACAATAGAGGTGGGGCCTCCAATTGTGCTGACCTGCCCAGGACCACCAAGGCCTGCTAAGTAGGGGAGATACCTCTGTGACAAGGCCTGCTAAGATGTGCCCTTGGCTTCCATAGAGGACTCAGTCCCTGCCCTGGCTCCTGCTGGTCCCCAAGGATGCCGAGGCCTGTGGCCTGCCCAAATGGCACCAAACCTACCATCCCTGCAGATTCGCTGCCTGCTGACCTGTAGCTGACCCGGGCAGAGGAGTGGGCAGGGCCCATCTATTACCTTTGTGGATGATTTATGCTCCAGGCCTGAGCAGCCCAGGGGAGGAAGAAGCACCTTGTATTTCACTTCAAGGGACAGCCATGTTCCTCCCAGGTGCCCACATTTGCTGCCCCTCACCTGAGCTAGGATGGCCCGTCCCTTCCTCCCTTCCTCTTGGTTTGGATGAGCACCATCACAAGAGCTATTCAGCAGCCGAGCAGGGGAATTCTGAATGGCTTTCCTTAGAGGGTTTTCTGGAGTCAGAGGATGGAGCTCTCAGGTGTGTGTCCCCATGACCCAAGAACACCAGGCTCAACCAAGGACAGAGCCCAGCCCAGTGCCTGGATCCACCCTGTTGAGCTCCCCTGCTTGACTTGTCTGTACCAGCTTGCTCTCCAGGCTTTCCTGTGCTTCCTCACAACCCTAGTAGGTGGGTGCCATTGAACCTATTTTCAACTCATGAGGCTCAGAGAGGTTAAGCAATTTGTCTGAGGGCAGACAGCCAGAAACTATGGTGGATTTGGCTGTGATTCTCTCTCTCTCTCTATAACCTTCCTCCTCTGCTTTGGCCAGACAGGGAAAAGGGGAGGGGAGGATACCATTGGGCATGGTAGCGTGGGCTCAGTCCTCAGAGACCCCTTCTTGTAGGCGAATTGTGTGTCCTCTTGGGTTGATTTCCACAGTAACTATGGGGGCATGCTGTGGCCTTGGGAGGGGCTGCCAGAGGGTGGGAAGAGAGGCAGGAGGCGCATGCCCAGGTACAGTGAGATGCAGAATTGAGAGCCAACTCTGTGTGCCACCCTGGGGGAGAGGGTGGCAACCAAGGCTACACAGAGGCAGGGCAGGACCCGAGGCAGAGGATCCACCAGGTCCAGGAGAGAGAATTTCCACTCAAATTGGGTCAACAGGAACATTTATGTCTCATACCAAAAACCAAGGGTTGCCTTCAGGCATGGTTGCTTCCAGCTCCCACATGCCCTTGGGCCTGGCCTCCTGGCTGTTCTGTCCCTATGTTGAGTCTGTTCTCAGGTTGTTCCCTCCCCACATGGTGACCTGGTTCCCTCCCAGCAGCTGGCCAAGCTCAGTCATGGAAAGCCTGTTTCTGAGTGGTTAGGCCTGGGTCTCCTGCCCCTTCAAGACTCTCCCTGGGATCCGGGGGCCCCCTGGGTCCTGGGCCTCCTGAGCGCCAAAGTGTGGCGGCGCCCCCAGGTGATGACACTGAGTGTTGTCAGAGGGAGTTGGCTGACGGAGGGTGTGGAGGTTGGTCACAAATGCCACCAGAGTTCAGCAGCCTCTTTGCTCAGCTCCCGGGAGCCAGTCCATCACCTCTGCGGAAGTCTGGTTTGTTGAGGGCAGTCTCCTTCCCTGACAGGTGCTCTATTTCAAGGACAGGGACACTGTGTAGCCACTGGGGTCAAACACTAGCTTTGTGTCTCTGAAAGGCGTGGAATCCCTGAGCCCGGATGCCTGCTGCTGATGGCCTAAGGGTCACTAGTACTTTAGTCCTCTGCCAACCAGCGGTCTGCCTTTGGCTACCCATTCAAGGATTTCCATGCCACCGGTCCTGGAGGAAATTTAGGCCTCTAGCCTGGCTCCCCGTCAGGAGGACCTCCAGTGACTGAGGTAGAAGACTTGTGCTTCGGGCCTGGCTGGGAGACCTCATCTCCTCTGGAAGTCATCTGGGTACCTGGACCATGCAGGGCCCAGCCTGGGGGTTTGTGCAGGGCCCAGTGGCCCCAGCTGATGGCATTTTGTACCCTCAGCCTGCATACACCTGCCTGAGAGAGGCCAGCTAGCCGGCTTCCTGGACCGGGCCCTGGCCACCATCCCTCAATCCTTGGACTCCTGCCCCAGCCTCTTGTGTTCTCTCCTGGGCACCCTGCTTGCCAGCCCCCAGGATGGCCAGCCCTTGGCTCTTGTGCTGTTGCTGACCCCACTGTCCAACTTCCCTCTCCAGCTCTCCAGCTCTCCAGCCCTCCCCCATCCCCCAGCCCTCCAGCTCCCGGCTATAGGCCTGAGCAATCCGCCCCTGACTGCTGGCCCCGAGTTCCCCGGCCTCCCCCCTCTACCCCCAGCTGCTCCCGAGTTTACGCCTCTTTTCAGTTCTGTGGCTCTCTGGATCCCGGGCCTGAGCCTTTCTTTCCTGAGGACCACGGGACCAGGCGAGGCTGCCCAGTCTGAGGGAGTGGGCGCCGGCCTCCCTTGAAGGCTGCACAGAACTCCAGTGTAGGCCAGAGATGTGTCTGGAGGCCCCCGGGGAGGGGGCCAAGGTTGCCCGGCCAGCTGCCGCTTTGTTCGGGCCTCCTCCTGACGCCCCCGCCTGTGTGGCTAGTCTTCCTGGCAAAACTCTGGAGCAGCTTGAGCTGAAGGGGAACATCCATTGTGGCCGCAGGCCTCTCCTGGCCAGCCTTGGCCCCTTCTCTGGCTGGGCATTTGCTGGCCACGGCCTCTCTGTGGAAGGTCACAGGGAGCAGAGTGTGGAGAGGGGTGACCTGGAGCCCCAGGCCACCGGAACACTCGGAGGCCATACCGGAGAGGCCCATCCTGCTGAAGGAGCTGTGCTTGCTGCCCCGTCGCTGGGCAGGGCTCCTGTTCCCGGGAAGCTTTTCAGTGAGGTTCAGCTTTAGTCACTGTGAATGGAAAGGCAGCCTGGGAGGTGACAGTGCTGGAGCCTCGCAGCAGAGCGTGCTGGGAACGCTTGGACGGCTGGCTTGGGGAGGAACAGCCCCAGTAGGTGGTGATGGACAATTTCCCACTGTGCTGACATGGTGCTGCCCAAGGGACTCCCTCATGCAGAGCTGGGAAGACGGGCTGCAGCACCCAGTGCACCGTGAGCCTCAGATGGATAAGACTCACGCAGAGGCGGTAGGACCCAGAAAAACAATTGGAAATGATGCTGGTGGAATATTTACTACTGTGCTTTGAATGTCTTATTCATCTGCCATTTCATATAATTTAATTTTTAATAATGGTGGTGTTTCACGGTCGGCTTTCTCAAGGCCAGGACGATTAACATTCAGGCTGGACAACTGTCCATCAGATGACCATGAGCCCTGGGCCACATGTGGAGACAGGTGAGGGTGGCCCACCCTTGCACCCAGCAGGAGGGACCCTTGCTCAGGGTTCCATTTTCTCCTTCCTGGGCCCATGGACTAGGGGGATGTGCCCCCAAAGTCCACACTGTTCTTCAGACCCTTGGGACGAGGGCCCTGGGATTCCTGCCCAGATGGCCCCCGGATCACCTATGCTTTCTTCTCAGCTGCCCCTCTCCTGAGGTGGGCTGTGTGTGGGTCAGGGTGGCCACGGGTGACTATTTGTGCAGGGTGTGGACCCAGGTTGGTCATTTGGAATGTGGCAGCCAGTATCAGCAGGTTATGTCCACCCATGGTCAGCCAGGCCGGGGCTGGGAAGAAAAGCATGTGGCTGATTTTGTCAGGGAGTTCCCAAGGAGGCTGAGAATTCTAACTTTGAATCTGGATGTCCAGGTCAGTGGGAGCTTTATTGAAATGGAGGACAGAACACCTGGATGCATTTAACAGTTTGTCTGATGACCAGCTTTTAAACATATCGACCTAGAACGTGGACCCGTGCTCTGCTCTGGGCCTGCCAGCATCATGGGCCAGAGTAGGGGTGCTTCAAAGGAATCACACAGGGTTCAGGCTAGAGGAGAGAAAAGGGTCACTGCCCAGGGTGCACTAGGTGTCCAGGCTGAAGGTAGGTGATGGGGTCCCCATTCAGCAGATCTGAATGGCGCAGTATTTGGTGGTTTTGTCTAAGAAATTTGGGCTGTATCCTTGAGGGTGGCGGCAGTCAGCAGGCAGGACTATCTCTTCCCTGTGGTCAGGGGTGGACACCGGTGCTCAGAGAAGTCAGGCAAGTTGGTTGGAATCACACAGCACATGCAAAGGGCTGCAGAGCAGGGAGGGGAGTGCAGAACAGGAGCTGGATTCCTCTTGTTTCCTGGCAGCAGCTTCCTCTTGGCGTGAGAGCTGTTCTCCAGTGGTGCCTTGTAACAGCTAACGGCCTCATTCAGTCTAAGCCCTATGATTTATTAATACCAGGTGGAAATACTTCGAAGGTCCCATAGCTGCTGTATTAGGATTGGGCATCAGTCGAATGCTCACAGAACCATTTGCCTCACATGAAAAATACATAATGGTGCTGAGAGCTTTGCATGATGCCCAGGGGCACGTCTCCCGCTGTGGGGAGCCCACGATGCCCACGGCTGAGCAGTTCCGTGCCTGCGAGTACAGCCTTGGGATGATCCTGGCAAGAGGAAACTGGGACCCTGTCCACTCTAGGAGTGCCGGCTCCCTTCACTCCACCTTCAGCTGCAGTGGTGGGACATGTGCTTGGGGAAGTCCACCGAGCAAGTCTTGGGGAAAACCAGAATAAACCTGTTTTAGGTTCCAACTGAAGGGGCTTCTGGGCAGCATCGTCCAGGGGGAGTCTGTCTGTGTGATCCTTTGGGTGTGGCCAACATGGCCAGCATGACTGAGCAATGGACCTTCCAGCCCTGCCTCTTTTGGACTGACTTGGTACCACATTGGTCCAGGCTGGTGACAGTACCCTCTGCTAGGGCCTGTGGTTATTCAGATACTTGGCCTTTGGCAAAACTTGTCTCCTCTGAGATTTGAGGCTTAGACAGGAAATTTTGTCTGCAGCAGGACAACTGTAGATGGGTCTTGAGCTCCACTGAACAGTGCTCTGGGAATTTGGATTGAAGCACAAGATGTCCACAAGTTCCTATAAAGTACACCCAACAAACTAAGCTGGGTTGATGGACAGATGGACAGATTAGTGGTGAAAGACCTACAGCCATTGTTAACTGTCGAATCCTGGGAGTGGGCAAATTATTATCATTCATAATAAAGTGCTGGAAAAAAATCCACACGTGTTCAGACACAGTGTTCTCTCACCTCCCCTGGGGATGAGCCTCCCAGTTAGGAGGGCAGGGAAGGAGCTGGGAGAGGAGCTGGGGTGTGTGGAGTTGGCTGCTGCTCCAGGTCCATCTGCCTGTGTCACTGGCCTGTGAGATTTTATACCTGGGAACTGACTCCTACAGACCAGGGCTGGCAGGCAGCAGGGAAGCCCCAGCTTCATGTCCCCAGGATCTGGGTACAGTTGGTGGTCACAGTTGGCCTCAACTCCCACCCTTCTCTCCCTGTCCTCTCTGCAAGAAAGCTGCATCTGAACCCAGGCCTGGTGTGATGCTCTGGGCCCAAAGCCCACGGCTTGGGGACAGTTGCACAAGGGCTAGTCTTTCCACACGGGCACAGGTAGTGACGGCTGTTGGCAGGTTGGTCACTGCCCGCCCCCTCCCCCCAGGTTTGACACTTCTTTGGCTATCAGAGTATGGAGGTAGGCCCTGTTGGGGGTCGGTGCCTCCTGGCCTGAGGGTTCAGCGCTCTCCACATGAGCAGCAGCAGAATGATGCCTCTCTCTAGGGCTGTCCTCAGGCCAGCATCCCCCACCCCACCCGAGCATTCAGGGCAAATCCTGAAGATAAACACATGTCCCAGGGCTGCAGTGCCTGGAGCCGGCCTTGGAGGGGAGTATCCACTTCCTTCCTGCTTTCTGGAGATGCGCTTTGCCCCCCACTACCCTCCATGCCTCAGAGGCTGCATGTAAGTTGGCCGTGGTGCCACTTTGTGATCCGTGTGTGGCCTCAAGCCCCTCCTCATCCTGCCATGCTTTGTTGGGTGTGGTGGGAACAAAGGGACCTGGATGGGGTTCAGAGCACATGCTGAGTCTCAGAGCCTTGAGCCCCCCGCAATCTGGCTCTGCCCCCACCCAAACAGCGTCCACCATTTGCACACAGTGGGACCGAAGTGTTTTGATGGAACTGCATGTGCGGAGCAGTCAGCAGCGGGGTCCTCCCATTGGCTCACTTACCTGGATGCTCCCCTTCATCTTGGGGAGGAGAAAGTTGGGCCTGGGCATGGCTGGGGGAGGGCAGAGAACAGCCAGCTTGTCCAGTGTACCCTCTGCTCTCTCTCTCTCTCTCTTTTTTTAGTTGAAGATGGACACAATACCTTTATTTCATTTATTTATTTTTAGGTGGTGCTGAGGATGGGACCTAGAGACTCACATGTGCTAGGCAAGCGCTCTACCCCTGAGCTACAGCCCCAGCCCCACTCTGCTCTTTCTTGTGGATGGCTTCAGGTGAGGTCTGATCTTTCTTCTCACCTGACCCCTGAAGAAACCAGATGCGGCAGCCCCCCCCCCCCCCCCCGCCGCCCATTGGTGTGAGGGCCATGGGGACCTGGGTGTCCTGACCCTGCCTTCAAGCATCCCAAATAGTACTGGAGGGGTTCCTGGGTTTTGTTCTGAGTTTTGTCTGGGTCATCCTAGATTAGGAGCAAGGTCCCTGTTGCCATGAGGCATGGCCAGTCTGTCTCCTTTTCTGGGAATTGCCTGTTCTGTCCCTTTGAGAGAAACACGACTTACACTTTTAGAAAACGCTCTGCCCTGCCCCTCTCCCCAGTGCCGGCCACAGCTATGCTGAATGAGCCCTTGTTGGCCAAGGGCAAGACTCACTTTGAAAGGAGCTGTGTGCAGAGCCAGGGCCCAGAACAGCAGGCAGCCGCCTCCCCAGGAGAGAACTTCGAGGGTCTGAGCCAGGACGCTGAGTCATGGACAGGGGAGGGGCCAAGAGCCCTCTGTCCCAGCCCCGTGGGACGGTAGCCACCTTGCTGGACCTCAGTTTCCCCATCTTCTGGGTTTGCAAGCCACGTGTGCCGGCTGCAGGTTCTCCCTGGGTCTGTGCCCCAGGTTTCTGTCTCCCAGAGTCATCCACCATGGGGGCATTGTCCCTGCTCCCACTGGAGCCTGCGGGGCCAGGTGGGGGTACCGGCTGTGTGTGGGGGTGCCACCCTGCCCAGTGGTCCCATACCTGGACTGCTCTCCATGCTGGGCAGGGGTCCTCTGTGAAGGAAGACTCTGTGTCCCCGCAGCTTCCTGAAGGGTCAGGGCCAGTGTTAGATGCGCAGTGTTTGGGTGAGTGTGAATGGCTCTGCCTGCTGCCGTCCAGTGCTCAGAGCAAACTGCCATCTGTTGACAATGTGCTGACAGGTGCTCAGGTCTCTGACACCATCCGTCAGGCGCTATGTGCAGGGGCAGCTCTGGCATGGACAGTCCTCGTTTCCTGGCCCTCGCCACCTCTGTTGGAGCGGAGGCCAACCCCACTGGGTGAGGGGGGCAGCGGGCCCATCTGAGGCGCCCCTGGATCTGCTCCCGGTGTTGGCAGGGCTGATGATTTCATCAGGCTGATGGGCAGTAGGCATTTTACTCAGGAATAAGAGAAAGTGGTCATCTCTTCCTATCCCCAAATATCTCAGTTCCTCACAGACCTCAAATCCAAGCCTGAAGCCTTAGGGGTGTCCCCGGCCCCTGTGTATCACCCCTTGCCGTGGATTTCCCAGAGGCTCACCTGGCAGGGTGGCCTGGGTCCTAGGGACAGATGAGTGGAGTCTGTGGTAGTCTCAGTAAATGCCAGTGCTCCCATTATTCACAGGGATGGGGACCTCTGCTCGTCGAGACAGTGGGAACAGGGTAGAGCAATGGGCAGAACAGAGACCCCAGAGCCAAATATCTGGGCTCCATCCCACCCTGACCCAGGGAGTGATGGGACTCCTGACTCCAGGAGGCTCTGCAGCCTCTATACTTCTGCCTGGGACCTGCAGAGTGTATATAGTCCTCAGTCACAGGGTTGTGTCAGAACCTTGGATAAACTCAGTTTTGTGGGTTTTTTTTTTTTTTTTTTTTTTGTACCAGGGATTGAACTCAGGAGTTCATTGCCACTATGTGGTTACATTCCCTGCCCTTTTGAAAATTTTAATTTTTAGACAGGGTCTTGGTGAGTTGTTTCGGGCCTCATTAAGTTGTTGAGGCTGTCCTTGAACTTTCGATCCTCTAGCCTCAGCCTCCTAAATCACTGGGATTACAGGTCTGTGCTATGGCCTCTGGTGATAAGCTTGTGTTTTTATTTTTATTTTTTCCGCAGGGGAGTACCAGGGATTGAACTCAGGGGCACTCGATCACTGAGCCACATCCCCAGCCCTATTTTGTATTTTATTTAGAGACAGGCTCTCACTGAGTTGTTTAGTGCCTCGCTTTTGCTGAGACTGGCTTTGAACTCGTGATCCTCCTGCCTCAGCCTCCTGAGCTGCTGGGATGACAGGCATGTGCCATTGTACCTGGCTGAGCTTGTGTTTTAAGGGCTGCAAGAGTCCTGGGCACCTTCTAAGGGCCCATCAGGTATCTGTCTAACTTTTACTGACATCTGTACTGGGCTTGGCCTCTCTTGGGCAACAGGGCTGGCTGGCAGAGGCCCCAGGTAGGTGTTGAAGAGATGCCCTGGTTCTTGGGCAACCCACTCATCCACGGAAATTTCTGAGCTAATCTGGGCTCTCCTCTTCCTTCTCCCACACCTGTGCTGAGAGCCAAGGGCTAGTATCTTCCCCTGGCCTGGCCAAACTGGTCGAGAGCACAGAACTGGCTCCTGTGGTGTGGTTCCATCTCCTGGACACTGTCCTGACCCAACTCACCTCCTTGGGGATTCGTATCCTCCTCTAGTGTCCTGCTTGGTGAGGGCATGGCCTAAGCCCCTGCTGTCCCTTCACAGCTGGGCTTGGGTAGATGTCCCGGAGGAGGGTCCCGGGCTGAGGAGACCTTTGTGCAGCCCCCCTTGGCCATGGTGGAATCCTGGGCTCCCAAGGGTCCTTCCAGGGGAAGACGTTCAAGTTTCCCCCCACTCTCGCCAGCCTCAGTCTAGTTAAAGACCTAGTCGGCCATGGAGAGATCTTGCTCAGGGGTCTGGCCTGGGAGACTCTGCTCTACCCCCACTGCTCCTGTTTGACAATGAGAAAGAGACCTGGAGGAGGTGGATGGAGAACAGAGAAGAACCTCACTACCCACCCCACCCACCCCCCCAAAAAATCATAACAGAACCATCAACTTGCATATGAAGCTTTATACAGTTTTCCCTGGGTCTTTCCGCCCTTTGGTCCCTGGTGGTGAGACGTGGGTTGCTTCAGGAAAACCTTCTACCTAGGGGTCCCCCTGTTGAGTGTTCCTTGATGAAGGGGGTCGGGTATGCATTTGTCTGTGGTCCAGATGTCCTTTGACATTCCCTGGGGAGCTCACCGGGGCTTTGGGGGAGCAGGGTGTTTGTTGGGGAGACAGTGAACCCTGCTCCTGTAGTGTCCTGCTTGGTGAGGGCACAGCCTGAGCCCCTGCTGTCCCTTCATAGCTAGGCAGATGTCCTGGAGGAGGGTCCTGGCCTGTGCAGACCCTATGTCGCTGTGGCTTCTCTGGGACCCTCCCTGGCTGTGTCCCCACCTTTTCAGGAGGCAGGCCAGCCTGGAGTGTCCAGAGGCTTTGGCTTTGGGGCTCCACAGTCTCCATTGACAGCAGAGCTTGTAGCCATTTTGGAGCAGAAACACCAAGGGCTTTGATGGTGTCCACTGGGAACCTGGGAAGACAGTAGTTTTCACGAGGCGAAGGTCCAGCCCAGAACACAGATTGCTGTTGAGATGGTGGCCCTCACTCCAGCCATGGGTAGGGACCCAGGGCTTACCCCTTGTTTCTGGAACTGCAGTGAGACATGGGCAGCAGACTCTGGGTTGGCCCCCCACTCTCAGACCTGGACTGAGGGACATAGCCTCTGGCCAGCCAGGCTGGCTGGTCTGGGCCCCAGCTCCTTAGTGTGTGTCCAGGTGGGTCCTGCCGGCCTCATCAGAGGATGCCTGGCTTCAGAGGAGCCAGGGCCTCCCCATCCCTAGCTCTCTCCTCTGTCCCTGGCAGCACTTGGGCCTGGGCCACCTGAGATGCCTGGAGAGGAACAGGACTCGGGGCACAGACCCTTCCTGGCCTGAGCGGGGTGGTGCCCCCACCTCATGGCGGTACCCCAGCCTCATCCAGGGCATGGTGATGGCCAGGGTACTCCTGGGCCTCCCACAGTTGGGAAGTGAACTGGAGGAGAGAGTCCTGGCCTCCAGGCCTGCAGTGTTAGCCCCCGTGGCCCTCCCAGGCCACGCGCCTGGCGGAGAGCCCTCCCGCTCACTCCTGGCTGCCCCCAAGCCTGGACGCGAGAAAGGCAGAGGGGCAGGGTTCCAGGAGAACTGAGCCAAGGGCTCCCTGGACAAACTGGAGCTGCCTCTGGCCAATTGGGATGAGGTTCCAGAAAAACATCCTGCTCTCCCAGCCGCCTCGGCCTCCCACAGGCTCAGAGGTGGGTGGGGAGGGGCCGGCAAAGATCTTCCCTGCCAAGACAGAGAAGTGGCCGTGGTGGCAAAGAACACACTTCTGTCCTGGGATCAGGGACCAAAGCCAGGGCAGCCAGCCAGCCAGCCCAATGTCACACCAAGGTGAAGGATGAGAGCTGCTGTTTGCTCATCCCTGAGATGGGAATAAGAACTCTAATGCTCAACTCTTGGGCAAAATTATTATTAATGGTAATCTACCATCACACAGCAACACGATGAATATTGTTAAGTTTAAGTAGCTGCCTGCTCTAAAATAAACAGGAGGAGGAACAGCATTGTTTTACATTTTTTTTTGTGTGTGTGTGAATTTCTTGAACATTTGGCTGGACAGAGCAGCTGGGTTCTCACACCTGCTTTTGTGTCACTCTGGTGAGGTGACATGTCACACTCTGGAAAATTCCCCTGCCAGCCATACGTGGGCAAGAGTCAGGACAGGAAACAAATTGGTATTATTGTTGCACCCAAGAGAGTTTGATCCCATGGGTCCCCTGAATGGATCTCTGGCAACATTTTGAGAACCACTATGATAAAATATTGTAAATATTATAAATATTTAATCAATATTACAAAATATTGATTAACATCAGAAAAGGAAGAGAAAATGGGGGGGAAAAAGAGGAGAACAAAAAAAGTATGATATGGAAAGAGGTACCAGGATGCCACACTTCATCCAATGATGCCAGTGTTTACAATAAACGTAAATGGACTAAACACTTGTGCTGGTGCCTTGGGAAGGATGTGCCTCTAATGGGGAATGTCAGGCACTATGTGCAGTTGGACATGTCTTTGGAATGACACACTTCCCCTAGATGTCTCCAGCCCCTGTGTGCTCTGCTCTTTGCAAGCCTTGGGGACCTAAACCTGATTCAGACACGGGCTTTACCTTCAGGTATGCATGTTCTCATGGGCTACTCCAGGCTGGGCTCAGAGAACTCTCCCTTCACGAGTTTATGTGACCTTTATTGGTGTCCTCCTCAAGCTGGCCCATGCCTCATTTAGTCTTTGAGGCCCCATGCAGAGGCTGCTGCCTCTTGGAGAAACTGGGCCCTCCCACCTACCCACTGCAAGCTGGAGGCAATAGTGAGACCCTGATCCCTGCTCCCTCTTCACCACCACAGTCTCCTTTGCCCTGTAGTCTCCAGAGTTGGTATGTCTGTGGTATCTGTGTGGTCAGCTGCCTATATAGGCTCCATGGAGGCTCCACCACATGTACCTCCTTGTGTGACAAGAAGCACCTGGTGCCCCTCCAGTCTGTGTTTGATTCTCTGTTTGACTCGTCTTCCCTCTCTGCTTGGAAGAACTTGAGAGTAGCTGCTCCCTGTTCCCAACATCCAACACAGGGGTCTCTCAGGAGTCTGTGGACAACCCTGCACCTGGGCGTTCCTTGACGTATAGCAGTGTCACTCCCTCTTCTCCATGCACATGTCCATGTCCAAAGTCCCTTGTTATAAAGACATGGTCAGGTTGGATCAGGGCCCACCCCAAAGACCCTGGTTGAATTTCACAACCACAGGAAAGATTCCCACTCCCAAATAAGGTCACACATTGGCTGAGGACCCAATTTGCTTTTTTGGGGGACATTGTTCACCCATCATAGCTGGGTCCTGCTGCCCAAGGACCTCCTCACCTCATCCACACAGGTCTCTGCTCCCCTGCCCAGTATATCTGCTGCCACCATGTGTGGCTCTGTGAGCTAGGCATGCTGCACAGGCTCTCTGTGCCCTGGTCTTCTCATCTGTGAGGTGAGGCCACAGCAGACCCTGATGTGGAATCCTGCATCTGCATCTCCAGAGTCTTGGGGGAGTTGAAAGCTATCCAAGCAAGACCATGCAGTGACCATGGAGTGGCTTTGTCCAGAGTGACCTCCTCTTTGCTACCATGTCACTGCAAAGTGCAAGGAGGGAAGGTTGCTGGAGCGTGGGTTCCCATCAAACCATGAGTGAAATGTGCACAGGTGCCTGGTGACAAGGGACCTGACCTTGATGGTGAGGATGACACACCCATCAGGCACCAGCAGATGGGAAAACTGAGGTCCAGAGAGTTCAAGCAATTGCCCACCATTACAGGAGGTTTAGGCCTGAGTGAGGCTCAGCCAGGTGGACCCAACCCAAGCCCGGGACTCTGTCTTCTGCACCCTGTGCTACTTCAACTCCTTGGGAAGGAGAGGTGAGGTAGCACCTGGTGTTCATCACCTCCCAGTGGTTGCTGCTGACTCTTCTGCCTAGGAGTTTCCCTGAGAGGGCCCTTCAGGTATGTGGGTGGAGGAAGCTGGGTGGGCATCTGACGGTGTGAAGGGTGAGAGGAGGGGTCTTCATGGTGAAAACAAGAACCACCCCCCTGCCTCCTACGTGGTTCAACTGTCACAACTTGGACCCAAAGTTCTCAAAGGCATGTGCTAAAGGCCTCATCCCTAGTGTGGTGCTGTTGGAGGTGATGGGGCCCAGTGAGAGGAAGTGAGGTTGTGGGGTGCAAGCTGGAGGCAATAGTGGGACCTTGATCCCTGTTCCCTCTCTGTGCTTTCTGGCTGCTGTGCTCCACCAGGAGCTCCTACTGTGATGTCCTGCCTGGCCACCATGGGCTGAAGTCTCTGAAACCAGAGTGAACCTTTCCTGCTTTAAGCTGATTTTCTCAGGTAAGTTACAGTGTTGGAAAAGGGGTATTTTTACTTGCTTTTTAGCAGTGGCCCCTGGAGCACTGGGACTAGAGGTCTTCAAGTCCCTTCAATGGTTTGCTTTAGTCAGTCTTTTCACTGCTGTGACTAAAGGATCTGACCAGAACATTTGTAGAGGAAGAAAGATTTATTTGGGAGCTCACGGTTTCAGAGCTCAAGAAGCCACAGAGGGCCAGCTCCATTCCTTGGGGCTGGAGGTGAGGCTGAACATCATGGTGCGAGAGTGTGTGGGAGAGAGTGCGGGAAGCAGTTCAGGTGAGGATCAGAAAGCAGAGACAGTGAGTCCACCCACCAGATACAAATATACTCCCCAAAGCCCTGCCCCTAGGGATCCACCTCCTCCAGCCACTCCCCACCTCTTCCGATACCACTCTGTTAAACCCAATCAGGGCATTAAATCACTGATGGGGTTAAGACTCTTACAACCCAATCGTTTCTCCTCTGAACCTTCTTGCAGTGTCTCACATATGAGTTTCTGGGAGACATCTCAGATCCAAACCGTAACATGCTCCATCTCACAGCCAGGAAACCAAGGCAAAGGGAGGCAAAGTAGCCTGCCCATGTTTCATGTCACCAACTGTGGTCAGAGCTGGGATCCCAGCTCAGATGTTACAGCTACTGGACAAACACATACCTCTCGGCCATTCACAGGTATGATCTCACCACCTGGTGATGTGACATCCTGGGCTCCTTTCCTGTAAGGCCTGAACAGAGTCACTCTGCTTTCCCTGTGATGTGTCCATAGGAGACTCGTGTGGCTCAAGACTTCTGCCTCACCATGTCAGACATTACAAAAAAGATGGGGAATGAGTGAACTATTGTTGAAGGTTGGGTGCCTGGTGGACAGAGTCTTTCTAAATAAGGTGACCTGGGGACAGTTGCCCCAGGCTCTGCTGGTTGCTCTAGTCCGTCCTGCACAGATGCTCTGGGTGATTGCAGGCTGCCTGAGTCTGACTGGTGTTTAGGAGTGGAGCCTTTTCTCTCTGTCCTGATGGCCAGGGCTGATTCAGAAAGGACAGACTCATGGACTCATTTAGATCTTGTTTGCCTTCTGCAAAGTTTACCTAGAAATAAAGGAGGGCAGTAGCTACCTGGAAAAAAAACTACTCTCCTGAATGCTCCGCCAAATCCCTGGTAGATTCTGGGGGTGGCAAATGCTGTTTTGAAGCAGCAAGAACAGTTGATAGGAAAAGCATGGTTGGCAAAGATCCAGGCCATGAAGAGCTGAGTGTCCTGTCCAACTCACCAGCTTGGGACATGGGGAATCTATGTCCATCTTCAGCCTAGGTGTTTCTACAGGGTGCAGCGTGGCATGGGGTCGTGTGCTGTGCTACATCATGGGGGGTCTTGTTTGGTGTGTCATAGTGACATGGTATGCTGTGCTATGTTTTGGTGTGGTACGGTGTGTTGGGGCACTGTAGAAGACAGCTGCCTAGCACAGGAGTGGGAGGGGTGCTGTTGGTGCTGGTGGGGGGCACCCCCTGGCCGAGCTTGCCTTTGATCAACTGTGGGGTTTGTCTGAGGGTATCTAAAGAGTTCTCCACCTCTGACTCTCCCTGTGCCTTCCTTGCTGCTGAGTCTGATGATTTTCAGTGATTGCACAAGGGGCCTCTGGTTGTGGTAGTGTCAGCCCCAGGACTTCCATCCTCCAGGAAATGGACGGTTGCATTTCACTCTCTGGGTCCTGGCTTCCAGGAGTCCCTCAGCCTCCTTTCTCAGAGCCTCCATCACGGGGAAGCACTGCAAATTTGCTTTGCTCTGGGGCTCTGCCTGTAGAGAGCTGTGCCCCTGACGCCTTCAGCAGGTCTTCTCCAGGCTTGGCTGATGGATGAGATGAAGCAGCCATTGCAGGGGACCCTGCCCTGTCCACCTGCAGGACTGAACAGACAGGCTGGTGTGAGCCCTGCTCACCAGGTATCATCAGTTGTGGTTCAGAGCTGGGCTACAGGGACAGCCCCTCCTTGTCCCTGATGGTGGTGATGGGGATGTTGGCCTGTCCCCAGAGCAGAGCCCCAAGACTCTGCTGATCTGCCCAGAGGCTGACGTGCCCAGAGGCTGCCCAGCTGGAGCACCTGTGCTGTTAGCTTGACTGCCATCAGTGTCTTCATAGCAGTGTTCTCTGTCTAGGGAACAGGCGGCCCCACCTGGTTCTATTTGCTCACCTGGAGTCTGTGGGGACCCTGGGGCTCAAAGCCATCCCTGTGGTCCACTTTGACTGGCTCATCTTCTCTGACATGTGAGCTGAAAGCCCCTCCTGACTGACTGGCTGGCTCTGTGTGTCTGTCCCTGGCACAAGGCTACCTAGAGCAGGTTTTGGTGCGGGTGGGAGATGTAAGGAGGTGTCCCTCCTCCCTGCTGTCCCTCAGGGGAGACTGCACCCTTCCAGGCCCCCTGGATTAGTCCAGGCATCAGAATTGGTCCCTGGGCTTTCAAATTCCTGTCTCCTCCAGCATGGTGGGAGGTCCTGGACAGCCTTGTGTCTGGGTGGATGGATTGAGGATAACATATGGACAGGGTCACTCTTGATAGCAGGGAGTCCAGCTCAGCTGCCAGGAGAGCTTGGGTCATGTGCTGCCTGGAGTCTTCCGCAGGGGCGGGGGGTGGGGTGGTCACAACGTCCTTCTAAGAACTTACAGGGCCCTGCCACCCTCTTCCCAACCTCCCACTGCCTCACTGTTGACCCATAGGTTGTGGTCAACCTAGGGCTCCTGTGACTCAGATGCCCTGGTGCCTCATTGGCTAAGGCCTGGGAACAGCCTCCGGTGACCTCCACAGCTGCTGGTGCCTCCAGAGGCAGTTCTAGAGCCCCCTCTTGGAGGGTCTGCCATTCCCCAGCTGTCACCCCCACCCCCACCCTGGTGGCTTCCTCCTCCTATTTGTTTAGTGTGGTGGCTATTGATCCATTTGCCTATTGATTATTAATCTATCAAATAATCACCTATTCATCACACATCTAATATCCATCTACCTATTGCTTATCAATTATTTATCCATATTCTATCTATTATTTATCTATCATCTATATGTCTAGGATCTACTTATTATCTACTTCTCTTGGACTGTGAACTCCAGGAGGGCAGGGACTTTTTATTCCTTCTTCCTGTCTGTGTTCCCAGAACAGAATAAACATTTGATGTACGTTTTTAAAATGAGTGAGTGGATGAATGGGTAAGTGGGTGGATGCTTGGGTGGATGGATAAAATTGATGGGTGGACAAATGGATGGGTGGACAGATGGATTGGTGGATGGATGGGTGGGTGAAGGGATGGATGGGTGGATGGATGGGTGAATGGATGGATGGGTGAACAAATGGATGGGTAGATGGATGGATGGGTGAAAGGATGGATGAGTGAATGGATGGGTAGGTGAGTGATTGGGTTGATGGGGGACAGATGAATGTTTGCTAGCTCTCCTGAGATCCTGAGGAGCAGGGAGGAAATTTCCTTGAGTTCCTACTTTAGTTCTTCCAGTAACAAGCTGGGTTCTTGTTGTCTCTGATCTGTTTTCCTAGCTGGTAACCTGAGTCACACGATGAGAAACCTTTTCCATGAACTTTGTGTTGGTTGTCTACCATGAAGCAAGAAGGGGATGGTTGCCATGTTTTGGAGTCTTGGGAGTAAGAGACCCAGAGAGGGGCAGCCACAGCCCTGAGGGCAGTATCCCTGCCCTCTGACTATGCCCTGACTACTGCTCATGTCCCACCCCACCCAGATCAGCAGGGGAAAAGAGAGTCACCTTACCCTGTGACCTTACCCCATGTAAGGGTTCAGATTTCAGGATGTAGAAGGAGAATCATTCATTCTCTCTCTCTGTCTCTCACTCTCTGTCTTGGGAGAACTGTCTGTTCAAGTCCTCCCTCACCTGTTCTGGTGTGGACTTGTAGGACTTCCTGTAAATTCTGAAGATTAACATCTTATCAGATACAGCACACACAGTTTGTAAGTACTTCCTTCCATTCCTAGGTTTTCCCATTCAGTTGTTTCCTTCCCTGGGCAGAAGCTTTTTAGCTTGATGTAGTTTCATTTGTCTATTTTTGTTTTGGTGCCTGAGCTTCCGGTGTGAGACAGACATTGTCTCTCTGTCACAGACGGTGGTTGGGGATCTTGCTCTCCCTCGGTGAGGGAGCCTGCTAATAATCAGACGTTTAATTAGTTGGCACATTAGATATTTCCAAAATACCTTTCTTTCTTTTTTGATCTTTGGAAGCCTTGATATTCAAAGCAGGTGTTTGCCACATTCTCTCTCTGAAGACCTGTGGGGAGAAGTACCTGCCTCCACTAGGGAGAGGAGGATTGGACTGGTTCCTCCCTGGGGGGCAGACACGTGCTGAACTCTTCCCCCACCCACTGCTGTCTGGAAGGCTGCTGGGTGAACGGGTGGTCTGGAGGTGGGAGGGCGGGCAGGAGGCAGCAGGTGGGGCTTCTAGGGGAGGGGCTGGTGGCACAGGTCTACATTTTTTCAAAACATCAGCAGGTGGCCCAGCCTCACCCCTCCCCTGCTAGCTTCAGAAACCCAGACACTTTTCTGCCATCTCGAGCTCTGGCCCTGCTGAGCAATGGCACCAGAGCTTCAGGGTGACAGGGTTGGGCTTCTGGGAGGAATAGGCACAGATGGGTGGGACCCAGGAAGGCAAGTCCAAGAGCTCCTGCTGCACAGTGGACATCTGGGATCTCCTGTCCATACTGAAGATCCTTAGCAGCTGGGTTACAACCCCCCCCACCCCTACACCTGGGAGCTCCATGCAGGGAGATGGTGTGGCCAGGTTTGTGACTGGGATGTGGCATGATGGTGGTCCACAGTGGCCTTAGGAGGGAGCTGTGGTCCAGAAAGTGAGTGGCTTTGACATAGCACACAGTGGCTTCCTTCCTAAGGTGAGGCCTGCTTCTGTGAATTTTTATCCAGGGGTCATGTGTATGCCTCTGAAGCACATAGCTCAAGCACTTGCTACCAGGTAAGCCAACCAGAGGAGAAAGCGACAGTTCAGGAAACAGTATACCCAGCACCTAGGAGCCCCCCAGGCTTCCCCAAAGATGGCAGCTGCTGTGCCGGCCTCTAATCCTGCTGATGAGTCTTTCGAGCCTGGTTTCCCTCATTTGCTTGGAAGGCGGCTCTGGGGGTACACTGCGAGTGCACCTGTCAGCTGGACCTGACAGAACATATCCAGGCAGATCATGGAGTCCCTCCAAAGGTTTCTGATGACCCTTCCCACCACCACCCCTCCCCAGGCAACCTCTGAACTGATTTCCAGGTTAGCTGGTTTTGTGCCATGCAGAGTTACACGTTACCGTGATTTCCCTCTCTGTGCGACAGGAAGCTACGAGATTCCCCCGTGGGTTGAATGTACGGGCAGTGGACTTTTTTACTACGAGGACATGCCCCAGTTTGCTGATTCTTTCTCCTGTCAGTAGACATCTGTGTTCTTTCCTGGTTTGGGCTCTTGTAGATCACGCTGCTGCGAGCATTCTTGTGCAAGGGTTTGCGGCCGGCCGTTCGTCTCCATTTCTCCTGGTTAAATACTCAGCCGTGGAACGAATGCTGGAGGGCAGATGTGTATTTAACTTTTTAGGAAACCACCGAACCATTTCCCAAAGAGCTTACAGCATTTTGCACTCCTCGGTGCCTCACTTCTAACAAGGAACTGCCCTGAACCTTGTACTGCAGGAGGGCCACAGGCCAAGGTCTTTGGTATAGGTTGCAGGCGACTGATTGACCCTGAGGCCTGAGGACATTTTCCCAGAAGCTCAGTGCAGCCTTCTCCCTCATCTTTGGGCCCAAGGACCTGCTTCTCCAGTGGTGCTGAGGGTGTCCCTGTCCCTGCTATCATCAGAGGTTTCTGCATCCAGGTTTTCAAATTCCTTGTTGGGAGGTGTCAAGAGATCAGCTTGTGTATCAGTCTCTGTGAGGGGCATGGGATCACCTTGCCAGCTGTCCTCTATAGAGGGGAAAACTGAGGCCTGGAGAGGCTATAAGACTTGCTCTATGCCATAGAGGTGTCAAAATGCACCTGTCTGTGGAGCTGCCATGTATAACTAATTAGAACAATAGTCATATTGCACCTATCTGCCCTGTACATGTCCCATGTCCCAGGAAAGTCAAACTACCTCTCCCAACCTTTGCTTTTCTCACTCTGTTGGGGAGGACCCTGATGCATCTTCCCTTCCCTGAAGGCAGGAACCCTTTATATTTTTTGGTATTTGGCATTAAACCCAGTGGTGCTTAACTAGTGAGCCACATCCTTAGCCATTTTTATATTTTATTTAGAGACGGTGTCTCTCTGAGTTGCTTTAGGACCTTGCTAAGTTGCTGAGGCTGGCTTTGAACTGGAGATCCTCCTGCCTCAGCCTCCCGAGCTGCTGGGATTACAGATGTGCACCACTGCACCCGGCTAGGCTGGAACCCCTGATTCACCTTTGGCCAGCAGAGTTCTCCGTCCCTGGCTACGAGATTGGTTCAGCGTGGAGACCTCCAGGAACTCTGACTGACCTCTTGATGGGGATGGTTCCCCTGCTTATAGTTCAATATAAACTACATAAACCCGGACCTTAAGATGATCAGCTGCTCCCACCACAAAGCAGAGGCTGCCTGAAGATTAAGTTGCTGTTAGAGAAGAGCCAGCTGATACCTGGAAGGAAACACAAGGATCAGGATATCACGTGGACCCCTGGGTCCACCTGTGCCTGAAGTCTGGTCTACGTCAGGGGTTTTGTTAGGTCAGTCATGTGTTCTCTTTCAGCTCAGTGGTGGTGCTGGTTTCTGGGCCCATTAGTGAACAAGTGCATCCTGCCAGCATGTTGACACGTGGGCTGGTGAGTGCCCAAGTCTAGCTCCACATCTGGTCTCTTCCTACAGCCTGTGGCCTCCTCTTCTCCATTTACTTTTACTGCCCCCTTTTCACTGTCCTTCAAATTATTGTCTTATTTTCACTGTCATCTTTGAGGGGGAGAGTTTTTTCTATTTGTCCTGCCAGTGTGTTCTCTTGTGAGACCAAAGGACAGAAGCATTATGACTCAATGCACCTGGGGTGGCAGATGGCCCATTCTTTCTTGTGTCAGACTAGCAGGCTCTGACATAGAGGCCACTTGTGGCAGGGCTTGGGTAAGGTGGGATGGAAGGCTCTGGTGACCACACTCACATGGCTCCTCTGATGCATCCATCACCTGAGGTCTGACCTGTTTTGTGGGAATTGTGCCTTCCTGAGAAGGCACAGTGTCTTCTCACTTCTGTTAAAACAAGCAATAGCAGCTAGTTTCTGCATGTGTGATTTATGTGTGTGCACACATGATATGTACTGTATGTGCGTGCATGTCCACGTGCAGTTCAATATGTGTGCTTTTGACCATGTTCATCTCTTTCAAGGGGTTTCCACTTTGTATCTTACATATTCCGATTTTGCTGAAACCATTTTACAATAAGTGCTATTAACCTTACTGGAAAGAATTTCAATAAAAACATTTAAATACATTATAAAAGGCCAGCTAATTTAAAAGGAAAAGACCACCTAAGTTTTTTGTTGAGGTTCAGGTGTGAAAACCAAAACTTGTGCAAATAGCTTCCATTTCCCCACAGGCCAATGACCTGGATCAACACGTGGCTTTGTTTATGTAATTTAGCTGTCTGGACAGAGGAATGGGAGACAGAAATCCCAGGAATTAGACCAGTGCCTTCATTGGCAAGCAGGCACACACATGTGTGTGGAAGTGCACGGCTGTTTCAGCTGCAGACTGGAAAACAGAGCGCTCCGCTGCTTTCCTGTATTGTGACACACGCCATTAGGGGACATTTTCCCAAAATTTGGAATGCAGAGGGAGCACTTGCCTGGAGTCTCTGTGGTTGGTGGTGCACAGAGTTCTTCCATGATGCATGCTGTGTTCATGGTGTGTGTCCCTAAATCCTGTCTTCACCCTCAATGGGGCCTGCTTGCCAATGAAGGCACTAGTCTAATTCCCGTCTTCTCTATGCTAAGATGATTCCTGGTTCTCCTTAGCTTTCAAGACATTAACAAAAATGCTCAGGGATAACATTTTATCTATGATTTCTTGCAGACATGGTGTTCATTAATCAATACAGTGTTTAAAACTGATTAAATTATGTCACAAAATATCCGTTCCAGTTGTTTCCAACCCTCATTTTATCTCACCTCATGAAGAGTGAAATAATGTATTCAGAGTACAGATAAAAATAAATTATTTAAAATTATAATAAAGCACTTTAGATATCAATTTTGGCATATAGAAGGACCCATGGTTTTTCAAAATCTGTATAAAATGTGCCTATGAAAAAACTTAGACCGTAGGTACTGGATTTAAGAGCTCAACAGCTCCTGTTATCTTGAGTATTGTTTGTTTTCTTTGGAGGAATCTGAGAGAAAGTGTGTAACCTGGATTAGGGGTCTCCTTTTTGCCATTTCCTCTATCAATCCACCCACTTATCCATCTACCTACCCACTAATCTATCCATCCATTCCTACCTATTTGTTCTTCTCATCTAATATATCCATCCATTCCCACCTATTGGTTCTTCTCATCTATTCATTCATTCATGCATCCATTCATCTACTCCATCCATCCATTCGCCCACCCATCCACTCATCCATCTACCTATCCACCCATTTCCTCCATCTATCTATCCATCCATCTACTTACCCCCTCATCCACCCATCCTCCCTTTCTCCCTCCATTCATTCATTGACACATCTTTCCATCATTCCACACACTCATCCATCCATCCATCCACTCATCCATCTACCCATCCGTCTATCCACCCTTCCATTCACTAACTCATTTATCTGTCCATCCATTTACCCAGCAAATATTTACTGAGCCCCTTGCTGTACCAGGGCCGAAGTACAGAGAGTTTGTCTGATAAAAGACAGAAATGGCCTTATTTTGGGGGGACATTACCAATTAGTGGAAGGTAGCCATAAAGCAAAACTCATTTAAATATTGTGTCCTATTTGCCACACCACGTATGGATCTGACAAATAGTGCTAAGAGAAAGAAATCAGACACAAAAGAGAATAGCCTGTGATTCCATTTATATGAATTTCAAAGATCAATTACATGTGCCAGGCTTTGGAAGAGGGTACTGACTGGGGGGGGGGGGCTGAGGGGACTTTTGATGCTGGAAATGTTCCCTATTTTGATCAGCATGGTGGTTACACAATTGTTCATATAAGTCACCAAGCTGCTAGAATCAAGGTTTGTGCACTTTACTGTACATCAACTTCAAAAAACATGAAATGAAAATATTTAGGTGCAGGCTGTTCATGTGTCGTAATTTATGAGTTTTAAACATGAAATCACCAGCATTCAGCAGTTTTGATTATAAACGTGGCCATTTCATAGGCTCAACCTGATCTCTTCTTGTACAAGCCAAACATCTGATGCCTCTGGGCCTTGGTGGGAGCTCTCCTCTGTTCGTCTCTCTTCCTTTGTCCCTGGTTAAGTTTTCCTCTTCATCATCACAGGCTTGGAGTCACCTGAGAAGCCCTCCTCCCTCAATAAACCTGAATGGGCTTTAGTTTTCCCTTTCCCTAGCTGGCCCTTGGCCCATGACACAATAGGCCATTGGTGAGTCCCCCATGTGGCTTCTACATGGTCTGAATGTGAGACCACATTCTGCAGAAGCCCTCTTCCCACACATGCCCTCCTGGTTCTGCTATGGTTGCAGCCCCTGAGCTGAATCCTCTTATCTCCCCTGAGCACACTGTGAGTCCATACTTGCCCTGAGGGTTCTCCATCACATGATATTTCCGCAGTGGGGGAAGAAAATTAAGTGAGGAAAGCCACATCCCATCTCAGTGGGCAATCAGTTTTGAGCACCTACTGTGTGTTGGTTCTGTCCCAGATGAAGAAAGATGAGAGTAAACAAGATAGCAGCCCTATGTAGCAGTCACTGGCCACAGGAACTGGAGAAACCTTGCTTCTTTTTCACCGTGAAGTAAAATGTTAAGACTTCTAATCAAGACAGATTGTGAAGAGAGCCAGATTTGCCCTCCCACCAGAACAACATAAACACAGACAAAATACAATGGTCTTTAAGAAGCAGGGTGTCAGGGTAGGGAATGCTGGTGCTCCGTGAAAGATGGAGTGGATGGGTCATCTCCTGTGAAGTGCCCCTTGCTACCTGGGATGGCTGGGCACAGAGAACAGGAGTAGAGGGGGACCCATGGAAACCTACCCTGAGTTGAGGAGACAAAGCAGAGTCTGGGGAGACGAGTGGCTAGAGTTCTCAGGACAAGGATTTGCATGAAGAGGAAACTCCAGGTTGGCAGATGGTCCTCCTTGAGAATTGAGGCAGACAGATTGGTGCATGGGTCTGAAAAAAATCATTCAAGGCAGGGAAAAGACCCTGGAAAAGGCTTATGGTGGAGCCCAGTACTCAGAGCAAGGAGAAGACTTGTTTTGCCAGTCACACTGGCATGCTCCAGAATTCATGGCACTGGGGAGAGTTCTCAGGTCTAGACCCTAGAGTGGAAAATATTACCAACAAAGTAAATTTTATAATGTCTGGCATCCATTGAAAAATTAGCAGTCAGATAAATAACCAGGAAATTATGACTCATAATAAAGAGAAAATTCAATCAATTTAAACTGACACAGGTGTTAGAATTGGCAGACGAGGACATTAGAATAGTTATTAATACTGCATCCCATATGTGTGAGTTCAACAAAGATGTGAAGGATAGAGAATAGCCCAGATCAAATTTTTAGAGATGAAAAAACTACCATTTCTGAGACAAAAATTCATTGGAGCAATAAAAAAGACCGATTAGATATTATGGAAGAAAAGATCAGTAATCTTGAAGACATCAATAGAAACAATTCAAAGTGAACCACAGAGAAAAAAAAATTTTTAAATGGACAACACATCAGTGAACTTTGGGACAATATTTGTATGGTCTAATGTATGTGTCATTTCAGTCTCTGAAGGAGAGGACAGGTGACGAGAAGGGAACAGAAAATATTTGAAGAAATAATGGTCAGAAGTTTTCCAAATTTGATGAAAAATGAGCCCACAGATCCAAGAAGTCATCAGTGGAAGAAACATGAAAAAAAATCACACCAAAGTACATGAAAAACTGCTCTAAATGAGTGATAGGTAGACAAATCTCTAAAGGAGCCAGACTAAAACCAGTGGTACATCCTGTACAGAGAGAGGAACAAAAAGATGAAAGCAGATTTCTCACAGAAGCAAGGTAAGATGTAAGATAGTAGAAAAGAATCTTTAAATCACTGATAGAAAATCCGGCAAGCCTAGACTTTTATACCCAACTAAAATAACTTTTAAGAAAGGTGAAGTAAAGACTTCACCTTTGCATATTTAGGTATGCAAAAGCTGAAAAAATCCATCCCCAGCAGACCCATAAGACAAGAAATGTTAAAGAAAGCCTTTCAGGAAGAAGTAAAGTGATATTGAATATATGTGGATCTACAGAAAAGAAATGAAAACATCATAAATGGTAAAGGTAGGGTAAATTCTTATTTAAGTCTTCAAAAATGTAGATGAGCTTTGGGAAGAATCTGGCCATGTCTCTTCTACGGATGGACAGATCTGAAACTGGTTAGAACCAAAGCATAAGTGTCAGAAATCTGGAGATGGAGAAGCATCTGTGTAACAGAGTCTGTGCAACTTGGCAGGATCATCATGGCTTTGGCATTTGAGCTGTGGGCTGAGCCCTCCCTGGGAGCCTGTGCTGAAGGACCACTCTTCATGAAGGTCTGCTGATTGAGTGGAGAGCACCTACATCCCAGCTCCCTGAAGTGGAAGAGCCAGTCTGAGTGTTCAGAGGCAGGTGAGTAGGTCTCATTTGCATTACCACAGACTGAGAAGCCCTCTTGAGCAGGGCCGCAGAGATTTGGGGTGTCTGCTCTGCTTTGGCTACCGCTCCATGATGAGGATCCTTTAGGGAAGATAACTGGCAGTACTTCCCCTTCCAAAGTACTATTTGGTGCTGTTGGGATCAGACTGTGGAGTAATTTATATTCCAGGGCAACAACAGAGTGATCATCTGCAGTGGCTTTGTGTGGGGCCAGTGAAGGCAAGTAAGCAGGGACTCTAATGAGGAGATCATGGAGGATGTGCTCTGTAAGTCCAGCAACCCCTGCCGACCCATTAGGCCGTGTGCACACCTAGGACACCACCCCTGGAGAGTGACAGTGAGGGGTGAATCCTGTACTTCCTGTACTGATAAGCAGTTTCCAAAACACACAGTTGCTAGGGCAATATTTGGATGGAAAAGGGGGAAACTAAGGGGCTTGAACACAAAAACTATGACCAGTGGCTGACCATGAAACTGCATGAAATCAGAGGTGACCATTAAGATTGGTTTAAATGTAAAAACAGAAGGAAATAACAATAAGAATGTTAAAGGAATAAGAGAAGGAAAAGAAGACTTCACAGAATTAGTTCAGCCAAATCACTACACAAAGTAACAAGTAGAAGAAAATAACACGAACAAGCCCCTGGTGTACTGATGAGAGCCCACATTGGCTACAATATGCTATCTGAAGTGTTCAGTTTTTAATAAGGTATTACGGGGTATGCAATGAAACAGGCAAGTGTGATCCACATATAGGAAAAGAGTGAGGAATACGAAATGCCTTCCAGGGGCCCCCAGTGCTACCCTTAGCAGACAAAAACTCAAAGAAGCTACTGAAAGTGTCAAAGAACTCCAGGAACTCAAAGCAAAGTATATCAAAGAATCCAAGGAAACCAGGCTGAACCCATTAAACACAAGCCTGCTGGTGATGACTCACCAAATGGAGAAACATTGGTCAAGAGAAATTACAAGAACCATATGAAAATTCTGGAGGTGAAGTACAAAAAGCAAAAACCAAAAAAAAAAAAATTGCTCAAGGGACTTAACAGTAGGTTTGAAATTGCAGAAGAATCAGTGAGATTGAAGATAGCTCAGTAGAAATTATGCAACCTGAAGGAAGATGCAGAGAGCAGACCAAGAATGCCAAGTGCCACGGGACAGGAACACCCACACATGCACCATGCAAGGGCTAGGAGAAAGCAGAAATCATTTGAAGACATAATGGCTGAAACTCCCCCAATTCAATACCAAACAATCATCATCTACTTCCATGAAGTTCCACAAACTCCAAGTAGGATAAAATACAGAGACCCACACACAGGCAAACAAACAAACAAATAAACAAAAAAAAAAAAAAAAGAAAAAAAAGTCAGACATTTCAATTCCAGAGATAAAAAGAAAACCTTGGAAGCAGAAAGACAACAATAATTAATCACACAGAAAGGAACCCCATAAAGCTAATTGCCAGCTTATGAAAAAGTGGGACGACAGACTCAAGGTGCTAAATTGTTAACCAAGAATCCTGCATCCAGCAAAACTGTTTATTCACCAGTGGAGGTGAAAAAAAGACATCACTAGGTAAACAAACAAACACAACAGGGAAATTTACTGCAGCAGACCTGACTCATGAGAAATACTCAGGAGAGGAAGTGACACCTGATAGCAGTTCAATCCACACCAAACCACAGAATACCTGCAAAGGTAATTGTAGGGGATAATTACACATTTCTTCTCTCTTATCTTCACTGATTTAAAAAGCAATTGCATAAAGCAATACCTATAAAATTTTACGGCTGGGCCCATAACATATAGAAATGTAATATACTTGACAATGACAAACCCTCTGGAGCAAGGTGGGGACGGAGCCAACATACCAGGAAATGGTAGAACCACCATGTGAGATGAAGAGAACCAGATGTGATCAGTGAGGGAATTAGCATAGATACTTCAAAGACTTTTATATGCATATTTTCTTCTCTAGGCTTCCTTAAAATATAAGACACAGAATAATTTAAAGCAATAATTTGAGCATGTATTGTCAGCAGATATGTAACCATAGCATCACACAGGGATGGTATGGAGCCACACAGGACTGGAATTTCTATATCTTATTAGAAATGAGATCAATTTAATTCTGAAGTAAAATCTGACAAATGAAGAAGTAAATTGTTAGCTCTTGAGCAACCACTAAAAAAACAAAACAAAACAAAAAAATCCCCCGAAACTTAGAGATGTAGGTAGGTAAATAGATGATAGGTAGATAAAGGAATTAAAGGAATTAAAATGATACATTATTATACTATTTCTACAAACTACAAAAGGAGGAGAACAGAGGAATAAGACACTGATGAGCTATATAGAAAACAAAAGGTGTAAATCTAGTCGTACCAGCCATAACATTAAATGTGAATGGATTAACCCCATCAACAACTTGTCTACCTGGATTAAAAGAAAACAAGATCCAACTCACCACTGTCCACAGGAGACACATTGGATTCAAAGACACAAATAAGTTGAAAGTGAGAGATGGAAAGTGATATGCCATGTGAACAGCATGGACAGGGCAGTGTGTGTTTTTTTTTTTTTAACCAATATCAAAGAAATGGCCTTTAAGAAAAAAAGGGTCACTAGAAAATAATGCTAAAATATTTACTTTCTGGCCCTTTGCAGAAAATGTTGACTGATCCGCACTGAATGCCTTTACTAACCGAGAAGAAAGGAAGCAGGTCCGCATTCTCAGCTTCCATCTCACAAAACAAGAAAAGGAAGAAAGTCAAGGAGAAAGCACAATAAAGATTAGCACTGGAATCCAGAGATGGGAGCCAGAAATACAAAAGAGGAAATAAAGGAAGCCAGAAGTTGGCTCTTGCAGAAGATGAACACAATCGATAAACATCTAGATAAATGGATCAGAAAGGAGAGGAAACCCAAACACCAGTGTCAGGCAGGAGCAAGGAGACATCACCACAGATTCTACAGAACCGAAGAGATGACTTGAATAGTACAAACAGCCCATGCCAATAAACTCAACACCTCCAGGAAGGACACAAATTACCAGATCCTACTCAAAAAAAGAAGCGGGTGCCCTTTATCTCTCTCCATCTATTAAAGATATTATATAGTAGAAAACTTCTTAAACTCATATGAAATTGCAAAGGACCTGGAACAGCTCAAACAACTTTTAAAAAAAAAAGAAGAACAAATTTAGAAGACCAAAGGTACATGACATCAAGACTGTTGCAAAGCTTCAGTAATCAGGATGACCTATCAGATTCATAGGACAGAGAGAGGTGAGAAAGACTCACACACGTGGACGACTGACTATTGAGACAGGACAAAGGATGTTCTGTGAAGAACAGAGTCTTTTAAACAAATGATGCTGGAAAAATTACTATCCACCTATTTATTTCTCATATCTATCATCTATCATCTATCCATCTTTCTATCATCTATATCTAGCTACCATCTTTCTATCATCTATCAGTTATCTAACATCTATCAATCTATCATTTATCTCTGTATCGATCTAGCTATCATCTTTTTATTTACCTACTTTTTCCTTTCCTTTTAATCTATATATCATCTATTTGTCTCTCCTTATATCTATCAATTATGTATCTGCCATCTATCTGTATCTATTTTTTATCATCTACATAACTCCCTATATCATCTATGTTCCATCTATCTGAACTTTGATCCACACATTACACCACATAGAAAAGGCAAACTCAGAAGAGATTATAGGCTTAAAAGTTAAAACTATAAGACTTTCAGAAGAGCACCTAAAATAAAAGCTCTGTGAGCTTTCAGAGATGACACCAAAAGCACAATCCATAGAAAGAAACAGTTAATTTATCAGCTTTTTCAAAAGTAAAATCTGCTCTTCAAATGAAGAGAATGAAAAGACAAATCAGAGCCTAGAATGAAAGTATTGCAAATCTTACATTCGACAAAGAATTTGCACTCAGAGTACACACAATCTCTCGAAACTCAAAACTACAAACAACTTAATAAATAGTAAGAAGAGAAGATACATAGATGGCAAATGAAATCATAAAAAGATGCCCCACCTGATTGGTTGTTAGGAAATAAAAATTAAAGCCACAACAAAATACCACTCTACATTCAGTAGAGTGGTTGAAATGAAGAAGACTGACCATAGCACTGTGCACAAGGATGTAGAGAAGCAGGAATTCTCCTACGTGGTCAGTGGGAAGGTACAAAAACATTTTGGAAAACAGTTTGGTCACTCGTTAGAAAGCCAAGTGTAGGTTTCCATGAGACCCAGCTGGTCCTCTCTTGGCATTTGCCCACTCACAAGAGGACTTGTATACAAATGTCCACTGTGACCTTGTTTGAAATAGTGCCAAACCAAGAGCAACCCAAACACCCACTGCAGGTGAACATGCAAGTTTCAGTTTGTGCATCAAGCGGAATGGTTGTCAGCGGCAAGGAGGTTCAAACGTGGGAACGTGGTACATGATGAGCCTCAAAGTAATGGCGTGGCATACGAAAGGCAGAGAGAGAGAGAGGCACACGTTCTGTGATTCTGTTCATGCAAAATTCTAGGACATTCAAAGTAACCTAATATGGGAGTGATTGTCTTATTGGGGTGATGGTTTTTTAGGTATACATGTAAGCTAAATTCACCCATTATATACTTTTAATATGTGCAACATATTGAATAATTATACTTCAACAAAGCTATTCTTTTAAAAGTAATAAATACTTAAACATCACTTCTTTACTATTTCGCTCCAAAGTTTCCATCATCCCCTTAGTTCGGACTGGGGTGAGAAAGCAGTCTCAGGCAGCACAGGGACCTGGAGCACAACTGTGTTCCTGCAAGCTCTGTTTGACAGAAGGGAGTTGAGCCTCAGTCTGAACCCCCTGTCTGCATTCCCGAGACTACCTAGCATACATCACCCTGAATGGTGGAAATACCATGCAAGGTGCGCCACTTTGTCTTTATTCCCAACTCTCCCTTCAGGATGTCTCTGGTAGCTTGAAGTTGGCCTGTTGGGAGTTGGGAGTATTCACATCATAGAAATACCAGACACTACACATCCAGGCCCCCATTGGCTGCCAACAATCAGGCACTGCTACCTAGCTCTGCAATGAGTGGGAGAAGGTCCCGTGACAGTCACATGTGGCAGAGTGAGGCTGCCCTGACAGTCTCAATCAGGGCTTGGGCCGCCATCCCCAGGACCCTACATGGCTTGTTGGAGCCCTTGTCCCCCCACCAACCAACTCCCTTTGGGCACCATGTGCCCTGCTTAATGGCCCAGAATTGCTGCAAAAATCCTTGAATTTGGGTGCAGGGTCTGGGTTTGGGTTTTTCCTCCTCTTGCCAATTGTGAGGCTTTGAGGGGAAGCTCAGTTTCTCACCTACTGGGCAGGTGTGCTCTGGCAGAGGTGGGGGGGCTTTCTCCCCCATCAGTACTGTGTATGTTCTCTCTGTGAGATGAGGATGGGTGGTAACTGGGGTTCAGCCATCTCTGGCTCATTAGATCTATTTACTGATGCTGGCTCTATCACGCCAGCTTCCGCCCACGGGGACTTACCCAACCTGCTCCTCCACATGGGATGAAGGTGGAGCTCTAGGGCCCCCAGCTGCCAAGGTGAGGGGGTCTGGGGGGCGCAGAGGGCTGTGGGAAGGGAGCCCCAAGGCAAACAGGTGGGAAGGCAAGAGCCCACTCCCTGTTGTCATCCTAGCCCATCCCTTGGGAGCTCAGGGCCCCCCAGATGCATGGTCCCCCCCACACCTGGCACTGGGAAGCAGCTGTGCTTGGCTAGAGCTTGCCTCAGGGACAGGATGCCAGCTCAGGTGGAGAGGCCTGACCCTGCCAGGTGCAGCCTGAGGTGACTCCCCAAGGCCCAGGGACACAGCCCAGGGGCGCTGAGCAGGGTGTGGACAGTGCAGCCCCCATTGTCACACCCTCCATCAGGGCCCTGGCAGAGAAATGCAGCAGACAGACACACATTCCACAGCAATGAGCACTTCCTGGGCTTCCTGTGAAGAGCACCTGAACCTGTCCTCACTTGCGGTGGCAGCTGATAGGATGGTCGCAGCTGGAAGCCTGTCTGTGGACCCAGGCAGCCAGCCTGCTGCTCCTGCAGGCTCAGCCCCACACCAATCCCCTGGCCTACTGTGTAGGAGCCCTCCCTGCCAATGGTTAGCTGTGCCCACCCAGGGAAAGGCCACCCATGATGGGCCAGGGGCTGCTTTCAGGAGCCCCATAGAAAACCTTAGGAATGAGGAGCTGGGAACCAGCTCTATCAGCTATTTTCTGCTCACTTCTTCAAGACTCCACAGGCCCTGATCCTCTACCTGTGCCAAGGCCTCTCTGGACAGGGATCCTCACTGCCTGACCCTCCATAGGTACCTGGACCCCTTTGGGCTGGAGCTCCCTGCTACCTGACCCTTGGTGCACCATTGGCTCCACAATCTCAGATGGCTCCTCATTGTCCACATGAAGGGTTCTTCCTAAGTTAACATCCTGGCCTCATGCAGCCTCCTCTTCCAGGAAGGCCTTTGGGTCCACCCAGGGTCCAGGAAGCTGCATAAAAGCCCCTTGTCTCCCTGGTGCTCTCCTGTCTCTCTGTCTTCCAGGCACCCGGCTGTCTCCCTGGAGGCTGGAAAGCTCCAGCCCTCACCTCCAGCAGCACAGAGGTGTAGACATCCCTGATGGCTCCTGCCAAGTCCTCATCCAGGTGGCCACCTGGTTTTGACTGTATGACTTGGTAGGCTTCATTCAGCATGGGACCTGGACCCCCTGCGGCCCCCCGAGCCGCACTTGAAAGGCCCCCTGTGGCCAGTCCAGGTGGATGCTGACTGTGATCTTGCCCCAGTTACCATCTTCACCTCCTGGATGGTCAACTCCTCTGTTTTGAGAGAAGCAGGCAGGTGAGAGCCAGGTCTCCAAGGAGACCTTACAGGCCAGATTCTACTCTGAAGTCTGGTGCAGGGTCCTTGCCAGTCAGGTTAATTCTCCAGAGCAACCTTAGCTTTTGATAAGGTCCTGAGATGCCCCATCCACAGAGGAGAAGGAGGATCTCTGTCAGAGCTGGGAAGAGGCAGATTCTTGGAGGTGCCCTGCTGACAGTGGGGTGTGTGTGAGTGAGTGTGTGGTGTATCAGTGGGTGTGTGAATGTGCATGTATGTTTGTGGGGTGCATGTATGTATGCATGTATATGCATGTATATGGAGTGCATGCATGTATGTATATGTGTGTAGTATGTGCGGGGTGTATATGTGAATGTGCATACATGCATGTGTGTGATTGTGTGTGAGTGTATGTGATTAAAATAAAACTCCTGAGGTAGGGCTCTGGAGTGAGACAAATTCCAGATCATGGCTTATAGCTGTGTGACCTCAGATAAGATGCCAGCTCCTCTCTGACTCTGTAAGGGAGAGTCAACCCAGCACCCACCTCTGAGGGCTGTTGGGGACCAGGGGACAGGAAGAACTGGGAGCACATCTTGTGGCATTCACTGGGCTCCTGAAGTGTAGCCAATACTGAAGTCTCAGTGGCTGAGTGTCCCTGGTATGACCACAAGGTGAAGATCAATGTTTGTCCAGCTCTGGACAGGGCTTAGGGGTGCATGAGGATTGAAATTTGTTCCAAGTTGGGTGTGATTCAGGACTTGCTCCAGGCACATGGCCTGGCTGCCCTATGGCCAGAGACACAGGGGCGGACGAGGCCTGCATGGGATCAGGGAGCTGTGACTTGGCCGACAGCGTAACTCACATCCTTTGATATGTGTGTCCAGCTCTGTGGCTCCTACCCCCAGGTACTGTGATACGCTTCCACCCTTGGCATGAGGCGTGGCCAGGGAAATTGCCTCAGCCCTGAGATGCGGGCATGGCCGGGGCTGCAGCAGGAGCTCAGTTGGTCCTGAGCTCCAAGGAGACCCTGCAGGCCAGGTGTGAGGTCTTGGCCATTCCGCAGCTCGCTGGCTCCCTCTCCCAGGTGCTTGTTGATGTGCTACTTACTGCTGGCTCGAGGCCTGGCCAGGTGACTTGCCCTGGCCCTGAGACATGAGCAGAAATGACCAGTGCCACCCTGATGTGAGCATGCAGGGCCACAGCCTGTTGCCCCTTCACCTCCATTCTCCTTGGCAATGGCTTGGAGAGTCTGCCACTGAGGCCCCTATGGGGAGGGATGACCAAAGCTGCCATGGGATAGAGCAGGAAGTTCCTTTGGTCGTGTTACACCCATGAGACCTGGGAGTTGTTCATTATGGTACCGGGTTCTCGTATATTCTGGTGGATCAGCTTGCAGTGAACGAGTGCCTGGGTCAGCACAGGGCCAGTGCGTCCCCCATGCTGGCTCATTTAATTCCCCTGTGGCCTATGAGCTACACCTCATTTTGTGTGAGAACCTGAGACTCCTGCAGAAACCCTGGTCTGTTGTAGACATGTCAGCTACTGCTGAGCTTTAAGTGGACTCAGCGAGTGGCTGAGCTAGCCTGGCTCGGGGTCTGGACTTACCTGAGGGCTTGGTCCCAGGGCCACATTGGCCCTGTCATTGTTACTATCAATGGCTGGGATTTCTCCACATGTTGGCTGTTCCTGAAGACCAACCACTGATAGGACTCTCAGGCAGAGGACAATGTGGGCTGCTCAGAGAAGATGAGTAGAAGGCTGAAGTGTGGGCACAGTAATTTGAAATAATTTATGGTTCTTAAAGGGGTCAGCACACATTTCTAGGGTGCCTTCCACACTGCACAGGACTATAGGGCCTGGACAGCCTGGTCAACTCTCATTGCACGCAACTCCATCTTGACCATGATGAGATGACCCCCAAACTGGGACCAGCTCCGGGAGAGAGGAGGCCTCAGTGCCCATCAAGCCTCCAAGGCAGGGGAATATGGGGCTGGACCCTGTCCCTGTCCTCGGCCTGACCAAGACCTCAGAGAAGACAGGTCTCAAGTTGGTCCTGAGCTCCAAGCAGGAAGGGCCAGCAACCCTTGGGCCTATCTGGTGGAGGGGGGCGTGAGCTCTCCACTGAAGATAGGATGAGCAGGAGTCACCACCATGGGAACTTGAGGGCTTGGGCAGAGCTGATTCACTTAGAGGTTCCAATGTCCACATACCTTTCAGGTGCACCAGTGTGACTCCAGGAAAGAGATGAAATGCAACATCCATACCTAAGCTGTGGCCCAGGAGATGAGTTTAAGCAAAGGCAGAGATGCCACCCGAACAAGAGTATGGCCAGACCCAGCCTCGGGGTTCAGTTGGAAATGCCTTCTCACAGGAGTCCCTCTCATATCCCTTGTGCTCTGCAGCAGGGTTACTTAAAAAGCATGAAATGGGCATTTAACTGCCCATAGAAAAGCTGATAGATCATAATCTCACAGCTTGGACAATTGTTGCCAAGTGAACACTGGACATGACCAGCTCCCTGGGATAAAGCTGACTGGAGCCTCCTGTCCCACCCCGGCCATCCAGGCTCCCTCCTGGAGGAAGACCCGCCCTGGTTCCACTGCCTCACTTTGGCTTGGATTGTTTTTGTGTTTTGGATAAATAGGTCCCCAGTAGGCTCACTGGCACCTGCAGCCTCTACCAACATATGCAGCAGTCACCAGTTACAGACCTTCTATGGTTTAGGAGCTTTAGGGTGGTTTCTGCCCTGGCACTTCAAATCTCTTGGTGCATATTTTCTGATGAGCCTGGGCATGTGTTTCTGGGGCACCTGCGTGGCTCCTGCAATAGGCTCCTTAATAGCATTAGGAGGTGCAGCCTGTTTCCCAAAGGGTTGTGTTGATCTGAACTCACTCCCACTGGCAGTGAGAGGGTCCCCCGTTGCTTCGCAACCTCACCAATGTCTATTCTCACCTGATTTCATTTTAATGATTCCAGCGGGTGCACATTTGTCTCATGGTTTTTGAAAGAATAGGTTTTATTTTTTTCAGAGCTGTTTTAGATTTACAGAAAAATTGAGCAGAAAGCACAGAGAATCCCCACATATACTCCCTTGAGCACTTCCCTTTGCCATGACATCTGGCCTCAGTGTGGCACACTGTTACAATGAAGAATCAGTACAGCTACATTGTTACTAACTGAGCCCTGCAGGTGGCTCGGGGCTCCCTCTCGGCACTGCAACCCAGGGGTTCTGACAAAGGCATACAGATAGATCTGCTTCCCTGCGATGCTATGGTAGGAAATTGTTCCACCCAAGACTCTGCTGCACCAGCCCTCCCTCTCCTGGTAGCCACTGATCTTTCACTGTCTCCCTAGATTTGCTTTTTCTCTAAGAGATCTTAAACCATGCAAATCAGGCCATGTCACACCCCTGCTTCCAACTATCCATTGTGCTTCTGACACATATTTGTGGATACCCTGCATTTTTCAAGTGCAGTCCTTCAATACTGTTATGGTGTGACTGAGAAGACTTGTCCTGACTCTCCTGGAACCCACAAGCCATGGAGCGTCACCAGCAGATGGAGGAGCAGGAGCCCGCATGGGCTGTGCTATGCCTGCCAAGATGCCGGTGAACCTGGAGACCGGAGAGCAGCTTAACAGGTGGCTGAGGACCTCTGCACAGATGGCAGTCCAGTGGCAGCTGGAGGGTGGGAAGGAGTTGGCAGACAGGCTCTTGGTGGTGTCCCTGGTTGATGGTACAATGAGCATTTTTTCAATCATGTCCGGGACAGTTGGGCTCCAATCTTAGAATGCGGAGTCCTACTGGAGCATCCCATTTTAATGTGCAGACACCCACAGGTCACACGCAGGGCCTGACCTGTGGGGAGGGGGCTGTGCTTTTAGTGGCATGTACTCTGGGGCCTCTCTGTCTTGTGTCTGGCTGATCTGGAGCTGGGAGTTCCCCTAGCGTCTCCTCAGGGGTCAGGGGCTTTCCAGGTCACATGGTGGCCCTTGGAGAGAGCGTCTGCCTGTGGGCTCTTTCTGTGGGCCCACCTTTGTTGGGGCACCCCCCACACCTTGGTGCCACCCATATCTCTAGGGGAGGGTCTCAGATCCATGGCACAAAAGGGCTTTCCAGGGCAGGAGTTGCTGTGAGAAGCCCCCGCCCCAGGCTTGCAGGTGTGACTGGCAGGACTCCTGCTTCAGCCGGGAGGAATGTGTTCCTCAGGGCTGTCTTCTCTTGCTGGGCAGGGGGTCAGGAAATGCCGACCAGGGCCCTTCTCTGCTGGGTGTGCCACGTGCCTGTCTCTCCTGGCCCTGGATTCCCACTGCTCCTCCACCTCTTGGAACTCTGCCCTGGTTGCTGGCATTGCTGCCTGGATTCATAGCTGTGCTCTGTGGGAGGAGCATGTGGGAGGGAGTCAGGGTCTGGGCAGGGAGTCTCTGGACATGTTTCCAGTAGGATCCCATATGGATGGACCCCTTTACCTGTCTCAGTGAACTCATGTGTCGTAGAACCTCTCTGCGTAGCTCTGAGATGGAATTCACAAATGCTCACCTGGTCTGCAAAGTGCCATAAGCTCATGGGGGCCCCAAAAGGTAGCCCAGCATCTGGACACCCTAGACACTGGCTTTGGCCTGTACACACACAGGGAAGTGCGTGAGGTGAAGCAGGAGAGGGAATCGAGGCAGCGCCAGGCTGCTGCGAGGTGGGGATGGGGGGAAAGCAATTCTGAGTCCAGCAAGTGAGGAGGGACCTACCACTGCCTCCGGGAGCTGGTGTCCACCCCCAGCTCCCCGAGATCTGGAGGCGTCTGAGGGGGCTTCATTTAGTTCCTGGAAAGGAGTCACAAATTCTGGGGTCAAAAGGAGACCAGGGAGCTTCAAGGATCCAGGTGGGAGCCGGGGGTCTTAGGGCAGCCTCTTCCTGTTTGCTAAAGTCCCTTTTCTCTGACCTTCTTTTGGTGGGGAGCCCTGGCTGACCTGGGCCCCTCCCAGGGAGGGTGGTCCTCCATTTTCTCCTCTGGCCCAGCCTCCCCAGGGCTTGCTCTGAGTGGCTGCATGACCCACCTGGGGGTTTGTGGGGTTAGCTGCCCTGGGCAGGAGAGGGCAGGATTCCTGTGTGACTGGTAATTGACTGTTTTCTGCAGCTCAGCTGCTCAGCTGCTCTTTGCTTCCCTGCTGTCCCCCTGTCCTCTGTCCCCCAGTCCTGCAGCCCTGGGAATGCTCCCCACATTATTGGTCTGGAGGTTTTGCTACTAGACCCAGGGAATCTAGACCAGGACTCTTCTCTGCCCAGCCTCAGTCCTGAGGACTGAGCGCCCTGGGAGCAAAAGCCAGCAAAAGCTGTTCTCTCCCTTCCCCACACCAGTGCGAGTTGTGTCCCTGAATTCGTGGGCTGGGGTCCTAGCTCCAGGGTCTCAGAATGTGAGCTCATTTGGAATAGGGTTGTTGGAGGTGTCATTAGTTAAGACCAGGTCATACTGGAGTAGGGTGAGCCCTGATTCAACACCGCCAGCATCTTATACAAGGGGACATTTACACACCAACAGGGTGTGGGAGGACACGTGCGGTGAGTCCCTGAGGATGGAGGGTGGTGTGGTAGGTGGGGGTGCCTGGCTGAAAGCCTACCTCTGCAGCTGGTACCTCAGAGAACCTGCGCTCCCAACACCTCCCTCTCCTGTTCCTGGAAGTCCCTGTGACTGTTGAGCTCTTTCCTCCTGGACACACTTTCCAATGCTGATCTCAGTCCAGTGTCCAGGGCTGCCCTCAGGGGGACCCACCCTCTGATCCAGGCAGGGGGCCAGCAGGTCTGCTCCACGTCCTCCCCTCCCTTGGCTGGCCTGGGCAAGGAGGGAGTGGGGACAACTCACGCCCCCTCCTTGGGTGGGGCCTGGTCCTTGGGGTCATCACCTCTTATTGTACAAATGGGGAACCTGGAACTGGGGCCAGGGAAACCCATCCAAGGTCACCAGCAGCCACACCCACTGGCCAAGAGGGACACCCAGCACTTGGCTGGCCTTCATCTCTGGTCAGCCAAGAGCCAGAGCCAAGTCCCAATTCACAGTTGGGGAAGCGCACGTCCCCGTGCATCAGCCCCAGGCTGCAGCAAGGTTTGGAGAGCCCCTCACAGAGCGGTGCCTGCAAAGGAGCAGTTCTAGTTGGAGTAAGGGCAGGGCTCCCCTCCCCTCCTCACCCCGCAGCACCCATGGGTCAAGGAACAGAGTTGCTGGTGGAGGGGCCGGTCCAGGGCTGGCCTCCTGAAAGAGCTCATTCACCTTACCTGCTCTGGACAGCTGTGGGAGTCTGAGATCAGAGGCTCCACTCCAAGCTCCCCTGGAGCAGTAACTGTTGAGGAGCTCTGGAAGAAGGAAGCCAAGTGGCACTCGCTTTCCGTCCTTCAGGGCCCCTGGCACCTTTCACTCAGGCCTGGATCCAGTGTGCCACACCTTTTAAGGGCGGAGGCCATCAGGCTTCAGAGGCTGTAAGGGACTATGAGGGGCCACACTAGAGTGTTCCTCACCCAGGGCCAGCATGGCGGCCTCAGGCCCTCATCCATCCTGAAGTCGTGCTTGCATGTCCAGAAATCAGGACCTCAGCCACGCCAGAGCGCCTTTGGCTTCAGAGAGAGGAGGTGCCCAAAGAGACTTGTGGTACCCCAGGAGGGAGCCTGCAGGGACCTACTGAAGGACAGGTTGGGGGTCTCATGGAGAAGACAGGCAGCCTGAGAAGCAGGGAGGGTGGAGGGCCAGAGCCCACTCTGTGGAGGCTGCTCTCAGGCCTATCAGTCCAGACGTGGAGTCTGGCTGGGGAACCCGAGCCGGGCCTTCCCCTCCCCCTCGGTGTTTGTGCGAGTTGTTTTCTGTTGCTAACAACACACTACCAGAGTCTGGATAAGTTAAAAAGAAAATAAGTTTATTTTGGCTCACAGTTCTGCAGGTCTAAGGTCAAGGGGCCCCATCTTGATGGCCTTCCTGCAGGCAAAGTCCCAAGGTGGCCAAGATCATCACATGGTGAGAGAGGGAGCGTGTGTGTGTGTGTGTGTGTGTGTGCGAGTGTGTGTGTCTTCTGGTCTCTCCCTCTTCTCACAGTCCACCAGGATTCAGTCATGGGGGATCCACCTAAGGACTTACTGAATCCTAAGCACCTCCCAGAGCCCCACCTCTGAACACCAGAGTCAGATGGATTTTCCACCTCGGAACACCACACAGTGGAGATTAGATTTCAACTTGTAAATTCTGGGGACACTTAGGTCACAGCTAAGCCCTAGTAGAGTTATCTACAGAACAGCTGCCCTCATTCCCCTCTCCTAGGACTGGAGGGTATTCTGTCACCACCCCAGAAATGAAGCCACCCTGCATTCCATGAACTCCCAAGTTCAGCCAGGACGGGGCTGGGAGCCCAGGGACTTTTCAGGCAGGTATCACCACAACTTCTCTCTTAGTTGCACCCTGTGGACTTGAGTGGAAAATGAATTGACCATGATTTCGTGGCCACTTATTTTTCTCCTGACCCTGGCAACATGAATTCCAGGTTTACTTTCCCAGTGCACTGAGGAGGTGGGGGTTGTTCCTTCCCATCCCAGAGATGAGAACCTGAGCCCCTGTGGAGCTCTTGCCCAGGGTCACACACCAGTGAGTGGGCATGGGGTTAATCTGGGGACTGCAGTTCCCCAGCCTTCCTAGGAGATGGACACGGGCTCTTGCTAGTTCTGGAGCAGTGCCAACCTCACAACCTTCCTTTGGTACCTACCTTCCTTTTGGGCTGAGCAACCCAAACCCTTGCCCACTCCAAGTAGCTCCCTGTTGGAGGAGGGTCAGACTGGACTTGGAGGCCAAGTATGATCAGCAGTCCTGGGTGAGGGGAAGGCCTCTACCCATGTCCTCTGCTGAGCCAGGGGAGGGAGGATCACAGCCACTCCTGGGGCCTCCCCTCCCACCCCCTTGGCTGGTTCCTGTGTGCCTGTGTTGGGGTCACTGTTCTGGCCATGATAACTGATGATCCTGGGCCTGACTGGGTCAGGATGGCCTCTCCGGCCCTTCCTGACTGGCCCTACGTCAACCCACTTCCAGCCCTGGCCACCTCATCTCCACAGAGGACGCCTCCCTGCCATCACCTGCTCTCACAGGCCACTTCCCACCCCCTTGGGTCATCTGCTTCCTGCTCCTTCAAGAAAACTGTCCACTCTGGCTTAGAGCAGAAGCCCCTGCCTTCTGCCTCCTGGCCCTGTACAGGGGAGGGGCTACCTGCTTGGCTTCTACCTCACCCTCTGCAGCAGGGTCTCCACCCACCCCTCCCACCGGATCCCTTCCATGCTCTGCCCAGCCTCCCATTCACATTGTCTTCACCAGGAGCAGGGTGTGCGCTGGCATGGACTTCTGGACCTTCAGTGCTAATTCCTTTTCCTGATGTGGAGCCGGTGACGACTGTCCCTCCCAGGGATGCAGAGGACCATGTGCTTTCTCCGTTCTTGTTCCCAGGCCACATGGTCCTCCTGCTCTCCTGGGAATAGGCCTGGGACCATTACTCCATTAAGTCCTAGGGTGTTGGGTGCCTGCCAAGGTCTAGGTGTGGCATCTGGGTCACTGCAGAAGCTGTCGGGAAGGGCTTATCCTTCAAAGCAACAAGCACCAAGGTCAGTCTGGGCAACTTAGGAAGAGCCTGTCTTAAAATAAAAAAAAAACAAAAAACCCAGAGAGGGCTGAGGGTGTAGCTCAGGGTTAGAGCCCCTCCCTACCTTGTGTAAGCCCCTGGGTTTGATCCCCAAAACCACATTCCCTATAGCCACGATGCGGGACTCCTGTTAGCAGTCCCTGCGAGGAGGACAGCAGGAGGCCACGTCCTGGAGGCCGTGCCTCCGAGCTGAGGGAAGGAGGAGTCGGTGTTAACCAGGCGGAGGCCATCTAGGCCAGGGAACTAGTCCAGGTCAGCAGAGTCCAGCAGAACTGCCACGAGAAGGTCCTGTGTGAGCCATCTAACACAGGACCTGTCAACACTGGAAAAAGCCTTTTTCACTTTATTGGGTTTTAATTAAAGTGTCAATGGCCACACATGGCTGGTACCCAGCATCCTGGGCAATGCAGTATCTGAGGTGGAGGAGCCGCTGTGGGCAGGATGCTGGGTTTGGGGCCACAGAGAGCAGCCTCTGGAGGATGGCCAGAGAGCAGAGCAGGCGTGGATAGATTTTTTGGGGATATATATATTTTTTCAGACCCAGGAGCTGTGTTGTGTGACCTGAGTGAGGACAAGAGACGCTCAGCTGGCTCTAAATTTAGAAAACACAGGGAGCTGGAGGGAAGCTTTAGAGTGGGACTGGCCACCTCTAATGTCCTGAAGACACGTGCCTCATCTAGTCCCGAACATGTTACAGGTGCCCTGATGTGTTAGTCGGAAGACTTCTGCTCCTCCAACAGCCTTGGGCAGCAGATACTGGGCTCCAGGCCTCCAAAAACCTCTGCTTTGACCAGAGTTGATGGATCCAGGGAAGACGCCCAGTCCAGAGAACCGCTGATCAGTGACCTGTTGATGGGCTGGAGGGTTGCAATCTCTCTGTCAGAGACTGAACTTAAAAATGTGAAAGAATTTGCCATTGGAGAGTCGTCCTATGATACAAGATTAGGACTTCACGGAAGCCTGAGACACAAAGACCAGGAACCACGAGGAACAGCTGTGACTGGAGCAGGCACCAGATTTGAGGACAGGGCAAGGTCTTCTGAGAGACTCGAGGCTCTGCAATGAGGGGCAGCTCCTGAGACTGCTCCCAGAGCTGGCTCTTCAGCCTCAACTTGGACCTGGCCCTGAGCAACTGTTTTCTTATAATAATGAGGAGGGTGTTTGTTTCTGGTGACAAATCTGGATGAGCAGAACACTGTGTCATGGAGAGCTTCATGGAGTTTCCTGTGGGAATGCCCCCTGTGAGCCCACACACATTGGGGGGGCCACATTGAGGGTGACACAGAGAGGAACCAGCTAGATCAGACACTGCCCTCCCCCTCTCCCACACCCTAACTACATCAGACCTCTGCTCCCCAGGTCAAGGACTGTCAAGGTCCCCAGGTCAAGGACAGGCCATTGCTGTCTGCTCTAGTGTAAGAGGAATAAGGACTCTCACTGACAGGGCTGTCTCCAGCATCAGGTGAGTACTCAAGTAATTATCAGCAGCAGAGATTGTGGTGCTGAATCCTAAGTTCTCTTCGGAGACTCCATTTTTTCCACATGGACTTCTCCTGGTGCCTTACGCAAGGTGAAGATATAACAGGTCCACAGGAAACACTACTGAAACAAATGGGAGTCCCTAACTGTCTGTCTCTAATTTTTCCAAAGTTCTATTACACCAGCAAGTTACTCATCCATCCACCCATCCATCTAGCCCTCTACTCACACCTCCACATACCCACCCATCTGATGCAACCTTCCACCTCGCCATCTATCCACCCATTCACTCCCACATTCGCCTCTCTACTCATCCACCAGCTCTCCCACCCACCCATCTATCCACATACCCAACCATCCATCTACTTATTCACCTACCCACCTACCCACCCACTTTACCCTTGCACTTGTCCGTCCACCCACCCAACCATCCACCCATTAAACTTTTCACCCATCCATCCACCCACCCTTCTACCCACTCACCCATCCACCTATCCACTCATCCATTCACCCATCCACCTTTTCATCCATTCATTCATTCACCCAGCCAACCATCCATTTGCCTATCTACCCACACTTCCACCATCCATCCATTCACCCATTTACCTTTCTCTCCATCCATCCACACATCCATCCTTGCAGTCTCTAGAGAGTACCTGTATTTACGGGCTCTGACAAGGTGGGCTTTGTAACAGCTACTGTTTCCACTGCTCAGACAAGGCAGTTGAGTGCTGGGTGGGGGGTACTTTCCAAGACCACACAGATTCCAGACTCTAGCTGGGAGAGCTGGCAAAGCCCCATTTCCTCTCACTGTCTGGCTGTTCTCTGGGGACCAAGCCTCATGTCCCAGGTCCTCCACACTGCAGAAGTGACCCTCTGTCCACACAGCCCAAGCACTCAGTCGGTTTCAAAGTAGATATGAGACTGCAAACCTAAGTCCCCAACTCATGGACCCCTTCTCCCACGGAGTCCTGCCCTGCTCTGCAGTGAAGACAGAGCAGGAGGACAGTGCAGAGTGGATGTGAACCAGGAATTCAGGGAGGTATGGAGAGGGGTTGGGCTGGGCCTGAGGTGGGCAGAGACCTGGCTGTGAGTGGGGCGAGGGGAGATGGCTGCCGGCAGGTCCTGACTTGAAGCGGATGCCTGGCCAGGCAGCTCCCTCCAACCACAGTGCCTCCTGCCTGTGGCTTCCTTCCTTCTGAATTCAGGCTATGTCCTGCCATGTGCCAGGCCAGGTGACCTCCCCAGCTTGCATTTCCAGCTGGAAAAAAGGGAAAAATCTCTTCTCTGGAAGCTACTGCCTCCCAGCCAGGTAGCTACCTCCCAGGGGTCAGGCAGGACCCTGGCAGCTCCCCTTTGGAGCCTGCTGTCCCCAGGATGGGCCTCTCTCTCAGGCCTCTGCTGTCTCCTCTGTCCTCAAAGCGCTGTCTCCCATTGCTCTGGCCATGCACACACGCCCTTGGGTCTGGGCTCACTGGTTCCCACGCCCTGGCTGGCTGTCCTCCTCCCCTCTGCCTGGCCTTGTTTAAATGCCACTTCCTCTGGGAAGACCAGGACTCCAGTCACAGGCAGTGGGAGCCACAGAAGGCTCTTGAGAAGGGGTAAGATGTCAGAGGTGAAGAGTGAGGTGTCAGAAAAGGAAGGGGATGAGATTTAGAAATCCCACCCCTGCCTCCTGGCCCTCTTCTTGAAGATAATCTCCGGGGAGGCGCCTGTTCCATTCTTGCTGGGGCAGCCACTGGCCCAGGCACTGCCTGGAGAGTTGGTAACCTGTTCTCCCAGCTCTCCCCCTCCTCTCCCCAGCTGCCCCTTCCCCATCCCCTCCCCCTCCCCACCCCCTCTCCCTCACCCTTCCCCTTCCCTTCCCTCTCTGCTCCTCCTTCCCCAGCCCCCAGGTCCACAAGACTAGAGCTCACTCATGCCTCACTTGGGTTCTCTCCTGCTCAGCTGGGGTTTTCCCACGGCCAAGGAGGGATTTCCAGGGCAGAGCACTAGAATAGTGTGAACTGCCAATGAACTTCGCAATCTCAAGGACACTCCCTCCACCTCTTCACAGCTGCCCAGCTGTGACACATCTTCCCAGGAGCAGCTGTGGAGGGAGATGGAGCTGTGGTCAGCGCCTCCTTCTGTCCTGCCTCTCAGCCTTGTTTCCCCACCTCTCAAGTCCTCTTTCCAGATACTGTGCATCCTGAGGTCTGGGTGTTTGACAGGCAGGCCACTTGCTGACTCTCACCTGGCTGGTCTCAGGCTCAGGACTCGAACTCCTGAGCCACACAACTTGCAGACAGAGGGTTGGGATCTCTACTCTGTTGAACTGAAGCAGACCTGGGTTTGGGACATTGAGGTCACCTGTTGGTGGTTAGTAGCTGGACTACAGGAGCTCTCCTGGTGGGCCAAAGGGCCAAGTTCAGGTGGGTTTATTTGCAGAAGTTGCTCAGTCCCAGGAGTGAGTGCCAGCTCTCTCTAGTTCTGCAGCTGTGGGAGGCTGCCTTTGAGCTTGGTGTCCTTGTTACCCAATGCCCCTTGGAGGCACGCACCCTGGGCAGTGGTAAACAGGCCCTGGGCTACACTTATCTGTTCTCCTTCCACAGGTTTCCTGTCCCTGGGGCCCCTGAAAATTCTACCGCCTTGGCTTCCAGCAGAGGAGCTTCCTTGGCAGAAGATAGGATGAGGCCCCATGCGTCCCACTGCACAGCGGGTGGACCACCCACTTGGTCTCTGATTCACATGTGCATTTTAAACCAGACATCCTGGTCTCCTAACAACAGCAGCTCTGGATGGAGATGGTTGGGGGTGGGGGTGGAGTGGGGAGGCTCTGGGGAAGCTGGCGGCAAGTGAACAGGTACAGTGCACCCCTCTCCAGGCCCCTCCCCATGCCTCTCCCTCTCCCTGCACACTGCTCCACCTGAAGGAAGACCGCCCCCATACACACACACCCCGTCAAGCATCATGCCCGCCTTCAAGCATCCTTCTGCTAGCCTTGGTATTTGGGCATAGGCTCTATGGATGTGTGAACCCCAACTTGGAACAATTCATTTCTGTGTCATGAGTTCCTGTTTCCACCTGTGGAAGCCACCATCTGACAGTCTTCCCTGGGAGGGGACTGATGAGCAGCTGGCTTGGACGATGGGAGCCCGAGGGTCCTGGGTAATCAGTCCTGTCTCAACCAGGCCAGTGGAGCTCAACTCTGCACAAAGTCCCCTCCCATGTGAGGGCAGGTGGGACAAACCAAAACCTGCAGAAATCCCACAGGAGTGGGAGGGCAAGTGGGGGCCGCCCGAAGCAGGACGTGAGCAAGATCATCCTTTCCCTGAGAGAACGTGTCCTGAACAGCACTAGGGTCTGCATGAGTCCTGAGTCCTGTGGGTATGGCTGCCTTTCAAGATAGAAGATACTGAGGTCTCCCTGGGGTTCCTTGGACTCTCAGAGGGGAGTGCACCATTTACACGTTTGCTCACACACTTACCTACTCCTTCAGCTGTGCACACGATTGACATCTGCCGGCAACAGAGCCCAGATCCTAAAAACTTCAAAAAGTATCCACTGGAACTATTTTTTTTAAATGTTTTTTTGGTAAAATGTGTTCCTGGTTCCCAGATGCTGACCAGGAGGTTGGTCCTTTAGGGAGACAGGGGACACCTGGCCATAAAAGGCATCAAACCAACTCAGAGGTAGGCCACAGAACAGCCTGATGCAGAAGCCCAGCCGCTGTTCTCCTCACCATCCAGGGCAGACTTTGGACCTTCTCCTGGGTCTCCTCTCGCTGTCCACTCCAGGGGGAAGAGTGGCTGTGCCGCCAGGTCTGGATCTGTGAACAATTGCTTGAGGGACAGGGACTGGATTTTGAGGAACCAAGTCCTGGGGAGCGGAGGCTGAGATGGTGGCTGGCTGCATCCTCAGTGCCAGATTCAGATCAAAGCAGAGGGGATGTGGGCAACCCCAGGCCTGAGTCTCTGGTCCCCACAATAGAACTGCGGCCAGCTGCTTGCAGAGCACAAAGGGCCTCAGCGAGGCAGCAGGGCCTAGAGAGAGAGGGTGGCGCATTCTTGGGGCCACTGTCCCACCGCGGAACCGCTTGTCACACATGAAACAGCAGATTAAGAAGAATTTCCTTTTCTATTTTTACTGCAAAATTTGCACTGGCAAAGGGCGTTTGGTCTGGGAAAAAGCTCTCTTTTTTGAACAGCTTGGCTGCAGATGAAAGGGTGGTCGGCTGCACAGGCCACCGAGTGGAACGCTGTGTGCTCCAGGCGATCACAGCGCCTTGGCTGAGAGGCCTATAGGGGATCAGAAACCTCATTATCACCTGTTTTCATTATGCTAGTTAACCATTAAGAAAGAAGTGGAGGCGGGGGCCTGGGTGACTTGCTAAGAGATGGCTCTTTGGGAACTTTTTTCCCTGAGCCCCAAGCTTGGTGGCTAAATGAGGGGGAGGGTGGGAGCTGGGTTAAAATCTGGGCAAGCTGGACAGAGGGGCTGGCTGTGGCAGGCGGTGCCCGGCACCTTCTGAGTTGAGCCCCTTCCATGGCCATAGGGGAGAGGAGGCAGGACTCGGTTTCCCAAGCTGTCCTGAGGTCTTGCTGAACTAGAGTGGGGTTGAGCTAACAGGCTGTCCATTGGCTGAGAGGCCATGAAGCTCAAAAGAGGCCTGAGTGCAAATGCTTTTATATGGTGCAAAAAAACTGTGGACTTTCTGGTCCAGCTCCTCCCTGGGACACACCCATAAGAGTCCTTGGTACTTTACTGTCGTGGAGAAGAGTTTCGTAGGCCCATTCAGCACACAGGAATAGCCCTGGTAAACAAGAATGTGCAGATCCTAGGACAGCAGGAGGCATGTGTCCTCAGGAGGGGTCATGGTGGGTGTGGGAGCTGCTGACCCAGAGGCTATGCTGGTCAAGTATCCTCACTGGTGATGAGAGGTGCATTTATGACAAAGACTCCATCGATGCCCACGCAAGGGAGAGGCTGAGGTTTTCCTGAATGGAGCAGCTTAACAGCCAGATCTATTCTTTGTAAGAGACGTCTGCTAAAAAGTGACATGGGATGCTTCTTCCATCCCTCCCCCATTCTCTGTTGGATTTGTGTCCCCTTTCTCTTGAGATGAGTTTTTTCCCCAAGCCTTGAGTGGGGCACTTGATATCACTGAACAAAGAGAGAAAGGAAAAACCTGTGTCTTCTAATGCAGAGTGTGTTCACATATACACGCACACATGCACTCACACTCAAGCATATGTGCTCATGCACATACATGTATTTATGCTTATGCACATGTGCTCAAATACCATATATGCTCATATGCAAACACCTGTGCTCAGCACACACAGGAGCTCACACAACTACTATATGTCCACATGCAGGTTTATATGCTCACAAAGAGCTCACAGATACATATTATCCATGCACACATGTGCTCATGTGCACACATGCACATATACTCATACACAATGCACTCACACATATATGTTCATGCACTCACACACATATACCCTCATGCACATAATGCTTAAACGCATATAGACCTGTGCACATATGTGCTCATATGCATGTGTATACACTCAGACACACATATGAGCTCACACACATACATACTCATGCACACATGTGCTTGCACACCTAGACATAGTATTCATGCACACACATGTTCACACTTACTCATGCTCATGCACATATGTTTACACACACAAACTATTCATACACATTTGCTAATTCACACATGTGCTAACACAATACATACATGTGCATGCACACACACATGATCATATTCGCACACACAACTTGCTCATGGACACAAACTAGCACTCCCATACATGCTCACATATACATATATGCTCAGACATACACATGTGCTCACATGCATGCTCATGCACACTTATGTGTTCATGCACACACATTCACATGCATGCACATGCATGATTATATACATATATATGCTTGGGCACATATGTGTTTTCACACATGCATGTATGGTCACACATAATGTTCACACATACATATTGGCTCATGCACACACTCTCACATACATATGTGCTCATGCCCACAAGTGTACTTACACCCATACATATTCATGCACACACATGTACAAGCACATAGCACATGAGCATTATTACATGTGCACACAACATGCACACCCATACTCACACACTTATGCTCATAATTATACACATGTTCATTTCATGTACTCTCTATGAGAATCTTCCCAAGTCCACAGTGGACTTGGCAGTGTCTAAGCACTGGACTCCACAAACCCACCCTGCCATATATGCAGAGTGGAGGTGCTCTTCCTGATGAAGAGGAAATATCTCAGGGAGGGAAATCCATGGAGCTAAAAAGAACCCCAAGCTTAGGATTTTCTTCCCAGCCTTTCCTAACCCTGCAAGGATTGAGCCCTGGTTCTGGAATAAAGGGTGGTTCCTCCTGCCTGGTCCTGAGAGGTCAGGGAGTACTGTGAATATATGGACTTTTCAGAATGAGCATCTTGATAACTTAAGACAGCTGAGCACTCCCTTGGTGCCTGACTTGTGTGGGGCACAGTGAGGACAGTGCCCATTTGCCTGGTGTTCAGGCCACTTGAGCATCAGTCCAAGGCCACACTCAGAAGCACTTGTTGGGCCTGGCACAGGCCTCCTGAGTTTCACTCTATGTGCCCACATTCTTCTGCATCATCTTCTGCAAAGCAGAGAAGTAGAAATTCCTATCTTGAGGCTGTTACAGGGAGTCAGTGAGGCTGACAGAGTGCCTGGTTCATCCTGACTGCCCATTGCTCCCTGTGGGGCTGGGCGGCCACTGGAGGCCACCAGGTTCTTTCCCAGCAGAGCCAATGGAGCCTGTCCCAGTCATGAGGTGGCCTTTGCTTTGTTGCTTATTCCACCACCCTTGCCAACCAGGTGGCCTCGCTGTCCCAGAGCCCCAGAGCCCCAGGCTTGGCAAGGTCTTCAGGAAGGAAGAATGTGGAGGCACCTAGTGTCTCCCCAGGTCACAGCCCTCCTAGTAAGGGGCTTGGAAACCTGGCCTCTGAATCAGGAAGCCCACTTTTCTTGGCCCTGGGGAACACTGTGGAGGGGCATCTTCTTAACCATCAGTGTCAGAGGCCAGCAGTAGCATGGGGTCATCTTCTTTATCCCCTCCACAAGGGGAAAGCAAGGTGAGCCCTCTGGCCATCCACTGACCTGCACTGGTCAGGAGGGATGCCTGTGGCATATGACTCTGTTCATGGAGTTCTTGCAGTGGCCCTGAGGCAAATATGCCCACTGAGGTGAGGAAATAGGCTCTGGTCCCTGAGCTTTGTCCTATAGGAGTCCTGGAAGGGAGAGTGGGGTGGCTCAGGGGACACAGTCTAGGACCTAGGTGCCCTTGATCTTGAGCGTCATTCTTGTAGACAAGGAACTTGCAATGGGTGGCTTTAGTCCTCAAGAGGTCCCAAGCAGCTACTTGTCCAGGTGGTGCAGCAGGACATCAGGACACCCTTTCCAGAGCTCTATTATGTGCTGGGCTCCTCAGGCAATGGGAGAAATGTGAGCCAGAGTCCTCGCTCTCTGGGAAATGGATGTTTAGTTGGGGAAACAAAATCCACAGGAGGGAAATGGAGCCATTATGAGGGCCAGATGCCTTTACTCCAAGGCAGGTTCCTGCCTTCCCATGTCTTCTCACAGGCCTTGCTCACCAGGTGCTCAATCACCTTGCAAGCCATGAACACCATCCATTTGGGACAGCTGTGCATGGTGGATCCAATCTACCAACTGGTTGGTCTAGTCAGGAAAGGCCAGGAGGTGAAGCCACTGCCTATGGATACGTGTTATGGAAAGGCAGGGTGCCAAGGGCCCTTTGAAAGTTCAGAACATGCCTTGGAGGCATAATTTCTGTTCCCTAGATCACACTTAGCACCTAGAAGGTCACTTTCCAACTTTGCATGTCAGTCACCTGCTCCTGATGTCCTTAGGGACAGGCACGAAGCGTGCCCTGGGATGGAGGGATCAGAATGTTGCTTCCTTTGGGAAGAATATAGCATTTTTTCTCAGTTACCAGGGGTCCTGAGGTCAGGGGTCAGAGCATCCTGGGTTACAGAGCCCACCAGTGTGAGCCAATCTGACCCTCCATTAAATAGCTTGGGAATTTTCCTTCTCTGGCTCAGAGCTTATCCACACAAAGTCTCCAGTTTATCCCTGAAGCAGGCTGTTCCTGTGCCCTCTGTCTTGTGGTAAGCCAACCCACCTGGCCTGTGCTGGGTCTGCGTTGGTCTCTCAGGGACCCTGGCCCAATGGGTGCCTGGTGCTGGTGATCAGGACGTCTCACCAGGAGGCTCCAGGATCTGTGTCTTGGGATTGCTCCTCTCAGGTTGGCTGAGTTTTGGAGAAAGATCCTCCAGGGTCTTGCCCAGAGTGGCAGCCAGAGCCCTAAGACTGTCAGAAGGCTCATTTCAGTTCTTCATGCATTTGCCCACAGACCCTCTGCTGGCCTCTGCCTGTCCCTCTCTACAAAATGTCCAGTTTTCCAGACATGGGACCCACTGACCAGAGGGGGAGCTGAGGGGTGCAGAGCTAAGAGGGTGGAACAGTCTGCTGGCTGCTGGGGCACCTCAGGCCTCTGTTCTCGGGCCTTCTGGGCTCTCTGTGCATGGGTTGGGCTGTGGTCGGCCAGCCCATGTCTCCCATTGCTGCTGGTTGCCAGCTCCCTCCCTTGCTGGCCCTGGGCCCCTGACCCTGCAAGCTTTGTCTTGATGCTACATTGGTGGGAAGCTGGGGGCCCGGCCAGTGTTTGCGTTGTACCTCTGTTCCTTACTTGGAAGCATGGCTTTTAAAAGTCTTCTTTAAACAAAGAGTCTATTTGTCGCTTTTTATTAAAGGGGTGTGGGGCAGGTGCCCAGGTGGGCTGTGCATCCAGGTGGGCCTGGGATGGATCCAGGATCAGCCGATTTATAACCCGTGTGACCTTGGGCGGCCCCACGCCTCTCTGAACCCTGCTTCCTTATCTGTTTACAGGGAGTGAAATTCCCACCTGGCAAGGTTGTTGTGGGGCACAGATGAGGTAATGCGCCATAAAGTGCCCGCTGAGCTCTTGGCACAGGGCTGGTGCAGTGGAGAGTGGCCTTTGTGTTGCTTTTTGTGTAGGTATCTTATCTGTGAGCACGCCTGGGTGGCTGTGGGGCCATCTCCGTGACTTTTCCTGGGCAGAGAGGCCTTGGGCTCCGTGGACTCGGCTGTGGATCTGGGTCACACATTCGAGTCTGAGTTCCAGGGCTCCAGCTTCCTTATCTGTCCTCCTGAGACTGACTTGCAGGGGGCTGGGTGGGTCCCCAGGAATGCGATCTATCTCTCTGGCCCCCGGGGGACTTGATCTTCCGCCTGCCTGCGATAGGCCACCTGCAGTCTGGAGAGGCTGCCCTCAGGGCTGGGCTGTCAGCACCAGGAGGGGCTGCCTGTCCCCGCAAGACCAGGCCTGTGCTGGGAGCCACATCCGGAATTCAGGGAGCAGCTTCCTCGAGGCGCGTGTCTGCTCTTGTCCAGGAATGTCCTGCTGCCTCAAAGTTGGTGCTCTCCAGGCGTCTTTTGCAGAGTCCCTGTTTTGTGACACCAGGAGAGAAATAGTGTGAATGTGTCCCTCGCCTAACCCTAGGGAAGCAGCCCCAACAGCAGCCCCATGTTCCTGGAAGGAGGCGCTGCCACAGGGACATGAAGGCTCCAGGTCCTGGGGGCCTCCCCTAACGGGGCTGACTCTAGACCCACAGTTTTCAGGAAATGGGCATGACACCCTACCCCAACCAACCGAGTGGCAGAACGAGGCCCACGAACAATAGTGAGATCCAGGCCCTGTCAGCCCAGCCCCAGAACGGGTGTGGAGAGGGTCACCACCTCCAGCTGCAGACACGGTCATTCTGTAGAACATGCCAGGAAGAGCTGCTGTGGGTGCAAAGCACTCATGGGGTCACCAGGTGTCCGTGGCCAACGCCGAAGTCTCCTGGTCTCTGTGGAGCTCAGATCTTTCTCCTTTTCTTACTTCCTTCCTGGTCCTGGGACCCAGAAAGATACTCACCTATCCCATGAGGGCAGTTGGTGGACCAGAAGGTGATCTGCTGGGAACTTAGGGAGGTGGGACCAGTGGAAAGTGATTCAGTAGCTCTGGGGGCCCCAGTGTCCCCCTGTTGCCATGGACTATAGTGGTTGGAGCTGGGCCCTGAGAAACTGCGCCGAGCAGAGAGACCACAGGACTCAGGGCCCAAGCTCCACTGTGGTCTTCTTGCCTTGTAAATAGACGAAGGACAGATTAGGACTTCTAGCTCAGATTTGGGCACGGCACCCATGCCCTTCTGTTCCTGGGCCTCAGTTTCCCCACTTCTTAATGAAGTGGTCTCCAAAGGCCCTTTCTTCTGGAGACCAGCAGTCTCTCTCCCACTTTCACCCACCCTAGGCACAGCAGCTTCAAGGCTGATTCTGGCTCCCCCTCTGCCCTACCCAGACTCTAGCCAACAGCAGGCCAGTCTGCAACTGTGTATCTGCCCTGCCTCCCACTTGGCTCTGCCCCACCCAGGCACGAGGTCCCTCAGGTCTGCAGGTGAGAGTCATTTAGGGAATTTTTCAAGGGCTGATTTGGAGGTCTTCTATCTGGAGGAGATGAGGCTCCCAAAGCATGACCCTCCAACCAATGTCACTGAGCACTCATGAGGAACGCATGTTCTAGGGTGTACACATCCTCCAGGTGATTCTGATGCACCCAGGTTTGAGAACCAGACGCTGCAGACGGCTGCATGAGGCCAGGTGGTCACATGTCCAGGCAGCTGAGTCAGCACGGCTGGTCAGGTGGAGGCCCGCACTGGGAAGGCCCAATGTGCATGCCTTGTCCCTAAGCCCTGAGACCAGGCTTGCAAGGCCAGGAACTGCTGCCCTTTTCACTCATGGCCTAGTGCTAACAAGCAGCAGTGCTGGCCTCAACTAATCAGTGGCCAGGGAATTCAGAATACAGAGGAATGAACCCAGGTCTCAGTGGAGCATGTGTTTCTAAGCTTAGTAGATTGCAATAAACATTTATCTAAGGTGAAATTCAAAGCATTTTTGTGTTAAAAACCCATAGCCAAGGCAAAAGCATAAATCAAGTGGGCACAAGATTTGCAAGGACAATGATAAGGAGCCAGTGTGTTAATTACATGAAGAGATGATTTAAAAAAAAAAAAGCCAACATGGAGACCTTAGTGAGCAAAGAGGTGGAGGCCAAAGGCAAATGCATTCCTCCCAACTGAGGAAAGGCAGCCAGCCCACAGCTAAAAGCAGGTGTGATGTCCCAGGAACAGGCGGAGCCTCTGGGGCAGCAGGCAGGGAAGGCAGCCTCTCCCCTTTCATTGTCCACTTGGAAGCTGCAGCTGCCTAATGAACAGAATGGGCACAAGATTCCTGCAGGACATCAGGGAGATAGAGTGGAGTCCTGTTGTCCATCTCAGAATGTGGCAGGTATGGCTCATGTGAAGGTCCCAGAGGACCATGCACAATTTGGTGTTCCTGCAACCCTGCATACCTCAGAAAGAATGCCTTGGTCTGCCCAGTGCAAAGGGGATCAAAGCAGCTGTGGGTAGTGGATGTCCCTATCACACACGGTCATTCGAGGAGAAGTCAGAGTGGGAGGGTGAGCTCCTCTTCCTTCCTGCCCACATCTTACTCATGCCCTTCTTATCAGAGCGTGATACATGGCGAACTGTGTGAAGTGTACAATGCACACCAGTGACACAAGCCCCACAGCACCTCTGGAATCATGTGAGACTCTGGGGCCTCAGCACCTGGCTTCTGAGCAGCTCTCCTGACCCCCAGGTCCCTCAGACACACACCTGCTTGTCTCCATCATGTGGCTGTGCTTGTCCTTAAAACAGGAGGCTCTAGCCCTCTTTCCCTCAGCACAGGGAGAGGCTCAACTTTGCTGCAGGAATCTGCTGCTGGTTCTATTTCAGGGGATGGAGGGATAACTTGCCATTCACTGATGTTAGTGGTTTCCAGTTTTGACCCTTAGGATAAGCAGATGTGGATGCCTTACACGTGTCCTGGGCAGACCCATGAACACATTTCCCTGGGTGTCCTAGGAGCAGAGCTGCCGTGTCCTGGGAAGTTGCCCAAGTTGAGTATGTAGATTTGCAGCACCCTTACCAAAAATGCATGATTGTGTTTAGATATTTAAAATTAAAAACTTTCCCATTAAGAAAATTCCAACTGGGCATAATGGTGTACATTTGTCATCACAACAGCTCTGGAGGCTAAGGCAGGAGGATTGCAATTTCAAAGCCAGCTTCAGCAACTTAGTGAGGCCCTAAGCAACTTAGTGAGATCCTGTTTTAAATTAAAAACTAGAAAGGGCTGGGGATGTAGCTGAGTGGTAAGATGTCTCTGGGTTCAATTTCCCAGTGACACCCTCCCCCCCCACACACAAAAAAACTCCAGGTTTGAATGCCCTCACTGGTGATATTTATCAATATATTTGAGAAACAAATAATTCTACCCTTCACGCTTACAGGAAGCTGCAAGCAGGAAACACTTTCCAATGTACTGCAAGAAGCCAGTCCACCCTTGATAACAGAGCCTGTTTTGCATGGCACGAGAAAGGAAAATAGCAAGCACAAAAAGATACCAACAACCCTCAACCCTGTATGAATGGGATAATTCATCATGGCCAAGTTGTGTTTATTCTGGAGGCAAGAGTGGTTGAATATCAAAATCAACTAATGTGTTAGTCAGCTTTCTGACACTGTGACAAAATACCAGAGAAATCAGTTTGCAGGAGGAAAAGTTTATTTTGGCTCATAGGTTTGGAGGTTTCAGTCCATGGCCACATGGTGCTGTTATCTCTGGGCCTGTAGTGAGGCAGCGCATCATGGCAGGGGCCTTTGGTGGAGCTGAGCTGGTTAGCTCAAGGTGGCCAGGAAGCAGAGAGAGAGGGAGGGGAGCTAGGGACAAGGTGTCCTCTTCAAGGGCATGCCCCCAGTGACCCACTTCCTCAAGCTAGGCCCCACCTCTTGCAGCTTCCACCCCTTCCCCTAGTCTGGTCATTTATGAATCTATCCATGGACTAATCCACTGATGAGATCAGAGCTCTCACAATCCAGTAGGCTCCCACAGGCCCCACCCCTGAACAACGCAGCCTTGGGGACCAAGCCCGCAGCACACGAGCTTTCCAGGGACCTTCCGGTTCCAAACCACAACACTGAATAACCCTCAGACTCAATAGGGGAATATCATGTGGTCAGGTCACTAGATGAGAAAAAGTGGTAAAATTCAATGTCCCTCACCTAGGAACACAGGGAAACCTCCCTAACCTGATAAATGGCACAAAGCCTATAGCAACCCCCTGGAAAGCTTCTGCTCAGGTCTCCGTCCTGTCTTCACTCCTCATCATTCAGGGTCCCAGCCAAAGCAGAGTTAAGCAATGGAAGCAAGAGTCTAAGGACGGACGGGAAGAAACACATCGTTACGGAAAAGCTCAGGAGCATCAGGATGAATTGCTAGAATTCCTTCGAGCCAGCAACATCGCTGGATACAAAACCATCCATAAAATCAGCTAACTCTTTCTAACATCAATGACAAACTGAAATTTAGAAGAGATGTCATTTGTAAACAACGAAAATATGAACTGCATAGGAAAAACAGCAGGTGAAAGATTTTTATAAAGCAGCTGATCTGCAAGTATTGAGACTCAGCAGGACCCAGGTAAATGACACCATAAGCAACTGTGTTTTACCCGGCTGGAGGCCCTGTGTGGTCGGGATGTTGGCTCTGTACAAAAGCGGTCGTAGATTTCGTGCAGCCCATCTAAATGTCCGGGTTTTATTTAATTAATTAATTCAATTTTGTGGATCAGGGCAAACTGATTCTAAAATTTGTGTTGTGCTGCGGAGAGCTGAGCAGAACCACGCTGCCTCTGAACACGAAGACGAGATCAAGCAGCTGCCGCAGAGGTGGGGGGGTCCTTACAACACCATGATGATCTCTGCTGCGTGACCCCGATGTTGGGGAGGGACACAGGTGGGACAGACAGTACAGCTCAGAGACAGGGGCCCCCCTGAAGTCACGGGGTCAGGACTGTGGGGCAGACAGGGAGATTTCCAGAGAATGGTCCTGGGACTCCCGCTATCCACACCCAAAGAGAGAATAGCATGGCTCTCTTTCACCTCCTACCCTCACCTTGTAAATTCCTAAACGTCAAGCAAAACTATAGTCACAGAAGGAGAATTTAGACTGACTTTGAGTTGGAGGTGGATTTCTTAAACAGTCTGTAAAATTGAGGACCATAAATAGCCTCAAAGTGCATTCACAGCCAAAGGGGTACCTGGCGTATCCACACCACGAAACGCACCACACAGAGCCTCAAAGAGGCCTGGGAGGGACAGTTCATTTATTAGAAGTTAAGAAGCAGCAAATCAAATGTGCACGCTGCAGCCGCAAAGGACTGTCAGCCACAGCACAGAGCAGGGCACCGATTCCCTGGGAGGAGAGGGCGCTGCCGAAGGAGAGCCTGATGCACCCTCTTCGCTCCCTCTCTGCACGTGGCCTCCGCTCTCTGCTGTGGGCTGATGGTTCACAGCTTTAGGACACAACTTCAAAACCCAAAAGGAGCTGGTTTTGCTTCGTGCTGGGCTTGGGCCGCCTGGAACACCCGCCCCTCCTTCTCATCTCCTGCCCACTCTGGCTGGCCCCAGAGGCACACCTGTTTCCGCCCCACTGTTGACCAGCCAGTGTCCCACCCCAGGAGCCCTCTCTCCTAGGGTCAAGCATTGCGCATCCCTCCCTTCCTCCCTTTGCGGTTTTCCATTGACTTTGGCTGCTGCACACAGACAAAGCCAGGCTCCTTGAATCCCTTTGCAAGAGCAAGGGTCTGAGTAAACAGGCAGCCCCGAGCAGCTGGTGGGTGCCCAGTGGGGCCTGCAGAGTAGGCAGATCTTCCCAGGAAGTGGGTGACCTCACCCACCTGGGAGCCTTCCTGAGACCTCCTGGGAGGACAGTCTCCACGTACAGGGAGCCACTGCCCAACATGAGAGCTGCCAGGAAAATATGCTGACCCAGCCTGGGCTTTGGGCCCAGCTTCAGTATGTATTGCTAACCTGGTTCCCGGCTCACCCGCCCCTGTACCCTGAAGGCTGACAGTGGGCAGAGTGGCCTGGGCCCTCTGTATGGATACTTCTTGGTGTTTCATCCCAGAAGAGAAGTGTTTGCTTAAATTCTAGCAGAAAAAAAAACAGTTCCGGGATGTCTTCTAGCAACACCCTTTGGGAGGAACTCATGCAGGGTGAAGGCTGGGCATGGCAGGAGGAACGAGCTTAATTCCAACCTTGCTGGTTCCTGCTAGGTGACCTCAGGCTGGATCCACGCCTCTCTGGACCTCAGTATCCTGTCTGTACAGGGAGAGGGTCTAACTGCCTCCCTAAGCACTTTCTGGGTCAAAAGCCTCAGAGGTGAGATCAGCTCTGACAAAAGGAGTGGGACCCATGACCTCCCTTCTGTGTGGATGGGACACAGACCAAGCTGGAGCCCCTGTTGTGCAGAACAGGGGTGACCTGTGGTCAGACTTGGGGCTTTGCTCTTCGGAAGCCTGTTCTAGATATTGCGGGCCTAAGGTGAGGGTATCCATGGAAGGCCCCTTTGGGTGAGAGTTGGTTGGGGGTTGGCCTGTCCCTCTAAGCAGAGTGTGTGGAGGGTGTTCCCAGTGCAGTGTATAGGTGGGGCCCTCTTTTCTCAGGGCCTCTCTGGTAGGGCTCCCACTGGACCTTGAACTCTCCTCCTGCCCCACTCTGATCCACAGCAGAAGCTGTGCAATTCAAACCCCCAAAGTGTCAAGAAGTGTATGAGTCTTCTGTTGCTGTGTAACAAATAGCCCCAAGCTCATTGACTTAGAATGACAAGGTTATCTCATGGCTTCTGTGGGTCCTGGAATTGGGGGCAGCTCGTGGGACATTTCTGCTCTGAGTGGTTGTGGTTTGTGCCCTCTGGAGGCCTGGCTGGGCAGGGCTGGCATTGCCAGGGGGCTCTGCTGGGGCTGGATGGATGACATCTGTCTTAGGGGCAGGTTAAGCATCCTCACAGTGTGGCAATTGCCACAGAGCGGGTGACCTCAGAGTTGAGATCAGCTCTGGCAGAAGGAGTGGGACCCATGACCTCCCATCTGTGTGGCCTTGGTGTTGCACCATGACTTCCTGGCATGGTCATGGGAGGGGACTGTGTTAGGATGTGGGCATAGGAGGCCAGGGCTCCTGAGGCCCCTGCAGGGTCTGGTATCATAAAAATTGACAGACTCTTACGGAGGGGGAGAGCAGAGTGACAAGGTGTGTCATGTCCCAACTGTCTGTGAGGTCCACCATTCGTTTTAGTCCCTGATGAAACTCTGATGGGGAGCCCTCTATTCTTAGGGCATCCTATTCTAAGACTGAAGCCGTGGGCAGCCCTGAGGGGACCAAGCATTGTTCTTGACTTGGGAGGGAGGAATGGAGGTTGTGGGGTCTCGATGGACTGGGACTGAGGCACTTTCTCTGTGGGAGAGACAGGAGGGCTCCATGCTGGCAGGATCCCCATGTGGACAGCCAGGAGGGAACCAGAGTTGGTGTGGGCATAAAGCCCTGGCTGCAAGCATACCACTCAGTGTGGCACAATGACAGGACTGCCTGAGGGACCTCCCCCTGCTCCCAGAAGTCCTGGGGTCTGGGCAAGTGGGGCCTGACCCATGCTGAGCTCCAGGGCCCACCCATGGGGACCGAGGAAGCCAGAAAGTGTCTGACCTGGACTGATTGCCAACCAGGAAGGGTAGATCCTGAAGATGGATCTGGTTTGATTATAGAGAGTTTTCTGGGCTGGTGTGAGACCCTGGCTCTTGGCCCCTTTGCCAGTTGGCTCAGAATCTGAACCTTCTGCACCTGGAAAGGGAATGGAAGTCAGGAACAATTGGGAGGAGGCCACAGAACCCATATTCCAGGGCTGGAGGGATCTAGGGCCACCTTCTTGTGAACTCGAATGGCTGAGCCTGGGCCTGAACCTGCTCCTCGGACTCTGGATCCTGCTGCCGATCTCACCCGGGGACTGCTCCGCCACTTCCAAGCAGACAAGAGAGCTGGAGAGGAGGTGAGAGTGACACCTGCCTGGCTCTTGTCATTAATCCAGGTTAGTTAAAGATGATCATCTCTGGCCAAAGCCCTGTCTCCCCTGAGGACCAAGGCAATCTGGAAACTGCTGACTGGGATCAGCAGCACCCATCACGTAGTACTCAGCCCACTTGATTTCTAGGAAGAGGTGGTCTTGGTCACACAGTAGCTGGGCAGCTGTGCTTCTGGTGGGGTGCAGCTCACCGTGGCATCTCCTAGTCTCCTGGATAGTGTCCCTATGTGGCTGCTCCCCCTTCTCCCCACCCCGCTGGTCTCTGGGGTGTTCCAACTGGCCTTTGCCTCACGGCTCAACTGAATTTTAGGAGAAGCCATAGAGGATCCAGTTTGAGATCTTGGGTCAAAACTTTGACTCAGCACTGGCTCTGGAGGTGTGCAGAGGCTGCGGCTGTGTGCGCTAAGACGAGGGGACAAACCCACCCAGCCTCAAGGCTTCCTTAGGACTGAATTTTCAAATACTGCTACATCCTGTTGTTTTTTCAGGAGCTGTGACAGCCCCAGGGTGTAGATGAGGAGCCTGGGCTCAGAGTGGGGGAGAGAGACAGAATCCCCAATGTGGGCCGGGAACTCTCACATCCTCTCTGCTCAGCATCATCTCCCCCCAGCCCCCTTGAGAGTTCCTGCCTACATTTCAGGGCTGGCAAAGCACTGGGTGCAAGGGATTGAACCCTCACACACCCCAGCCCTGCACACAGGGTCCCAGAATCCTCTCCAGGAAACCACAGCGGACGTTTATCTTAGCACTTGACATGGAAGCTCACTGGCCTCATCACTTAGCGACTGGGAACTTCTGGAGGTCATGGAGCATGCCCGTCAGGGTCCTCCAGAGAGACAGAACCAGTAGGTGAGACAGATTTATTATGAGGAATTATACGCAATTACAGAGGTCAGGAAGTCCCGCCATCTGCCCTCTATAAGCTGAGACCCAGGGAAGCCTGTGGTGTAAATTCCAGTCTGAGCACCAAGCTCTAAGACTCGGGGGGGCCTGTGGAGAGTCCCACCCCTGGGGCTGAGGAATTGAGCTAAGATGTTGAGCTCAGTCTTGTTCTTTAGGGCTTCCAGGGGTTGGTACCCTCTGCTTTACAGAGCCCACCAATGCTGTGCTAATCTCTTCTGGAAACATCCTCACAGATACACCAGACATTCAGGCAGCCTGTGATTCAGTCAAGTTGACACAGAAAATTACCTCGGAGTCCTGGATGTGGACCTCCTTCCTCCCCTCCTGGCCCACTGGCCTCCCCATCTGTCCCCCTGGGCTCCCCTCTGTCTCTCTTTGCTCATTTTATAAAACATCTCATGATTCTTTCCAGGATTTACTGAAAAGAAGAGAGGAAAGAAAGAAAACAGAAAATATTTCTCTTCTCAACAGTTCTGTAAGAAGCAAAAACGATTGAAATCAACCACGCAAATAAAATAAAATTGTTAACCACTGTTCGTGTCAATCTTTCCTCCAGACTATAAGTTGAGAGAGAATTTTGTAAAATTTGGTTCAGAAAAAGAGTATATTGGTATCCCCCCCCAAAAAAAAAAAAGATGTAGATGACTAGGGGAGATGGAGTAATGGAGTATTAGTGTCCCAGTGGCTTGTCAGCTACCCCCCAAAACTGAGAAGCAAGTATTATGAAAGCTGATACAGACCAACAACAATGAATAAATCATAATTTTGTTGTAAAAGTAAAATGGAAATTATCCCATGAACTTAATTTCTGTCAAGTGAAAAACAAATTTAATTAAAAATTACTTAATTTCAGAGTTAGATAATTGACCCAGGATGAATTGTTGGATTGATAGTTGGCTTTGGAAAATACTTTCTTGTTGAAACATTAATCAACAAAGATGAGATCATAATAAATTATCTGCATTCAAAATGTCACTGGGCTGAGCAACTCAGGGAGACCCTGTCTCTAAATAAAATACAAAATAGGGCTGGGGATGTGGCTCAGGGATCGAGTGCCCCTGAGTTCAATCCCCGGTACCAAACAAAAAAGAGAGCCACGGGGTCTGCACATCCTCACTCTGCACGTGCACACACATATGTACATGCACACGCATGTGCCCAGACGTGTACATGAACATGGATGGACACATGTATGCACAACTTCTGTCCTCTCCAGCTTGCTCTGGCTAACCTCTGGCTCTCACTGGACCACGTCTCCTTCCTGGAGTGTCCAGGTCTGCTCTGTGACCTAAGTCCTCATTTGGGGCTGGATAGGATTTCCACATTCTTGCCAATATTCTCTAGTTTTCTCTGGAAGCCATTTTCCTGTAAGAATTACAACTGCGTTGGTGTGAGGTCATCTGCAAAACATGCAAGTGCCCAGCACTGGGCCCAGTGACTGCTCAACAAGGCACCTGCCAATGTTGTCCCTCTGCTGCCCCTTACCAGGCAGAGATGTAGAACCCAAGATGCAGACCTGGTCTCAGTGTCCCCGGCCAGCTGCCAGGCCCTCAGCCCCTCTGCGCAGGCCTTGCTCATTGCCCAGTCAGTATTTCCAGGGACCACCCTCCCTTGAGGTCTCTAAGAGGTTCCTGCAGACTTGACTGCCAGGACAGGGGTGACACATCCCTTCCCCAGGCCTTTGGCCTGCTCCTCTGCTAGCTGCTGGGAGGTGTTGGAGGTGCCTGGTGGGAAACTTGGGGGCCCCTCTGAGAATAGGTCTCCTAGAATTCTAAAGCCCCCTCACCTGCCCATCTGCTGCTAGCTCTCCCAGCGGAATTGGGGCTCCTGTAGCACAGGAGGGCTCTGGTCACTTCCTCTTCCTCTCGGCGTGCTCAGGCTGGGTGGGGAGGAGGCAGCCCTCCTCCAACCCAACGGCAGTCCCTAAAGGCAATCAGGCAAACTCTCTGTCCTCCATACCTGGTTGGCACCATGCTCTGTCCCTGCCATGAGGACGCCACGGGGTTCAGGCAGTGTTCTTTGTCTGCTTAATGAGTGTGGCTGCCTGAGTAAGCCGGACCTTGAGTCTGGGCAGGCACGGACCTGTCTGGTTCACGGCTGGGTCCTTGGCCCCAGGGGTGCTGGGTTTAGGAACCACACAGGACAGCTGGGCCCCCTGGTCTCCTAAAAACAGGGTCTCAGCCTCCCCGCCCTGGGCCAACAAGTAATGATTAACATGGGTTGGCTCTGATCCCTTTGTTTCTCCAGGCTGGGGCCGGGGCTAGGGGTACAGGTGGCCGGGGCCACAGCCCCCACTCCTTTTCCACTGCCTGTCTTATCTCTCCCAGGCCTCTCTGGTTTCAGTCTCTTATTTATCCTGACATTAGGTGGGTTTATCTCTGGCCCCTGGTGGGTCAATATGCCTCCTGGGATGGGCTGAGAGGGATGTAGCCCACGAGGGGGTTCACACCTCCCTAGAACCCACATTCCAGAGCCCTGACCAGAAGATGCTGCTACTGTCCCAGCTTCGTGGCTCTGTCTCCTCGTTTTGCTTATCTGTAAGGGTGCAGTTGCCTAGAGCACAGCAGGTAAGCCTCCATCCATGGTCGTTCAGGAAGTGACATGGGCAGGTGGAGGTCAACCCTATCACATCCTGGGAAGGACATATCAGGCTGGGCAGTGGTCATGCTGCCCATCCACTGAGGGCACTTAACAGCTACACTTATTACTGGGGCTTTTGACTACAGAGATGCTTTTTTTTTTCCCCACCCCCCCCCAAAAAGAAGTTTCTGGAAAGAGCTTCCTTACCCCTTTCTTCTCTGGCAGCCTCTGCCCAGAGCCTTGGCTGCAGTGGTGTTCTGGACAGATTGGCTGATGTCCCAGGCCCACCCGCAGGGGCAGCAGGCTGGACCCTCTCTGGTGCTTCCTCCCTAAACCCCTGGCTCTGTTCTCTGTCCGGCTGTCCCAAGGCCCCAACCTGTCAGGAAGGTAAATGCCAATCCAGCAGGGCCTGGTGCTCAAAGCCACAGCCAGGAGCAATAGTGCCAGAAACAGGGCAGGAGCCACCGGAAGTCTGATTAGACTCTCCCTGCAGCTGGGAACATAAATATTGGTGGAAGTCGGAGGACTGAGTGATCTCTGGTAAGATATGACATCACTTCAACACCTGTTCTGCACAGAGCCGGGGGTATGTCCTACACACTGGCACCCATGCATGAGACTGATAGGTACAATCGCAGGGCCCAGGGATAAGAGCAAAGCATGCCGGGCAGGGTGTTTGCTGAGCTGGCAGCACCGGCCTCTGGGTCCTGGCCTGGGAACTCACCAGGCTCAGCTGTCCCGGCCCGACTGGCCTGGCCGGCAGACACCGGGTCAGTGACTGTTCTCCGGCCTCCCGGAACTTATCTTGAGTCAATAGAAACGCTGGGCAGCCATGGAGGCTATTGACCGGGGCGCACAGACAAGGGCCGCATTCAGGCCCACCGCCTGGTTTCCAATGAGCTCAGCTGCTCCACAGCTGGGGCCAGGGACAGACTCGCACCCCACCCGCCAGGCCTGTTCTCCCCACTGGTAAACAAGGGGGCAGGGGCCAGGGGGGCAGGCTCTGGGTACCAGGGGAGAAGAACCTGAAGTCATGCCAAGCTTCCCGAGAAGGCCAGGAGCCCAGGTACAGGATAGAGGAAGCTGTCAGGGCTCAGGACCCTGGCCATCCCCTGCTCTTCTGCACTATCCGGGACATAGTTACTGACCACTGCCCTGAGGCACAGTGTTTCTGAAAATTACATTTGATGGTCAAAAAACTTGGGAGTCTTTGGAGTGAAGAAGAATAGAGGGGAACCCAGAGACTGGGCCCCGATATTTCTGGGGCTTCGAGGGGCTACCGGGGGACCCTGTGCCATGGTTAGTGGATGTCAGCCTTTCCTCTGGCACTGCTGAGTCCTGAGTTCTTGGGCAGCTCTGGACTGGATGAAGAAGCTGAGGACAGGCAGACATCAAGGACTGGAGGACCCGTTGCCCACTACCTAGCCAAGCATGGGCACATGAAGGAATTGCATGAGGGTCTTACGGAAGCTCAGCTCTGACAGGAGTCTGGGGAAGAGCCTGGGCCTCTGCATTTCTCACGGCCCCCAGGCTGCTGGTGCTGCTGAGCCCTGGCCCACCTCAAGCAGCTGGCAGGAGAAAGTGAGGGTGGGAGGCCCCTGGCAGAAACAGGGATGTATGCATTCAGGGATGTACAGTTTGTTCTGAAGAGTGTCAGGGCTGGAGATGGAAATGGGAGGGATGACCAGGAGGGAGGGATGCGCAAGGACAGGGGGTGCCTTCCTGCAAGCCAGCCCTCGGGTCACATGTCAAGAGGTCTCTTTATGGCAGGACTCCCCAGGGCTGGCAGCACCCCACCCTGCTTCCTGAGCTTTTCCTTCCTGGAAAGCCCCTATGCTGGGTTGAGTCGAGAATCCCCCATTCACGTCCACCCAGAGGCTCAGAATGTGACCTTATTTGGAAATAGGGTCTTTGCAGATGTAATTAGTTAAGAGCCTGGAGATGAGATCATCCTGGATTTAGAAGTCAGCCCTAAATCAAACGACAGGTGTCAGAAGCAGACACAGAGAGATGGCCACATAAACATGCAGAGATGGGGGCATGCCTACAAGCTGAGGGACATCAGGACTGCTGGCCACAGCAGATGCTGGAGAGTGACTGAAGCAGATCCCCTCATAGCCTGGGAGGTGCCAGCTTCCAGAACCTCACTGTCACCCTCTGGGACAAAATGAGAATATATTTCTTTAAGGCTCAGGTTTGTGGTCATTTATGACTGTGGCTTTTGGAATTTCACATGACCCCTTTCTCTGAGCGTGTCATGAAGCTCCTGCTCCTTAGATAGTCCTGGAGATGTTGCTGCCACCTTTCTGTACCACACCCCCCACTCGGCCCTGCATCCGTGTCAGGGACTGGGAGCAAGGCTGACGACGTCTTCTCCCCTCTTCTCTCCCATGGGACTTGTCACTTGCCTGAAGCTGCAGGTGTCCTGGCCTACCTCTGAGCTCACCTGCAGCTACCCCGGGCAGCTTCCATGCATCCCCCAGTGTCTGCATGCCTCTCACTGCTGCTCAGCATAATGACTTTCTCTGGTGCCACTTACCCTTGCTCAGCCTCCCTCTGTGCAGCTCCAAGTGCCAGGCCATTGATGCCACCCTGACCAAGGACAGATGACACTGAGTTCCATTCTCCATGGGACATGTGAGGTATGTTGTATGCAGATCCTTGGGTCAGTGGCAAGGTGGGACCCCACTGCCTGCAGGAGAATCTGCTCATCTCTGCCTTGTCACTTTCGTTGATCTTGAAGCCACCTCCCAGAGCAGCGCTGCCTATACCGGCACTATTTAGGCTCAATTTTGGACAAGTGATCCCCTGCTCAGGCCTGAAGAGGACATTGACAGGTAGCCACAGACTGGAATTTCCCAGGGTTGGCAGAGAAGATGGTTCCTCTCATGTAGCTGCAAGGGCTTGGGGCCGGGGCTGCAGTGGGAAGGAGGCATGGGATTGGGCAGCACCTGGCAGACCCTGGAGCACCCACTATGCCTGGGCCATGCTGCAGGGATGGGCAAGCACTCACGAGGCAGCCAACCTCTGACCCCAGGGACAGGGTACAAGGGCTAATGCTCCCGGGGATCACGTGAGGGCATTCTGCAGAGAGAAGTCCCTGATGAAAGCTATATTCCTGAAAAACATGCTGAGTGACAGAAAGTGAGCCCCAGGCTTGAGGGGTGGAGATCAGGAGGGTCAGGGCCTGGTGAGGAGGATATCTGAGTTTTAGGTCTCTTCAAAACCTGCAGGAAACGGAGTCTTAGTCAGAGGGAGGGACTTACCGGGGCCACACTGAGGTGACATGGGCATTAGGGCCCAGGTGTGTGGTTTGCAGGTGTGGGCTGCCCCCACCTTCATCTTCAGGCAGTGCCCTGAGCCCTCTGTGTGCTCCGCTCTGCCACCTCTCCAGGTGGAGGGGTCCCTGGTTGACCTGTGAAAGCATAGAGACAAGGAAGACCCAGTTCTCCCAGCCCAGCTCTGTGTTCCTGGGAAAACAGTTAACTTTATGAGCTTCACTGTCCTCATTTGTGAAGGGGGCTAGCAACTCTCTCAGCAGCTGAGTTCTCTGAGGGTGACATCACCTATGACTCTACCCATCAGGTACCTGTGGAGGGAGGGCCATGGAGCACGTGATCTGCTGTGCACATCAGCACTCAGGATGCACGGCAGGAGACGGCTGCTGGGTGGGGCCGTGAGCCTCCTGGGTACCCAGGCCCTACAGACCTGCCCAGATCCAGGTTGTGCCAGAGTGCCCAGGGAGGCTTGGCCAGGCTCGGCATCTGAGGAGCCCTGCAGATCACCCTGGAGCCTGATTGTGGTGATGTCCAAATTGGGCTGGCCTGTCCTTGTGACCTGTACCAGAGGACACAGGTGTCCCAGGAATCCCTAACTAGACTGGCCCATGCCCCTTGCACTCCCTTCTCAGTAGCAAGCCTTGCAGTTGTGAAGCTCAGGGACCCTGAATCAGGTGTCCATTAGCACCTGCTGGCTCTAGCTGCCAGCCTGTGCCTAATTACTTAATTTGCACTAATTCTCATGCCATTAATACATGATACCTAAAATAACATTGCCTAGAAAACAGACTTGTCTGGGACACTATTTTCATCACTTTTTGAGAAAAAGAAAAAAAAAAGAGTCACGTTGTCTGCATTTCCAGCTGTTTCCATTTCTTCCCTCTTACTTGCTCTGGCGCTAAACTTAGAGACAGGAGTCCTGGGGGAACTTTAAAGGGACATTGGCCTCTCCAAAATCCTTTCTTCAGCAAGGGTTTCTGGGGTTAACAGCAGCTGTCCCCAAGAGAGGCAAGGTGAAGAGGTGGCAGTGTATTTCTAGCACCCTGGTCCTGCTCTGTGGCACACAGCTGCAGAGCTGTCCTGGATGCAGAGCTCAAGTGTGCCTGGCAGTGCATGTGCGTCCTCATGGCGTGTTGTGGCATGTCTGGCCCAGAGGCCCCCAGGTCCGGTTGCATCTAAAACTTGCCTAATAAGCTGCACTGGTGGCGGGAGTTGCTGGGCCTGAGGGGCTGGGCCCCAGAAATGCAGGGGCACAAACACATCAGGGGCCAACCTCAACCTGCAACACCATGAACACTTGGCTTCCTTGGCCTCTCTGTGGCCTTTTGGGGTCCCTGTTGTAACCAGGGCAGCCAACCCTGATCACTCCCTCTCTTGGCTTATCTATGCTGGCCTCACTGCTCCCTCCCTCTACTTCCTGAGGTCTCCTCTAAACTAAATTACTTGAGCCCCAATTCTGGTCCCAGGCTCTGCTTTTTGGGGAACCCAACTACATTAGCTTATCTGTTTGCATGCACATACAGGTGAATGCAGGACAGGTATGGACCAGGTACCTGTGTGCCTGCACGCACATCATGTTTATAGGAACCTGCACACACATCATGTTTATGGGAACCTGCTCAGGTGATACACAAAATGTGCCCTAGAGGAAAAGATGTCCATAATGGGACCTGACATGTTACCTTCTATGGCAAACAAGGACCTTGCAGATATGGTTAAGGATCTCAGATGGGAGAGTGCTCTGGAGAAGCCGGCCAGACCCTATACACAGGCCAGTGTATAAGTGGGAGACTGGGCAAGAGGGCCTGCAGACATGAGCTGTGTGTCCAGAGCCCAGGGAGACTGGGCAGGGCAACACAGGAAGAGGGGCCCCTCAGAGCCTGTGGCTTGCTGCTGTGCTTGAACACCTAATGCCTCTTTGTTAGCCTGTGAAGGCTGAGGCCCCTCTTGGTAGATGAGGATGAACGGGCCCATGCTCTGCCCTTCCTGTTTCCTTTGGTGGCATTTAAGAGAAAACCCAATTCAAATTACCCCAAGTGGATTGGAGTTTACAGGCTCTGCGATGGGAAGACTGGGAGCCAAATCAGGTTTCAGGGTGGGTTTGATTCAGCCATCCAGTGTGATGCCATCCAACACTTGGCTTCACGGGCCTCCCAGGTCTCCCTAGGCTGTTGGCTCTATGAAGACATGGATTACCAAGGTAGGGGTCTGGGTGTGGGGATTGGGGGTGGCATGTGGGGTACCACCAGGAGCCTGGTGGTCACGGGGGCCCAGGATGGGGATGGGCATTTGGGGTAAGGGACTGTGGGCTCAGGGAGTTGGGGTGGGGGCCACAGCTGGGGGATGGGAGCTTGGAGAATTAGAGGTCAGGGGTGGCAGGTATAGGGGTATGGACATGGGCACACTGGATGGGGGTGTGGAAGCCCAAGGCAAGGGTGGTGGCAGGAGGCATGGGGGAGAAAGGTTAGGGGATATGAGGCACTGCCAAAGAGTGGCAGTCAGGGTATGAAGGCTATAGTGGGTGTGGGGCATGGGGCTACAGGGCGGGTATGAAGGGACACAGGTGGGGTGGCCCACCTCTCTGCATGCCTCACACATTCTATTTATTCTCTTTCTTTAATAGATTCTTGTCTGCGAAAGCACCACCCAGAAACCCAGCCTGGCCTCGCTGGAAAGGACAGTAGCAGTCACAGTGGAGACAACCCAGGGCCAGTGACAATCTGGGCCCTATACCTGTGGCTGCCTGTTTCTTTGACTGCTGGTAGTGGGGTGCAGTGGGGTTCCGGGAGCCTTGGAGTGGAGGGACAGCAATGGGTGGTGTTCCCAAAGAGGGCGAGCCTGCCTGGGTCTGGGGTTGGGCAGGTCGATTGTATTGTCTCCTGCTTGTGAGACCCACTTCAGGCTGCTCCCCACCCCAGCTCCCCATCCCTGAGTGCAGTGAAGAGCCACACTTCTGATCCCTTCTCTGTTGGTTGCTGTGAACCCGTGTGTGTGCACACGAGTGTGCACAAATGTGTGTGTGCTTGCACGTGCAATCTGATGATGGGGTCCTGTGTGCACACGTGTAGATCCTGCAGTGTGCTCAAGTCCTTGTGGACTTGAGCTGCCGTGGGTGGATGGGTACCTGTGTACCTCCCCTTGCGAGTGTGTGCGTGTGTACGTGTGTGAGTGTGAGAGAGAGGGGGTGGGGGCACGGGGCTAGGGCACTTGGAGTTGGGGAGGATTTTCCCGGAGGCCGGTGTTGATAAACTGCCAAACTGTCTCCATTGTCATGTCAACCAAATATTTTCAGCTTCCACGCCCAGAACCCTCCGGAGCGTGCTGTCTCCTCCCTGCTCGCAAACCCCGGGCCAGACTTCCAAACCGCTAGGCAGATTTCAAGGCCCTTTTTTTAGCTGCCGAATGAAAAAAAAAAATAAGCAAACACAAATCTGCTGATGGCGGCCGCCTCCTTTTCTGGAGAGTTTAATTTCTGAGCTTTGATCTGATACCAGGGCCCTGAGGACTTGTTATTTCTAAATAATGAGCCGAATGTTTGTGCTCCGAGCCTGAACTTTTCTGGTTGGGGAAAAATAAGACTTTCCATAGACGTTCTTTGATGCGGCCAGTGGCTTGGGGATGAAAGGCCTTTCAGAGGGCAGCGGTGGCGGGAGGGGTGGCCAGGGCCCTGTGGTGTAGCTCTGGGACAGTGTCCTCAGCAGGGCCCCACCCACTGGCCCCACCCTTGGGAGGGGCAGGCCCATCCCCACCCATGTGGCCCTGGCACTGGGGGCTGAGCCCAGCTTCACCTGCAGCATAGCCCACCATCCGTGGGGGCCTCCTTATCAGAGGCCCTGGGGGTCTGAGGCCCAAGGCAAGGATGGACATTGGAGCCCACTTCTTGGAGTTGAGGCTCCAGGGCTGCCTCCTGCTGTCTTGGGTGGGACCCCTGCTGTGAAAATGTGTGGATGCAGCCGGTTCACACTCAGCCAACAGAACCACAGGGACAGGCTGCTCCGGTGTCCTAAAGGTGCACTGGGGCACTTTTGGGAGACTTAGAGAAAGGCGCCCCCTGCTGGCAGATGCTGGCTGCAGGTGTATAGCAGCAGCCAGGAGAAGAGAGAAGGTGTCCCTGGGCCTCATCCAGTGTCCCTGGTTGCTCCCGTTGGGCCCATGGCTCTGTCTGAGTGGGTCCAGCAGCATGCTCCTGCAGAACTTGGGTTCATGTCCCTGCTCCTGGGCCATGAGCTGCACTATCCCCGGGAACTGACAAAGCAGATCAGGGTGCAGGCTGAGCCTGGTGCCCAGCCATCCCTCAGCCTCAGCAGTGACTTCAAGCCCCAGGAATGGCTGATTTCATACTAGGGATAGCATTTCCCCTGGGAAGGGGCCATGAGAGGTCGAGAGGCAGCATCATCAGTGGTCCCCCAACACGGCTGTTTCTTAGAGCTTCTGCTCTGAACCTCGTTCCCTGAATCTGCTGGCAGATCATGGACAGGACAGTGAAGGGCTCTGCCCAGGCCAGGTTTGGACTAGCTGTGGCACAGTGCTCCAGCTGGTCCCCTGCTCTTCCCACCATCCATGTAGTGCTCCTGGGAAAGCCCTACCCCTGAGAGGCACACCTGGAGCACCCTGACCTGCCTTGAACTTTCTGCTTGAGGTCTCTCAGGTGGGACCTGGGATCTGGATCCTGTGTCACCCATCTGAGGCCATTCCTGGGCCAATGTGGGATTAGGACATGCTTTTAAAAATTAAATAATTTTGTCCAATGTGGTGTCCATACCAGTAATCCCAGCGACTTGGAAGGTTGAGGCAGGATGATCCCAAGTTCAAGGCCAGCCTGGGCAGCTTAGTAAGACCCTATCTCAAAATACAAAATAAAAAAGATGGGGGATATAGCTCAGTGATAGAGTACCCTGGTTCAGTCCTTAAAATAAATAAATAAGTTAGATAACTTAATTAATGAGTAATACACATCACATGGTTTAAAATTCAAAGCAGGTGTGGAAATAGCAAGGGACCCTGTGGAGAAACTAATGAAATCTAGATCATATATGTTGCTAGTGTGCCTATATTAGATCGTTAATTTTGACAAATCTGCATGCATGGGAAACAGGTGTGGGGATACTGGAACTCGGTACTGTCTTCAAAATTGTTCTGAAACCTAAAAGTATTCTAAAATCACAGTTTCATTAGAAGGTTGGGGTGGAGGTCACAGAGGGCCCATGGACCAGTCAGAGGCTGGTGGCTTTGCTTTGGATGCCAACACAAAGTGACTGTGACTTGAGCAAGTGATAGACATGGAGCCACAGCTGGACCTGTTGTAATGGCACAGTTGGAAGATGCAGCACTTGGACCAAGGGTGAGTACCGAGGTTGTAAAGAATGATCCGGTTCTGGCTTGTTTTGAAGGTGGAGTCAAGAGTATTTTGGACAGGTGGCATGTAGGGGGAGACTTCAGGCTGAACCCAGGTCCTCACCCAAAGGTCTGGGGAGAGGGAGATGCATAAGCCGAGTGGGCAGCAGGAGGGGCAGGTGTGAGGGGAGAGGGCAACTTCAAGGCAAAGACCTCAGTCTCTCGGATTCAAGTCTGGAGTGGAAAATTGTCCCTTGACAGCTTTGGGTGTTTCCCTAGGACTTTCTGGAAGGAAAACAGGCTCTGAGCTCCGATCTCCCTCTCGCACTGTGGACTTCTGCTTCTTAGCATTATCCCCAGCCTCCCTGTGCCCCCCTGCACTGTGCAATGCTGAGACTGAGTGTCCTTCCTGTCCCTGGACCCTGGCTGGAGTAACCCTCTGCTCTGATCTTCATCCTTCTGCTCTTTAGTAGTGCTAAGGGCTCTCTGGGCCTCTTTGCTTGGCTTCCAGCAGCTTTCAGCAGCTCTGCCGGAGCCAATCATGGCTGTGCAGTTGCTTTTGAGGATGTGCGGATTGGCTGGCCCTCGTGTTTCCTGCTCTGCAAACCCTGGGCCTGGACAGCTCTCGGATATATTCGGAAAGATGTCTTTTCCTCAAACCTACTTGATCAGGGCCCTTTCTTTTTCAAGAGTTCCCTTTCATTTTATGGATCTATGATGATTATTATGAGTCATTTAGCAACTTCCTATTAATGAATTTCTAGGTCCTTATAAAGAATGCTTCAGTGAATGACCTTGTACGTGGACCACTTTGCCCGTGTGCAGGGGTACCTATGGGATGGGTGACGTTGCTGGGCAAAGGGCATATGTATTCACATTTTTTAATTGATATTGCCAATTTGCTGATCATAAAAATCGCACTCATGAACTCCTGTCAGCGGTGGGCAGTGCTGTTCACTGTCCTACCTTTTGCTCTTTGTCAATCTGAGATAATAAAATGCGATCTGCATTTAGTTTCAGTTTGCACCTCTTGTTATGCACACGATTGGACAGCTCCCTCTCTGTCTCCCTCTGTTAATCAGCTGTTAATTCGTTAATGTTAAAATTTAAATTTGTTGATTTTAAGCCTCTGGGCATTGGTATCCCTTCCTGCATTTCCATGGGGGCTCCTGATCATCCTCCTGAGGTCCTAGAGGCCCTCTTTCTCTTCCTGTGTTGGAAAATTAGCTTTCTGTTGGTTTTTAATGTCCTTTCTTAGTCAGTTGACTTTTAACTTTGGCTTGTAGTGTCTCCGTGTTTTCTTTGTAAGTGTTTAAGTATTCTGCACATTTCTTGCTCTGCTTATTCCTACATTTTTTTTTTTTTTTTTTTTGCTGATTTCACTGCTGCTGAAATTTGCTATCCAATTTCTCCAACTCTGGTAACTGAGGCCAGGACTACTAGAAATTCTAAGTAAACGGAACAGATGGCAGATGCTTGCTAAGCACCTACAGAACATTCCGGATGTTTTTGAATGGAGGTGCCTCTAGGAGTGTGGCAGGGATGTGGATAGAAGAGTCATCTTTGCTACTAGTTGTTCAATATCTGAAAAAAGATGGAGATAGAAGAACGTACATGAGAGGGTGATTGGTGGGTGACTCTGCGTGAGAGTTACGCGCTGGGTTATGAGCACGGACAGGTAGGATGGGCTTTGTGGTTGGGTGCCTTGAGGGCCAGGCCTTTCAGGTACGCAGCAGGCGGTATTGGAAGAGGGTCTTTGCCCAACAAAAACATAGGCAAAAGACATGAACAAGCAATTGCCAAGAGAAAAAAAACTTATGATGAACATATGAAAAAAAAATGTCCTTCTACTGCTTAAAAAATGTTTGGTCCAGCAAAGTGGCACGGATTTCTTTCCATGGTAGTGTAGAAGATGTGACAAGAAGCACATCCCACGCCCCTGGAGATGACATGTCTGTACCTCCTGGAGTTGCCTGTTAACACAGCTGCAGAATGGTGACTTGTCCCGGAAGCCCCAGGTGAACTCTGCTATAAGGAACCCTTATGGAAAATAAGCAGGATTGAACACAGCAAGGAGTGAAGTCTGTTGTTCAGGAATAGGAGATTGGGTGAATAAGGTGTGCACATCCCTGCAACAGAACTCCAGGTGGCTCTGCAAAATTGTTCAGAATCTTGATGACATCGATAACCTCCTGTTACACACAAAAAACCAGGAAAATAGACCAGTGTTGAAAAGTTAGTGGGACTGTTTTGTTTCCTTGTGTATACATACACACGAAGGACATGTACATGTGTCATACCTGTGTCATGTAGATGGATGTCTGTACATGTGCATGTGTGGGTATTTATGTGACATAAGACATAAAAAAAAAAAAACCCAGAATCTATATCAGAGCCACTCTTGTCCACATAGCCAGACAACAATCAAACAATAACTTTGTCCCTGGCCAAGTTTAGAGCCTGGCCTGGTCCAGCCCGCACAGCATGTGCTCCCTGCCCACCCTGCCCGTCGCCAATAGTGTGGGTAAGGGTGACCCAGCCCTTTCTTTCCTAGGGTGAATGAGAACCAGCTGAGGCTGCTGCCCACCATGTACTGACCATAGGTGACAAGCAGTCCACTCCACCTGCTAGGGCAGGCTGGGTGGGGCAGGACCCTGGGGCTCCCCTGCGTCTTTCTTCCTGGCCAGATCATCTTGCAGGGAAGGGTCCAGGCCTAGGCTCCTGAGACATGGTGGAAATTCTGACTTCTCTCTTGCTCCTGTGCTGGATATCCAGGTGCAGATGGGGCAGAGGCCTCTCCAGTCAGTGGGGGCCCTGGAGTCAGCATCGGCTTCTGTCCTCTGGATTCTGGGCTGTGGCCAGACAGTCCATGTCCACTGTTGGGATTACTGTCCCTCCATTTGCCACTGGGGTAGAGGAAACGGTGCCATTCATCACATGTTCACTCAGGTATTTGACCCCTGGGCGTACTCTGGAGCCTTCCCCTCGTGCCCAGCATGGCTCTAAGCACTGGACATTTAATGAAGAACAAGGAAGGGGACAGAATGAGCTATGGGTCTGAGCAGGAAGAGCCTGCACCACAGGGGACCACCAAAAGCTGCTGCACCCTTTATCTAAGGCCAGGAATGAAGCTCGGCAAACCAGGCAAGGCTTGGATGCTTCTGGCTCTAGCGCCCTCAGAGCTCTCACAGGCTTCTCCCCTCAGCTTCTCTGTATGGGCCAGCTTGGGCTTCCTTATAGCATGGCGTCCCAGGAACCTGTGTCCTCTAGTGCCTATGTAAGACAAGGCCAGCACTAACGCCCTGAACCCCACATTACGTACATTGCTTCTGCTGTTGTTACAAGCCCACCCACAAATCCAGGGCAGGGAACAAGGGCCCACCTTTCCCAAACTGTCTATAGGAAGAGGCTCTGTCGAGTGGCACTGCTATGCAGCTCAGGTCTGGGTGGCTGTGGGGGCCAGCGAGAGGGCAGAGCCGAGGCAGGTGTGGGGCCAATAGGATGGGGATGCAGGGCCCCGTGGGCCAGGCCATGCTGAAGACAAAGGAGTGCTTGTGGGGATCAGTCCTGATAAATTTCTTGTGCTGCTCACATGTTCCTCTGGCAGCCACCTGAGGAACATGCCCAGAGGTGATGTTGGCCGCAGGAGGACCATCCACACCACTGCTAGTAGAGGAGGGTGCTCTGTAGGTCCCAGGGCCATGGGCTTCCTGACGTTCTTGGCCAGAACCAGACGGCCGACTCCTGGTGTGTGTCCCGCAAGACACACCCGCCAGGTCAGTCGGAATGTATTCAGTAAGACAATACCCACATGGAATTCAAGCAAAGACAAACATCTTGTGCAAAGCTCTGGGCACACAGATAAATGCAGGAGAATTCCTGAGGCTTCACATCAGCCAATCAGATAGGGCTGCCCTGACTTACCACGCTGGGAAGTGACCTAATACCATTACAGCTTGTTACTGATTAATTTTGTTTGATGTGGGAGGCCGCACCAATTTTTAATAAGGGCTACTTGTAATTGCAGACCCACTGAAGCTTCCAGAATCACAAAACACATTTCAGGGGATTGGAAAAAAAAAAAAAACACTGGATACCGGCTGGTCTGCCCAGCGCTGCCTCTGAAATCAGATGCCAGCTGCTGTGTACGGAAAACCTGCGGCTCCTCTGAGAGAATGATGCGGAGCTAGGAGCCCTCAGGCCTATGGTTTGCTCATAAATCCCAGCTTGGTGACTTTCTCACCTCCTGCCAAGGGGCGGGGATTTTAGCCTGTCTCTTAGAAAAGGCTGGAGAGAAGAAAATAAATATGGAGAAAACTACAAAGTCTCCAAAGCCTATGAGGCCCTGGTCCCTGCTGTCTGTGTCCTTTCAAAAGGAGCTGTGACCACAGCCCAGGCAACCACATGGGGTGCCAGGTCCATGGCAACTGTTGACTGGAGACTCCAGTTTCCTGTGGCACATAGTGGGTCTCCGCTTCACCCACTCTGGCTGCAGGTCTCACTTCTGGGCAGGGCCAATTCTGCAGGTGTATGGGGACTTGACCATCAGTGCCAGCCACGTGGTGGTCATCAACGTGGATGGACTAGACATGTCAGACAGATGGCTTCCCAATGCCTGGGGCATCCAGGAAGTAGGTGCAAAGATGGAGACCAATCAGAGGGAGTGCATCTGCCAGAATGGCTGCAAGTACCAGAAAAGCCAAACCAAGCTGTCTCTGCCAGTATGGGGCTATGCATGAGACTGTCCTGAAGCAGGGGGTGAGAGGGTGGGGTGGGGTGGGTTTGGATTTGGTTTCCTACTGTGACTCAGTAATGCTTTCAAGGCCCCAATTTCTTCAATCTCTGCCTTGTGCCTGGTCAGCCTTGTTCCAAAGTGTGCTTTCCCACATGCACACAAAATAGCTGCTGCAATTCCAGGCTTCACACCAAACACCACCCTTCCCAAGGAATGTCTGCCCCTGATGGGTCCGCTTGAGTTACACACCCACCCTTTAGTGTGCACACGTAGCAGGGGAGAGAATTAAGCAATGCACATGTAGGGTCATGGACCCCTGGGGAAGGGTGTATGTGGGCAGCTTGTCCCAGAACATGAGCTATGGGTACTGGCTGAGGTGGATGGTGGGAGGGCGCAGGAACTCTGCAGGCTGGATGCCACAGGAGGCACTTGGGATTGATTTTACAGAAAATCAAGAGCTAGAAATGCTTTGGGGCAGGAGGGAGGGAGGTCCATGTCATTGAGCTGGCCTGGGAGGAGGAGCCAGTGCCATGGGGTTGGACGGGGTGGCAGCTGGGAGGACACCAGCCACTTATGTGGTAGTGCTGTTGTGCCACCCGAGCTTCTACGTGCAGACTGAGGCACAGAACCGTGGACCTCTAAGCCACACAGACAGTGCAAAGCAAGGCCTGATCACAGGTCAGACCTTTTCCACAGGACACAAAGCACAGAGAGGTGGACAGGTTCTTGGCAGAAGGGGATGGTCCTGGAGGCTTGGGCTGGTGGGGGAGGGGAGGAGAAGGGGTGGGAGTAAAGGAGGGGGAGGGGAGAGGAAAGGGATGGGTAGGGAGAAGGGAGGGGGGAAAGGTGGGAAGAGAAGAGGAGGAAGTGGAGAGGGGAGGAGAGAGGGAGATCCAGGAAGGGGAGGGGAGAGAAGAGGGGAGAGGAGGGGGAGGGGGCGCAAGGCCCTGCCCCAGAGCACTGGCTGGGCTCTCCAGTCTGGACCGGAGCCACCCTGGGGGCTTCTGAAAGTGGTAAAAAATGATATCTGTGTTGTCTCCCCACCTTCTGGGTTTTTGCCGCCTTTCATTTGGGCTATTTTACAGAGCTGAAGCTAATGGCAGGGAATCATGTCCCTGGAAATGCAGGCTAATTCTGTCTGGGGTCCTCGCTGTGCACAGCTATGCACATATCCTTGCAGGATCCACCCCCCACCCCCCCCCCCCACCCCCCGCCATAGCCACAGTCTTATCTTGGAAAGTGGTCCCTGAATGTCCAGCCTGTTCTCATAGTGGGTCTGGGGCCACGAGTTGTGGGGACGCAGAGCCTGGGAGGGCTTCAGGGAAAGGGGACTGGAGATGGCATGTCTGGGGCACCTGGGATGGGCTCCTGCCTTGCCCTGCTTGTTTGTCCTTTCAGATATGCCCCACATGGTGGCCTCCCCAAGATACAACCCCACACCCCACCCTCTATGGGCCCCTGTAAAGTTCACTCTTACTACAGAGTTAGTGGCTGGTGGTGACTTTCTATGAAGTTTCTCAGACATCTCTGTGGACATAGTTTTAAAATCAGAGGGCATGAAATGGGTGAACCCACCAGGATCTCTGGGTACAACTTCAAATAGCCTATCTTAAGTTCAAAATTTCTTCAACATTTCTATTTTTTAAATAGAATTTCATAGAAATTTTGCATTCCACGACAGAGGACATCTGTGTTTTAGTACAAAACGTGTGCAAATGGGATTCCCCTGGTGAGGGGACACCCTGGAGAGACCTGTTAGGATTAGTCTGTGCATTTCCAAACCCTGACTTGGCAGGAGAGCATGGCCTTCTTGGGTTCTCTCTCTCTGGGGTCCTTTGGCTTCCATCCTGCCTGGACACAACTAAGAGCCCTGACCTGGGGACCCTCTCAGCTGGAATGGGAGCAAATGTGGAGACTGCTCTTGGCCTCCATTTCTGCTCAGAGGCTCAGGGAAAGGGGATGGACAGGTGGGCAAATGGGAATTGACCTGGGTCTGCGTCCTGTCTGAGTGCTGTGTCACAGTCTCTTCTGTGTCCACAGGACAGCTGTCTTCCAAGCCCACCATTTCCAGATAAGAGAGCTGCCGTAGTAGGAAGAAGTCAGGCAGAAGCTTTGCTGAGTTAGTGGGCCACCTAGTCTGGAGTCAGTGCCCCTCTGGCCTGGAGTCAGCACCCACCTGGGCTCAGGGTCAGGGCCCACCTGGCATGGAATCAGCACCCACCTGGCAGGGGTCATCTTTTCGCAGTTCAGGAACTGGGGTGGAAGTGACAGGCAGAGTCTTGCGTGTCCAGGAGGGGTTGCTCACGCTATGTGTTCCAGCCTAGGTCTGGTTCCGGAATGGTTCCTACCAGACGTCTAGTGTTTCTCTGTCCTAGCAAAATGGGCGGTCTTAGGATCAGTGAGAAAACCAGCGTCCAGTGCTCCAAAAGACTCTGGAGCAGTGAAAAGAGCCCTGGAGGCCACGCCCTCAACAGCGGGAACCCCTCCTCCAGCCAGGCCACTCACTGACCCCAGCCCCAATAGTTCGTACGAAGGGGCGTGGCCTTGCAGGGGCGTGGCCCCCCAGAGGTGGGCGGGTCCCGAGCAGGTCTGGGACTCTGGGGTCGCGGCTAGGACTTGGTCAATGGGGGCGTGACCTGGGTGAGGCCGGAGCGGTGGGCGGGTCCAGAATATGTGTCATGGGTGTGGCCTAGGCGGCCGCATTGCCCACCGCATGATCCCAGCCCCGTTACAGTGCCGCGGTGCGGCTCATCCCTGGCGTTCTGCTGCCGCCTAGAGGCGTGGTGCGGCCGCGCACCCTCTTGGCCTCACCTGCGGAGGGCAGGTGCGCGCATGCTCCTGGAGGGAGGCTGTGGACATCGCGGACGCGGTTAGCTCGCTTTAAACGAGAGGCTGGGATGAACAGGAAACTGCCGCCCTGCGAGTCCCGCTTCAGGCTTCAGCTTCCATGGTCAGACTGTGCAATGACTTCACCCTAGGTCAGGCACATCGCCACCTGGGTGGCTCCCGCGCGGCACCTGGAGAGCCCGCCCCTCGTTTCGCAGTCTGGGGACAGATTTACCAGGCTGCTTCCACTACAGTCCTCACGCGCACCCGCGATGTGAGGGTCGGCGCCCGGATCAGCCGTGTACCAGGCTGCGCGTTTTAGCCTGGGTGAGGGCGAGGGACATTGATTCATCAGTGCCGTGCAATGCCGTGCAGCACTAGGCAACTCTGCTTCCTGCCGCCCAGGCGCGGTTAACCCGGAGGTTTGGGCGCAGAGAGTGGCTTAGCAGCGGGGTGGCCAGGGGCGCCTCTCAGTTGGCTCCAGTCTAGCCTTCTGCAACGTTTCTTCAGGGGCTGCGGGCTCTGGGCGGGGCATGGTGTGATATGGAGGCCCCTCTGACTGCAGGAAGGCTGGTGGGGGCACAGGTACGTGGCCCCAGGTGAGTGGTGTGGGTGCGGGGCCACAGAGCAGCTGTGCAAGTGGCCATGCACCCTCAATGTGAGGCCTAGGGATTTACCGTGGGATCCAGGGAGGATAAGGGCCAACTGCCAGGTGTCAGACTGGAATCACCCACAGGTGCGATGGGAACTGGGCCAGGTGACTTCTTAAATGGCCCTGTTTTTGAGCTTGGTGTTACATTGCATGCATTATCTCAGTTACTTAGCACAATAACCCAGGGTGTTTCTTTCCTTATCTCACTTCAGGGCACAGCACCCTCGTGAGTGAGGCATTATTGCCCTATTTAAAGCATAAGGAACTGGCTCAGAGAGGTGATAGGGTCAGAGTTTCCACAATGGTAGGGGAGGACTGTGCAATGACTTCACCCTAGGTCAGGGTGTGGGTGTGTGAGCAATTTAAAAACTAAGGTCCAACTCACATAACATAAAATTCACCATTTTGAAGTGAAACTCAGCGGATTTTATCCAGAACATTTTCATCACCTGAAAAAAAAAATACTGTGTACCCCTTATCATCGCTGGCACCATTTCCTGCCAGGGAGTGCTGTGGTTGGTGATTCTATTGGTGACAGGTTGAGTTGACTATGCCCTGTGTAGGCACATGGTCTTTGAGGCAGGTCTGTACTGCAGCCTGTGGGTGCTTAGCTCTTTTCATGGCTGATGATATTCTCCATGTGGATGCCACACTTTGCTTTTTCACTGGTTTGTTGTAGACAGTTGGGTTGTTTGCATTTTTTTTTCTTTAGCTATATGAGTAATGCTACTGTGAACATATATGGACAAGTCCCTAGTTTCAATTTCCTGTGTACCTAGGAGTGGGATGGCTGGGTCATAAGTCTTTATTCAACCTTTTCGGAAAATGCCAAACTGTTTTCCAAGGCAGACGTGCCATTTTGCATTCCATAAGCCACACGTGATGTTCTCAGTTTCTCTACACCCTCATCAACCTGTATTATTTCCCCCTTTAAAAAGTTTTTTTTATAGCGGCTTAATGGGTGTGTGCCAGTGTATCACTGTGGTTTTGATTTGCATATCCTGGAATATTGCTTCATGAGGTCGTTGGCCATTTGTTTTATCTTTTTTTGAACAAATGTCCAGGCAAATCCTTTGCTCATTTTAAAATTGAATTATTTGTCTTTGGATGGTTGAGTCCTAAGTCAGACTTTCAACCTCATTGTTTCCCTGATTGCTGCTGAACCTACCTGGGCATAAAGTTTTGTCTGCTCAACAAACATCCCCCTCCAGTAAAAAGCAGTTTTCTGGGCAGCATGTGAGTCATCGCAACCTGGGTGTGACAGCTTTGGAGTGAAAACTTATTGACAGACAAGTCATGGGGAGGGAGGCAATGGCTCCCATCTCCCACCTGCCTCCCTTTTTCATCCTGCAATCCTCATTCAGCATGTCCTGCCCTGTCCTACCCTTGCACTTCCCCATGAGATGAGTTGACTGAGTCCCCCTGGCCATGTTACCAGGGCACCCTGAAGCCCCAGATGAGCCTCCACAGCTTGAGGTTGCACCTGGCACCAGGGAGAGCCCAGCTGACAGCAGCACCCAAACTCTTGACCTGGGAGAGAGGCCACCAGAAGCAGGGCAGTGACTGTAGAGCATGGGGTTGGATGCAGCTCCCCTTGCAGCCACTCTGTGACCTGGGTATGCATCTCCTGAATTCCAACCTGTGCCCAACCCAGTGACCGGGTGGACTTCCCAGGCTGCTTGGGGGCCCAGCTGAGATCAGGCATGTAATGGGCCCAGGATGTGGAGAGACTGAACACACAGAGAGGGTCCTGTCTTCTCAACCTGGGAAGTGAGAGATTATCCTCAAATTTTCTTTGGGGGAAGCTGGACCAGACAAACAGACTCCTCCTGGGCCTATCTTTTGGGGGAGCAGAGACTACGCCTGCCCCTTTCTGGCATCTCCTAGGCATGATGTGTTAGGTCGACGAAGGTGACTTAGGACCAAAGCACCAAGCAGCCCTCTGCACGACAGAAACATCAATCAGGCACCTTTGAAACCGCCTGTCAATCATCAGGGTCTCCTGGCAATCCTGGATCTCAGCCAGTTCCCTGACCAGTTCCAGTGGGACAAGGGACTCTAAAAACCCCTTTTCCTGTCCCAAGCCCTCCCTTCCTGCCCTAAGCTCATAAAAATTCCAGTCTGGTCCATGGTTTCTCCTCAGACCCTCTTCCTGTCCACTCTGTCAGTCTGATAGAGTTCCGCCTGGGAGTTGAATCTCAATAAAGCCTCGTTCAGCAGCCTTTTAAAATCTGCCTCCTTTTGGTTGCCGCCTTTGCCTGACTTTACATGATGCACAAGTATTGAGCTTAGCAAACATTCACAGGGGTTCTGTGATGGGTGGCTGGGAGGTGGCGGCAAGGCAGAGCTCAGGGTGGGATCCAATTTGTGTAACAGAAATTGGATGGAATCACAGGCCTTGGTCTGCAGGGCGATGAGAACAGTGTTGTGCGGAGTGCTTCGGGATTTGGAATTGTGAGTGGGAGGTGAGGCAGATTAAATTGTTCAAACACATTGGCCCTGAACTTTGTGGAGGGCCTCTATTTGGATCCTTGATTTCCGGCCTGGCTATGTTGCCTGTCTGAACAGAGGGTGTTAGTACAGAAGTGGATGGACCCTTTCCTGAGGACTACACCCTGCAGCGGGAACCCCCCTAAACCCTCCCATAGCTGGGCTTGACCATGAGGAGTCCGAGTGCAGTTATCTGCAATTAGAGTTCCAACGCTGGCCTGTGCTGTCCCTGAGCCTCCAAAGTATGTGGGGTTAGGGCCATTATCTCGACATTATCATGACAAGAGCTGACAGGAACAAGGGACTAATAGGGAAATTGCACCTTAAACTCTATTATCTAAAGAGCTTGAAACTTCAGCCTAACAAAGAACTGTCACTGCAGACCTTAGGGCGGGGCTGGAGTTCATCCTTGGACATCTCCTCCTGCATTGGGCTCTGTCTGTCTCCATTTCTCCTGACTAGACTTGAGTTCTTCAAAGGTACGGATGCACCTTGATTTTCTTCACAGCCTGCCTTCTTGTATGCATTGAATATTTGGGACAGAACAATGGAATCCATGAATATCAGAATGCAAATTAGGAGTCACAGCATCTGTACAGAGGGGAATCCAGGATTTTGTCATTTGAGTGTATTGCTTTTTTTTTTTTTTTTGAGGGGGGGCTACCAGGGATTGAATTCAGCGGCACTCATCCACTGAGCCACATCCCCAGTCCTATTTTGTATTTTATTTAGAAACAGGATCTCACTGAGTTGCTTAGTGCTTCACCATTGCTGAGGCTGGCCTTAAATTTGCTAATCTCCTGTCTCAGCCTCTTGAGCTGCTGGGAGTTGGGATTACAGATGTGGGCTACTGCACTGGGCTGGGTGTGTTGTTTTTAGGAAATAATCTTTGGTCTTTAATCAGTTGTATTTGTTGGAGTTGTTGAAGTCCCTTTGGGCTCCTCTTGGTGCAGATAGATGAAGGATAGGCCCCTGGGACCTGGGCTTCCCTCCCGTCCACTGTGGGCTGAGAGACTTTGCTGTCTGTACCAGGAGCAAAAATTTACCCATAATCCAAGGTCAGGTCAAAGGTTTCACATTCATTCACCTCTCATCACTCAGGGCCTCAGCATGCTTACCTGTAAAATGGGGACACATGCTTTTAGCAATATTGTGGTCTTAACTGTCCCGAAAGCACTTTTGATAGAAGTGACTTAGAAATCTTGATAAACTATAGCAAATTCCTTTGAAATACAGAGCCCAGCTTTGAGAAACTAGAAAAAAATCCAAGACTGAGATAAAAACACTGTCAGAGGTGTATGAGCTGATGGTTGGCTGTTCTCCTGGTCTGTGGAAAGAAGAGGCAGGGATTCCTGCAGGTGGAGCTGGCCATGCTGGCCCCTGCAGCCTCCTTCTCAGACCCTCCAGGAGCCTGGATTCTGGTGGTTAAAGGTTTCTGCTGAGAATTACAATGAGGAAACTGTGGCAGTGGATTTAGGTCAAGAATATACACCATGAGGTGAGGAACACTCAGGGGAGGAGTTGAGAAAGTGAAGTCACCACTGAACATTACCAGCCTCCCTGGGTTTCTAGAAGAAGCGACTTCCTTGAGGACATATCTCAACCAGGCCAGACAGGGCATCCAGATAAAACTACAACATGAGCTCTCAATGACAATACCCCCACCCACCCCCAGAAGAAAAGCACAATATTCAAGAAAATGCAGTGGCATGATTATATCTTCAAGAAATCTAGATAAAAGACTAGTCAAATATCCAATGGTAAGAAAAAAATTGAAACAATTAAGAATATGGAAAAAGGGAGTTTAAAACAGGATGATATGCTATGAGAAAAACCCATCCCCACCAAAGAAACTTCCTAAAATGAAAAATACAGTCATTGAAATTAAAACAATTTAGATACAACCAGAGAGAGAACTAATAACTGGAAGACTGATTTGAATAAGTTGCCAAGAATAAAATAAATCGATGAGGCAGATGATATCTATAGAGATAGATAGGTAGATGAAGATAGATGGTAGGTAGGTAGAGACAGATGATAGATGATAGGTAGGAAGACAGATAGATGATAGATAGGCTAAAATGTGGTGGTACACGTGTGATTGGAGTTTCCACAAGAAAAATTAGAGAAAGGAAACTTCAAAGAGATAATGGCTGAGGAATTTTCTGGAATAAATCCAAGAATATTTATAGAGACACAACACTGTCCAAAGTCTCATAAAGCAGAATTCACAATGCCTGGCATCCAGTTTAAGGTCAGCACTCATATAAAGCAGGAAAACATGATCCAGAGTGAAGAGAATGATCAGTCAATCAAAGCCACCCAGAACTGGCATGGACATTAAGTTAGCAGAGACACGAAACACTTACTATAGCTGTTTTGTGTGCTCATAGAAATTAAGTAGGCATAGGGAAGGTTTACAAAGGGCCTAAGTTAAATTTCTAGAGGTGAAAACGATCAGATCTGAGATGAGAAGGACAGGATTTGCAGCAGATGAAGCTCTGCAGAAGACAGGTGCGTGAGTTCCAAGTCCAAACAGCAGAACTACACCAAGTACAGCTACAGAGCAAGCAATCAGCAAGTGGCTGCAGCATCCCCGAACCAGGGTTGACTTCTGGCACCTGATGTGCACATGACGGAGAACCCCAATTGGGCAGGTGGGCAGAGAAAGATTTTGAAGAAAGAACAGCTAAAAACATTCTGAATTTGACGTAGCGGTGACTACTGACTTCTGAAGAGGCCCAGTGAGCCCCAAGCTCAAGAAATGTGCAGAAAGCCACACACTAAGGCACATCATAATCAAAGCATTTAGAAAAAATGATAAAAGGAGGACCTTATATCTAGCCAGAACAAGAAGATGCTTCGCATACAAGGGGAATAAGGATAAGGATGGCTGTAGGTTTGCCATCAAAGGGCAGAAGGGACTCCCTAAACCTGGCAAGGTATCCACCTGCTTTTAAAATCCAGCAACAGCTAACACACTTCACAATGAAACACCAAATGTTTCCCCTCCTGTGGCCAGGATGTCAGCTCTTGTGGTCAGTGCTGTCTGAGTTCTTACTAGTGACACGACAGGAGACAAGTAGATAACCCAGAATGAAAATGGAGATAAAAACTGAAAGCCCATAAAAATGGCCAAAATGCTACTCCGTATTGACAGGGACATATGTGAGTGTGGACGAGCCTCAGAGCCCCAAGTTAGGTGCAGGAAGCCCTGCTCTGCAATGAAGTTTCAGAGTGCAAAAACTGAAAGCTAGGACCCACAGGACCAGCCCCCACATCAGGGCCAGGCCTCCTGAGGGGCTCTAGGCAGCTTTTTAAGTTATGGAAATGTTCCACGTCTTTCTTCAGTTCTGGGTCATGGAGGGTATGCATTTTTCCAAACTCATAATAGTATACTTAAAAATTGTGTTTGTGCATTTCACTGTAGCATATTTCCCCTTAAAAACAAAACAAAACAAAAAACCAAAAACTGTATGCAAACAGCAAGCTCCTGCTGATGGCATACCTGCTGAATTGTGTAGGGTGAAATTACAGATTATGCAACACACTTGGAAATTCATGAAGAATTAGGTGGATTCCTGGGTATCTGGAGGAACAGAACTGACACAGCCAACATGGCAAGATGTAGCAAGTGGCTCTGAATGGAGGGTCTGTGGGTATGCACTGCGAAATTCTTCTAACTTCCCCGCATGCTTGAAGTTTTCTAAATAACATCAGAGGGGAATACCAGGGATGGTAAAGGTCAGGACTGACCAGCAGGTTCAAGCATGGTCACTCCTCGCTTTTGAATCAGATCAGGGAGAGGGAGAGCAGGACATGCCTTTGGCTAGGGCTGAGCAAGCAGATCACCCCTGACAGAAAGAATTGGCTCCAACAAATGCAGGAAGATGCAAAGGGATTCCAGGAGGACCACGTGAGACACAGGAACCAGTGGTGAGTGAAGAATGGCCAACATCTGGGAACATCTGTTTGGGTTCTCTCCCATAAAACAACAAAAACAACAATGAGCAGGGGGCGGGGGAGGCTGGGCTGGAGTCTGCATCAGGCATGACCCTGGGTTGCCAACAGCACATCTCTGGCTAAGTTTAAATAGAATCTAGAAGTGGCAAAGCTTGGCCACTTGTGGGCATCCCACGGGGCTCCCGCCTGGCTCCTGTATGTGGTAGTCTCTCAGGAGGGCGCACTGGCACTTTGAGACAGTACTTCTGTGATCTCGTTTGCTGTTGATTGTTTGGCATCCCAGGTCCACACCTGGCACTGGTCAATCCACTGCCAAGAACCGGTGACGACAATTGAAACCATAAACCTCACACATTCCCAAGGCCCCCCGGGGAGTGACATGCCACAGATTCTGTTACATTATCCTTGAAGAACTAGATCTCTTAACTTGGAACCCAGGTCCCTCTGCATGGGTGACTGCTCCATCCTTCGCTACACAGTCACTGACAGGAGCACCATCTGGGGAGCCGGGGTCAGGCCCGTGCCTGGCAGGTGACTGGAGATGCTTCTTGGGTTTGCTCAGGTCTGCTCTTTCCAAGTCCAAACCCAACCAGGGAGCTCCAGCAAGTGCCAGGGGATTTGCAAACACATTGTGCCTGCACAGGTCACTGAGATTGTCCTTTCAGCCTCTCTCCTGGGAAGGCTATATGTGTCCTTCCAAGCTCTGCTTTGCTTCGCCCTGTAGGGTCTACTGGGCTGCCCTGTGGAAGCATTCTGTGGTCCTTGGAGAAACACTCCATGTGGCCGCCAAGAGAGCTGTTCTGTGTTCTGGGATCTGGGCTAGAATGTCAGCCCATCAGGTGTCCCCTGTCCTCAGTCCCCTGTCTGCCCTGGTCCGCCCCAGTCACTGTGGGGTTATTTCAAAGCTTTGTAAGAGTTAGGGTTTATCATGGGGAAGTGTCTCTCTATCTCCAGGAAAGGAGATAAAGATTTGCTTTGATGTCTGAGTTGACACAAAACAGCTGCACCAACTTTTCATATGTCAGTGTTCGTGATATACATATATTTTGTTTGCTTTTAACTTTTTGCATTCCTATGGTTATAGTGCATTTCTTCTTCTTCTTCTTCTTCTTCTTCTTCTTCTTCTTCTTCTTCTTCTTCTTCTTCTTCTTCTTCTTCTTCTTCTTCTCCTCCTCCTCCTCCTCCTCCTCCTCCTCCTCCCCTCCTCCTCCTCCTCCTCCTCCCCTCCCCCTCCCCCTCCCCTCCCCTCCCCTCCCCTCCCCTCCCCCTCCCCCTCCCCCCTCCTCCCCCTTCTCCTCCTTCTTCTTCTTGTACTTGGGATTAAACCCAGGGGCACTTAACCACTGAGCCACATCCCTAGCCCTATTTTTTTGTATTTTATTTAGAGACAGGTTCTCACTGAATTGCTTAGCGCCTCGCCTTTGCTGAGACTGGATTTGAACTCTCGATCCTCCTGTTTTACTCCTGAGTTGCTGGGATTACTGGGGTGTGCCACTGCACCCTACTAAAGTGCATTTTATGTAAGCAAGTTTTTTTTTCTTTTTAAAGTCAGGTTGGATGGTAATTTTCTTGGCTTTTCTCAAATTAAAGGTTGAATGAGTGACAAATGGGTGTCCCCACAGTGAGGTGAGGTGAGGTGGGGACAGAGCAGGCCACTCCAGTGCCCCAGGGCTGGTTCCAGGCCCATGGGAGGGAAGGGGCTGCTGGCAGCCCTTGTGGTAAGTGTCAGGGGCCCCGTGGGTGCTTGAAGTCAGAGATTCCAACCCTGCCTAGACAGGAGCACAGCCAGCTAGGGCTTCCTGCAGGAGGTGGCCTTCCAGCTGAGCCTCAGAACATAGGGGGCACTGGCTGAGCTCCAGGAGAGAAGCACCAGGGAGCAGAGGGGCTCACAGCCTTCTCTGGCAGAAGAAACGCAGGAGGCTGACAAAGGCCCAGGAGGATGGGCTGGCCTAGGGCAGCCTGAGAACGCACAGTTCTAGGCATGTTCAGGGCTGGTGAGGCGGAGAGAGGACTGGGCCACTTTTATTTATTGAAGTCACAGAATTTTTTTAAAAAAATGAACAATTGTTTCAAAAATTCAAAGATGGGCCAAGGAGGGCTACAATGTTTTAAAATTTTATTTCAAAGCATTTTAATTGTCAACCAAAGGTTGAATAGGCTCAATGTGTGCCAGGTGATGACTGGTATGTGGATCACCATGCAGTGATCATCACTGTTGTGCTGATCCCCACTTGGCAGCCTGAGATGCAGAACACACACATGGCTGCACTTCTGCTGTCAGTGGGGTCTGTGTAGTAGAGGTGAGGTCCGGAGACCCAAGTCCAGATGCTGGAGACCCACCTGGATTCTTGAAGCAGGAAGCACCTTGGGCTGCCCTGGGGAGATCAAAGCCTGTTCTGAGCAGCTGCAGGGGAGAGCTGGTGGCCAAGGGAGGTGCAGGGGGCTTGGGCCAGGGACATAGGACATATATGCTCCATTAGGTTTAGGCCTAATGAGGTTTGGGTCTGGCCTCCGTGTGAACTGTGGGCCTGAACCTTCTGTCTAAGGACTCAGCCCTCAGGGCTGACTCAGTACGAGATTTTCTCCAGTTCGTTTGGAAAGTTCTCTCAGGCCCAGGGATCATGTGTATGGCACATCCTCAGTGTGTATCAGTATCAGCAGACACAGGACCAGTGCGCCCAGCCATAAATATTCCTCAGAATGCAGAAGAGGTGTCTGTGTCCGCCTGAATGGAGGGACGATCAATCTTTATGTGATTATGGATGTATAAACAAACAAATGACATGATTTCTTCTGTGGCCTGCCACCATTGCATGAGCATAGTGGTTGCCCATAGCCCCTGCCCCAAATTACATCTCAATCAGTGTTAAAAGGCATCTGACATTTCCCTTTGATTTATGTACTAACCTTTACATTCAGCACAGCCCGCGCTGATTGCTTCCAGGGCTGTGGCGGCAGCTCCCAGGGGCCTTCCCCCAGCTCTTCCCACCGAGTCCAAACTGAGCGGGGTCCTGGAGGACAGGAACTCGCACGTGGAGACCCCAGGCCATGAGCAAAGCCCCTGCACATCCCCTGGCAGGAACTCTCCTGGGGAGCTCTGGGAGCCCAGATTCTGTTGTTTTGTAAACTCATGTCTCAAAACAAATCAGATTGAAAAGGCACTGTGAGCAGCTGTGTGCAGCCACAGGCGGGGGCCAGTTCCTAGAGACCCCTGTTTGTGCAGCCTGTCCCCTGACACAGCCCCCACACCAACACACTCATAGAAAGCTGGTCACTCCTGCACACCCATGTATGCACAATCCCATGGGCACACCTGCACACACACATGCTTGGTGGAGGCTGGTTCTTTTGATCACCCCACTGACACATGGCAGGCAGTGGCACCCAGGCTCTGATTGCCTGCAGGCTACACCCTATCCCCAGTAGCAGAAAGGCCAGACCCTGGTTCCAGACACTGCTGATTACCAGGGGCTGGTGAGGATGCATACACCAGGCCTACTTCAGAACCTATGGAGGGTCTGTGTTTGTACAGCTTATGGGGAATTCTCACCCTTGGCTTGTGAGCCACAATCCACCCTGGTGGGGATAGCTGTGCTTTGAGTACATATATGACCGTCTCATTGGTCATATTTATACTATCATGGATATGTTTCTTGGGCGAAAGCATTTATCTCATTATCAGGCCAAGTGTTGAAACATTGGTATAAATCAAGACTCCTTCAGTTGGAAGTATCAGACTTTCAAGTCAAACTGCCATAAGCCCAATAGAGTATGGTTGGCACAGGTAGCTGGAGAATAGACAGCTTTAGGCATGGCTGGATCTGGGTGCTTTTCTCACACCATCAAGGATCTTGTTTGTCCTCACCATCAGACCATGTGAGTGCCCTGTGCCAATCTCGGCAGCATAGGGAAATCAGTACTGTATGGGTGCAATCATGTGCCCATTTAGGACAAAGAACAGATATTGGCTTAACTGAGCCCTGTGGACACAGCAGGTGGGCTGACCTCAGAGGGCATCTAACTCTGGTCTCCTGGATACATAGAGCCTCCTAAAAGGGTAACTTAAGATGGTCAGTACAGGAGGGAAGAAGGAGGCTGTCCTGTGTGGCTCACACCCACCCTCCCAACTCTGTCTTCTGCTCTGAGGAAGAGCCCACTGACCCAGGCAAGAGAGGACCCTGATGAATTTTCCCTGGTCCTTAGGCAGCCAGTGTGGACAGACAGCTCAGCATCTAAGAGGAGAGCCAGGAAAAAGAGGGACAAGTCTGAGCAAATGGATCTGAAGTACCTCCAGGCCCACAGTTTGGCCAGAGGCCGAGGGAGGAGCCCACACCTTCCCTGGGTGCAGGAGGATGGCTGCTGTTCTGCCCTCTCGGAGGCCTCAGTTTCCCTGAATAGCCTGGGGACCCAGATCCACCACCACCTTTTGCTGGTAAGAGGGTCAGAAATTATTTCAATGTGCTTTAAGCATTGAGGATGGGACCTGGGAGGGTGTTGCTTCCAGGGGGCTGAGGGGACCCCTGGTTCTGGATTGGTCCTGATGGGAGCTGTAGGCAGAGTGAGGATGCCCCCGGGTGTAGCTGGGGTGCGGGGGGCCTGCACAGCATGGGTCTGGCTGCCCAAAGCCAAGACCAGCCCTGTAGAGAGGAGGCCCTGGGCCTTTCGTGGACAGGGAGGCCTGTGGTTCCTACAGCTGATCCTGACATAAGGAGTGTCCATACAGGACATCTGGGGTAGAAGGTTATCTGAAAGACCATCCACTCAGATGAGTTCATCAAAACAGAAAAGAGTGAGAAAAAATATGTTCCCAGCTTTTCAGAAACAACAGACACACATTGCTCCCTTTATCCTGTGTCTGGGAAAGACAACTCACATCTTTGATGTGAACAATGGCTTTCTGGGAGCAGTGAATCCTGGAACATACCAGGTGCAGGGTGAGCTCCAGGTTGGGCTGGGAGGGTGAGCAGGAGGCACAGTCTGGGGCAGCATGTGCAGGGAGGGTCCATGCTGGCCTTGGTCCTTCTGCCCCTGGGTAAGCATCTTCAGGAGATGAGTAAGGCTGTTGATGACGGTTTGTGCCCCTAACCACTCTCACCTTAACCCCAACCCTAACCCTTTTCCTAACCGTTAACCCTATTCCTAGCCTTAACTCTGAGGCTGAGAAGATGAGAAAGTTTTGTAGAGAAAGGGGCTACGTGGACAGGGGCATGATATGTGACAGATCAGGCCACACTAGAAGCCTGTGCACACGTGCCTGCAGACAGGTGGATGAACCTGCTCTCTGCACGAGTACACTGCATGCATCTCTTCATGTGTGTGTGTGTGTGTGTGTGTGCGCTCTGCATATATGTGTACTTGGGGACAGGCGGGGGGATCTAGGCATGTAGGACAACATGTATGTGCGCACATTCTGCCTTTATGTCTCAAGCTGTGAATGCAGATCCCAGCCAGCCAGGCCCATGGCACTTAGGTGTAGAGGGGGCTCAGGTCAGGGCCACCACCAGGTGGAAACAGCCTGTTTCTGCCTCCTGTGTCTGGAGGTGGCCTGGGTGAGTCTGGCTGTACCTGGGTTGGACCACAGTAAAGCCACAGTCTTTGTTAAGCCTGTTACCCCACTGCTAGAGGAGGGTGATCCCCTGGTGCTAAGTATGGCTGTGGAAAGTCTCTCCTGCAGAATCCCGCAGGAGAAGCGGTGGTACTACCGATGCCCATACCAGAGTCTTCCATTGACAGAACTTCCTGGGCCAGGCTGTCTGGTTTTTGTTGTCTTAATGCATCTTCCTGGGAGGTGGAGGCAAATGAATCCTTTTGCAGGATGTTTAAGGAAACTTTCTCCAAGTTCCCACTTAGCAGGAGCTTCAGCTTGACTCCCACCCCACTGTGCCAGCCACTCCTCTCGTCCTGCCTCCTCCAGAGTCCAGGTGGCTGCCCTGGTGCTTCCCTGCCCCGAGGTTCAGGGGTTAAACAGCTCCAGGAATGAACTGTCTTGCCTGTCTCTTGGCCAGGGAGCAAAGAAGACCTCTTCTGCTCAGGACATGGCCACTCATGTTCCGATTGAACCTCAAACTCCTGTGGTCTGTGAGAGGAAGCACACCAGGAGCCCAGAGTAGGAGGTCACCTTGTTGGGGCCTGGCCTCTCTCACCAGCTCACTGACCATGTATAGCCCTGGACATGTGAGTGTGCACAGACGTGGCCTGCCATCATGAGGTTACATAGGAAGCGGTAGAGACAGAGGCTAATGAATGGCTTGATGGGTGAGATGTTCCTCACTACCTGGAACCAACCGTCCTCATTCGTGTTTCAGGACAGCGTTGGTCTGGTCCCTTTCTTCCTGCCCCCAATGCAGAAACAAACAATGACCTGTCACTGACCTGTGTTGCAAGCTCACTTTACGGACTCTGTACTGAGTGGGGTTGGGGGTGAGCCTGGCAGTCCTGTGAACTCCAGGTTGGAAGGAGAAGGTGGAGGCCGGCGGTGGTCAGAGGGAGGTCAGTTGTGCGAAGGTGAGATGGAGTTGACATCACAGTGGCCGCTGTCAGGATGGTGGTGGCCGCTGTCAGGATGGTGGTGGTGCCCCAGCGTGCCAGAGGCTTGGGATATGACATGGCCACCTCTCCTAAGGGGAGGCTCCTGACCCTGGCTCCTGGATTTGACAGACTACAGGGCTGAGTTGAATGAAGTTCTAAGGTTCCCTCTCAATTTCCTTTTCTTTCAAAAATGGCATAGCTGTGCGACCTCTCTCTGTTTATTATAAATCTAATACCGTAAGTTTCAGTTGAGTGAACTCGCATCTTATTTGGAATCTGGGTCTGCAGTCCCCTAAAGCTGGTGGGAATGGAATTGTGCAGACGCGTATCAGGCCTGTTAATTTGTGTCGACAAACGGCCAGGCCTGACAATAGCGGTTGGTTCTGAGAACCGTCTCTCCAGAACAGCAGAGCGGGAGGATCAAGCACAAGACGCACTTGGTGTTTTTCTTGGGATGAAAACATGTAATTTTGTAAATGTTTATGGATTGCTAATTTGTCGGTCAAAGGCTGTGAGCAGTTTCTTTCCCAGGTTTTTCACAAATGGTGGCAAGGGCCACTCCCTGGGCCAGTACCAGAGGAGGGAGGGTGGGTGCTAGAGTTCCCTCCTCTATAAGGCTGCCCCCACAGTGACCGTGCGTGCGGTGGACATCCATCCCCAGATTCTGGGGCCCTGAAGTAGTGGTCACAGCTGGTGGATGGTATCTTTAGGTCAGGTTGGAGGTGCTGGCATCCTGAGCATCTGGAGTGGGGAAGACAGGCTAGGACCAGCCCTTCTGCTCCCACCAGCTTGGAGCCTCGCTTCTTTACTATGAAGGTCCACCTGGCTCTGCTCTCAGGTGGGGCTGCTGGGGCTGGAAGGGTGCCTAGGGTCTGGGCAGGGGTGATGAGGAGAGCGGGGAGAGGAGTAGGTCAAGGACCCCGTCCTTACATGCTGGCTCAGGCCAAGGGTCCCTCTGAGCCTTCTCTATCACAGGCTCTCCAGAGGAGAACTACATCTTGGGCAGGGTGAAAGCTCTGAGCAGCCCACCAGCAGGTGCCCCTGAAGCCCTCTGGCCTCCTGCTCACAGTGGGCCAGTGTCTCCTCTTCTGTGAAGGATGCAGATGGGACCCTTCGAGGAGGAAGGAGATGCCAGGCCCATGGAGCACCCCCCCTGGGTTCTTGGACCAGCCCTATGCAGTCTCACAGAACTCCCCCCCCCCCCCACTGGGTCACACAGCCTGCCTGCCAGTGATGAGTGGCCCCTGGTGGCAGTTTGCTGCCGGGTGGCTGTGCCCCAGATTTGCCTCTTGCTGCATATCCCCTGGTGTGTGGCTTCTCAGTGCCCCAAGTACATCCCAGGATGTCAGTGTCCTAGCTTTCTAGTGTCCTTGGAGATGAGTATTCTCAGAACAGGGCCAGGCACACTGTAGCCTCAGCAAATGCCTGCTGCTGCTGATGCAGCTGGGGTGACCTTGGGGCTACACCTGGCTTGGGTTTGCTGGTGATGTCCCCAAGTCACTTCCTCCTCTGACAGCTGGATGGATCCATGGTGTGGGTGAGCAGGGCAGGGCACCCAGCACATGCAGAGGAGAAGCCAGCACGGTGGGATTCCTGGCACCCCACCACCCGCATTGGAGCAGCCTGTAGGACATCATTGTGTTCCCTCCATGGTGTGCCCTGGGAACAGTCTCTGTATCTGGTTCACTGTGGAGCCTGATCAAAGAGTCCAACAAGCCTTCTTCTGGCTCCGTCACTGTCTCCAGTGGGTTATCAAATGGGACCCCAAGTGGCCTGCAGTGCTTGGCCACTGGTAACACTCACAGTTTGTCACCTTAATGAAAGCATGAATCGCACATGTGCAGAGGTTCTCCTCCAACCAGTGGCCCGCAGACTCATGGCTGGTGGGGTGGGATGAAGCTCCCCTCCTTCCCTCTCCTTCACTGACAGGACTTGGTCTAGTCCTGGCCAGGTTGGATGGCCTCCTCCTCAGTGCGGTCCTGCCTGGCCTTGGTTCTTGGGCAGCTCTATTCCTGAGGTTCCAGAGGTTCCTGGTCCCTCTGATCCCCAGGGTTCCTGAGCCACCTCTTCCTTCTACACACTAGGAGACATGGGTCAGCTCCCCAGGAACATACCCCAGAGTCCGCTGGACTGAGGCAGGAATTCCAATCTAGCCAGCTGGGATTTCTTAGGTCTGAGAGTGACCAGCGGCCACTGCATCTGCCTGAGAGGCAGAGAAGGGATTTCAGTGGAGCCCAGAAGGGCAGCAGAGAGGCCACCCAGGCCTCCGTGAGCCAGGTAGGGGCCAGGCAGAGAAAAAGGAAGGATCAGCGTGGGTGGGAGGGCAGGAGCAGCCGCAGCCTTGAGAAGTTTGTTTTCTGTTTCTTACTTTTGGTGAGAAGCCTGTTTGGATTCCTCATTTAGAATGTTTATGTGGAGAGGTTCCCCCCCCCACACACACTCATCAAGATAAATTCTCCCTGGTTTGGACTCACACAGCCACGGGTCTGCCTGAGGGCACTGGATGGAGAGTTTCAGAGGGATCCCAGTGTCTTTCAGACCTTGTAGCCTGGGAGGTGGGAACTGACCGTTCCACAGAGAGGGCAGGGCTGCCCAACCCTGAACAGGTAGCCAGCACAGATCCTTTGAAGAAGCTTAGAAGAGGGGAAACAAGCACAGATCTGGAGGAAGACTGCCTGGTTTTGAGTCCATCTTAGCTCAGGGTTACCCCTGTCCCCTGGCCTGCTTGTCAGGTGGGAGGTGGCTGCAAGGAAGGACATAGCACAGGGTCTCAGGGAAAGAGGCATTGTTCTGCCAGGAGGGCAGCAGGGAGCCAGTTTCCACAGGCCAGATGTCTAGGGAACCAACCTGTCCCTACCTCCTTCTCTGGGTCCCAGGGCCAGGGTGGAAGACATGAGGCAGGAGCCAGACCTGGCCCGGTGCCCACTGGTTCAGCATGGTGGCCCATCAGCTGAGCCCTTGCAGGGTGCTGGGGCAGCACGTGTTTCAGCGGAAGGGCCCCGGCCTCCCTCACCCAGTGCTGGGTGGTGCATGCTGTGGGTGAGGAGCTCCAGGACAGATGGGCCCTTGAGGACACAGCTGCGGGGCTCCTAGTCCAGTGTTCCTCCCTCTTTAGGGAGACCAGGGCCATCATACCTCCAAGGCCACCCTGGGGCAGCAACTCTGGGTGAGTAAGGCGTGGGTTGATGCTGAAGGGCACCCCAACAGTCACACCATCCTTTCCAGCACCTTACCCTGTCAGCAGGTGCATCTGGATCAGGGTGCCCTGCACCATTTCATGAGCACAGGACACAGAGGCTGGGAAGAAAGGCTTGGGGACAAGAGCAGCAGCATGATGGGTACATTGCCAGTGAATCAGCTGTGGCCAGCAGGGCAGGGGGGTTCATTAACCATTGCCAAGAGTCAGAAAAAATGGGGTGTTACAGGGTTGGGGCCTTCTGGGGAACAGAGGCAGTGCAAAGGGCCCCCTTCAAACCTTTATTATTGCGATCAAGTTGGAAAGATTTCAGTCATGTCACTCAGAGTAGCTGGAATGAGTTTATTAGAAGAGATAGGAAAAGGGAAAAGAGGGTCTCCAGAGAGAAAATGGGTCCTTTTAGAGAGGAGAGGGACAGCAGGTCTCTCCTGCCCTCCAGTTTTATTGGGGATCCCAGAGAAGTTTCTAGAGAGTCCTGCCTAGGTCTACCTTTTGACTTTTGACTGAGAGAACAATGACACCTGACTTTCAAGTCTCCACTGCCATGACAACCCTAGGTCACTTTGGCTCATGCTGACTGGTTCTGTTTCTTTGGTACTGGGGATTGAACCCAGGTCCTTGTGCAAGCGAGACAAACACTCTACTAACTGAGCTCTATCCCTGGCCACTGACTGTTCCAGTTGGATTCTTAAACATATATTCTTACAGATTTTTTATGTTTAAGAGGAATTATCCTTATCTCCCTAAGTTCCTGGATCTGGTCTGTGAAAAGAGTCACAAAAGCCTCCTCCCCCTTCAGGGTAACTTAGGTTCCTCTTATCAACCTTATTTCAGGTCTGTATTTCTCCTGCAGTTAATAGGTTGCTGAGGAATGTGACATAGCTTGTCCACTTAAGCCAGCCAGGGTTGTAGGTAAATTGCTTCTTGGAAAAGAAAGCGTGTGAGTGTCAGCACAGTGGGCCCAGTTTATAGAACTATTCCCTGTGTTTCCACCTCTTGCATCTATCTGTCCCCTATCAGGGTGACCATCCCACCAGACTCTGCAGGAGTTAAACATATCAGAGAGAGAGTCACAGACTGGCACAGATGAGGGAGCTGCATTTGAAAAGCGAAAGGATGGTGAATCCAGACTGAACGGGGCTGGGATAAGCATGACAGGGCCTTCACACACACCATGTCCTTCCTGTACCTGCCTGCAGCCACATTAGCCATTCACCTGTCCTGAATCCTTCCTGACACAGGGCTAGGCTGACCTAAAATGTTTCTTTCAAGGCCTTGACTTTTAGCAGCTTTGGTGAGCTCTGCCTGGTCACCCTCTGAGCTAGCCTTGCACACACCCTCCTCTCACAGAAGCCATCCAGTAGCAAGGCAGGAGGCAGATGGACAGTCATCTTGGTTGCATAGCATGGGAACTCCACGTGCCCTGGATGACTGTCTGTCTACCACCTGCCATGCTGCTGGAAGGCTTCCTGTGCCATTGTGGTTCTTGGATATACCCGGCACAGCTCATGAATATTTACCGAATGAATGAATGAACAGTCCCTGGGAGGCAGGCCAGACCTAACCAGTGACAGAGACCAGGAGTCCATTTCAGTTTGACATAGAGGGAGGTGTCCAACCAACCACACCGTCAGCCAAGGAGGCCTCTCTGGAGAGATGCAGTAAGGCTGGACCCTACCAGTCAGAAATGGGGAGAGAGCACATCCCTGGGGTTGGTTTGATCCCTTAGACCTGCCTCTTTCCTCTGTGGGAAGCTGCAGGTGTGATTTTCCACCTTCCTCAAAGCCATCAGGGGCTTTTTTCTCATTCCTGCAGCATTTGGTGGAGGCTCTTGATCTCAGTTGCTATGAGAAGGGACACCTAGAATCTCCTGGTGGCTTGGGAGAGGGAACTCAAGGCCCCAGCACTACCCAGCCAGGAACTTTGGTCGGGACTAGGTAATTTGCACATGTCTCCCCCTGAGCTCCTGCTCAGCAGCACCTCCCAACTTTGTTAATGGAAACCTGGTGATCCATAACACGCGTGTGGCAGACATCTGCTTGGGGGTAATGTGGTGGTAATGTACATATCGATGATCAATCTGCGGATTTGCAAGAGAGGCATAAAGTATTTAATTATAATTGCATTGGGCCAGGCTGTGTGGTGGCAGCGACATTTGAATAGGTCACAGCCAGCCCTCACCCCTGTTATGTTGTCGGTATTAAATGCCATTCACTCTAGAGGCTGGGAACACTTCTGAAGTCGTAGGATATCACACACTGGCAAATTGAAAATGTCCCTTCGCTTTTAAAAACATGATTGATATCCTTTGCAAAACAAATGCTACACTTCAGAGTACACAGATTTTGACTGGTGTGGCCCATTTGCCTCATTTGGCTACCAAGTTGGCATTTGTCCATGTGTGCAGAGAAGATGGGTCACTAAGAACTCTCACTCAGAGGGCCACTAAGAACTCTCTCAGAGGCTGAGGCCTTCAAAGACAACCTGTCCTTCTTTGGGCAAAGGGCTTTGCCTTTTCAAATCAGACTTTGCTAACTAGAATGAAATGCAGGAATAATACAAGATCCCAAAAGATAAAATGCAAATTTTATTTGCTCAGTTGGTTACAGAAAAATATATCTTCAGATACTCTCTATGCCATACACTATGTATAGTACCATCTGTGCCTTATCACCATCTAAATTATTTCTAGTATAACTTAAATCAATTCTTTTAGCACATCCGACAAAGGGATATAAATAACAGGAATGCAGACAGACACAGGACACACACCAGCAACACACATGTGCACTTGGCCCTTCCGACAACCCAGACCAGTCAGAGGAAGGGGCCAGCAGGGGGCTTCATCCTTGTGCAGTTTCCACCCATAAAATGGCATAGGAGTGACAGCAGCCAGCTCCCAGGGCCTGGGGGATGCCAGGAGGTGGCGTGTCCTGGCTGAGGTCATCCTGGCTGGCTGGGGAGCCTCATGTGTAAGCCAGCAGAGGTCTGGGAATAGCAGTAGCATTTGCAGAGGAGAGGCCTCATTCTCAGGTCTTGTTTCTGCTTTCAGGAAAGGGCATTTGAGGCTGGCTCCCTCTCTTCCTGCTGGGCCAAGGGCGGCTCCTGGGCTCAGGCTGCCATTGGCAGGGCCTGGTGACCAAAGGAGCAGGCATCTCACTAGTTTTCAATGTAGAGTAGGAGCCCAGGCAGTTCACAACATCTGTCAGGAACACTTTCCCCTCTTCCCCAAACAAAGGCGCACACAGTCTCTATTTACAGGGAGGTGAGCAAAGGAGTACTTGGAACTAACAAAATGTCAGGCCTCTGAACAGAAACGCAGCCAGGTCCAGGCGGGCCTCACACACACGTGGCTCGGGTCTGCCTCAGCAGCCTTCCTGCCTTCATTACTCAGAGCCCATTTTTAAGAGAGTCCGATAATATACAAGACTATAATTCCCAATCCAGACAGCCAGCCTCTTTGGGTGTGTTTTTTTGCCGTTCACAAAATTAGCCAATCATTGTCACCTAGCGAATCCGATTAGGTGTAATCCATACTAATGTTCAAATTAAGTCACAGAAAGCAATTAACTCTGCGAAAATGGGCTGGTGAAAAATGATAAGGTTGGTCAAATAGTTTCACTGTGCATAATTGTGTTTTTAAAACTGCCTGTCTCTACACAGTAATTAAATCATTTACATTTCAAATGGAGTGTGCCCAGCTTGGATGCTTGGCTCTGCACCTCAGTGTGTGGGGCTCTACCAACAGTTTGCTGTCCACGCCTGCATTTCTGGGAAGCCAGCTGGTGCCCAAGCAGGAGTGGATTCCTGCTCAGAAGAACTGGCTTTGCCCAGTGCCCTCCCAAATTTGGGCCCCTCCCACCCTTCCTTTCTTCTTTCCCATATTTGTATTTGTGCAAGGGGCTTTTAAAACCATCATCAAAACATTGCTGACAACACAAGACACATCTGTTACTTCTGATCCTATTAGCCCAAACACAGGGCATCAGGAATGTGGGGTCATTATTGTTCATGGGGATCAGTAAATGTCTGTCTTCATCTTTTTTTACCTTATTATTTTTACCTACAGGGAGGTGTTAGCCAACTTCACTGCTTACTGAGCACACACCAGTTCTAAAACACCGCTGTCTACGAGTCTTTCTCACCTCACCAGGAATGAACTGCTATGTGGCTCCAGGGAATGTTCCCTGCATTCTTCCCCTGGAACTGAAATCTGAAAAATCCACAAGCAAACTCCAAAGTCAAACTGGACCCAAGAGGGTTGTTCCTGCTGGGGAACTTTTCTCTGAACGGATAAAGTCACTTCACAGTAAGCAGCTCTCCTCAGGCGGTCTTCCGCCTTTGCCTCCAACCCAGGAACTCAGGGTCCGACTGGGGAGAAAGTTCAAAGTTCGTGGCAATCCGCAATCAGGGGGCTTCATGGCTCAAGGTGGGGCTGAGACCTGCTTCCTGGGGAGAAACTAACCCAAGACCCCAGGCTAATTCTGCAGTGGCCACCAGGAAGCAACCTCAGTCTCATCTTTCACTGCCTCCAAAGTGGAGGTTCATTTGCTGGGGCTCCAGCGGGGGAAGCTCCCCTCCTGCATGAGACAGGGAGCCCTGAGCCCTGGAAAAGGGTCTGGAGAGGACAGGATGTAGTCGATGCTGAACTTGATGTCTCTGTGGCCCTCTTTTCCCAGGGCGGCAGGGCCGGCGGGGGCCAGGGCCTCGCGGCCCAGGGCAGGCGCTCCGTCTGGGGCCGGAGACCCGCGCGCGGCGGGTTCAGATGGACCCAGGGACCCCTCAGCGGCCTCAGTGCGTAGTGTCCTAAGGCCCTCTCGCTTGGGGCCGCGTCTCCGGCGCCGCCGGCGGAAGTTGCCGTTCTCGAAGAGGTCCAGCAGCGACTCGCAGCCGCCTGCAAACGTCCAGTAGTTGCCCTTTCCCTTCTCATGGCCCTCGGTCCTCGGCACCTGCGCAGAGCCGGGGTCAGTGCGCTCGACGGACCTGCAAGGCGCCGCTGGCCCTTCGGGGTAGCCTTGCTTGCCCGCAGGCTGGGGCCCCCTACCTCTGAGCAGGAGCTTCCCAACAGCTCCAGTCACCAAGGGATGACTGGCCCGAGTGTCGCCATGGCTGGGCACACAGGGGTCACTCGGGGGTGGTTCGCGACGGGGATGGGGTAAGGCTCACCTTGACGAAGCAGCTGTTGAGCGACAGGTTGTGGCGGATGGAGTTCTGCCAGGCACGCTGGTTGGCGCGGTAGTAAGGGAACTTGCGCATGATGAAGTCATAGATGCCCGACAGGGTCACCCTGCCCGCGGGGCTCTGCTGGATGGCCATGGCGATCAGCGCGATGTAGCTGCGGACGGGGCGTCAGGCAAGCGGGCGCCGGGCAGGGCGCGGGGAGCCAGGCAGCCTTCCCAGCCGGTGGGCGAGGCCGACTGCTCCGCCTCCCCAGGCAGCCAGCGCGGGGTTGGAGGGGGAAAGGGAAGCGCTGTCCTGGCTGGAGACCCCGTGCTCACAGCTCTGGCTTCCACCCAGACCCTGGGACCTCTCCTGCACGCGGGGTCCCGCCAGGTGGGAGATCCAAGCTGCTTTCTCGGCTACCCCCGCAAAGTGCGCCTGGTGCGTTCTCTCCCAGAGCCCGCCCCAGGGAAGAAAGCCCCTCTCTCCCTCCATCCCGGACAGTCTCCGGCTTCGGAGCCCCTGGCTGTCCCCAGAGCCCCGCCACCGGCCCCCTCAGGCACCTGTACGCGGGCCGCGTGAGCCGCTTTTCCTCGTCTGAGCTGCCGGCGGGGTAGTCGTCGGCGTCGTAGTTGAAGCAATTGTAGGGGTACTGCGAGCTGTCAAACATCCTGGCGCTCTCCGCGCCCTGGGGCCGCCGCCGCCGCTGCTGCTGCTGCTGCTGCCGCCTCCTCCGCGCCGCCCACCGGCCCCCAGTTCTGCACTGGGTCCTCCCGGGCTGGGCACGGGCCAGCAGCGTCTGCACGGAAGTGACTGGGAGCCTGGGCTTCTGGGGACCCCCCGCGCACGCCCCCACCCGGTTCTCTGGCGTCCAATCCTGGTGCGGGGGTGGCCCCAGTCACCGACAGAGCGGGAAGCACAGCCGGGCTGTCTAGGCGACCCTCTGACCCGCTGAGGGAGGAGGGAGAGAGAAGGCGTGTTGGGTGGTCCAATGCACTGGGCGCCCACCCGCCTTCACTCCCCAACCCGCACGATTTGGAGGCTCAACCGGGATAGTACCCCGGAGCTGGAGTTGGGGACTCTCAGGTCGCGCTGCTGGGTAGCTTGTGTAGTGGGTACTCCCTGAGACTTGGAGATCGTTCCAGTGGTCATGGACTCTCAGCAGAGCCCACGGCCAGGGGCACGACCACAAAAAGCTGGGCAGATGCCCCCTTGGCTGCCCACAATGGGGTCCAGGGCTGATCTGTGGGGCTCATTGAGTATCCCTGGCTTGGGCACTGCGTTAGGGAGAGCATGGGTGGAGATAAAGGGTCCAGTGTCTCTTCCAGAGCAGGATGCCCTTGCATCACTGTCCATCCCTGCCAGAAGTGGCCTTCTCCAGGGGCCCTCCTTACTTGGGGCCCACAGTCTGGGGAGGTGGGCCTTTCATTTGAAGAACCTCCCTTGAGCTGGTGCTTCTAGCTCCAAAGCTCTGGTTTCAGAGTGCATAGGTGATTGCAGAAGATACAAACCCGGGAGGAAAGAAGTAGGACATTAGGGGTCTTCATAGTGGGCATGCTTCCCAAAAATCTGCAGAAGTCTGACTGAGAACCTCCTTCAGAACAGCACCTTGAGCTCTGAAACACCCATGCTCCTTCCAGCTAATCACTCCAGGAGCAGCCAGTGCCTCTGACACCCTGGCTCCCAGCAGCTGGAGGTCCTGCTTGTAGAAGCCCAGGTACACCAGGGCTCCTAACCACTGGGGTGGACATGCAGTTGTCACTGGGGTAAGCAGCTATCTGGCTTCTGCTCAGTCCTAAGTCACAGTCAACAATTAATGGCATTGTCCTCTCCATTAGATGTCAAAATTTAGATGTCAGAATTTGGGAATATAAAATTGCACAGCCCTGCTCAAAAACAGTTTGGTAAGTTTCTTTAAAAACTAAACATGCAGCCAGGCATGCCCATGCACACTTGTAATCCAGGACTTGGGATGCTGAAGTAGAAGGATCACAAATTCAAAGCCATCTTATGCAGTTTAGCGAGATCCTGTCTCAAAATAAAAAAAAATTAAAAGGGCTAGAGGTGTAGCTCAGTGGCCAAGAGCCCCTGGATTCAATCCTTACCACTGCAAAATCGAGGAAACAAACAATAGCCCCTACCCAAAAAAGTCCTAAATATGAAACTATAGGACCTGCTGGTTGCACTCCTGGATCCTCAACCCAGAGGGCTCCCAGGTCAAGGTCACACAGAAACCTGCACACCAATGCTCAGAGAAGTTTTACTTGCATTATCCCCAAACAAGAAAAAAAGCAGATGTTCTTTTTTTTTTTAATTTTTAAATTGATTTTTAAAAGGTAAATGACAGTGAAATGCATTACAATTTGATGTTCTTTTTTTAAAAAATATATATCTTTTTAGCTGTTGATGGATCTTTATTTATTTATATTCAGTGCTGAGAATTGAGCCCAGGGCCTCACACATGTTAGGCAAGCCCTCTACCACTGAGCCACAACCCCAGCCCGAGGTAGATGTTCTTAAACAGATGAATGGTTAGGTGAACAGTGGCACATCCATACCATGGGATAAGACTCAGCAATAAAAAGAAGGAACTATCCATTTGCTCATCCACTAGGTGGATCTCCACAGATCAACCTCAAAGGGTTTCACACTTTACAATTCCACTCGTATAACATGCATGAACCCAGGTAGAAGCTGACATGACCTGGCTTCACCCCACAGTGCCTCCTCTCCAGCACAGGCTCACACAGGGGGAAGAGGAGAATGCAGACTGACCCAAAGGGAGGAGTGTAAGGTCATATTGTGAGGAGGGCAGGTGGCATGGGTGGTGCTGTGCAGCTGTCCTTGAAGAGATGGTGATGCAGCTGTATGTGGAATAGAAGAATCAGAGCAGTGGAAAGGCTGTCACCGTCCTTCAACTGCTGGGACACCCAGGGTGGGCTGCAGAAGCACAGGTTCTCCTGAGCCCACCAAGGCAATGGCTGCTGGGCAAGGAGCCATATATGGGGAGGGTAGGCATGTCTCAGAGAGGCCCAGCACCTGCTTCCTTGCAGTGGGCCACCCCAAGGGCAGGAAGAAGAAGCAGTTGGACTCAGCCTGTCAGTGGATTGCCCAGAGTGGATAAGGTCAAGTATGGCCAGCAGTGTGTGTGTGTGTGTGTGTGTGTGGGGGGCACCAGGGAGCTCACACACAGCAATGCCCCCTCCCCGACTCCCCACCCCAGGGATGCTCAGGGGATATGGGTTTGGGGGAGTGGAAGGAGGCTGGTCAGGCTGAGGGAACAGAATTGTCCCATCCCCTCTGTCCCCCGAATCCAGAGGAAAGGGCAAAGGGGCAGGGATGGGGCAGCTGCCTGGGAAGGGGCTGGAAGAACCCCTTCCTGGAGGGAGGAGTTGGTGCTGAGCCAAACAGTGGAGGCAGCTGCCCAGGAGGGAGGGGGAGAAGGAGGCTCACTCCCACCCCCCAGGACCCCACCTAAGAAACCCCGGACCAGAGACTGCTCCGAGTTGGAGGAGCAGGAAACAGCCAGCCCCACCCGTGGCTCGTGATGTCATCAAGTGTTCAGTAAAAGTCACTGCCCTCTGCTACCTGCAAGGCTATGGAGAGGAGGAAGTAGTGGCTGATGGGGAGCTGACAGGGGAAGACCTGGGCAAGGTGGCTTCTCTCCGCACAGAGTGCCCAGAGAGCAGCCCAGGGTGGAATCTGACACCAACGCCCCCTGGTGGTGAGGACCGTGCAGTGGGGGCGATGAGTGGCCGGATGGAGCGTCAGTTCCATGTTGGTACCATCCCGCAAGAAAAGCCCGTTTGCAGCCCCAAATTCACAAGACACTTAAGGGAATAAAACCAACGCGTTCTTAAGAGAGTTCCAGCAGAGCTGGACTCATGCAGGAGATAAGCATGGAGTCACCCACACAGGTAACTGAAAGTCACCGTGAGTGGTGCACAGCAGAGAAGCTACTTGCTCCCGCAGAGAGCACCCTCAGCAGAGAGGTGAAAACCACGGAAAAGAACAAATGTCCTAAGTAAAACTGTGACAGAGGAAATGGCCTTGGGCTCCTTGAGTGAGTGAATGTGAGGGTCGGTCACTGGGACTCCCCAGATGGAAAGGCAAGACCGAAAGAGAGGGGGGGACACAGGGAGTGTGCTGAGGACATGTTGGGATGAGGGACAGGTCCAGCAGGAGGGGAGCAGCAGAGAACAGGGTGAGGAAAGCTTGATGGCTAGAAATTTCCAGAACCAATGAAAGGCACCCCCTAGGTAGCAAGCTCAGAGAAGGAGTCCCTTCATCCACCGCACCCCCAGACAAAACCAAACTCAAAAGGAGTCAGACCTGAGTGTGAACCTTCAAACTATGAAGCTGCTAGAATGATCATTGGCTAGGCAAACGTATCTTTGATTTGGCAGCAAAAAACATGATACATACAAGAAAAAATGGCTGGACTGCGTGTCAAACCCGTCAGAGCTCCTGTCCCTGAGGAATTAAAAGGTGAACACAGGGCAGGAGGTTATTTGCAAAGCAAACAACCCAAACTTGAAGATGGCTCTTCATCCAAGAAAAATACAGATGGCAAATAAGCACTTGGAAAATACATCCAATACCATTAGGTAGGAGGGAAATGTAAACTAAAATAACAAGATACTGCACCCGTTTATTAGAATGGCTAAACACACACACACACACACACACACACACCTCACACCAGGCAGTTTTATGTGTCCATCTGGCTGACCAGGGACCAGATATCTGATCAGACACTATTCTGAGTGTGTCTGTGAGAGAGTCCTCTGACAAGACCAACATTTGAATGAGTGGATTTTGAGAAAAGCAGACAGCTATACAATGGGTGGGCCTCACCCAAGCAGTTGAAGGCCAGACCCGTGGGTGGGGGTGAGTCTCCACATTTAGTGGATCAGTGCCTTAAATTCTCTCCCCCAATTTCTGCACACATGTGTGTACACACACACACACACACACACACATTCTGATTCTGTTTCTCTGGAGAACTTAACCACCTGTCAGGTGCCGGTGTGATAGGAAGCAGCCTGGACTCTCATTCTTTAGGGTGAGGGTGCAGTTTCTTCATGTCACATAGGCATTTGCACCTGGCCAGCCACCACTTCTAGGTGTTTACATGTCAAACGCAAGCCTGTGTTTACGTGGAGAGTCTTCCTGTGAGTTTATGTGCTTTGGTGACCTTATTTGTTGTTACTAAATCCTACAAAGAATCCACAGGTTCTGGGAATAGATGAGCTGCCGTGGGCCCATCCTGTGGAGTACTACTCAGCAGTGAATAGGAGACCCCGCCACTCCTTATTGTCCCAAACTCATGTTGCTGAGTAAAAGAAGCAAAAGACTCAAAATTCCCATTGTGTGGTGCTGTGCCAGGCAAAGCCATAGAACACAACCTCCTGTTGGCTGCAGGGCTGGAGTGGGGGGTTGGGAATTGAACGGCTGAGCACCGGTCAGAGCTCATTGTCCCTGGGCAGCATGGATATCAGCGTCCACATTGTCTTATCTGAGAACCTGGAGACCTTGGAGAAGAGTTGCTGTGTCACACCATTAGGCCAGACCCCACTGAAGACAAAATCAGGAAGCTGGTCCACCACCGTGCTGAACACAGCGGCTCAGGATGCACAGCACACACACAGAGGGCCAGGGAGGAGCTGAGGCTTCAGTGCCTCTCAGCATGTGGCAGGAGAGCTGGCCGAGGTGCCAAGTGCCAGGACTCCCAGAATCCACAGCAAAACGGAGACGCTTAGACACCAGGTGAGCATGAGCCGGAGAGGATGAAGCCACGCCCACCTCCACATACCTGGTGGGGGCAGAAGAGCTGGGGGTGGGGCAGCGACAGGACAGAACGGGGACCCCACGGAGGGAGGCGCAGGCTGGCGTTTCCAACTACAAGGCTGCAGTCCCCAGTCCCTGCAGTCATTGTTCCTCAAGCACCACGTGCAAGGTACCTTGGGGCGATCTGCTCTAAACCTGCCCAGTCCCCAGAGTCCTGTGTTGGAGGAGGTAGACTGTTGACAAAATTAATCAACATGATTCAGAAGGAAAAATGGACCGTGGGGAAGAACCAGAGCAGGGTCAGAGCTCCAGGGTGCTGTGCACGTGTATGTGTGAGTGTGAGTGCATGTGCGTGTGCACATGTGTGAGAACCTCAGTAGGTGAGTCACAGGAGGCTTCCTTGTGAGAGGACCCATGAATGAAGACCTGGAAGGGGGTGTGAGTGAGTGTGTGCACACCTGGAGGTGCAAACATGTGCACATCCACAGTCTGCGAGGAAAGAGCGGTGGGCTGAGGTGCTGAGGTGAGCACGTGTCCACTAGAGGGCATGGGCGGGCCACACCTCCTGGCACCTGTCCTCTGTCTCTTGGCAAAGCTGGGAGGGGAGGAGACGGCTGGGCAGGCAGCAAATGTGTGTCCCCAGCAAGGTTCTGGCTGAGCTCACTCTACATGATGCTCAAAAGCTTTTTGAAAATTCGCATCTGCCCAGAGGCTGGGAGAAGAAGATCCCACGTGCCAACATGCTCTGGGTGTGCGTGGACACTTGCTCCTGACTTTGCTCTGGGTGGGACTTGTCAGGTTGGTGGTGGTGACTTAGGACAAAGTAGCCCCCAAGGGAAAGAAACATGTATTAGGCGCCGACAGAAATGCCTGTCAATCAGCGGGATCTCCACACTAATGCCTGTCAATCAGCAGGACCCCCTGGCCAATCCTGGAGTTCAGCCAACTCCCCTGACCAACTCCAATGGGACAAGGGACTCTAAAAACACCTTTTCCTGTCCCAAGCCCTTCCCTTCCTGCCTAAGCCCATAAAATCCCAGTCCGGTGGAGCTCCCACGCGGTTTCTCCTCACACCCTCCTCCTGTCCACTCTATCAGTCTGATTGAGTTCCGCCCAGGAGTGAATCTCAAAGTCTTGTTCGGAGGCCTTTTAAAATATGCCTCCTTTGGTCGCTGCCCACCTTGCCTGATCTTACAGGATTGGGTTCAGGTGCCTCTGCACGCAGGTTTGGGTGTTGCGAGTGTGGGTTTGGATGTCTCCATGGATCGTGGTGTCTATGGCTGACATCTTTCCTGGTGAGCTCAGTGTCAGGCATTCATCCTAATTCCTCACCTGCCTCCGTGGGGACAGGAACTGTCCATGATCAGGCACTGTGAGGTCAATCCTGGGGTTTCCACAGGCTCCGGCCACTTGCAAACCCTGTATGGCTCAGCTACTGTCGGCACCAGGTGTCCACAGGTGATTGTCAGGCACTTCAGGAATTGAAGAATGGGTGACCTGCCCCAGCAGAGCCACCGGAAATCATGGTGCAGGAGTTGGGGGTGGGTGGGGCCATGATCACCAGCTTGGGGGCCTGGGGAGGCTGAGAGTGGGAGTGATCCTGTGTCCCCCGTGGCTTCAACTGGGAAGCTAGCAAACTCTGCTCCTGCAGAGACTCCTGACAGCCCACGGACTGGACAAACTGCTCTCTGGGGTCAGTCATAGAACAGGGGACTTTCTGCTTTTTGTTCTAGGGTCAGTGAAGAGGCATCACAAGCCTAAGAGGGGAGATGACCCCTGGCCCCACCTGACAGAACTTGCAGGAGTGTTAGGAGTGTCCCAAGGTCCCTCCCCTCTGCTAGAGAGAGGGAGGAGGGGTGAGGGACTTCATGGAGGATGTGAGCAGCCACATGCCCGGTGCCCCAGTGCTGTCCTCCTGCTGCCCACCAGGGGCTGCCTGAGGCCCCAACTCACTGAGAAGTGGGCCAAGGAGCGGGTGGCTTCAATTTCACGTGTCCCATGCTTCTCAGGCAGAGAGGCCCATGGATGCTTGGAAGGGAGGACAGAAGCAACCCAGGACTGTGGTTGCCTGGGGACACCACAGGGAGGGCAGGTCCCAGCTGTGAGAAGGCAGAGACTTGGGAGCGGGCTGCACCCTGGACCAGGGGTCTCCTGAGAGGTGCCCACGAGGGGAAGGTGCCATCTCCCAGGCTCCGGGTGCCAGTGGCTGGCAACTCCCATTCTGGCTGGGACTTGGCCGGGTGGGAATGGGAGCCCTGCAGGATACTGGAGGGAATGTTCATCCTGGATGTCACAGCCTGGCTGGTTGAGGCTTGGACACAGGCAGTGGCTCAAGGAGTGGAGGAGTCAGGCTGCTGATGTTCCTGCAGGTGTCCGTGGTCATCAGATCGTGTCTGCTTCCCACTTGCCCCCAGTCTCACCCCACTCAGAGCATGCTGTCCATGTCCCCACCTGCTGTGGCCCCATGTGCTCTGTCATCCCAACCCACTGGGGCTGACTCTCCATGGGTGGCCCCGTTATTGCTGTGTATTGTCCCCCATGGGGCTTCTTGCTGGGATGGCACCCTGCAGACAGAGACGGCGTTGTCCCTGTCCCATTGCTATCACCAAGGACAGGGCTCTATATGGCAGGTGACTGGCAGTTATTGGAGCTGATAAATAGAACCATGGCTATAGGCCCAGCCAGACACCAGAGGCATGCAGGCCTGGTGCAGTGGCCCTGCCTTCGGGACCTTTGTGTTCACACACTCATGGCTGTGGCTGGGGGTCTGTCCATGCTCAGGGTGGGGCTGGGTGCTGTCGTCCAGGATGGTATAGGACTCTCTCAAGCCAGAATTCTGCCTGGAGATGCCCATAGGGATCTCCCCACCTGGGGATGACCATGGGGACCTTGTACTTCCTGGACACCTGGCTTCAATTTCACCAGTAGTTAGATGTTTCTCTGCATCAGCTGGGCCCACCATGATCTATAAATTCCTGTCTATGTCACTTTCTCTTCCAAATGTCCCTGAGTTTTTTTTATCTGATGCACAGCATCTCCTAAGAATGAAACCAGGCTTCACTGTGGATGGAGACAGGTGTTTCCCATCCTAAGACTTCACAGAAAGCTTAGAAGCAAACCGACTGTGACCTGGAAAAGAGACAGAATGCCATCGTGTTTTTGGACAGCGTCAGCTGGCTGCAGGGGGCTGGAGTTATGGCCTGCATGCTCCCCGGTGTTCCTGGGACTAGTACCCACCCAGGAACATAAGCACCTCCAATACCAGCAGGGAGGTTGCAGGGGGGTGTGGAACTGAGCCAGTCAATGATGGGGCTCCAGGATGAGAACATGTGGGCCCCCCAGACTGCAAGGGCTCAGGCCAAGCTGGTGCCTCTGTGCCTCACTGGGGCCCAGGAATCTGTGCAGAGACAGAAGGTGAGCCTGAGGGTCAGGAGGCACCAGGCCCACAGGGTTGCCCTTCAGCATATTCACAGGGGACCTACGCTGTATGGGCTACAGCCTGCAGGCTGGGGATGCCACAAAGCAGAGTGGTGCGTGTGTCATGGAGCTTCCAGTCCACTAGGGCAGCGGATGCTGTCGGAGGAATCTCAAGATTACAGGCATGTAATTACAGATGCACTCAAGATGAAGCTGAGAGCTGAGTGTGAGGGAGTGCATGGCGTGGTGGGACTGGCCCAGCCTAGGAAGTTTGAGGGGCGCTTTGAATGGGAATAAACAAGGTGAAGAGGTGGTGCAGGGTAGGCAGCTCCCAGCCGTGCAAAAGCCCTGTGGTGCCAGGGAGGTGGTGGCTTCAGAGGCTTCCAGAGGTTAGCTTCCACTGCCCTCCAGATGTATTCCAACTCCTTTTTGTGTCGAGGGAGAGTGTCTGCAAGACTTCATTGATGTGTTGTGTTCAGAACATCTTGGCACTCACTAAGCATTGTGCCTTTGAGAACACATTTATTCACAGGCATTGAGGGGGTCAGGACCTTTCTAGGTCCTGTGGGATAATGCAGGGTCTGGCCAGGGCTGTAGGCCTGGCGGTGAGAGGCTGGTGGGTACCTGAAGCCCCGGACAAGGGGAGGACAAAGCTGGAGGTAGCAGCCAGTGCCTGCTGAGGTCAGCTCTTGCTTGTCTCCAGCCCTCCTCTAGATGGTGCTGGGGAACAGGTGGGAGAGGTGCCTTCGGCCTGGCCACCCATGGCCTTGGGAGACACCTGGTGGTTGTGGGCATGTAAGGAAGGTCCTGGGACCCTGGGCAGGCAGGGTGTAATGGATGTTTTTTGAGGAGGCTGGCTGACCCCCAGCCCCTTGATAACCTCTCGGGGTTGCCCTGACCTGGCCAAGCCTGGGGACAGTCCCCCCTGGTCCCATCTCCTACATAACCTACCCTACACCTTTCCAGGCCTCTCCAGGGCTCCATTCTCATTTCCCAGCTAGCTTCAGGGCAGGAACAGCTGCCTCTTAGAGGGGGCACCTTGCAGGAAGTGGCTCTTGTCCCACAGGGATCCCCACATGGGTGCAGGGACCCAGGACTGGAGACATTCTGCCCACCAGAGACCCCGAGTGCTGTCTCAACACTGTCAGCTGTGGGCTGGGGATATAGCTCAGTTGGTAGAGTGCTTGCCTTGCATGCACAGGGCCCTGGGTTCAATCCCCGGCACCAACAAAAACCACCATCAGCTGGTCAGCTGGGTGGTATACTGTCAGCTGGGTGGTGTACTGTCACTGACACCTGGGTTGGACAGGTGGACAGATTTAGATAGAAGCCACCACCTTCCTGTTGGCCTTATCCAGCTTTATCTGGCTGGGTATAGAAACCTGTCCTCCTGGCTTGGGAGCCAGGCCATACCTCTGTCCCTAAGTCCCAGTAAAAGATGCTTTTGTACAGCTGGGGTCTGTCTGCCTGCTCTGTGGCCTCAGGCACCTTCCTTCTTTGGAGGCCGGGTCTCACATACCAGGATGAGGCTTTTCTGAAATGGAGGCCTTGGAGTTCTGCTCTGCTGTGGTCCAGCCTGGATCAGTCTCCCCATTTCCCCTCTCTCCACCTGGACAGCAAAGTGTCCCCTACCTCCTCTTTTCATCTCCCTGGGAATCTCCTGAAGGCAGCATTTGGGAGAGGTTCCGTAGGAACTGGGTGGGCATGGGCAAGGTATGGAGGGTGCGTCTGTTCAAGGTGGGTGGAAGTGAGGCTCCAGCTGTCTGGGGAAATGAGACCCTGAGGGGAGCCCAGGAGCCTCGGCGAGGGACCCAGGAGCAGTGAAGGATTGCATGGGGAGTAGGGGATGCTGAGATCTGGGCTCTTTAGCCCTCGAGGTGACTGGAGTGCAGGCACATGGGTGCAGGGACCCAGGGCTGCAGCCCTTCTGCCTATCAGAGGCCCAGAAGCCTCTGCTCTCACCTGAAGGGCAGTTGGTACTTTGTTTTGTGCCCACCCCAGACTTCTGGGGTGGGAGCTGGTAGACCAGCAGTCTGATGGCCCATTCTGGCCATAGGGCAGGGGTCATAGCGAGCCTCAGGTATGTATTTGTTTGTGCATTTATTTATTTTAATTCGGGGAGAAGGAGCCACTGCTCTAGCTGCCCTGTGACTTCTGCCAGGAGGTGGGAGGCCAGCCCTGGGCAGGAGCCCTCTGTGCCACTGCCTCCCCCTGCTCACTCCCAGACACTGCAAAATAAAGCCCAGATCTACTGAGGAGGTCCCCTCCCATTTTCTAAAAGTCTTGCTTGAATTCTATCACATTCTGTTCTCAGGCGGCTCTGGTGGAAGGCCATCTATGGAAGCACCTCGGGCCTGCCCCGGGGGGGGGGGGGTTGTTGAAGCTGCTCCTCTCTTGGCCTGGGCTCCAGTCAGGTCTTGCTGCCTCAGCAACGCTCACTCTGCTGCCTGGCATTGCAGGTTTGTGCCATCCTGGAGGCCTGGGGGCTTGATTTTGAGGACTGGAGAGAGCACAGGGTTCTGGGTGGTGGGCAGGTAGGGTTTTTCACTGTGTGCTGAACCCAGGGAACCACTTTACCTATTGGTGCCTCAGTTTGCAAAACTGTGAAATGGCTCAACAGGACAGTGATTCTTCTGGGAGAGCAACAGCGAGGAGCAGAGAGAACAGGAGATGGGGGCTGCTGGGGACACTTGGCAACCAGCACCAGGGCCGGGGCTGACCCTTTCTACCTCTGCCCAGTGTAGTCAGAGTTTCGTTTGAATTTGTACCAAAGCAATAGATCATAGTGTTCAAAGTCTTTAATGACACCCTAGATGAAGTCACGAAGACAGTCCCCTCCCCCAGCCAAGCCCAGAGAACATCCATTTCTGCAAGTTTCCCGGGTGTTTTGCTGTTTGGAGATTTGCCTTCCTGTGTCTAAACGACAGGCCTCGGCTGCACTGTCTCAGCTTCACCCCACGTCTGTTGACTTTCCATGCTGGAAAGGTCTTGTGCAGATCCCCCCAGCGGGTGGCGAGTGGCCTGACTTGCTGGTCTTTTCTTGGGTGGCCTCTGCTTCCTGGGGCGTGGGAGGTGCTCTTTCCTGGCTGACCTTGCCGAGGGCTCCTGTGTCTCTCCAGCAGAGTTGTGTTTCCTTCTGTTCATCATGCCCCTGGTGTCCCATTTGTCCACGGCACCAAGATAGCAGGGTCTCCTGGGACCCCATCATTGTCACTCTGACCCTTTGCCTCTTTGCATTCCTGAATCAGGTCCTGCTTTTGGAGGACCCGTCCTCTGGTGCCAGCCTTTGTACTGTGCTCAAAATGTTCGCTGAGCATGTCTGTCCACCCTCATGGCCACTCTGATGTGCTGGGGATGAGGCTGTCTGGTGGCACTTGGAAGGAATCATTCCATCACCCAGCAGACCTGGAATGGCCCTGGAGAAGGCCACGTGCAGGCAACTCCTAGGCATCCTCTGGTGACATTGCTCACCCTTCTGCTTCTACCTCTGGCCCCCTTCTTTGTCTGGGGACTTCCGCGATTTTGTCTCCTGTGCCTTCCAGTTTCTTCTTCCTGTTTGGTCTCTCCCTATCATAATACTCCAAGAGCCCTTCCCGTTCTCTGGCACCCAAACTCTTCCCTGTCTTGTGCATGTCTCTGGGTGTCACTGAACTGTCCATTCTGTTCTGTGCTCTCCAGAAGGACTCTGAGGTGGCTGGGGATTCCTGCTGTTGGCTCACAGTCAGCAGCAAGGAACCTGCCTGCTGGACACTGGCTTGTTCTGCTGGGCAGGGCTCCTTCTGTACACTGTCCTCCCTGGCTATTCTCCCCTACTCTCAGGCTGTCCCCTTGCCCCAGCCAAGGATGGCCAGGGTGTGCCTCATGATAATTTTTTTTTTTAATGACCAGCCCAGACATCCCAGAGCCATCCTGCAGTGGGCAGGGCAGACCGAGCATACGGAAGGCTACAGTGGTTCAAGCCCCTGAGATCAACCTCCATCAGCCTAACCCCTTGAGATCTTTTTTTTTTTTCTGTGTTGGGGATTGAACTCAGGGGCACTCAACCACTGAGCCACATCCCCAGTCCTATTTTGTATTTTATTTAGCGACAGGGTCTCCCTGAGTTGCTTGACCCCTTGCTATTGCTGAGGCTGGCTTTGAACTCGTGATCCTCCTGCTGCTGGGATTACAGGCATGTGCCACTGCACCTGGCCCCTTGAGATCTTTTGAAATGCTAATTCAGTTATATCATTGTTGTCTCAAGAACGCTAGCATCTTAACTTCCTGAGGCCTTGTAGGCTCTGTGCTGGGCTGACCTGGTGTGGCCACCAACTGGCCTCATTTGGTCTTGAGCGCATGTGCCTCTGGCTGCTCTGCTGTCCTGTGACCTCTCGCATCACAGCTCAACTGTCCTGTGGACCTATAGAGGACTTGGGAGGGGGCCCTAGTGACAGCCTCTCCCAATCTGATGTTCCGTGACTCCTGGGTGTGTGACCCAGGACAGGTGACAGCCTGGCTTCCAGCTCGTGGCTGACGCCTGTATCCCAGTCCCCAGTAGCCTGAGGTGGGGACTTGAATGCGTCTTTGGCTGAACTGGTTGTTCTGGCCAGAAGTGGGCTGGCCGAGAGGAAGCTAGCGGGGTGGAGCTGCCCACGCTGTGGGGACACTGGACCTGGTGCTGACAGGATGGGAGGCAGGCTTTGTGGCCCCTTTATCATCCTGCTATTTCCTTTAAAGATCTGTCAGTCTGAGGCCATTTACTGGTTGGCTGTGTGAAGCCCACATCTGAGCCCAGCCTCGCTCAGGGTCCAGGGGCCTCGTGCCCCTCCTGGGCTTTTGGGATTTCTGGTTCTGGCTCTGGCTCTGCCGTGTTGGGAGCCTTACTGCTTGTCTTCCCCTCTCTGGGCCTCTTTCCCACCTGTGAAATGACAAGATTCAGGGGCTGGGGATGTGGCTCAAGCGGTAGCGCGCTCGCCTGGCATGCATGCGGCCCGGGTTCGATCCTCAGCACCACATACAAACAAAGATGTTGTGTCTGCCGAGAACTAAAAAATAAATATTAAAATTCTCTCTCTCTCTTTCAAAAAAAAAAAGAAAAGAAATGACAAGATTCAAACCAGTGCAATGTGGCTTTGGAGAAGCAGCAACCTGGTAGTCTGCCTCCCGGGGCCCAGGGCCCAGGGAGCCTCCCTCAGCACAGACTGCCCTGGGCAGGGAGGCGAGTAGCCGGCAGGGTGACAGGCAAGGAAGCACCTGGCAGGAGGAGGACCTCTGGATTTTCATGACCTGGAAGTGTGGGGGTCTGTGATGAGTCTCGGTCACATCTGCTTGTCGGCCTGCTCCCTGGGGTGGCACCACTTGCTAGGCCTTCCCTGCAGGCTGGGCCTGGTGGGTCTCAGGTTCTGGGGCCAGTGGTAGGAAGAGGCTGGCATCTCTCAGCTGCCCCTGTTTTGGAGTGGTTCCTGCTGGACACACGTTGTGTCTGCCTGACAGGGTGTGGCCCTCTGGGCCTCTTGTGGCCTCAGTGGTGTCCACCCAGTCCTCAGAGGGCTCTGCAGCTGCCCTGCCCTCTCCTCGTGCCCACCCCTGCTTTCGGGAGTGCAGGCCTCGCCCGGCCTGTTTATCCCGGGGCTTGGCAGGCGGCTCCCCGGCAGCAGGCTGTGGGCTTTGGGCCACATGGGCATCGGGTACGCTGGGCCTTGGTCATGTCTGGCTCCAGGCCTTACTTTCTGGGAGGACTGACGGGCGGGCAGCTGAGCACCAGGGTGTGAGGGCCTGGCCCCAGTGAGGCCGAAAACACACGCTTGCCGTATCTTTATTGCACTTTTACCACATCGCAAACTACTCCACAAAGATGCCGGGGAGGTCGGCCTGCTGCTGTGGCCCCTGAGGACCCGTGTGACGTTCATACCAACTGTCCAGAGCAAAGCCGTGGTGCCTGCTGCAACGGGGAGGGGCAGGGCCACTGCTGGATACTGGAATAACTGGTCATTCACACTCGGGTGTCCATCTGTCCACACGCAGGCCCTGACATCCACCGGGAACCCCCTTCATCCCCAAAGGGTCTCTCCAGCCTCCAAATGCGGAGGCGTGAGAGGCAAGAGCAGAAAGAGAAGGTGCAGAGTGCAGGCGCCACACAGGACCAGGAGAGAGCCCTCGGGCAGGGCTGGAGGTGACCATGGCCTGTGTGGACGTCCCTCCCATGGTACATTGCACCTTATGTAAATATAAAACAGTGAAATAGGCTTCCTCTCCCACAAAAAGGACCGGAGGCCTCTACTGCAGCCACAGGCAGCACATCCTGCCTGTCCTGGGTCTTGGAGAAGCATGGAAGTGTCCTGTCGGAGCCCCTCAGGAGGCTGTGCCACTGGGCGGCAGGTCACTGCAGGGACAACCCTGTCCTGTCCACGACTTCACGGAATCATGATGTGGCGTGTGCAGCCATGCTCCTGGGTGGGCAGTGCGGGTAGTGCAGGTCACTACCTCTCAGTGGAGGTTCTGTGCCCAGGGTCCAGGTCGTCCTCCACCACGCCGCGTAGCCCGTCTCTCTCCACACAATCACGCACGGCCTGCAGCACGATGCGCAGCCGCCGGTCCAGAGCCTCCAGGTGTAGCCGGAACAGGACGGGTGCCACCCTGTCCCTCTGCAGAGACTCAGCCATCAACAGGCTCAGCTTGTACTCGTCCTTAGCCAGCAGCTGCAGGCGCAGGTAGGTGGACTTCCTGATCCTGTGGAGAGGGGGCTGTGAGCATGGGCTGGGGGTGGGGCAGGTGGCCCCAGGGGAGGGGTCGGGGGAAGAGAGGCTGAAAGAGACCTGGAGGGAGAGATGAAAGCTGAGAGAGTGTGAGAGATGGAGACCGAGAGAGACAAAGGCAGAGAGAGAGATGGAGAGAGGCAGAGAGAGGCAGAGGGAGAGACAGACAGATCCGAGATGGGTACCTCACTGGCCCTGCCTCTCACCTGCATGTGGACGGGGCCCCACCTTGCAGGGATGTGGGCGGGCACCCTGGGCCCTAGGGCAGACACAGGCAAGCTCACCCAACTGGCCTGGACCTGGGTGGGTGGATCCTGAGATGTCTTCTGAGAGAAGCACAAACCACTTTGCCCCGTAAGCCCGTGTCTCCAACTGTGGGAGGGGCAGGGGGACGGTCTGGTAGCTGCTGCTGGGGTGCAGGGTCCTTGGTTCTAAGCTAGTGTCTGCTCTGGGGCTTGGCAGCTTCACAGGGCTGGGGTGACAAGAGCCAGCATAGGTCCTTGTGGGGGTCCCTGGAGCTTGGGGTTGTGGATGGGTAGGCAGAGAGCTGATGGCCATGGTATGGCTATGGGCTGCCACCAGGTATGGACGCCTGTCTCCTGTGTCATGCAGGGAAGTGGGGAGATCTGGGCCTGCGCCTCCAGGGGCGGCCTGGGACCTACCTGCAGCACTGCTGTAGAGGTACCAGGATGGAAAGCTCGTCGTGCGCGTATTTCCCAAACCTGCCATGAGAAAGCACAACCATCAGGTCCTTAGTGGGTTGCACAGCCTTTTTGGAATGGATATCCTCCTGCCTTGCTAACTGGGGGCCACTCTCTCCCAGATAGAGCCTGTCTGGGCCTATATTCCTGGGGCAACAGAAGGGGACAATGGGACACACCTCCCAGGGTTACTGTCATAAACCCAGCACCTGTCAAGGCCAACTGCCATCCCTCCCTGTGACGGGGACCCTGTTGCCTCGGAATGGAGGCCTGTATTTCACACAGGGATGGGTCTTGGGACACCCCTGTTCACCAAGGCCTGCTTCTTCCTGCTCTGGGCTACGCCACCCACAGGGCAGAGGTGGCCAGCCTGTTGGGCTCTTAGACATGAGGGGACCCACCCTCTTCCGTTGTCCAGGTGGATGATGAATGTCTCATTTCCGAACTTCTCGAAAGTCTCGTAGTGGTGGCGGTCCATATTCCCTGCAGGGATAAGCACAGGTGCTCAGAGGCCTCCAGCCTGCTGAGAGAGGCACCTCCTGTCCACCCCAAGTACGGCCTCCAGGGCCACAACCCCGCAGAACCGTAACTAGTATGGTGCCAGGCCGGTCCACTGGGAGCTCTGGGTTGGCACAGGTGGACCTGGGCCCCACATCCCCAGTGGACAGCACAACCCACGGGACATACCCATGAGGAAATCAAAGATGGTCATATCCATGATGTCCAGGATGCGGTGGCCGCTGTCGTAGGGCGGAGTCTGTTTCACCTCCTCACAGTAGTCGGGGTCAACTTCCCACCTGCAGGAGAGCCAGTGTGAGGGGAAGTCCTTCATGGATAGGGAGGCCGAGGGAAAATTCTGGGGGCTGCAGGGCTCAGAACAGCACAAGCCAGTGGGGCCACTCTGGACAAAGAGGGCCTAGGATGTGGGCCAAGTGTTTACAGAGAGACCATGCCTTGGCTGTGGGCTATGAGGTTGCATTAATAGGATTATGGGGCTGGGAGGGGATCATGCTCCAGGTAGAGGCCCCTGCCAGGCTTGAAGCTACTATCAAACTCTGGGTACCATAGTTTTGGAGATTCACTGTTTCAGAAACAGTGCCTGGACATTGCACTTATCAGGATACCTTGGCTGAGAGAGTAGGACATGTTTCTTCTGCACAAGGAACAAGAGGAATTGGAAGCAAGGGCCAAGCAAAAATACTAAGTCATGTTTTGAAGGACCCAGCGGTAAGGCCAGTGCCTTGGGGGCTTCTAAATCTCAGGTCAGGGCCCTTCCTAATCACCTAGCCCACTGTGCATCATACATGCTACTCAGGGTTGGATTCATGGCTGGCCCTGTCCCCCCTCCTGTCCCATGGTCATGAGAACCCCAAGCCCTCCCAGGCCTGGTGTCCTAGTTGCAGAGTGGACAAAGTCATCCCAGGTCCCCGGGGCCCAGCCCCGCACTCACTCTGCTTTCTTGCGCTTGTGGTAGGAGCGTCGCCAGGGGTTGCGCCAGGTCTTCCTCTTGGCCAGGGACAGGTCGGGCAGGAAGGCTGCCAGGGAGCCCTCTATCTGGTCTGGCCTCCCACACAGTGCGTGCTCTGTGGAGCAGTAGTAGGAGCACTCCCCGTAGAAGCAGATGTTGTTGGCTGGTGGGAGAGACAGACCCCATCACCTACAGCTGTCCCCACATGCCACCCCTGGCCTTTCAGGGCTCTGCCTGGAGCTCTTAAGGACAGGACTCACCCCCAAGCTCACTTGGCCTCAGTGATCACCTCCAGCCCCAGGCCATGAGTCAACCCTGCAGTGGGCTCCTAGGCCCCGCAGCCCTGGAGTCTGGCTTCTCCTCGCCCCAGAATCCAGGGGCTGCAGTCCATGGAAACTCCAGAGTCTCTGTTCAGTAGTCCCCAGAATGATTTGTACCATGAAGAAAGAGAGAACCCACAAAAATGGGAGAATCTTTGCAAATCACAAAGCTCATGGGGATGTAGTGCTTAGCGTATGTCAAGGACTTGTATGATTCAATAATTAAAAAAATCCAATTAATACATGGGCAAAGAACTTGAATGGATCTTTTTCCACAGATGATATACAAGTGGCCAATGAGCTCATGAAAAGATGCTCCTCAGTGGTCATCAGAGAAACGCAAATCCAATCCACAAGGAGAAAGCACCTCACACCAATGAGAATGGTCTTGATCATTGCAAGGGTTGGCGAGGATGTGGAACACTGGAACCACAGGGCCCTGCTGGGGGCAGTGATGTGCACAGGTGCTTGTTAAACAGGAGCTAGCATGTGACCCAGCGGCCCCACCTGCAGGCATCTACCTAAGAAAGATTAAATATATTCCCACCCTTTGCTTGAATGTGCTCACAGCAGCGCTGCTCACAGCAGGAACCCAGCCCCAAAGCCACCAGCTGACCAACGGCTAAACAAGACATAGGATTTTCACACAACCAAGTATCATCCATCCTTGGAAGGGAACAGAGTGCTGAGAGCCTGCACTGCAGACGAGCCACGACAACATCTTGCCCAGTGAGAGAAGCCAGGCAGGGGAGGCCACACGCATGGGCTCAGGGGCATCTCAAGTGCTGGGGCAGGCTCTGGGGTCTTTCTAGGGTGGGGGAAAAAATTCTGGATTTGCACAATATAGTGAATGTACTAAAACCACTGAATCATGCACCTCGAAATGGTGAGTTTTATGGCATGTGAATTATACCTCAATTAAAAGTTTAAAAACTTCAAGCTCTTTGCTGTCGTGGTTTGTGGTATTCCTACTGGGAGCACTGGGATGGCCGCATGCTGATCATAGCCTATGGATGGTCTACTCTATGCTTGTATTTGTTTACTGGGTGAATCTGTGTTTTCATGCTCTGACTTGTTTGGTGGAGAAACCTGCAAAGGCATCAGGTTGTGGAGACAGGGAGGAAGCCTCTGGTGGAGCAGGAGGGGCCCTGCCTTGCTCCCTGTTCCTTCCCACTCATAGGGTCAGGAGAGTGGCCAGTGAGGGTCAGAGGGGAGCGGATGGAGAGAGGGGAGGGTGCTGGCACAGCTGCAGCCCTAGGAACACAGGATGTCCCAGCTGCTGGTCTCCCCATGAGCTGCCCCCTGCCTCTCCCCTTCCTGGCCTCCACCACAGCACAAAGTTGGATAATTACCACAGGTCCATCGTGGGGGATCAGCTAGCTGCACAGCTCTGGCTGCTGACACAAGTCAATCCATTTTCGGGGTGCCATGAAAGTTGACCATGCGGACAGCTACGTCCTCCTAAGCCAGTTCTAGACAGTATCACCTTAAGAGGGCAAGGATCCCTCCTCACCAGCTCTAAAGGGCATCTAGGGTGGGGTTGGGCTCTGAAAGTCAGGGTTCCTTCCAGTTGCATGACCTGGGTGAAGCAGCACACATCTCTGCTCAGCTCTTCACCTGCGTGTGAGGGTCGAGCTGTGCCCACAGCCTGGGAGAAAGATCATATAAGGCAGCTATGTGAAGTCCAGAGAAGGTGACCATGCAGCAGAGAGGACTGCCCCATGTTGAGGGGTAAGTGGGCATAATTTTCACTTAGTAGCTCTAGTAGACAGAGAGCTAGGGGAAGACTAGGGCCCCTCCAATAGTGTGCAGTGGACATGGGCTCCCAGGGCCTGGTCCTGACCGGGAGCACACAGCCCTCCTCATGAACCCAGAAAGTCCTGGCCTGCATGTGCAAGGTCCAGGATGGGCCTGTCTGAGGGATGGAGGTTGATTCAGGAGGATGTGGGTCACCATGCAGGAGGTGACATGACCACCCATCCTGGAATGAAGACCACAACATTGCACAGGACAGTGGACATGCCTATCACAAGGATGACCCTCTGGCTGCTGGCAGAAGACCCATGTTGGAAGCCCCATTCTTCCTCAGTGTGTATTTGAATGGGACTGTGTGGACAGTCTTGATGACCATCTGGGCAAACTCAGGCCAGTCTGGAAGAAAAAGGGCCAATTTAATCCTGGGTAAAATCTCTATGCTGTGCGAAGCCCCAAGGAGTTGGGGGCTTTGAGAGCTGCCCATGACCTGTATCCTGCATGGGGGAGGCCACATAGAAGCATCCACCTTGCAGAAATTTACAGAAAAGGCCAGGGAACATGTTCCTTGAGCATACGGAGCTTTAGAGTCTTGGGCTCTGACCTGGCCCTGCCCACAGCTGTGTGGTATCAGGCACTTAACTGCCCTCTCTGAATGCGACTTCCACAGACCCCACCATGCCTGGGCTCACTGAGGGCTGTAGCCTGCTTCCTTCCTGCAGTGACCCTGGGACTTGAGGGCCACTATTGTGCCTCTCTTGTCCTGGCTGTCCTCCTGGCCACCTGGGGTCTTCTCTTTCTTGACCAAACCCAGAGGCAGTCCTCCTCTGCCCCGGGAGACTGAAGTCTCCCATTGACTTGGCTCCTAGTGAAGCAGCGATGACAATTTTGGCATCGGGTGGGTCGGGAAGTGCAAGCAAAGCAGAAGTGATGCTGATGACTCTGAGCAGATTTTGTTTTCTAAAATGAGGTCAAGGCTGGCTCCCAGACCCCGCTGCTCCAGAGGAAGCCACACGTTCCCAAAGGCTCTGGGCAGAATCACGCTGAGAGCAGCACATGGTGAGGGAGTGGGTGGGATCCCGGGGGGCTGCACTCTGAAGTGGCGCAGAGTTCGAGAGCGTATTGTCCAGGTGCAATGAGCCACTGGGGCCTGGGGCCATCAGGGAGCTTCTGGAGTATCCTGGGTGAATCTGCAGCTGGCAGAAAATGTCATTGAAAGCCAATAAAAAGCCAGGGCAGATGTCTACTGTGGAGTCCCTGGTCCCCGTCAGCCCTGGCGAGGCCTTTAAAGGCGGGATTTCAGCAGTGTTACCAGCAGCCTCTGTGGGGAGCTCCTGGGACTCAGAATGGATAGTTCCCTGCTGAGGGCCAGGAGGGGGACCAAACACTAACCAAAGAGGAACGTGGTAAGATCTTGATTTATCTGTTTAGGCTAAGAAGTGGCTCAGCCTTTTTTTTTTTTTAAAAAAAACAAACAAACAAACAAAAATCCACAGTCCCTCTCTCTTAGATAATGACCTAAATCCATTGGTACTGAAAATTTTGGAGTGGGTGGCTTTAGCAGCTTCGGTGGCTTTGTCCTTTGGAGCCATTTGGGTTGTTGCACCCACCTGCCACCCATCAGCAGGGAAATCATGCCCAGCATGGAAACCTCTTGCTTCCCCTTTCCTATATCCTCAAACCCCAGCTTCTCTGCTTGGTCTTGAGCAAGTTACTTAAGCAGGTCCATCTGATGCCTGTGGACAGGTGAATGGACCAGCAGAATGTACACATCTCCCCAAGGCACAGTCCTCCACACAGATGGAACAATCTCCAGAGATGCAAATAACTGGGTGAACCTTGGAGTCAGAATGGTGATGGAACAGAAGCAAAAGATATGAACTGAGCCTCCAGGTGCTTCATACCACAGGGGGTGGCTGCCCCAGGGACATGCAAGGCAGCTCAGGGGGCCTGGACGGGCGAGGACGTGAGGTCCTGTGCTGATGGTAGAGGGCGCCACAGCATTGGCGTTCAGTGAGTGCCTCCAAGCTTAGCTGGCTAAATGCTCTGTACCTACCACCATAGGCCAACACACCTCAATAAAACTAAAAGCAGGACAAGGACAACCTACCCCATAGGCCTGTCTTTGGAGCTGGGGAGGAGCTGCACTGCTCTTAGCCCTTTATCTGCTGTGCCTGTCACCTAGACCTTCCTTGCCTGCTCACCCAAAGATGGCCCAGCACTGCTGGGTGACAGCTAGAAAGCATAGTCCTGCCCCATGTAGTGGACTTGTCCCACCTGCCCATGCCACCAGGAGGAGCAGCCCTCCATGGGAGTGCTGTTAGCACTGTCAGCTGGGGTCCGGTGCTGTGGGGTGCTGGGCTGTCCTCTGCCCACATCCCTGAGGCTGAGCCTGCACCCCCTGGGCAGCAGGACTCATGACATTATCTACCTGTGTCCTCAGTCCAGGACCATTCTCAGCTTATCAGGTGCTGGGGAGTTGGACCCCTCCCTCTCTACCCCTGGACCTGTGTCATCCTTTGTCCTGAACTGAGAGCCTAGGAGGAGGTCTTGCTGAAATGCAGGGCATTGGGTCTAAGAATGTTGGTAACTGCTCACCTGGTGGTGGGCACCGAAGCCTGGGGGGTGTTATTCTCTTAATATTTTGAACCTTTGAAAAATGTCACTGCAAAAGTCAAAATAAAGAAAAAAAAAACAAACAATGAAGAAGACTCACAGGTCTGAGTGCTGCTGGTATCTGCCCAGTAGCAAAGCTCCCAGGTGTGCATGGCCAGAGGGCTGTGTGGTGTCTCTGTAGGGTGTGCATGCCTGGACCACAGGGTGGTGTCCCCGTGGGCCGTAGGGCAGGAGGTGGGGCTGGCAGTGGTGGTGTTGGTGTCTTGATGGAGGAGTAACATCATAGCCAACCTCAGGGTCAACTGCCACGCTCTGAGGCTGAAGGGGGCTGGGACTCCAGAGCTTAGGTCCCTGTAGGAAATCCTAAGAGAAGGCCCCTTCTTACAGCACCATGTACAGAGAGCTGCCTGTGAGTGACACCCTCCCATCTCTGGGGCGGCTTAAGCACAACCCACCCCAAAGACCCTGCCAACACACAGGCTCTCATTGGGTCCTTTGATTCTGTCAGGAGGGGCCGGTAGAGGGCCGGGGGAGTGGGGAGCCTTCTTCTCTGCCCTTTGGGGATTTCTGTCCTATTTTTCTCTCATTAGGAGGCTCTGAGAGGAGGAGACCAGATGAGCGTGCAGATGTGTGCTGGAGGACAAGAACAAGCTCAGCTAACGTATGGATATGGATTCCCGGCCTCGCTTCTGACAAGCTCACCAATGCAGTTAGGAGTCGGTCCCAGCCACGCACATTGATCTGAGACAGATCAGGAAACGAGCTTTCGGGGTCGGGCATTTATGTGCCAGCAAGTCTTAGGACACAGCTAATCGAGCCCTTAATTGGATTTATGTGCACGAAATTACGGAGCTGGGCATGTGGCTGGGGCCCTCCTGCGGTGTGAGCGTCTCCAGCCGGCCTAGTTCACACACCCACCACTTCATTCCACTTTGCTGGCATCGCTGGAACCACTGGGCACCTTCAAGAATGGAGCGGAAGCGGGAGGGCTCCCCAGGGCTCAGCAGGCACAGAAGAATTGGTAGGAAGCAGCTCAGCAGGGGCCCGGTGCAAGGAAGAGCTCAGACAGTGAGGTCAGCGGAGCCCCAGTCACCAGGTCTAGAGCAACAGGGCTCAGGAGTGAGTGGGTGTGATCAGTGCACACTTGGGGTTCACAAGCAAAGTGTCAGGGCTTCTATGAGCTGAGGATCTCTGTGATGCACCCAAGAGTCCAGCACCTGTGACACCTCCAGGGGCACAGATATGGGGAGCTGCTGCTCCCACTAGTTGCTTCCTTGAGGGAAGGGGCTGCTGGCCTGTCTCCAGGTGTGGATGTTGCTGGAGAGTGTCTGGGAGGAGGGAGGACAAGGCCACTAGGAGAGACTAAGCATATCCGAGAGGGAGCTCCTTTGCCTTCTAAACCCAACAGTGAACAGAGGTAAAAATAACCCTCCTGCCTAGCACAGGGCACGTGAGTGAGGAAGACCCCCAACTCTGGTTTCTGGAGCCTTGTGGATGGATCAATAGATGGACTAGGGGCTAGGGGCACCCAGCCCTCTCCAAGTAAAAGCTGCCTAGAGGAGTGGCCTTTGCATGACCCCTCTCTAGAGGCTACCAAGGGCGCCACCTGTTGGGAGCCCCATGATGGGCCGGGCATAGCTACCTGGAGAGACAAAGAAAGTCCTCCACAGCTTCTTGTCTCGAGTGACATCCCGAATTTCTTTGGTCATGTTGACCATCCTGCCGGCCACAGGAGGGACTCTGCGGAAGTCCAGGATCCTGGCAAGAGAAGGACGGAGAAAAAAAGTCTTCACTCTCTGTGGTGCATTCCTGGCAGCCCAGGCAGAGGCTGATGAACCAGGCCTCTCCTGGCCCTCGCTCAAATCTGGCTTTGGGCTGTGGCTCTGCCTGGCACCATCAGCAACAGGCTGAACACACCCTGGAAGGATGAGTCCTTGTGCATTTGCCTCAGCCCTGCCAGGCACCTGGATAACTAAAACATGCCCTCATTCTAGGGCTAAATTTAAAACTAAATTAAATTACATGAACCACTCTTAATGGAACTCTTTCTGAGCTCCACGGCACGCACTGCCACTTGCTTAATTAAATGGAGATGCCGGATGCAAGTGTTTCCTGCTGACACAGGACTTGTGATAGCTGCATAGGTGTCCTCTGCAGAAGTGGCCGGGCGTGGAGGAACAGGTTGCATACCTGGGACCCAGGGTCAGGCTGGCTATGTGTGGCAGCATGCACCACCTCCCACAGGCAGGCATATCCTGGGCTCTGCTTCCCTGTCTTATAAGCACGTCGACTGGGGTCCATGTTTTCTAGAGAGCAACCTCATGGCTTGGGAGCCCCCATGGTTCTTTCCATAGAAAGGCTTTCTCTCAGGTTGGGCTGTTCTGGGAAAATGCAATGGTTGGAAATCTAACTTCTGGAGATTTCTGCAGTCACCACACAAGGTTTGTGATCATACATGGATCACCCGATTCTGTTAAAATGCAGATCCTGGTCTGTGGGTGTGGGGTGGGGCCCAGACTCTGCATTCAGCCAGCTGCGGGGGTTGGGGATGGTGGTGGGGATGACACTACTGTCCACCTAAGGCCCTGCAGAGCAGCCAGGAGGCTCCAGACGCAGAAGTTTCTTTCTGCTGCTGCCTGATGGGTGCTCTCTGACCTCCAGATCCCTGAACCTGACCCCAGTGTCAGACTGTGGGCTGCCCCTCGAGGGTAGACACTGACCATCCCATGGGGCTCCTGTGCGTAGCCCCCACCTCTCTGTAGCCAGGTGGAACCTGAAAATGAGCTGCATCCTGCAGGTCAGAGCTGCCCCTCAGGAAGCAGGGACCAGGCCTCAACTCGTTTTGCTGTGGGCACCACTTTCTTCAAGTAGATTTTTTTTCCCTCAGAGAAGTCCCACCCTGTGATTAGCCATATTAAAATTCACGGCACTAATACTTCTTCCTCTCTTCTTTCCTGCTTTTCTTTTTCCTGTGTTCTCTGAGACCCCAAACCTACCATTCCTCTGGATGCTCCTTGCTGGGCACACAGGAGGCACCTGCCTAGGTGATGAGCCACAGTGGAAGGGCCCATCTCTGGGCATGTATTTCTCTCAGGGCCTCAGTTTTCTGGTCTGTGGAATTGGGATGTGAAGGTCTGCCCCCCCCCCCCCCCAGGCATCATGAGAGTTAAAAGAACCAATTCTAGTAGGGTGTTCTGAACACAGACTGCAGAGATCGCCACGAGGAAATGACAGTGACAATACACTGTGGACCCCAGAGGCCAGGCCTGTGCCTTCTCGGGCACTAGCAGACCTGTGTAATTATGCTTGATGGGTGCCTGGCTCTCAGAGGAGGGGGCTCCCTTGTGCAGGTGGAGGTGGCTTCTCTGTGGAGGAGGGGGCTCACCTGTCCAGGTGGAAGGCAGCAATCTCCGCATTGTGCCGCTCGTAGTCAGAGAAATAAAAAAAGTCGGGGGGCGTCTCCTGCTCCCTGGTTTGCCTGGAGAAAATGGGGAGAACAGAAAGGGTTTGTCACTGATAAAACCCCTAGCTGTATGCTGGACACACTATGTCAGTTTTCCAGAGCTGATTTAAATGTCTGATGATTTTGCTAACCCGTTGTCACAGAGTCACTGTTGAAAATTAAATGATGCAAACTTACCATTAAATACGTATACTTAAGGGTAATGAGTGCTTAGACCTCACCGTTGCCTAGCTGCTACCTGCTTCACTACCCTCTGCAGCCTGGGCTGCAGGTGGAAATTCTGCCTGGGAGGCTGGGCACCTCCTCCCAACCCTGGTTAGTAACTCAGGAGCAGCTGTGGACAGATGGAACGCTTGCCCCCGGGTAGACAGGAGCATTGCACCATGAGGTTGGTACTCCCCAAACCAGCTCCCCTGGGAGCCCACCTCCTGCCAAATGGCTTCTTGTTTAAGCAATGCCTCTGAGCGGCCCCGCTGCAGAGAGATGGCCCTGAATTGGACCAGACACACACCTCTCCAGGGCGTGGGCTTGGGTTGAGGTTGGGGGACAGTCTGCCTGAAGATGTGCCCTCCTGGATCACTGTTACCTCTAAAAGGGAGGCTGGGCAGCCTTCATAGGTCCCCTTTGTGGTTTTCTGTCCACAGGGGCATATGGCACTGGGGCCTGGGTTTCAATTTCTCCACTGCCCCGTCCAGCTTCCAAGTTGAGCTGTAATGCCCTCCTGTTTCCTGTTCTTATCTTTGGGCCCTCCATTCTTGCTTGCAGTTCTCTTGGAAAAGTCCACGTGTGTGTCTCAAGGAATGTCCAGCCTGGACGTCCCAGCACTCAGGGGTCCTCAATCAGAGAAGTTAAAGTTTGGGAAACAGGGCCCCTGGGAGTCCCCTTGCACATTCCCATTGTAAAGGCCTGTAGCCAGCGTGTCTGACCCATGGTCTCAGCCCTACACAGACTGTGGAGCCCACTTTCTGCCCAGCATGTCATACTGACCTGCAGTCCTGAGAAGTCTTGGTTTAAAGCCTTAAATGCAGCCATTTCCCAGCCTCAGTTCCAAAGGAAAATCCTTCACAAAACTTTCCCCAGTGCCAGCAAAGAGGAGCCACATCATTCCTGCTGCCCTCCCTGGCTGGTGTGCAGACAGAAATACTGGAGCAGTAAGGCACCACCTGTGATATCCCAAAGCTGGGCCACCAGCTGCTCTGGCAGGGTCCTGGCCCCTCACCTGCAGTGGATGCTGGCCAGCAGCTCCTCCCTGGAGCCCTGGCTTCCCTGCTGGCATGCTGGAGGTTGGTTTCCGGACTTTACTGCTGCTTGGGTGGCCTTGGACAAGGGACAGATTGTGCTGGGTCTCTCCCCTTAAGTTCAGGGAACAGCCAGATAGGATATGAGATGTCATGCCCAGTGCCTATCCATTCTGACTTTGAGCCTGGCTTCTTAGCACCAAGTGGCCAACTGTCCTGTTGAAGGCCTGCCTGGCCATAGTAGGCAGCCAGGTGCAGTGTCCCTGAGTTATGGGCAGGTGGGTGCCCTGCCAAGGGAAGAGCTAGAGGGTAGCTACCATGAGAGACCTGGCTCCCTTGGGTCCTTGCTGCTCATGGAGGGTATATCTGTGACAGAGGAAACTCAGGTTTACAACTCTCCCACTTTATAGATGGAGATGATGGGGCCATAGAGGGGCAGGGACCTGTAGTGCTAGTGATAGAGCCCAGACAGCCCAGAGCTCCTCTGGAGGGTCCCACTGGTCTGTCTGTTTGGTCACTCAGTAAGGCTGGTGCTTGCTCAGTGTGTGTGTGTGTGTGTGTGTGTGTGTGTGCGCGCACGTGCGCGCGTGCAATCATAACCCTGGTCTGAGTCACAGGGGCAGATCCTTCCTTTGTGGGCACAGCTAGAGGCATCAGTGCTGTCTGGGATTCCACTTCCCACTCTTGTTCACCCCATGCACAGCAGTCTTGGGGCTTGGCAGGAGCTCAGGGCTGGGGAGCTGCACACTGGGCTTCCTGGTCCTGCACTGCCTGGGCCCTTCCTCTCAGAAGCCCAGGGGCCTGGCTGGAGTGAACAGGGTGAGGGTGGTTGAGACCCAGGCTTCCCAGGGCTGCTTAGGGAGGACAATCAGGGAATCCACCAGCTGGCATCCAAGGAGGACAGCAGATTCTAACCAGGAGAACCAGGCCCAGACACAGGTCTGTGTCCCCTGTCCAGGGTGCCGGTCATGCCACCCTCTAGGCTGCCTCTCTGGAGCTGCTCACAGTGCAGGCTGCACTCAGCCTGCTACAGGTGAGGCCGTCTGTGCTCCCTACAGGGGCAGGAAAGTTTCCATCTGTAAACTGCACTGAAACTCTCCCTGATCAAGTCACCACACACAGGCCTGCTTTGAAGGCCACCATTGCTCTGTAGACTTTGAATATCCCCAGTGTCTCAGGTTCTGGGGTGTTCAACAAACTCGGTGGGGAGACAGGGAAAAGTCATAGGGCTCTTTCAAGTGTTTGACTTTAAGAATTTGGAAATGTTAACCTATTGTTGCTCAAAATCCCATCAGAGAGCAGCAACGTTGTTGTCACGAAATCTGGGTCCACTGTGTCTCTGCCTCCACCAATAGTCCAGGAAACACGTCTCAGGCCAATCCTGCTGGGGAACTCCAGCTTAGGATCTGTGCTGGCCGCCTTCTTGGGTGCTGGAAAACATGGCCTGGGTCTCAACCTGCTCCAGTCCCACTTCCTTCACAAGTTGGCACTGTCATTCTGGGTAGGCTTGGATGCTCCCAGCAGTGAGACCCACACCCTGCCCCAGTCATGTGCCCATCCTTCAGTTTCCCTGGTCTGGGTTCTTCCTTCCAGATGTGCAGGTGAGCTCAGCCAGGCCTCTCTTGGCTCCCAACCCCAGTGCTGGCTGAGGTTGCTGCCCGACACAGCTAGGCCCGGTGGAGACCCATTGTGGTGAGCTGTGGCTTCTGGTCAGGGAGGATCCAGTCCAGGCTGCAGGCGATGGCCAGACTTTAGCTGGGCCCCTCCCCAGCTGTTCTTGGGAAGCAATGACAGCTGTCCTTAATGGTTCCCTGAACATCACTGGCCCCAATAATGGATTTCTTCATCAGCCTTTCTAGGAACCAGTGGAGGAGGTGACACACCAGGAACTAACCATTCCACACGACCTATGAGTACTTGCTGGAGAGGACTGTGGCTGGGAATGTCCATGGCCTTGCACCAGGTCTCCATGCAATGTAGTGCAGACAGCGTACTGTGGACAAAGTACATTTCCTCTAACCAGCTGGGCTGGGGGTCCTGGCCATCAGTGTGTATTTTCTCAGACAAGAGAGTGGAGGAGATGGCACATAGGGCCTGGGGCACTGGTGGCAGCAGCATGAGACTTCTCTTGGGCAAAGGAATCTCCTGGATTTGGAATTAATTTAAAATTTCATTTTTTTTTTAAAAAAGCACTACAGGTCACAGCAGGCTCATCAGTCCACTGGTTGCAGCCCTTGGCTCTGTGGTGGCAGCTTCTGTGGGAGCCCTTGAGGCTGAACACCAAGCCCTTGTATTCAACCCGGAAGCCCTGGCTCCCAGGAAAGCCCGTTCCCAGAACACAGTTCTCCTAGACTGTCGTCACTTTTAACTGGAAATGATATGGACGGAAGTGAGGTTTCCACCCTGTGAGTTTTTTGGAGCTTCACGTGTGCAGTGTCTGAGCCCAGACACGGTGCTCAGTGCCAGCCCTAACCCTAACCTAGCCATGGCATTAACTCTGTTGTGGAAGGCAGAATTATTTTGGTGGTAAATGCTGGCATTGACCACACTCATATGCTAGGTGGGCAGAGCTGGCTTCAGTCCCTGGGGTCAGCCTGGCATGGAGGCAAGCGCTTGGTGGCCTCAGCAGCTGGCTGGTCAACCTTCTCTCTGTGATGCAAGTGTCATTCATTCTTTACCATACAGCACTGCAGCCATGGGCCACGCGTGGCTATAGGGAGCTCAAAAAGTGTCTAGAGCCCTGAGGAGGCAGCTTTTAATTCTATTTTTTTAAATTAAGTCAAATCTAAATGTCTAGTGGCTGCATGCTGGGCAGCAAAGCTCTGTGGACTGCCTGAGGCCTCCCTGGTACCTCTGATATCCCTGGCTGCTCTCCCTCCCCACCTTCCTCCCTCTGTGCTCTCAAGCTGTTCCCCTGGCCACCACCTCTGGGAAGCCCTTTGGAATCTCAGTCCTTTGCATGACGTCTCCCACCCATTCCCAGGAACACAACCCTGTCAGCAGTGGTGCAAAGCTTCAGGGAACTGTTACGGAGCCCCTCTCTTCTCCCTGCCCTGTATGCACAGCGCTTGCAGAGAAGCATCAGGTCCACTTCTGCTGTAATACAGACAGTACCCCAGTTACATCTTCACTCTGCCACTGACCAGCAGTGTTGCCCCAGCCCCAAGTCCAAGCCCTGGCAGGAGAAAGATAGGACCTGCACCTGGGTGGCCTGGGATGCAGTACACTCCAGAACCCCATGGGTACCCGAGGTGTAGTCCACACTGGCAGGGGCAGGCTGGACATCCACTTGGAGTTGTCCAGGCTTGCCACCTTGGAGCCAGCCCTTAATGATCAAAGAGCAGCAGGGCCTTGGGGGAGCTGAGATGGGCAACTGGGGTCTAGGGAGGGACCGACCAAGTGAGGGACCCGGGGGATGGGCCAGGACACTGTGTGGCAAAGTTCTGACCTTGCACTACAGGCAGGCTCACAATAACAAGGAGGCACAGGCACACACTAACCACTCGCACACGCACACCCTACAGAACCGAGCTGTCGGAAGGATCTCAGGAAGAAGGGATGAGGACATGTTCCTCTGATTTTTCTGGGCACATCTGTACACAGGGACTGGAAAAGAGCAGTCAATGGCTGTGAAAAGATAGTTTGATTTCCCACCACAAAAAGAGCTTCAGAGCTCCTGGGCAGATGTGTGACTTGCCTACCTGAGTCAATTGCACAGATCTGGCCATCAAAGCAGAGCCCACCCAACAGCTCCTGTCTAGTGGCACTCGCAGGCTGGGGCAGTGGCAGAGAATTCACCCTCGCTCTGGGCCAGGTGCCTGAAGCATCTAGCCTATGGCCCCTGTCCCCTGCCAGTAGAGAAGGGCTCAGGGCGCCTGGGCAGGGGACACCTTGGCCCTGTCTGATGCAAGCAGCAGAGCAGCCCTGAGGACAGCGGAAGCAAGTGGCTTCCAACAAATGAACCTTGGAAAGCCAAAGGATGCAGGGCCACCTCACACCCAAGCTCTCCCACCCTGGCCTGGCGCTGTTCCATCAGGTACAAATGCCAATTCAGCCCTTGGGCCTGCCCTCCTCCTGCTTCACCTGCTTCTACTGCCCCTCCATTGAGGACGAGCTGAGGCCCAAGCAGGCCCCCAGCTTTTACAACACTGTGTCTTGTTGGACTTCCCTCCTTGGTCTCCTTCCCCCTCAGCACTTCTACACGACCTTTTCCGGCAGCCTGGGATAGAACACTGCTCCTGGCCCAAAGAGCATTTGGCACATGCTACACTGGGCAACATTGTGTGGATGCAGCGGAAGGGCCTGGGGGCAGAAGTGTTCTGCCCTGCAGATGCTGTGCCCAGTGAGACTTGTTTAGGGACGGGCATTTCATGAGCTGAGGATGAACAGGGAGCTGACAAGAGGTACAGGGCGGCCTCTGTCTCCCTGAAGCCTTTGGGGCCTCATTTCTTCCATCTCTGTCACCTCCATGTCACCTCCACAGTATGTGTGAACAGACTACAGACAGAGCAGAGGCAATGTTTGTGGAGCCCAACAGTGAGGGGATCCTTCAGCCAATGCCCCAGTCCTTCTCCTCCCTCACCCCTGTGGCCTTTTGAGCACATCGCATGGACACCTGAAGTCCAGGTGGCTCTCAGCCTCGCAGCTCCAGGAAAGGTCTGGGCACTTCCCTGATGTCTTTCTGATGTCCTGGAACAGTTCCTGTTTCTGTATCACTCACCTCCTCAATGATCCCAGAAGCAGGCAGCTGTCCTAGCCCCACTGTGGCCCCATATGCCACCTGCAGGCTCTTTTGCTTCCAGGAACCTTTCTCCTGAAGGGCCCAGAGGTTCAGAGAAGTGGTGAGGGGTGCTGTCTGACTATGCTCTCCTCTCCCAGGAGTCTCCAAGGTTGCTCCAGCAAACCCCTCAGTGCACCCCAAATCCTCTCTGACCACTGTCAGCTCCTCAGCCTTGTTGTTGTGCCCTGAACTGTGTCAAGAGGGCAGGGGGAGCGCTTACTGATGGTTGTGGTCCTCAGTTTCCCTTTGTGCATGATATGACAGAGAGCAAGACCCTTAAGGGGTCCCAGGTATCCCATAAAAGAAAGGAAAGACGGGGTTATTCCAAGTTTATACCCCAAACAAACTGCCTGCTTCTAACATAGTGATCAGGCAGCTCCCCCTCTGCCCCACCAACTTGGTCTTTCCCCAGGCTACCTGCCTTTCATCCGGGCAACCACTGGATGACATCCCAGGACACTTCTCAAGATCCCACTGCGATATGGCACAGAGGGCAGTGGAAGGGCACAGGCTGCCCTCTTCTTCTTGGCTGAAATCCTGACCACTGCTCCCCACAACCTGGCCACCTGCTGATCCTGCCCACTACTTGCGACATCCTGACCACATCTCTGGAGAAGAGGCCATACCCTGTGAACCAGCATTTCTTAAACTGGGTCCTGGAGCCCAAATGCCCTGGGAATGTGTGTTATAAGTGATTATAACATGACTCACCCTGGACCAGCTGGGTCAGAATGGTGGGGTAGGGGCTGCAAAAATCTCATTGCAGAGATCTCCCATGATTCCATGTCTTCCAAAGCTAAAGCTATCACTGTGGACATCCCTGAAGGCATCCTGATGCTCTTCAGAAATCCTGACCCTCATTTCCTGATGCTCCAGGAACCCTCACAACCTCTGAGGGACATAGCCTCCAGCCCACACAGGAGCCAAGACAGGAAGAATAGCCCAATGTACACCATGATCCCAACGGACAGGGCAGGGCAGGGAATGGGCTCATGGTGTAAGGCCTTGCTCAAGTGGGGGTGCTACAGCCCCTGCAGAGACCCCTGGGGAGCCAAAACCTCACAACTCCTCAATGGCTGGCATTCATCCCAGGTTAGAGGCAGACCTGTGCATTCTCAGATCTGTCTAATCTTAGCCTGTGGCAAGAAGTCCCAGCTCCAGGATGTTCAGAGAGGGCGTGGCCACAGCTGCCTCCCATGCTATGGCCATGTCCCTCATCTGAGAGACATATTTCTTTCTCTTCATCTCACCTCTGCAGAGGAGAGTTGGTCCCTGATCATGGCATTCCACCGGTAATGCACAAAACTCCAGGAAAGCAAATAGCACACGCCTGCTGGCCCAGGCCCACCCTGCATGCTCTGTAAGAGCTCTGTAAGAGCTGCAGCTCTGAATCCTGACCTGAGGTGGCATCTATTGCACTCATAGGCCCATGGTGCAGCCACGTACCTCTGTTAAGATGTGAAGAACTTGGGACAGCCACCATGTGACCCCAGGGACCACTGTGGGCCACAGAAGATTTTCTTAAACTGAGACCTGGTGCTTACAGCAGAGTCTGGTTGGGAAAAACTGGTGGCTGACCTTCCTGGGTGGTGCCGTCCACTTGACCTCCCTCAGGTCCTTTCAATGAGCCCACACCATGGGCAGCAAAGTGGGGCCTCAGCACAGGATGTCTGGCAGATCCACCTCGGCCTGGTCCCTGAGGCTACCTGCAGCTAGGTCCTGGGGCTACTGGGATATGGCTGAACCTTCCTAGCCCAAGTCTACTCTGCACCCAGCTTTCCTCAGACCCTCCCTCACGGTCATAAGGTCCTTCAGGCTTTAGGGACAACCTGAAGAAAATGTCACAGTTGATTGAGCTGTTGAAACTAAATTCCTGTCCTGGGCCCAGGTGGATGCATTGCTGGGTGGGGGTCACCCATGTCTCTAGTGACACCCACTTAGCCCCAGTGCAGCTGGGAGTCATCTGGTGAGATGAGAAAACTCCCAGAGCTGGTCACACATGGATCCTCAGATTGCAATCCTGGAAGTGGTATCAGTTCTGACCACCAGGCTCCTTAGACCACCTGGCTCTGGATATGTGGTCCCATGTGACCACCCCCAACCTCCAGGAGTCACTGACAGGGAGGGTAATAAGCAGCTTCTCTTCAGGGCAGCCTGGCACCCACCGAGCCTCAGCCATTACTCCTTCCTGACTGTCCTTGAAGCTCAGCCTTATGGCACTGGGTGACAACTTGGCACTTCCCTGGGTTTGGTGACAGTCAGGAAAATCCCAGTCCCCCACATTGTCACCCCCACCCTGGAACACCCCTTCCATGGTCAACCTGCCTGAACATTAGCACTCTCCAAGCCTGGGATGGGGGCAGTGCTTTTAGGCCAGCCTGGGGGCCTTCTGTGTTCAAGGCAAGTCTTGTGTTGGGCCCAACATGTGTACCCACCAGGAATCGACACTGGTCAAGATGCAGGACTGCCACTCCCTTCCCTGAACTCAAGTGACAGTGGCCAGTCCTGCCCTGGCAGGCCAGGTACAGCTGCTGCAGACACCTTCAAACCTATGCTGGTCACTGGCAAGGAGATGCACTTCCCAGAAGGCCAGTCCCATCCTCACTACCATGCCAGTTTCAAGGCTGACATCAATACTTGCCAGGTGGACGGAGGGAGGCCGTGCCCTGGGCTGCCACCTTCTCTTGGCATTTTTGAACATCGCCCATGTGTTGATCTTTGCACACATCGCAGCCTGCTCCCTGGACACACAGGGGAGGAACGGTAGGCACGAGGCCTCTGCCAAGGCCAGGTGAAACCCTCCTTTTGTTCATGCTGAGAGTTGCTGGGTCCAATGTGGATGACATTCAGGTTTTGAGATCAGCTCCAGACAGCTCCTCAGGAAGCCACCGCACACCCACCAGGTGCCTGGGGTCAGGGCTCTGGGTTTTCCCCGGATGCTGCTCACAGGCTGTCAGCTCCTCGGGGTGGTGCCCAGTTTAATTGGTCCTGATAAGGTCTCCAGGCAGAGGCTGGCCAAGGTGGCACCTGAAGGGGAAGGCTGTACTACCCAGTAGGGCACAGCTCAGGAAAGGTGTGTTGAGGCCTCGAAGGGAAGCTATTGGGTACTGAGGACCCTCTGGGTCTCACTGTTTAAGGTCTGCACCAAAACAAGGGAGGGGAGAGAAGGCCAACTGGGGTAGGGGAGCACCAGAGAGGAGGGGGAAACGAGAAATGAGCAGCAGGGTCCACTTGCCCTCAAGTCCCACACCACTGAGGTAGCCACTGCCTAACTGCTGTAGGGTCCTAGCCACTAGCAAAGGCTAAAAGGATGCTGGTCTCAGAGCTACTTCTGCTGCTATGGGAGGCATCTGTGGGTGTGCTGCTGATCAGGAGATGCACTGAGACATTTATGGGGTTGCCAGTGACAAGATTGGGTCACCCCCTTACACCTGCGGGCAAAGAGGGTCCTATGGAGGCTCTGAGGAGGCTGAGTGGGTGTCAAGGTGTCCAAAAGAGCCAGCAAGCTGGTGCCCCTGATGCCCTCTCATTTTGCATGGAGGTTGTTGGCCTCCTTCCTAACCAGGGACCAAAGTGGCACCAGTGGCTCAGCATCAGGCAAGCATTGGAAAAGTACTGAACCTGCTGTGCCAGGTCGAGACAGACCGGTGAACCCAGTCACCTGGCAGTCTCCCCTTGCCCGGTGTCCAGGGATGGAGTGCTCAGGTGTGGAGGGCAGTTGAAGGGCGTGGCCTCTTCTTCCAGAGTAAAAGCAAGATGTTATCTGATACTTGGCTGGCTGAGCACCAAGAACAAAAAACTGCTGTGATCAGGGGGTGGGGGGGATAGAGCAGTGGGGGCCAACACTTCCTGGAATAGGAGGGTCTTGTGTGGGTGCACTGGGAGCTCAGGGTCCAAGGTCACTGTCCCTCTCCATCAGCCTGGCCCACCGCCCACCAGCTGCAGCAGAGCAACCTCATGTTTCCAATGCAGCTGCCCCAGATCCACAGGGTGGAGAGGAGGCACCACTCAGGACAGAGCCTTGCCCATGGCCTCACTGGATCAGGAAGGGCTCTGGTGCTTTCTGCAGGGGGTGGGGCGGGTGGCAAGAAAACAAGTTCAAAGGAAGGAGTTACTGAAAATCAATCAACCCATCAACTTTGCACTGGGCGAAATAAGGGGACTCCTGAGGCCCATTGAGGGAGGGACTTATATCCTGAAACCCACATGCAGATCCTTGAACCTATATGTCTTCCCCATAAACCTCACAGGTGTTCACGGTGGGTGACAGCCAAGGGATCAACACAGAAGGAGCCAGCTGCTCTAGGTTGGGTCAGGGTATATAATGCACTAAAGGTGCATCATATGGTGACATACAGGTGCCTCCTAGCCTGTCTTGACCCCTCTTGTTTCCAACACATGGGGCCTCCTAGGTGAAGCAAGTGCCCTATGGTTGTTCCCATGGGGCTCGTCCCCCACAATGGCCCTTGGGGTTCCCATGGGCCCTGGGCCTGTGCTGGGGGGGTGCTGGGCTTCCATATCTTAGAGGAGGGGTCTGGGCTCCACAGCCCCACAGTACAGGTGAGAGCTCTGCAGCTGACAGTGGGGAGGGGCTGGGTGTCCATCCAGGTCCTTGCCTAACTCACAGCAGGAAGGTGCTGGCAGAAGACCCAGCACCTGTCATCTGTTCTTCATAAGCCACTCAACTGTGCACAAAGGAGCCACCAGCTGGGTGCTGGGCAGATGCTGGGTGGGGGTCCTAGGGTGGGGCCTGGGGCTGCAGAGCACTGTGACAGCCCCTCCCTGAGTCTTCTGGGCAGAGTCCCCAAAGCAGACTTGAGACACCTACACCCTGTGGTCAAGACCCCAAGAGGCCCATGGATGGGTGTTTCTAGGTCCCTCCATGACTGATCTGAGCTGGTGCCCCCATCCCCCGGGGTCCCCCACACTCTGGAGCTGCCAGCCCCTGAGGCCTCTCAGCATTGCCCCTGAGGTCAGAGCAAGCCACATCTGACCATGCCTGGCTGCACCTGGCTTCTGTACTGAACAGGCAGGGAAAGGAGCCAGTTTCAAGGCTAATGTCAATACCTTGAGTGGGCCGAGGGAGGAAGCACAACTGTGGCCCAAGGTGGATGCCACAGTGAAGGACAGGCTGTGGATTCTACAGCTCAGGAATCATGGAAGGAGGAAAAGGAGAACCTGGAGAGACCCAAAAGGGCCAGGACCCCAGCAAGATGTTAGTATACCTCTCTCTGGACACCTATGAATGCCTGGTGCATCTCTGCTACTTGGAGGCCATGCAGGACCCCAGAGGCTACTAGAAAGGTTGGCATCATGAGGAATGCCAAGTTGTGGACGTTAATGTCAGCTGACACTTCATAGAGGAGCTCTGCCTTCTCAGGAGCCTCCCACAGCCTTGAACCATCTACATCCCTTTCTCTCCCAGAGGTGAATACCCACATACCTTCCTTTAAAGGAATTTCCCTTAGCTCTGACAAAAACACAGTAAGTATTGATTGTGCTCATTCATACTAAAGTGAGAATGACTTCTGGTCCCCCAAAGATGTCCAAGTCTGAATTCCCAAGCATATGCCATGGTACCTCACAATGACAGAAGGGACTCTACTGATAAGTTATGAAGGATACTGAGATGGGGGGATTCTTCTGATCATTCAGGAGGGCTTGATGCAAAGCTCCAGGGTCCTCCCAAGAGGGCTTGAGGAAGATTTGATTATAAAAGATGCTGCCTTGCTAGCTTTGGGACTGAGGAAGGAGCCATGAGCCATGGCAGTCAGGTACCTCTAGCAGCAGGGAAAGGTGGTGGAGATGGGTTTTCTGGAGCCTCCCAGGGGACACAGCCTGCTAATTCAGTTAGATTCTGACTCCTCATTATGAGAAAGGATCTGTACTATTTGAGTTGCCAGATTTGCAGTGTTTGTTACAGCAGCAACAGGAAACTAATACAGACTCTTTGGCAACTATGGCAGAACAGATGGGCAAAATAACTCAACTCCACTTTGGATCATGTGGGGCTCAGGGCCCCTCCATGCAATGACACATGGTTTCATTTAGGTCCCCACATGATCCAGGAATTCTCACTGCAAAACCTTAGACTTCAGCCCCTCTCCAAAGATAAGGTGACAGACAAGGGTTCTGGGATACAGCTGGACATCTTGGGGAGCCCCACCCTAGGGCCAATCTCAGGGAGGCCAAAGCCCAGAGAAGACAGATGCTTCCTTTCTCCTGTAAACACAGCAGATCCCTGACTCACTAAAAGGCATGGAGGCAGCAATTAGTCTCTCCGTCCCGGGTAATCTTCTCATCACTCACAGCAGAAAACAGCCTCCTTGCAGTAATGGGATATATTAAGCTATTTAATACCAGGTTTTCAACGGGTGAATGTTCTGGAAGGTGAGGGGGCTTCTTCTCCTTGGCAGTAGCTCAGCATGACGTTTAGTCAAGTGCACCAGACACTTTGCGCTAAATTTGGCTTCGCTTGTTCTAGACCATGGGGGTGGGGGGTGTTGCTCATCTGTCTCATTTTCCCCTGGGGCACCTCGTTCACCCCCCTGGTCTCTCTTGGGTGGGGCAGAGTCCTCAGTGGTCAGTGCCATCTGAGCTGGGGGCGGCTTTCAAGCCACTGTGGCTGTGGACAGGAGTAGACCTCTTTGGGTTGGACCATACCTGCTCTTCACAGAACTTCTTTCCACCTTTGGGGGGCAAGTTGGAAAGAACTTGAGAATGAGGATGGTAAGAGCCCAGGAGGGGTGGGGAGGGCAGCGATGTGTCTGAATTATTTATGCACCGGCTGGAATAGATCACTGTCAAGTTCCCAGAAAAGGAATTCCTCACAGTGAAGGGAAGACGGCCTAATATACAGGCAGAATGCACTCTCTAAATGCCTCTGTCCTGGAAAATGAGCCTTTCACAAGTGTTTTGTGGCGAACAAGGTTATGGTTGAGACTTTCTAATCCTGAGGTGAAGGGGCCCTATGGCAGGAACAGCTGTCCACTGATTCTCCTAGCAGATTTGCCCCTGGAGGCTCCTTGAGGGGGCAGGAGCTGCACCAGGAGTCAGGCAGCTGCCTGGGAGTCCTGGAGTTGGTGCCCTTCTGCAACTAAGATTGCTGGCAGGTGGCATCCAAAAAAGCTTCCAGAGCCAAGTTCAGGGAGGAGGTGTCTCTGCTATGGGGCCCTCAGCAGTGAGAGGGGTAGGGGCATATGTGCTGAAGACAGAAACAAGAAATGGCCCTTGTCAGCAGGGCCAACACTGGCGGATGCAGGAGGGACGTAGTCTGGAGCAGCGGAGGCTATACTGCAAAGAAGATGGCTTCAGCAGTGGGTTGTCTACACCTGCCACCTGACTTTGTGATTCATTTGTTCTTGCCTGTGGAGACTGTGGCCTCCTGGAGCCCAGGACTGCTCCCAGTCTCCCAGATTCTCCGTGGAGGCGTTGGGGTCTCTTAAAGGAGGGGTGAGGGTGTAAGCCCTGCTCTGAGCCATGACTCCGGTCCCTAGGCCTAGTCTCCTTCAGCTGCCTGGACTCTGGGTGTCCCCTTCTGGGCAGAGGGGCCTGAGCCCACATAGCACGAGAGAAAGACTGGGCTACAAAAGGCCTCTAAGCACTCAGAGGTTTCCAAGGAGCCTGAGGATGGGGGAGGGCAGGAGGCGCCACGCCAAGGTTGCACAGGGGAGGATCTCCTACTGACCTCTTCATTTTGACAAAACCCCTTCAACTAGTGGGAGATTTTGAGGACCACAGGGGACTTTGGAGGGTCTTCCTCCTGGGCTCTGTTACCCAGTGAGACCTGCGCATCAGACCTTGGGGGCTTTCCTATAGGCTCTAGTGGCCCTTGTGTGTGGCCAGAGCTTCAGAATGAAGCAGGGACATGCAGGCTTTCCGATGACCACTAGGAACCCTATTAACTGGTCAGACTGACCCCCTACCCCGGTCCCCTTCACCACGTCTGCAGAAACGGGGATGACAGCTCTTCAAAGTGGGATGCTGGAGCAGAAAAACGACTGGTTTCTTTGAGTGGAAATTAACTGAGAATAGACTCTTCACCCTCTTATGGTCGATTTAATGAAATCAATAAGAAGAGATTCAAAAACTAGTAACTATAAGGAAACTCTGAAATCATTCCATTAAAAGATAATTGTGACAGTGTAGTCTCGATTTCAAAAGCAAAGGGGGAAGGATTTATTTACTAGAAAATGTAAGCTCTATTGTGGGTTATTTTTGTTGTTGTTGTTTGTTGGTTTTCGTGATGCTGGGGATGGAATCCAGGGCCTCACCATTCTAGGCAAGGGCTCTACCACTGAGCTACACAACCAGCCCCTCTACTGTGTTTTTTTTTTAGTTGTTGATAGACCTTTATTTTATTTATTTTTATGTGGTGCTGAGGATAGAAGCCAGTCACACATGCTAGGCAAGAGCTCTACCACCGTGCTACAACCCCAGCCCTCTACTGTGTTTTTAAAAAACCCTCCTGTCACTTATCCAGGATTCAAGACCAAGGTCAAGGGGGCGTGGCCAGAGTGGGAGAGGCCGATGGAGTGGGCGGAATCCTTCTTCCACCTGCCTGAAAACAGGTGTTTCTTCTGCGCTTCACCCCTGTGGTTCATCATTTTATTTAATAAAAAATGATTTATTTTATTTAATAAAAAATGATTTATTATTATTTAAAGGCAATAAAACGACGAGATGACACTAACAATGAAGCTAGGGATTACATATTTAGCATGAATGTTATTGCGTCATCTTGTTTTTCCCTCCAAGAGCCCTGGGTGTTTACAAAGTATCAATACGGAAAACAAACTGCATTCAGAGTGAGGAGCTTGCGTTCCAGCCCATTTTTTTTGGGGGGGCTTGTGGAAGATCTTAAGTCTGCAGAATTTCCTTTTGGGGCTTCGGAAACCACCAGATCTGATCAAACCACTTTTGAGCAAAATTTCCTGACTTTCATTTTGCTCCCCTGGTATGAGGAAAAATGAAGAGCATATTTTCTCTCCCTTCTTTTCATCTTTCCTCTTTTCCATGATGACTAGAACCATGGCCCACACACCAGCATGAACCCAAAGATGTAATGATCAGAGAAAAACAGACGCTTTCAATATCGCTGTGGGGAGAATGTTTCTGGAGAAAACAACTTGCTTGCTTTCATTTTTGTAATTTCCAGGAGCCCCTAGAGGAACATCCTCCCATGTGGTCAGGCAGCTGGGTTGAGGTCTGGACAGAAAGGTGGCCAGAGAGGCTGGGGGCTGGCTGCCCAGGCTTGGCCTGGTAGCTCTGGGCATGGGCCATGGGCACACGCTGTGGCCTACCCATTTGAGGTTGGGCACGGTGGGCACGGTGACAACTGTGCTCTGAGGTTTTTCCTCCATTTTAACCACTCGTTCACCTCGCTGTCAGGTTTGCACAGCTGCTACTCTTTATCTTATTAAGCAAAAAAATCCCTAAATGCCATGCCAGAGCAGGAAGATGGCTAACTGTTGTGGCCAGCCTCAATGCCATTCTGGTCACAACTAAGGCCAGGGGCATAGAGTGACCCCTGGATGCCAGAGGACCCATGCTAGCAGACTTGGGCCTTATAAGCAGCTGGGACACTGTGATGACCTGTGCTATGCAAATAGGACCTAGTTACCTCATCGTGTCAGGCCCTCGACACTGGGGCCACACAGTCACGGACACAGCTTTGCAGCAGCATGATTGTGGGGTGGTGGTCCCCCAGCATGCTGGACCCTTATCTGTGAATGGAAAACGATGCTCCTTTATGGGGTCACATGAGTGTTAGCTAACAGACCCTTGCAGCCAGCTCAGTCAGCCCTGGGCTTGGGAGCCATGCATTCGTTGTTAAGCTAGTTACTTAACATTGTTATAGTCTGAATTTAATCAACACAGGTTATAGGTTATAGATTATAGATTAGAAATTATAGGTTAATGGAATATTAATTAGTAAGCAGAACAGGATTATAAGATAAGTGTTATAAAATTAGGAATGTTAAGTTTCTCCAGTCTGCCCTAGTTGTAAGAAAGAAAAAGTAACAGTACAACAATATAATCACTGTAAGACATAAGATTTAAGTTGCTAACAATAAGATATATAGATAATGTAAGGTGATAAGTGTAAGCTCAGAGGTCTAATATAGTTACAGATAGTTATAGATAAATATAGAGATGGATATAGGCTACTAGAACAGTAGTTAAGTATAAGAAATAACTATGTAACTCAGTGTAGCCATAGGGACTCCATCTTCTTGGTTCTCGTGAGAAACTTGTTACATAGGCTGTTCTCAAGGTATTATTTTTAAATTGTCTTGGTTTAGACCTATACAAATGAGGATTATAGACCTATATTAATGAGGATATAGATCCCCATAAATGAATATATGGTTTTCTGGTTTTGCTCTGCTAACTTCAAAACCCTGTATTCTGCTTGCTTGCAATTTGCAAAATTTGATAGAAAAGACCCCAGGGGATGATTTTCTTCCCTATTTTTCTCCTTTAAATACCTTGGTTATAAACAACTCAGAGCTGCTGTTCTTTCAGAGAGCTACTCAGTCTCTGATGAAAGCAGTTCCTGGCCAGGTAAAATTGGCAACTGGTAAAATAGATAAAACAAAATTCTTTGATTTGTTTCAAATTTGGACTTTGTGTGTTTTCTGAGTGGTCTCCCCATAAGGACATTAGTTAAGCTAGTAGTTGTTCCTAAGCCCCCCACCCACCATCCTGAGCTGGGTGGCTCCTAGCCAGCATGTTCTGTGCATACAGTGGCTGAGAGGCGAGGAGAGGAAGTGACTATCCTGTACAGGTTGACATGGGCACTTGGACACAAGGAGAAAGGCCTGCAGGACCCCAGCTGAACAAAGCAGGGCTGGTGAGGGAAGACCCTCCTTTCAAGGGCCCATGTACTCCTGATCAGTGCGCCCCTGCCCCACCTCCCCCAGGATCATGTGCACATCTCGTTGAGCTCTTTAACATCCACTTGTTCTGGGTGACAATGCCTCATGGGGCTGGCAGCCATTCTCTGATGGCATCCCGAGTCAAGGGGTAAGGGCAGACACAGTATAACTGAGAACCAAAGGCTGGGAGGGCTCAGAAGGGTACAGATTCTTTGCAGAGGCAGCACCTATAGGTTTCCTTGGGCCTCCTCGTCTAGCAGGGCTCTGCAGAGCCTCTTTCAGAATTGTCACTTATTTGTTTTTCAGATTAATAAAATTCATTTTTTATGACTATAAAAATAATCCAGGAAGCTGGAAATGACCTGTGTGTCCATAACTCGACCAGGAAGTACGTGATGCTTGGGAGGGATGCAGCCAAGTGCTCTGAAGAGGTACCAAGACCCAGTGTGGTAGCTGGAAAGCCCTGGTGGCACTAACAGGGCCTCTGCTCCTCCTGCTTCGTGTGCAGTCATTGCCCTAGCCCACACAGGCACACACACACGTGAGCACACATATGCACATTCATATGCTCACATAGAAGCACTTGTGTGCACACTGTGTGCCCATGCATGCATGCCCATGCACAAACTCATGCATAAGAATATGCATATATAACCCTGCTCACTATGCACCCTTTCATACTGATGCTGACCGTATCTTGCTTGGTCCACTGGGGCCCCCTCCTTTCTGCCTCTGCTCAGCTCTGGGCCCAGGGTCTCAGAGCCTTCAGCAGACACCAGCTGCATCCTGCTCAGAGCTGGCACTGGCCCTGAGGGTGTGGACTGTTCTCTACCAGCCCTGGCTCCGCACACCAGGTCACTCAGTTGGCTTTTGGAAACTGAGGCTGGAAGCATCAGCCAGAAGCTCTGGAGATGTCCAGTGGCATTGGGCTGCTCTGGACACTGATTCCCTCCATCCTCACAGCCAGCACCCTGCCCTGCCTTTCAGGGGCTGTGCTCATTCCCCACTGACCCAGCATCCTGGGAACTTGAGAGAAGCACATCGCATCACAGCACAACACCCTTGACCTACAGCTGAAGTCCTGGCATGGTCCTCAGGGATCTGCATGGCCTCCAGTATTGCCCCAACCTTGGGTTCTAGACACCCACCTGTCCCTAATGTAGACGTCCTGGTGATCCCATGTTCTGCACACATTCCTCCCCAGCGCCTCCGGCAGCATCTCCTCTGTATCCATTAAAGCCCAGGTCCAAAGAACTGCCCATATTCAGCCCTGCTGAGGAGGCAACTCTGTGCCCTGTGGCCTGCCCAGAGTGGGTGCTCTGCAGAAACTGTGGGAGGAACCCGTGGAATCATGGAATGAGGCTGCTTGTCTTTACGCCCATCTCCACCATGCTCCTCAGCTTGAATCCTTCCCCTGGGATTTGCTCCTTTTAGAACCTTTCCTGCTTGTTTACTCTTTATCAACTGTCTCCCACTGAAACTTAAGTCCCACTCTAGGTGGGACCAGATGTGTCCTGCTTACAGTGGAATCCTGACCTGCCAGGTGGGGCTGGGGTTGTAAGGAAGAATGGAAGAACTTTCACATAAGACTTATGAGGGACACCTTTCAGACAGGGCAAGAAGGCTCCTTGTGTGCTGGAGCCCACTGCCCAGGGTGTGCAGAGCTCCCAAGCAGCTCATCTGGCAGGAGGGGGCTCAGGCAGCTGCCCACTGACTGGGTTGGGATCTGACTGGGTCTTGGCCTGGCTTCCCTGCCAGGGAGGATGCTGAAGCTCCAGAAAGCCGGGAGGCCCTGGGTGGGGAATAGGCCTGGAGGTCGGCCCAAGCTGAATGGAGACACAAAAGGGTCCTTGTCCACTTCTGGTCAGGCTCAGGCCACTGCTGGCTCCACACCCACAACTAGCGATTGGGCAATCTGTTTGCTTTTGGGGCCTGGTGAAGGCACAGTGCAGTCAAAACATGAATTATTTATCAGCAGGACAGCAAATCCTTGGAAATTCCTCACCACTGCCTCCCGGGTCCTCAAAACCCTTTTATTTCCCTAAGCCTTAGTCTGAGGGGGACGTGCCTAGAAGGTTTCCACCATGATCACTCCTAGGAGAATTGCTCCTCAGCCTACATGATCCACCAAAGGCCTCTTGCTCACCCCAATGACCCTAAAAGATAACCTCCATGCTCAAAGACCTCTCACAGTTCTCCTGCTCACCCCAAGACTACTTCAGGTCTCCACTTACCCTAAGATCACTCACAAGTCTCCTGCTTATCTCAAGACCCACCAAGAGATAACCTGAAGACCCCTCATGTTGTCCTGTGTACCCCAAGACCCACTCAGAGCTAACATGCACACATCAAGGTCTCCTGCTCACCCCAAGACCCCTCATAGGTTTCCCATTCACCTGAGACCACTCCAAAGTCACCTGGTCACCCTAAGAGCTACTCAAGGGTCATCTGCTCACCCCAAAATGCACTCAAAGCTCTCCCACCAGTGTGGCTAGGCAACTGAGATTTTTCTCTTCTCTTTCCCTCCAGCCCGCATACTCTTACCCAAGGGTTGCAGATCTCTGAGTAGAAATGTGTTTGACCCACAGCCCAAGTGCTCTCTCCAAGGACTGTGCCGCAGCTCAATCCTGTGTGTCCAGCACAAGAGCAAACCAGGCTCTTATGACAAGTAGTTGATCATCCTCTAGGATGGTCTGTCCTGGGACCTCATCTATTCCCAGGTGGCAGGTCAATGGGTCTAGTGTCCACTCTCAGGCTCTGGACTCCCATTTCCTCTGATGGGCCTTTGTATGCTACAACTGTGTGCAAGGCCACAGGGTCTGGGCTGTACTGAGTTTCTGCCACCAAAACTATCTCCCTTCATATCTGGGCACCAGAACTTTAAGGTTCATGGAGGAAGCCTATGCTAGGTGGTCAGCCATGTCCATTGCTGGGCAGGTCTATTCTTTAGTCTTCTGAACACCACAGAATTTTTTTGCAAGGGCATCTACCAGAGTGAACACACTTGGATCAGGGACCATGTGAAATTCCACTCAGACTCCTGCCAGAGGACCAGAGAGAGCAGACACTCTGCTTGGGCAGCCTCCCAGGTGGTCTCTGGTTGTTCTTAAGTGCCGCCCTGTATCTCTGCTGAATTGTTTTATATTTGGGGATTTTGTCTGCATCAGGCTGGGCTCTGCATGGGCTCTGGCCTTTAATCCATGCTACATCAATTCTTGGTCCTCCTGGGGAGCATCAGCTAGTGGGGAGCTGTGCCCCAAATCTAGACATCTTGCATCCAACTCTCTAATGCCCTGTCAGGGCCAAGGGTCTCCCATTCTGCTCTTGGCCTGTCCATGACCCAGACAGGGGCCCAGCCAGGATGCTTGGCCACTTCTGCCATCTTGGGCAGTCTTTGTTCTCCTTCACTTGCTCCTTCATTCAGCAAACACAGCGTGCACACTTGTGATGGAGTTAATGTGTACCCCAACCCCCGGTTCTTTCTTTATCCTCTGAGGAGTCATACCTTGTCCCTCAGACCTCTGCCAGCTCCTTCTCTGCCCCTGATGGTGACCAGGTTTCCTGTCACCAACCAAATGGAAGCACCAAGAAGGGACAATAGGGACTGTGGCATCACATCTAGTCTCACTGATACAGTGAGAGCTCTGTGCCCAGCTTCATGCCCAGTGCTGGGGTGAGGACCCTTGCTGACCTCCTGGTTGTGGCAGGGATCCTCACTGATGTCCTGGATGAGCACTAATGACCTCAAGTCATACCTCATATCTACTGAACTTAGGCTGGACCAGAATGGCCTGTAGGCTCTTGATCTGTCACCTGTCACCCACATTTCCCAATAAATCAATCAATGAGTGCTGGCTTCATGAGCCCAGCATAGAGAAATGACCAAACAGGCCCTGGGTTGGGCTACACTATGGACAGGAGTCCTGCACAGAGAGGACAGAGGGGCTGGAGCAGTGGAGAGGCCACCTGGTGTCCACATCCGTGTATGCTCAGCCCCACTGTCTTCCTTGGGGACCAGGCCTGGAGTCTAGAGTTAGAGTTGCATTCATCTCCAGCTCAGCTATGAGCTTACTAGGGACATTGCAGAGTCCCAATTAAGAATGTCAAAGGGGCCAGCCATTTCCCAGGGCTTGTGAGGACCCCTGGAGGTTAGTTACTAACAGCACTGGATAAAATGCCAGAGTGGGGGTTTGTGGGGCCTTGGGGGTGCAGGTGCTCAGAGGGTCAAGGCAGCTGCAATTAGGGTTAAAGTCTGTAACAGCTATGTGAGTGGACTGAGCCACCTGGCAACATGTCCCAGTGTGACACACTGGGCCACCATTTCAAGGATGAAATACTCTGAAGCCAAGGGAAACTGGCAGGGCCAGGCCTCCAGTATGTCCCATGTCACACACACCTCACAAAGCACCTGTGGGTGCCTGAAAGGGATGGTGGTCCCTGTGCACTATACAGGGCCTGAGGTGCATATCTAATGGACCATCAATAGAATGTTAATCAAAGAACGTGGTCATGGGTCTCCCAGTGCCAACATGCAGCAGGGAGCTGGGCCCTTCTGAAGGACTGGTGCCAGTTACCACAAGACCTCAGTGGAGACCTCTCTATGTCCTGTGCTTGCAGTCTGCAATGGCACATGCTGCAGGATGAGGCACGGGGAAGGCTCACTGTTAAACTCTCATTCTGCTAATACTCCACACGCCTTGCCCTCCACGGAACACGTGGCTACCATGGAGGGCCTGCCCCACCCTGCCTTGCCTACCCAGCCTCTCAGCACCAGGGGAGGCATCAGGGGAAGCCTGCATGTCCCCAGGGCCTCCCTACACCTGGCCACCAGCTGCCACAAGCACTTCAAGGACAAATGTGACCTCCTGGTGAGCTTCAGCCCATCATTTCAGATGTGCCTATACAGGCTCTGAGCAGCATGTGTTGTGATTTTGTGCTCCCCTAGGCCTGTGCACGGTGTCCTCCTGCTTATGTCAGCCAATGAGTTTTTGCTGAGAAAGGGGACATCAGGGAGGGGCTCAAGGTCACAGACAGCCAGTGTGTGGATCACTGCTTCCTAGAGATGAGAGAGTCAAGGTTGATGGCCACTAGAGGCAAATGATGCCTCCAACTGGACATAGGTTGTGCACTTGGAAGGGGTCACTTCAGCTGCAGGGTTGTGGTCATGGGCTATATTAGCTTCCTGTTCACATTGGTGGCCCTAGTGCAAGACTCCAGGGGAAGCCTGACCCAGGCCCCTGAGTCTGCATGCTGTATCTGACCCCTTCCAAGAGAGGGGAGCTTGCTGCCACACTTGGCTCTGTGGGACGATTCCTTGCCATGGTCCCAGCACCATTCTGGGCCAATGCACGACATTGTAGAGGAGGTAGCTGTTCACGATGGGCCCTGCTCTCCTGCCTCTGCTCTGTACACACTCTGCTGCCTTCAGAACAGGCCTTGGTGTGTATGGAAGGAGGGCTCGGATTTCTGCAATAGAAATACCCTCCCGGCCTGCAGGTTTCTCAGCAGCTGACTGTGTTTACGCATCTTGGCTGCGAGGAATTCCTAGGCCTTGGGACAGCTGTTCACAGAGTCTTCTCTGGAGACACAGAAACAGACATATATGTTTCTATCCTTTGCAAAAAGAGAGAAAACTAGACGACCTGGGAGGGAGGACCCTGCAGCCCACAGGGGGGCCCACGGCTGAGTCAGAGCCCAGAGGCTCAGCCAAGACCCAGCAGGGAACGGAAATCAAGGGAGGTGGACACAGAGGGCGGGGACCCTGCTCTGAGGACCACAGCTCAGCCCAGCTGCACATGCAAGACACACTGGAGTGTTCAAGGTCCCTTCACCAGGAAGCAGTGCCTCCAAATGCTCCATGGGGTGGTGGGGGGGGGGGCAGGAGCAGAAAATTCCAGGGCCTCTCTGAAAAGACTCCCAGCCACAGAACTGAGGATTCAAGCTCCTAGCCTGACCTTTCCTCAGTGGCACGTTGCCCAGAGGTCCGGGAACCAAAGCCAGGGGCCCTGGACTCAGGCCCTGGCCTGTACTGCTCACTGTTTACCTTTAGTTGAGCTTCAATTTCATCCTCCCCTCCTGGGAGGGGGCCTCTGGCACCACAGCCTGGTGGGTGAGGAAGAGCATCTGGGATGGGAGGAGAGGCTGCCACTGCAGATCCTGTGGACCACAGTGCACAGCACGGTTTGGGGCACCTGTGCTCACCTCTATTTCCCCTCGTGGACTATCCAGAGCAGGCATGGGCCAGAAGACCTGCTCTTGATTTCATAATGTGGGACAGTTTTCCGTACCTACATATGCACACCTGCTGTTCACCTGCTCTCGCCCCTGCTCCCGCCTGGTGGGCTAGGTTCACTGCAGAGGGGCACACAGCTTCTCCTACCACCCTTATCTCTGTCCCTCGCGTTCTTCAGCATCTCCACGTGGCTGGCTGAGAGATGGTCCCTCTGAATCACTGGTCTGTGATTCTAGCTCTGTCTCTGCTGTCAAGGCCCTGAGTGGTTTCGTCCACCCTGAGGCATTCATCAACACGAGGACTTGACAGTCTCTGCTCCACGCTGCTGAGAGGCCGATGCCTAAGGCAGTGGTGTGGCTTGTGGGTATTGTGTGGCTATTGGCACTGAGCGGCTCAGGGTGTTGTATAGATGGACAGTTGGGTGGTTGTATGGTATTGGATGGCTATAGACAGTTGGGTGGCAATAGGGTGTTGTGAGTATAAATACTGCATGGCTGTAGGGTGCTGGGTGACTATGGGCAGAGGGGTGACTGGGCATTTGGGTACCTGTAGGGTGTTATGGGTATAGGTAGTTGCATGGGTTTTGGGTATTGGGGGACTAGGGTATTGTGTGTGTGTAGGCAGTGGGGTGACTGTGGGCATTCGAGTGACTGAACCATTGTGTGACTTGTGGGAATTTAGTGACGTGGCATTTGGGTACCTGTAGGGTGTCATGGGTGTAGGTAGTTGCATGGCTCTGGGTGTTAGGTGGCAGTGAGCAGCTGGCCGGCGATGGGTAGTTGGGTGGCTGTGGGTAAATGGCAGAGCTCTTCGGCACACATCATGTCCTATAACCTTTTATTCTGCTGCAGTGGCCCAGGCAGATGGGCTTCACAGAGCTCCTCTCTGGGTGGCTCATAGCTGCTGCTTTCTGAGAGCCGCTGCACCAGTGCACCTAAAGTTCTTCTTCCCACTAACAGTGGGAAGTGAGAACCTAAAACCCAACAGGGCCAAGAACCAGTGGAATGGACAGACTAGCTGTGGAGCAGGGTTGCAGCCCCTCTGCAGAGCTCCATCCAGATCCATATTTCACCCTGAGACATGGGGTCTGGGCAATGGTAAGGGCCCTGAGTATTCCACTCTAGCCTCACACAATGAATATAACCAGGCCCAGAGTGGGCAATAAGTTTGACAGAGTGGCACAGCAAAGGGTGTGGACCCAAGACTTGACCCAGCAGCATTCCTTTATGCTCCAACACTATATGCCTCTCTGCCTGCACATCTTGAGAGGGACCTTGAAGGCCACCAGCCACCCAAGCTGGAAGCCTCCCCGCCTTCATGCACCCAGGTCCTATCATGTGGTACCTTGAAGGTCTCCTCCAGCCTTCCCACCCCAGCCACCCTGCACAGCAGCCAGAGGCCCAGCACTGCTGACTGCTGCTCCTGGGGACAATACCAGGCGCTAGCCCCCAAATGCTCCAGGAACTGGCCCTGCAGCCTGTGCTCAGACCCAGGACTGTTGGATACCACAGTGGCAATGGGTTGTTCTGCAACTGCACTCCAACATGGTACTGTAGCCACATGCAGCCAGCGGGCACTTGAGGTGCAGCTAGAGATGGAGCAGCCGCAGTTCAATCTTAACCCATAACTGACTTCATTGTAGGCTGCCGTCTGCCACATTGGACCCTTGGACAGCCCAGCTCAGCCCTGTGGAGGCTGTCTGTCCTGGATAGTGTCCACCTGACCTCTGGGCTTTTGCGCAGGCTGGTTCCTATGCTTAAAGGGAATGACCTTCACTTGACTTTACACTCACAATGAGGCTCAGCTGGAGGCTGCTTCCACTGCACACTGCTGATCAGGCTGTTCTTCCCTCAGCCAGACCCTTCTGGGCAGTGGAGCTGGTGGGTACCACCCCAGCTGGCCCAGGCTGTCACTCATTCCGCACACATCCACGAGGAGCAGACACTGGCTGCCTTGAGGCTGGATATGCACTGCTCTGTCCTAACAGCAGCAGGAAATTTAGAGAGCCACTGGAGAGGAACCATGACCAGGGCTTAAGGCTTCCCCGTGAGCCCTGGGTCTGAATGATGTCTGTGTTCCCATCAGGGACTTGATGAATGTTATAGAGTTGGCTGGATGAACACTTCTGTTGGGAGGTGGTCATGGCTGCGTCATGGCAGCTGTGGGCATGCCTGAAAGGTTTCTTTCCAGGAAGCAGTTTGTGCAAAGACGCTGTGGGACGTCCTAGTTCCATGCCCCATGAGTCACCCAGTTCTCTGTTGCCTTCAGGATAAAGTATGTGTGTTCCCAAACCATTCCTACAGCCTTACATCTGCACAGGCCTTGAGACTTTTCTATAAGACCTTGTTGACAAGTGGGTAAACTGAGTTCTGGTGGGAAAAGCATTTCCTGGAGGTCACAAGCAGGAATGGAGGCTCAGACCACTGAACTATGGACTGACTCATTTGAGTCCCAAAGCAGCTACTCTGCCAGCTCTGCCCAGAGATACCTGCACCATGGTTCCCCCAACATCTGTGTGCTCCATTAGCATAAACACTGCACCAAGAGTGCATGCAGCAACAAAAATAAATAGAATGGACACCTAGGAATCCAAGCTCATGCATGGATTTCAAAGTCTACCAATACATGACCACTGACCCATTCAGAGTGTATCGAGAACTCTCACCACTTAAGAGCAAACAGACAAATAACCCAACTAATGAAATAACACAAACTCCAAACTGAAGTCTCCAAAGAAGATACACAAATGGTCAAGCTTGTGAAAAGGCACTTGATGACACTAGCATTAGGGAAGTCAAAACACCATGAGATTCCAACTGACACACACCAGGATGGCTAAGATCAAGATGGCGCAGCTACAGTACAAACCAGACTCAAGTGGTTGAACACAGTTGCTACCTGACTTGGCATCTGCTCCTAGGTGCATGTCCAAGAGGACAGAAAATGTCCATGCAAAACTTGAGCATGAATGTTCAAAGCAGCGTTACTCACTGTAGACAATGTTGTTGTTATCACCAACCCCAGGCCCATAAGCAAGACGCGGCCCGTGTGTACAATGGAAGATCACTCAGCAATAAGAAGGAACGAAGCCTGACGCACACCACAGCACAGATGAACCGTGAAACACTGTCATGTGAAATAAGCCAGTCACAATCAAAGGCACACTGAACAACTCCATGTCTGTGAAAGTCCAGAGTAAATAAATCCACAGAAGGGCAGAAAGGGGGATTAGAGCTTGTCATGTGCTGGGGGCACCAAGGGGGCTGGTGAGCAATGAAAATTTTAAGGAATTTCTTTTTGGAATAATGAAAAATTGATTCGAATTGACAGTGGTGATATGGCACAACTCTGTCAATAGACTAACAGCTACTGAGCTGCAGACTCTCAGTAGGGGAATTTATGGCCTGTGATTACATCTCAATAAAGCTGTTTTTAAGAAAGCTTAAGTACTCACGTTAGCACAAAAGCAAGAGTCTCCAGGAGCTCAGGGCTGACAAGCTGTTACATGTTTTCAAAGTCTACCAATACATGACCACTGATCCTTCCATGGTCTCTCTCACACCTGCCCATCATGCTGAGGGACCCCCAGGCACTGCCCTGGGTGCTGTTCTCTTGATGCTTTCAACTTACACCTTTACAATCCCAGAGGCAAAGTACTCTGCCCGTCTAATTAATTCCCAATACTCTCCTGAGAACGTATGCAGCGCAGGACTTTCTCCCAGGAGAATGTCCTTTCTTAAGGAGAACTGTTAATCATGGATTTTAATTTCTTAATAAGTTGGTCAGGAACCACAGCTGTTTTCGTATTCAAATCACAGTCACTGGGGAATAAGAACCCTACAGGCATGAGCCTGAGGTCATGGGGTGAGGAGGGTTCCAGGTGTCAGGGAAAACCTACAAGACCTACCAAGAAGACCAGGTCAGGAAGACACGTGGGTAGTTTGCAGAACACAGTGATACCCTCTAGCATGGGTCTCCACCTCTGTTCCCATCCCTAATGCTTCAAAGGAGGAACCCCGGTTGGCTTCAGGGCATGCAAAGCCTTGCTCTGGCCAGCCTTGAACACATTCCCCAGCTGCTGCAGGATCTCGACCTTGTTTCCACGGCCATATTCTAACAGGCCTCAACCTCCCATCAGCCCACGTCTCACACCAGCCTCACTGCCTGCTGCCATAGCCTAGACCCTCTGAGGCCTGTGCCTTTGATATCTGGAGCTGCTGGACCCCTCCCAGGACCTTCTCCATGGGGTCCTGGAGTCAGGGACTGCCATGGAAAGTTACTTGGCCTCTGAACTCACCAAGTTGGGATATGACAATGCCTGCCAGGCAGTGGGTGGACACTTAGGGGACTCTGTGTCTACCTGCTTCTCGGAGCTCCTGTCCCCTCATTTCCATGTGGCAGTGGGCAGTATGTCGTGCAGTTATATGGTGGGGATGAAACCTCGGCATAGAGCCTCCAGGCTGCAGGAGCCCATGGGATGTGGGTAGCAATAGCCCTGCAGAGCTGCAGCAGAAGACACCATGGCTGCTGCTGCGCACAGCTGGCCAGCCCAGCTCTGCAGGAGAAGCACCAGAACCTAGAATCTCTCCACTCTCCACTGGCCAGGTCACCTGAGCCCTTAGGACTTGCTCTCCCAAAAGTTCCAGCCCTGTGGAGCTCTCTCCCACACGCCTCCAGCTCAACTGAAAGCATCAGCAGACTGGAACAGCACCCCTCAGAGGACAGCAGAAATCTGTCTCCCAGACTTACCTCCCACGCCCACCTCCAGCACAGCCTGGGGCCTGGAGACATCACTTTCAGCTGTTGTCCTGGATTCTGGATAGCAGCTGCCTGTCCAGGCTCATTTATTCACCTGACTCAGCCTGGCTCCTCAGTGGTGCCCCACACATTAGAGAATGGGGGCCTTAAAATAGCTCACTGGAGAGGCTGAGATCTCTCACAGCTGACCCTCCTAAGCCAGAGATGTGAGATGTAAAGAAGCCACAGGAGGCCTGTTCCCCACCACCCTCTGGGATGTCCCAGGAGAACCACACTGGCCCCAGCCACACTCCCCTCCTGTTGTGTGGGTGTCTCCTGCCCAGCTTACAAAGGTCAGGTGGGGGCAGCAGAAACCAACTGGCTGTCCACACTACTTCTGGTCACGAAGGGACTGTGTCTAACCGTGCACCTCACTGGGGCCAGTTCGTAGTCCCCTGCACGGGGCAGATTCAGAGGAAGGCAAGAACTCTCCTTCCAAGCATGAAATCAGGGAAGAAGCCCCATTATCTCATAGCCAACACAGACTCGTCAGCCACAGCACACACTAGCCACCCTGGGCTGGCCCCATGGCGAGAGGGACAAGGGTGGAGAGCCTTCATTTCAGCCCATGGAATGCTTTCCTGGTCTCTCTGTCATTTCTACTGATGGCCTTTCCGTGGCCTGTGGCAATGTGTGGTGCTCAGTCCCAGGCTCCTAAAGACCTGCAACTGAGGCCGGTGGAAAGGATCCTTGGGAAACCTTCCCTCTTTGAGTCTTACAAAATATCTTAATGCTTCTGAATTAGTTACCATTTTTAAACATATGAATGCTAAAAAGGAAAATCTCTGCATCTCTAGCTTATCTTGAAAATTAGAAATCAGGCCAGATGGCTGAGATCTGATGAGTCAATGGACAGCTGTCCCCTTCTGCAGGGACCCACACCCCATGTGCCACAGTCCCTGTCTAGCCCCACACTCACGTCTGAGACCCGTGTGTGCTCCTGGGCACTTGGGTTGCAAACTGTGTTTAAACAAGGAATCTCCTGTCAGTGCAGAAATGCCCTGTTTGCAACTAACAGAAGACATGGTGCATGCTGGGACCCCTTGGGGTATCCAAACCCCATGATGATCATAGTGGACGTCACAAACCACGAAGTCATCTACTTTCCTGTGGGGTCATGTGTTGCTCAGTGTTCCACGGGACTTTGGTGACATGGTTTCTATTTTATGTAGGCAGACAGTCAACTCTAGCTGCTACCTCTAGCCTGCCCTTTTTTTTTTTTTTGACACTCAACTTTCCACCGTTCCTGTATCGTGGGCCATCAGGACCACAGGACAAGCGTGAGACAGAACAGCCAACTGAACAGCCCTTTATGAGTCAGAGAGCCCACGTCCCCTTTCCAGAGGTTTCTTTGGTGTCCACGCCCCCATCTCTTATACTTGAAAACCCAAACACCCTCACGGGGAGGGTGAGGCCCCAACAGGTTTTCAGGTACATAATGCTGACGCAAACAGGAAGAGCAAGGGTGCAGGTCACTCTGGCTGCCTTTTGGGCTTCTACAGTCCACCCCAAGATCTTCTCTCAGAAAACACTGCCTCCCCGACTGCACACTCCACCCGCCCTTGTACTCGCCCAGCGGCGGCACTTACTTCATGGGTTTGAACAGTGCTTGCCCGTAGTTCTGGAACGTCATGATGAGCTTGAGCTGCGTGCCCCCGGACTTCATGGCTGCAGGGAGGAGGGAGAGAGAAACAGGGTCACTGGCTGCCTCAGGCCCCTTACTGGCCCTTATAGGGCCTGAGGGTAGATGGGCAGGCCAGCCCAACACTCTATCCTCCAGTCAGCTGGGATCCTCTGGCTGAGGGCCCCTCCCCATTCTGCCTGGGAAGTGGGGGGCTTCAGCAATGATGTACCCTTGGCTAGCGCAGGCTCCCCCCTGGTCCAGCTGTGGGAGCTGGGTGGACTCCTGCTGATTCCAGCTGGAGGTCTCAGCAGGAGTGTGCGTAAGTGTGTCACAGCACCAAGGGCCTGGTTTCCAGCAGGGATGGCTAGGTTGCTTACCTGCTAGCACAGTTATACACATACACACACCCCCCTACATACACGCATACCCTTCACACACCCTAATACACACACAAACTTACACACAACACCTATACATTCCTAAACACAAGCATATATAAATATATATATATATATATATATATATATATATATATATATATATATACACCCCTACACATATTCCACACATGCATGCACTGCTATACCTGCGCTGCGCACACCCCATTGTGGCCTGGAACAGAGTGGAGATTCTCCAGCAAAAGCTCCTGGGATTTGCAGGAGATTGCAGAGTTACTCTAAGGAGATTATAAAGACCCTTAGGTGGGAGGCCCCTCTGTCATCAGGACATGATGGGCACTCATTTCCAGCATCTCATCAGCTCAGAAGGATGAAGAATTCCCCAAAGAACCCCTTTCCTGACCTTAGATTTTCCTTTCTGCTAATGGAGCAGCAGAAGGAAGGACATTTTCCAGGTTGGGGCCACAGTGAAGGCCCCGGGCCACCAGGATACAGGGCTGGGAAGGGAGTCACCCTACAGCACAAGCTGGCCAGGACGATGCCCACAGGAGCTTGTCTAGCCTGTGCAGAGGCTTGTCCAGTGTGTCCTGTGTCCATACTGCACCCCGGCCACACGATAATGTCACAAGTGGTGTCTAAGAGCCAGGTGTGCAGGCTACACATTACGAATCGCAAGATGACTTTAGGCTGCTGGAGGCAAGAGGCAAAGTGGGTATGTGCTGGTGCCTGAGGGGTGGCCTTTCTGGGAGGAAGGAACAGAGCTGGCACTACAGAGGCAGAACAAACACATTGTCCTTGGAGGAAGAGAGCTGATGCACTTGGGCCTGAAGAGCTGTTGCTGCCGCCCACTTCAGTGTCGGTGGGGCTCATGGCAGGTGAGGGCCCTATGGGGTTCCCAGGTGCTCACCTGGCAGCTTCAGGCTAAGGATGGAAGCTAGAGCCCGGGAGAGGTTGGGCTGGGGCAATGGCAACAGAGGAGGGTGGGCATGGAAAGATGGGGGTTCTGAGGAGCACTTTGATGGAATGGTGTGGGGTGTGGAGATGTGACCAGGATGACCCTTGGGTCTCAGATAGAGCCATTGTTTGGCTGGAATAGAGCAGAGACAGAGAAAGCCCAGTTAGGTGGGGAGGGTGGCAGCAACGGGGGGAGATGCAGGTGGGCCAGCAGCCTGAGGTTCTGAACACTTCCCACAAGTGAGAAAAGCCTCAGGCAGCAAGGTCACCTGGGGGTAGAGTGCAGAGAACAAGGTGTGCACCCGTGCTTATTTAGGGGGAGAAAAGGCCAGCCAGGGTTGAGAAGCAGTTGTTGGCGGGTGGGCATGGGGGGCGCAGGCCATGCTGTAGGCAGGAACCTGCTCAGAGGAGCAGGTGAGATCATGGCAGCCTGGCCTGGGAACTCTGGGGACCCCAAGGGGAGGGGAGTAGACAGATGTGCTTCCCCTGTCTGTTCCTTCATGTGGCTGATTGGCATGTATGTGTGCTACGAGGACAGGACCTGGAGGGAGCAGGGCCAGTGTAGGGCCAGGTTTTGCTGGTGGTGGCCACAGGCATAGGGCAGGATGCCAGCAAATGGGTCAGTTTGTAGGTTTGGTGGAGAAAAGTCCAGGGGGCTCCCTGTCGACCCTGAGGTTGGAGTTTGCTCAGCTTTCCTAGGCTGGGGCACCCTAGAGGGGAGAGACCTTCACCTTTCCAGCCTCAGTTTCCTCTTCTGCTAAAGGGGGCTCAGGAGGCCTGCCCAGCCTCTTCACAAAGAAGGGCCCCAGGCTGGGAATGTGCATGGTGCTACTCTTAGGTTAAGTGGGGGACCTTGCTTATGAGGCCACTTGACATTGCAGATGTCATGCAAGGTGCTTGACCCAGACCTGACCTGGGTCCAGCCTGGCATACTCTTGGGCAGCACTGGCCACTGTCCAACAGCTCACAGTGTGTGATGGGCTGGGTGCTGCATCCAGAAGAAGGGCTGACATCTTGGCTCTGCCAGGCCAGTGCATGGTGTGGTGTGAGGCCATCCCTCCCAAACACAGGAAGGGACTAAGCACCCTGCATGGAACAGGTGCACTGTAACACTGCAGGATGGACTACAGTCTCACCCTCCTAAACAGAACCAAGGAACTTTCAGTAAGCACAGCATGGTGCTTACTATTTATAATCGGAACCATTTTCTTTTAAAAACTCGCGAACACAAAGCATGGGTTTTCAAACTCGAATGCGTAGACAGGCACCCAAATCCCTTGTTATCTCTGGGGAGTAGAATTCAGATGACTTTAATTTCCTACTTTTCCTTATCTGTGCTTTCTAGATTCCTACAATGAACATTTACTACATTTTTCATAAGATGAAAAAAGAAGTGATGATTAAAAAATTAGTGGCCCGATTAAATCCCATTTGATGTTCCCGTTTCCATTTAATAACCAGGGTTGCTGGATTTAATTATTCCTGCCTGGGCCAATCCGGGACAGCACATCAACTCTTTCCAGGGCTTGTAATCCTGGTTTTTAAAATAACCAAATATTATGCAAATCTGGTCAGTTTAATCATTCTTGTCTGGAAGCGAGGCCCATCTGCCTTGCTGTTCCTGGCCCTGTATATCACCAGCTCCCTGTAACCCCCATGGGGCAAACAGATGACTAGTATAAAGGGATTAAGCCTCCGGTGGACCCAGGTGCAGGCCCCAGGTTCAAGAGCAGATGGAGATGCCCTCACTGATAGGCCTCCTGCTTTGCAGTCCTAACCTGCCAGGCTGGGCCTCAGGAGAGTCTCAACTTGGCAGCAATTCTAAAAAGGCCCAAGGCCAGGTGGAGATGGGGCTGTCCTGGCACCCACCCAGTGCACCTCCCTGGAAATTCTGTATCCCAGAATGAGACCCAGACCCAGGTGACTAGTCCACTGAATCTCCACCTGATACCTTCTCTCCATCTCCTTCTGTGGCCACACAAATCCAGGCCACACCCCACCCAATCAGCACATGCATCAGAGCCCTGCTGGCCTCTAGGTGGTGTAGATGCCTATGCTCCAGCCACTTTCCCAGTCCTCCCCCCACCCCCGGCTAGTCCCACCTTCTGCAGACCCAAGATGACAGCTCTGCATCTTCCCTGAATTAGAAGGGTTCCCAGACGTGCTTGAACATGCATTGCTGATTGTTATATTTCTGAGCGCATCATTCGCTACACACATTAACAAATGCTAACAGAGCGCACTACGTGTTCATTCACAATGCCCATTGGCACCATAAATCCTATGACCCCTATGGGCATGGGCATTTTGCTTATGGTCTTTCCTCAGAATATGTCAGAAGGAAGGAGATTTTCGCATGTCCTGAAGAACCCTGAGAAATTCCTTAAGAAGGTAGATTCTATAAATGCACAGTTGTCGCTACAAGAATACTAATGCATGAGTTGCCTGTGTGACCGGCAAGCCAATCTCCAGAGGCTCTAGCACTCTGCTAGGAACTCCCCAGACGAAGGACAAGGGCAGCCCTGGGTGGAGAGACTCACCCCAGTGTGAGGGAGGTGGCCAAGGAGCAGGAGCTGCCAGGCCCAGCTCTGCCATGTGTGCAAACACAAGGCCACTCCTCAGTGCCCACAGAGGACGGGCAGTGATGGAGTGCAATGCCAGAGCAGCCCAGCTCAGCACTTGTTTTCCTGTGGGAAACCAATAGTCTCCCCATTTCTAACAGGAACCCCAACCTGTATTTTAAAGGTCCCTCTCCTGACTTTTATAAAAATGAATTCTATTTTTTAAAGACCTCTGGACCACACAAACATGTCCATGTGTGAGAGGCTGCCCTGTGGCCAGCTGGGCCTCCAACAAGGCCACCCTTGGCCATCTCCTTTGAAAGGTGGAACAATGGCTGTCCTTTGGGTCACAGTCAGGTGGGTGGTTCAACTGTTTTTCAGTCTAACTACCTTGTTTTAAGGGCAGGGTGCAGACTCTCTCTGAAAGATTAATTAAGACTTGCTCTGAAAGGGTGGGCTCACGTTTGGAGAATGTGACACCCTGTCCTTCCTGTCCAGCCTCGCATGTCCCTGGGTTAGAGAGGGGGGTCTGCCATGTGACCCGGACTCTGGGCATTCTACGGAATCCTTTATCCCCACTGTCCTTGGGCCCATGGAAAAGGGTGTGGGGTGTACCCACCTTGCCACCACCTCGCCAGCAGCAGCTTCAGGAAGAAGCTGAGCAGGAGCCAACACCAGTTTTTGGCTGGGTCTTTGTGCCCCCAAATCCTGCTGTGAAGCCAGGGTGCTTCAACCCCAGAGGGCGCAGCCCCATCAACACAGTCCAAGACCCCTGGGCACACACTCCAGGCCTGCTTCTGTCCAGCTTCCTCCAGCTTGAAGTTATCTGTCACACTTGTCCTCCAAGCCGCTTATTTTTGGGGGTGGGGTGGGGGAAGTAACAGTCATTTGAAAAGGAAGCTACAGTGCTGCTCAGTGGAAGTCATGTCCCTCCATGCAATAGGAAGAGAATCAGCCTGAGGCCACCAGCACACAGCTGTAGGTTCTGGAGGTATCTGAGGCTGCAGCTGCAGCCTCTGATCAGCACGGAGAAAGTGGATGCCAGGGATGTCCCAAGTCCTCACCAGCGAGGGCTTTTTCTCCTGGCCTTCAGGCTGATAACTGGAGGGAGCTGGGCAGGGGCCAAGCTGCCTCCTCCCTGAACCCTGCAGCATGCTTGCAGGGCTTGGTCCTTTTAGGACACCTCAGGCGCCTCCAGCACTGGGTGTTGGTGTTGGCTACCTGGCATCTCCAGGTCTCTCTGCAAGCTGAGCCAGACCCTGGGGCTGTGCCTTGCAGCAGCAGGTGCCACCTGTCTAACTAGACAGGGCAGCTGTGCCCAGCCCCCCATCCTAGGCAGCTCTTCCCGGGCTGCCCCAGCCAAAGGCCTTTTGTTCCTCAAGCTTGCCGACCAATTATTCCAGAGTCTAGCTGGATTTGCCCTCCCCTTGGCAGATCAATTAGCAGGAGGGCTTCTGTCCTGGGAAGCAGGCTTCCTTTGTTCAGCACGCTCTCCCACCCTGGGCTTTGTCCTGACCTGGATGGAGCAACTGTGAAGTCTGCATCTTAGGCCCCAGGCTGCCTGAACCCTCACATGCCAGAGCACTTTTTTTTTTTTTTAAAAAAGCAATTCCAAGTGCAGAGTAGTTAATTGTGTCATTTATTTTTTGCATCCATAATCGTGCATGATAGAGATTTAATTATCGTGGCCCAAGCAGAAGGCACAGCAAGTCTGACCTAAAGCTGAACAGAGGTGGATAAAGGCTGAGCCTCTTCAGAGGCAGCAATGGCCGGTACCAGGCAGCCAGGAGCCTGCTATAAATGACCCTCTGTGGCCACAGACAGCTGTGCCCTAGGCCACACAGAGCCTCCAGAACCGGATTGAGTGGTTCTGAAAGAAGAAATTTACTGGAACTACTGTGAGGAGAGGGCTCAGGATCTCCTGCACACTGATCTCCATTACAAACAATATTGCTGGCTCACACTCAATAGTGACAGGAACAACCTGAAGATTAAAGTAACCGCTCCCCCACTCCCGGTGAACAGAATCCCAAGCCAGAAGTAAGTGCTTCCAGGGCAAGCCTCTCCTCCTGAAGGCTGCAGTTCCCTGGCTGTAGAATGGGGGTGGGAAGGCAGGGCTGACTTTCAAAGGCTCCACCTGCTCTTGGTCACTATGCAGCCAGGCTGTGTTGGGCTCTGCCACAATGAGGGCCCAGCTGGGCTGGCTGCCTTGAGCAGCTGGGTGTCCATCAAAACCTCTGGCTCGTAACACCCAGGAGGACCCTCCCAGCAGCTAAGGCTGAGTCAGGTTGGCCAGAGCAGCTACCTCCAGGAGGAAGTGTGATCTCCAGGGACATGGCAGGGTGGTCAGGCCAACTCCTATTGGTGGCTCCCGGCAGAGCAGGATACTTGAAGGGCCTGGACACCTGGAGGGGCTGCAGGGGTTTTCTGTTGGGCATCAGGATTTCCTGCTCACTCAGGGGGTGGGTCTTTCCAGGAGGGTGAACTCATGGTGGGAACTCCAGAGCTGAGGCTGCAGGTTGAGTGAGGCCCTGGGAAGGTAGGTGCTTGCCTAGTCCTGAGCTCCTAGGTGGGGGACTTGACTCACCCTGAAATGCTGCTGCCATATGGAGACCCCTGCCTGGCTCGCTCTGCTGGATGCTCGTGCTAATGCCTGCAGCCTCTCTGCAGTGGGGCAGGAATCACCCCAGAGAGGTACCACAGGACATTTCTTCACAACCCTGGGCAACAGCGTTTGGAGCTTTTGATGAGGATGCGCAAGGGATGTATGCACTACAGGACCAGCTGGGTGAAGCTGGATCTGTGACCCTCTGAGGAACCTGCATCTCCATTCTGGGAGAATAGCACTGGCCACCAGGTCAGCCATCAGCTTCTGCTCCCAGAACATCCAGGTCCAGTCAAGTTGTTCTCAAATGGTTTGTTTTAGACTCAGATGGCAGGTCCACAGAACCTAGGCTATGACGCCCTGACTAGCAACTTCAGATTCTAATCACAGCCACCCCTCTGGCTGGAGTGCTGCCTCCTGCCTCAGTGACAGGGCTGTCCATCACTCCATCCCCTCAACACCTGCTGGCACCTGCAGAATGATGTTTCCCTCCTGTTCCCAATGGCCCTTACCCCAAAAGGCAGAATTAGAATCAGCTTGGTCATTGTGGTCTTGGAAAAAAGGGCATGAAACCCTCCCAGGCAGCCCTCAGTACAGACCAACCAACGTCCAACCAGAGTCTGGGGCTGGGGTCCCCTGGCAATCAGCACCATCCACTGCACTGGGATGTCAAGAGGCCTCAGCCACTGCCTTCTGGGAGAGCTGGGCCATCCTATTGAGAGGGATAAGGATACCCAAGGTGGGCAAAATTGCTGGTGACCTGGGGGCCCCCAGCCTCTCCCTGCTCTCTGGGTTCAGATCCCACATCTCTGCACAGGGTAGGATCCAGAGAGCATGTGGCTGATTGTCCTTGAGGGAATATGAGCTGCAGCGGATACCAGGCCTGCTGGCCATGGGGACCACAGCCCTCCCTCCACACAGCCCTGTCTTGCAGCCTTCTGAAGCACACTTCTATTCACCAAGAGTGTGGATGTGCCCTCTTGATGGTTGCAGGGTCTGCAATCACATTCACTTCTCAGAGGAACCTGTATCTGTCTATAGTGACAGCTTCTCATGGACTCACCCCAACTCCAACTCCCAAGGAAGTAGCCTAGTGAGCAGAAGATTCCCAGGAAATCTGCTGGATGGACCAAGTGGGTTGACCCAATTGGACATGTCTTTAACAGCCCCATCTATTTTCTGGAGCAGGTGACATCTTCTGAGGCTGCCTGTAAGACAGTCCCTGTCATCCACAAGAACAGCTCCCAGCTCAGTGGAAGCCCCCCCAGTTTTGCAAGGTATGGCCTGGGGTGAGGAGTACTCAAGAGTCTTCCTGGACAGCACAGGGGTAGAAAGAAAGATCACTTCAGCTCTCCACTGGTGAATGACCCAGTGCTGGGGAGTTGTGAGGCCCGACTTCTAGGGCCAGGTGAGAGCCCTAGAAGGGCCAACAGTTCACAGAGCCACAGACAGCCTCTAAAGAGGCACCTACAGGCCAGTGAGTAACTCCTCATTGCTCTGTGTCAGCAACTGGACAGAAGCCCAAAACCAAGAGAGCCCTTTCAGCAGAACTGCTTTTGAGACACATGGAGACAGGGCCTGGAACTGCAGCCCATAACACGTGCAGAGGCCTGCCCTCCACCTTGGCTATGTGTACCAGGACCATCCCTGCAATGCCCCAGGCCTCAGCCTGTCCCCACTACCTCCCAAGCCACAGATGACTAATGAGACCTTCACATAACCACCTAAAAACCATAGCATCAAGCCTCCATGCTCAGGACTGCTTCACATGATTCTGGGAATCAGACATTGAATAGCTTTTCTGTCTGATTCAGCAGATCAAAGCACTTGATCAAAGTTGCCTTCAAACTGCCCTACCCTAGATGCTCAGGCTCCGTTTGGAGGGAGTGGGCCCTGGTCACTGCCTGACAATGGAGAATCCCAGGAACCCCTGGCTGAACCTGAGGTTCTGGGTGCTGGCCCAGAACCACAGCAGCAGCCTCGGGTCTCAGCTGAGTCGTCTGCTGAAGCTCACATGCATTAAAGCAGAAAGAGTCCTGGCTGGAGGAGCTACAGTTACCAGGGATGCTCCTGTCCCTCTTACTGTCCTCACCATGCCATGGAACAGGAGTATTTCCACTGCTGTGTGCATCCCAGGCCCCCATCCATCCCAGAAAGTGAGGCTCCAGGAAGGAGCAAGCTTTCCTAGACATCCAGGAGTGCAGGCCTGGCATCCCTCAGTCAGCACACACGACCGTTGGAGGCCAGACACCTACCTACACTGGTGATCTTCTGAGAGCCAAGGTCCTGCAGCAGAGCTTCGATGGCTGGGTTGTGTCTGGAGTACAGTTCGTAGCGGTTGATGCCAATGTGGAATTTGAGCCAGTTGGGATAGGAGTCCAAGGCCACCTCCCCAGTGGGGAGCAATTCTTCACCTTCAGCACCTTCACGTGGCCTACAAAAACAAAGATGTCACAAGTCAGCCAGAAAAGGAGTGTGCAGGACCATGAGGAGCCAGGGGAGTTGGATCTGAGGCTGGATTTGTGACTTCAGTTTCCAAATACAGGTTTATCGGAAGGTGCCTCCCCCTCGAGAGGACCCTGCAGTGTCTGCACTTTCCTCCGGGGCTGCGGTTCTACAGCTAATAACACACCGGAAGGCCTGTAATTCCTATTTACCTTGAGAGACGCCACAGACGGCTATAACTACAGCAAGTCCAAACCCAGGGCGTCGGCGCTATCCCTGCACGTCTACCCTGGGGTCGCTGACACTGCCCAGCAAGAATGAGGTCAGCCAGGGTGCAGGGGGCTGCAGCCCTTCCTAGAGCATAGGAGAAAGAGCTCTGACTGGGACCTAAAACCACTGGCACACCCCATGGGCCAGATGCCTTCCCTAGCTCTCAGATTTTGTCCTAACAACTGGGAGGAGGAATGAGATAGGAGCTAAATCTGATTTTGAGGAGAACAGCTTTAGCCGGGGAGCAAGGAAGCCTCCAGCACTCACTCCAGTCCAGGCTCAGTGGAGGATCCCACCAACAAGGCCTGTCCTGCTTCTTTGGTCATAGGGGTGTCTGGAGGAAGAGCTGACCTCTGCCTGCCTGCTGGGCTGCAGGGTGAGTGGAACTTTCTTAGCTCTAATTCACTGACAGGCAAGCCCTTTGGGTCCCAGTTCTGTCCTTTGGTGGACACAGAGGGTGGGCTAGAGGCCTCCCAGGAACCTCTCCTAGCCCACTTGCTCTGTACTATCCCTTCCCCATGGACAGCCATAGGCTGGGACCATTCGTCTGATGTGAGTTTCTGAGCATTGCCTTGAATCTGGCCAGCAAAGCTCAGGGGCCACCAAACAACCTCATATGTAGGTGCAAAGCACAGGTTAGGGCCTGGTCAGATTTCAGGTAGAAAGGGTTTTGCTGAGATGTTTGGAAGCCTAGTCTTTCGTCTGTTGCTCAGGTAACCTTTGCAGGTAGCTATTTGTTCTGACCTTGCTGGTAGTTAATATTTCACTGCTCTGGGCCTGAGCATCTGTTTATTTGGATCTGTAGAGCTGAGGGAAAGACTTTGGGGGAAGGGTTCAAAGCAAGGCAATTCAAACATCCTGGGGCAGCTTCTCTCTTGTTACAAAGCTGTGGCTTCTCTGCAGATGGCCCAGGGCAGCTGCTGTCCACACCCTTCTAGGAACAGCCTCTGTGCTGCACCTAGCTGCTGCTGGCACACACTCTTCTGTTAATTTTTGTCCTTAGCAACTGGTTTTAAAAGACTCCAGGGCTTTTCAAGGTGTCCACCCAGAACAGTGTCATCAAGCATCTGAAAGCTGGCAGCCCAGCACCTTCTTGGGGGGAAAGGAGCCTCACCCACTAGCTCCCTGGTTCTCTAATGCATTCATTCACCCATGCCAGAAACTAGGGCTAGCCAGCACTCTTTCCTGTAAGTGGCTCTAGTGTCCAGCGCCACTTCCACCCCAGGGCTAGGGAACCTCCCAAACTGCTGCTCCTTCAGGGAGGAAGTCATCCTAGAGACAAAGGCAGATCCAGAGCAGGAGGCGGGCTGCCCCGCCCACCAAGCACCCCATCCCTCTTCCACGGGTCCCTGAGCCTTCCTACACAATAATACCCCCCTGGGAGTGGAGAGTATTTTCCGTAGTGCACCTTTATCCTGAAAGGGTGAGTGACTCCCTCAGGGGTCGGACCTGCCAGCCCCACCCTGGTCACCCTCAGTCCCCGCTCACCAGTCCGGGTTCTCAGCTGCCTTGGGGTTGAACCTGATATCGCTGTTCACATTAAACAGGACGTCGTCCTCTGTCAGAGGCGGAATGGCCCCGCGGTAGAGCGGGTGCTCGAATAATCTGGCCAAGAGGGAGCCCTCCCTGCTGGGGCCAGGGGGCGGCGCGGACCGCCAGGGACCGGGGTCTCGCAGTAGCGGCTTGTGTGCAGGGTCGCGCGGCCGCGGGTCTCCAGGCTCCTGCCCTTTGGAGGCGCGCTCAGCCGGCTCAGCTGCAGGCGGCAGTTTCTCCAGAGAGTGGGACGTGAGGTTGGAGGCAGGGTCTGAGCTGAAGTCCTGCAGGATGCGCAGCGTGTGTTTGTTGGGCCAGCCCGCGTCGCCCGCGGCCGAGGGCTCTCCCGGGCGGCCCCGTGCCTGGGCCCAACCGGGCGCAGCCGCCTCGGCCGCGGGCTGAGCGCAAGAGCAACCGGGTTCACCAGAGGGCCGCTCGGCGCGGCGCTCCAGCTTGGGCAGCAAGTCCAGCACGATGTGCAGCGCGCAGGCCAGCAGGAACACCATCAGGATGAGCACGCGGAACCTGCGCACCAGGATCATCTTCATGGCCACGAAAGCGAGCGGGTCTGGGACTCGGGCGCCCTTCGGGAGCGCGCTCCACTCGCGCTGCTCAACCGCGGCTCGACACGAACGCGGCGCAGCCTCGCGGGTCAAGGTCCATTCGGTGCCGAGAAGCTACCAGCTCCGGGGCTGTCCCCGGGCGTGAACGACGTGGAAGATATCCACCACCAAAGCGCCAGCTCCCCAGGCCATCTCCGGGCCGTTCCCTTTCGGCCTTTCGGGAGCGGCCAGCGGTTGTCGTTCGAGGAACTGGGATCGCGGGTGGCAGGGGGCGCAGCCGGGTGAGGCACCTCGCTCTTAGCGACCGGCGCAGGTCTCTCGAGTCGCGGCCGCTCTCATCAGGCGCGCAGGGCCGGGACACAGCTACCCATCTCCGCCCGGGTGCCACGCATCAGATCCACAGAGCGTTCCTCCCGGCGGGCTCAGTGGGCCACGCTGGGTGCCCGGCGGGCGAGAACGCGCGAGGCTCCTTCCCTCAGGGCTTGGCTTGGTCAGGCTGTGGCCGGAAGACTGGACCGGGGTGAGGGTCGGGAGGGGGCGCACGGAGCTGCCGGCGAGGCCGGGCAGGTGCAGCGGGTGTCCCAGAGCGCAGCGCCCGCACGGCCGAGCTCTCGGCGCCCCGCGCCGGGCCGGCAGATATCCGACCGCCGCGGAGCCGCCCCCCGCGTCAGCGCCCGCAGATTGGCGGAGCCGCAGCCCCGCGAGGCACCGCTGGGCCCGGTCGCTCGCTCGCTCTCTGCTTTCTCCTCCCCTCGGCCGCGCCCCGCGATGCCGCTGCAGCTCCGGGCCTTGGAGGAGAGGGCGCTTCCTCTCCAGTTTGCAGAGAGACCGAGAGGCTCCAGCGAGGACCGCGGTAGCGAGGGCGACGGTCGCCGACTCTGTCCAGAGGGGCTCCGGCCTGGCTGCCTCTCCAGGACCTCCGCCCGCCCGCCGGGGCAGGCGCCGCCGCCAGCTGCAGCCTTGCGGCTCCTCCCCGAAGAGCCGGAGGCCAGAACCAGGCCAAGTCCCTCCCCGGAGCCGCTGGGCGTCTGCGCCGCCGGATGAGCTCCCCGCCGGGCGGCGACCTTGCGCCCCACACCCCTGTCTCGGACGGCCGTACCGCAGCCGGCGAGAAGGCAGAGGGGGCGCCGGTGCCACCGCCGTGGGAGAGGACCGGAGGACAGCGCTTTGGGCCCAAATCCTAGAGGAAGCCAGAACAGCTGCGAGGCTGCGGGGCGCTGAGGCCCTCCCTACCCCACCCCATCCCAGGGGGACCACGCCTGCGTTTTAACCCTGGCTGCGCGGCTCCCAGCAAGGCTCGTCGGGCACTGGGACACGGGTGGAGGAGGCGGCACTTTCCTTGCGGTGGGCGGGGCGGGCAAGTCCCCACTGCCTTCGGACCCCCCAGCGATTGAGCGGTGCACACCCAAGGGGAGTGCTGCTGACACAGCCGGCCTCTTCTGCGGCCACAGGCCTTCCAGACCTCAAGCCCCCAGTAAGGAATAGGAATCAAAGCGGGGGGAAGGTAAGTGGGGGAGGGTCACAAACAGATCCAGGCCAGGCACACAGGCCCTGGGCCCTCAAGGCCTCTGTAGATTTCCAGAGCAGGTCCAGGAAAGTCCCCACCCAGCAGCCTCTCCAGCAGGACTGAGGAGAGAGGGGCTTGTGGGGTGGGGGCCAGGCTAGGGAGCCGCTTCTTTGTCAGGCCTCCCTTGCTGTATTACCTGGGCTTCTCAATGCCCTCTCTGGGCCTCACTTTTCTCTCATGTGAATCCAGAGCTTTGGGCACATTATTCCTGAAGATTCACCGTTGAGTCTGGAGCTTGTTCCAGTGCCTAGCATTGAGTAGGCATCCGCTGGCCATCTGAGTGAAGGAGAGATTTCAACCCAGCTGGCCATTTGAAAGGGTGAAAAGGCCAAGTTCAGCTCCTTGGAGCATGAGGAGCAGGTTACATTGGTGTAGGGAGCTAATACCAGACAGTAAACACAGGTTGGACCTAGAAATGGGCCCCTGGAAGGGGAGCCTGTTCCTCCCTCCCTTCTGCTCACACTGACTGTGAACTCATGTGTGGACAGGGTTCCAGAGAGGCCAAGGAGGCATAAGAACTGAGGCAGAGGGTGAGAAGGAAGCCCGAAAGGCCTGGGGTCAGCAGGGAGGAGCTGAGGTCTGAGCCTGCTTTCCCCAATGTCAGACTGCAGTCCCCGTCCCTCCCATGGCCTCTGGGTACCGAAGGTGGAACTGTGACCAGTGTCCTCAGGGAGAAGGGTGGTGGGTGGCCTGACTCAGGATATGGAACATAAGTGTGGGGGCCTCCCTGAGGCTTTCCAAGCCTCCCAGTGATTTTTATGGACTCCCATCCAACCACTGGATGGCTCCCTTATGTAGTTCTTGGTCCCCCCCCCCCCCCATAAACATTGTCTAGCAGTCAGGTCATTTGAGGAGACCCTTCCTCCCAGCCCCACTCCTGCTCTGCTTTCCTCACAACACCTGTCACTGTTTGATGACACTTTCTTTTTTATTATTTGTCCTTTGTCTCTCCCCAAAATGCACATGCTCCACTTTGGAGTCTCTGATGTCTGCTTGCTCACTGTTGTACCTGGGGACAGAGGGCAGAACAGGTGCCCAAGGAAGGGACAATAATAGGTCCATCTTGTGGCCAGAGCTAGCAAGCTCAGGAGATGTGCAAAAGAGACCTGAAGGCAGAACACACCCTAAAGGGGAGCGCAACGCCCATGCCTGCTTTTTTTTTTTAATTTTGATTTAAGCAATAATTTGATTTGATTCAATCTGTTCATTCATAGAAATCACAAAGAACAAAGAACAAACACACAGATGCACACACACACACATGAATACACGTAAACACACAGATTCAGAAGCACCCAGACACAGACATATTCAAAGGGTCTGAATTGCCATCAGGCCTCCACCTCTTTCCTCTGTGGGTACAGGCTCCACCAGGCCAGGCACAGCATCTTTTGATGACATATTGCCCCATCCGAGACCAGGGTTCTGGGCTTTTTTTTGTCCTCAGGCTGAATCCCCAATAAACGGCTGATGGTTCCAGGAGTTCCAGATGGTTCCAGGAGTTGTGGATTCTGCAGAGAGGGTGATGCATTCTGTGAGGAGTCTACACTATATTGTCCAGGGAAGATTGAGAGTGACATTTGGATAGAAACTTGCACATTTGGGTAGAATGCCATACCAGGAAATATGTCAGTGGTGCTCCAGGTAGGCCCAAGTGCAAGGTCCCTGGACATGGTCAGCCTGACACTTGGGGAAGTGCAGGGGCCCTGGTGACTACAGCTGAGTGAGGGACCTGGGGCTGGGAGAGAGGACAGGGCAGGGGTAGTCTGTGGGGTGATGGTAACCCTTGTGAGGCCTGCAAGTGGCTGCCAGATGGTGGGTTGTGTCTGGAGCATGATGGGCCTTTGGAGAGTGGTGACATAGGGCACCTGGGCTCAGGAGAGGCAGATGCCTGTCTACTGTACTGGGGAGGTGACCTGGGTGGGAGGTGGCTTGAAGGTGGAATAAGCAGTGGACTTGGGAGAGCAGATGCGTGGAGGAGCAGACTTGGATGCTGGAGCCCAGGGTGGGGGGATGAATCATCCCCAAGAAGGATGCAGCGGAGAAGACCAGAGGCTGAAAACACCCTACCCACCCCAGGCCAGGAGGTACAGGGGTCTGTGTGGGGATTCAGGAAGCCCAAGAAGCCCCAAAGGTGTTCCTGGAAGGGCCAGAAGCAGTGCTGGTTCCATGGGCAGAGGAAGGAGAGACCAGTGGTCTGGAGGAGGCCATGTGGAGGTCACCTGGTCTTTCTCAGATGATCCTGGAACAGCTTGGAGTACAGTTGGAACGGGCCCTGAGAGGGGCCAGGAGCCTTGTGATGTTGGGAGGAAAAGTGATTTTCTCTGATCTGTGATACTGGGAGGCCTGGGGCAGGTGAGCAGGCCTGAAGACAATGATTTGCTTTCAGATATAAGTATCATTGTCCTTGAAAACAAAGAAGGAGGTATGGGGGAGATCCACCATCCAGGTGCACAAGGATGCCATCGCTGTTGGGTTCAGGGGAAGAGTCCTTTAAGGATGTGAATTTCCCTTACAAAAGGGTAACTTCTATTCTTATTCTCAGAACTTTTTTGGTGGCTCCTGTATCTCAAACTAGTTCAACATAATCCTATGCTAAGCAGGCAAAAAAATTTGGGGCACATGTTCTGGTCGCCATAGTCATATTTGGGGACATATTCTGGTCTCCTACTGTCATATTTGAAGACATATTTTGGTCTCCTAAATGTGGAATGGAGCAGAGAAACAGTAGAGGCTGGGGACAAGAGCAGGATAACCCTCCAGTTACTCACAGGGTCAGGGGCCCTGGACACCTCTGGGGCTCTCCCAAGGAAGGTCTGAGAGGACACATCTCCTTCACACATCTCGCTGTCAGCTCATGCCAAGGGAATCTACCTTAGGAGAACTGGGCTGGATATGCTCAGCTGCTGCCCTGTAGAGATGGAGGAGGGGGGCCAGGCTGCAGTGGTGGGTGCAGGTCTGTTGAGAACCCATTGGGAAGTTCTGTGACAGGGCCAGAAGACACACTTCCCAGAGAACTGGGAAGGAATCAAGCAGAGGTTATGGGAGGGGGCTCAGGTGCAGAGGAGAGCCTTGAGGTCCTGTCACCTGGGCGGCTGGAAACTGTGGCATTGAGAAGTCATCTATACGATCTTTCCTCCACTAGTTGATTGCTCTTTTGAGTCTGGGTTGAAGCAGAACTCCTGGGAGGAGCGGGTAATCCCTGAGCCCCTGGTTTGCAAAGTCCCCACTGATCTGGCTGAGGGACCAACGCTGATCTCAAGAAAAAGGCTGCTCACAGGTAGACAGATGGCAACGGGGAGTGCAGAGCAATTAGTATTCTGCAAGAAGAGAGAAGGAAGCACACGTGTGAGCAGGCCTGTTGGGGCACCGGAACAGAACTGCAGAATCCATGTGATCGTTGTTTAGTAGGTGGGCACTGATGTACAAGAGTGGGAAGGGATTGGACATGGAGTGTGGGGTGGTGCATGGTGGGCAAGCACAGAAGGAGCTGGAGGAGAAAGCCCTCCTGGATCAGAGGCCAGGGGCATGCAGTCCGCAAGCAGATGCAGCTCTGTTTATCCCTGTTCCCTGGGTATCCTCAGGTCTTGCTGAGGGGTTAGCTGCAGGATGGCAAGCTTCTATCTAATTGGCCAGGGAACATTCCAGAGGGCCCAGGACTCCTTCTTGGGTTGGTAGAGGAGTACAGTACAGTCTGAGAGATGGGACAGTCCCCTGTGCCTTCCGCACTGGCAAGCTGGCATGGCCCAGCCGGCGGGTGCGGAAAGGGAGGCTGCTGGGCTCAGAGCTGCACTGGCACCTCTGCATCCTCACATGAGCTCTGAGGCCCCCTCAGGATACTCACCATGAGCTCTGAGGCTCTGGAGCTGCTCACCCCAGGCAGCTCTGCTCAGACTGTTCTGGGGACTTGGGGGGTGGTGCGGGGGCTGGACTAGGTGGAGAGGCAGCAGGTGGTATCACCTCTGTTGAGCATCCAGATGTTGTTCCAGGTACTTTACAGAGTGAGTGACTTTATCCTTGTCTGAAACATGACTATACCCCCATCTCAATCTCCCACCTGGCTTCGGGATGCTGGTGGGGAAGTGGGCCTTGTAGTGGAGAAGATGCCATTGTTATGAGGAGCCCTTCAGAAAACACTGTTAAGTCCAAATTCAAATCAATGAGAGCTTAATTTACCTGGCCAGAGACTGTCACCCACCCATAGAGACTGAAGCTCTGTGGGAGAAGAGCAATTTCGTGGCCTGTGTCCTGGGAACTTAAAGATGAAAACCACAACTCAGGGGCTTTCCTTAGTGTCATGCAAGCAAGCCAATCATAGAAGTTAAGACAGCAATTAACACAGCAACTCACAATTGCATCTTGGGTTTGAGCAGGTGTTAGACAACCATATCCTGAGTTCGAGCAGGTGGTTAGCAGGGGCAAGAATCTACTTCAAAGTCTTGGGTCACCAAGACCACCATATCCTGGGTTGAGTACACTTTGTGGGGTACAAAGTACAGAAAACAATATATTATAAGAAAACAGCTTTCATTTCAGTTTATCAGAAACAGCACTTATAACAGTTTTTTTTAATAGAAGGCCTGTCTATGACAGTTCTTTCTTTATAATAGTCTTATCTCACATATAAAAATCTTGTATCTATAATCTATATTTTTTTACTAGTCTATTACCTATCACTTATACTCTTATTGATTGCATTTATCAGTTCACACCACAACAGCCATCAAGGAAAAAGGAGCTGGATAGGAGCTGGGCCCTCTGGGCTGAGTTGGGAGAAATCTGGGGGCTGGCTGGGGAGCATCCTGTGGACCCTTACAGATGTCACTGGCCAGCCTCCTTGTTTGTTATCTGGGCTGTTCATCCCCCAACCACGGCCTAAGAGTCCTTGGAAAGTAGAACTTGGCTTTAAGTAAAAGCAGCAGATCAAGAAACAGGCAAATAGAACAATTAAAAAGCTGGTTTTTATTTTGTACACTTTATATCCTTCAAATTGGTGATTTCATTTCTGTGATACATGGAATACTCACAAAAAGTGACCAACTTTGTACCGTAAGGAAAATGTCAAGAAATTCTAAAAGGCAGATGATCTACGTCTGCCCCTGAAGCTGCGCATAAACATGGGAACACACTCGTGTAATCTAGTGTGCTCAAGGAACACACTGCAGGATGACAAAACCCAGTGTTAAGCTTTAGAAATATCTCTACGTGGAAGAATGAATCCGACATTATTACCCTATGTGCGCATATGGTTATGTGACCTGTGTAACTCCACATCGTGCAACCAGATGAATGAGAAGTTTTACTCCGTTTATGTATGATGTGTCAAAATGCATTCTACTGTCATGTATGAGTAATTAGAACAAATAAAAACAAAAAGAAATACCTTTACTTGGAAATTAATATCGCAAATAAAGACACTCATACATAATTTGGGGGGTTATAAAGGAAACCAAAAGGGAAATTATGGACTATTTAAAAATGAATGCAAATGAGCACAGTACCTATTAAAACCTGGAGCATGCTACCAAAGTGGCCCTCAGAGGAAGCTGAGCGCAACTGCACTTATTAGAAGTGCTAATGATTGAAAATAGGTGAACTCGGCTTTCAGGCTGAGAAATTAGAAAAGGAGCAATAAAAGAAGCCCAGATGAAGGCGAGCATTTACACGGAACAGGCAAAAAATGAATTCAAGGGAAACAAGCCGTGGTGGTTTGATTAATAAAGTGAATACTTCTCAGAAATGACCAGTGAATCTCCATGTGAGATTAAACGCTTGGTGGGATTAAGAAAAGAGAAGGCAAAAAAATTAGTGCTGGAGGAATGAGAAAAGAATTTAACCAGACACCAGACAGGCAGAAAAGTCAAAATCCTTTATAGAGGAACAGAGATATGAAAAATTGTGGTATATATGTGTAATAAGAATTATAATGCATTCCACTGTCATTTATTTTTTTTAAATCAATAAAAAAGAAAAAGAAAAGACACCCTAGACTGCTGTATTTGATGATGCAGAGGAAATAGATGCTTTGAAAGAAAATTCAGATCACTAGCATGCGTTCAAGAATTAGTGGAGAGTAGAGCGAGGACACCCCTCAGGGGAAACTAGAAGGGACTAAACTTGGATCCCTGGACCAGAAGCTGTGGGCAGTTCCACCTGTTGTGTCAGATAGAAATTGTGTATGTTAAGAAATTGTCCCAAAGAGAAAGGGGAAGTAGAGAATGTAATTTCAAGAACTCTGGTGACTGCTGTTGCCCGGATGAGAAGCCATGAAGGCCTTTTGTGGTTCACAGACTAAAGAAGAAAGCATCTGACATCATGCCTTAGAACCCATGAACACCTTCTCTCTTACTGGGGCATCTGCTGGAAACCTGGGCCCCCTTGCACTCTGTTAACAGAGACTGAGGTACAGCCTGGGCACGTCATTGTCCTCCAGGAAATTTTCCTTCAGGAAACTGCCCATGGCTTCTGGTCCAGGGATGCAAGTTTAGTCCCTTCCAATTTCTCCTTTCCTTCATCAGGTCTCTTGGCTGCACCGGCTCACCTGTCTTGGTAACCGGATATCTGATGATCCCATCTCCTCATCCTCCTTGTCTCTCCCCTCTGTGAACTTAGTGGCTTCTCCTTGGTACCCTTGCTGGTCTTTGCACCTCCTTCCAACCTCCTGATCTGGGCTGATTGGCTCAGTCCCAGACCTTCACTCCCCCAAGCTGACTCCTGGTGTCCTCGTCAGTGTGATCCACGCACTGACAACCCCACACTGATGTCTCACAGCCTGGGCTCTCCCCAGAGCTTCAGAGCTCTGCTTGAAAAACTGATAAGAACCTTGAATCCATCTCTCCCAAATTAAAATTTCCCCCAGCACCATTCCTCTGTAGATTCTGCTAATCTGTGAGTTGCTTGCTTAGGCTCCACATTGTGGAATCATCCTTGACATGTTAACATGGATTTTCAAAATATGTCCCAAATCAGCGTTTCTTACCACCTTCTCTCACCTGAATTCCTTCAGCAGCTCTGAGCTGGCCTCTTGGTTTCCCACCCCCCTACATCCCCAGGGTCCCCACCTTCTGTTTTCCACACCAGCATCTCGTTAAGACAAATAGAGCAGGTTGTTTTTCTGCTCTAAGACTTTTAACTTCCTTCTCAGAATGAAGTCTAGGACTATGGCCACCAACACTGTCCAGGTCCCGTAATTCTCTGCCCAGCCTTGAACTTCCCTCCCTCTACTACCAGGAAAGCAGCCCCACTTCAGGGCCTTCAGGGTCCCTCTCTGCCTAGAGCAGTCTGTCTGCCCCCTTTCTTCCCCCAGATCTCAATTGCAAATGCCACATCCCTGGTGCCAGCCCCACCCACAGGGCCCTCTCTGTCCCTCACCATAACCTTATCACCAGTAGACACTACTCTGGATTTTGTGGTTTATTTACGTGCTAGCATATTTACATGCAATATATTTATCTTCATTATATCTAACTAAGTGGGAACATGGAGGAGACAGACTTCACGGGTCTCCCAGCATCCCTGAATTTACCCTGAGAGAGCAGCTCACATCAGCCAGGCCCCAGAGGTGGACCCCACGATAGAGCATTTTTGATCCTTTTCATGGAGGAATGCATAATCTTATACAATAAATGATGTGCTAAATTTTATGAAAGAACCACCTTCTCTTTAGTGGGAAAATAAATTGAGAGGACTGTGGAGCAGCAGGCAGGGATTCACATAGGCCTTAGCTGGGGTAGGGGGGAGGGCATCTTATGCTTTAGACATCCAATCTACAGGATGAGTGATAAAAATGAGTGATTAAAACTGTTACCAACCATGGGTTCTTGGATCCAGAGTTGTAGACCTGAGGAGACACAGTTAAGGCTTTATTAAGGACATCTGCCTGAGCTAGGAGAAGACAGCACAGGAGGACAGAGACCCCAGGTTGACCCAAGCAGGAGCAAAGGTACAGAGCTTTTATGGCATCTGCAGGGAGGGCAGGAACTGGTCTCTTGATGTAGCCACAGGTGGAGGTGGGCCTGTCCCACCTGCGCTGTTCTTCATCATACCTCCTCAGGCCTTGAGTGTCTGGTCACTGATCACTACCTGGGTGTGTGTGTGTCACTGTGCTAGCAAGATCCAGGTGACTGTGGTTACTCCAGTGACTGCTCTATGGCCTCTAATACCTGGAGTGGCCCTGATCATCTGGGACAGTCTCTGATACTGTTATTTTCTGAATAGTGCAGACCCTGCTTTGTCTGGGTTCAGCGGGGGTTTCTGCTGACCACATAGTCTTGGAGGGCTGGGCTGACTTTCCCTGGCGCGTTATCTCACTCCTGTGACTTAGAGATGGTCGCCTTTTAACTACTGATTTTTTAATACGGCTATTAGGCCATGAGGCCAAGAGTTGGCTTGGCTTCTTATTTCCTCTGAGAGTCCTCCGAGGTCCTGTTTTTCATGGGGTCTTTGACTGTGTCAATACCACAGGTCAAAGGTTATAAAAACATGCTCACTGGTGGGTTAACCAAATTGCCCTCTGCAAGCCAAAATGGTGTCACAAAGTAGAAAATCACCCACAACCCATAATCACAGGGCAGAAGAGCATCAACAGACCACTTTGGTCAGTTTAGTCATGGGGACCTTGCCGCCTCAGTGCAGGAATGAGGTCCCTGCCCCTGTACAGAGCAGGTTGCCTGGGGCCGTGATGCATGCCAGCAGCTCCTTGAAGAGCAAAGCTGGAGTCTCGGGAATTTCAAGGAACATGTTACCCTTATTCCTGAATCTACCATCGACTCCCACAGCGGGCTCCAGAGAACCATAGGTAAAACTCGCCAATTCATGGCATTAGCCCTGAAAGAGAAGGGGGAGGACTTGGGCTTTAGGGTCCACACTGTTTTCTGGGAAGTGGCTGGACACCAGACTGGTCTCTGCTCTGGGCAGAGTGACCTTCCCTTTGAATGTGCCTCTGCCTTGTCCTCTCTGCATCCACATTGTGGATGCTTTTCTTCATCCTCCTGGACTAACTTGCCTCCTCTCCTGCCCTGGACCCCTCCACCACTGTGCTCTGCAGTTTCCTTCTCCATTGTAACCTGGGCAGGCTTCCCCTGCCCCAGCTGCTGCAGCCCTGCCTGGTGCCCTGTGCCCGGCACCACCCTGCAGGTACTCAGCCATGGGCATCTGAAGAACTGATGGTGGGCAAATCAAAGGACACTGACACCTGTTTATCCTGTGCTCATTGTTGGTCACCTGTTCTCTGTTAGGGACAGAGGGGAATAAGGACATGAGTCCAATGTGCTCAAACATTCTACAGCTGGAATAACTCAGGACTTGAACCAAGAAGTTACTCATGGCAAAGACCAAACTTACAAAATGCTCTTCTTGTGAGGCCTCAGCTTGGGGCAGGAGAGGTCAGGGCTGGGACGGCAGCACCAGGCACCGAGCCTCCTGGAGGCAGGATATAGGCCAACCTTGGGAGGCAGAGTTGTGGGGAGGGAAGAGATGCCTGGTGGTGATGGCCTTCTGGAGGATGCCCAGGAGAGGAGTAATCAGTGACCTTTACAAACAAGGGAATGGACGGAGGCTGCCCAGCCAGGTGAGACCTCCCCACTAAGAACCATCATAGATGACAGCAGCCCAAAGGTGAGACCTGGTAGCACAGGGCAGCAGCAAGTTGAGTGTGACCCAGAGCACTGTGCTGGGAATGGAACCCAGGGCCTCACACATGCAAGGCAAGTGCTCTACCACCGAGCTGCATCTCCAGCCTTCGTGACTGTTTTGTGTAAATAAACACAAACCCCTTCCATGCTGCACTAGAGTCAGGACTGGGGTCTGATGTGAACCGACCACTTGCTGTTCACTGTGTGTTCTTGTAGCTCTTTTTGCAGCATTAGCATTAGGGGATTCCATGGTGTATGTGGGGTCATTGGTCACCAATGGCTTGGCAAGGCTGGAAAGAGCCACATTGGGAAGCATAGGATTGGGGATGGAACACCAACCTATGGCCTCATTGGTGGATTTGCCATCTTCCTGTGGGTTTAGCATGGTGGGCCCCATCCTAAACCTCCGAGGGCCTTCCCTGGGCCCTGCTGAGACAGGCCAGAGAACCCCCATGCTGCGGGCCTATGAAGAGATCCTTAGTTGGGCATAGGGCTCTGGGCCTCCATTCAGCAGGGGAGATGGGCAAGTGGGACTAGACCAGACAAGAGGGGAGCCAGAGGCCACCTCCACCTCCTGGCCAGGGCTCACCCCAGAGTCAGCCTCAGGGATACAGTCCCTGTGCTGGGCTTAAGGATTTTTGAACAAGGATCCTGAATCCCCACTGCAGTCACCAGTCAGACTTCCCAAGATGCTGAAGGGGCAAGTGGAGTGAGACGAAGGAACAAGAGTGAAGTACTGAGGGCCTGGGAAAGATGTGGCCACGTGGGTGACCAGGGTTGAGGAAGGCCATGGTCAGCAGGGAGCCCAGCTGCACCCCTCACCAGCTAAGTGACCTTGATTATAAATCTCAGCCTCAGGTCCTCCAGAGAGGAGCTGTCTTTGTCTCACCTGTCATAAGGCAAAAGTGGCTGCCAGTCCTGACTGCACAGGAAAAAGCGAGGTGTCCCCTGGTCAACTGTGTGGCTCATCTGTGGCCTTCACTGGGCCACATCTTCTGCCACATGATGCCATGACTGGGTTGGGCTTTCCTGAGCAGGGATGATGCCCTTGCCCTAGGGACCATGGGAGGTGGCAGCATAGACCAGAAGCACCCTGAACACTGTGGGACCAATGAGTAAGTGAGTGCCCAGTAGCTTGTGGCTGCTGCTTGCTCTGCTTCCCACATGTGGCTCTGCTGAGCAGAGTTCAAGTGCCTCAACATTGCATAAGCATGTTCAGACTTCTACCAAGCTCCAGGTCCTGGACTAGGAGCCAGGTCACAGGGAACCCTGTGCCTGCCTCATAGTCGGGATGTGCTGGCCTCCGGGAAAGCAGACAGGTAGATACAGAACTAAGAACTGAGATTTTGGAGTATTGCTTTAGGACAGCTGGAGTTGTCCAGAGGCCATGGCCCCTCAGCCCAGAAGGACTTAGGTGAGGACATAGTTGGAGATATTATTTACAGTCTCTTTCCTTCAGGTAGAACAAGATTCTGGTGTCCTTGCGTGCTCACTAACTAGCATATAGAATGCAAGGGTTGATGAGATTTAGAAAATAAAATACTTTTATCTCCCTGTTGCCAGTGACATCATTCTGTCTTCCTCAGTACAGGGGAGTTTTTTCACAGGAGGCATTTTGTAAAATTAAAAGGCATTTGCCAAACCTTATTTTTAGCATGAATGCCATCTATGGACTTGGTGATCAGAGATGATAATGTGAATGTTAGACAAATAAGACTGAATATTTAGAAGCAAATGCAAAATTGGAGTAAGGGAATAAATTATAGGGAAATGTATTCAAGGCCTCAAATTTCTGGTTCTGGAGCAAAAGACTTGGATTGACACCATGTGACATGGAGGGCGTTGAGGAACGGCTCAGCATTCAGATTCCCCTTGCCCTCAGAGTGGCTGTGCTGAGGATAGGGGTGTAGGGTGGGCACTGTTCAGGCTCACATCTGCCCCATGTCCTTCTCTGCAAATCATAATAATTGCACTTTTCCTCCACCCTCCGATTAGGGGCAGCCCATGCACCTGCCCTTGGTTCCTCTGGACCCTCTTGCCGTTCTATATTCTATAAATACCAGGCTCTGCCCCAGCCCTGGGGAGTCAGGACCAGAGGGTCTCCTGACAGGACACTTGCCAGGGAGGACACATACCTTCAGGGTTCCCTAGTGAGGGTCACATGTCCCAACAAGAAAACATGCTTTTGCTAACTTTACCATGGGTAACAGCAGCTGTAGGACAGGGATGTCATGCTCCTCCTGCACTGGCAGATCTGGAAGAGAGACAGAACCTCCCTGGCATCCGTGTCTGATTGCAAAGGTAGTGGCAGGTGAACACACACTGTCACTTGTCACCAAGCCAAGAGGCCTCAGAGCTGAACAGCATATTATAGACGCCTCATTGCTGCTAGCTGAGAGGAGAAGGGGCCCTGGCGCTGACATGGTGGTAGAGGCAGGTGTGAAGAGATTGCAAACAGCAGCCTCAGGTAACCTTCCTGTTGGAAAGCAGGCCGATCTCATGGCCATTGCCTGGCTGGCCTAGTGTGGCTTACGGCTTTGTCGAAAGGCAACATTCCCTTTTACAAATGGGCTTTTGTCACAACTCTGTGTGAGGTTCAGGGATAGAACTGCGAGGCCCTACAGGCAAGAGCCCAGGTTGTGCCTGGGCAGAGCTAATTCTCTGGCCCTGTATCTGCCCTAATCCTCCTGCTGGTCTGGTGGGTGTCACGGGAACCATCACTGAGTCCCAGGCTTCACAGCCCTGGTACAGCCCAGCCCCAGCCCCAGGAGGACTGTGTGCCAGCCTTGTCCTTTGCCTGTGCTCCACCTGTGTGGAGTTCTGTGGCCAATTCTTGTCAACAGATCTTTCAAGTCAATTCCTCTTTGTCAGCATCCAGGCTCCCTGTCCAAGCCTTCCTGGGCAGAGGCTGCAGCCCACTCTCTCTGCTCACTCCAGCTGACTGCTCCCTAGACAGCTGCCTGACCCTTTGGGTTCATGATGATCGTGGCTCAGATCTGCACCCTGTATCAGCACATCCTTGCTGGTCTGGTGACAGACTTGGAAGGAGGATTAGCCCTCTGTGTCTGTCCCAAATGGCCAATGGCTTAAATGTCTCTGAAAGTTGGTGCTCCTCATTCCTGTTCCTCTCCAAAAGCTTAAATACAAGTGTGGGGCAGATGGTGAGACTCCTGTTGGGGGGGAGATCCCTCTTGGTTTTACTCTGTCCCTTGATTCTTGTGGGTAGCACTGCATGGACCCCAGCAGAGAGGGGCTCCTGAGATGACCACCCTGAGCTCCACAGAAAGCCCATGGTGTGAAGACCTCTCTCCTGTCCCTCTAGGCAGAGCCTAAAGAAGGTTACTGTCCCCTTAGAGGACCTGATCATTGTCTGCATTAGTGCCAAGGCCATCTGTGTGCTTGATTTTTCTCAGTGGGATCCCTGGACAGGGCTTCAGGGTGCAGGTTCTCCTTACCTACCCCTCAGGTGACCTGAGGGGGTGGCCCTGACTACTGTGTCTAGAATGGGTGTTGTGTTGACCCTCCCTGGAGAGCAAATCTCCGACTCCTGGCTCTGCCTCCCTCCTCTCTCTCTATGGCATTGTCCCCCATTTGTTGCGACCTCTACACTGATCAGCCCTGGGGACAGGGCCCAGGCTGAAGAGTCTGCAGAGGCCTGTCAGGCAAAGGGAAAGTGGGGTTCTGGGTGGGGTAGGGGATTAGGCCACACAGCAGAACAGCTGATCTTCCTAGAGAGCTCTGGTTCATTCTTGGGGTGGGGGGCAGGCAGCAGCCAATAGGTCAGTTCCTGCCAGAGGCCACAGGAGGAAGCTGCCCTCTAATCCTCCAATGCCAGTGGTTTGGGCAGGGCCACAAGGGTTGCACAGAAAGCCCAAAACCCTGACCCAGCAGGCCCTGGGATCTGGGAGAGAAGCCCACGCCCAGCCCAGGTATGTGTTGGAGGTGTGCCAGGGAAACAAAGGCGTAGCCTGGCACAGAGACGAGGTCAGCGCAGGAATGGGATGGGGCAGAAGCAGGTGTGGAGAGGGGCCACTGCAGGGTGCTCTGCTCTTTGCTGCAGCTGCCAGTGGCCCCCCTTCCTTTGCTGATGTGCTGTGCCTGCTCCTCAGGTGCCGGCCGTTTGTGCTGCTGTTTCAGGTGTTGAAACCACATTGTGGGGGTCGGGAGGGGGGGTCCTTCATCCCTTTTCTAGTGAGGGGAGAGACAGCAAAGAAAGGGATGGACAGCCCAAGTGCCAGGGTCCACAGTGCACGTGGGGATCCATGCAGCTCAGAGACAGGGGCTGCTGGGACAGGAAGGAAGGGCCTTCCCAGGAGGGGAAGGAGGAGCCGAGCCCGTGGGGCTGCTGTGTTCAAGGGAGCGTCCCAAGAAGAGGGTGCAGTGGGGTGAGGAGAGGTGGGCAGTGACAGAGAGGCTCAGGTCTGTGTTTCTGGCTGTGAGGAAGATGTGGCTGCCCTGTGCAGAGCTTCCTCAGCCAGGGAGGTGGCAGGGGAAGGTTGGAAGAGAGTGAGGGCCAGGGGTTGTCACCTCTGGCCAGGACAGTGGGGACAGTTGGATGAACTTGGCAGGACAAGGTTTCCTTGACTTGGTTTACATAGGGAGGCTGAGGGAACACTCCAGTCACCTTCCTATCTCCAATACTGGGACACAGACCCCGCTGATAAAGTCTGTCTTCCTAGATCAGAGTCTAGTCTGACTCCCTCAAGCAGAAGGCCCCATGCTAGTTTTGGGGTAGATTAAATCCCATCCTCTTGCCCTGAGTAACCCAAGGGCTGGCTGCTCAGGGTGCCACAGCCTCTACCCAGTAGCAACAAAGTCAGCTTTTTACAGGAGAAGAGTTCAATTCTGTAAGTTGTTTCCTGAAGACATCCCCAGAGGCCCATGCCCCGCTCTCCTCTGCTGCAGAGGCCCTCCTGCATGCTGCCCCAGTCCTGGCCAAGCCTCATCAATGGAGTCCGGGTCCACTGAGTCTGGGCCCACAGCCTGACTCCTCTGCTTGCAGGGTCTGCTCCTTTCTCAGCCTCTGCAATGTACTTGCCTTTTCTCTATGGAGACCTCCCCCATTTCAGAAGCCCCTCCTGGTAGTCCAGTTGCCCCTCTGAGAACCCACAGCACCTGCACAGCCGAGAGGACTCTCTTGAGCCTGAAAGCTCCCCTCCCCCGATTTGCACCATGAGACACAAATGGGATCCTTTTCCAAACAAGGGCCCAGATTGGGCACAAGCCAGGCTGCCCTGCCGTATGGAAGTGTAGTGGGGTGGGGAGATGGAGAGACCCTGGCTCAGCCTCCTGGCAGAGTAGCAGCTTCTGATAGAGGTCCCTGACATATCATCGCTGGCCCCAGGGCCCTGGGGTGCTAGAATAGTTTATTAAAGTTAGTGAATGGTGCTGAGCGCGGTGGTGCACGCCTGTAATCCCAGTGGCTCAGGAAGCTCAGGCAGGAGGTTTGCGAGTTCAAAGCCAGCCTCAGCAAAAACGAGGCATTAAGCAACTCAGTGAAACTCTGTCTCTAAATAAAATACAAAATAAGGCTGGGAATGTGGCTTAATGATTGAGTGCCCCTGAGTTCAATCCCCAATACAAAAAGAAAAAAAGGTAGTGAATTGAAAGCTAGGGGTGGGTAAGAACTGTCCCTCAGTGGCCATGATAACAGTGTCCTAGATTGAGAGGCCCCAGAGCACACCCTGAGGGGGAGAGGCCTGGGCAGGCCAGCTGGGGGAGGCCTCACTCTACCCTCTATACCCTGAGGATTTGCTACAAGCAGAGTTGTACCTCCACCTCATCTCTGGGCTCAGGGTCCTGCTGGGGACCAGGCCCAGGACTCAGGGAAGGTGGAGACACAGCCAGGGCCATGGTAAGGGCAGGAGGTGAATATGCCCAACATGGCCGGGCAGAGGCAGGTGGAGACAGGGCCTCGCTGGGACATGGCACCTTCAGGGAGGGATGTATCCGCCTCCCCCCAGCTCTGGCACCTGAAGAAGGGGCACGTCCTCTGCCAGCCCATCCCTGGGCAGTCAAGGCTTCCAGAAAGAGTCATTCAGTCCATGTACATTCACCAAGGACACCAAGGGTCAGATTTCTCCTCAATGGGTTTGCTCCTCCCTCCTCTTAGGTGGATGGTCCCAGCACAGCAGACCCTGCCCAGTGGTGCCAGGTTTCTGTTCTCGAGACTAAAAGGCTCAGGGGTCACTCCAGTTGAACTGGGCTGACTGAGCTGCACAAAATAACCACACAAGAGACAACAATGCCTTTTTGTTTGGGGTCGCAGTGACGGCTCCTCTGACCTTAAGAGTCCACAGGAAGAGAGAGAGAGCACACGCTGACCCCTTTTATTGAGAAGCTATTCAAATGAGGCAAGGGGTCAGGTTTCAGGGGGCTGAGTCTATCTTCATGATGTCCACTGTCAGCAGGTTGACTGACACCCGGGTAGGCCACACCCAAGGACACAGTAAGAGAAGGGGACACACACAAGGCACTTCCATGGAAGATTCTATCCTAAACCGGGCAAGGGGTTATATTATAAAGGAACAGGTGAGCGTAGCTTCACCCATGGGGCTGTAGCAAGACACACCCAGGCACGAGACGCCGACCCTCTAACCCAAGAAGGGTGAGGAAAGCTCTGTCACATTTCTGTGACTGAGCGCCTCAGCACCCAGCTGGGGAGTGACTCAGTCACGTGTAAGGTTGGTCTCCCACACAGTGGCAAAACCACCTCCCTCTGTCAGGAGGCCCTTGAGGGTGGGGACCATCTCACCCACTTGTGTCCTCCAGCATGGCCCAGGGTGCAGCCTACAGCTGGGCATCAGCGAGGACACTGGCTCTGTCCTCTTGTGTTTCCCAGGCTGACCCCCTCATCCACCTTGAGTGAGGGTCTCTGTGCTGCTCCTGCCTCTATGTGTATATTCTTCGTGTGTCTCCTGCCTCCTCCCTTTTCTCATTGAGGCCCAGCTAATGTGGCCTCTATTTCCAACACAAGGGCACTTTTTGGGAAATAGAAATGACCTCTTGTCCCAACCCAATAAGACCACAAACAGTCCAACAATTACCACTTCCTGCTATTGTGGCCCCACTGGGACAAAGTCTGCAGGAACAGCCAAGGCTGCTGTCCTGGAGGCCAGGGGAGGCCACTGAGGAAGGTCACTGGAAGCTGTCAGGAGTCTGTCTGAGAGGAGCCTGCAGTGGCTACAGTTAAGATATGTGTGTGTGTGTGTGTGTATGTGTGCGTGTGTGTGTAACTAGGGATTGACTCCCAGGGCCTTGCACATGTTAGGCAAATGCTTTACCACTGAGCCACATCCCCAGACCCTTTTAAAAATTCCACTTTCACCAGGTGCAGTGACACTTGCCTATAATCCCAGTGGCTTGGGAGGCTGAGACAGGAAGATCAAAAGTTCAAAGTCAGCCTCAGCAATGGCAAGGCACTAAGCAACTCATTGAGAACCTGTCTCTAAATGAAAATACAAAATAGGGCTGGGGATGTGGCTCTGTGGTTGGTTGAGTGCCCCTGAGTTCAATCCCCAGTACCAAAAAATAAAAATAAAAATCTACTTTTGAGACAGGGTCTCACTAAGTTGCTGAGACTGGCCTCTCAGCAAGTGCCATTCTCCTGTCTCAGCCTCCAGAGTTGCTGAGATTACAGGTCTGTGCCATTGCACCTGGCTAAAATCACAATTTCTAACTTCCAGCTGCACTTGGGGCTGCTGCTGATATTCCTACCGGAATGAGTGTTCGCTGTCTTAATTACCTCTGGATGAAGGGTTCTGTCAGCATGAATATAATATTCCTGACAGTGGCTTTCAGTCACGGGGATGACAATTTCCACCTATGAAACCTCAGTGCACAGAATCTGGCTGTGGAGGATATGCACCCTGAGCTGTCACTGCCAGCTCAGGTCCCAGGATTCGATCCTGCATACCCCACCCCCTGATGCTCCTGGACTTCCCCTGTCAAGGGTCCAGACAGACAGACTGCTGTGAGAGAGTTGGGTGGGCATGCTGGGACTGGGATTAAGTGCTGGCTGATCACTTGCTGAACCAAAATGGGACACGACTGGTGTGGGCTGAGTGGGATCCATCCATGGGTGCCAGAATTGAGCTGACCTGGCTTCCTGCAGGAGGAGCACCTGGCCCCTAAAAGTGCAAGAAGGTTTTAAGAATGAGGAACAGGGTGGGGGCCATGTGTTGGGAGTATCTAGTAGCCACAGGATCTTGGGCAGGACCACCTTGTGATGACGCCCTGAGGAGGGAGGGAGAAGTGTGGTTGCCTAGACCTCAGCTAGAGGCATTGCTGGAGGCCATGGAACATCCTCTAGGCCTCCACGGGCCATCACTCCGGCCTGCCTAAGGCTTGTTTGGCTCCCCCCGGGGTGGCCTGATGCTACTGGAGACCCCTAATTGTCTATGAGGTGAACCAAAATGCCTGGTTCCTATCTTGAAGATGCCTGGGGGCTGAGCCCCATTGTTCAAGGTCTGCTTTCATCTCTGGTGTGCCCAGGTGGACTGGCCTGTTAGGATCACACACATGTGTGCACATTCCTTGGGGCATATTCAGTGTGCAGCAGAGCAAAGCACAGCTGCCTTGGCTACAGACAGAATTGCAAGCCCGTGTGGCCTCTCCAGGCTTCTTCCTCCCCTTCAGTTGCCTGCTCTGGTCCACAGATGGCATGTTGGTTTCCTATCTCCAGCCTCAGTACGTGTCTTTTTCCTGAGAGAGCCTGGGCATGGCTAGCACGGCTCAATCCACACTTGAGGCTGTCACAATGGATAGATGAATGGAGTTGGGGGGTAATAACTGGAAGCAACCTGCTGCCTGGCCTGATGTAACCTCCCACTGTGCACTCCCACCTGGCCTACCTGCCTGTATGTATTTGCCCACAGTCCTGCTCCCACCTGTCTCCCTGCAGGACTGAAGCAAACAGGACCCCTACTCCCTTGCAGTTATGGGACATTTGTTTAATACTTGGAGCAACCTGGTCAATAACCAAGGCACCTGTGTCCAAGACAACCTCACCCTGTCCTGGGGAGGCCTTGAGCCTTTTCCAGGACAGGGTAGTTTCTTGGATTCAGAAGAGCCCCTGGTGCCATGTGTCCTGATGGCTTTGGCTGTAAGAGGCATTATCCTCAGAGCTGACCAGTCACCTGACTATTCAAAACCTGAAAAGGTGGCCAGCTCCGTGGTGCTGGTTGTGAGGCTGAGTTGCTGTAGGGCCATGGAGATCTATTCAATCTTTCCTGCTACTGTCTTAAAAGGATTTTGAACATGAGCCTTTGCACAATGCAAGGAGGATCCTTATTGTATCTTCCTGCCTGACAAGAGGGACTCCCAGGTGTCTCCAGACAGGATGTTCTCATTGCTGCTCCCCTGTGCACTAAGACCACTCCTCTCTGTGGCAGCAGCAGAATGTCACCAAGGACTGGCCTTTCGAGATCTGACATGCTAGAGTTGAGATACAGGGTCCAAAGAGGGTTTTAGGGCAGAGGGTATAGGTGTGCAGGTAGACATCTGAGCTTGTAGGCATATGTACATGTGTGCACACACCTATGTACATGTGTACAGGTATATGCTCATGCATGAATGCACACAGTGTCATGTATGTATGTACACAGGTAGAAGTGACCTATGAACCTCCATGCCTGTATTGCAGAAATAGGAAGATATGTACACTTGCACATGTGTGCACTTTTATATACACATGGCTGTGTGTTTTCATGTGTTTGCCACACAGGTATGTACTTGTGTACACACATCCACATAGCCACACTAGGCAGGTCTTGAGTGTGCACAAAGGCTAGGGCCAGCAGGAAACACGCATCGTAGGCAGAACTGATCCAGAACTTGCATGGGGGTACCATGTAAAAGACAGGAATTAAACAGGCTCCCCAACTCCAGAATGCCCCAGCTGCTCATATCAGCTGGATTTCCTTGTGGCTTTCTCTCTGGGTGGGAACCGACCCTGGGGACCTGGGCCTCCAACCTCACCCCATCTCCTTCTCCAACATCCTTACTTGCAATAAAGTCCTATAGCTTGCTTCCACCTGAGTTTCTCCTTGGAACAAGGAGCTGGAGAAAAGCATGCCCTGTGTTAGCGCCTGAAGGCTGAGGTAGAACTGTGAGTCTTGAGCTGAAGCCTGGGGCTTGGATACATCAAGGTACAAATCCAGGGAGACTGAGCTCCTGGGATGGAGGGCATCATCCAGCAGCCAAGGCCCAGGTGCTGTAAGAGTGGATGTCAGCCTCTCTGAAGACCCCCTGCCTCTCTCCATAGCCTGGAGGCTTCTCTTGGAGTATCCAGTGGCAGGTGGTGCCCAGAGTGAGTGAAGTACAGGGAGGCTTGAACCCTCTCCTTGAATCCTCCAGGGAACCCTTCAGGGTGAGGTAGCTGGAGAGTCCAGACCTTTCCTGATACAAACTTTACTTGCATCCTCAACTTGCACTTGAATGCCTCTTCCTCAGGGAACTGGGATCTATGGCAGCCAGATGCTGGTCATCCACTCTCAGCCCCTCCCTGTGATGCATTCCTTGGAACATGAGGGAGGATGCCAGTATCCAAGGGACTCAGCCTTATGAGGTTGCTTCTCACCTCTTGCCTTGAGGGAGCTGGGGGTCATTATGGGCACTGGCTTCCAGCTGGCATAGATGGCATGAGGCCCATGGGGGCATCTGAAGAAGGTTCCACATAGCACTGCCAGGCAGAGAGTGCAGGGCCCAATGCCCAGAAAAGACCAGGCAAAGCTATTAGGCCTGGAATACATTTCCAGCTTCCCCCCACTCAAAAAAAAAAAAAAAAGGCAGAAACTTTCTCTAGGCCAAGGATAAATTGGCTAAGGACAAATGCAGCGTGATGATCATTCATCATCGCCAGCCTGGAGAGGACCTAGGAGCCCGTCCTGGCCTGCGACTCAAGGTCAGAAGCCTCTGCTTCCCTCATTATTTCTATTTTTAACAATTGCATTCAGGCCTCCTGCAAAAATAGCAAGAGGTGAGACCATTTCAAATACTAGCATGCTCACTTTTTGTCAGAAAACCACGGGATGCAGGAAAAACTGGCCAGGATTTGAGCAGCATGGCACTGCATCCTTCCCTGCACAGTTAAAACACACCCTTAGTGATGCTCCAATCTGTTACCCAAAGAGTAGACTGAGGCCAGAGGCCATTTGGTAAGCAAGCCCCCAGAACAGATGTCCTGGCCCCTCTAAAGTGCAGGGCTGGGGGCCAGGAATTGGAGGCCTGGCTGCAGAACCAGATTGACAATGGAGTTTTGGGCTCCATCAGGCAAAGAACCCTCCAAGGCAGAGCCACTGTCCAATGGCTGGCCAACTTCTTGCCCACCAAATATAGGGGATGTGCCTCCAAGCAGCTCTGAGAGCTGGGCACTGCCCACCATCCCTCACAAAGAAGTTAGCACAAGTCCCTTTGGGAGGTAGCTGAGGAAGGTGGATGAACTTGGAAGTCTCCTTTGTGCACACAGATGCACACATGCGTGTATGCATATGTGTGTGAATGTGTGTGTATGCATATGTATTCAAGTGCATTCACACACATGCTAGCACATCTATGCATGCACGTACACATGTGTGTGCATTTAAGAGTATGTGCTGATGTGTGTGAATGCACACGTATTCAAGTGCATGTGTGCAAGTGTGCGTGCATGTATGTGCACACACTCATTCTCAAGGCCAAAGGAACCACTTCTTTGAGAGTGTCAGGAGGTTCCAGTAGCAAAATGCTTCCCGTTGCTGGGGGTTTGGACACTGGCCCCCTCTCAAGGCATGAGTCTGAGTCACTCTGGGATGGCAAGGTTCTTGTCTGTGTGGCTGTTGGTGTTGCTGAGCAGGTCACACTCTTGAGTGATGGGTGTGTCCGTGTGGCTAGGCCTGTGTTTACCTGTAAACCTGGAACCCCCAGCATCCTTCTGCCCAGGAACCATGCCCCACAGCTCCACTGACTCCCTGTCAGACTCTCTAGGATTGGGAGGCCCCATCCAGCTGGGGAGAAGTTTCCCTCATGGGGTGTTGCTCTCATTGCGGGCACAATGCTCTGAGGCCCTTGGAGAAGGTCCGCCCTTTGCATGGGCAATGTGGAGTTCCTGTTGGGCGTTGGCTGACCCTGAGACCACCTGCCTGGCTGGTCTCTGACCTGCTCTGTCAATGGGCATTTTTCAGGCTTCCTAATTTTCTAACTGCCCACATCACCCTTCCCACCCAGTGGTAGAGCAGATGTGAGGAAGGGGCCTGGAATGGGTCATTTGGGAGCTTTTGCCAGTGCCTGTCTCCACATACCTGCTCCCAGGGCTGCTGTGAGGCCATGCAGGGTATAGCAAACCGTCGTCATGTCAGTCAGATGCTCCCCATGAACAGCCAGCCACCCCTCAAGTGCCCAGGTCCTCCTAAAAGGGCTGAGTCTGGAATCCTCGAAGTTTGCCTGGCCTGACCCCATGAGTCTCAGCCTTGCCACTAAAGGGGGAAGCCAGACACAGGAGAAGGATTTTCTGTGGGTCCCTTAAAGGAAAACCTACAAGAGACAAAATGCTTCTGTGGTGTTGGCAATCAGGACAAGGAAAGTGGGGAGGCAGGTAAACAATGCCCAGAAAGAAGTGTCAAAGTAACCAAATTGTGAGTGTGTGGCACCTCAGATTTAACAAAAGCACATGTGTTTGCTAACACAGAGTTGGGCAAGGATCCTGGTGGGCGGCTGGCCTGCAGGGCCCAGGTGAGGACAGGCAGGCAGGCCCAGCTGGGAGGGAGCAGCTCGCAGCAGGGGTGAGCAGGTCTGCAGTCTCACTGGGCCGCCAAGGCAGGCTCATGGTAATTAAAGAAACAGAGATCGATGGTGCTAACATTCTCCTAAAATGATGATGGAGAAACTAATTACCGAGAAAAAAAAAAGGAGATAATGAGGGTAGGGTGTGTGCGCATAAATATTTTTACCTTTTAATCGCTCATGATTGGAAAAGCCGATGCTTGGGACTCGCATCTGGCGGGAAGATGCACAGCCTTCCTGCACCATCCTGGCCATTACTTAACCAGGGGGCTGACGGCAAGGAGCAACCATCCAAGGGTTCATTTTATGGCTCATTAAGCAAGCAAAGCAGACACCCATTTCTCCTTTTTGGCATTAAGGAGATTTTGAAACACATGCATTGCTAATGACGCTGGAATTAGCAAAGGTCAGAGCGAACATTAATGGAATTCTTAGAACATTAATGGAATTCTTATCCGCTCAGCCTAAGTGGATCCATTTCCTCCTCCTGGTAATGGTGGAGTGCTATTAAAAGCAAGCTGGAACCCACACAGTGAGGAAATGGCACCCCTGGCAGGAGGCACCCAACCTACTTAATGCACTGGCCCCCACCCTGGGCTCTCACCCTGGGCGTCCCTCTGGGAGGTGTGGGACAGATACTCTCTCTCTGTCCAGTAGGACATGGGCAGAACTGATGTTTTGGGGTTGGTTGGTTGGTTGTTTTTTGTGGTACTGGGGACTGAATCCAGGGGTACTTACCAATAAGCCACATCCCCAGCCTTTTTAAAAAAATTTTTTTTATTTTGAGACAGGGCCTTGCTAAGTTGCTTAGGGTCTCATTAAATTGCTGAGGCTGGCTTTGAATTCATGATCCTCCTGCCTCAACCTCCCCAATTGCTGGGATTACAGGTGTGCCACTGTGCCCAGACTGACTTGAGATTTTTATCCCCAAGAGCCCCCCTTAGATCTTTCTCCCAGGGCTTCCCTGAGGCAGGGGTGGCTCAAGCCCATCTCCCTTTGGAATAAGTTTTATATTCTGTTTCATTTGCTTTTTGAATTCTGAGAATCTGTAAATAAAATTGAGCAAACATGAAAACAAAGCTTCTGGGAAGTTGCCAAGGGTGTGGGCTGAGCTCCCCTCGCTGAGTCAGACCTTGGATGCCAGGACATCCCTGTAGCTCTGTGGGATCCTGAACCCCTTAGGGTCCCTGCACTTGGGAAATCCCAGCCGTGACTGTGGATGGGCTTGGCCCAGCCCTGAGACCCATGTGAGCTTCCTCCAAGTAGACACTGGTTGGAAGGGCAGCTTGATGCCCACCACCTTCTCCCAATATGAAAAGCCCTGTGCTGCTAGAGATTGGACCTGCTGCTGGACAGTCCAAGGCCACAGCCAGCCTGGCATCCCCAGGATGTCCGCCTCTACCCTCCGCAGCAGCTGCCCTGTGGTCAGGGCTTGGTTGGTACTGCTGGCTGAGCCCCTCCACTCATCACTGCCAATTCAGGACCAACTAGAGGAAGTGACACTCTCCCAGAGCCTGGCACACAGGGTGACTGCCTGGCTCAGTGCCTCCATGTCTCCTTTGCTAGCCACAGCCAGCACTGCCTTCCCACTGCAGAGCTCCCCGGTGCCCTAGGGGGTGCTGAACCTGAACTATAGCAGCCTCCAAACAAACAGCCTCCAGGTAGGTTCACTTGGGCCTTCGTTCACTGCCCAGGGCCCCAAATATCTGGCCGAAAAGGATGAAGGGTGCCTGTTTAGATTTGACAAAGCACTCAGAAGTGCACTCAACCGGGACAAAGCAAATCCTCTTCTGTTTGCCTTTTCTCACGGGATGTCCTGAGATTGCAGTCCAGGTGAAGCTCATAGTATGAGGTGTGAGGGCTGCAGTGCCTACTGTCTTTGTGGGCAAATGACATTTGGCTACAGAGTATGCTGAAGGTGCAAACCTGGTAGGAAGATCGTCAGAACCATAGGAAGCTCATTTTAAAACTGTAAGTTATTATGACTGACCAAACAAAAACAGAGCCATTATCACATGGGTACTTATCGGAACATGGATGTAATTTTGGCCAAGCCTCAGCACCTCCCACTGAGTTCACCCAAACACTGCACCCTGCAGACAGTCCTTGGCCTCCTTCAGCTGTGTGTGTGTGTGTGTGTGTGTAGGGGGAGTGTCCTCCACAGCCCACTTCTGATGTTGGCAACTCCTCATAGGCCTGGGGAAAGAGGCTGCTAAAACTGTTCCTTTCTCTGGGTCTTTCTCTGCCATGAAGGGGCAGAGAGGGCACAACTCTCTGGAGAGCTTCAGGGGTACTTCAGGGCTGGGAGAGAACAATAGCACACTAATGTTGACCTGAGACCACTTCTGGGTCCCCACTTGTGGCTGCCTGTGCACTTGGATGCTCCAGTTGAGGGGGGAGCCCCAGACCAGCAGGAGCTGCAAGACAGATCTGCAGGGTCAGGGGCTGTGAACAGTGGGGGCCCCTCCCCAGAGGCTCCAGCTCCTCATAGACCCAGCCTCTGCTCCAGTGCAGCAGCAGCCCCAAGGAAGGGGCTGTGAGCCCTGCCCCCACTACTTTATTAGTGACTGGGTAAGGTGGGCCTTTTAGGCTGCCCAACGTGAGACGTGGAGTTGATGGGGTCAGTTTTTAAGCCATGGTAGTCACAGGGTTTGGAATGAGCAAATCCCCATCACTAGGGGACTGAGGCAAAGTCCTGATGCAGAGCACAAGTTTTCACAGAGCTGGGACAGCCACATGTGGGGAACCCTTTTGTCACCCTGCTGAGACTGGTTGGCAGAGGTAGGCTGTCATGGTGTGGTCATCCTGTTTCTGTCCCTGTAGCTCCTCGGGGACCCACCAGGACCCCACACACCCATGTACCCACCTAGGGCAGGTCTCATGGACCCCCAGGTAATGCCAGGTGTTCTCAGCACCAGACCATAGGTATCCCACGGGGATGCTGAGGCATTTACCAGATGTCAGGCTGTGACAGCTCCTGGTCTCTAGTGAGCCCGGTGCTAGGATGTGGCCAGGGAAGGGTGATATGCTTCAGGGCAGATCTTCTTGCCCCACTGAGTGCCTGGCCCTTCTTCAACTCCCATGTCCCTCTGGCCCCTTTGTTACTCTCTTCCTCATTGTTTCCTTGGGAAGCACGTGGCACTTGCTCCTTCCCTATCTCCACTAATTGAAATGGTCCCACCCCCAGTGTGCAGATGCCATGCTCCAGAACAAACCTGCTACAGCTGCTTGGCATCCCAGCCTCCTGTCTCCCAGAGCCAGGCTGAGGGGGCCCTGTGGGCTCCTGGGGAAACCACCAGTGGGACAAACCCTGTGGTGTTGCACTGGAGGAAAGACAGCCTGACTGGGGTGATAGGCACATAACAGAGCAGCCCATAGGGAGCAGCCCATAGGTGTCTCTCCATTCGAACCTGCCCTTTTTGAGTGAGGCAGAGATGGGTCAGAGGCACAGCACATTTGCTTATGGCCAGAAGCAATATTTGGTCCTCTCTGCAGCTCCTCAGAGGAGTGGATCCTGTCTGGGGTATGAGGGAGAGTCTGACTGTGGGCTAAAGCTTCAGATGACCCTAGTCTGCTAGACTCTAAAAGTTGAGAATCCCCCACAAACGAACCTCAGTCAGAGAAACCTACCGTCACCATGTACCTGGAAAGGAAGCAATTTCCTCTAGAAGATCCACTATTTAAGACCATGTGTTATGCTCGAAAAAAATTAATAATATGTTATGCTCGAATTCGGGACCCCCCCCCCCCAAAGACCACCAGAGACCAAGATCGATGTAAGCAGCAAAGAGGTGTTTATTGCGAGCTAGCTCGGTCCTCCACGCGCACAGCAACTGGTGATGCTGAGAGGCCCCGAGCCCAGGGTTTGCAGCAGTTTTATACACTCTTTAGAGAAGGCAGGGACTTCACATACATCATAGCATCTCTTAGCAAATCATCACACACCGTGGGAAAATCATAAAACAACTCTAAAACATGATTAGCACATTCACTGGTGGGAAAAAGTTGGGTTGGGCTGATGGGTTAGTACAAGAAGGGGATTCATTTGAACTGATTGGTTTAGGCCACGAGGGGAGTATGTGCTGAACTACATGGTTTCTCAACATGTTATCAACCACCATAAACTACTGAGAGGGTCATCTGGCGTGCCAGGTATTTTCCCTGTCTCATGCTGATTGGTGGCTGCTAGGGGGTTGCTATGGGTCCCCATCTAGCCTGACTGAGTCAGGGGCACCTGGGCAGCAGATCTCTCCTGTTATTTGTAGATAAACAACTCATCAGGGTGGGTATGTGCCTAGGAGTGCTCTGTGGGTCTTTCCAAGGACAAGGGTCATGCCCCCTTCCTTGGACAGGCTTTGCTCTGAGGTAGAGGCTGGTTTTTCACATGGATTTATCAGAGGCTAATGAAGAACTAACTTCTCAATTTATGGATCAAACTCTTCACTGACCGCAGTTTCACTCTGGGGACCCAGGTCTTCCGGAAAGGGCTGTCCAGAGTCAAAAAGACACTGTCAACCTCAAGGTTAGGGACACACGTTTGCCAGGAAAGCCCCGTATTGGTATTGCAGCAGCATCTGCTCAGAGGATGCAGGGGACCTGCACACTTGAATTTTTGCAGATGGATCCACCTTCCAGAAGGACCAGACTAGAAACAGCTGGCAGACGTGTCACTCTGTAGATGCACCCCTGGTGTGATGTGCACCCCTGCACCCCAAGAAGCTTGCTTTTCTAACACATGGGCTGGATGGGAATGAAACAAGAAGCCCAGGGAGTACAGCCCCCACTCCCAATGCTAACAAGGAGGGGTTCTGCTCCCACAGCAGGGGCCAGCTCCCAGCATGGGCGGGTCTAGGGCCACTGCTGCTGCTGCTGCAGAGCAGAGGTCTCCACCAGTGTTTTCTCCTTCAGCATTGACGTGGAAATTCCCTCTGACCTTTCTCCAGGGTATAAGCTGAGCTTCCCCACAGGGCGCCAACGAAAAGGCAACTGAGAGAAATGTCCCTGTGCAGGTGCCCATTAGGAGTACCCACACGATTCCAAAGTGCGCTCTGCTAAGCTCTTTGTTGCCTTGATCACTACAATTTCTTCTTCATCAATCTGTAAGTAGGGACCAGAAGCTTCTTATTTTTTACTTTGCAGATAAAATGTTGTTCAGTGGTCCTTGCCTGGCAGTGGCCCAGTTCCATCTGCCCTGCATGTCCTTGGTGGGAGGTATTGGTCTCACCTCTGGAATGCTCATTCCCAAGTCCCCCCCCCCCCACCACTCCGCAAGGAGTCTTTCAAGCCTGACACAAGGAGTCGTTCAAGCCCGACGTGGATGTGAACACATGAAGGACCACATGTTCAGACCCCTGTGTCTTCAAAGCAGCTGGGGCCACAGGGACCTGAGTGTGACACCAGGGCTTGCCCACCAAGGTCCAGCAGGTCCTGGAACAGCCCTTGATCTGAGAAAGCAGACTGCGGCCGGCCCTCCCGTGCACAAATTCATCTGTTATCCTGGGCAGAGGGCAGCTGCTGCTCTGTGGGGGATGGGGATGTACCTTTTTCTTACTCCTCGTGATTCAGGCACCTGACTGAGAAGGTCCAATCAGCTCCCGGCCCCAGCGGGTCACTGGCTCTGGGAGGACTGAGCCTCAAACAATGGTACAGCCTGGTTGCTACTCTCAGAGCCAGCAGGAGGGGAACTCTGAGCTGGCAGGAGGGGAGGGAGGCCCTCCTAACTGCTTGGCTCTGCACATCCACCTGTCTTTGTAAGCCAATCTTTATTATGCCTTAACTTTTGTCTGGCTTAGTTTTGCTTTGGTTTTTATTGCTTTGGAACCAAAAAAATCTCTGGAATCTGGAGTTTTGATGGGCAAAGGGACTTATCCAAGGTCACCCAGAGAGGGGCAGGCACCCCCCCACCCCCCCAGGAACTCCAGCAGTCCTAATCACTCATCCAAAGCTTTTTGCTCTCAAATGGGTTCACACCTGTCTCTAAATAAAAAGTACAAAATAGGGTTGGGGATGGGGCTCAGTGGGGTTGGGTGAGCCCGAGTTCAACCGTAAAATAAATAAATAAATAAATAAATAAACAAACAAATAAATAAATAAAAGTTAATTGTCTTCAAATCTGCTGGATAACACAGAATGACCACAGTGCTTCACGAATGACATAGCTTAATACAGAACTTCAGAACCCTCAGTTTGCGGGGATTTTAAAGACACAGACCAGTTTGGTGGGTGGGCTCAGAAGGAAGAGGTCAGCCACTGACCTCATGAAGTACCCACCTCCCTGACATGCCCAGCTCTGCTCTGCCCAGCAACCGTTGACGAGCTGACTTCTCCCCCTCATCCCTCCAACTGCTGGCACAGCAGCCCTGTCCCCTAGCCTGTACCTTCCAGAAATGTTCAGCTGCCCTTCAAGTCAGCCTTCCCTGCTCAGTTGGTTTGATCTGGCCTGTCTGGCCTTTTTTTTTCCTTCAGAACCTCTCAGCATGGGGTTCCCACAGTACTCAGCCTTTGGACCCCTCCTCCTCCCACGGACTCTTCTGCTCTGCAACCGCTACAGGGCACAACTTCTTCATTTAGCACCAGAGAAGCCTCCCGTGATCCCTGGCTCTGCCCACTGCCTGTGCTGTCTCCTCTGGGTTATGCAATGTACCGTGGTCCTCTGAAATCCGTCCCCAGCCTGTTCTGCAGCTTCCCCTCTGCAGGGAAGAGTGACTTCACTTTTTCCAGACCCCTCTTTTTGATGACTCACATCACTCTGTCTGAGGCACACCAACCCCCTCTCTGCCTCCAAGTTTCTTATCTGGGCAGAGCCCCTGTCTTCCTTGCTTTCTACCTCCTCTGCCCCTGCCCTGGTCTGCTCCATCCTGGCAGGCCACCTCTCTCAGGGAAAGCCAAAGGAAAGAAGTTTGTGAAATGGCAAAATCTTGTGACAAAGATTCAGATGCCAGGTGCATCTTCCAATCCTCCTTTCTCTTTAGTGATGGATCTCCTGGCTTTCAGGTGGGCATACACAGTCACCTGAATTACAGACATGTTTCTCAGCCCTCGAAGTTGCTAAGGTGGGCAATTAAGTGATGGATGATGACCCACAATAAGCAGGAATGTTCTGAAACCTCCTTTCAAGCTGGGGAGTGGCCAGATGTGAGAACTGGAGTTCCAGCAGCCACTTTGCAAGGAAGAGTTGGGGCCATGATTGGGAAGGGAGGAATGGAGGGATAGAGCTGTGTGTTTCCCACTGTGGTGCCAGCCTCAAGCTTCCTGTACCAGAAGGCAATGCTCTGTGTTGTTTTAACCACTGCTATTTTGGGTTTCTGTTTGTGCGGATGAACTAATCATAAGGAATACCGAACCACACTGGCCAACTTGCTGGATTACAAGGCAGTTTCTCCTCAGCATAATGACCCACTCCCTGCAGCAGCATCTGTTTATGTCCATCCCGTGGTGGCACCTCCATCCCTAGGCTGCTCCATTAGGACTTCGATGACATGCCCTGTAAACACATGGCATCTGTCTCTGGTTCTTAGAATCATCCCAGTCCCACTGACCTGAGAGAGGGCATAATTATTCTCACCTTATGAGTAATGCAGTTCAACACCTGGCCATCACCTGGGGGTGCCTGGGAAGCTGCAGTCTGCACTCACCTCCTTCCAGCTCTTCCAGGTCGCCTGTCATGCAGGGAGGGATGCAGAGGCTTCAGGGATGCCTGGAAGAGGGAGGGGTGGCTGCCTCCTGGCTGGGTCAGTGGGAGACCCCCTCAATGCAGCAGCATGTGGTGCTTGTTGCCCAGCAGCCTGCTGAGGAGGACTTGTGGGCCAATGGCTGCATGTAGTCACCCGTGGGTCACTATTGTGCATCTAGCACTATATGACCTGGCTTTGGCTGTGGCCACCGGAGCCCAAGTCTGTGTGATGTCAGTACCCACCTAGGGACACATTTGACATTAATGAGGCCCTGAGCTGCATGAGGGAGAGCTCCACCCAGGCCAGACTGGAGCTGGTGGGCATCAAATGTCACAGCATTGGCCCAGTCTGGCCACCAGCCTTGTTCTGCAAATGCAGCAGGGCTCCCAATGACGGAAAACCCTGCAAAAAAGGCAGGTCCAGTAGGTCCCAAAGTACTGGCCCTAGGATGCCAGGGAGAAAGCAAAGTGGCTAAGAGAACCTGGGCTCTGAGGCCAACCTTACAGCCCAGGGCTTGGCTCTCTGGTTGACTTTATGGCACAGGGTTGGGCTCTCAGGTTGACCTAATGCACAGGGGCAGCTCTCAAGCTGACCTTACAGCCAGTTGTCCAGTTCTGTGTCCAAGTAGCTAAGTAGCTGACCGAGACCCATGATCAACCGCTCACTGAGAGTTAGGCTCTGTTGGAGTTCACAGGCTGGTCCATCGTCATCCGTCACAGTGATAGCTTCAGATAGATAGGTTGCAAGTATCTGGTCCTGGTAACACCCCCCCCCCCCAGTAATGTTTATTTTTTTCTTTAAAAAACAGAAGAAAAAAAAAAAGCAATGTTGAGAGCAGCATCACCATGTGGGTCCTGGAGAGCTGGAAGGGAATATGCTTGGTCACACTGACAGGACTTGAAGGGTGGCCCACTTCAAAGAAAGAAAGAGACTGAAATTATTACAAAATTAAAAGTAACAAATATATATTTTAAAAAAATACAACAACAACAATCAGAAAGCTGTCCCCTCCTTTCTTGTAGTGACTGCAGCTGGCAGTGGGGGCCTTCTGGGTCAATCAGAGAGGAGATTGCCCTCATCCTGTTTCTGGCTTCCCCACAGACCCTCATCTGCAGTCGCCGATCTGGTGTCCCTGGGCAGGGCCTGCCAAGTACAAACACAGGCCTCCATCCAGAAGCAAATCACTCTTGCACCTCAAGGTTCAAGTTCTCACCTCTGCGAAGGGGGCCTCTGAGGGAGGGGACCGCCTGGCCCTGGTATGTGCAGGGGGAGGCCACTGTGCCTGTGTCCTGGGTAGGGTCAGGTTTCTGCCACTCTCAGGAGTGCCTGGAGCCAGGCTCCCAGCTCCAACAGGCCTGCAGTTCCAGCAATTCGTCAATCCATTGCAGTGTTGTGTGGCTTTCGGCTCTGAGAGTGCCCATGTGGGCCAGGAGAGGGGCAGGTACAGGCAGACAGGGCAGCAGTCACAGAGCTGAGGCCTGGAGAATCAGCAGGATGAAGACAGGTCTGGAGCAGTACCAGAGACTACTGGAAAGGAGACACAGTGTGTATGCCTCCTTGCGACCTCAGACGTTCAACTTTCTGAGGTGTCAAAAGCAGGGAGTGAGGCTGATTTCTTCCAATATCAATGAGCCTTCCAGACAGAAAAGCCCAGAACAGGCCCAGAGCAGTAAGTAATGAGGATACTAGTGACAGACCCTTCCCATCACTCCCCATCTGCACTGAAGCTGGGTCCAGAAAGCCAAGTAGATGTCAGTAGATGGCAGTCACCTCTCCCTGTTTCCAGGGACTTCTGGAGTATGGAGCAACCCGGAAGGAGGGAGCTGTTGGAGCCCTTCATGAACCAAAGCCAATACCCTGTCCCTGCTGGGAGGGCAGGTCCTCTCTTCCCAGGCAAGGAGGGTTTAGTCTGTGGGGTTTTAGTTTGAGAAGGTTCAAATACACTTAAGCCTCAGTTTTTACTTGAAAAGAATACAGCTTCAAGCCTCTAGCTGTAGGCGCAGGGACTTTTCCCAATTCAAAGACCTCTTTTTTTTAATGTTTATTTTTTAGGTGTAGATGGACACAACACAATGCCTTTATGTTTACGTGGTGCTGAGGATCGAACCCGGTCCCGCCCATGCTAGAGGAGTGCTCTACCGCTGAGCCACAATCCCAGCCCCTCAAAGACCTCTTAGTGTGTTAAGTTCCCAGGTTAACCCAGGAACCAGACAGGTGGCTGAAAAGCCCAGGACTCCACCCCTGCCCCCTATAATGTCTCTCAAGATGGACCAGAGAGTTCAAACTCACTTTAACACAATACCGGGAAAGATAAGGCGCTCAGTTACGAGAAGATCAGTCTCTCAGTTACGATAAAAATCAGTCTCTTAGTGACAGCTGCACATCTCAACGGCAGGCACTTGGAGACTTGACCACCCAGAAAAACTATTGACTCTGACGTCCAGAAAATGCCACTTGGTGCATCAGCAAAAGACCTCCCCTGAGGCAAAAGGATGCCAAGTGACCTGGGTGGTGATTTGACAAGAAAGGTGGATCTCACTTGGTGTGCACCTGGCCAGGGTGGTTAGTTGACTGCTGAGGACAGGATCTTCTGTCCAAGTGCCAGTTTTGGCCCAGAGCTTCAGAAACAAAGTCACTCAATGTGCAGTTTTCAGGTTAATTGTACTTTTAAAATAAGAGGCTTGGTTTTATCAATGGCTTCCTGGTTGCCTCTGTGTATGTAAATGATGCCTGGCTGTCTCCAGGGTATGTTGTGTGACCTGCAAGAGGGTCAGTGCCTCAGCCCTCTGGGTCTTTGCAGGTGCTGACCTGCCTGCAGGGCTTCTGGGAGGGTCCAATCTTGTAGGTGACATCTTTTGTCAAGGTATGCTCAGGAAAGAACACAAGGGGCATCTGCTGAGAAGATCAATAATTTGTCACAATTATGAAAAGAGTTAAACACAACCACTGAAATCCCCCAACTTTGCAAATCAGGGTGTATCATGAATTCAAGAAATCTCCTTAGAAACCAATTGGATGAACAATTAATAGCTGAATTTTGCATAACTGCAGATACAAAAACTGCCAGTTTTTGGCATAATATGGAATAAAGATTTACCCATGGGGCAAAAATAGTACATGGATATACTGTGCTGGTAAACATTTAGCAGCAGAATCTCAGGGACAAAATGTATGTATGCAAGTCCCTTTTTTATAAGTTCCACATAACCAGCTGATTCTTCTTATGTTTCCTGCAGACTCCTGAATCTTTTGGGAGCCCTGGCTGTTTGCAGGATGGGTGGTTCCCACAAACACTGGGAGATGTACTCACTTACCAGCTTCATAAATGGGTAAGACAGAGACAAAACAGAAAGGGAAATCGGCCGGGTGTCTTCTTTGGTGAATTGTGGTCCCATAGACTTGGAATCTGCCAGAGATTTGCTCTGGTACTTCTGACCCCAGAATTGTAAGAAGTAGACTTCTGTTGTTTATAAGCCATCAGTCCAAGGCATTTTGTTACAGCAGCCCAGACAGACTGACACACTTTTATCAGAAAGATTAAAACAAGAGCAATTATAAACTGCCAGAAATAAAAATGTCTTAGTATAAATATAAAAAAAAAGTCCTAAATGTGCCATGACTTCTGAGAAATAACAGAGAATTTACAAAAACAAAAACCTCTTGCTGGGTATGTCTCTTCAGATGGCTGTGGGGAGACGCTTGCTGTTCTGGCAGAGGGCGTGGCCTGTTGCACATTCTTCATACAGATGTGGACTGATGGAGATGGCTACAGGACCACAGTTATAGCTTATCAGCTATACAAAATGAAAATAATCATCTGATGGGATTTGGAGGGAGGGAAGGGAGTGAATTCCCTTTATAGAGCAGGGACCATCAGAAAAACTCAGAAATGGATAGAACAAGAAACAGAGATAGGCATGTTGATTTTAAGTTACAAAGGACAGCAATAGACAAACTGCTGTACCCCTAGCACTGAAGCCACTGGACATGTGAGGGGAAGACAGCCGAGTCCTCATCTCTTGGGCTGCATCAGTGCAGATGTCTGCACATTTCTGTCTACTCACCCCTCTGTGGCTCTCTCTTCCCTGGTGGCTATACTTCTCATTTATTGGTCTCCTATTTCCCAAGACCCTCTTATGATGAGGCACGGTAAAATAGCATTTCTTTATTAAAATCCATTTATTCCAAAGCTTTTAGGCAGTGTTATAAATATTGGTTTAAAACATTAGCTAGGGATTATTGATAAAATATAAAGTAGAAAATGTTTCCCAAGGAGGTTTCATCTAAAAATACACTGGTTTCCACTCTCACCTTGTCTTGGTGGAGCTCAGAGGAGGGGACTCTGGAACCTGTGTCAAGGCAAAGGTCATTTTCTTGTGTCTCTTCTACAGTATTCCCAGGAATTATTCAACAGGTTTTTAAAAAATCTGTAAGACAGTGTGCAGTTGTCTAAAAATAAATAAGCCTATAAGCAGGCTTCCCAGCTGGGAAAAACTATGCATAAATAATTCAGATAAGCTGGTTCTGAAGGTGTGCTGCCCACCGGGCACCTGGGGCCCTGGCCACTGGGTGGATATTGAAAAGCTGTGCTGAAGGATTCTGTGGATGTCCTGTCTGTGTGTTGCCCCTTTACCCTTTGAGAGGCTGCCGACTCCCCAGAACAGTGAGGGGTTGAGGAAGCAGGAGTCCTTCTGCCCAGGGCCATTGAGTTACAGATGACAGATAGGCTATGTCACTGTCACATGCCCTTGATTTCATTCTCTATTTGTGACAGTGGAAATTCCATAACAACATTGTCAAATACTCCAGTATTGTAATTGATTCTAATTGGCCAATAAAATCTTAGTGTACTATAAATCTTGATTAGCCAAAACTGCTATGGCTATAATTGCCAATTATTAAGAGAGATGGGCCAAGTAGAAATATAATAAAAACCCAAATTATAATACACATTCCAGCAGCATTCAGGGTTTGGTACATATCTAGATTGGTCAAACACTGCCCACCCTGTAGTGCAGGACGAGTTTAAATGTCCCCAACCTCTTCTCCTGGGCCCAGCCTGTTTATTTTCATTTTAAACACTGGGCTATTGGCTTGGCCATGATTCCTTGACCTGTATTTGCTGTCATTCATGAATATCTCACTCCTGCCCCATGAAAGGTCGCAGACTCCCTGTTTGGGTAACAAGTGGGTCAGGACTGTTCTGTGTCTTCCCAACCAGTTCTTGACCTTGGCCGGTTCAGTCCAGGTTCAGCAGGAATCCTGCTGGGCCAGTCTCCTGAACATCTTGTACCCCTAACATCTGATCCAATGCCTCACCCACCTGCATTAAACCCTGTTTACCAGAACCCCCATATTTCCTCTCAGTGACCCCCACTACAGCTATAACCTCACTTACTGCAGGAGCCACTGAGGCTCTGCTTGAGGAATGTCAGCGTCGCCATCTTCAACAGCATCTGAGTGTTTTTATTTTCTTAACAGAGATTTCCTTAATAGGACCCCCCTCCCACTGCCCATGCACCCCAAGTCACAGACCCCAAATCTAAAGAAATACAATGAGTGAGGGCTAGGCTGTTGGGGGAGGGGTTTGGGAGATTTAGACAGTTCCAGGTAATCCCCTAAGCTCACCTGCTACCAAAGTCCTGTGGCCTTCTCTAGTCTCTCCATGAGGAGGTCTCTGCCTGTCCTTCTCTGGCCCTGCCTCCCACCCAGCCTAGCTTCCAGAAGGTGACAAATGTGTCAAGATATTGCCCCCTTGGCCTGGGAGCAGGGCCACAGGGGTAAATTCCCATGTACCCCAGCTTACTTTGTGCACTTTCCCCTGCCACCAGCCCAACAGTTGGGTTGAAGCCCCCAGGACCTGTTTCCCCATCTGCAAGTGAACAGGACCCCTTAGGGCCCTTCTGTTGTGACCCTGCCAGTGAGCTGTCCCCTGGTAACTGCTGCATCCTTCAGGAAACTCTTCCCCTCCTCCCTGCCTCTCCCCAATTTTTCCCCTTACCATATCATGTTCTCTCACCCCTGACCTCCTGCATCCCTTCTCCCAGATCCCCAGAGCCCTGCACAGCTCAGTCTGGGAGGCAGTCAATCTGGACATGCAGGACATCCCTTGTCACCCTGGACCCCAGTCATGTAGAACTGCTCTGGCTCAGGCTGGCACCTTGACAACCCAAACAGCGCAGGCGGGCAGGGTTTGGTGTTCGTGGCCTTTGTACTGCACGAACAATGGGTGCTGCCTGGTCCAGAAAGGGGGGTGAAAAGGTTAATGTGCTTGAGGACATAGGGGGACTCGGAGCATTTATTTATTTGTGGCATTGAGGATTTAACCCAGGGGCATCTTACCACTTAACCACAGTTCCATCCATTTTTATTTTATTATTATTAGTTTTTATTTGGAGACAGGGTCTCTCTGAGTTGCTTAGGGCTTCAATAAATTGCTGAGGCTGGCCTTGACCTTGTGACCTCCTGTTTCAGCCTCTGAGTCCCCCAGGATTACAGATGAGTGCCAAGCTCCGGGTATTTATTTTAAAACGTAATTTAATGGCTTCCCTGTGAAAGGCGAGAACCGTGCAGAACACAAAGAACCCAACCCTACTGCACTGTATCCTTGGGTGTAACACGCTGCGGTCCCCACACACGCGCAGAGAGGTGGGCCCAGGGCAGTGTGGATAGCGGCGGTGCGACCCCTGCGCACGCGCAGAGCGGAGCGGTCGGAGAGGCGGGGCGCGGCGGCTCCAGCGCAAGCGCAGAGGAGTGGGTCGGCGCTCCAGCGCAGTTAACTCGCAGGCTCAGGCAAGGCGGGCGAGCTGTGAGTCCTGTACCCTTCTCTTGTGCACAGCGCACCTCTCTCGGCGGCCGGTGCAGCCCTCCTGGCCAAGTCTTGGGTGATGAACGTCGAGCCTCCCCCCAGAGGCTTCTGCTTTCATCCCACAGGTATCTTAGAAGGTGGTGGTCAGTCTGGAGTTCCTGTACCTTTTAGGGACGTGAAGAGGTTGTTGTAGGACTGTAGAAAACCCAGCTACACCGAGCTCAGGCTGCCAGATAGCTGGTGCACATGACCCTTGATCTCTCAAACTGGGGAAAGTCACCATGTCTCAAGGACTGTCTCATAGACATAGTATTTTTACATTTCTCTGGGGCCCATGGGTGAGAATTTGGGAAAAGGAAGCTTGGTGTAGGAAAGAGGAGGGGGCTGGCGCGATACCTGCCCCTGCAGCTGGCCTGGGACAGGATAGGATGACTACAGGTCCTGTGAGCACTGACCACAGGTCAGCATCCACATGACTGAACTATGGTCACTGGGCCCCTTTGGCTCATACTGAACTTTTGTGCAAAATAAAGGCCTGGCCTGGATGAATGGGCAGAACGCAAGTGTCACAGCAGGCAGGGGGTAACCAGGGAAGAGCCTCCCCTGTCCTCAAGGGTAGACTCTGTAGGGTGCTTATGACAGAACAGGCTGACTTTACCCTTTGGCAGCTTGTATTTTAGGGGCGACCCAGTAAGTGAATTAAACAGATTCACGTTGTCATCTCAGGTCCTGCTAGACACACTAGGAAGAAAGCAGGAAATTGAGGAGTGAGCCACTCACACAGGTCAGGGAGAGGCCTGAAGACAGGCTGAGGCTGTAGCTACAAGCAAAGTTGCAAACCAGCTTCTCACAGTGGTAGGTGTTAACCATTTTGATTTTTGGTTTATCCTGTTTTTTTTTTTTTCCTTTTCATTTTCTGACGTTTGTAGGGCATTGAGCATGTTTCTGGGGTGGGTTGGGGAGATCAGAATCTGCTGCACCATATATATCTTTGGTGCAGCAGAACTATATACACACACACACACACACATCTCTGTGTGTGTGTGTGTGTGTAGAAATATATATATTTCTTGGCTGGCTTCTTCTCACTTCTACCCTACAGTCTCCCACCTACGAGGCTGCCTTGCCCAACAGCTTCTCACCTCTCAAGCCAACAGGCTACCAGGTGGGAATATAGCAGCTGAGGAGCTCCATGTTCTTTCAAGAACTTGTAGAGGAAATTCTCAAAGCCAAACTCTCAAAGAATCAGTTCAAATAGGATGGGCAGGGAAGCAGGTGGTATGGGAGCCCAGGGAGAAATGTCCTGGAGTGTACTGTTTGGAAAAGATGCCAGGTGACCCTTCCCAGGTGAAGGAGGAGGTGACAGTGGCTTTCAGATAATGGGCCCCAGGCTTCTGTTCCCTGCTGCCCTCTGCCCTCTGATCTTGGGATTTCTCTAGGTAGGGCTGGGACCACCTGCAGATGGTGGAGGCCCTGCATGTCTGGAAAAGGAAATGAGACTGGCCCTGGCCACTAGGTGTGGCTGCAAGATGCTGCAGCTGAGAGCCCTGTATTGGACATAGACTGGAAGAGTCTACTCTTCCAGTAGCACATCCCTGGATGTCCTGTGGAAAGGCTGGGGCTGTTGACACCTATGGGTCCAGGAAGCCCCTCCTCTGGAAGCAGCAGCTGGAGGAGCAGAGAAATCGTTGCTTTCTCTGCCTCAGGGTTCTGAAGGTTGGGCAATTTCTCTATTTTGGGCAACTCTCCAGGATATTTACACAGTCTGTACTTCAGCTACAATTCTAACCAGAGAAACCCTTACTCTAGAGCAAATTTTAAAGCAACTTAATTTGCTCTTACCTTGATGTCCCATATCATTTATCTTGGCTTTCCCCAAACCATCTTGCCTTTGCCTTGAGACTGACATGCGACTGGCTTGCACAAAGTTCCTGTCCACAGGAAAAATGACAGGTAGCATGGACAGGTCTGGGAGCAGACATACCTGCCTCTCATTTGATTACATCTTGACCAATGGAATCCACAGGAGAAGCATGTGGCTAGCCAGCCTGACTGGCTTGTGTTGAGCTCTTGGAGACCCAAACTTTGTAAGTTGGTGTATACATAAGAACACAGCAGAGGTATCACTTCTAGCATTTGCCACAGTTTCCAGTCTCTGAATAACACTTTCAGATACATAAGGTTGGGTGGTTGCAGGGCTGGAAGGGATGATGGCTACAGAGTTGCCTCTCATCTGCCTCTGTTTGCAAGGCGGGGACGCACCTGTGTGGTACCTTTTGGTGTGGTACCTTTTGGTGTGGTAATGAGGTAGAAGACCTTGGTTAAAGACACAGGTTAAAGTCAACCAAGGGAAAGACTGTTAGGGCAGAACATGACAGGTTTCCATCAGGGAACTTCTGGTTGTCCTCTCTGTGGATGGCACCACTTTACCAGCATCAGTATACAACAGGAGTCTTGCTGTTTAGCACCTATGTTGGGGCACCAGGTGGAGCTGAACCTTTGGCACTCACAGCCACACCCTGAGTCGTGTGTTAGATTTCCTGGTGTGATCCAGAGGCCCAGGCAGACACTGTGCTCCAGGATGGCATCCAAGGGCTGAGCCATCACCTCTTGGGGCAGCTTCTTTACTTTACTCACACAGGAATGGTTTCTTTTTTTCTTTCAAAAATGGAATCACACAGTGCACTTTGTCTTGTAATTTATATTAAAAAATAAAACAAATCTGGATATCTTGGTCTGTGGGAGGTATTTTCTTTCTTCATCATCTTTATGAATTCATAACATGACAGTGTACAAGGCATGGCATTATTTACTTTGCTCCACCCAGTTCCCACCCTCACTCTTGGATTCTTACTCTGGCCACTGGTGAGCAGCTTTCTGGGAGTGGAATCCCGAGACTGGAGTGTGGACGTGGGTTGCACCTCATCTGGTGGAGATCCTGGTGTGAGGGTTGGTGCCAGGGTGACATGAAAGTTGGTGCAAGAATGACATGAGTATCGGGGGGGGGGGTGGCACATGCTTGCAATTCTAGTGGCTTGGGAGGCTGAGGTAGGAGGACCGCAAGTTCAAAGCCAGCCTCATCAACTTAATGAGGCTGGGGATGTGGCTCAGTGGTTAAGTGTCCCTGGGTTCAATCCTTGGTACCAAAAAAAAAAAAAAAAATGACCTGGAAGAGGCACCAGGAGGGAAGGGGGATGAAAGGGAGCTACCACAGGGGATCTGTGCACTCCTGTGCCTTACCTGTCCCTGTCCCTCAGTGGCTGAGGGTTATAGACTCGCCAGCAGCTCAGCCCCCAGGAGCCTAGGGAAGCGGGCAAGTTCAGAAGCTGTACATAGGGCAGGAGAATCTGCAGGATGGTAAATGGATGCTCTGAAATGCAGACAGTGCACCAGAGGACCCCAAAGCCATGGTGTCCAGCCATGTTTGGCACCTAGACCAAGCAGAGGTGTGGGGTCAGCCGACCCAGATCAGGCAGAAGTGTGTAGCCTGAATGTCACTATCTGCTGTTGCGCTCACTCAGTGTGACCCCCCAGCAGCCAGGCAAGGACCAGTTGGGGTGGTTTCTCCCTAGTCGTTGCCGTATAACCTCAGACTCTGCCCTGATTCCTTAGATCTCAGCCCTCTTAAGGCACAGGCTGGTGGCTGGAGGGATCTTGGCCAAAGGAAAGAGACTGGCAGAAATTTGCCTGCTCTCCTGTCATCTCCACGAAAGGCAGTGGCCTCCTGAAACCCTTCACGAGCTGCCATCTAGCTGTTTATTTATAGTCTGTGGCCAGCTCAGAAGAATAAAACAAAGCAAAATAAAAATAAGCCATCACTGTGTTTATTCTCCTTTCTTGCCTTTCCACTGCCCTTCCTCTTACTCCCACTTCCCTGAAATTGCAGACCCCAGCCTCCCTGCAGAGCATTTGTTTTGGGAACACTTATCAAGCCCTAGCAGTGGGATGTACGTCCAGCATGCACATGGAAAAGTTAACATCCTTAGTGCGTGAAATAGTGGAGGACTTGGGCAGCAGATGGAGCAGCCCTGTGGACTCACGAGCATGTGTTGCCACCCACTGCAGGGGCACAGTACTGGAATGATCACCTGTTTGCTGGTTTGTACAGAGAAGAGAGCATGTGCACTTGACTTCATAACATTTTTCCCATGTGTCTGAATGTCCTTGGAGGAAAGGCACAGTGGGGGTTCTACCAAGGCATCTCCATTTCCACATTCAGCTCCAGTTCTGTGGGCAGGTCTAGGCCTTCAGGGGACAACCCCTGGCAATCGGATGTCTGACAGGAAAGAAAACCTTTAACCAAGGTGGTGGCCATGGGGTGGACCTGCCCAGAAATGGTTCCCTGGGGGGTGGGGTTCAAGTAGACGGGTTCTGGGACTTTGCTACCCGGGCCAGGTGGCATATAACCTCAGACTCTGCCAGGGTCTCGTGTGGCTTGTCTCTGTTCTAGATGAAACCAAAGATGAACCCCTGGGCCTCTGTCATCCTGAGATGAGCAAGAGCTGGCTGCTCAGAGCTCTTCCTTCCTTGAGCAGAGAACCCTCCCCCCTGGCTGTGGAGCCAAGTTTGGTCACCTGAGTGGAGGAAACTTGTACCAGAGTTTCACCTGAGTGTCAGACCCTACAGAGACAGAGTTTGGGGCTCAGTTGTTCTTAAGGCTCTCTGTGCTATGGGGAGTTGGTTTTCTGTTGCCAAAAACACAGTATCAGAGGCTGAGTGAGTTTTCACAAAAAGTGGTTTAATTTGGCTTATTATGATTCTGGAGGTCCAAGGTTGAGGGGTGTATGGTGACCGCATCCTTGTGGGCAGAGTCCAAAGTGGGCCAGGGCATCACATGACAAGAGGCAGGATGTGTGTGTGTGCATGTGTGTGTGTTCTCATGTATGTGTGTACATACGTGTTCACATGTAGGTGCACACAGGTGTGCCTGGATGCACATGTGCATGCATACATGTATATGCCATCATGTATGTGCACGTGTGCCCCCATGCATGTGTACTTGTGTGTCCTCACATATGTGTATGCATGTGTGTATTTGTCTGTGTGTGCACATGTGTGTCTTCTGGTCTCTCCCTCTTCATAGTCCACCAGGATTTGGTCATGGGGGTCCACCTGATGACCTTACTGAATTCTAACCACCTCCTAAAGCCCCACCTCTAAACAGTTAAACTGAGTTTCTACCTTGTCACACCTCATAGTGGGGATTAGATTTGATCACAGGGATTCTGGAGACCCTCAGATGACATCTAAGCCACGGCAGAGAGTCACTGCCTCGTGGTGTTCCATGCTGTTCCCTCCCCTTCCTGTTTAAACACTTGAAATTTTAAAAATATATAAAGAACCAACAAAAAGGACACCAGCTAGCCCGCAGCACAGGAAGCAGGGACACTGGTGAGTAATCACTGAAGCCACAGGGTGTTTCCAGAGCAAGCACAAAGCAGAGGCCAGAGCGGGTCCAGAGCCAGGAGGGGAGGCTCTGGCCCACTCCGCAGAGGCCTGGGGTCACCCGGGGATGCTGTCTGGGAGAGTTTTATGAGGCTGTCATGGTGGGCCCTTTTCCATCTTGCTGCACCCTGCAGGGACCAAGATCCTAGGACTTACACCATGGCTGGTCCTTGAGGGTGTGAACAAAGCTTCCTAGGGTACAAAGCCTGGGACAAGAAAGGAGGTGGCTGTGGTGTATGTGACTGGAAGGTCACAAGGCCACTCAATAGGAGGCCAGGCAGGGAGGCAGGGGCTTGCCCTCAACCTAGAGAGCCTCCCTAACAAAAAGCCTGCTCAGCACTGGCACTATGCTGGGATCCTGCACATCCGCCAACCTCCTGTGGAACTAGGGGTGCTGTATCAGCTGCCACCCCTTATTATGACAAGGACAGCCATTGCTTTACTGTTGGCCAACCCCAAGGTGGGGCTTGTGTGATGCACATGCCTGACCCACCTCTGGCCACCGCAGCATGACAAGAAAGGCAGTCCACTTGCTTTTATCCCTAATGCAGTGCTGTCCTTTGCTCTGATTGGAGGAGCTCCAGGCACATTCTTTGTGATTAGCTAATTTTAAAATTGGGGCAGGCAAAGGGAAGAACATAATTAACATGGCTACAATTGGATCCAGTTAAGGCCATATTCTGAAAATGGACCACCAGACTTGCTATTTTTCGCAGGGAGTCCACAGCTGCAGTCCCTGCCTAGCGGGGGGTTCTCAGCGCTGTCCCTTTGTCTGTAGTGTGCTGAGGCTAGGGGTGACACTGACACATAGTAGAGTTGAGAAAATTGAGAAATTGTCTGGTGACTCACCCAAGGGCCTTGGAAACTCTCCAGCGAGTTCCACTTCCTCCCCTCCTCCCTAGTCTAGACGCAGCAGCAGCGTAGGTGGATCTCACTTTCCCCCGCTTCAAGAGACAGTGGTCAGGGGCTCCTGCCTGTTGGGGCTCCCGCCTGCAGTTTTGGGGAGAAGGTATCCACTATCCCTTTGAGCTGCTAGTTAGCCCTCATGGGACTCCTGAGAATATGGTTCTTAATTCCCTTCAGACACCATGGAATTTCTGCTCTGCTCTCCCCTTTCTGGCAGCTAAGGAGTCCTTGACCTCTGCTGACTTTGTCCTTTACTCACTGTGGCAATGATCCATAGAAACCTTAATGATTTATTAACAACTAGATGAAGCACAGGCATGTGTGATGCTCCTGCTTACCAGGCAGTGCTGGGTCCCAGCTCCACCATCTTCTGGGTCTCCGCCCTGGGCCAGGGTGGGGACCCATAGGACCTGTACTCTGCAGATGAACACCTGGAAGTTCCAGAGCTCAGGGAACAGAGGTGACGCCAGTGCTTCCAAAACCTCCAACACCCAGCATCTGTACTTGCCCACTGATTCTTATCTTTACCTTTTCCATTTTCCTTGCATCTATTTATCTACACAGCTTTCTGGAACTCCAGTTTACAGACCACACATTTCACCCTGTGGAGCTCACGTTTCAGTGGCTTTGTGTCCTGAGTTGTGTGACCACAAGACTGTTTCAGGGCACTGGTCACCACCAAGAGAAGCCTCAGAGTTGGGCAGAGGATGCCTAGGGAGACCAATCCTGTTGGCTCCCACAGAGCTTTGCTGTCCGTTGGATTTGTGCTACATCCTTGGGTCCACCAAGCTCTTATCACGTACGTAGCCACCTAAGTTGGTGGTTTCCACAAGTAGGCATTTGAGGACAAGAGTGTGGGATTGGGCCCTTTCTGAAGTGGCCCTGCTGTTTCCATGCAGCACGTGATACCTCCACAATGCACTCTGATCCAGAAATGTTCAGAATCAAATTGGTAGGAAAATAGTTTTCAAAGTCTGAAGGAAGGTGAAAGAAACTTAATTGTTTAAAAAATCCCATCTCTGAAATTCCTGCAAATTAGCACAACTTTAAAAAAGAGGAGGTGGTGAGGGTTGGGGGAGACAGCAGCCAGTTAGTGAGAGAAATGGTGGAAAATGTGAGGTCAGAGTGGGCTATCTCCCCCCAGCTTCCTTGGTGCCTGTAAGGGTTGGGGGTCACAGTCTCCCCAGCCTCCATTCTTAGCATGAGGAAGCTGTTCCCAATTTCAAATGGGAGGGAGGGCCCCAAACTCTGCTTCACTGCCTCTTGTGCCTTTGCTCAGGCTCAGAGGAAACACTGAGAAATCCAGGCCTGTGGTGGTCACTGATAATGCAGCGGTCCCTGGAGTGAAGAAGAAAAAGAAGAACCTGCTGAAGCCCACTCTCCTGAGACCAGGCAGCCCACCAGACCCTGAACAGGTAGATAGATGCCACCTGCCTCGGTCACAATCAGCCTGATCCTTGGGTAGAGCAAAGCACAGCTGAGGCCTCAGGGACAGCCATGGGTCACTCATGCCGTTGAGAGACTCACCCCAGATGGTGATGGTCTGAGGTTCTCTAGGGGAGGAGGATATTCATAAGTATGAGCAGGTAGAATAGAAAAGACCTCCCCGGTGACACGCCATCTCCTTCTGGACAGTGACTGGAAGTTGTTTCCCTCCTTGGTAGGGCCTCAGGGTGGAATGGATGCTCAGAGCATTCCTTTCTTGGGATTGGTCTTTATCCTGGCAAACGGCCTAGTTCTTGCGTGTCTGATGGTGACCAGGTGTCCCCCTCCAGGGCCCCCATTCTCACTGGCAGCTGCCTTTATTGCTCTTATTTGATCTGCGTCCAGTAGATTCCTACAAGGTGGGCCTTTCTCTAAGAGATCCCAGACTGGTAAGGGCTCAGGTGTGTGACGAGGTGAGACACAGAGGAGGCAGCGTAGCAAAGCTTATGACATGACTGAGGCAGTTTGTTGCCCACACAGATCTAGAGTGAAGAGGGCAGCATGCCTCGCAGGCCATCAGAAGGGGGAAGTCTCTGGACAAAAGTCTCAGCCAGTAGAGTGGACCTGGGAGAGCAGCCTTTACTGGGGTCTGGGGCATCATCCACAAAGATTCCTGTAGGCAGTTGTATCTAATTGGTGAGTTCAGAGCGATCAGGCAGAGGTACTCTGGAATCTTGCTGCCACTGAGGTCCCTGGTATAGCCAGCCCAGCAGGTGATCCCAGCTAAGCCATTGGAGGGGCCACCAGGACTGACTGACCACAACTCCTGGAATGAGGAAGTTTGATTTGTGCTCAGACCCAGTGTGAGGCAATGGGAATTGTAAAACATTCACCAAGACGTGGCAGCCCTGCTAATGGGGAGCCTCTGGGGGAGGTGGCAGACTGAGAACACATTAAAGTCTGGGGGTGTGAAATTGCTGCACACAAATAATCTGCCAACAGCTGCCTCGAATAACCTTTCTGTTGGAGATTGTGCTGGGTTGTCATTCAAGATTTCATGGCTGTTCTCTGGCTGGCTCCATGTGGTTTACAGCTTTGTAGAAAAGCAACAGTTGCCTTTTACAAAGGACAGATGGCTTTCATCACACCTCCGTGTGAACCTGGGCCCTGCCTGTGGGAACCCAGGTGGTCCTGGGCAGAGCTGCTCCTCTGACCTGAATGGAGAACCTGTCCTCACCCTAATTCTTCTGCTGATCCCATGGCCATCACGGGAGCCATTGCTGAGCCCCAGGGTCCACAGCCCTGATGCAGGCCAGCCTCAGGGGGACTATGCTGGCCTTGTCCTGCCTGTGCTGGCTCCACAGGCACCTACCTGCATGTTCAAACCTCGCTCTCCAGGTCAGGGTTTGCCTTTTTTTTCTAAGTTCCCAAATCAAGCCCTGAAAGTTAGGGGTGAAGGCTCTAAATCTTGTTCTGGACATCTCCAGCTGCACAGGCTGGCAGGGCTGGTCCCAGATGCCCTCCTACAGAAATGGCTGCTTGTCTGCTGTGGCTCACACCAGTGGGGCTCAGGTCAGCCCCAGCCCTGAGCTGACCATCTTACAGGTTTACAAATAAGGGGTTTATGTTTTAATTTTGAATTTTGGCCAAAACAAAAGTTCCACGTTTTTAGAATAGGCTCTGCTCTGCTCAGAAAATTTAAGAAAGATGGGTACAAGACAGCCTGGACTATTTGGGTGACATCAAAATAATTCAAGAAAAGGAGCCAGGGGAGGGTCTGACCAGGATGATCACCCAGGCCAGTCCCAGGGACAGGATGACCCACAGAAGAGAGGCTAGCAGAGCCTACTCAGGAATCAGCTGCTGCAGGGCAGTAGGGGCAGCCCAGGATGACCCCAGGGTGGAGAGGATTATGGGGTTCAAGGGTCAGGGAGATGGGAGAGGTCATAGAGGTGGGGTGGGTTTTGTGGAGGTGGGGTGTGGGTCATGGAGAGGGGAAGGGTCATAGAGATGGGGAGGGGTCAGGGAGGTAGGTGGGGGTTTGGGGAGACCTGTAGGACTGTGTCTGTGGAGGGAAGGTGTGAGTCACACCCTCAAGGGAACATAGTTCTGTGGGTGAGGCCCACAGACTGGCAGTGAGGTGAATTGTTGGGTACCTAGTGTACTCTGGTAGGTGCTGGGGAGGAGGGGCTCTAGTCTGGTGTTGTTCCCCAGTGCTTGTGAGTTATGTGTGCAGAGAGGGTCTCCTTAGTCACCCAGCCTGAGGACTCCATTTGCATGACACCTCTCCCTGTTATAGTTTAGAAATAAGGTATTCCCCAAAAGCCCATATATGAGACAATACAAGAAAGTTCAAAGGTGAAATGATTGGGTTATGAGAGCTTTAATCAAATCAGTGCATTAATCCACTTGAATGGGTTAACTGGGTGGCAACTGTGGCCAGGTAGGGTATGGTTGGAGGAGGTAGGTCATTGTGGGTATGCCTTTGAGGTATATATATATATATATATATATATATATATATATATATATGAGGGGAGCTCTCTCTCTCTCTCTCTCCTTCCTGATTACCTTGCCCTGAATTGCTTTCCTCTTCCATGATGCCATGATGTTCTGCCTTATCTTGGGTCCAGATCAATGGAATCAGCCATCTATGGACTGAGACCTCTAAAACTGTGAGCCCCGAATAAACTTTTCCTCTAAAATAGTTTTTTGTCAGGTCTTTTGGTCATAGGAGCAAACAAGCTGACTAAAACATTGTCTCTTAGGGCACAGCCTGTGACAGGTCACTGCCACCTTAGAGGATCTAACTTTGGTCCATACCGGCACTAAGGCTCCTACAGCACCATCGGGGGGCTTAATTTTCTCAGATCTCCAGTGGATCCCGGAGGGGATCCCTAGACAGGATGCAGGTGCTGGGTTCCCTTTAGGAAGTCCTTTCACCAATCCCTTAGATGACTTGAGCAGTGCTTTGACACATCCCTGGAAAAGTGCAGCTGCTTTCTTTCCTGGCCCTGATTCCTCCTTCTGTCTCACATCTGGTTTCCACCTTCAGTGCAAATGTCTTGGTGGAATCTAGGAGGTCTGACGACAGGTGCAAGCAGGAGCAAATGTTGGAAAGAGAGCCACTTCCGGGTAGAAGGAAGGGTGTGTTGGAGCATCTATGTGAGTTGCACAGGTGCACACACACGTGTCATGTTCATGTATGCAAGAGTGTCTGTATAAACTTGTGTGTGCATGTGTTAAGTGCACAGGTTTGTCTGTGTAAAAGCGTATGAGTGCATTCATGTGAATGTGTATATGTAAGTGTGTGCAATGTGAGCACAGATGTGCATGTGTGTGTGCACATGTATGTGCATATGTGTGGGGATGGGTGGTCTATAGATCTGGGGGCAGGGGAGTGCATGCATGTGCACGTGTGGGGTGGGATGGGGTCATTTTCAGGTTCTGGGGATCAGGAGAGTGTGTGCATATGTGTGGGTGATTTATTTGTCTGCAGGTCCCAGAGGGCAGGGAAATGCATGTGTGTGAATGTGTGTGCATTTGTGTGTGTGTGGGTGGGGTGGGACATCTGCAGGTCTTGGGAGCAGGAGAGAATGCAGCTGGGGCAGAGGGTGTCCTCATCACATCCCTCAGCAGGTGCTGGGACCTAGAGATTCTGCACCTGTCAGGATCCACCTGTGTTTTGAGCCCTATGAAGAGCTCACTCTATTCCAAGGCCTTAGAATAAATTTCCCCTTATTTCTGCAGAACCTAAGGTGCTGAGGGCAGCTTGTTCTTTTCTATGTAGTTCAGACAAGTGCCGTACCTTGCTCATGTGTGATTCTGGTTAGGTGTGGCTTCTACTCGATGGCTGTGTGGAGAGTGTGGGAGCCAGCTGCAGTGCAGGGTGGGTGGGGGGCTTCACACACTGGTGCAGCACACACTTGTGTGTGTAGACAGAGAAAGGCCCAGGAGGGAGGTTTCAGCCACTGTTTTCATCCAACAATATTCACTTCTTGTTCATCCATGAGATACTGGGCAGGAGCCAAGGAGACACCGAGCCTGTGATCTCTGAGACTTTTGTTGTGCCAGGGAGATGGACAATAAGCAACATAAACCACGCATTGGTGGTGGGAAACCACAGAGGGCATTGGTTGTGAGATAGCATCTTCAGAAGACGGGGTGGTTCACTAGTCTCTCTGAGGCTGATGCTGGAGCTGAGAACTGAATGTCCAGAAAACTGGGGAGAAAAATGGTCCTCAGAACAGCATGGGCAGCATCCAACAGAGTAGAGCCACCTGGGGAGAAAAGAAAGCAGTGTAGCTTGTCGTGCCATCCAGGTCTGGGCAGGCTGAGTTCCAAACAGGGAAGCAGGAGTGTGAAGCAAGGGGATTGATGTCCACAGGCCCCCTCCCTGTTCGGAGCAGATTTTCAGGTGGAAGCTAGGGAGCTAGAGTGGGAGGCCCAGCTCAGAACAGGAGGAGGAGCCAAAAGGGCCCACTGATGCTCCTGATGGTGGGGGTGTGCAGGAAAGAGCTCTGGGCTGAGCCCCTCAAGGATTCCTAAAGATCTGGGAGACAAGGATGGCATGCTCTGCAAGAACTGGCTGTTGCTCTAGGTCCTGTGGAGTGTGTGCCCTCTGTTGTTCACAGAACTAGCTGTTGAGGGGGCATCCCATGAAGGCACCTACCTGTCATCTGCATGCCTTCCAGGTCTCAGTGACATGGCTGCTCAGCAGAGTCCAGTGGAGAACACCTCATCCTTCCTCCCTCTCTGCTTGCTCCATTCATGTGTGTGTTCAATTCAACATCTGAGTGCTGCCTGTATCCTGGCACTAACTAGGTGTTGCTAATGTGAGTGCAAATTCACCTGTGTGCAACCGTCCAGTGGGAAGGAACTTGGCTGTCATTTGGCCCTTACAGGGTGAAAAACTGGGGGTGCGAGATCATGTCCCAGGCATTGGACTTCTTCCTGCACTGTTGGAGTGAGGCAAGGTGGGCTGGCAGGTCCCTGGGCCCTGGGCAGGGTGGGCACTGCCCTGTGGCTCTTCCTGGAAGTGACTGATTGAAAATGGAACCTGGCATGGTTGTTGTGGTCCTTTTTAGCACTGAGCTTGGTTCCACAGGGTCACTGCAAGTAGTTGTTCAATGAATTAAGAATGAGTGATTGTAGATGCTCCTTTCTCAGTCTCAGAAGAGACAGAAAACATCTAGAATGACAGAACAAGGGCCAGATAGACTGGTCAGGAAGGGTAGGAGCAGGCTCCTCAACACTGTGTGCCCCAGCCAGGAAGCTGTTTGTTCAAGGAGAGGTTGGACTTTGATGTCACCTACCCAGCAGCCATGTGTGGGATGGGGGTGAGATGTGGAGTGGCCTCAGCCTGCTGTCCCATCGGTAAAAGGGACAGGGACATCTGCCCCACAAGCTGATGTCCTGGCATCTACATCATGACTGCATCTGAACTGGCAGGGCTGGGAATAGTTACCACTCAGCCCCACTCATCTGCCCCCTGCCCCCACAGTTAGGGTGGACTATCGGACAACTGCATGTGGTGTTGTGTGTGGGGTGGGGAACAACACTGTCAACTGTCCACAGAGAGTGAGAATGCATTCAGGGCTTGCACTGGGACAGGAAGGGGGCATCAGGGTCTACACCCAGCCTGTATGCCCCCTCCCTGGTCCAATTCCAGTGGCACTGATGGTCTATTTCTTTCCTGGCCTTCAGTGGCTCTGCTCCAGGGGCTCAGGCTGAACCCCAAGGGAAGGCCATGAATGGCTTGAGAAGGAGAACCCAGCCCCTAGGCCACTGACCCCAATCTGCTGGTGGGTTCAGGAATGCATCCCTAAAATACTGGAAATGAAGAAATATATGAACTGTAGGCAGAGATCTCTCCCCACCCTGGTGTCTGACCTTAGGTGACAGGAGTACACAGGAGGGCAGGAACACCAGTCAAGGAGAGGTTGGACTTTGAAGACAGGAACAAAGGCATCTGTACACATTGCCCACAGGGTCCCTGTTTACAGCTCTTGCCCCTTGCGCCTCTCCAGTACTCCCCCAGCCTACAGCACCCTGCCCTCTGCTGCATCCAAGCCTGGCGTGCCAAAGCCCCAGCTGTGGAAGCTCAAGACAGGGCTCCTGGTGTCCTGGCATTTTAGGACCCTGCCTCCCCTTCCCAATGACCACTGTTAGCATCTCATCCTCTCAGATGGGTCAATCCAGGGGCTAGGAAAGGGAGGCCCTGCAGTGTCTGGGAGCTCTCTCCCAAGCAGTAAGATCCCTGGGATGCTGGACAAGGAGAGTGGTGGCCACTGCTCAGCAGGAAGCGCAAGTGGAGGAGGGTTGCAAGACTGACCCCAGAGGCCATAGGAGTTCAGCAGAGATGGCAGCTAGGAGATGAGCCTGACATTGGGAAGGAGCTGAGGGCAGACAGGGCAAAGCAGGAGAGAAGAAGGCTTGCTTTGTTTTTTCCTGGGGACAATGAAAGAAGGAAGGGAGAGGGCCGATGGAGAAAAGTAGGCAGTCAGGGGAGAACAGGAAGCCTAAAGGGAGTGGCTGGCCACATGTCTTTCCCCTCTGCCCCATCTGTGTCTCCACATCTCTTCTTCTCTCTCTGTCTCTGTCTGCCTGTCTCTCCCCTCTCCCTCTGTTTCTTACTCTCTCCTTTCTCTCTGCCTCGGTCTCTCCTTTTCTCTCTGTCTCTCTCCCATCCTCTCTCTCTGCCCCACTCTGCTCCCCACCCCTTTCACTCTCTTTCTGGTGGATAGTCCCCATCTCTCATCTGGTGACCGCATGGCTGTTCAGGGTTCTTCCCTGCTGCAGCCAAGCCCTCTTGAACACAACATCCTGTTTCTTTTGTTCTTCCCCATGAAGCCACCATGACCTTTGTTGGAGACGAAGCACACATTTCTTCCAAGTTGACTCAAAGGGTGCAGGGTTCATGCTCAAGGCAGTTCTAAAACTGGATGGGTAATTGCTGGTTCTGTTTCCTGCAATGATTTTGAAAGATCATGCCACAAATCACTCCCCCGCAGAAAACAACTACACATCTGTACATAATGCAGAAAAGAGCCCCCTGAGAGCACTGGGAAGTGCATGTAGCAGCCCCAGGTCCTGTGGGCCCACCCCTGGGAGAAGGGAGTTGCTGAGGTGCATTCTTGAGCTCTGAGGCTCTTAGCTTAGGGCTTTGCAGCTGGGGCAGGCAGGAGGGGGCTGGGCCTTCCAGGGAATCACAACCTTTAGGGCTGGAGGGTAGGAAGCCGAAACTGGGGAAGGTGTGGTCACCACAGTGGGAGCTTCCAGAAGGAAGAAGGGAAGGAGAGTCTTCAAATTGCACACCCATCCTCTCACTGGTCCTGGACCACATCCGCTGGAACTGAGGGCAGCCTGACATGACAGGGGATTTGAGCCCAGCCTGGAGCTGGCCCAGAGCAGGTTTGCAGCTGGAGTGCAGCCAAGACTGTACTTCCACCCCAGGGGAAACATCAGCAGTGAGTACAAAGCCGGAATCCAGAAGCTCCACAATACCACAGTCATCAGACCCAGGACTCAACTCATAGTTACTCAACATGCAAAAAGCTGACTAAGGGGAGCATGCTCTTAAGAGGATACCAACTGAGACAGATCTCATGACTGCCCAGATGTTGCAACCAGAAGTTAAGAATTTCACGTCTGTATTGAAACTGGGTTATTAGGTGCAGAGATATTTAGTGTCATTCTCTTGATTACCTGGCCCCTTACATGGAGCTGTCAAATGAGTTTCTTTATGCCTAGTCGTACTCAGTGCTCTGTGATCTACCTTATGGAATCCTCCTGTAGCCACTCTAGATTTCCTTCACTAGTGCTAACACAGCATCTCTTTCAATCCATTTACTTGTAACTTATTCACAAATTGATACTGAAAAGGAGGTATAGACAGCATTTATTTGGGTCTTAATGCTTAGCCAACTTGATGGTTGGCTTTGAATTAGATCATGTATTAGGCCAGTGGTTTACACATTTTCATTTAATACTATTACTGATAATGGTTGAGTTCAATTTACCATCTTGTTTTTTGGTGTTTATTTGCCTAAATACCTGGAGTGTCCCTGTTCCTCTGAGTCTGTCTTCATTTAGATTATTTGAGTTACTTTATCAAACAATTTAATTACATTGGTTGGCGCATAGCAGAATGCTTGTAGGGTATGGGTTTACATGTGCATGTATATACACCTCAGAATCCATAGTATGCAGATTTAACTAATTACAGTCATCCTTTAAGTAGTATCACATAATTTCATGACAGTTCATGAGCATATGATAGAACATTTCCATTCCCACCCCTGAGTTTGTGTCACCTCTGGCAAGGAATTAACATATGTATGTGACAGGCATATATAGCATTGCTCTCCAAACTATTGCTTGAATAAGGTTTCAATATGGAATCATTTTTTTTTGGCATGGATGAATTTAAATTCTCTTAATGCTGGTAGCTGGGATGATGAATTCATGTTATAACTTTAACTTATCTGTGTACTGTATATGGTATAGTTGTGCTAGGGCATTGGTTTCTAAAAGAATAAGGAAACACAAAAATGAATTATGAGAAAAGGGGCTGATGGAAAGATGTTTACAGGTGAGGGCAGTGGTAAAGGCTGAATTTGGCACATGTAGTACCTCTTCAGAAAGTCCTGGGACAATGGGCCAAATATCAACTGACCTAACCCTAAACCTAGGTTTTACCCTAAATCAATGCCTAGCCCTAATCCTAATCTTAAAGCTAAACTGGCACCTGAGCTATTGTTCATCTTCCACTTTCTCTGTCCCTGGAGGATCGTAACAGAGCAGGTAGTTAAGTTCTCCAATCTCATTCTTTTCCAGATTTGTTTTGGCTGTTCAAACTATGTTGTTCACCCAAACATGTTTTAGAATCAGCACGTTAATCTGTACCAAAAATGTGTTGGAAGTCTAATTGTGATTGTGTTTGATCTAAAGATCAATTTGGGACTGCGAGTGGGAGGAGGGAATCTGCAGAGGTCGGAACTTTCTGGGGGGCGGTGAAGATCCTATGTCTAGATGGGATCGATGGCCCCCCACTTGTGCCTTGAAGATATGGGCAGATCCTCATGCAGGAGCCCTGGACTTGAGGGGGCCACAATCCCTTCTCAAACTTCTGATTTGTGTCTCAGGGCAAAATCCCATCATCTACTCACATGGATGGGATCACTGGAGATGACCTTGTGAGGATGGCATGGTGTAGCCATGTGCCTGCACACAGAGGAGCCTCATGAGTTCATTTGAGTCTGGGGCATGGCAGGGAATCAAGATGCAAGGAGGGAGGCGTTGCTGAAAACAGCTGGGCTGGGTTGGCTTCTCACTGCTGGGGCTGGTGTTTCTCACCTGGGAAGAGTAGAGGTCTGGCTCACAGGCATGCCTCGTGCCTTCCCTGTCTCCACAGGAGCACCAATGATGTATGGTTCTTGGCCAAGGCACCTGCAGTGAGGTGCCTGGGGCAGGTGTTGTCACAATGGTGGGTCATGCTGCACCTGTCTCACTTGCCTGCTCTGGTGGTCCAAGCTGGATGGACATGCCCCTGGTTCCCAGTTGTGGCCCCAATGTGCCATTTCTTCCACTGAAATTTGATTTTACTGAGAGCCGAGATCACAGGAGAGAGTAATTGTTTAGATACATGGCTGTGTCAGGTTAATTTAAAATCAGCTTTGAGTCAATGTACTTCAAAAATTTCATAAACTATTCTTTTTTTTTTTTTTTTTGTACCAGGGATTGAATTCAGGGGCTGTCAACCACTGAGCCGCATCCCCCAGCATTATTTTGTATTTTATTTAGAGACAGGGTCTCATTGAGTTTCTTAGTGCCTTGCTTTTATGGAGACTGGCTTTGAACTAGCAATCCTCCTGTCTCAGCCTCCTGAGCTGCTGGGATTATAGGTGTTCATCGCTTCGCCTGGCTAAACTATTCTTAACTAGCAGTTTCAATATTTGTTCTGCACGATACTCAGCCATACAATCCCTTCTTGGATTCTGTGCATGGTGGTCACTTCCTGGGTGTTCTTGCCATGGTGAGCTGTGCTTGGGTCTCTTGTGCAAGTGTGTGCATGCCACATATGTGCATGCCCATGTGTGTGCACCCATGTATGTATGTGTGTGTGCATGTGCAGGAAAGGTGCTGTCCCCTGTGTGAGAAATAGAAAGTCTGGTGGTCCATATTCAGAAAACAGTAGTTGGCCTTAAATGCAAAATTACTTGGGGGTGTAGAAAAAGCAGCAGGAGGAGAGAGCAGAGTGGAGAGTTACAAGGGGGTAATACTGGGGTGTGAAACAGGAGGTGAGAGGGAGAGCCCGCCTGACCAACAAAGATTAACTGCAGTATATTCCATGATGCACTCAAGCCAAGAAGGCCTTCCCACCCCAAGAGAGCAAAGGAAAGTGGGGACAACTAAAGGTGCATTCCTTTAAATAACCCAACAGGAGAAGGTGAAACCTAGGTGATGTTCAGGAAGATTGTGCACCCCATAGTGCTCAGCCAATGACCCCTCCTGCCTCAAAGAAGGAATTTAAATAATTAAATAATTTCCATGTGGCACATTCATGAGTTGGAGGATTCACCCATTGCTGTCGGGGATGACCTACTGTTGGTATCAAGGGGTGGCACAAAAGGACATACTCCCCAGGTTTCCTGAGTGCTAATGAGAAGACACATCTCAATGCAGTTTGTCCCTTTCCTCATCCACCGGTTCAGTCTATCTGAGGAATTTCCAGGGCCATCCTCTGTGTTGTTTGAGGGGGAACTTTCTGAGGGACAAAGAGTGCTGGCTTATTTCATGAACCACCCCTCCAGATCCTGCAGCAGACCAGAGATCACCCACCTATAGACAAGAGGCAACCAGGGAGGTGAGTGACTCCTCTCTCAGCCACTCCATGCCATCTGTCTGTTGCAGGGCATCTGTCCTGGCTGCAGTGTCCACTGTGCATCGTGTCCCTTGTCCTCTGTGAGGCATGCCCAGGTGGAACTCCCTGCCACTGGCTCTGCTCATGCTACCCTCTCCAAAAAGACCTCCCATTGTCTCTTGACCCCTTCAATCTTGTCTTGGGGGGTTGGAGCCCGGAAACCTCTCTGAGTCGTGGTGTGTTCTGATCCATGGTCCTAACTGCCCTGTGAGATCTGGGTCAGGTGTTGCACACCTTCGCCCAGGTACAGAGCTTGGAAGAATGAGGGAAGAGGGGGAGAAGAAGATACTACCCAGACCCTGAGGACAGGGTGGTGAACCTTGCCCACTTCCCATCAGCTTCTCCACTTGTGCTACGTGACAAGAAGAGGAGTCTTGTGGGGCTGGTTCTCCTGGAGAGCAAGTAGGCAGGGTTCCACAAGGCAGAGGTGACTGATCTTCCAGGGCATGGGTCAGTGAGTGGGGTGGGTCCAGCTTTTCCTTCCTGTGGGCAGCAGAGGCACCCACTTGGTTGGCTGAAGATTAGAGCAGTGCCCAGTGGCTAGCTGGTCTCTGCAGTGTGTGCTGCACCATGTCCTCAGGGGTGTGTGTAGAGAGGCTGGTGGGTTCTGAGCAGAAGAGGGCCCCTCCTGCTGGGACTTTCCCATGAGCTTATGGTCAGCCTGCGGGGTTTGCAGGGAACCCTGCCAGCTTCTCCTTTGGTTGGAGTTATCAGGTTCTACAAAGACAAACAGCGGGCCCTTGGGGCTGAGAGGTTTGCAGTGACACTCAGGGGTGAGGGTGGCAGGCTCTGCCGAGTTCCTCTTCTTCTCCCTAAGGGTTCCAAAGGACACCAAATCCCAGGGATGTCTGAGTCCACGGTGGCCCTCTTGTCTGAAACGGAGCACCAGGGTCCAGGCCTTGCTCCAGCATCTGAGATTCACAGGCTCAGTGCAGCAGGCAAGAGGGGCCTGGAAAATGAGCGGCCTGTGTATGACCACTTTGGCCACAGAAGCATGGAGAGGGCCAGACTCAGCAGTGCAAGCTTACTTTCCTACAAAAAGAAACCAAGGGCTTCCCCAGGGACATCTCTGCCCCAAAATAGGAACCCAGAGGGAATCTGGTCTTGGGCTTCCAAGAGCCTGAGGAGAAGTAGCCTGTTCCAGCAACAGCATGGAGGCCCTGACCACAGGCCTTGTCCATTCAACAGGTGTCATTCAGAGATGCACGTGGGAGGATTACATCTCAAATGCATCCAAGCATCTCTTTACCCCTTTCTCTGCCACCCATATTTTTTCTGGAGTACTGAGGGGGAGACCAGAGGGCAGTACAGTCAGTATGCACCACATGGGGAGTCTCCAGCTCACTGGACACAGCAATGTAGTGATACCTCAGTTGGCAAGAGCCTGGTACCCTCTCCCTTGGCTTGCATCCAGTAAACCCAGCAGGTGGCTGTGATCTCAACCTAGGTTCTGTGGCTGTATGTGGTCCTCACTCTCCTTCCCTTCACCACCTAGAGAGGATGGCTCCATGTGAAATTCAGTAGTCTCTGAAGATCAAGCACACAGTACATATACAATACAAAGATGGGTTACATGTTTTCAAACATGGTTATCATTTTGTGGTAGTTATGTTATTTGTTACATTTAAACTTTTTTTTTTTTTTTTTTTTTTTTAGATTTGCTAAAAATCACAAAATTTCATCAATTTTAAGCATCCCCTTCAGTGGTGATGAGTATGTTCACAAGGCCACACAATGAATCTCCAGCACCTTCTCTCAACTTGCAAAACTGAAGCTCTGCCCAATCACGGACTGATCCCCTCCCAGCCTTGGTAGCCATGGCTTCACCTTTTGTCACTATGAACTTGAGCACATCAGGAACTTCCTGTGATAGATCAAGAAGGGTGGTGTTTGTATTTTCGTGACAAGCTTATCTCATTTAGCCCAGTGTCCTCAAGGTTCATCCATGTAGTAGCATGTGTCAAAATTTCACTTGTAAGGCTAAAGAATATTCTGTTGTGTGTGTGCATCCCATTTCTTAAAATCCATTCATCCATCCACAGACATTTAGATTGCTTCTACTTCTTGGCTAATGTGAACACTTCTGTACAAAACATGGGTCTGCAAATAACTCTTCAAGATCCTGTCTTTAATTCTTTGGATGTATACCCTAGAATGCTGTATTATACTGAAGTGAAATGAAATTTTCATTTCTGAAATGAATTTTTTTTTCTGAAAAAACATGACATCGTTTTTCATAGCAATAGGGTCTGCACCCTTTTATATTCTCACCAACAGTGCCAAGGGTTCCAATTTTTACACATTCTTACCACCCTTCTCCCTCCCTTCTTCTTTCTCTTCCCCTCCCTTTTCCTTCTCTTTTATTTCCTTCCCTTCTTTCTTTACCTCACTCAGTCTTTCTTTTTATTGGTGGCCATCCTAATGGTTGTGAGTTGCTATCCTGCGGTTTTGATTGACATTTCTTTAATGGTCAGTGATGTGAAACATCTTTTTAAGTGCTTGCTGCCCATTTCTACCTCCTTTGGAGAAATGTCTGTTCAAGTCTTTTGCCTACTTTTAATCAAGCTATTTATCTTTTTGTTGTAGAGTTGTAGTTCTTTATAAATTCCAGAGATTAATTCCTCACCAGATTATATATGCAAATATTTTCTTTGATTCTATAGGTCATCTCACTCAATGGATCACTCACCCTGTTGAGCAGAAGTTTTTAAGTTTGATGTTGCCTACTTGTCTATTTTTAGTTTTGCTGCCCAGGCTTTTTGTGTCATATCCAAGTAATCATTGACAAGCCAAAGTCATGAAGATTTTCTCGTATGTTTTCTTCCATCAGTTTTATAGTTTTAGGTCCTATGCTCAGGTCTTCTGCTCCACTTGAGCTAATTGCTGCATTGGTGTAAGGTGAGGGTACACGTCCCTCCTTCAGTGGACATGCAGTTTTCTGACATCGTTTGTGGAAGAGACTGTCCCTCTCTGCTCTGAGGTCTTGGTAACCTTGAAGCAGGCTGATTGGCATGTGCACTAGGGTTTTCTTCTGGGGTCTCTATTCCCCTCCCTTGCTTTCTCTCTATCTTTATGACAGTTTGGATCACTGCAGCTTTGTAATATTCTTCTTTTTAAGGTGGCTTCTTCCTTGAAAGTTCATATGGATTTTAGGTTTGTGTTTCTATTTCTGCAAAGAAGGCTACTGGGAGTTTGATAAAGATTACATTGAGCCTGCAGACAGCTTTGTAGTGTGGACAGGTGAACAAAATTAAGCTTTCCAATCCATGAACAGAAGATGTCTTTCTATTTATTTATGCTTTCTTTAATTTCTTTCAGCAATCTTTTTTTTTTAAAGAGAGAGAGAGAGAGAGAGAGAGAGAGAGAGAGAGAGAATCTTTTTTATTTTCTTTTGTAGATGGACACAACACAATGCCTTTATTTTTATGTGGTGCTGAGAATCGATCCTGAGTCCCGCCCATGCTAGGTGAGTGCTCTACCGCTGAGCCATAATCCCAGCCCAGCAGTTTTTTTTTTTTTGATTATTTATTTATTTATTTGGTACTGGGTATTGAACCCAGGGGCACTCAACCACTGAGCCACATCCCCAGTCCATTTTTATATTTTTATTTAGAGACAGGGTCTTGCTGAGTTGCTTAGAGCCTCACTAAGTTGCTGAAGCTGGCTTTGAACTCTCAGTCCTCCCACTTACAGCCTCCAGTGCTGCTGGAATCACAGGCGTAGGCCAACACACCTGGCTATTTTTTAAATTTTAAATTTTGTTTTCATTGCGTGTAAGGCTCTTTTGTTTCCTTGGTTAGATTTATTCCAAAGAACTTTATTCTTTTTGATGCTACTGCACATGAATTGCTTTCTTAATTCTCCTTTTCAGATTATTAGTGTATAGAAATAGAATTGATTTTTATGTATTGATTTTTGTATCTTGCTGTTACTTTGCTGAGTTTGTGATTTCTAACAGGTTTTGTTTTAATCCTTAGGGTTCTTTACTATAAGATCATATCATCTGAGAACCAAGGTAATTTTACCTTTTCCTTTCTAATTTAAATGCCTTCCCCCCCCCGCCCCCCATAATTGCTCTGGTACAGTTTCTGGTATCATATTGAATAGCGTTTGCAAGTGTGGACATTGGTTCCCTGTTTCTGATTTTAGAGGAAAAGCTCTCCATCTTTCACTATTGAATATGATGCCCGCTGGGAACTTTGATTTCTCACCTTGTTTGTGTGGAGGTAATTTCTTTTCATTCCTACCTTGTTAAGTGGCTTTCCCCCCCGACTTTTATTTATTTATTTATTTTATATTATGAAAGGGTGTTGAATTTTGTCAAGTGTTTCTTTCTTTCTTTCTTTCTTTCTTTCTTTCTTTCTTTTCTTTTCTTTTCTTTTTGCATAACCATGTGGTTTGGTGCTTCATCATGGTACTGTGATGCATTACCTTGGTCGATTTTCAGATGTTGAACTTCCGTTCCACTAATAAACACGACTCAGCCATGTTGTGTACTATTTTTAATGTGCCATTGAATTCTATTTGCTAGTATTTTTTAAAAGAATTTTTACATCAATATTCCTTAGTGAAATTGGTCTCTGGCTTTCCTTTCCTTTTTGATATTGATGTCAGGTAATGTTGGAAGTAAAGCCTCCTTGGTTTTTCAGAAGAGTTTGAGGAGGATAGTTATTGAAGTCTTTAAATGTTTTGTAGAGTTTTTTCCAGTGAGGCCATTTGGTCCTGGCTTTTCAGTTTTGGGAGGTTTTTGATTACTGATTCAATATCCTTATGATGTATAGGTCTTTTCAAAAAAGTGTTTTAATTGACTTAATTTTTTTAAATACACAACAACAGAATCTATTATGATTCTTATTACACATATAGAGCAGAATTTTTCATATCTTTGTATAAAGTGTGTTCACACCAATTCATGTCTTTATACATGTACTTGTTTTTTTTTTGCATTACAATTCTTATAATACATATATACCACAATTTTTCATATCCCTGTTTGTATATAAAGCAGGTTGACAGCAAATTCATGACTTCATACATGTACTTTGGATAATGATGTCCATCACATTCCACCATCCTTGCTACTCCCCTGCCTCCTCCCTTTCCCTCCCTCCCCTCTTCTCCTCTAGAATTCATCTATTCCTGAATCATGTTCCCATGATTCAGTCTTGATAGGCTGCATGCTTCTAGGAATTCATCCATTTCTCCTAGATTATACAATTTGTCTGTATATTAACTGTTTATGGTATTTTGTAATCTTTTTAAAAAAATTTCTGAGGCATTGGTTATAATGTTTTCTCTTTCTTTTTTGATTTTAGTTTACTCCTCTCTTTTTTCTTAATCTAAGTGTTTTTCAATTTTGTTGATATTTTCAAAAAGTCCACTCTTAGTTTCGTTGATTTTTTTCCCTATCATTTTTCTTTCTTCTCCTTTTAAAAATCTGCACTTATTCTTTATGGTTTCCTTTCTTCTGATAAATTTGGGTTTAGTTTTTTTCTTCTTTTTCTAGTTCCTTGAGGTATAAAGTTAGGTTATTCATTTGAGATCCACCTTATTACTCAACGAAATGTTTCCTTCCTAGTATTGTTTATGCTGCTTTAAGTATATTGTGCTTTTTAAGTTATCTCAAGACATTTCTAGTTTATCTTGTGATATCTTCTTTGACCTATTGGTTGTTCAAGAGCGTGTGTTTAACTTCCACACATTAGTGAATTTTCTAATTCTCTTTCTGCTATTGATGCCTGGTTTCATTTAACTCTGGTCAGATGATATGCTTTACTTAATTTCAGTCTTAAATTCGTGAATGTTTAGTGTCCTAATGTGTCTCTATCCTGGAGAATGTTCCCTGTGACCTCTGTAGGTGCGCCCTTTTGCTATTGGCTCCAAGTATGAATATTCATGGTATGTCTGCTAGGTCCATTGAAACTATAGTGTTGATTGAGCCCTCTGTTTCCTTACTGGTCTTCTGCCTGATTTTTCTATGCACTATTGAAAGTGGGTATTGAAGCCTCTTGTAAGTACTACACTTCCCTCTATTTCTCTCTTCAGTTCTGTCAATGTTTGCTTTATATTTGGGATCTCTGGTGGTAGGTGCATATGTATTTATGATGTTCAAGTCTTCAACCTTCTTTGTGTCTCATGACAGCTTTTGAAAGTCTATTTAGTCTGCTGTAAGTTGGGCTAGCCCTACTATTTTTTGGCTGTCATTTGCATGGAATATATTTCCTCATCATTTTACTTTTTTTTCTTTTATTGATTTTATTTATTTATTTTTTAAAATACATGACAGCAGTGGAATGCATTACAATTCTTATTACACATATAGAGCACAATTTTTCTATCTCTGTTTACAAAGTATGTTCATGACAATTTATGCCTGTATACATGTACTCTGGTTTTTTTTTTGCATTACAATTCTTAATACACATATACCACGATTTTTCATATCTCTGTTTGTATATAAAGTATGTTGACACCGAATTGAAGTCTTCATACATGTTTCTTTGTATAATGATGTCCATCACATTCCATCATCCTTGCTAATCCCCTGCCCCTTCCCACCTCTCTTCTCTTTCTAGAATTAATCGAATCCTCCCATGCTCTCCCTCCCTACCCCACTATGAGTCAACCTCCTGAACAGATACTTCTCAGAAGAGGATACACAATCAATCAACAAATATATAAAAAAATGCTCATCATCTCTAGCAATCAGAGAAATGCAAATCAAAACCACTCTAAGATATCATCTCACCCCAGTCATAATGGCAGCTACTATGAAGACAAACAACAATAAGTGATGGCGAGGATGTGGGGAAAAAGGTACACTCATACATTGCTGGTGGGACTGCAAATTAGTGCAGCCAAATTGGAAAGCAGTATGGAGATTTCTTGGAAATCTGGGAATGGAACCACCATTTGACCCAGATATTCCTCTCCTTGGACTATACCCAAAGAGCTTAAAAACAGCATACTACAGGGACACAGCCACATCAATGTTTATAGCGGCAAAATTCACAATAGCTAAACTGTGAAGCCAACCTAGATGTCCTTCAGTGGATGAATGGATAAAAAAAATGTGGCATATCTACACAATGGAATTTTACTCAGCATTAAGAAAGAACAAAATCATGGCATTTGCAGGTAAATGGATGGCATTGGAGAAGATAATGCTATGTGAAGTTAGCCAATCTCCAAAATACAAATGCAGAATGTTTTCTCTGATCATTTTACTTTTAACCTAGGATATTCTTAGATCTAAAGTGAGTCTCTTATAGACAGCATGTGATTGGATCATGGAACAAAGATTTATAATTATTTATGTTAATTTTAGCTCTTAAATTTTATTCGCAATTAAAAATGATTTATGTGTTATCATTGCAACATTACAGGATTCTGTATTCATCTACATATTTACCTTTAGCAGAGAGATTTACTTTTTCATATGGTTTTGGTTTTCCTTAGTCTCTATTCACTTAAACCTTAAGTACTTCTTTAGCACTTCTAATAGGACAGACCTAGTGGTGAGGAAATCCCAGAGCTTTTATTTATCTCAGTAAGTTTTAATTTCTGCTTCATTTTTAAGACAGTTTTGCTGGATATAGTATTTTTGGTTGACAGTTGTATTCCTTCAGCATTTTGAATATATCCTGCCACATCTCTCTACAAGGGTTCTGCTGAAAAATCCTCTGACCATCTCATGTAGCTCCCTTGTCCATGAGGAGTTGCATAACTTGTCCTGCTTTCAAGATTTTCTTTGTCTTTGACACCTGCAACTAAATTATATCTCATTGTAGAATTTTTTTTTTTTTGATTTAGAAATTGTATGTTCAGTTCTTTGCTCAAATTTGGGAAGTTTTCAGTTATTATTTCTTCCCCCTACCCTTTCTCTCTCATTCTGAAATTCCCACGGTGTGTATACTGGTGCCTGAAGGTTTCTCACAAATCTCTTAGGCTTTCTTCATTTTCATTCCTTTTCCCTTTTTGCTCTTCTTGATAATTTAAAATGATCGTTCTTTCTTTTATCATTGTCTGCTGTTGAACTCCTTAAGCAATGTTTTTTTTTAATTACTGTGTTCTATTAAAAATAGAAAAAGATCAAAAGAAAAATAATCTAGAAAGAATAGAACGTCTGTTTTAAAAATAGTTTTCCCTATTTTATATATTTCTTATTTTGCTTGTGAATTATTTTCCTGAATTAACTAGCTGTTGGCTTTCTTTTAGCTCCTTTACCATCTTTAAAATGGCTATTTTGTCAGTTAAATCATAGATCTGTTTCTTTAAGGTCCTTTATGGATATTTGGTTTGTTTCCTTGATGGTTTCATGTTTCCTGTTACTTTTGTTTGTCTTGTGTGTGACATTTATTGAGATCTGGACATTTCAAATAAATAGTCACCTTTGACAGTCTTTAGGGAATGATTTCATATCAATAAGCCCTATTAAGAGATTCTGAGGACCTCTCAAATCTTTCCTGGGGATACATTTTTCTCTGGGCTTGTATATGTCATGTCCCCATTAAATGTTCATCCCTGTTTCTTTTTCCTTATTCTTTAAAAAAAAGGTACCTGGGATTGGACTCAGGGGCACTTGGCCATCAAGCCACATCCCCAGCCCTATTTTGTATTTTATGTAGAGACAGGGTATCACCGAGTTGCTTAGTGCCTTGCTGTTGCTGAGGCTGGCTTTGAACTCGTGATTCTCCTGCCTCAGCCTCCAAAGCCACTAAGATTACAGGCGTGTGCCCATTCCTGTTTCTTAAGGAGCTGCAATCCTGGTTTTCTCTGGTGTCTGTCTGTAACACTGCAGTCTGTGTGATGCCATAACAAGCCATGGTATTTGCCTTTGTTCTCAGCATCCCCCAACCCCATATCCAAACTATACTAGTTCTCATCAGTGCTCTGGGTCAGATGCAACAGACACCAGGCCAGTGGACAGACAGCCACAGAGGCAGAGCATCAGATGCATATTCTACTTTTCTCATCCCTCTTGAGAAAGAAGAGGAAAATTGTGTTTTTTTTTTCTTTATTGTGGTTTGCTGTGCCAGGGAAGAGGGGCAGGGACACAAGTATACAAAATACAATAACTTTTCCTACTTTCCTTTGACTTTTCTCTTACATGGGATGCTGCACCCTCTTAATTGGATCCTGAAACTGTAACATAGCCTATTTAGCCTTTATGGTATCTATATGGAATAAGGATTTGGGGCTCCCTAGTCCTCCATTTTGCTTATGTTGTTCTACCCATTTCATTTTTGGACTAGGTTGATTTATAAATTAGAGCCCATTCATTGTAATATTCCAGTTAATTAGGAAGTATCATGATTTATGCACTTATTCTATGGATGAACCCACACTGATGGTGTCAGTTTCTTATTTTTTGCCACACTTTGGGGTGTGAGAGAGTAATGCTCACATAACAAGACCATCTAGACGTTGCAAGGCAGAGGGACCAACTCCAAGTCACACAGCAAATGAATGACACCCCAAGATGGGGTCCAAGGCAGCCATTCTTCCCACTTTCAAGTCCCTGGGTTCTCAGGAACCCAGAGCCCAGCCACTGTGGTTCCTCCTCTGGACCAGGTGAGAATTGCCGCAAGTTCAGAAGTACTGCTTTCTCTCAAAAGGCTGGATAAGATTGTGCTGCTTCGGCCACCTGACCTCACTCCTGTGTGTAAGTGTCTGTGCCTGTTTTTCCACCAGTAATAAATGAATTCTGTCTTTGAAGGCATCTTGTTAATCTGCCCAATCTAGTTGTGAGAACCCTGAAAGCATATGTTCATGCCAAGATGCTCAGAGAGCTGTGATAATGCGGGAAGTCTCCACTCTACTATCCAGGCTCCCAGCCGAGTCTGAGGGGTGCAGGGCCCACAGCATTGCACTCATGAGGTATCAGGCCAGTGCTTGGCCTAGACAATAAGCAGGAGTGAGGCCACAGGAGATCACAGTATTGGCTGCTTCCAGCTGTGCCCAGGGCAGGCCTGAGAAGACTCTCTCTGGAACCATGCCCACAGTGTGCTGGTTACTTGAGACATGTTCTGCTCTAAAAGTCCCAGGTTATTGGGTAATAGAAATCCATATGTGCTTTTGGTAACCTGTTCCATTTTACTATTACATTTTTAATTTGAAAAATACCTCAAATGAAAATGGTGCCTACATGGCTTGTCAAGTTAAACTAAACTGATGTGGATTTTCTGCTCCTCCTAGAGGATTAGGAGAGGGCCTTGCCTCCCCTCAAAGGACAAGGATCTGAGTGAAGGCTTTGCCTTTTCTTCCTCTTTCCATCCACAAATGTCAACATCAAATTACCCAAAGAATTACTACCCAGAGGTGGCTGACAATATCCTGGCATTTGTCCTGGCTCTAAGGAAACCAGTCCCAAACCTTGGCATGCACTGGGCCATGAAGCAAGTGGGCATCATGATGATTGACTGAACATTAGCATCTGTAGATTAAGAGAGCAGACTGAGTGGGCCTATCTGCTGCCAGCATTTCTACACTCAACTAAAATGCAATTGTTGATGTACGTGAAGAAATAAACCCCAGGTAAAGGGAATGGGGTTCCAGAGAGGCAGCAGTCACCAGTGGACTAGAGATTTTAGAAATGGACATGCTCATTGCAGAAGACAGAGTGTAGAGGCCCCATGCAGAACATTCAGGGAGTCGTCTCTCTTTGAGAAGAGATACCAGGTGGGGTTTTGGGTGCATCTGCCCCTCCAGATATGAGCAGGGCCTTGTGAGACCTGGTGTGCCTGTTTGAACATAGATACCTACTCTCAGGGGTGAGTGCCCAGCCTATTCTCAGGATCACTTAGTCCAAAGGAGTGCAAAGCCATTACATTGCTCTCTTCCAGATTTTATAGATTATAAAAAAACCCATTCACACAGGTTCTAAGGGCCACACAGACTGCATGCTCTGATTTCAGGGCAAACAATCCAATCTCAAGACTCAAGGCCTTGTCAGGTGCAAATTCCGACTACCCAAGCAGGCTTCCTTGCTGACCTGGTGGGGTGTCTAGCCAGGGCCCTTCTCTTGGAGCTGTTTAATCCCAGCTCTGACCATTGGAGGGTCCTGCTGGATGGCCAGAGACCTTCCCTGCCCTGGGGTCTGCCAGTGAGAAGATCCTAAATACAATTAATTACCCTTTTGTACAAACTAATCTCCTTATTCCAGCACTTTATGTCTGCATTAATGAAAGATCAGCGTTGGAAATGCTGTTTTTTTAAATGACTTCCATTATGCACCCTCTTGGTTGCAGCTCAGTTGGGTTTATCACGGTGGGGAAGCACCTGCCTCTGGGCTGTGCAGATAAACAACGTTCTCCCTCTCTTCATCCAGCAGTGAGCTGGGCAGGCAAAGGAATTAAAATGCACAACTTAATTGGATTTTCATAGTGTCCTGCTGGCTAACAGAGCTTCCCTGGCTTTATTATTATACTCAAATGCCAGGTTTAACTCCAAGAGTGTGGCTTGGAGGTGGAAAGCATTTGCAGCAAACAGTTCATTAAGAGGTACATCCAGCCTTGCACCTCCTCTGAGTGTGGAGTGGAGCTCTCTGGGGCTGGGGGTTGGGGGTGGTTCTACTAAGAACTGAGTGAATACCTGGGATTATTCTGTGGGCCAAGACTGGCCTTGGACCTTCCTCCTCTCCATGTGGTTCATTTTGGGGATTCAGAGTGGTGAGAAATCATAGTACCCAACCCTGGGGTTTGTGTCTGACTATCTGCGTGGCCACCATGTGTGGCAGGAGATTCTTTTGTTCCACCCAGGAGAGGAGAGAAAGTTAGGAGACCAGGGAGATCAGGATATCCTGGCTAGAAGTGGTGGACATGGACTTCAACCTGAGGCTGATTGACCGCTGGGATCTGAGTCCTGGGACAGGTAGGCCTTGGGAGTTAATGATTGAATGGACTAGTTAGTGCCCGTGAATGGGATCTTCCACCTAACATGGTAGTCAGGGTAGGCTGAGTGGGGCCTGGATCATGAGACTGTCCTGGGACAGCAGCAGGGGCCCCTCAAGGGTGAAAGCAGAGAAGTCAATCAGTTGCACTCACTGTTGGATGTCTGACCCCGCTGGAGCCTGGAGCAGGTGAGGGAGACCACACCTGTATGAGATAGGTGTTCCAGCCTGGAACTCCCTCTTCTGCTCTTAAGACAGAGAAGGTTCTGGACCCAAATCCAAGGGTGCACTTCCTCAGAACTGAACTTGGGCTTGGGAGATGGATTCTGCTGCCAAAGGGAACAAGTACTCTGTGAGCAGAGGTTCTATGTCCCCTCTGAGAGGACACTACTGGCCAAAGTTGCCTTGCCATCTTCATCTGATCTCTGTTTGGAATATGGGTAGGTTTCCATGTACTCATGGGAAGGAGTCTTGTGGGGCCTGCTCACTTTGACAATGCTGACTCAGCCCATCTCACACACACCCATGCCTCACCACATCCACATAGATGTGCACACACAGGCACGCAGACACATGCACACAGAAACATGTACATGCACATACCCATGTGTACATGCACACATTCATATACTCCCAGGCACAAAGCTCAGACACACATACATATTCACACACTCCACATACATGTGCATGCACAGACACAAACACATAATATAAACCACATATACATTCAACACCCATATGCACACACACACACACACACACATGCTCACCCATGCACACACACATCCATATACATGTGCACATAGAGACACATGCATACAGGTGTATATACTCAGATACACACATGCACAGACACACACTCATGCCCACCCAGATTCAAAAACTCAGATGTGTGTACACAGGCACATGTAGACACATAGATGTACACACAGACAACCATGATGCACACAGACACATAAGAATTTAGTCATAAGACACAAGCTTACACACACGCATGAACACAGACACAGACACACAGGCACACGCAGAGGCACAAAAGCACTTGTGCAGGTCCGTGCTTCCCCTTTGGCTGGGTGCTCCAGCTGTCTGCTCAGCCTTCTCAATGTAAGGACAACAGAAAAACCCTGAGTCCAGTGTCACTGACACAGCTGATTGTGTAATGTGCATACTCACAGCTCAACGCTTGTTCCTCAAAGTAGAGCAGACTAGAGTCCATGCCATGCTGAATCAATTCTGGGAATTCCACAGATTCCAGACATATGGCCTCCAAGGGTGGGCCTCTGGGCTGCAGCCACTGCCTTCTGGATGCCCTTTTCTCCTGTGGGAACAGGACAGTCCTGGGCATGGCAGATGGTTTCCATGTGGAAGAGAATGAGCCCTTGTCCCCTGTAACACATCAGGTCATCCACTGATGGGTGGAGGACTCTCAGGAGAGTCTTCTCTAAACGCTCTGCCTGGGAGATGCAGGACGACCTGTGGCCTTAGGGTAGGCAGGCTTCCTACCCACACTACAAAAATGCTAACCATGGAACAGAAGGTGGGAAAAATCTGGATCAAGGCCCAAGGAGGCCTGGTCCCCTTCTTCATGCCTTTCTCATGTCTCTATTGCCCTTCCCAGGAAGCCATCCAGTTGGAGATTGGCAGGTGGGTGAGTCATGCTCTGGTCTGTGTTGTGGGTGCCTGTGCTCCTGCCTGGGGGTGGCAGGGCAAGAGGAAGTGGCCTGTGAGTCAGAGGCCCCTGTGGGACACTGACCTCCCTGTGTCACCAAAGAAGCCTGAACAGGGAAGGGAAAATGGGACTATGGTTTCTGGTCCTGCGAGAGAGTGGATGCAGAGATACATAGAGACACACAAACACACCTGCTCAAACTCACTTAGGCATACAGGTATAGACACAGGCCCTCTGCTTATGGACCACACCTCTGGGTGGGTCAGCAGAACAGCTGCTGCACAACTGTTCTGCCACCAGCCATGCTGAACCTGCAGCTGACTACCTTTCTGGGTCTGTGACCTCTTAGATGTGGGAAGGAGGGTCCCCTGGAAGTTCCTCCATGGCTTGCTAACCATGAAGCATGGCTTCAAATCCTAAAATGCCATGTGAGGACCCTCCAAAAACTCCACTTAAGAATCAGAAGTGGATGGGATGTATGCCAAGGAGTATTTGCAGAGTCTGGGGATGAGAGAAGCCAGGACAGGAGAGGTAGGGAGGTGGGTGCCCGAGACAGGATGGGGGAGCAGCCTGGGAAAGGCACAGCTGGTGCTGCAGAAGTGGGAGCTGTCTGATGGGGGTCGCTTTAAGGCAACAGGAGGCCTGGAGGGATTTTGTAAGATGGACATTCTGTTAGCACAGATGGAGGACTGATTATAGCGCATCAGTGTCCCTCACTGAGCTGCTCTCTTGCCTACAGCCTGGAGGCCAGGTAGAATCAAGGTCCCAAGGACTCTGCCTCCAATGACATGTATGAAATCTGTAAATATGGTGCCTGACATGGAAAGAGGCACTTTGTGAATGTGAATTGAGGGTGAGGATAGGGAGTTGACCCTGGATTACTGAGGTGGGCCAGAGTCTACCTGACCAAAGAGGAAGTGATGGGAATTATTTAGCCCTGAATGTCGACAGCTCTGGATTTAGACAGACAGGGGAGCAGACCTCCCTGAGAGTCTTCAGAGGAACCAGCCCCATGACACCCTGATTTCAGCCCAGGGACACTCACTTCAGACTCCCCACCTGCTGAGCTGCGAGGGAATAACTGTGTGCTTTTAAACAGGTCTTTTTGCAGCATGGGACACAGGAGGATGGGCACGAATGAGGTGGTGACTTCCAGAGGGAGGTTTCATCCCCCATTTGAAACCCGACCCCAGCATGTCCCTGCACATGGACTCAGGGGCCACATCTTCTCTTCTTCCTGGTGTCAGTGGCACCTTCAGCTGAGACTGTGCCTAGGGTGAGAGAAACTTGGAACTGAGGCTGCTGTGCAGCCAGAAGTGTGTGCCTGAAGCTCCCTGTCCCCTGTCACACAGCCGTTATCAGCTCTTAGTGTCTCCAGCACAGCCTTGGGTCCTTTTGCTCAATTCAATATAGAAGTCACCATCGGAACAGGGGTTTATGGGGCTTCTGCCAGAGCACAATGGGACCATGCACGGGTGAGGGCCTGACCCACTCTTGGGGGAAGCGAACAGTAGAGCTTCTTCTGATGGCAGCTTGCACAGATGCACTGGCTGCAGCTGAGCACACTCAGGACCTCTGCAAGCGTACCTTTTGCTCTTGGCACCAGGACAATGCACACTGGCTTGTTCATATGCTGGGCCTCGTTGAACTTGGCTGGCAGAGGTGCTCATGGAAAATTCTGTGTTGTGAGGGTGTGGGAAGGTCCCTTACATGCTTTAAAGGAAGCAGGGCTTTGATAACCTATCGTCAAAGATGGAGAACATGGCTGGGAATCAGGCCTTTCTTGTTCTGCCTCACAGACCCCAGTGCTTTGGCTACCACCAATTCTTCTCCCCATCCTGGTGATCTTATGCCCCCAGGCTGGGGTGTCTCCTCCTGGATGGCTGAGACATGGCTGGCAGGGGCCTCCCAGGGGGTGCAGAGACCCATACTGAGAGCTACCTTCCAATCATTGGAGGAAAGTTGGTGGCAATTAATGAGGAGAACGCCCAGGTAGCACATGACTCTGAGTCCTGGGGGACGGGAAGGTACCTGAATCATGACTGTCTCTGCAAAGCAGCCAGAGGGACTTTGAAAATGTGTGTGGGCTGCAGTGGCCCCTGCTGGTGCCTCTCCAGAGGCAGCACCACAATGGGCATCCTCTGACCTTTTCTGGGGACTCTATCCTCTCCCAGGCCCACTAAAACTCTGTCCCAGGCAAGCCTCATGCAAGGCCCCTGATGGGAACATGCTAAAGCATGGACAGACTCCTACCAACCTATGGGGGGACCCATGTTTTCAGCTAAAAGAAAGGGCTAGGCATGGCCAGGACAGCAAGCACTTTACAAACCTGGACACAGGGACCCTTGTCAGCCCTACCCCGAGGCCTGGATCTCTGGGATATGGAGACCATGTGAATTTGTCAGAAAACTCTCAATTGGTCAGAAGGCTCAGAAAGAAAAGGCGAGGGCAAAATCCTGCAGCCCTCTCTCTGACAGGCCATGTGGGGTTGGAGGGCTGAACCGGCACTCAGCCATCCCCAACATGGGACACTGTTTGTGGGTACTCTGTATTTCACTGTGTGCATTTGGGGGAAATAAACATGCACTTGCCTCTTTTTATTCTTCAGCCTGTCAAATTTCCAGGTTTTAAGGAGTCTGCTTGCTGGTCCAGGCTAAAGAAAAGAACTCAGTGGGACATTGGCAGACCCCTGGGGAAATCTCTCTCTCCTGCCTGTGGCTTGGAGGGTCCCGTGGGAAGGAGTGATGGGGACCTTAAAATGGACACAGCTGATCTCCATGAGACCTGATCTGCTGCCTGAAGGAAGCAGTGGAGGCCATACTTCTTTACAGGGATTTGAGTCTGGGCTCAGAAAGGAGGTAGATGGTCCCCACCTTGGGGATCCAGGGATCTAAAGGACGGGCCAGGGGCCTATTCTTAGCAGAACCAGGCCTGGGGCCTTGATGCTTTCCTGGTGGCCAATCTCTAAGTTTTCAGGTCATACTGGTAGGTTCAGGTCGCAGGAGAAGCCAGGAGCCAGGTGTTTAGCATGAAGCCTATTGGAGAGCCCAGAACACTTTTTTTATTTGGGGATACATCAGGAGACTGGGGACATTTGACCAGCCCTGGGCCAGCCCCAGGTCTGACATCTCAGCTAAGTATAGTCTCTCATCCTGCTGGGCACGTGCAGTATCAGGAGGGTGGGGCTGGGCTCAGATCTTACACGTGATATCTGGATCCAAGGCCTATACCTCTCCCAGTGGAGCACAGTCCCAGAGCCTTCAATTCCAGATTGGACGGAGATAAGGAAGGAGCAAAAAAACATAATAAAAGTAATCAGCAGCAACTCAGTGGACTGTGTCAGATTCAGGGCTAAGCTCCAGTGGAAGGTGGTGGGCACTATTTTGGGATTAGCTCACATTTCCTCCCAGCCTTTCCCTCCCTTCTTCTTTGGGAAACAACACATCAGTGGAAATCAGGGATGAAGGGATCTTTGCTCCTGGTTTCTAAAAACTGAGGCCTGGCAGGTAAAGTTGGGCACAGATTGGGCAGCGTGTGAGTGGTGGCAAGGGCTGCTTCAGACCCTGCATGTCTGCCACGGGCTTCCTTCCTGCAGGCCAGTGGGTACCACAGGACATGGTGCTGTGTGTGTCCTTAGACACCAATGCCCCCCCCCCGCCCCCCGCCACATGCCCCCCCCCACATGCTTCTGTCACATAGACCTGAATTCGTGTATAGGCACACACAGGATACATAGGCATGTGTTTATACTGCCATGTGCTGACAGACATGTTCACACATGCAGACGCACACAGATGGGTGCCTGGATTTCTAGCTGGGACAGGAGGGTGGCAAACACTTCTGGCCTATGGATTCAGATGGTGCCCAGTGCAGCCAGGCTGTGAAGGGAAGAAATGTCCCTCGGGCTTTGTGAGTTTGCTCAGGACGTGATTGGGCTGACTGTCACAGGGCGAAGGTCACTAAGGCAGGTGTATTCAGAACAGGGCTTACCCTTTTGTATTGGGCTGACTAGGGCAGATGGGGCTCCAGCCCTTGGACTGGCAGGCCCACCCAAGGCTTCATGAGGGCATGGGGTCATTTCCTTGTGGTAGTTATTCATGGGCCTTGTGGGAGGATACCACAGTCCAGGCATGGCCTGGCACAGTCAAGGCATGGCCTGAAGTCCAGAGTGGGGGTCTAGGGACCGTTCACCGGCATGTGATTCCCCATGTATGTTCCCTACACATGCCATGGGTGTTGAATGATGCCATTTGGTGTTTCATGATTGCTAAAAGGACACCAGGAAGGTGGTGGCTGTGGCCCTCAGGACAGTGCCCACAGGCTCCTTAGGCTCAGTCAAAGGGCCTCTGAGCATTACCAAGGAGCTCCAGGTCTTCTAGACTTGGGTTGCTTGAGAGTCTGCATAAGTTCAAAGTTCATTTCATGGAGGTATCTTGTTGAGTGCAAGAGTGGCAATTGGGAATCTCAAGTGGCCATCTCTGCAGGAGACCAAGGGCCCACTCTGCCCCTCACCCCTGCTGGGTCTTGCACTTGGAGCAGGAACTTGTTTCCTTGTTTTTCTGGGCCCAGAGAGATTCCCTTGGACCACCAGTGCCTGCAGACACCATTCCTTTTCCAGACCCTTTGGGTCTGGACCCTGACTTTGAGTGGCAAGGATGGGAAAGGGTCCCCACTTGTTACTCCAGTCACTGATGGGTCTAGACAGACTCCTTCTCATCACATGCCCAGGAAACAATATCCAAATATCCATTGCTCCCCAGCTCTGCAGACAACATCCTTGGCCTGGCTATACTGTGGCGAAAGAGAGTCACACCATGGTCTCCAGAGCTGTGGTGACAGCAAGGACCAGCCTTAAGGCAAGGCTGCCAGCTCTCTCCCCCACCTACCTGGAGCTCAAATAGCAGGGACATGCTATCTCCTCTGCTCTTGTTCTGTGAGCAGTGATGTCAGAATTTTAAGAATGAAGTGGACATTTATTGACCTCTTACGTATAAACTCTGAATAGCTGCCATCCCTCTGGTTTTCAGATTCAGTGTTGCCAATGGGGGGCTGGTGCCATTCAGGGACCTTGCCATGGGTGAACTGCAGGGCTAGGATACCCAGTGGGGTGAGCCTGGCTCCCAGCTTCTGGGCTTTACCACTTGACTCAGTTTCATGGTCCCTGGGATGCTGACTGACTCAGAGTCCAGCTCTGTTGGAAGGGAGCCATCTGCTGGCAGCTGTGCCATTGGAAGGCAAGGAGTGACCGCTTGGTCAAGGAAGGTAGAACCCTCTGACCTTTTGCCTGCCTGGTGCAATGCAAGCTGGTGGGTTTGAGAGCTACTTCTAGTGCTTGAGTGTTCTGAAGGCAGCTGCCCCTTGCATCTCAGAAGTAGGCAGACTAGCTTCACTAAATAAAAACTTCTCCATACAAGGTGATGGCTTGACTGAGGCCTGTTCTCTTCGTTTCCTCAGAGGACTGCCTGGCCCCTTGCCATGGCATAAATTATGTCCCCACAATTCTCCATCATAAAGCTAGATCATTTCCTGCAAGCGATTCATGATCATTCTGATCATGGGGTCTTCATGTGTACCCAGAGCCCAGGTGTCTGGAGTAACTTCTGCAGATGGGGGAGGCTTGGCAAATCATTCTGAACATTGTGACTATAAATACCTAGGAAGGAGTGAAGAAATGGAGACACCTTCCACACCCTCTACTATCCCTTGTCTCCCTTAAAAACAACCCAGAAGAAATGAGGGGAGGGACTTGCTTTTCTTCTACCTCTGTCCCAGGGAGAAGAGCAGCAGATGCTCCCATCTGCAGGAGCTTGTGGTCCACACTAACTCTTGCGAGGCCTCCAGAAACCCACCTCACCCTGACTCCAGCACCAGGTATGGTACCTGTTGGGGATTGGTCATCTCTACACCAGAAGCTGCAGCTCTTACTTGCTCATATTGTAGAGATTTTTTTTTTTTTTTGTAAATATAAATATAACTAGCTCAGCAAAAATAAAGAACTTGTTCCTAAGACAGCAGCAGGGTCATCTGGAAAGACGGAGCTGCTAGAGGCAGGAGCTGCCAGGGTTTCCAGACCATGGCCTCCAGCCTGGGCCTCCTGCTCTCCCTAAGGGCACAGAAGCAAAGCCACTTTGCCTGGCCTCAGGACAGGCTGGATACCCTCAGGTTCTGAGTAGCATAGCTTCCCCAGAGCAGCTGCTCTGGAACTCTTGGGGTGACTGCAGGAACAATGTACCACACACACAGCTGCAGAGGGGCCATTCCTGGTGGACATGCTGCCCACCACTTCCCTCTCTGCCTTATCAACATGGCAAGTTTCTCTTGGACATTGTCCAGGCCCAGGCCTGCATGGCTGGGGACACAGAATACTGGTAGAAAAGCAAGCACATGAGCTCCTACAGGGGAGAGGCCTGCATCATGGAGGGGGCAAAGTCTGGGCACAACCAGTCAGGTGCCTGCTGACCAAAGCCCTCCCCAGAGCAGTTCCACACAGGCCAGGGAGCTCCAAGGACTGGCCCAGAACATGAAGAGCCTGTGAGCCTCTCAGGCTCTCCCGGAGGGTGGGGCCCCAGTCACACACATGGGACACAAGGTGGAGCCAGGCCTTCCATGGGTGCGCATCTGGGATAAAGGCCCAGAGACCTTGCGAGCCTCCCAGCTTCCCCTTCAGCTCCTGTAGAATGACCTTCAGGCTCTGGCAGATGTTCTCCTGGGCTTGGGACCTTGAGTTGCCCTCCTGTGGGTCTGTGATGGGTGTTTGCAGGGTGCTGAGTGGGCATAGAAATCACAGGTATGTGGGTTTGTTTTATCCTTGAGGAGTCCAGGGTTGCTACATTGGCCATGGCGGTGTCCTGAGCCTAGGACAGAGCTGTCAACTCTCATCCAGGACCTCACATGTGTGAGTGGTGGTTCACATGCCAAGACCCTAGTAGAGAACTCTCTTCTCCACTTTCTTCAAACTCCCAGCTGTCCCATCTCTGATGTGCCTTAAAAATGATCTCTTAGTGGTTTGGGTGCTTTCTAGGTGCGAGTAACTGTATGTCTGATCAGCATAGACTTGGCAGATGGAGGACAGGCTGGGCCAGCTGCCCAGCTCTGCCAGGCTTGGCCTCCTTGCCTCCCACGTTAGCAGAGAAGGGGGCATGTAGGAGTGGGGACTCCCCTGTTCTTTCTTACATGGATAATAGTTGTTACAGATGTTGCCTCCTTTCTCAGTTCCTGGGGCAGGGGAGCTGAGTGCTCATCTTGGGCGGTCCATCAGGGCTGAGTGCACCTGGTTGGGGGGGATTATAAGTGTCCCATGCTGCCCATTGCAAACTGCTGATTCTGGCCAAACTGAGAGGCTTGAGGATGCCTGATGGGAAAGTGGGCACAGGTGAAGTCTGCTGAGACCAATAACATTTCTTCGGGGTAGCTTCAGGATTTTCCTTCCTGCTCCCATGTGTGGGGCACCACTGCCCAGTATTTTCTGTGAACTGGGTTCCCAAAATGGTACAAAGCAGACTTCCCAGCTCACCAGGGAGCTGCCAGACATGAAGGGCATCTTCAGCCTTCCTCTGGCTACACATACCTAGGTCACCAGGCCCATCTCCCCATGTCTGAGACTGCACCCTGGCAGCTTCAGGGAGGGTTCTCCCATAAAGCAGATGCTCTGTTTCCAGCTAGGATAGAGAGGTGAGGTGAGGAGTCCTGTCCCTAGAAACATCACAGGCCAATGTCATACTTGCTCTGATCCTTTGAAAATAGAATTGCCTGGTCCTACCTCACAGCAACATAGGGGGGTGAGAAGATCCTTCCAAGTGTTCAGCGCCCTGCAGCTCCCAAGAAACTCCTGTCAGCCTGAGAGTGGCTGCCCCATAATCATACTTGTGCTCAAGTCATACTTTGTTAAGACCTGTGCTCTCAGTCCTCTGCACCTTCTGTGTGCAGCTCATGGGAACCCTCACTCCCCTTAGTTGATCTGTGTCTTCACCACATTCCTCATAAGTCGGAGGATTTATTTGCCATGTGTCTTTCCCCCTAGAACATGCACTATGGGAGAGCATTGCTGGCTGCCTGGGCTAGGGTTACATCTGTTTCCTGGGAGATCATAGACGTGTGGCAGATAAGCTGGTGAACAGACTGCTTGGTCTTGGCCACGGTCTTGTCTGGGAAGACCTCTGCCCCATTGGAGAGGAGTTCCACTTCTTCTCACCTGGGGCAGGAGTTGGGGTTGCTGCCTCAGAGCCATGCTGGGGACTCTGGTGTCACCTGTGTATGGGCACCATTTCCAGACATTTCTCCTGAACCACAGCTGTCCTAAAGTGAGGTGCAGTCTTGTGGGACTCATGGCACAAACCCAGGCAGAGGCTCTTCAGAGAAGAGGAAAACATACTCCCTTCCTAAGAATTCTGGGGGTATTAGAATTTTATTAGCTTTTAGTTGGACTCCAATTTTAAGCAAACTAATGAAATCACTCTTTAAAAAGCACTCTTTTAAAAAAATTTTATTTATATGACAGTGGAATGCATTACAATTCTTATTGCACATATAGAGCACAAGTTTTCATATCTCTGGTTGTATACGAATTATATTCACACCAATTCATGTCTTTATACATGTACTTTGGATAATAATAATCATCACAATCCACCATCATTTCTAACCCTATGTCCCCTCCCTTCCCCTCCAACCCCTCTGCCCTATCTAGAGTTCATCTATTCCTCCCATGCTCCCTCTCCCTATCCCACTATGAATCAGCTTCTTTATATCAAAGAAACCATTCTGCATTTGTTTTTTTGGGATTGGCTTAACTTCACTTAGCATTATCTTCTCTAACTCCATCTGTTTACCTGCAAAGGCCATGATTTTATTCTCTTTTATTGGTGAGTAATATTCCATTGTGTATCTATGCCACATTTTTTTTAATCCATTCATCTATTGAAGGACATCTAGGTTGGCTCCATAGTCTAGCTATAGTGAATTGTAAAAAGCACTCTTTAATATTTTTTTTCTGGGCGTTTATTTCCATAAATTATGGAACTCAGCTCAGGAACTCATTTCCATGGGGCAGACCTCATGGAGGGGCTGGAAACCTCTGCACAGTTGCCCTCGTAACTGTGGTTCCTGGCACAGTTAATCCATGTCACCCGAAGCCCTTCATCCTGTGTCTTGTCCTGGGTGAAAACAGTCCTCAGCATCCTACCGCCAGACTGTATGGATGTGCAGTAAAGGACTGGGGGTGGAGGACAGAGGGACCCTGTGTGTGCAGAGCCTGGAGGGAATGGTCTCACCTGCTTCTATGAGTTGGTTTAGAGTGAAAACTCTGTGTGGGGAGCTTAACCAGCTGTTTTGGAGTTCAGGACCGACCCACAGTGCCTTAGCGATGCAGATGAATAGACAGAGCAAATTTAGTTTTGTAATTCCTGCTACCAAACAGTCTGTAGTGGACCAATCAATACCTGGACCTCTGACTTGAATGGAGATGATATTTAGGTTTTTGAGAGTCTTGGCTTCTGTTTTCTTCCAGGTGTGACTGCCACAAAGTTTCCCATACCTATCTTGGGCCTCCCGCAGAGCTTTGGGTCAGGTGGTGTCCCCAAGAGACAAAAACCCAAACAAAAGCAGGTGTGTCCAGCATGGTCATGCTGCCTCCACGTACTGTTTGGTTTTATGTGCATTAGTTTCACCTGCTAATCATCCCCTCTGGTGACAAACTAAAGGCTAACGCCTGCTTCCTTGGAGCCAGGCTGGGGCTGACCAAGTTACAGGGCATCTTCCTGTACCTCTGGTGCTGCTTTATCAAACCACGTTGGACTTAGAGACTTAAAACAACACATGCTCACTCCCTTTTGGTGCTGGAAGTCAAGGTCCAGGATGCACTCCACAGAGTCAGAAGGAAGGTATCAGCAGGGCTGGCCCTTTTGGACCTGCTGGGCTCAGTCCTGGCCTCTTTGGGCTTCTGAATGCTGCAGGTTGTTGTCTTCAAAGCTGCTTCTCTGCTCCTGTTGTCCCCTCAACTCTTCTTTGGGCATCTTGCCTCCTTTGTAAAAACACCCACTTGGATAAGCACAGTGATCCCAAGCCTCAGGGTACTTATCTTAACCACATCCATAAAGGGCTTCTTGCATGCAAAGTGATACATACCCAGGTTCTTCTATGGTGGACACTTTTGGAGGCCCAAATTTATCTGACCATGCCCATATCTGGTGGGAATGCACCTTGGTGTAATTCCTCTTCCTTGGACACAGGGTGGAGCCTGAGCCAAATGTCACTGCCTGGAGCAGGACCCCTCTTCCCCCAAACAGTGCCTGTGTGCTCAGAAAATGGGAAAGCTGGTCAGTGTGGCTGGATGAGGCTCTTGGGCTGAAATGGAGGCTTAGCTGGGCTCAGAGCAGAACTGTTGGCCATCCTGCTAGGGAAAGGAAGTGAGGCAGGGCTGGGAGGCCTGCCCAAGCCAGCAGAGGCACAGTGCCTTGGGCAGCTGACCCAAGCTGTTCTCTGATGCAGTGGGTCCAGGATAGGGTAGAGGCTTTGCCTTGCCCTTTCCTATACCTAATTCCTTTCCCACCCATCTCCTCTCTTGGTGAGAATGGGCTGGAGCAGCAGCTGTCCAGGTAGCTGGCTTTGAGGTTTTCCAGGTGTACTCTTGGTGGGCACTTCCCAGCAGGGCTGCAGCCCTGCACTGGGTCCTGGGAGACTGCAGCCATGAGGGACTTCCCAGGGGATGTCGCCATAGGCTGCTTCCATCCTACAGGCACCCAGAGGGTGTCCCCCTACTTCCAAGAGAGCTGCACATAAGCAGGGACTTCTCTCTGGACCACACACTTGGGATCCCAGCCTCCCATAGCCCTGGCTTCAGCCAGAGTCCTTTGCTCTCCACATGGGGTTCTGTGCTCCAAGATTCCTGGGGATGCCAACTCCTGCTCCTGGATTGGAGCCCTTCTTATGCACCCTCCTGCAATCCACACCCACAAGCCGAGTGTCAGTGGCAAGGGAGCACCAAGACACTGGCTCCTCAGAAGTGGGCTTGGCAGGACATATGAAGAGGACAGAATGGCCAGAGAGGCCAGGGAAAAGGAACAGGGCAGAGAGGGAGTTCCTGGAGAGAAGCACAACTGACTCACTCTCCAATGACCCCGGAAGGCCCTGTGATTCTCCAGAAGGTCCAGCTCACCTGGGCATGGCAGATACTTCCTAATTTTTGTCAAGTGACCTGAAAGTTTGCATCATTGATCTAGCCAGGCCAATCTGTATATGGAAACTTGCAGAAGGGCCAGAACATGTGCTTATTGCTTTTAAGGCTGGAGAGTTCTGTCATGCCTCCCCACTTTCTGACTCTTCTCTGCTTATTCTCCGGGAGAGGGATCTGTGGTTCCTGAGACCAATTAGCAGTGATTTGCATGGTAGCCAGATGTGTCCAGTCTGGTTAGAGCAGTTAGGGAGGGATGGGAGCCTGATACTGAGTCAAAGGGCCACTTGCTCAGCTTGGGCTTGGCTTCAACTCATGAAAGGGACCTCTTAAGTGTATCTGGCCAATGGCTAGTCACAGAGTCTGCACTTCTGCCTCCTGAGGGACCCATAGTGGAAGGGTCTGCATAGAAATTCCCCAGGACTCTGCTCACTGCCCCTTCCTGAAGGGTCTTTCATGGAGGCTCGGGTGCCATGTGAAACATGACAGCATTCCTCGACTAGACATGGGACTTTTACATCTTCCCTTGCTAAATGAAACAGAGCCTGGTAGAGCTCTTTCCCTGGGTTGATGCAACTTGTCATTGGTGAGACAGGCCATCAACACTGGGGTAGGGTCAGGGAGATAAAGGGGAAGAGCATCACTTTGCACAAAGGCAAAATAAGATAGAGCCCTTGCAGATGGCTCCTGGCATTTACCTTGCCTAGTCTTATGTCAGCCGCCACAGTCAACCTTCTGAACAGCAAGACTTAAAGAGAGTCTTTTGATTCTTCATTAAGAGAGTTGTCATAGAAAAATTTAATGGGAAAGTAGTTTTAAACCACCCATATCAAGAAGGAGTCTCCAGGGCTTGGGTGAGTGTGTGTTCTGCCTTTTAATTCTGTTCATTAGCGGGTTCTGCAGAGGCTGACTTTGAAAGCACTGGGAACCAGGAGGGGGAGAAGAGGAAGTGGGGAGGGGAGGAGTGAGAAGAGGGAGAGGAAGGGAGGAGGGAGAAGAGGAGAGGGATGTGGAGGAGGGAGAGGAAGTGAAGAAGGGGAGGAGAATGGGAGGAGAGGGGAGACAGTAGGAGAGAGAAGAGGATGGTGTAGGGGAGGAGGAAGGGAGGAGGGGAGGAGGTCAGAAGGAGGATGGGGAGGGGAACGATAGAAGGAGGATGGGGTAAGGGAGGTGGGTGAGTGGTGGCAGGCCAGGTGAGATGCTGGACCCAGGGCTGGCTTGGCCTGTCCTCTGCCTTAGAACTTGGTCTCCTGGCCTGTGAAATGAGGAGGTACCCAAGGATCTGGCACACTCTCTGTCCAGATGTGCTCACTCCCTGATGAGGAACACTAAGATGGAGAAATGCAATGAATTTAAGAAACTTCCGAACTGTCTCCTAAGTGGTTACCTCACAGTGTCTCTTCCCAGCATATGTGAACATTCAGAGGCACCACAGAGCTCACTTTCATGTGATGGCCATTGGGCCAGGGCGGGGATGTTCTGCTGGGATTTCCTGCAGAATTGTTTTGGTCCCTTGCTGAAAGTCACTTGTGGGTCTGTTTGTCCTTTCTGGACTTGACGCTTCTCCAGTGCATCTATCTGGGGTTTCTGGTCAGACCTGCCTTGAACTCAGCAGCTTTACTTCACAACCAGTTTTGGCAAATGCCTCAGATTTTCACCTGGAGGCTGTATCTGTTGTTAGGTCTTCATTAAATCTCTAAGTTATTTTGTCAATTTATGGAAAGAAGTCTGCTGGGATTTCATTGACTGACTACATCAATTTGAATCCTCCATCTAAGATATTTCTCTTTATCATGATTTTTCTCAGCAATGTTTTATAGCTTTTGATATAGACTTTTTTTGTAGATTTTTTAAATTCATCCCCCAATTTTTGATATTATTGTAAATTGTATTTTCAAGTTCACTTTATATATATATGTATATGAAATATATATATATATATATATATATATATATATGTGTGTGTGTGTGTGTGTGTGTGTGTGTGTGTGTGTGTGTGTATGTGTGTATACTCATATAAATGTGTGTATATACACCTATACATATATACAGGTATATACTTTTTTTTGTGGTGCTGAGGATGGAACTCAGGGTGTCATGCATGCTAGGCAAGTACTCTAACACAGAGCTACACACCTTAATTTCATTTTAAATCAATAATATGTAGAAGCAGAACTTATATATTGACTTGCTTTCCTGAATGTTGCAAAACTCACTTATTAGTTCAAGTTGTTTTCTTATAGATCCTTTAGGATTTCTATGTCATATTACCTGAAAATAAAGATAATGTCATTCCTTCCTTCCTATATTTGTATCTTCTTCCTTTTCTGTGTCTCTTTGCACTGGCTGGAACCAATGTTGAAGAGGTGAAATTGGAAACTAATCTTTCCCTCTCTCCCCACTTAGGAGAATTCAGTCTTTCACCATTTGTTTTAATGTGAGCTGTAGGAGAGAAGCCCGCTCTGTACTGCTCACCACTCAGCAGCATGAAGCACACACTGGTCCTCATCTGAAGCCACAGAACCAGTTGAGTGACTCCAGGGTGGCAAGAACAATGAGCCCATGAATGCATCAGTGATACCATGTGCTGTGAGAGGAGAAAGCAGCATCCTGGACCCAGAGTCCAAGCCAGTGTGTGCTATCAGCTCTACCAGGGTGTCCAGAGAGCCTATCAATTGCCTCCCTCTGTCACTTTTCCACTTTATGATCCACTGAGACTAGGTGATGCCTTTCCTTAGTAAGACCATAACAGTGAAGCATTTCCATAGGGCAATGATGGTCCAGAAGACTGGGCTGTGTGGGGAGGTGAATGATTGCTCATCTCACACTCAGCCTCCTGACTTGCAGTCTGCACTTGGCAGGAAAGCTGGCTGAGCTAACCTTTGATATGGTGGATGGAACAAGGTTCTTGGTTCACATACAGATCCACATGGCTGCATGGGGAGCCCAAGCCTGGCCTGGCTGGACACCCATTCTGAATGATGTGGGTGAGGCCCACATGCCTTCTGCATCCTTCCCTCTCTCTACCTTCCAATCCTTCAATCCCTCAATCCCTCAATCCCACAACTCCCATCATGCACTGGCCTGAGGAGACATATAGGGTGGAGCCTTCTGTTCCCTTGGATAACAGCTTGGAGCTCTGTTTGTGAGATCTTCCTGATCATAGAAGAAAACAAAATTTTCAGCTTGTGGCTGGCTTGGGCACAGCCTTTGAGGGATTCCAGAAACCTCAAATCCATTTCATCTCAAGCCAAGTTAGGGGTCTTCTTACATTTGGTGGTTCTCCTCCAGACTCAAAAAAAAAAAAAAAAATGAAAGCATTTGGAAACTGTAAACTTTGAAGATGCAGAAGAGCAAAAGGCACAGATGGGCTGTGTCATGTCCAAGTCACAGTCCAGGAGCATAAACATGTATGCAGAAAGGCAGGAGAAACCACGGATGGGGCTGCTTTTATCCCACGGAAGCTGGAAGCTGTCTTCTTGGAAGATCTTTTCTCTCTCCCTTTGTGCCACTTGAGTGACCCAAGCTGAAGTCTCAGATGAATAAATGATTGACTGAGGCTTGACTGTCAAGCCTGACCAGGAAATAAGCATAAACAGGGTGCTTGTGTGGACACTGGTGCTTTGCATATGTGGGAAAAATTGACTTCCAGATGCCTCCAGGCCTTGCTCACCACGCACAGTGCTCTGTGGGGAGAAGAGCACTCATCTCATGGGAGGGTTTTAGGCAGCACTGTTGATCACATGTGGAGCTCCTTGTGCAGTTTTGCTGAGAGGTCAGCACAGGCAAATCCTTTCTGCTCATTACTGGTTTTGCAGAGCATCTCTGGATTAGAGATTACAGGAATGCTAATAGAGCTGCCTCTGTCTGAAATTCTGCAGGACGGTTTCCTGGATACTGACCTTCTCCTAGCTGGAGGACAGGGGCTTCTGGAAACAGTGTTGCTGATGACTTCTGCAAGGGCCATATGATTTCTGAGATGCAGAACCAATCTTGGAGCCTGGTAGGGTAGGGCAGGGGTGGGTAGCCTTGAAAACTTGGTGACAGCAATGTCTGTGGAGGGTTGGGGTGTGTACTGACCTTCAGGTGAGCTCAGACAGGACATTTTTCTGGAGTGTGTACCACCTGAGGAGGAAGGAGAGTGTTACGTGGGGTGCCTATCCACAGGAAGTGAGGACTTCTAGCTCCCCCTGCAGGGTAGCTGGAAGTCCCTTCTGACAGGTAGATGTTCTAGGTACATGTGACTTGTCCTCTCAGGACATGGGTAAAATGGTAAACACAAATGACAGTGGCTACTGGTGCTGGGTAGGATTTGTGTGCTCAGTGCTCAGCTTAGCTGCACTGGGGTTGGGAAGCTGACTTGTCCTGGGTGTCGAGAGAGTAGGATGCCCTGTGGCTGTCCCCCCACAGCAGCTACAGAGGTTAGGAGGGTCTCTGGACACCAGAGGCCCAGGGAAAGGAGGGGTCGGCATGGGCTAGGAGAGGGAGTGTGATCACTGGCCTTAGGAGCAGGGCTGAGGAACTCATCCTAAGAATCAGGATGCCCCACTGTCCTCAGTGTAGGTCTAATGTATTGTCATAAGAAGTGACCCTCACAGGGTCGTTTCCTTGTTTAAATAAATTTAAGGTGGGATGATGAGAACTAAGGTAACTGGGGAGCACTCCACAAATGTGGCACAGTCTCTACATGGATGGAGAAGGAAAGACACGAGAGAACCAGCTGACAGAGAAACAGGCAGAACCCCGAGGCATAGAAGCACCTTCACCCAGCTCTCAGTGGCCCCATGGAGGGGTGAATACAGACCCGACTTGCTCTGACCATGAAGTGGGGAAGCCATGATCACTGAACAGTTGTAGAGACTCAGGAGTCAGGGGCCCCTGGAGGGGCTTCAGGACAGGACGTGAGTCTGTTTCTGGCTCTGACTTGATCCTTCTGCTGACCACATAGTGTCCCAGCCCCAGATGTCCCTCCACCCCTGCAGACCCTGACCTTTCACCTGCCATGGCTTTCTTTAGCCCCTCTGACCAAAATCTGCACACTTGGCCTTCCTTTCTACCACTTCCTTTCCCATGTGGCCTGACACGTACCTCCTCCCCATGGGTGGGGGATATCTTTTTCCTGGGTTTCTTGTAAGAGGTTTTGTTGGGGGATTTTTCTCTTTAGGTTTTTTTTTTTCCTGAATGAGTCCTACATCTTCCTTGTCTCCTTCCAAGTCAAGGGGACATACCAGGGGCCGGGTTTTCCTTCTCTCCTGGCCAAGTGTCCACTATGGGTGTGTCAGTGCAGTGCTTGAGATTTGTCCAGGCTCAGGGTAAATGCTCTCAGGCACCTTCCACTTACACAGGCTCTGGGTTCCCACTACTCAAGGATCCTCAGTGTCTCGCATCCTCATGGGCTGCATGTCTTCACCCTGATGGCTTGGTTCCCATGGCTGCTTCCCCTTGCAGGCTAGACTGCTCCTCACAACTGTTCTGTCTGGTTATCTCTTGGCTGTGCAGGAGGATCCTATGTCAGTGAAGTTTCCCAAGCTTATTCTCACTTGGGCTCCAAGGGCAGCAAGGCTGTCAACAGCTCTGCCCTTGTAACTTTCTGAGCTCTGGCTTCTTACGGCTAGAATGAAGTGTATGATACCACCACCTCCTGGATTGCCACCAGGTGAAACTAGGTAGTGCCACAAGCCCTGGACCTTATCAGGCTGGAGACACTTTCCATTGCCACCCTTGTTTCTGATGGTGCTTTCCCTCTTGTAGGTGGGGGTCCCAGGCCCCTATATCCTGACCCTTCCCCACCAGAATCCTTTCAGCTTTTAGAAGCCAGTGATCATGACTTCTTGCAACGAGTCCCTATCACAGTATACAAATTCAACCTGTTGTTCTGTAACTCAAATCGATAACACATCCCAACCTTCCTGGACGTTAGCCTCCAAAACTATAGCTTCATGGAGCACAGCTCCAGCCTTGCTACATGTGGGCCTAGGAAGCCACTCAGGCTTTTCAGTCACCCAAAGTCACTTGCTGAGTGGGCTGTTTAGGCTTCCCCAGAGAAATAGAACCAGTGGAGTGTATAGAGGGAGACCACAGGGGATATCTGATGGGAATTGGCTCATGGGATTACGGAAGATGGACTGTCCTGTGGTATGCTGTCTATATGCTGGAGAGCCAGGAAAGCTGGTGGTCTGACTCACTGGAGTTCAAAGGCCTGGGGAAAACGTCCATTGGCATGAGTGCTAGAGGCTGAGGGCAGGACAGGGTGGCTGGCCCCTCTATAAGGGAGAGAGTTACCCTTTTGCCTTTTTATCCTACCCAGCCCTCAGCAGATTGCATGGTGCCCACCGACATCAGGGAGGATGAATGGATCATTTTTTACTTAGCACACTGGTTTAATACTGATCTCTTCGGAAACATGATCAGGTCACACTCAGAGATGATGTTCTGTCAGCTACCTTGATGTCCCTTAGCCCAGTTAAGCTGACATATATATCTGTCACTCCTGGCAGTGTGCTAGGGCCTGGGGATACAAGGGTAAGGCAGGCAGTGGCTTCCAGGCCTCGAGTCTGCTGTCCTGCCCAGCAGACGGACATCAGCAAAGGTTCAAAGATTTCAAAGATAACAAATGGTATAGGGTGTTGGCAGCAAGTGCCCACTGGAGAGACCTTTCCTCACTGCAGATTGACCTGAGTCCTAAGGTAAATTCAAAGGAAAACTGCAGAATTGTGGATGATGATTCTCAGCTCCACCCACATGGCCATGGGGCCATATTAGCTCCAAATAGGGAAGAAATAGGCTGAGTGTCAAGGAAATGAGGTCATCTGGAATGTGATTTCAAGTTTCTTTAGGGAATCATGAAAATCCACATTGAAAAACTCGGACTTTCCTTAAAGAGGAAAGACACTGCAAACCACAGGATAGTATAGAGCTCTGTCACAGAGAGGAATGTATGGGGCAGAAAGGTGCAGCAGGGTGTTTCTCTGGGAAGGAAGTTATAGCACTGGAGAGCAAAGTCAGAGTCGAGGGCCCTCTCTGCATCACATCATAGCTTCAAGGTAGCCTTGGTGAAGGAGCACCTTGGAGAGCCTAGAGCCCACATCCCACAGGAGTGTCACATACCCATAAGCCCTTGATCCCCCATCCTCCTGGGAGGTTCGCCCCAGACTCTCCATCAGCTGGTGAGCTCTGGTCGAAACCTGAATCTGCTAGCTCTTCCCAATGATGTCATATCCAGGAAGTACAATAACAGACACTGTATCACACAGTTTAAGAAGTTTGACAACAGGCTTGTGTCAGAACCTGGCAGCATGGCAGAGAAGTGCCTGTGGAGAAGAGGGGCCTTTGAGAGGGAAGTGGGTCTGGCTACTGAACCTGGGAGGGCACAGCCCCATGCTCAGTTTCTGGTTACACCTGAAGCCCCTGTGCCTTGTCTTCCCTAGTGAGCATTGCGGCTGAGTGCCACCCATAGCATTGCTGATCTGTGATGTTCAAGACACATCCTATGCCCAGAGTACAGTGCTGCAGGGTTCAGGAGCAGGTATGGGAGAAGGCTGCCCCAGTGTCTGAGGAAGTAAGTCACGGCAAACACCACACATCTGGTAACCCCTGCAGGAAGGTGATCATGCTGGCACTTGGCCATGACAATACAAAATACCCTGTTTTTCCAATCACCTCTTCTGTTTCTTCAAATCAGAATTGCAGGGCTGACTAACTTCCGTGATTGTCACTAGGTCAGAGCACAGTGAGGATCTCAACTGCCAGGGTGGTGCTCTAGGAAGGGTAGGGGCTCTTAGAGATCAGGCAAGGGACAGAGCACTGACAATCTTGCTAATTAATTCAGGAAACAGTTATGAGTGCATGCAGAATGAACTTCATGAGGGAGACAGGCTATGAGCAGCTAAATCGTGACAGTAGGTGGTAGATGTGGTCATAATAAGGTTTTTATTAAAAAGTAAAACATAACAGAGGGATGGGAATATGGAGGACAGGAAGAAAGTCCCAGTGTATGCAGGAAGGCCTTGCTGAAGAGCTGAGCAAAACAGAGCTAGGGCCAGTGAGGAGGCCACTGACCAGTAGTCGGGGAGGCAGAGTAGCCACAGGAGACAAGCTGTGGACAGAGGAGCTGGAGAGGAACAGACAGGCCAGGCAGAGCCCTGCCAGCCCCTTGGCAGAGTACAGATGCCTTGTGTGGGCTGCAGACAGATGTTAGTATTCCTTTGCAAGTTTTAGCAGAGCCAGTTTGGCAAATATTTGGGCAACAGATCTAAGCTCAGGTCTGCTGAACAGAAGTGTGACATGAGTCACCAAGACAGAGTCAGACAAAGCCTCCAAAACTAGACGAAGCTCTGGGCCCAGGGGTGGGGAGGGAGACTCACTGCATGGCCCTAGCTGAGCACACAGACCCTGGTCTTCCTCACAGCAACTGTAGCTATTGTCCCCTCCCTGAAAGGACCTACTCAGACTTCTCAGGAGTTACTCAATCTGGTTCTGAACTGACATTAATCCCTCTGACTCCAAATGCTTGGGTGGTCGTCCAGTAAGGTTAGGGGCCCTTGGAGGTCAGCAGAGGTACAGGGTTTTACTCAGGTCATCTCACAGTGGCCCAAGTCATTGCTCAGACCCACCTCGTGATTTTTTTTCAACAGTTCCTAAATTAATAGAAATTGACTCTCTGGCAACTGGCAGAACATTGATTCTCTGGTCCACAGAGGAAGGGCCACTACTTACAAAAGGGCAAGGAAAGCCACTAGAACTTTGCCTGTCTGTGAAAATAGCAAACTGAATGTGACCCTGCATCCTGGGGGCCATAATGATTGCTGCCACTATCCAGGGCTACAGGAGGGAGTGGGGGTTCCCACTAAACATGCCGGAGAGGATTTTGCAGAGGAGAGATGGCTCTCAGAGCCAGAAGGATGCTGTAAAACTAATCGGGGGTGGAGAGGGGGACTCCAGCAGCCCATGCAGCTAGAGGTGGTTTGGTTATAAGAGAAATCAGCAGAACCTTGGAACTGGACTATGTCAGGTGTCACTCCCCAGAAGGGAGGGGTGTGGCACCTGGGCTGCCACAGGTGTTGTTCCCTGAAGGGAAGAGTCTTGGCTCTTGTTTTGGTCTAGAAATTCCCAGGAAGGCTTGTGATTGACTATGTGTCATCAATTGTCCTTGGAGAGGGGGATGTTCACTTGAGTTGCTGTTGTGGGTATGGGGTGAGATAAGGGATGGGTGCTAGACCATAGCTTTGTTGAACAGTAAATGCAAAAATGAAGAATCAAGTTCTGTATGATTTTAGAGCCTTCTTAGCCACTTTGCACATTAATGACCTGCTAAAAGAAACTTTCAGGTCCTTAACTGACTGCCAGTGATCCTGTAAGCCCTTGCACGTGCTGTGTTGGCGCAGCAGAGTCAGGACACGCAGGCTGTACCAAGGATCAGGCCCTCCTGGAAGCAGCCTCCCCCACAGTCCATGCACTGCTGATTTTTCTCCTGATGCTAATTCTGCCTCCAGTGTGGCTAGCCCAGCCTTAGTGCTGAGGGATTCATGAGTGTGGGCTTTGGAAGGAATGCCAGTCAGCCTCCTGCGCTAGCTAGGAGAGGAGATTAAGGCCATTATACATAGGGATGTACCCAAGGAACAAGGTCCTGGGACCTCCGCTGCCGAGTCCTTGGCTCTACCTGAGAAATGGGGTGAGAGGAGAGCCCATCCACAAGACTATTCCGTGATCTGTCTCTGGAGGTAGCCCTGGAATTGTTCCTCCCTCCTTCCCTGATCTAGTTTGTGAAAAGTTGTATGCCAAAAATCTGGGAACTGGCTGGAGGTCCAAGATTAGTCCAAAGGAGAGCAGCCCTAGTTCAGGTCCTCAGAAGGGTGGATGCCTGCAGGGGTCAAGGCCTCATGCCAAATTGCCCCACAGAAACTTCTGTTCATGGGGGGAGGGAGACTCCCCCCTGGAGAGACTGCTTTGCTTCTCCTGGGTGGGGTCCTATGTTGTGTCCCATATTTTCATCTCAATAGCCCTAAGCAATAACTAGAAGACTCCATGTGGCCAAGAGAGGCCACCTGGTAAACATGTGCTTTGCTGGGTTCCTAGGTAGGGACAAAAAGTAACCTTGTTTGTGTGCAGTTGTCACATGGTCATGGGTGGGGCAGGCCAGTTTGCATGTCTCTGGGGGACACTTCTGCACAGGAACACAGGTTGACAACCCTGATCTTTTGTTGGCTATGTTATTCCACCTTGATGCAATCCATGTGTCTGTCGCATGTGGTTAGTCATTATCAAGGTTAGGGGAGAGCTGATGCTGGTTATGAGCTAGTATGAGCTGATCATTAGGCTTACTCTTTTTTCCCTGTTTCTCTAGTTTTTCTAATTTTACTACTGACTGGAAAAACTTCATGAAAAACCTGGTTACCATGGGTCATCACAACCTCTGATTATCAACAGAAGGTCATCAGCAGGCCACTGTCCCTTCAGAAGGCAGCTCTGATCTCACCTTGCAGAAAGCCCCTGCCCTTCATTCCAGACCCCACCTCACTCCTGGGCTTGCTCTCCTACACTCAGCCTGCTCCCTCATGACCCTTCTTCCTCATGTACCTGCATCTGTATTTGGGAATTATCCTGAAGTAGGACCTTAAGGGCAGGGGTGTCCCTAGGCTTTGCTCTCTGATGTCCCCAAGACAAAGCATCTGGCATACAGTAAAGATTTGGCCACTGTCTGTGGAGTGGACATTGCTGAAACTCCAGTGGTGAGTTGGGAAGACCCTAAACTTAACATATCCATGTCCTGCTCCTCAAACCCCATAAGTGTGTTGCTTTACATGGCAGAGAGGGTGTAGGAAGCAGATGGGAGAAGGCTGCTCCTCAGATGATCTCCAGATAGGGAGGTGACCCTGGATTATTCAGGCCGGAAAATCAAGACCACAGAACCTCCCCTGGAGCTTCTGTCCCTGTCCTGGGCTTTTTGGCTTCTGTGGGCCATGTGGGCCTTTTGACTTCTGAAAGTGTGCAATGAGCTTCTGCTGTTTTAAGCCACTAAGTGTGTGTTAACTTGTCCCAGAAGCAAGGACCGAAAATACAAACGGTAACATTACAGGGCTTGGAGCTGCTTCCCCATGAAGCATCAGTCCCCACGCTCAGCCCATAGTACTCCAGGGACCCCAGAAAATATGGATTTTGATGTTTCTCTCAAAGTTAGAAGAAAATATGATAATGAATCTCAAATAAATCCAACTTGGATGGTTTCTTCTTTGAACAGCACAATCAGATGTTACAAGTTATTATCTTTAAAGTGTAGGTTTAATATTTAATGATGTTTTTCTCAGATCATAAGTGGGTTTTCTACTAAGATTTAATAAGAGAGCTATTGTCATTACACCATTTTAAAATAACAGATTTGCCTCTTTTAAGCCTGACTTCAAAAATGGGTGTGGTTACTAAAAGTGGTATGGAATTATAAAGAAAACTAAATAACTGTACCACCCGCCCCAAATGTAAATTTTTGATGATAATTCTGAATCATAAATATCAAGATCCATTTTTACTGGAACATATAATAAAAGGGGGGAAGATTTGAATCACTCCACATTCATATTTATAAGCCACTGTTAAAAATTATGGTAATAGATGGGCTGGGATTGTGGCTCAAGTGGTAGAGTGCTTACCTAGCATGTGTGAGGCACTGGGTTAAATTCTCAGCACCACATGAAAATAAAATAAAGATATGATATCCACCTGAAACTAAAAAATAAATATTTAAAAAAATTATGGTAATAGAATGACATGACAACAAAGAATCTCTTAAAATGATTTGGGCATCTTAATTAGAGGTGAATGGCCTTCTGTTGTCCCCCATTAATATTTGACCATATGACACATAGTGAGAATTCAGTAATGGCCTCTTCAGATGACTGGGACATGTTTAATATATGTGTGTGTGCACAGAGAAGTGCTTGGTCCATCCCTGTTCCAGAAATGCTCAAAGCAGGGGGTAAATGGCCACATAATTAGGAAATGATAACTATAAGCTACCTCACCTTCCATATGAATAATATAAACATGAGATATAAGTAACAAATTGCCTGTTGCCTTTATAAGACACATAGATAATATTCCTGATTTGGTTGTAGCAAGTTAAAATTGCCCAGTTGCAGATTTTCACCAGCCTCTATTCTGTAAGCAGGAAATGTTCAAGGGGCTAACCAACCTTTGATACAGTGCTGAGACACTAACTTCTCTCTGCCTGCAGTTTACTGAGGGGAAAACAAGAACACAAGCCTGGCCTTCTTAATATCAACTCAAAAGCAATAGAGTGAGCTGGACATAATCAACTGTAAAAGACCAGGACCAAATTTAGTTTACTGTAAGCTTTTAGTTAACAAATCCAAACACCAAATACTGGGTTATATCCTGGTTTAATGACATGACCCTGCCCATGATTCTGAGCAGAATGGGATCTTCAGGAAAAGATAATATACCGTGAACATGTTACTCAATGTACATCAGACATGGGGTGCAGCTTCAGATTCCCAGAACTCAGTCATCACTTAGATGCTTTATCTCCTGAAATATATGAGAGGCATTCTATGGGGAATAGGGGAAACACTAAACAACTTGATGCATTTCTGCCTCAGTACCACTGGAACATAATGTTCTCAAATTATAGGGATTTTGTTTTATAGACTTTTTTTTTAATCTCAAGCACATCAAACATTGCTTCATATGTATGACAAACACATTAAGAATGATAGAATGAATATTGCCAGATTATGAGCCTCAGAGATATCTTGGGGCCTTTCCTTGAACTAGTTGTTTAAGGAAGAGGGGGGAAGGTTTAGTGTGGTTTACTGCCAGATCTTAATATGTTGTACTACTTTGCTAAACTATATGAAAAGCAGTTTTCAGCCCTAAAAGATTGTCTTTTACTTTCACCACCATAATACAGACCTCCAATATCTCCTGTTTTATTGTGAGACAGGAACCAGAGCAAATGTTCTACATGCAGAAATTAGTGGGGAGTTGGCCTAAATCTACACATACTTCAAAAAACAGAAGATATAACGTTTCAAAGAATGTTTTCTAATTTCTCTACTACATATTTCAAATGACAATAATGATTTAAAAATTTTCATTTTTATCTGTTGAAGGATTTCCCATGAAATAGTCAGGAAATATTTTTTTCATCAGATCTCCATGATCATGGGTCTGAGTAATGACTCAAGGAAATGATAAAGAGAAGATAAATACAATTCAAAGGTAATTATTCTAATTGGCAAGTCTCAAAAATACTTCTAGAATATTTACATTTTATAAACACGTCTATTAAAATGATGAAAACTGTTAAAGTTATATCCATGTTAGAAGAGTTTAAAAATATTTTGCTGATGGATCAAAGACATTGACATTAGACCAGAAACTATGAAACTCCTAGAAGAAAATGTAGAACCAACACTCCAGCTTTTAGGGTCAGGCAATGACTTTCTCAATAGGACTCCTGAAGCTCAGGAAATAATGCCAAGCCATAGCAGATTTTTTTATAAAACAACTTTTCCCTTTAAGGAGGCTAATAAGCAGGACTGACTCACATCATAGACTGATAAGAAAATAGTTGTTTAAACACACATCCTAAGAACTTTGGAATTAGATGAGCCAAAGTTAAATTCTCAGTCCCATCTCCTGCCAGATATACAATTTCCTCATCTAAAAATGGGGGTGATGATGATGCAGTTGTTGCTTGAAATTGCACTGCTACAACATCTGATTGTTATGAAGGGGTTTGGAGATATCACTTCCCTTTGGTCCCAACATTTCTCCTCCCTTTTATTCTCAGTTATCAGGGCAAGAAACACAACAAGTTTGCAGTATATCTCAATGCAGGCACAAAGCTCTAGCAAACTCTTTTCTCTTCCTCATGTACCTCCCGTTTGGGAGAATAGTAGAAAGCAATGAATGGATATCAACTAGTCAGGAAAAACAACTTCTTTTTGGCTACCTCCTGTCTTTATCATATACCCAAAGAAGAGCCCTCTTCTCAAGCTTATGACAAGCTGCCCTTTACATGAGCAGTACTTTTCATATGTCTTGATTTATTGACACTTTATACAGTTTACTAGCAAAGTATATTTCTTCACCCCAAACACTCTATGGAGAATACTTGAAATTATCCTAATTTTGAAGACAAAGTCCAAGGCTCAAATTAGAACTTTACTCCACTGATTAAAATTTACTTCTACACCCAAACTGCTCTTGAAAGCAGCATATTTTTTTTTTTTTTAGGGGAAACTTTTGTATTTTTTTTAAATACACAAAAATCATACTTTTATATACTTTTAAGATAGAATTATTTCTCTAAGTTTTTGTGAATTTTGTTAAAATCAGGATTCATATATGAAATGTGCTTTGTAAACAGGTTAAATGAAAGGTAACACTTTCATCTTTTTCTTTTTCATAGGCTTACCTGCTTATGCAATTTATGATTAGAAATTGCTTATAGGATATTTGGGGACGAAATTATTTCCCTCTTGGGAGAAGTTTTAGTAAGATATGACATAAAAGAGAATGTCCCTGAGAATAAATATTTACTTGTGTTTATTGATTTAAGAAAATCTTACCCCCAAGATAGCCCATTTCCTTGTGAACTGAAATGAATCATTTATACCTCAACAGGTTTTTTTTTCTGCTGTATTAATAGTTAGAAACATTGTGATTATTTCATTCTTGAGAGTGGGAACTTGAATACTGTATATAAACAGAGCATTGAACTAACTGTAGTTTGAAGACAACACAGAATATACTTGTGGTAAGTAAAAATGCTTATCATAGTTCGATTTTTTGACAGATATCTCTAGCTTCCAACTGAATAACTCCTCCTATGATAGCTTGGAAAATAGGATGATGTAGAATGGTCAGTGTAGCAGAAACAAGGATTTTATCTTAACCTTCAATGACTATGACCTTGGCCAGCTTCAGCTGGAAACTCTTTTAACCCTGAATGGTTTTGACTTAGATCACTCTAAACATGAAGACATTTGTTAGAGTCTGTAAACAAGTCAGGATGGCGCCTGGCATTTTGCCAGAGAAATGTTAGAGTCTGTAAACAAGTCTGGATGGTGCCTGGCTAAATGCCAGAGGGAGTGGTTTGTGAAGTAATGCCATGGAGCCATTAAATGTGGAGATTCCTTATTGGTTGACTGCGAGCCATTAAGTGTGGAGACTCCTTATTGGTTGACTGATGTATCTAGTTTATGTTAATTAGATAAGCTGTGTGGAATGTATAAATACCTCTGTGGTCCTATAATAAACGGCTTCCACTCCTGCTGTATCAATGTACACAAGTTGCTCGTCACCCCCCGGTTATTTTGCTGCAGCTGGACTGTGGCAGACATTCAAATGAAAGAACCTCTTGAATTTAAGCTGGTGAATATTTCAATAAAGTACAGAAAGATCACACAGGGGAGAGATATGCCAAGGCTCCATCTGGCATTTGTAGACCCAGCTACCTGTCCACAACTGTGGCAGATGCTCCAGAAACTTTGTGGCCAGTACCACTGATGCTCAGAAACCAACACTGACTCCTTAAACTCAAAACTTTCCTATATTAAGGAATTTTATCAGAAAAAGTTATGTAAATGTAGTTGTAATGCTATTGTATCTCAAAATGATGTAGGTTATCTGAACAAGAATTAAACCCTGAAGGAAATGAGTAAGACAAGTTTAGTTACAGGCACTATGTCAACAAGGAAAATACCATTTAAATCAGATCATTAAGAATAAAAGCTTGTGGCTGGGGTTGTGGCTCAGTGGTAGAGCACTTGCCTAGCTTGTGTGAGGCACTGGCTTCGATTCTCAGCACCACATATAAATAAATAAAATAAAGATCCATTGACAACTAAAAAAAAATAAAAGCTTGTCTGGTAATGAAGGAAATTGACACCTTTCAGTAAATCCAAGCCAGTGACCATTTCTGTGGTATCTTATAGTCATATGCTTTACCAGTATCATTCCTAGAACTAACCCTTCAATGCAGATTTATCTGGATATTCCTCGCCAAACACAGCAGATACTCTCAAGAGTTCAAAGACACATTGCTTCTGCTCAGAGCCCACTTCAGGTGACCAAGACTGCACACTGAGCTATCTCAGGAGCACTCATTCAAAGAAACAATATAAAACCAGCTGTGAAGCTGGTCTCTTATGTAAAGAGGAAGATTGTCTCCAATGGCCTAAGTCTTAGCAAATCGAGGGAATAAAATTTATTTTATCCCATCAGAATAAAATAGAGTTTGGGCATGGGGATTGAGATGGGCAAAAGTAGTGACATGAATCAAAGCACTGAGGTTTTACCCTGAAACAAAATATTTGCCCAAGACCTGGCTATTCTAACTTATCTTTGTCAGGCTCATTAGTGAACTCCAAGGACAATGCTTCATCTCAGATTTCTGAACACTGTGTGTTCATATCCACTGACATATCCTCTACAGTGGATTGTATTTTTCAAGGTCAAAGTAAAAGGGAAGATTTTTTTTCTGACTTTAGCAATTCTAACCTCATTTCTGGAATACCCAGTTCCTTAACAGGGCAGGTCAGCAGCCACCAGATTATATAAAAAAGTATACTATAGAGTGGCATTCACAAATGCATTCTGTAACTTTTTTACCCCAGCACATGATTGAGAAATGGTGTGACCAGTTTGCAAAACTGGGCTCTCAAAAAGAACACAAAGGCAGCCAGACAAAGGGAAAAAATAGTTTTGTAATAGTTTACTCAGTCAATTCCACATACTTTTGGTGTTCCTAAAGCCAACTCACAGCAAGAGAGACAGAAAGACATACTCCTAAAGGCGGCTGAAGGACTTAGAACTGTACAGCTCCATGGTGAAGCTATTAGCCTTGTCAGGACTCAGAGAAACACTGCAGCTCTCCATTCAGGCTATTTGGAAGCAGATTCAAACTTTATAAGAAATCCCACTGGAGAGAATGGGGAAAGAAGGGTTCCGCTGGTCCTGTGCCTTGTGGATGATGAGCCTTATCATCCAGCTCTGTAATTATGAAAAATGTGCACAGTCCAGATGCAGTGCCTGAAGTAGTGTGTAATGATGGGTACAGACATTAACCAAAGTTATTCTGCTATAATAAGAATTGGATGTCTACAAGAACAGAAACTGGGCTAACAACAATATACAGACAGTATTATGACCCCTTTGTGGAAGGTATCTGAGACAGGTAGCATAAGAATAATTGTTGCAAATACTGGGGCAATTAAACAATTGTTTTGAGACTACTTGGCAAAACATAAATACTAAAGATTTTATCACCTAATATCTGATAAGCCTTTCCTTATTAAATCCTGAGGTTTGTCCTGTCCTGGAATTTTAGGGATACATGAAGAGGGCTAGGGAAACATGTACAGACACCTGTCAACAAGTCTGTGAGGTCAGTGTTCTGGGAAAACCAGGATATCATACATAAAGAATCAGAGCCTGAGAGCAAAGGGAATAGTACCAAAAAACTCTTCACAGTGCATGGAGTGTTTAATAAGCAGACCAGAAAAAGTCCAATAATCAAAGAATTAAGAAGAAAAGCATGTGTGGAAGTGAAGTAAAGCATATAAAACCTTTCCTTGAATTTGAGCTAGTGTGCTCTAAGCAATTTCTTGTAGGTGAATAGCTAAAATGAAGGGAGATGTACATCAGTTTTTAGTACTATCCTTTCCAACTGACTGTCAAGGCCTGATAATTTATTCCTAGGAGAAATGCAATGTATAAAATAAACTAATGGGGTCTTAGGCATCTAAAAACCATTAGTTTTTTTGGGGGCAAGAATATAGAAAAAAGTAAATTATAATGATTAGAGCAAACAGGGCCATGTCCCCAACAGATAGGTAACAACCTATAGTTAATACTATAATGTCTTAGAGAAAACATTATATTTTTATCCTATAACCCAAAATACAATATTTTCTGTAGCATCTTATATCTTCACAGGATTACTGTAGGAACCAGTCCACTGATGTTGCTAGAGTGGAGAAAAGAGCCGTGAAGACCATGTATATTGGTTATTTTTTTTGGTTGTTGATTTGTTTTTCCAAGTAGTGTTGAATTGCTTTTCAAAGCCTCCAAAAAACAGACCTGGAGGAGAAAGATGAAAATTGTTTTAGTCAGCTTTTTTTTCCCCCTGTGGTGACAAAAACAATTATAAAGGAGGAAAAATTTATTTGGGGGCTCATGGTTTCAGATGTCTTAGTCCAAAGATGACTAACTCCCTTGCTGTGGGCCCAAGATGAGGAAGGGTATCATAGCGGAAGGATGGGGAGGAGGAAAGAAGCTCAGAACATGATAATAAGGAAGGGGAGAGATGGGCCCAAGATGAGGAAGGGTATCATAGCAGAAGGATGGGGAAGAGGAAAGAAGCTCAGAACATGATAATAAGGAAGGGGAGAGGTGGAAAGGGAGAGGGTGAGGGAGAGACAGACACAGACTGATAAGGTCGGCTCTTCAGGGACAAAATATATACCCCAATGAGACACCCCAGTGACTCACTTATGTCAGCCACACCCTTCCTGTCTACAGTTACCACCCGGTTAATTTCTATCAGTGCATTAATGGACCGACTAGATCAAACCTTTCATAACCCAGTCACTGCACCTCTAAACCCTCTTGCATTGTCTCATACATGAGCTTTTAAGGGACACCCCATATCTAAACCATAACAGATGTGTTTGGTCATTTTAGTGCCTTTTCCAAAGACACTTGTGTACTAGGAACACATCCCAGATATGTAACTTTTCCTACTAAGAAAGTGACCTCCTGATAGCATTCACTAGCTTCCCACTGGGAGAAAGACTACAACCCAGTCTTTTCTCAGTTACACAAATACTGTTACCTATCCATGAGCAAAGTATGACATCTATTGGCTGAAATGCTTCTCTTCAGTCATGCCCCTCATGTTCAACTCAGCAAGGGAAAATATTACTTATAAATAATACTTTCTATAATATTTTTAGATTGGCAGGTTATGAGAAGTCACAGAATAGAATACTCAACTAAATGGCTGCCTGTTTTATCAGATGGTCTTTGGCTTTGGACTTTCTTACTTCCTGATTTTTTTTCTATAGTTTTGTCCCAAAGGACTTCTGAACTGTAGATGATTTAGATCCCATTAGTTTTTTGTATATGCATGGACCTTTTTCCTCTGTCTGTTCTTAAAGCTTATGCCAGTATATCTCTTCACCTCAGAATAAATTATTAGGGTTTTCTAACTGGTGTGGATGAATAGCACCAAAAATTAATGTGCATCGTCCTTCATTTTAACTACTAATTTATAAGAAATAAAACAGGGCCCATGTGATCACTTTTAGCCCACTATCAAATAGACCTTTCTTCTACAAACTAGCTTATTCTAATTTTTTAAAAAAATCAATTTCCAGGAGACTGTCATATCAGATGTTCTTCCTTCATCCTAAAGTTGCAAGATAAATTTATAAGTTACAAAACAGTATTCTCTTAAGACAGAAGTTATCTTATTTATTTATTTATTTTAAAGTATTTATTTTTTTAGTTTTTTAGGTGGACACAATATCTTTATTTCATTTTTATGTGGTGCTGAGAATCGAACCCAGTGCCTCACCCATGCTAGGCGAGCACGCTATTTCTTGAGCCACATCCCCAGCCCAAGACAGAAGTTATTTTCTTATTGGCTATGGGTGCTACCTGTCTCTGGGAGACATGACCCTGTTTGCTGCTGCAGTCTGGCTGGGCACAAATCACGAGCCACTGAAACAGGAACAAATTTATTTCTGAACTCCACCAGCACACTCCACACATGCTCCCCGGGAATTCTCCCAAATGCCACGTGGCTCGTCCAGGAACCAGCAGCCGGAAATATCCCTCCTCCAGCACTTCCCCAACCAATGGGAACTCTTTGGGAATCCCCGTGAGAGCTCAACTGAAACTCAACGGGAACTCCACGAGAACTTGCTGGCGTCACCTCTCAACCACTACTTCTGGCAAAAATGCCATGTGTCATCCCGACTCAGCTGTGGCCCTCAATATCTCCCCCCTTCTGTTTAATTAAACAACAAGCAATGTGGCTTAGGGACCGTGCCTGTTATGCTGTCCAATACTACACATGGTCCTTACCTGTCATCAGATGAGCTGACCTCTAGGCATCAGCCTCCTGTCTTAGGTTGGTACCACTGCAATTAGATCATATCAGTCACTGACTACCAGTCCAGCATACAGCCATACTTGTGGATAGGCCTTTGCACCAGTGGGGGGGTGAGGTTCTTTGCCTCACCTTTGTTGGCCCCCAAATTTGGCCTTGGTGCCAGTGGGGGGTGAGGTTCTTTGCCTCACCTCTGTTGGCCCCCAAATTTTAGACCATCACTAGCAGAAGGGAGGAGGATACAGAAATGCCATGACACCAAGCCAATTGACAGCTCCTTTGGAAAAATTGTATCACCGGTGACACCATCAGCAAAGATACGCCAGCACTACCACAATTCGCTACACCAACAGATAGTTCACAATGCATACAAGTGATACATAGTCCAGGCAAGTTCTTCAAGCAGTTCAAAGCAGAGGAATCCATCAATATGTCCATTTCCTCTCAAAGTAAATCGACTTCTTGATTGAGCATTACTTGTTGAGTTATTATTTATTGATGCATCAGTTTATACAGTTTGTTGTGATAACTATCGAAGAAGCTGTAGTTTGGTTTTATCTTTGTCTTCACCTGCACTGGGATGAAGATAGGAATTCTGGCAATGATGCTAAAAAAAATTATGTAACATTCCAACAGGTACTAAGAAAACAATTTTCTGAACAATTTACATTATTCTGAACAGAATTATTAAATACAATGAAAAGGAAAGGTGAAAGTAAACAAACAGATCTGTTAACCTCCTTTTTTTTCACATATTAAAACAACCATTTAAATCACTTGAAAAAAAAATTCGGACCCATTTTTTTTGAGTGCTCCTCATATATGATATATGGACATACGCATATACAGACATACAACACAAAACACAAGTGTGCACACAAACATACAACACATAAGACAATAGTAAAGGCCTTGTAGCTTTACACAGGTGAAATCTCCATTGCAATGTTTAAAAACTCCACAGTCAAAAAATAAAACTGATCAGAAAAACATTAACCTAGGTCTGTATGAGCTCTAAAAATAAAATAGAACTTTATGATATGGGAAAAGGCAATAATAAAATAGATATTGAAAAAAGCATTCTGGTTAATCACTGTTGCAGATGTAAGAATAGCCAAGCTGGAGCTCTGGATATCAGCTGTTATGGATTTGAGTCTTTTTGGTCTGTAGAAATCGCTTTGGTTAGTCTCTCTGGAATCCAAATCGGCTGCTGTTCTCCCTGTGGAAACACACAAACAGAACCCCGACTCCAGACAATCATTGGGTCAGGACCTTTCCATTGTCCTGTTAGAACATCCTTCCAAAGTACTTTAGGCTTATGTACATTTTTTGGATACATACGCCTTTCCACATCCCTAAGCCCTGATGAATCCAAATTTAAAAAGTTTAGAGTAAAAAGGGTTATTTTAAGTTTATCTTTGGGGGATATATACCCCTTTAGAATTATCTCTTTTTGCTTTAATAAGTACATTTTGATAGTTTGATGAGCTCTTTCAACTATGCCTTGTCCCTGTGGATTGTATGGGATTCCTGATATATGAGTAATGCCAAATGATGAGCAAAATTGTTTAAAAGAGGTAGAGGTATAACCAGGACCATTATCCGTTTTTAACTGTTTTGGAATGCCCACAGTGGCAAAATTTTGTAAGCAATGAGCTATAACATCTTTAGTTTTTTCTCCAGCATGAAGGGAGCCCATCAAAAATCCAGAAGAAGTATCAACTGTAACATGCAAATATTTTAATTTTCCAAATTCTGGCAAGTGTGTGACATCCATCTGCCAAATATGATTAGGTATCAATCCTCTAGGATTGACTCCAAGATTAACTTGTGGTAAAAAGGTCACACAATTTTGACATTGTTTTATTATTTGTTTAGCTTGTTCCTTAGTTATTTTAAAATGCTTTTGTAAAGTATTAGCATTGACATGGAACCTTTTATGAAAATTTGTAGCTTCTTCTAGTGTAGAGAAAATATGTATGTCATGTGTAGTTTTATTTGCTAAATTGTTGCCCAAACCAAGGGCTCCAGGCAATCCTGTATGTGCCCTGATATGTCCTATAAAGAATGGATATTTTCTGTCCCAGATTAGACTTTGTAGAGTGGAAAACAAAGAGAAAACAGTAGAGGAAGGAGAAATCCTACCAGCATCTTCAAGGGATACTATAGCAGTAACTATATACTGACTATCAGAAAATAAATTAAATACAGAATCTTTAAACATCACAAAAGCTTGTAAAACTACATTAAGCTCTACCTTTTGAGCTGATTGTTTGGGTACTAAAAATGTGAAAGTTTGATCAGGGGTAACTACTGCTGCTGTACCATTATTTGACCCATAAGTGAATATATTTGGAGCATTCATGATAGGTGTTTTTCTTGTCATTTTTGGAAAAACTACAGGATGCGAGGACCAAAAAGACAACAAAGGATTAGATGGTAAATGATTATCAAATGAAACATTAGATTTACACATGATTATTGCCCAAGTATTTAACTCATTAGCTAACTCATCAATTTGTTTGATTTTTTTAAAAAAATCTCTATCTCCTGGTATAGCTCGTTCTTTGCCATTTGAATTTGCCTATTTAATTCGTTTTCAAAATATACTTTCATTGTTTGGACTTGCTGTCTAAAGTCTTCTCTAAGATTCCAATCCATCTGAGTTAGGTATGCCTTGAGTTCTTTCTCTGACCATTTTTCTGAAGCCTCTAGGTTCTCCTGTGAATTTAAGTTGTCCTGCATTGTTTGTAATCCTTTTTTACCTTGTTTTTTCATGGCGATCACGTTGCTTTCCAACTCTGTTTGACTGTTGTGTTTCTGTTTTCTTCTTTAAATTTGTTTTGGTTTTTATAGTTCCAATATCTCTCCTTTGTGTTGGGAGACAATGTTTAGAGACGTTGGATTTAATTGTGATTTAAGGTAAATTCATTAGTTTTATTAGAGGTCTACAGAATTTGATGGCATATATAGAATTGAGGTTTGAACTTAGGATTTTATGTTGAGGATGGGCGCTTTGATGGTATGGAGGTTAGTATATGTTAGCTTCTTTGGGGGGTTGCTCAGATGGAGGCGGATATTAACAAGAGAATAGACAGGAGTACTTGGGGGTTAACTCATCAATTTGATCCATAGTATATGGAGTAATAATTTTATTGGGAGAAATTCCAAACACTCCCTTTGCTGCTTTTATTGCTTTGAGTATCAATTGTCCTACAGCCTCAGGATACCTAGTAAGAATAGTATTAGGAGAATAAGATAAATGTATCCACAATAATGGACTTTCTTGCAAAAATACTCCTATAGGAATATTTTTTGTTGGTAGTACAATAAATAATAAAGGCAAACTTATATCAATTCTATCCAAATGCATATTTTCCATATATGTTTTAATGATTTTTAATGCCTTTCTTGCCTCAGGTGTTAACATGCGACCTTTTAGGATATCAAATAAAGGTCCCAACTCTCCTGTTGGTAATCCTAGATAAGGCCTTATCCAATTTATGTCTCCTAATAACTTTTGAAAGTCGTTAAGTGATTTGAGTTGATCTACTCGTATTTGAATTTTTGGTGGACAGACCATGGTTGAGGATAATAGAACTCCTAAATAATTAATTGGAAAATTTAATTGTACTTTATCTATTGCTATCTCTAGATTATAATTTTTTAATAAATTTGTAAGTGTGGCATAACATTCTAGCAATGTGTTTTTATCTTTGTGTGCTAACAATACATCATCCATATAGTGAAATATTTGTAGTTCAGGATTTTGATTTCTTAGTGGCTGGATTGCTTTGTTAACATAAATTTGACATATAGTTGGGCTGTTAGCCATCCCTTGAGGGAGTACTTTCCATTCATATCTGTGATCAGGACCTTCATGACTCAGTGCAGGGATAGTAAAAGCTAAACGTGGACTATCCTCAGGATGAATTGGAACTGAAAAAAATAATCTTTAACATCTATAGCTAAATCGTACCAGGTTTTTGGCAAAGCAGACAATTGAGGAATCCCCAATTGAGCAGGTCCCATAATAACCATCTCATTATTAATGGCTCTGAAATCTTGCAATAATCTCCATTTACCAGATTTCTATTTAATGACAAAAATGGGAGTATTATAGGGAGATACGGAAGGTTGTATATGTCCCTCCGCTAATTGTTGTTTGACCAGGTCATGGGCTGCTTGTATCTTTTCTTTAGTCAGGGGCCACTGAGGAACCCATACTGGTCTTTCTGATTTCCAAGTAATTTTTATTGCCTCAGTGACCCCTTCTGAAAACCCAATCCATGTCTATTTACTCCTTGATCTATTTGAATTGGTGCTGCTATACCTTGTTCTTGTTCTCCTAATTTTTTTCTTTCCTGAAACCTTGTCTAGCCCTAATAGTGGGCACATTTGGATTGCTGTTATTTGTTAATGTCAAACCTAATTGATCTAGGACATCTTGTCCCCATAAATTTATAGGAAGATGATCCAATACATATGGGTGTATAGTTCCTTCACATCCTTCAGGATCCTTCCAATCTAATACCATTGCACTTCTATGGGGATTAGTTGCCACTCCTAGGCCTCGAAGCGTTTGAGTGGCTTGTTGTAACGGCCAATGTTTTGGCCATTCTTGACGAGATATGATGCTAAGGTCTGCACCTGTATCAAGTAGCCCATTAAATTCATGTCCTTGAATATTTAGTTATAGAATTGGGCGAGAATCTAAATTTAAAGACAGCATAGCCCAATCTACACCTGTGGAGCCTAATCCCCTGGAACCTCTTTCTATACTACTACTGGAAAATTTATCATGTAGGCTGGGTATTATTAATAACTGTGCTATTCTATCTCCTGGTGAAATTACTGATATACCCTTTGGAGAACCAGCTATAATTTTTATTTCACCTTCATAATCAGGATCAATTACCCCAGGACTTATAAGTCCTTTTATTGTAGAAGAACTGCGGCAACAATAAGCCTACTGTTCCTTGGGGAAGAGGTCCTTTTACTCCTGTGGGAATGATTTGAACTCCCATCTGTGGAGTTAGTACTGCTATGGCGGAGATGCAGATGTCCAACCCTGCGCTCCCTCTGGTTTGTCTGATGAGAGATCTGATGGATAATGTGACTACCCTGATGGTGTTTCTGGGTTCCTCCAGTGCCCCATATATTTTTGGTCCTGGGCCCTGGAGCATTGGGCCCCCCTGTCCGTTTTTTGGCAGTGGAACCTGATGCCTTTCTCCACGATATCATGGGTAAACACCTGGTCCTTGTCCGTTTTTTGATAATGGAGTACCCTCTATGGTGGTTTGAGAATGGCATTCATTAGCCCAATGTCTCCCTCTATGGCATCGTGGGCAAATACCCAGTATTCTATTCCTTTGATACCTAGTTTTGTTAAACCCTCCTCCTATGGGGCAATTCCTTTTAAAATGTCCTGTTTGTTCACAATTATAGCATGTTTTTGGCCTGGCATCTAAAGCCTGTTTTACTGCAGCTGCCACGTCTTGCCCTTGTTCATTAATGTCTCTACATAATTTAATATATGTGTTTAAATCTCCATGTTTCCATGGTCTAATGACCTCTCTGCACCATCGATTTGCTTGGTCATAAGCCAGTTGTTTAATTAATGGCATTGCTTGTTCTGTATCCCCCAAAACTCTGGTAGCTGTTTGAATAAGCCTATCTACAAATTCAGTGTAAGTTTCATTAACTCCCTGTATTACCTTAGATAATTGACCTTGTAAATCTCCATGTCCTTGTAAAGTCTTCCATGCCCTAACTGCATCTGCAGCAATTTGTGCATATATAGCAGGATCATATTCAATTTGTTGCCATTGACCCTCATAAGGTCCTTTTTCTAACAGCGTATCTAGATTTCTTTGAGGGTAACTGGCTGCTGCATTTTGCCTAGCTGTCTCCATGCAAAATTCCTCATTGGCAACCTTCCATAACAAATATTGCCCTCCATTTAGCGCAGATTTACACATGCTAGCCCAATCTGCTTTGCTCATGTCCAAGTTGGTAATGGATTCGACCATGCTTACAGTGAAGGGTGCTTGAGGGCCATAGGTCATTACAGCCTCCTTTAACTGCTTCACTGTTTTGAAATCTAGAGCATGGTGAATTTGCTGCCCTCCTGCCTGCTCAAGTACAGGGCATGCTAATCTTTGAGGTCCTGTCTCAGGATCCCATCTATCAACTATGGAGGTTGGGGTCACCATAGCATATGTTGTCTCTATAGGTGGAGTAGTTGGTTGGACACTTCCGCCCTCTGGTGATAGAACAGTGTTAGTAGCAGCCTCCTGTTGTAACTGTTTCCCTGATAGTTCTTCCTCCTTTAAATTTTCTTCCTCTGTTTTGACTAGCTCGAGAGACCTTCTCTTTTACTTGATCTAACATGTATTATACCATAGTCTGGACATCTAACAATTTACTTAACACTCTTTTAGTTTGTTTTTTACTAATTTTAATCTACTATAAAGATAATGCAACCCAATAAGATAACACAAAACAAAACCGAAACAGAATGAAACAAAAATGGAACAAAAAATCATTGTATCAATTTTCTCTTCCTCAGGGCCGAACAACTTCAAACCTTGAGCCAACCATTTTTCCCAGTTTGCCTGAGAAAGTTCTAGGGATAGACAGTTTGAAACAAAAACAAAACAAATCAAAACAAGAACTCATTGTTTTTTTGAAATGGTCACCCATTCTCTTGCCTTCCTTTAGGGGCGAGCAATTTCACTTACCCCTGAGCTTCAGGTGTTCCCCGCACGGGCCGCCAAATGCTGCAGTCTGGCTGCGCACAAATCACGAGCCACTGAAGCAGGAACAAACTTTATTTCTGAACTCCACCAGCACACTCCACACGCTCCCCGGGAATTCTCCCGAATGCCACGTGGCTCGTCCAGGAACCAGCAGCTGGAAATATCCCTTCTCCAGCACTTTCCCAACCAATGGGAACTCTCTGGGAATCCCCATGAGATCTCAACTGGAACTCAACGGGAACTCCGCGAGAACTTGCTGGTGTCACCTCTCAACCACTACTTCAGGCAAAAATGCCATGCGTCATCCCGACTAGGCTGTGGCCCTCAACAGTTTGCTTTAATCATTATAATTAACTTTTAGACTTTTTGCCTAAAGTGTCTTCATGACACTGGCCATCTCAGTTGTGAAGTAGATTCATCTTAGAGCCAGCCACTTCCATATTATTTCACAGAATTGTCCATATGCATCTTTTGTGATATAATATATAAAGTCAATGGGGACGCCCTTTACCTTTAGGGCATACTACTGTCAGAACTGCATGCTGTGAATGAAGCTGTTATGACTTGGAGTGTCTTTCTGAAAGAAATTATTCTCTACTTTCTGAAAATAAGAATTCTAATCTTTTTTTCTTTCATCTTGCCATGTAGAAAAATAATCTACCAAATTTGAACCATATGAAATTATTGCTAATCTTCTTTAAGAAGTATTCCCATACTCTGTCTTCTCTTAGATACACTTATGAAGCTTTATGTGAATAGTTTGATGATATTGCTGTAAAGTACTATATGGTATGATTTAAAAACAGACTACAGGTAATTTTATTTTATTTCAGCAGTCAATAATATATTAATCTGATGCATTAAAATTCTTTGAGTTTGTATGATATAGATTGTAATGAATGCTATGTAATAAATGTGTATTTTCATACTTGTAGAAACTGCTGCTAACTTTTAAAGTTGCTTGGTTTTCAAGGACTGATAATAGGTATAAACTTCATGCTGTCTGTTACATAAAATGCCATTCTGCAGGATAAAAGTCCCACCACAAGAGCAATATTTACTGTGGTGAGTTGTTTTGGCAAATTTGTCTTGAATTGGGAATTTCATAGAGTATAGTTTATGTCAAATTGTAGCTTTCAGCATTTAGTCAAAAGTCACAGTCTTTCTAGAAAAAAGGTAGGGTTTTTTCTATAATACTTTTTTTCTGTATGTTTTAATAGGTTATTTTGTTCCCTTATGCTTAAAATCATTTTCCTTTATTTGTTTTATTAATTTTAAAATTTGTTTTAATTAGTTATACATGACAGTCGAATGCATTTATGCACTTTGACATATCATACGTAGATGGGATATAATTTATCATTTTTCTGAGTGTACATGTTCCAGAATCATATTGGTCATGTAGTCACATATATACATAAAGTAATAATGTCTGTTTCATTCTACTGTCTTTCCCACATCCTCTTCCCTCCCCTCCCTCCACTTCCCTCTGCCTAATCTAAGGTAATGCTATTCTTCTCTAGTGCTCCCCACCTTATTATGAATTAGCATATTAAAGAAAACATTTGGCCTTTGGTTTTTTGGCTTATTTTGCTTAGGATGATATTCTTCAACTCCATCCATTAACTGGCAAATGCCATAATTTCACTCTTCTTTAAAGCTGAGTAATAGTCCATTGAGTATATATACCACATTTTCTTTATCCATTCATCTATTGAAGGACACCTAGGTTGGTTTTATAGTTTAGCTATTGTGAATTGAGCTGCTGTAAACATTAACATGGCTGCATTACTGTAGTACACTGATTTTAAGTTCTTTGGGTATAAACTGAGGCGTTCTATAATTCTTTAAAGCCATTTTTAAAAAAGAATTCTTTTAGTCAGTGTTTTTCATTGAATTCCTAGAATAATATACAGTGTATGCTCTTAATAGCAAAAAAAATTGTGAGTTCAATTTAATTGTATGAGGTTTTTATCATGATTTGAGTTTCAAAAATTCTCATCATAGTACCCAGGGTCTTGATAAGTTGATCAGGGCCTTGCTAAGTTCTGAGGCTGACTTTGAACTTATGATCTTACTGACAGCCTCCCAAGTCATGGGGATTGCAGGTGAAAAGAGCTCATTTTGATGCAAAGAAAAATTCACCCAGGTGAGGGGCTCTGTTCACCTGGGAACTCCAGGACAACCATTGTTTCAGCATTTTTAAGGGCATGTGTCTATTTTACAAAACCAATTCCATTTCCTTACAACACCTAGGGCATCTTTTTTTTTTTAAAAAAAAATTAACTATTTTTAGTTATATGTGACAGTAGAATTCATTATGATATAATTATACAAGCATGGAATATATCTTATTCTTGTTAGGACCCCATTCTTACGGATGTACATGATGGTGTGATTCACGATGGTGTATTCATACAAGTTCATAGGAAAATTCTTTCAGATTCATTTCACTGTCTTTTCTTTTCCTATCATCCTCCCTTCCTTTTATCCCACTTTGTCTATTCTAATAAATATCTGTTCTTCTCCTCTTGCCCCTTATTGTGGGTTAACTTCCATATATCAGTGAAAATATTTGATAAAACATTCCAGATCTCAGTTTATTTTTCAACCCAGACCCCCAAATCTAGGAGGTCTTGGATTAATATATACCAAACTCTGAAATAAAATTTATACCAACAAAGAATAGCATATTCAGTAAAATTAAGCTTCAGATTTGAAGATGAGGCATAAACCTTCCACAAAAAACAAGTTAAAAGAATTCCTAACAAGAAGGCCAGCATTACAAAACATGATCAATAAAATATTTCATGAAGAAGAAATGGAGAATACAAATGAAAACCAGCAGATGGTGAAAATACACTAGAAGAATAGTATATTAAAGGAGAATGTAATTCAACTTAAAAACTAGAAATAAACCAAAATGGCAGGAAATAAAATCATCTCTCAATAATAACACTGAATGTTCATGGACTCAACTCTTCAATCAAAAGGCATAGGTTGGCAAATTGGATTAAAAATAAGACCTAACAATATGCTGTCTCCAAGATTCTCACCTCATAGACAAAGACATACACAGACCATAGGTGACAGGATGGGAGAAAATGTATCATTTATAAACAAGCAGAGGTTTTAATTTTCATATCTGATAAAGTGGACTTTGAGGCAAAGTTAATCAGAAGAGATAAAGAGGACATTTCATACTGCTTAAAGGAGCCATAAAAAAACAAGAAATAACAGATGAAAATATCTATACCCCAAACAAAGTAACATCTATGTACATCAAACAAACCCTTTTCAATATCAAGAATCAAATAGACCACAACACAATAATATTAGGTGATGTTAACATGCCTCTCACATCACTAGACAGATCATGCAAACAAAAACTAAATAAAGAAGCTACAGAACTAAAAAAATACAATTAATAATTTTGACTTAATGAACATATATAATATTTAATTCACCAGTGATCAAATGCATTTTCTTCTCAGCTGCACATGGAACATTTTCAAAATAGACCATATTTTAGGACACAAAGCAACTCTTAGCAAATAAAAAAATAGAGATAATACCCTTCATTATATCAAATCTTAGTGGAATAAAATTAGAAATCAATGATAAGATAAAAAATAGAAATTACTCAAACACATAGAGACTAAATAATTTACTACTGAATGATTAATGAATAGCAGAAGAAGTCAGGGATGAAATAAAAAATACTTACAGGTAAATGAGAATAATGATAAAACATGAAAATCTCTGTGGCACTATGAAGATGGTTCTAAGAGGAACATTCATAGAATTGAGATCATAGATTAACAAAACAGAAAGATACCAAATAAATAATCTAATATTAAATCTCAAGGCCCTAGGAAAAGAAGAACAAATCAACACCAAATCAGTAGATGACAGGAAATAATTAAAATCAGAGCCAAAATCAATGAATTGAGATTTAAAAAATGTAAAAAACCAATGAGTCAAAAAGCTGATTCTTAAAAAAACATCATCAAGATTGATAAACCTTAAGCCAAGCTGAGAGGAAGAGAAAAAGGTGAATTATTAAAATCTGTGGGAAGCCATTCTCACACGTGATTGGGCAACTCCCGGATTGGGTGTGAGGCACTCTGGCTAAACTGTGTCAGAGCTTTCCCCACCCTCTCCTGGTGCGAGAGCCTGTCCATGTGGGGGTGTGACTGACCACTGACCCTGAGGCCAATCACTGACCCTGACCTTGGAGTGCTGCCCCCCTTGACCTTCACTGGATGGAATTCTCCCCTGAATTTCTTGTTCCCCAATAAAAGGCCACTCCCTGGTGTGCTCTGCCTCTCTCTCCTGCTAGCCCTGAGTAATCCTTGCTGCCCTACCGGGTGGTTCGAGGTGTGAGCCAGAGAGGTGAGAGCCGTCTTGGACCTGGTCATAGAAAAAGGTAATTGAGTCGGTGTGTTTATTTTGATCTCACTAGCTAACTTTTATGCCAAGAACCTCTTTAATAAAACCAGTGCGCTGGTCGCATGGTGGAATTTGGCACCCACAAGGGGGGCATTCTAGATTAGCTAGATTGAGTGGGAGCGCACTATAAAGATAAAGGAAGTGGTAACAATTTTGGGTCACAAAAGTACCTGGAGATATTGAAGGAACGAGACATTAAATTAATTAAAATGGGAAATTCAACTTCTACGGATAAGGAGATGTATCTGACTATTTTAGACACTATAATTAATCAGAAAGGAAAACAGATAAAGAAAACTCAGTTATTACAATTCTTAAAGATTGTAGGTGAATATTGCCCTTGGTTTTGTGAACAAGAGTCCCCAAATTTACTTACTTGGGAGAAACTAGGGAGGAAATTACAAAAGGTTTGTCTTTCTAATGAATTATCTGGAGGCATAGAAAATATTCAGAAAACTTGGTCGGCTCTGGAAATTTGTCTTTTTGAATATATGGGCCAGAGTTCGTGGCCCCCTGAAGATCTATTAAAAGGCATTCAGAGAGCTATTAGGTCTATTCAAATGGAAAATCCACCTGAGGCTAAGTTAATTCCCTTTCCCTTGAGCCATTTAAAAACAAAGGCTCTAGGGGCTAAACCGAAAGTTAGGAATGTGACTTTGAACTTGCATGATCAGGCAAGCGTGCAGGGAGATTATAGAGAAGAAACCTCTGCAGTCCTAGAAAGTCCTCTGGAAGAGATAGACAATCCTTCCAGGGAGGAAAATCTGGAATAGATTCTTAGAGAGGCACAGAGTTCTTCTCCACCACGTGGCTTAGAAGCCCAATTTCAAAATGGCGACAGTGCAGATTCTACCCACGAGTTGCACTCTGAGGGAGAAGAATCAGACGTTGAAATTCAGGACTTACAGAGAAATTTTAACAGGCTGCATTTAACACCGCCTGCCCAGGCTATTAGAATTCAACCATTACCTGCTAAAAGGACAAAATTTAACAGGTACTCTGAATTAACAATGACTTTTCTTACCCCGTTCCAGCGAGGTATTAAGAAGGCACAGGAAGCGGGGAAGATATTAGCGGTTTTCAACTTTTCCCAGTTTTTGAACAGATTAATGAACAAGATTAGAGAGTTAGAGTTCATGCTGTAATCCCATTTAAAACCATTAAGGAATTGAAAAGTGCATGCGAGACATATGGTCCGAATACGCCTTTTGTAGAGAACCTAATCGATAATATCTGCTCGCAGCTTCTCCCACCTAGTGATTGGATTTCCTTAGCCAGATCTTGTTTGAGTGGAGGGGATTTCTTACTTTGGCGTTCTTATTGGACTGATTTTTGTACTCAACAGGCAGAAAAAAATAGAAGACAGAATTTACAGACTCCAGTAGAAATGTTTTTAGGAACAGGTGACTTTGCTGATTTGGAAAGACAGTTAAATTATGAATTTGTAGTATATGATCAAATAACTGATTGTGCTAAACGTGCCTGGAAGCAAATAGTCTCTAAAGACCAGTCCAATTTAGTTCTTACCAGAATCAGGCAGGGTGCGAGTGAGCCATACTCAGATTTCATAGCCTGATTGTATCAGACTGCAAACTGGTCTATCGGGGACCCGGGGGCATGCGAGTTTATTGTTAAGCAATTGGCATTTGAAAATGCGAATAAATATTGTAAAGATGTTAGGCCGCACCGTAAAAAAGGGACTGTTTCTGAGTTTATCTGCTTGTGTTCTGAGATAGACTCTACCCATTTTCAGACAGTAGCCCTAGCTGTGGCACTAAAAGAAACACTAAAGCTGCAGGAATTAGTACGAAAGCCCTGTGGGAGGTGCTATGTTTGCGGGAGAAATAACCATTTTGCGCGTGAATGTTGCATGCATGATTTTAAGTTCAGGGCTCCATCTACTGGTGATAATAGATATAGCAGGACTCAACCCCATGTGGTGGATCAAGATGGCGCGGATCAGCCCGCCTTCTCGCCGTCATTTCCTCCTAGCAGGAGAACAAAAAACTTCTGGTTGGCCCCTCCCTGGGCCAAGCAACAATACGGGGAATTCGAGGAGAGGTCGCACAGTGTGATGTCACTGGCGCCGACCAGGACAGCCCGTTATTTTTACTGGAACGTAGATCGCAGACAGTTTTCTTAGGACCCTCAACGACAGTTGAATTGAATCCTGAATCAGGGCCAAAACAAATCCCTACCTGGATTTTCGGGCCGCTTCCTGATAATACTATAGTTTTAATTTTGGGACGTAATAATTTAAAGGGAGCCATTGAGGTAATACCTGGTGTGATAGATTCAAATTTTAAAGGACAATTAAATGTTACTGTAAGGTCCAATTATGCCCTAAGGCTCACTCCAAAGGATACATTTGCCCAATTAATTTTATTGCCCTGTGATTCGGATAAACACCCACCAGTAAATTCAGTTTCTAAACCGCCGGAAAGAGTGTACTGGTCTCAGTTAGTGTGACAAGAACGCCCTTTATTAGAACTTAAAATTAATCATAAAAGGTTCTTAGGAATCCTAGACACAGGGGCCGACATTTCGGTTTTTTCTAGTAGATTCTGGCCTAGGAATTGGCTCTTACATGTAGCACCAGCTAACCTAGAGGGAATTGGACAAATTTCACAGCCTGCTCAAAGTGCCAATTATCTCCGTTGGGAAGATTCTGATTGGAACAGTGAAGTCTTTAAACCTTATGTGTTAGAGTCTTTACCAGCAAATCTATGGGGAAGGGATATTTTAGCCAAAATGGGATTGTTATTAGTTACTCCAAATTCTATAAGGTCAGTTGAGGAAGTTAATCAGAGGTATTTTCCTGGAGATGATAAGGAGACCCTTCAGGGAGAGTATCTGTTTACAAACCAGTCTCCATGACAAAGATTAGTAAATGCTCCAAGCCAAAATTTTTACTAGGGGCCCTGAGTACTTCCCTGATCCCTAAGACAGCTGAAAAAATCACCTGGCTCACAGTGGAGCCTATATGGATTTCTCAATGGCCCATCTCAGGGGAAAAACTTAAAATAATTCATAGGTTCGTTGAGGAACAACTTCAGGCTGGTCATATAGAACCAACACTTAGTCCTTGGAACATACCTATTTTTGTTATTAAGAAAAAGTCAGGAAATTGGAGATTGCTACAGGATTTAAGGGCGATAAATCATGCAATTCGGCCTATGGGATCATTACAGCCAGGACTTCCCTCCCCCACAGCCATCCCTTTAGACTATAACTTGATGGTAATAGATTTAAAAGATTGTTTTTTCTCTATAAGGTTACATCCTGGAGATTGTGAGAGATTTGCCTTCACTGTCCCAGCAATTAATTTTAAGGAACCTGTTAAAAGATATTGCTGGAAAGTACTCCCCCAGGGAATGCGAATTGTCCTACCTTGTGCCAAAAATATGTCGACCAGGCGATAGATCCCATAAGAAATAGCTTTCCTGATGCGTATATTATTCATTTTATGGATGATATATTATTGGCTCATGCTAATCCAGAGGTACTTTCAGAAATTTTTACTCAGTTAGAGGCTTCGCTTACAGCAATGGGTTTATGCATTGCTCCTCAAAAAATTCAAAAGGTGCCTCCTTTTCAATATTTAGGTCAGATAATTCAAGGATGTACAATCCGTCCTCAAAATCTTCAGATAAGAGTTAAGGAGTTACATACCCTTAATGATTTTCAAAAGCTATTAGGAGATATTAATTGGCTGAGACCATCCTTAAAACTAACTACTTCTGAGTTAAGTCCTTTATTTCAGATATTACAAGGAAATCCTTCTCCAACCTCTCCACGTCAGCTAACCTTAGAGGCTAAAACAGCTTTAAGAGGAGTTGAAAATGCAATTAAAAATGCACAGCTTACTAGAGTTGATCCTAAAGAAATAGTGTATTTATTAATATTTCCAACTGAGCATACCCCAACAGGAGCCATATGGCAAAGATTAGGAGTTATTGAGTGGATTTATTTATCCCACTCCCCTCAAAAAACATTAATTCCTTTTCATGACTCTGTAGCTCAATTAGTAATTAAAGACAGAACTAGGATTTTACAATTAATTGGATCTGAGCCTGATATCATAATTATTCCATTTTCTGTTCAACAGACTAATTGGCTTTTTCAAACTTCTAGCTTATGGCAGATAGCTTTTGCTGATTTTCCTGGCCAGATAGATAGCCATTACCCTCGTGATAAGATTATCCAATTTGCATCATTAACGTCATTTATTTTTCCAAAGATTGTACGTGCACGTCCTATAGATGAAGCTTTATTGGTGTTCACTGATGGTTCAAGCTCAGGTAAAGCAGGTTTTTATAGTCGTGTTCACACAGAGGTAATGCAAACTTTATATACTTCTGCCCAAAGAGCAGAGCTTCAAGCTCTGATTTGTGCCTTAAATTACTTTTCAAATGAGCCTATTAATATTTATTCTGACAGCTTATATGCAGTAGGAGTTACAAAAAATATTGAAACTTCAGTTATTGGGTATACTTCATCATAAGAGTTATTTGAATTATTTCATAATTTACAAAAGGCAGTGCTAATGCAAAAATACCCATGTTTCATAGAACACATATGAGCTCATACTAATCTTCCAAAACCTTTAGTTTCAGGTAATGACAAAATTGATAAATTAGTAACTTTTTGTCAACAAATGTCTTCATATAACTGTGCAGAAGCTTCCTTACATCATCAAAATGCTTCTAGCTTATGTAAAAAAATTTAATATTACCAGAGAACAAGCTCATCAAATTGTAAGCCAATGCCCTAAGTGTGTTATTCACACTCCATCTCCACCATCAGGGGTAAATCCCCGTGGATTAAAACCAAATCAAATATGGCAAGTGGATGTAACTCATATTCCTCAATTTGGTAAGCAATGTTATGTGCATGTCATAGTGGACACATATTCAAGATTTATTTTTGCCACAGCACGTACTAAGGAAAATACTCAACATGTAATGTCTCATTGCCTAGCAGCTTTTTCTGTGTTAGGGTGCCCTATGCAGATTAAAACAGATAATGCTCCAGCTTATGTAAGCTCTTCTTTTCAACAATTTTGCCAAGAGTTTCAAATTAATCACAAAACAGAAATTCCTTATAACCCCCAAGTTCAAGCCATTGTGGAATGAGCTCATTTATCTATTAAGCTTCAATTACAAAAATTAAAGGGGGGGAATAGGGTTATGACTCCCCAAAATAGCCTCAATCATACTTTGTTCATTTTAAAATTTTTAAACTGTGACGCAGAAGGTCACACTGCTGCTGAGAGGCAAATGTCTCCCTCAGTAACAGGCCCTTTAGGCAGAGTTTTGTGGAAAGATTTACAGACTGGTCAATGGAAAGGCCCATACCCAGTGATTATGTGGGGCAGAGGTCATGCTTGTATCTTTCCAGAAGGTGCTTTTCATCCTATCTGGGTGCCTGAACGCGCGATCAGACATGGAAGAGATAGAACCAAGATTCAAGCGACTGAAGATCGACCCGGAGGAACCCCTATCCAAAAGGAAGAGATATCAGAAAAAGATGAAGAAAAACCAGATTGACCCAGCTGAAAAGCTGATTTCATGGGAAGAGGTAAAGAAGCTAACAACACAGGCTTCCCGAATACTTCGACTCCTAGGAAAGAACAGGACCTCAGTGATGAAGGTAGCAACAGTAATTGCCCTGCTGGGTTGTCAGGTAAAGGGGAATCAGATAGACACTTACTGGACATATTTCCCAGATCCACCCCTGGTACACCCAGCTGTGTGGACTGGAGAATCTATTCCAGTATTTACTAATTACTCATTCATGATGGGAGGATTTACAGATACTCATATTACTCCCAATCATGTAACTAGATTTAATTATTCTGGCTACAGTGCCTAATTACCTTTGTGTTGGTCCCATGATAAACATGCTGGCTGTCTGAAAATATCATTCGAGGAAAAGACAGTGATTGGTAGACCTAGACTGACAAATAATTCTATTTATGGAGACTTAAAACCTTATACTAGATCAGTAATTAAGATGGGACTTTCCCATAACAAGCCAGTCATTTCTGCAAGACCTCCACGGATACCCCACTGTCCAAATAGTTCTACAATTGAGATTGGTACCTTTCCTAGATGGATGGATTGTGTAAATAGTCTTCCTGTGCAACATAAGGTGTCTAAAGATAGTGGGTATATTCTAGACTGGTCTCCAAAAATTGATAAGAGACAGTTACGAAAAAATTCTTCTATGACACCTGCAGGATTTGTTAGTAATATTTTGACTTGTAGTGAGGGTGGTATTCAAAAGGATGTTTGGTGCTTAATTGCTGTCTCAGAATTCTTACATTTTACAGACAAGCCTTTACCAAAATTTGCTGGCAAGAACTGTAAGGAGGGATCTTGCTATGGCTTACGAGCCTGTGTCCAATCTCCTTATGTTTTAATTATTGGAAATGTAAAAGTTAAATGGATAGATGACAGATATATTGTTACTTGTAACAAATGTAACCTAACCAATTGTATTACTAGGTATAACGGAGGAAAAGGAGTGCTGATACCTCATCATCCCTCTTTTGTTTTATTACCTGCTAATATTTCAGAGCCATGGTATGCTGATACTGGTTTACAAGTCTTGCAGCAAATTCATGCCCAGCTAGCAAGACCCAAATGTGCTATTGGAATTATAATTGTTGGTATTTTGGCTTTAGTCTCTTTTATTGCCTCCACTGTCTCTGTGCCTCTGACATTGTCTCAAAATATTCAGCATGCAAAATTTCTTAATAATTTAGCTCAAAATACTTCCAAGGCTCTGCGTAATCAAGTAAATATTGATGAAATGATTGAGACTAAATTAAACGCCTTAGAGGTGACTGTTATAGACATAGGTAATGAACTTTCAGCCTTAAAATTTAAAGAAAGGGTTAAATGCCATGCAAATTATAAATATGTGTGTGTTACAGCTGCCAAGTACAATGCTTCTCTCTGGGATTGTGAGAAGGTTAAAAACCATTTGTTAGGTATTTGGATATTCTAGAACTTCATCACCATATCCAAGACATTCAAAATAATAGAGCTGATTTTTCGGATCCTTCTTCTTTGGCTAACCAAATATTGAAGGAATTGAATGGATTCAACCCTGGAAATATTCTTAAACACTCAACCTGGTACATTATTGGATTATTCTCTTTGCTGTTAATTCTCTTTTGTGTTGTAATTATGGGATGGCGAGTCTTCAGAACAAGAATACAGAAACTCCAAAGAGTGAACCACCACCTCATTTTTAAGAGAAAAAAGGAGGGATATGTGGCAAGCCATTCTCACACGTGATTGGGCAACTCCCGGATTGGGTGTGAGGCACTCTGGCTAAACTGTGTCAGAGCTTTCCCCACTCTCTCCTGGTGCGAGAGCCTGTCCATGTGGGGGTGTGACTGACCACTGACCCTGAGGCCAATCACTGACCCTGACCTTGGAGTGCTGCCCCCTCGACCTTAATTGGATGGAATTCTCCCCTGAATTTCTTGTTCCCCAATAAAAGGCCACTCCCTGGTGTGCTCTGCCTCTCTCTCCTGCTAGCCCTGAGTAATCCTTGCTGCCCTACCGGGTGGTTCGAGGTGTGAGCCAGAGAGGTGAGAGCCATCTCGGACCTGGTCATAGAAAAAGGTAATTGAGTCGGTGTGTTTATTTTGATCTCGCTAGCTAACTTTTATGCCAAGAACCTCTTTAATGAAACCAGTGTGCTGGTCGCATGGTGGAAAAAAACTGTGATGAAAATGGAAACATCCTCATTCCAGTCAGAATGGCAGCTATTATGAAGACAAACAACAACAAGTGTTGGCAAGGATGTGGGGAAAAAATACACTCATACATTGTTGGTGGGACTGCAAATTGGTGCAGCCAATTTGGAAAGCAGTATGGAGATTCCTTGGAAAACTGGGTATGGAACCACCATTTGACCCAGCTCTCCCTCTCCTCAGACTATACCCAAAGGACTTAAAAACAGCATACTATAGGGACACAGCCATATCAATGTTTATAGCAGGATGAATGGATAAAAAAATATGGCATATGTACACAATGGAATTTTACTCACCATTAAAAAAGAACAAAATCATGGCATTTGCAGGTAAACGGATGGTGTTGGAGAAGATAATGCTAAGTGAAGCCAGCCAATTCCAATAAAACCAAATACCTAATAATTTATCCTATATAAGGAGGTTGACTCATAGTGGAATTGGGAGGGAGAGCATGGGAGAAATAGATGAATTCTAGATAGGGCAGAGGGGTGGGAGGGAAAGGGAGGGGGCAGGGGATTAGCAAGGGTGGTGGAATGTGATGGACATCATTATACAAAGTACATGTATGAAGGGTGTTAACATACTTTATACAAAAATTGTGGTATATATGTGTATTAAGAATTGTAATGCAAAAAAAAAAAAAAAAGAATAGCATTACCTTAGATTAGGTAGAGGGAAGTGAAAGGAGGGTAAGGTAGGGGATGTGGGGATAAGAAAGATAGTAGATAGATTTCTCACAATAGGCTCACTACTCAGGCTAGTGGTAGGGAGTGGCAGAGTCAGCAGACCCTGGGGAGCATAGCAATAATAAAAGAAGCCAAGTATATCTCTCTGAAGAAAAAAAAGATAGTAGATTGAAAGAGACATTATTACTTTATGTGTATATGCTACTGTATGACTAATGTGGTTCTATAATCTATACAATCAGAAAAATGAGAAATTATATCCCATCTATGTATGACATATCAAAGTATATAAGTGCATTCTACTGTCATGTATAACTAATTAAAACAAATAAAAAATTTAAAAAATGGTAATATTATTACAGACACTACTGAAATCCAGAGGCTAATCAGAAGCTATTTTGAAAATCTACACTTCAATAAGCTAGAAAATCTTGAAGACATTGATAAATTCCTAGGAACATATAACTTACCCTAACTGAACCAGGAGGATATAGAAAATTTAAACACATCAATTTCAATAAATGAGATTGAAGAAGCCAATTAAAAGCCTACCAACTAAGAAAAGTCCAGGACCAGAAGGATTTTCAGACAAGTTCTACCAAATCTCTAAAGAAGAACTAATACCAATTCTCCTCAACTTAGTCCATTAAATAGAAAAGGAGGAGAACTCTTTCAAACTCTTTCTACTGTCACCCTGATACCAAAACTGAAAAAAGACATATCAAGGGAAGAAAACTTCAATATCCTACAAGAACATAGATACAAAAATTCTCAAAAAATGCTGCTAAATCACACACAAAAATACATTTAAAAAATAGTGCACCATGACCAAGTGGGTTGTATCCCAGGGATGCAAAATTGGTTCAACATGCGGAAATCAATAAATGTAATAATCTCATCAATATTCCACAATTTTTCATATCTCTGTTTGTATATAAAGTATGTTGACACCCAATTATTGTCTTCATACATGTACTTTGGATAATGATTGTGGTATATATGTGTAATAAGAATTGTAATGCATTCTGCTGTCATTGTTTTAATCAATAAAAATGTTGAAAATATATCCATATATACACAAGGAAAAAAATCACATCAATAGACTTAAAGAATCACATGATTATCTCATAGATGCAGATAAAGCATTTGACAAAATACAGCATCAATTCATAATTAAACACTAGGAAAAATAGAGATAAAAAGATCATACCTCAAATTGTTAAAGCTATATATGATAAACCAAGGCTGACATAATTCTAAATGGAGAAAAACTAAAAGCATTCCTTTTAAAAACAGGAAGAGGACAGTGATGTTCATTTTCACCACTTCTATTCAACATAATCTTCAAATCTCTAGCCACAGCTATTAGGCAAAAGAATGAAATAAAAAGACTATAAATAGGAAAGAAAAGAGCTCAAACTATCTGTATTTGCCAATGACATGATTCTATATTTAAAAGACCCAAAAACTCCACCAGAAAATTTCTAGAACTCATAAATGAATTCAGTAAATTAGCAGGATACACAAACTCACAAATCAATTGCACTTCTACACTCCCATGATGAATCAGCTAAAAGAGAAATTAAGAAAGCCATTCACTCACAATAGCCTCAAAAAAAAAAAAACCCTACTTTGGAATTAATCTAACAATAGAGATGAAAGGCTTCTACAATAAAAATTACAGAATGGTAAATAAAGAAATTGAAGAATTCCTTAGAAGATGGATAGGCAGAATTAATATTGTCAAAATGGTGATATTAAGAAAAGTGCCATACAGAGTCAATGCAAAATCCCATCAAAATTCCAATGACATTCTTCATGGAAATAGAAAAAGCAGTCATAGCATTTATTTGAAAAAATAAGAGGCACAGAGTAACCAAAGCAATCCTTAGTGAGAAAAGTGAAGCAAGAGGCATAACAATACTAGACCTAAAATTATACTCTAGGGTTACAGTAACTAAAACAGTATGGCATTGGCACCAAAAAGACAAGAAGATCAATGAAACAGAATAGAAGACACAGAGACAAACCCACAAAAATACATTTACCTCATACTAGACAAAGGCATTAACAACATACATTGGAGAAAAGGTAGTCTTTTCAACAAACGGGTGCTGGGAAAACTGGAAATTCATATGTAGTAGAATGAAATTTAACCCCTATCTCTTATCCTGCAGAAATCTCAGTTAAAGGAGGATCAAGGACCTAGGTAGTAACAGACACCCTGCATAACTAGAAAAAAATGTAGGTCCAACACTCCAGCATATCAGCTCAGGAACTGATTTCCTTCATAAGACACAAAAAAGCACAAGAAGTCAAATCAATGATTAATAAATGGACTGGCATTAAACTAAAAAGCTTCTTCATAGCAAAAGAAACAAGATTGTGAAGAGAGAGCCCACAGAATGAGAGAAAATCTTGGTAACTTGCACCTCAGATAGAGCATTAATTTCCAGTGTATATAAAGAACTCAAAAACTTAACACAACAGACAAACAAATATACAAAACCCAAATAACCCAATCAAGTGGGCAAAGGAAATGAACAGACACTTTTTCCAGGGAAGAAATATGAATGACCTGAAAATATATGAAAAAATGTTCAACATCTCGAGCAATTAGAGAAATGCTAATTAAAACTTTACTGAGATTTTATCTCACTTCAGTCAGAAGAGCAATTATCAGGAATAAAAGTAACAGTAAATATTGGAGAGAATGTGGGAAAAAAGCTACACTCATACTTTGCTGATTGGAGTGTAAATTGGTGCAAACACTCTGGAAAGTAGTATGGAGATTCTTCAAAAAACTTGAAATGTAACCATCATTTGACCCAATCATCCCACTCCTTGTTATATACCCAAAGGATTTAAAAATCAGCATACTGTAGTGATGCAGCTACATCAACATTAATAATAGCTCAATTTATAATAGCTAAACTATGGAATATACCTAGATGCCCTCTGATAGATATAAACATTGAAATGTGGTATATATACACAATGGAGTATTACTCAACTCTAAAGAAGAATGACTTTATGGTATTTGCCAGCAAATGGATGGATCTGGAGACTATAATACTAAGTGAAGAAAGGCAGTCCTAAAAAAACAAAGGTTGAATTTTTTTTCTCTGATATGTGGAAGCTAACCCATCATAGTGGGGTTGTGAGGGGGAAGAATAGAAGTGCAGTAGATTAGATAATAGGAAATGGAGGGAATGGATGAGGGATAGGCAAAGGAAAGACAGTGGAATGTATTCGAAATAATTCTCTCTGTTTTTAATATATGAGTAGATGTCAATGGGTGGGACCTGAGGTCCCTCTCTGATTGTCTTCCTTCAATCATTATTGGTAGTTTGAGGCTTTTGGCTCTTTAATTCTTTGTATTGGAGTAATGTTGGGGCTAATATTGGGTTAGATTATGTGTAGAGTGAGATTCTCTGTTGCTTGGTTGAGATGTGCATATTTCTCAGCTTCAGGATCTCTATTCTTCAATAGAGAATAGAAGTTTCTCAATCTTTTTCTGGCTCCTCTTAGAGGGAGTGGGATCCAGAAGTAGTTCTAATATCAGCAACAGATGTGCAACTATAAGATAGATGTCTGGTGTCTATTTTGATATCTGTAACATTAATTGCCACCTATATAGAAATTGTGGGGTCAGTATTTAATAAAGTACCAACAATAAAAACTCGTGCTTTTGACAGCAGGTATCTACTATGTCATCAATTATATCAATAGTCACTAGAACTTGAAAGAGGTAGAAAATAGTCTAATGGTTAATTTGATTTTTCTCTCTTCTATATTTTGTATTAAGGTGTAGCTGAAGATTGAGTGTTATTAATTTGTTTGTAGAGAAAGGTACACTGTCTTTTGGTTGAGTTTAGTTCAGCAGCAGAGTCTCTACCTTGAAAAACTTGTAGTATCTCCATACATTCCCAGCACCTTACAGAAAAGGGCAAAATTAACAATAGTAACAGTCAATGCAAACAATATGTAGTATTAAAATAAAGATCCATTTCCTACTATGACATTTACAACATTAATTACCACAAAAACAGGAATGGTGTGGTCAGCAATTGTGAGGGGTCAGCAATTGTAGGCAGTTAAAAAAAAAGAACTAGATCTAACTTTAAAGAAACAGCAGGTGTCAAATATGCCATCCACTGCAGTAATAACTGCATCAGCATTAATTGTGAGGGCAGGAGTTCTATAAACCAATTAGTTCTAAAAGATGATAAAATACAATTAACTAGGAGATAAGGAAAACATGCTAGAAAGGTAGAAAAGATTTTATAATTGCAAAATGTGAACAGAGAGAATGGAGAAGGGATGTTCTAGGTGATGATTATAATGAAGAAGAAGATAAAATAGGAGAAGGAAATAAAGGGTGAGAAGAAGAGAGAACAATAGAATTTGGCCCTTAGCAGAAGAAAAGACAGAAAAAGAAACAACAAACTACAAAATAAAACCAAAATATGCTCACCCCCCCAGAAGACAAGGCAAGGAAAAAATAACTATGTTAAAAACATTCTAAAAATGAAAAAATAGAAACAAATATGTATATGCATCATGTCCCTGAATCAATAGCATAGCAATTATTCAGAAGGGGGAGGGGGAGGGGAGGGAGGGAGAATTCTTAAAGAAAAATGAAGAATCACCCCCACTGAGGTGGTCAAAATAGTTTACCAGAATGGATGGTCACTGACCACACCCAACAGTCTTTCTTTCTGTTTCTTCTCGAGCTATTTACTAGAGAGCAAATGCTGGGGGTTGTTAACCCCCTTCCTGTTCTGGTGTTGCTCTCTGAGTTGCCGGTTGGAGTGGCCTATAAATGAAGTTGTTTGAAATAAGTCTCAGCTTCTCTTCTTGCCAGTATAATGTGGGATATATTAGGAAGAACTGTTAGTTGGAGTTTTGTTCATACAGAGAAAATCAATAAATTCTCAGGATAAAGCTTCTGCAGAGTTCTATGGGGGGAGTTCCAGAAGGTGGAGCTTAGATCTCTAATCAGGCCCCAGGGGCTCTGTTGGGTGTTGTCTGCTCTGGAGAAATTAGATCAACACATCCCTTAGGGTCTAGCAGTGGATGATCTCTGATGGGAGTCTGTATCTCAGGAGCCTCCCAAGTATTCCCCTCAAAGTGAAGAAATTTCTCATTGAATCTTGGTTTGAATTTCATCAGAGCTTTAGAATATGTCCAATATTCTTTGGCTTTGGATGCCTCCAAGGCAAGGAAAAATAACTATGTTAAAAACATTCTAAAAATGAAAATATGTCCTGTGGCAGAGGAGCCACTCCCTAGTTGCTATGGAGTTCCCACCAGCCAGTTCTCATTTGTCAACCCAGAGGTCTGAGGCTGCTTGTTCAGAAGGTGTGATGGAAAACTTTTATTTCTTCATCAATTTTGAAGGATAGCATTTTTTGGACATAGCAATCTGGCTGACATTTTTTCTTTTAGAGCTTGGAATACCCTTTTAAAATTTTGTTTATTCTAATTTGTTATATATGACAGCAGAGTACATTTCAATTAATTTTTCATTTCTGGTTGTACACAAAGTAGAGGCACACCATTCATATCTTCATACATGTACTTGGGGTAAATATGTCCATCTCATTCCACCATCTTTCCTACATCCTTGCCCCCTCCCTTCCCCTCCCTCCCCTTTGCCCCATCTAAAGCTCCTCCATTCCTCCTGTGCTCACCCCCCCACCATTTCCATTATGGATCAGCATCCACATATCAGAGAAAACACTTGTCATTTTTTTTTTGTGTGTGATTGACTTACTTCACTTAGTATAATATTCTCCAACTCTATCCAATTACCTGAAAATAAATGATTTTATTCTCTTTTAATGTTGAGTAATATTCCATTATGTATATATACCACAGTTTCTTTATCCATTCATCTACTGAAAGGCATCTAGATTGGTACCATATTTTAGCTATTGTGAATTGTGCTGCTATAAACATTGATGTGGCTGCATTACTATAATATGCTGTTTTTAAGTTCTTTGGGTATAAATGGAGGAGTGGGATAGCTAGGCCAAATGGTGGTTTCATTCCAAGTTTTCCAAGGAATCTCCATACTGCTTTCCATATTGGTTGCACCAATTTGCAGTCCCACCAGCAATGTGTAGTTTGACTTTTCCTTCACATCCTCTTCAACACTTACTGACATTTGTCTTCTTAATAGTTGCCATTCTGACTGGAGTGAGATGAAATCTGTAATTGCTAGAGATGTTGAACACTTTTTTCATATATTTATTGATTGATTGTATATCACCCTCTGAGAAGTGTCTGTTCAGTTCCTTGGTCCATTTATTTATTGTGTTATTTGTTTTTTTGGAGTTAAGGTTTTTGAGTTTTTTTTTTAACATATCCTAGAGATTAGTGCTCTGTCTGATGTGCGTGTGGTAAAAATTTGCTCCCATGCTGTAGGCTCTCTATTCACCTCATTGATTGTTTCTTTTGCAAAGAAGAAGCTTTTTAATTTGATTCCATCCCATTTATTGATTCTTGATTTTATTTCTTGTGCTACAGGGGTCTTATTAAGAAAGTTGGGGCCTAATCTGACATGATGAAGGTTTGGGCTTACTTTTTTCTTCTATCAGGTGCAGGGTCTCTGGTTTAATTCCTAGATCCACTTTGAGTTGAATTCTGTGTATGGTGAGAGATAGAGGCTTAATTTAATTATGTTCCATATGGATTTCCATTTTTCCCAGTACTTATGTTGAAGAGGCTATCCTTTCTCCAGTATATGTTTTTGGCACTTTTGTATAATATGAAATAACTGTATTTGTGTGGGCTTGTTTCTGTGTTTTCTATGCTGGACCATTGATCAATGAATCTATTTTGGTGCCAATACCATGCTGTTTTTGTTACTATTAGTGTAGTTTAAGGTCTGATATAGTGATGCCAGCTGCTTCACTATTCTGCTAAGGATATTTTTGGCTATTCTGGGTCTCTTATTTGTCCAGGTGATTTTCATGATTGTTTTTTCTATTTCTATGAGGAATGTTATTGGGATTTTTATTGGGATTGCATTAAATCTGTATAGTGCTTTTTGTAGTATGGTCATTTTGGCAATATTAATTTTGCCCATCCAAGAACAAGGGAGATATTTCCATTTTCTAGGGTCTTCTTTAATTTCTTTCTTTAGCATGCTGTAATTTTCTTTGTAGAGTTCTTTCACCTCTTCATTAAGTTGATTCCCAAGTATTTTATGTTTTTGAGGCTATTATAAATGGGGTAGTTGTCTTAGTTTCTCTTTCAGAGGATTTGTCACTGATGTACATAAATGCCTTTGATTTTATGACCTGCTACTTTGCTGAATTCATTTATTAGTTTTAGAAGTTTTCTGGTGGAATTTTTTGGGTCTTCTAGGTATAGAATCACATATTGGCAAATAGTGATAACTTGAGTTTTTCTTTTCCTATCAGTATCCTTTTTAATTTCTTTTATCTGTCTAATTGCTCTGGCTAGTGTTTAAAAAACTATGTTAAATAGAAGTGGTGAAAGAGGGCATCCCTGTCTTGTTCCAGTTTTTAGAGGAAATGCCTTTGATTTTTCTCTATTTAGAATGATGTTGCCCTTGGGCTTAGCATAGATAGCTTTTACAATGTTGAGATATGTTCCTATTATCCCTAGTTTTTCTAGTGTTTTGAACATGGATTGGTGCTGTATTTTGTGGAATGCATTTTACTGCATCTATTGAGATGATCATATGATTCTTTAAGTCTATTGATGTGACGAATTATATTTATTGATTTCCGTATGTTGAACCAAACTTCCATCCCTGGGATGAACCCCTACTTGATTGTGGTGCACTATCTTTTTGATATGTTTTTGTATTCAATTTGTCAGAATATTATTGAGAATTTTTTGCATCTATGTTCATCAGAGATATTAGTCTGAGGTTTTCTTTCTTTGATGTGCCTGTCTGGTTTTGGAATCAGGTGATATTGGCCTCACAGAATGAATTTGGAAGGGTTCTCTCTTTTTCTATTTCATGGAATAATTTGATAAGTATTGGTATTCTTCTTTGAGGGTCTTGTAGAACTCAGCAATGTATCCTTGTGGTCCTGGGATTTTCTTGGTTGGTAGGTTTCTAATGGTGTCTTCTATTTCCTCACTTGAAATTAATCTGTTTAATTTGTGTATATCATCCTGATTCAATTTTGGCAAATCATATGACTCAAGAAATTTGCTAATGCCTTCGATACTTTCTATTTTATTGGAATACAAGGTTTCAAAATAATTTCCAATTATCTTCTGTATTTCTGTAGTGTCCATTGTGATATTTCCTTTTTCATCATAAATGTTAGCAATTTGAGTTTTCTCTCTCTTTTCTTTGTTAGCATGGCTAAGGGTTTATAAGTTTTGTTTACCTTTTTAAAGAGCCAACTTTTCATTTTGTCAATTTTTTCAAAATTTTTTTGTATCAATTTCATTGATTTCAGTTCTGATTTTAATTATTTCTTGTGTTCTATTGCTTTTGGTGTTTATTTGTTCTTCTTTCTCTAGGGATTTTAGATTAAATGTTAGGTAATTTATTTGTTGACTTTTTCTTCTTTTAAGAGATGAACTCCATGCAATGAACTTTCATCTTAGTACTGCCTTCATAGTGTCCCAGAGATTTAGACATGTTGTATCAGTGTTCTTATTTACCTGTAAGAATTTTTAAATCTTTTATCATTGATTTGAAATTTCATTCCCTTATGATCTGATAGAATGCAGGGTAAAACCTCTATTTTTCGTATTTGCTGAGAGTTGCTTTGTGGCATAATATATGGTCTATTTTAGAGAAGAATCCATGTGCTGCTGAGAAAAAAGTGTATTCACTTTTGAAGGATGAAATATTCTATATATGTTTGTTAAGTCTAAGTTATTGATTGTATTATTAATTTCTATAGTTTCTTTGTTTAGTTTTTGTTTGCAAGATCTATCCAATGCTGAAAGAGGTGTGTGAAAGTCACCCAGAATTATTGTGTTGTGGTCTATTTGACTCTTGAACTTGAGAAGAGTTTGTCCGATGAATGTAGATGCTCCATTGTTTGGGGCATATATATTTATAATTGTTATGTCCTGTTGGTGTATGGTTCCCTTAAGCAGTAGGAAATGTCCTTCTTTATCCCTTTTGATTAACTTTGGCTTGAAATCTACTTTATTTGATTTGAAGATGGGAACCCCTGCTTGTTTCCACAGTCCATGAGAGTGGTATGTTTTTTTACCCAACCTTCCACTTTCAGTCTGTGGATGCCTTTTCCTATGAGATGAGTCTCTTGGAGGCAGTATATTGTTGGGTCTTTTTTGTTTTGTTTTGTTTTTCAAATCCAATCTGCCTGTCTATGTCTATGTCTTTTGATTGGTGTGCGTATGCCATTATTGAGACATGATTTGTATTTCTGGTCATATTTGTTTATTTTTGGTATTTAACTTGACTTGGTTTGTCCTCTGATTAGTATTTTCTTTAGTGTAACACCTTCCTTTGCTGATTTTTATTGTTGTTTCCTTCTCATGGAATATTTTGCTCAGGATGTTCTTTAATACAGGCTTTCTACTTGTAAATTCTTTTAACTTTTTTTTTTTTCGTGGAAGGTTTTATTTTGTTCTGTGTACTAGACATTTTAATGTGATATTACAATATGTCTTGGAGTGGATCTTTTTCATCTTCTCATTTGAGGTTTTGAAAACTCCTGCACTTGTATTTAAAACTCATTCCAAAGGTTTAGAATTTTTTTCTGATATTATTTCACTAAAAATGTTATGCATCCTCTTAACAAACATATGTTCTTCTACACTAAAATGAGCTAAAGTGTTGGTATTAAAGAAGGGGAGTTGCTATTATACTATATAGGGCACAAAGTCAAAGAGAAAGATAAAGCAGAATAAAAAGAGAAAGACAAGAAAATGAGATAAAATATTCAGGAAAAGAAAGGGAGACAGAATATAAAATAATGAGTAGACAAAAAAGAGGGTAGAAGTATAGGAAATAGTAAAAGAAAAGATGCAATGAGTAGATCCAGTTAATATGATACTTCTGATAACAATGACAAATAAGCAGCCCCCACTAAAATTAAAAAACAAAACAGCCCATACAGACAAAAAAAACAAGAAAATAAAGAACAAAGCAGAACAAAAAATAAGTTAAAAATATAAACAGAAAGAATAAACCTAAAACAAAAATCTAAACAACAAATCAGAAAAAAAACCCTCCAAAGAACCAAAAAGGCATAGCACAAACACACTAAAACAAAACAAAAACCAGGGAGAAGGGGAAAGAGAGTAGATTGGAGAGAAAATAGGAAGGAGAGAGAAACAAGGGACAGATTATAATAAAATGAGGAACAGTAGCATAACCATCTCTAATTAACACATTATAACATTACAGACGAAAAGTGATTAATAATGGATTAAAGAATAATTTCCAACACTGTGAGGGAACCTATTTATACACAAAGTTATAAAAGTGAAATAAGAAAGGCTAATGTTAATAAGTCACAAGTTATTCATTGCTGATGTTTCTGAGATGGAGTGAGTTCTTAGTGTGACTCCACAGTCAGAATTACACCTGATATTCAGAGGTATAGTAGATATTCAAGCCTCCACAGTATAATCTCTGAGTGTCTCTGCATGTTGCCACAGCAACTGTAATGTACCTATCAGAAATATATTTATTATTTGATCTTTATAAATCATATTTCTACTTCAAATGCTTCACTACAATCAAGTTTTTTTTTTTTTTTTGGTCTTCTATGTCAATCTCCACCTGCCTGCTTGTGGCATGATATTATGTGACTTCAGAGTGTCTTCAGCCTTGTTGTCTGCACTTTCCCAGGCTGGAGGCCTGCATGGGCTCTCTCTCATCCAGCTAGGAGATGCATGGAACAGAGTAGAGGAGAGTGAGAGCTGCGGAGTCACTAATTAGACCTCCGGAGACCAAGTTGGAAGCAGGTCTGATTTTATTGCATAATTACCATGTATACATACTTGGGCAGTAGCTAGGCAGATTATAGGCAGCCACCAATACAATTTCTTGCCAACTGTCCTTGTAACAACCCATTGAGGATCCAGCCATAGAGCAAGTGCAGGGACTGCAACACTTGGCCTCATGCCCAGGGCTGTGTCTATGGGGTAAGTGGTTTGCTGTTCATGTGCCTAGCATGAGGGGAATGGTTTGCCACTCAGATGCCCTTAACATATGCCATATATGCAGTACTCCATGAATTTGTCTCCACAGAGGACTGGCTTTTTATTCTGAGTAGAATATCTCACCTCAGTAGCTAACTGCAAATAACATCCTCCTCCCTTCTTGGGAGTGGTTCTGCTGAGACTGAGAGACTTACATCATTAGATCTCCTTAGCTGCTGTGGGTGCCCCACCCTTCTCCTGAAGAGGGGGTAAGGGGTTGAGGTTAGGTATCCCCAAAGACAGTGGGCATTAAGGGCTAGCCTGTGCCCCCAGTGCTAACAACAGTTATCTTTCAGTCATCCTTATTCCTATTCCTACTTAGACAACATGGCACCAAAAGCTCCAAGCAGCTACAGTATAGTACTTTACACTTCTTTGGGGCTTCAGTATAAATCTGAGAATCTTCAGAGTATAGCCCACATTCCTGAATATGGAATGTGGGCTATACTCTTGCACAGCAATCTCCCTGCACCCTTTCATGACCAGACTGTGACTTTGTGACTCCCTTTATTCAGTGTCAATTCTCTAGGAAGTACCTGCCACTCTGATGTTCTCCCACAACACTCTTCAAATGCATTTAATAGCACTAATTATACTTTATTGTAAATGCAATTCTCAGTTTACTTACAAAGCTGTGATTTCCCATAGGGGAGAAAATAAGTCATTCCTCTCTATGATTTCAGTTGCTGAATGCAATATATAAACTTTAGATTGTGCCTACAGTATTAGCTAGTGGAATAATGAGTCTCAGATCCTATCAGATTCAGATGTACAGAAAGTATAAAATATTCAAGTATTCCATTTAAATGACAAGAGGGAGAAAAATATCAACAATGACAGAAGCAGCAAAACCTATTTTAAAACTAGTTCATATGGATATGACTTTTCTAGTTGTCATAATTTTAATAGAAATCCTACAAGTACATATATTTTAGAAGCATTTTTAAAGAACAGCCTATTATAATAATTACCTTTGAATTTTATTTATTTTCTCTTCATCATTTCCTTGACACATTATACAGACCCAGTTGTCGCGACCCCTTGCCTGCAAGGAAGACGCAACTCGGGAATCTTCTTTCAACAGTTTATTCAGGCCCTTGATATTTCTTCTTCTTTTTCTCGGATGCCCCTCCCAGCCTTAATAAAGCATCCCAAGCCCCAATGCAAAGCTGCCGCGTGGAGCTTTCTCACAGGGTGGTGAAAAATCATGTGCCAACTTTCCCAGATAAGGAGTTGTTTGTCACAGACCACAGCGGAGCCAGCGTCATCTTGTAATGGCAACCATAATCTGCAGAAACGGCAGAAGCGGCTAACCACAGTTCCCCCTTTTCTGTTTTCTTAAAACAATACAGGCGAGAGTAGAGGTCCTATCCCACTGTGCAGAAGTGGCTGCATAGTATGACTCAGTCCTAAGGAGGCGCCTTCCCCAGACCTGAGGCCATATCAGCCGACGCCTTTCTTCGTGGGGCGGGGCGTGGACGCGTCTAACCCGCATGCAATAGGACATGCTCTCCTTGAGGTCCACGTCAAAGATCACTCAAGTGCAGTGCCTTGCCTCGCATCCTGTATCGTGACGATGGTGGACGAAGGGGGATAGCTGAGGCTGAACTGTGACTGTTTATAATGACAAACAAGTTGACAGCACCCTGAAAGAAAGGCACGAACTTCAAGGCGATAGAAAAGTACTAGTGTGGAAACCCATCTGCGTGCAATGGCAGCAAGACCGGCAGAGTGCACGGGCTTTCCAACACTAAGAGAATAACAAGGAAAGTCATGTCGATCCCAGTGCAATGTTATAATAACTTGGGGTGTAACGACCATGACAAAGGTTTACTGCTTAAGATGCGCAAGCCAGACTTGAGGTGAGTTGCCATTTTCTAAAGCTGCAAGACCTTGTATGATCATAGCCTTATCGTGAGCACTGCGGGCCTTAAGGCGACAGAGAAACCACAAACAGAGGAACATACCGAAGCAACACATTGCACCAAAAATGCCCACTCCCACCCATTCCTTAAAAAAGGAAAAGGCAGAGGATAGCCAACTGGTGAATTGACCCAAAGTCACTGGTTCTACACGGGTGCTATTCAGAACAGCAATCTGAGTTAGTTGAGACTGGATCAAGTTTTCTGCTTCCATGGACCAGGTTCCGGATAAATATTCCCCAATGATGCAGGAGGCATTTCTGGAATCATAAAATCTGACAGAGGTTATACATAAATGTGCACGTTGGTCAACACAACCCAAAAGCACCAAGTCGGCCAATTCTTCTACCTGAGCTTGGAGTAAATCTATTCTTTGGTTGGCAGCTAAAATCCCTGACAAAATATGTTGATTAATTGAATTTTGGGACTCAAGTATGGTGGAAGTTTGTTGAACAACTTGATTAATGGTGGCAGCAGTTTGTACTTGACTGGCCATGGCCACTCCGGCCGTAACCGCTGCAGCAGCAGACACTGCCACAGCTGTCACTATAGCTGCCGTAATTCCAAAATCCCTTCGGACTCTAAGTAGCTCAACAATGGGGAATTTATCTGGGTCCGCAGTGACTGGGATTGGGACAAAGGTTGGAATTTTCATAATCACTGCCATAGGCCAGGAGTCATTCCAACACTCAGACAAATAACAGGTAATATTAGAGCAATTAAGCATCCCCTGTAATGTAACATTAGCCAAAAGAAACAGGAACGGAGATTGGAGACGGACTGCTGCGGAGGGTAATGTAGCATTAGATAATTGTGAATTATTTGCAGAAATTTTAAGCCTCCTACCTCGCTCCGAGTCTTGGGTACTGCCAGAAACATTAAACAGCCAACTTTGGACTCCTAATATTTCCCTGGGGAAACACAAGCGCGGACTAGACTAGCCCAATCTGAGGGAGTCATGAAAAATCTAGTAAGTCCCTCTACCTGAGTGAGAGTGAAAGCGGCATCTATGCCATAAGTGTGGACAGATTCTGCCAAGGTTTTAATTATCTTAAAGTCTAAAGGCTCATGATATCTTCCCCTGTTATTGTCCTGAAATACAGGGTATGCAAGTCCCATATCTGTATTAACTGTCCTCCAAACTTGTGCATGAAAAGATCTCCCGGAACCTTGGCTCCCCCCCACATACGGAGGTGGGGCAATTGGCACCATATCTTCTTCTAGATATTCTACCTCCTCCTCCTCAGAGTTTTGTTGACCGATGTTAACTCCCTTCCCCTTCTTACAGTAGGCCTGCATGCCCTGTGTCTCCTTTTTCTTCTTTTTCATTTTTATCTTATGTAGTTGTTGTAACAATATATCAAGGTCCTCAGAACTCTCTGAGTCGCTTGTGTTCTCAGGCGTTTTTAATTCGGTCAAGTCTGGGTAGAGCCTTCTCCTATTTTTATCTTCAGGCTCTTTTGCCTTCTCACTACTGTTACTTTTAATACTCTCTGCCACTTCACTACATGATCCTTCAGATTTTTCCTCATGCAGCTGCTCAAGAATAGCTTGACCCTCACTCACAGCTTCCTGGCATTTACCATCTGTTATACATCCTCTAACTAACTTCCAAAGTGGTATAATGCCACCCTGCAAGGTACCTTGCTCATGAGCGAAATCTAGATCTTTCCCTAATTTGTCCCAGCTGGGAACCGTAAGACTCCCTGAAAAAGCAAACCAAGGAGCCGCTATATCAGCTTCTCTTAAAAACATCTGCAAAGTACTCTGCTTTATCTTAAGTCCTTTTGAATGTAACAACCCATCTAGGGCCAACAAAATTGGGCTTGAAGAAGCAACGCCCATAATGTTTTTAGAGCTATAAAGAAAGTGAAAGTACAAAAGTCCCCGCTCTCTTCCTTTTACAGGGAAGCGTCCCTGTCGTCACAACAACAAAAGAAGCACAAAAAACAAAAGCGAAATGACACAACAAAAGAAACACAGAAAACAAAAGCGAAAGTAGAAGCGAAAGTACACAGTGCAGCTGCAATAAAATGTAAGGCTCTCTCTGTGTTTACAGAGGAGCTGCCCCGCTTTGGTCGCGGATCCCACTTACTAGGGACTAACCCCGCTTTGATAGCAGATCCCACTTATTGGGACTAACCCCGCTTTAGTCGCGGATCCCACTTACCTGGGACTAACCGGTGCACCACCCCTGACTGCTGAAAGTTCTGGTTCCCGGGTCTCGGCACCACTTGTCGCGACCCCTTGCCCGCAAGGAAGACGCAACTCGGGAATCTTCTTTCAACAGTTTATTCAGGCCCTTGATATTTCTTCTTCTTTTTCTCTCTGATGCCCCTCCCAGCCTTAATAAAGCATCCCAAGCCCCAATGCAAAGCTGCCGCGTGGAGCTTTCTCACAGGGTGGTGAAAAATCATGTGCCAACTTTCCCAGATAAGGAGTTGTTTGTCACAGACCACAGCGGAGCCAGCGTCATCTTGTAATGGCGACCATAATCTGCAGAAACGGCAGAAGCGGCTCACCACACCCAGTTATCAGAGATCTGATGAAAAACTTCCTGGAGTATTTTATTGAAAATCCTTAAACAGATTTTAAAGAACCCCACAAACATTTGAAATCATTATTCTCACCAAAAATATGTGTTGGAGAATTTAGAAGAGATTTTTTGAAAAGTTAAGTCTTCTGTTCTTTGAAGTATATGGAGCTGTATGCTTACTCTCCACTGATTTGTGTACATAGAACATGTGCTTTCATTTTTTTTCCTAACAAAATATCATGGAATAATTGGTCTGCACTTGGATGGAAAAAATAAAGAACATTCTATTTGTATACATTTTAGCAAACTAGTGAAAATGATCTGGCAGTAAACTATCCCAAATCCTCTTTTTACTTTAATAGGTAGTTCAAGGAAAGGCACCAAGACATCTGTGGGATTCATAATCTAGTAACTTTCAAACATTTCTATAGGTATTTATTTAAGCATGGGAGGCAATGTTTAACATGTTTGGAAAAGAAAAGTGAGGTAAAATAAAATCTCTGTTATCCAAGAACATTATGTTCCAATGTCGGTGGGGCACAGCTCCATCAAAGCTTTCCCTGTATTTTCCAAAGAAGGGCTTTCACATATTTCGGGGATGGGGAAGCATTCTAGGTGATGTCTAAGTCCTGGAGAAATGGGGCAACACCTCCTGACCAATGTTAAATAACATGTCCACAGTGTATTTTTCTTTCCTGGAGACCCCATTCTATTCAGAACACCAGCAATGAGGGTATGATAAAGCCAGATTATGACACAAACAATATATAATCAGGGGTGTTTGCTGTTTGGCCTTTATTTACAAAAAGCTTAAAGTAAACTGAATTTATTACTGGTCCTAGTGAGTTGGTTTTGACTCCCTTCCCCCTCTCTCTGTTGCTGTTGGGATGGTATTAAAATGGTAAAGCTTATGACCTTATGCCTACCTTAGTAAGCTTCAAGCAGAGAGAATTCCATTTAGTATCTGAGTACTGTACCCATTGTTGGCTATCCTCTTGCAAACTCCTGTTTACAATGCGAAGACAAGGGAAAACCTGCAATTGGTCAATTTTACTTTGCTAGAAAACCAAATCAATAACATTATGTATGTGCCTTGTGGAAGGCAACAATGTTTTACTTATATATCATGTTTATATTACTAATATGGAAGCAATGCTGACTTATTGCTATAGTTAGCTGATTGTGTGGTCACCTCCCCGTTACCCCACCCATTTATGACCTTTGGCAGGGCAGGGGAAGACCTCACCTTCTTTGTGCACATCAATATTAAGCAAGAGTTCAGCCACAGAAGAGGCCATTATTGAATTGTGGGTCATATGATCAAAGATAAATGAGGGACTAGGGAAGGCCAACCAACAATTATTAGATACTCTGATAATTTTAGGAACTTCTTTGTAGTCATGTCACTCTATTTCCATTCTTTTTAAAAAAGAGTGGCTAATAAGAAGGAAGAGGGAGTGGTTCATATTTGTGTTCCCTTATTTTATGATGTCTTCTAGGATGAAGGGAGCTTGATACTTTGTTTCAGATATATCCTCACAAAAGTTAAATTTTGGAGGATACTGATATTGAGTTTTCATAATTTCAAAGAAGTTTTGGTTGCAGCACCCAAAGAAGTTTTAGTTGAAGCACCCACTTTAAAAGTCAAATTTAGAAAAAATAAAATGTTATTTAAAAATGGTGGAGTGACATTGGATTCCATTATAAATCTCAGTGCAAAACACACTTATGATTGTCTTGAAGATAAATGTCATTAAATCATAAGTCTATACTTCAAATGTAACAACCCATAACTTAACAATGAACTTTCCCAGAGCTGGAATAAGAAATTATGAAATACGACCATCATTACAGCTGAGAAAGGTGTGAGAGCTGCTCTGAATTACAAGTCATGCTTGCATAGTTTAACTAAAAGTCTCCTCCCATTCAGAACCAGATTCTGGGCCTTCAGAACTCTCCAATTCATTTGAGATGAGAAACCATGGATTAAATAGAAACTTTTCTTCAGAGATCTGAGGCATTAAAGTTATGGGTCTCCAAGAGATTTTGTCCAATTCTTATTTGAAGAGGTGAACTTAAATTTAAGCCAACATGGTATAAGTGAAAAATGAAAGGAAAATGTAAGTACCACTGAAAATGGTCTTTAAAACTAGAAAAATATCAATGAAAATTTAGAAAAGCTTAAAATTTGGGCAAAATTATCCCCTTTCCTGAAGACACTTTAGATTAGTTAGGAGTAAAAATGGATAATAAAACTTTGGTTGCATGGAACCCATTTTAATAGGCTTTTCAATCATTTGGGTCATTTATTATTTTTTATTATTATAGACAGATAAGATTCCTGCAATATGAAACACAAGTTAGCCCTTATAGAAAAATTACTTTTTGTAATAGCCTCAAACCAAAGAATATTCAACAAATGTGAACCTCTAAAGAACATCATGGTAAAGAAAATGTTCTAAAACATAGGTTTTAACTTCCTAAATTAAGAGATGGGAGAAAAATCCAATTATATGAAGGAAAGGAAAAATTTTATGTTTCATATGTTCCTTTGACAAATATATATCTGGCTAAGAATGCCATAGAGTATTGTATTCTAAGATTGAAACACAGTAAAAACTAGATTAGGCTCCCTCCAAACTTTTTGAATGATTTTACTTTATAAATCTATAGCAGGATTTGTTGAAGAACAGATATGACCCATTTACCAATAAACATCTGTTGTTTTCATAAAGTAATAAAATTGGGATATGGATGTTTTCATTAATTAGTTTTCGATGCTGCATGCCATGGGAGGTAAGCTAGGTCCTTATATACTCTTGGCTTCAATACCTCCTAATCCTTTGGAAGATGGGAGCCTGAGGCAGGACTGCAGAAACTATTGCTGGGATGAAAATCACTGCTTAAAGCTGGTTCTGACATGAGAGTTACAAAAAATAGAGGACATTTCCAAGAACATGGGGAATAAAATATTTTAGAGCAGTATAACTCTACAAGTACAGATATAACAAGTAGGGGCTGCGGATATAGCTCAATTGGTAGAGTGTTTGCCTAGCATGCACAAGGTCCTGGTTTTAATCCTCAGCACCACAGGGGAAAAAAGCTGTGGGGCTGGGGTTGTGGCTCAATGGTAGAGTGTTTGCCTAGCATGTGTGAGGCACTGTTCTCAGCACTGCATATAAATAAACAAAGCAAAGTCTATTAACCACTAAGAAAATATTTAAAAAAGAAGACTCAGATGTGACAAGGAAACACGGGTAAGGGGTAAGAACCATAAGAGCACCAAATGTGGTTAAGGTAAAAGATGTTGGAATCATTTCTGTTCCACTTAGAAATAGGAGTCATGAGGGGATGAGAGGAAGGAATATTTGTGGGCATAGTTGTGGAAATGAATAGAATTTTCTGTGGTCTTGGCAATTTTTGTTTCAGTAGGAAGGAAAATGATTATTTACCATAGTAAATTTCTATAACTATTTTCAAAATATGGATAAATTTATACTTGAAAAATTTGCTTCACTTAGAAAAACAATGAGATAGAAAATCACCATAAATGGTGATTTGTTTTACTATGCTTTGATTAGGGCATGCACTGATTATTTTAAATTTAAATTCACATTTTATTTTGTGCATGGAGTGGCAGAAGAGGAGAAAAATTTGTGTGAGGAGAAAGGAGTAAAGCATATCTGACATGTCATATCATTGGTGGCTTTTAAATTCCAGTGCCAAATTTGTGAAATATTTTTTTTAAACACTTTCTAGATTCTAGATCTACTATGGCTCTTTGCAGATAGGAATAATGTTCAAAATGAAACATATAATGTATCTTGCTCCAGAGCTACATGATGGGGTCTATAAAGGGTAAACATTTCTTACCTTTAAAACAGATGCTATTACAAAAATAGATTCACAGTCCAGGTGTAGTTCAACTCCAGAACTGTTTCTCTTATTGCTCTCTACAGGATTGCATATTGGCTGACTGCCTGGAGATGCCTCTTGTGAGATAGGAGTTTTGATTAATATAGTAAAACATGTCATTTGGGGAAGCAAAGGAAAAAAATGTCATTTCAAACATACAGTCAAGGGAAGGGTACTTGCCACTCTTGTTTGCCAGAAGTCAGTTTGAAAGCACTGCAGCATTGATGCCAGATGGATGGCTAGAAGGGTCCAAGTTAATTTTGAAGACCATAGAGTGGTGATTACTGGACTGTGGATATAGTGGTCAAATGACACAAAACTTTAGCTATACAGAAAGAATGAATTTAAGAGATTTATTATATAACACACTGACAATACTTATTGTATTATATTCTTGAAAATTATGGAGAGCAGATTTTTAGTGTTCTCCAATTTTGCTTGTTTTCTTTTTTTTGGTCTTCTACTTACATGAAATCTAAAAGCCATTTATGCCACTTCATAATTGTGTAATTTTGGGTAAGTTTCTGTGTTTTTCTTTCCTAATTTGCAAAGTAGCAATGTTGCTACTACCTTAACTTGTTGTGAATAATAAGTAATAAAATGCCAATAACAGTTTTTGTCACTTACAGATGCATGTGTGTTATAAAATGCCATACATCTGCTATTATGCTTGGAGGATACTGGATACTCAAGAAATGTTGTTTAACAGTGATTACTGAGTTTATCAATGAGCAATAACAGAAACTCAGTGTTTTCAAAAAATCATTCTATATGCAAATAATAAACATATCTTGATGCTTCAATAGTTGAAAAATATATACTGATGCTTCAATAGTTGAAATACAAATAAACCAGATTTTAAACCTCAGAAAGCTAAGATTGAGAAATCTCTTCATCTAAAGGCATAAAAGGAGACTTTAGGAGCAATGTGGAGTTCAAGAAGGTATTTGTGGGGGGGAATGCAGATTCTCTATAGAGCAAGTTCTAACTCATCTGAGCAGGCTTATAGTCCTATTTCTTCAGACAGGAGAACAGATTATCACTTCCTTATGCTGCTGAAATTGCTAAATCAGATATTTAATTTTTTAAATTTTTTTTGAATAGTAGAGATATTTTATTATGGTTTACAATTGAATTTCCTCAAATATTGATAATGTTGAATATATTTTATTGTGTTCAATTTGTATCTGTAAAATACCTTTTTGAATTATTGATTCAAAACTTTGGTAAAATTTAAATTTTTGGTCTCCTTAGTTATAAATTATAAAAATTTTTTTAAAGTTTTTTATGATTAGTTGTTCAAAACATTACAAAGCTCTTGACATATCATATTTTATACATTTGATTCAAGTGGATTATGAACTCCCATTTTTACCCTGTTTACATATTGCAGAATCACATCGGTTACACATCCACTTTTTAACATACTGCCATACTAGTGTATGTTGTATTCTGCTGCCTTTCCTATCCTCTACCTTCCCTCCTCCCCTCCCCTCCCATCTTCTCTCTCTACCCCATCTACTGTAACTCATTTCTCTCTCTTGTTTTTCTCCGCTTTCCGCTGACTTCCTCTTATATGTAATTTTGTATAACAATGAGGGTCTCCTTCCTTTACCATGCAATTTCCCTTCTCTCTCCCTTTCCATCCCACCTCTCGTCCCTGTTTAATGGTGATCTTCTTCTCATGCTCTTCCTCCCTACTCTGTTCTTAGTTGTTCTCCATATATCAAAGATGACATTTGGCATTTGTTTTTTAGGGATTGGCTAGCTTCACTTAGCATAATCTGCTCTAGTGCCATCCATTTCCCTGCAAATGCCATGATTTTGTCATTTTTTAGTGCTGAGTAGTACTCCATTATGTATAAATGCCACTTTTTTTTATCCATTCATCTATTGAAGGGCATCTAGGTTGGTTCCACAGTCTAGCTATTGTGAATTGTGCTGCTATGAACATTGTTGTAGCAGTATCCCTATAGTATGCTCTTTTAAGGTCTTTAGGGAATAGTCCAAGAAGGGGAATAGCTGGGTCAAATGGTGGTTCCATTCCCAGCTTTCCAAGGAATCTCCATACTGCTTTCCAAATTGGCTGCACCAATTTGCAGTCCCACCAGCAATGTACAAGTGTACCCTTTTCCCCACATCCTCGCCAGCACTTGTTGTTGTTTGACTTCATAATGGCTGCCAATCTTACTGGAGTGAGATGGTTTCTTAGGGTGGTTTTGACTTGCATTTTTCTGACTGCTAGAGATGGTGAGCATTTTTTCATGTACTTGTTGATTGATTGTATGTCCTCCTCTGAGAAGTGTCTGTTCAGGTCCTTGGCCCATTTGTTGATTGGGTTATTTGTTATCTTATTATTTAATTTTTTGAGTTCTTTGTATACTCTGGATATTAGGGCTCTATCTGAAGTGTGAGGAGTAAAAATTTGTTCCCAGGATGTAGGCTTCCTATTTACCTCTCTTATTGTTTCTCTTGCTGAGAAAAAACTTTTTAGTTTAAGTAAGTCCCATTTGTTGATTCTTGTTATTAACTCTTGTGCTATGGGTGTACTATTAAGGAATTTGGAGCCTGACCCCACAATATGTAGATCGGAGCCAACTTTTTCTTCTATCAGATGCAGAGTCTCTGATTTGATATCAAGCTCCTTGATCCATTTTGAGTTAACTTTTGTGCATGGCGAGAGAAAGGGATTCAGTTTGATTTTGTTGCATATGGATTTCCAGTTTTCCCAGCACCATTTGTTGAAGATGCTATCCTTCCTCCATTGCATGCTTTTAGCCCCTTTATCAAATATAAGATAGTTGTAATTTTGTGGATTGGTCTCTGTGTCCTCTATTCTTTACCATTGGTCCACCTGCCTGTTTTGGTACCAGTACCATGCTGTTTTTGTTACTATTGCTCTGTAGTATACTTTGAAATCTGGTATTGCTATACCACCCTATTCACACTTCCTGCTTAGAGTTGTCTTTGCTATTATGGGTCTTTTATTTTTCCATATGAATTTCATTATTGCTTTATCTATTTCTACAAGAAATGCCGTTGGGATTTTGATTGGCATTGCATTAAACCTATAGAGAACTTTTGGTAATTTCACCATTTTGATGATGTTAGTTCTGCCTATCCATGAACAGGGTATATTTTTCCATCTTCTAAGATCTTCTTCTATTTCTCTCTTTAGGGTTCTGTAGTTTTCATTGTATAAATCTTTCACCTTTTTGTTAGGTTGATTCCCAAGTATTTTATTTTTTTTGAGGATATTGTGAATGGGGTGGTTTTCCTCATTTCCATTTCAGAAGATTTGTCGCTGATACGCAGGAATGCCTTTGATTTATGCGTGTTGATTTTATATCCTGCCACTTTGCTGAATTCATTTATTAGCTCTAGTAGTTTCTTTGTAGACCCTTTTGGGTCTTCTATGTATAGAATCATATCATCCATAAATAGTGATAATTTAAGATCTTCTTTTCCTATTTTTATGCCTTTAATTTCTTTCATATGTCTAATTGCTCTGGCCAGTATTTTGAGAACTATATTGAATAGAAGTGGTGATAGAGGGCATCCCTGTCTTGTTCCAGATTTTAGAGGGAATGCCTTCAATTTTTCTCCTTTCAGAATGATGCTAGCCTGAAGCTTATCATAGATAGCTTTTACAATGTTGAGGTAAGTTCCTGTTATCCCTAGTTTTTCTAGAGTTTTGAACATAAAGCGATGCTGTACTTTGTCGAATGCTTTTTCTGCATCTATCAAGATGATCATATGGTTCTTATCTTTAAGTCTATTGATGTGGTGAATAACATTTATTGATATCCGTATATTGAACCATCCTTTGCATCCCAGGGATGAATTCTACTTGATCATGGTGCACAATTTTTTTGATGTGTTTTTGTATCCGATTTGCCAGAATTTTATTGAGGATTTTTGCATCTAGGTTCATTAGAGATGTTGGTTTGTAAGTTTTCTTTCATTGAGGTGTCCTTGTCTGGTTTCGGAATCAGGGTGATGTTGGCCTCATAGAATGAATTTGGAAGAGCTCCCTCTTTTTCTATTTCCTGAAATAACTTGAAAAGTATTGGTATTAATTCTTCATTAAAGGTTTTGTAAAACTCCGCTGTATACCCATCCGGTCCTGGGCTTTTCTTGGTTGGTATTCTTTTGATGGCTTCTTCTATTTCATCCATTGATATTGGTCTGTTCAAATTGTGTGCATCCTCATGACTCAGTCTGGGCAAATCATATGACTTAAGAAATTTATCCATGTCTTCACTATCTTCTATTTTATTGGAATATAGGGCTTCAAAAGAATTTCCAATTGTCTTCTGTATTTCTGTAACATCTGTTGTGATATTCCCTTTTTCATCCCGTATGTTAGTAATTTGAGTTCTCTCTCTTCTTCTGTTCGTTAGCATGGCTAATGGTCTGTTGATCTTATTTATTTTTTCGAAGAACCAACTTTTAGGTTTGTCAATTTTTTCAATAGTTTCTTTTGTTTCAATTTCGTTGATTTCTGCTCTGATTTTAATTATTTCTTGCTTTCTGCTACATTTGCTGTTGTTTTGCTCTTCTTTTTATAGGGCTTTGAGATGAAGAGTGAGCTCATTTGTTGGTTTTTTCTTTTTTTGAGGAATGACCTCCAGGCAATGAATTTCCCTCTTAAAACTGGTTTCATTGTGTCCCCTAGATTCCAATATGTTGTGTCTGTATTTTCATTTATCTCTAAGAATTTTTTGATTTCCTCCTTTATGTCTTCTGTAACCCATTGATCATTCAGTAACATATTGTTCATTTTCCATGTGATGTAGGATTTTTCCTTCCTTCTTTTATCACTGATTTCCAGTTTTATTCCGTTACGATCAGATAAAATGCATGGTATTATCTCCACACCTTTATATTTACTGAGGGTTGCCATAAGGCATAATATATGGTCTATTTTTGAGAAGTATCCATGTGCTACTGAGAAAAAAGTATATCCACTTGATGATGGTTGATATATTCTGTATATGTCAGTTAAGTCTAGGTTATTGATTGTAATATTGAGTTCTATAGTTTCTTTATTCAACTTTTGTTTGGAGGATCTGTCCAATGGTGAGAGAGGTGTGTTGAAGTCACCCATAATTATTGTGTTGTGGTCTATTTGATTCTTGAACTTGAGGAGAGTTTGTTTTATGAACATGACAGCACCATTATTTGGTGCATAAATATTGATAATTCTTATGTCTTGTTGGTGAATGGTTCCTTTTAACAGTATATAATGTCCTTCCTTATCCCTTTTGATTAACTTAGTCTTGAAGTCGATTTTATTCGATATGAGGATGGCCACCCCTGCTTGCTTCCGAGGACTGTGTGTGTGGTATTATTTTTTCAACCTTTTACCTTCAGCCTGGGTATGTCTTTTCCAATCAGATGTGTCTCCTGGAGGCAGCATATTGTTGGATTTGTTTTTTAATCCATGTTACCAGCCTATGTCGCTTTATTGATGAGTTTAAGCCATTAACGTTTAGAGTTACTATTGATATATGGTTTGTACTTCCAGCCATGTTTGATTATTTATCTTTTTTTAAAAATTTGGTTTGTTTCTCCATGATTAGCTTCCCCCCTCCACTTTACTGAGGTACTTCCCACTGTTGGTTTTGGTTATTGTTTTTCATTTCTTCCTCGTGTAGTGTTTTGCTCAAGATGCTTTGCAATGCTGGTTATCTGGCTGCAAATTCTTTTAACTTTTGTTTATCATGAATGATTTTTATTTTGTTGTTGTACCTGAAGCTTAATTTTCCTGGATACAAAATTCTTGGTTGGCATCCATTGTCTTTCAGTGTTTGAAATATGTTGTTCCAGGATCTTCTCTCTTTCAGCATCTGTGATGAAAAATCCACCGTTAACCTTATTGGTTTACCCCTGAATGTATTCTGCCTCCTTTCTCTTGTAGCTTTTAATATTTTCTCTTTGTTCTGTATATTGGATATCTTCATAACAATATATCTTGGCATTGGTCTACTGTGATTTTGTATGCTTGGTGTCCTGTATGCATCTACAATTTGTACATCCGTTTCCTTTTTTATATCTGGAAGTTTTCTATAATTATTTCATTCAACAGGTTGCTCATTCCCTTGGTTTGAACCTCTATACCTTCCTCTATCCTGATAACTCTTAAGTTTGTTTTTTTTTATGTTGTCCCATATCTCTTGGATGTTTTTTTTGTGATTTCTTACCAGCCTTTCTGAGTTGGCTATACTCTTTTCAAGATGATATATTTGTCTTCATTATCTGACGTTCTAGCTTCTACTTGCTCCACTCTGTTAGTAATACTCTCATTTGAGTTTTTAATTTGGTTAATAGTTTCCTTCATTTCTAGGATTATTATTTGATTTTTTAAATAATCTCTATCTCCTGATAAAGATGCTTATTTGCTTCTTTTATCTGTGTATGTAATTCATTTTCAATGTGTTCTTTCATTGTTTGAATTTGCTGTCTCATGTCCTCTTTAAGATTCCATTCCATCTGTCTAAGGTATTCCTTGAGTTCTTTATTTGACCATTTTTCTGATGCCTCTAGGTCCTCCTGTATATTTAGACTGTCCTGCATTGTTTGTACTCCTTTTCTTCCTTGCTTTTTCATGCTGCTCATGTTACTTCTTGTTCTGTTTGACTGCTGAGTTACTGTTTACTCCTATAAATTTATTTGGTTTTGTGTGTCTCTGGGGTCTCTCTTTTGTGATGGGAGTCTATGACTAGAGATGATGAGTTTTGTTGCTCTTTAATGCAGATTCATTCGTTTCCTAAACTGTGTATGGATTCTGATGGCATATAGCGGTCTGCGGTAAGGTCTTGGGACTTATATTTAGGTCGAATGATGTGATGGTATTGAGGTTGGTATCTCTTGGCAACCTTGGAAGGTTTCTTTACTGACGAGGGATATTAACAGGAGAGTGGTCTGGAGTATTTGGCGGTAGCTAGGGACTTGGTAGCACTATATAATGCCTCGGAACATTTACCTATACATATTTAGTAAATTACACACAAACAGTGTCATGATGCTTGGGAGGAAATGTATTAGAAGGGGAGGGAAGAAGTCACTAAAGAAAATGAGAGTAAACAGGTAGAATTCAAGGAAAGGGGAAAAGGAAATTGAAAAGAAATGAAAAGACAAAAGAAAAAAACAGAAAATAAAAAAGAAAAAATTAAAAAAACAATTAAAAAATAAAATAAAAAAATAAAAAAACAAATAATAATAATAATAAAAATTTAAAAAATGCAGTCTTAGAGTTTGATTAACTTCTCTTCCAGTAGGTGGAACTGTGCCCACCAGGCCAAGCTTCTCCTCTCAATACGCAGGAACCAATCACCGTGAAGCAGCTCCTCCTCCCAGACTGGGTGGGTCTGCAATCCTGAGTGCCTAGGGCCTTTTCTTGTGTCTAGTCACTTCCCCACTTTTCCTCCAGCCAGGCCCCGTGTCACACTCACTGGTGATGCTCACCACAATACTGGCTACATGCCAGGTCTGCTGCTCACGGGAGCCCTATTTTCTTGAACAACTGTGCACAGTCTCCCTGCTTGCCATTCCCTCAGACCCTAAGGTTGTGGAGCGTGGGGCTGAGAACCTCCAGTAGCCACGCCCCTGGGAGCTGGTGCAAGAGACCTCAGTTGTCAGTGCTGGTGGGAGCGGTAGCCGGGCGTCCTGCACCGGGGGTCCTGTGCTGCGGGTTCCACGCCACTCCTGACTCCCTTGGTCTGACTGTTGTGCTCATGGGAGAGCTGGGAGGGGCCCTTGAGGTTTCCCTGCTGTGTGGAGAGGAAGGGCTAGGGGGTTACACACCTGCCACCACTGGTTTCAATGAAGTTATCTCCTCCACAGCATTCTGGTGACGTCAGTTCTCTGCCATGGTGATATCCCATGTGAATGGCGACAGTTCGTTCCCTTTGCCGGGTGTCTGATGGAACCGGTGGGTCCTGACCGGCTCTCCCAAGCCCCGTCTCAATCCTGTGGCCACTGCCTATGAAGGCTCGGTTGGTATTAACCTCCGCAGGTTCACGGAGGAGCCAACAAGTTGTTTCAGCAGGAGCCTTTAGCCTTATTTTTTAAATTAAGAATAAAAATGATTAGGGCTGGGTGCCTCAGTGGTACAGCACTAGCCTGGCATGTGCTAGGCCTTGGGTTCAATTCCAAGCACCACATAAAAATAATAAATAAATAAAATAAAGGTATTGTGTCCAACAACAACTAAAATAATAATAATAATAAAAGAGCCTGGTGGATAGTAGCATGCTCCACGCCATGACTCCTGGGCCTTCAGCCATCTTTGCAGGAAATCCCTATGGGGACTCAGTCCCTGCTGTCATCAGCACTGCGGCCCCCACCTCTTCTACCCCCACGTCTTCAGCCACTACTGGCCTTGTAGACACTGAAAAAACATTCTTTCCAGAAAAGTCCTTGGTACTGTCAAATGGTTCAATGTCACAAATGGATATAGATTTATAAATCAAAATGACACCAAAAAGATGTATTTGTCCATCAGACTGCAATCAAGAAGAATAACCCACAGAAATACTTGAATAGTGTAGGAGATAGAGAAACTGTAGTGTTTGATGTGGTTGAAGGAGAAATGGGCTCCGAAGCATCCAATGTGACTGGCCCATGGAAGGGAGTTGTTGTGCTACTTATCTGCACCTTTACAGATATGGCTACTATGGCCAACGCCTTGGATCTCCCCATAATTATGCTGGGGAGGAAGAGGAAGAGGAAGTAAGAAGCAGCACTGAAGGATTTGACCCTCTTGCCAGGATGCGCAGTTCTCTATGGCCAGGAGTCAGCTGCGGTGCCCCCAGTACCACCATCAGTACTGGAGGCCCCGGTGGTTCCCAACTTACCACATGGGACAGAATTTTGACTGTCGCTTGTGGATCTTTCTTCATCCCCAAAGAATGCAGACTGGTGAGATTGGAGGGATGAAGAATGGAGTCCTCTAGGGAACACAGCTTCAGGGACCAGCTCATAGAAATCCAAGTTTTCGCCCAAGGTACCTTAGGGGACCTTCTTGCCCACCACTTGTGCCAGCTGTTGGAGAGGACGAAGATGAAAACCAACAAGCATCCAATGCTCCAAACCAACTACCTGCTTGCTGTGGATACCTGTGTCCCTATAACTATAGGCGTTGCCCTCCAAATGCTCCTTCACAGGATGGGAAAGAGACCAAGGCAAGTGAGACACTAAATGAGAGCCTTGTTCTGGCCACTGAGCAGAGTAGTGTTGACTGACATGCAGCTCCCCAGGCACCTTTACTACCAGCAGGGTGACCTAAAGAATTAATGACCATTCAAAAGTAAAACAAAAGGCACATCCACAACTTTACCAACACCAAAGAAACATCTAAGCAATAAAAGAGTAATCAAGATTTGGACATCAAAATATATACTGTAATTCTTCAAGAAACAATTGCAAAATGAAAATGTCAGAATATTTTCTCAGCATTTCCAGCAAGCTGCAATTCTGGAAATGCCTGCACAGAATACTAGAGAGTAACCTCCTCAGTTTCAGCAACCACTAAGTTTATATACATATTTTTCCTGTGTCTGTCTGTTCTCTCTCTCTCTCTCTCTCTCTCTCTCTCTCTCTCTCTCTCTCTCTCCCCCCTTTGGTAATATAAATTGAGAGAAGAAATATGAACACCACATAGGGAGAACCCTAACCAAAGAAATCTAAAATATATAGTAAAAGCACTTGTTCCCTGCTTTTTTTGTTCATTTTGGATGCTGCTGGTAAACTTCTAAGTGTCATTATTTAAAAGGAAATTTCTGGCTGGGGTTGTGGCCCAGTGGTAGAACTCTCACCTAGCACTCATGCAGGCCCTGGGTTTGATCCTTAGCACCACATTAAAAAAATAAGCAAGTAAAATAAAGCTATTGTGTTCAACTACAATTAAAAATAATAAGTATTAAAAAATAAAAAAGGAAATTTCATACCTTTAGTTTTAATTGATTTTATTTTTTAAATACACAACAGCAGAATGCAATACAATTTTTATTATACATATAGAGCATAATTTTTCATATCTTTGTATATAAAGTATGTTCATGCCAATTCATGTCTTTATACATGTACTTTTTTTTGCACTACAATTCTTATTAAACACATATATCACAATTTTTCATATCTCTGGTTGTATATAAAGTATATTGACACCAATTCATGTCCTCATACATATATTTTGGATAATGATGTCCATCACATTCCACCGTCCTTGCTAATCCCCTGCCCCTCCCTTTCCCTCTAACCCCTCTGCCCTATCTAGAATTCATCTGTTCCTCCCATATTCCCCCCTTCCTACCCCACTATGAGTCAGCCTCCTTATATTAGAGAAAACTTTCAGCATTTGTTATTTTGGGATTGGCTAACTTCAATTAGCATTAGCTTCTCCATTGCCATCCATTTACCTGCAAATGCCATGATTTTATTCTCTTTTATTGCCGAGTAAAATTCCATTGTGTGTATATGCCACTTTTTTTTAATCCACTCATCCACTGAAGGGCACTAAGGTTGGCTCCACAGTTTAGTTATTGTGAATCGTGCTGCTATAAACATTGATGTGGCTGTGTCCCTGTAGTATGCTGTTTTAAAGTCCTTTGGGTATAGTCTGAGGAGAGGGATAGCTGGGTCAAAGGGTGATTCCATTCCCAGATTTCCAAACTGCTTTCCATATTGGCTGCATCAATTTTCAGTCCCACCAGAAATGTATGAATGTACCTTGTTTCCCACGTTCTTGCCAACACTTATTGTTGTTTGTATTCATAACAGATGCCATTCTGACTGGAGTGAGATGATAACAGGAAGAGTAAAGCAGGTGGCCTTGCTATACCAGACCTTAAACTATACTACAGAGCAATAGTAACAAAAACAGCATGGTACTGGCACCAAAAAGGACTGGTAGACCAATGGTACAGAATAGAGGACACAGAGACTAACCCACAAAATTACAATTATCTTATTTTAGACAAAGGTGCCAAAAACATGCACTGGAGAAAAGATAGCATCTTCAACAAATGGTGCTGGGAAAATTGGAAATCAACATGCAACAAAATGAAATTAAACCCCTACCTCTACCATGCACAAAACTTAACTCAAAATGGATCAAGGACCTAGGAATTAAACCAGAGACTCTGCATCTAAATGAAGAAAAAGTAGGCCTTAATCTTCATCATGTGGGATGACTTCCTTAATAAGACTCCTATAATGCAAGAATTAAATCCAAGAATCAATAAATGGGATGGAATCAAACTATAAAGTTTCTTGTCATCAAAAGAAACAATCTGTGAGGCAAACAGAGAGCCTACATCCTGGGAGCAAATTTTTACCCCTCACACATCAGATAGAGCACTAATCTCTAGGGTATATAAAGAACTCAAAAAGCTAAGCACCAAAACAAAATAAAACAAAACAAACAAACAAACCCAAATAACCCAATCATGCCTTTATTTCTAGGATGAGGGGAGGATAACATTTTTGCTTTCTTCCTGAAAATGTGCAATATGAAGTTCCTCAAAAAACAAATTTTTACCCTTCAATTAGGACAACAAAAGAAAAGACTTATCAAGACAGGTTTGGCAAGTGGTTATTCTCACAATCACAAATATCTTATAAAGACAATCCAAAGAGCAGTCCTGGCTTAGAAGATGATGTCAGCATGGGTAATTTTCCCAGATTAGTGTAAGAACCACACCAATAGTCCCAGTTTACAATAAACCTTCTTCTTTTATGTGTCTTCCAACCTGAGCCAAAGAGGGAATGAGATTGTTAAAAACTGGTATAATTCCCTTGATCTTATTCTTACATTTTCCACTTTATAGTATTTTTGTTACAATGGCTGGAAAAATGAAAAGGCCTATGAATATCCATTATTAACAGTATTGCAGCCTTTGATTTTTTAAAATAAATTACAATATAAGGATGATTAATGTTTGGGTTATTATTCCAGACATTTTTGGGATACCAACAGACTGTTACTTGATTTTTGGTGTTAAGTTTTAAAAGGTGAAAAATGTGTCTTATTGGAACTAAAATAACTTAAAGTAAAAACTGTCTCATGCAGGGGAAGAAGGTGAGAAAATGGGAAAAAGAAGAAAGAAGTATTGGGGACTGAAATGGAACAAATTATGTTCTATGCATGTGTGATTATGTAAAAATGAACGAACCTCACTATTATGAATGAATACAATGCACTAATTAAAACATTAGAAATAAATGATAATAAAAAGTACTTTACTACCAATATGTTTTTCCAGTTTTAAAGAGGAAATTAGCCTTGTAAAAAAAACTGAAGAATAAATTAGACCACAATTAAGTAGTCATAAAAGAGTATCAGTTCAAGATGATGCATTAGAGAAAAACTGCATTTCTAATTTCTCCATGTCTTGGGATATGAGAAGCAGAGTACTGCTCCTCAGCAAGGTGGGCGAAAGAGGGATTTCACTAAAATTCAGTATTCAACAGTCAAAAGAGTGTCTTAGAGACTTGGAAATTTTGTGCTATAAACAAGAAACAAGAAAGAGTATTTGGGCCATGCTGGTTGCAGCCATAGCAGTAGTAGCAGTGCTGGTTCACCACAGAGAAGTGGGAAAATGCATAGAAACATGATGGAAATATCTGGTATGGAAAATTCTGTAGATAAGGAGAGTAGCCTGAACTTAGTTGATTCAGAGATTGAACAGCAAACTGGTGTTTGATAAGTGTTCCATAAATTTCTCAGCTGGCAAATGGAGATCTGAGGTGTGTTATGGTTTATATATGAACTGTAGCCCCCAAAATTTCATGTATAAGAAAATGCAAGAAAATTTAGATGTGAAATGATTGGTTTATGGATGCTTTAAATGATTCTGTGCATTAATTCACTGATATAGATTAACTGGGCTATCACTGTAGGCAGGTAGGGAGTCATTGGAGGAGTCACTAGGGGCAAGCAAGCTCTCTCTGCTTCCTGGTTTCCATGTCCTAAGTTGTTTTCCTCCAACATGCCTTTCTACCATGACGTTCTGACTAATCTTGAGTTATGGAGAGTTATGGAGTTGGTTGACTAAGAACTGAACCTCTAAAGGGGTGAGCTCCCCTTGCATTGTTTTTGTCAAATCTTTTGGTCACAGTGATAAACAAGTTGGTTAAAAAAGAAATTGGCACTGAGAAGTGGTGTCATAGGGGCTAAAACTAAACTAAATATGTGGCTGTTATCCTTGATGAACATAGATGCAAAAATTAGGAAAATACTGGAAAATTGCATAAAAACACATTAAAAAGATAGTGCACCATGAGCAAGTAGATTTAATCCCAGGAATGCAAGGTTGGTTCAACATATGGAATCAATCAATGTAATTCACCACATAAATAGACTTAAAGACAAGAATCACATGATTATCTTAATAGATATAAAAAAAATCATTTGACAAAATATACCATGTTTAAAACACTAGAAAAATAGGGATGGACAAAATATACCTCAACATTTTAAAGGCTATATACAACAAACACAAGGCAAACATTATTCTAAATGGAGAAACAACTTAAAGTATTCTCTCTAAAAACAGGAACAAGACAGGGATGCCCACTCTCACCACTCCTATTTAACACAGTCCTTGAAACTCTTGCCAGAGCAATTAGGCAAGATAAAGAAATTAAGGGGATACAAAAAGGAAAGAAAGAGCTCAAAGTATCTCTGTTTGCCAACTGAATGATTCTGTATTTAGAAGACCTAAAATAATTTACCAGAAGTCTTCTAGAACTCTTAAATTAATTCATCAAAGTAGCATATAAAAGTAACACCCATAAACCAATCACTTTTCTATACTCCAATGATGAATATGCTGAAAAAGAAATTAAGAACAGCTATTTCATTCACAATAGCCTAAAAGAAAAAAGAAAAAACCCTTGGGAATCAATGTAACAAAGGAGGTGAAAGATCTTTACAATGAAAACTACAGAACACTAAAGAAATTGAAGAAGACCTTAGAAGATGGAAAGATCTCCCATGTTCTTGGATAGGCAGAATTAATATTGTATAAATGGTCATACTTCCAAAGTGATATACAGGTTCAATACAGCTACCATCAAAATTACAATGACATTATTTATAGAAATAGAAAAGGTATCATAAAATTCACTTGAAAAAATAAAAGGTCCAGAATAGACAAAGTATTCTTGGTGAGAAGAGCAAAACAGGAGCCATCACAATATCAGACCTTAAACTGTACTACAGAACTATAGTAACAAAAAAGCATCATATTGGCACCAAAACAGGCATGAAGACCAATGAATAGAAGACACAGAGACAGACCTACATAAATACAGTTATCTCATACTTGACAAAGGTGCCAAAAATGTATGTTGGAGAATAGATAGCCTATTAAACAAATAGTGCTGGGAAATTGGAAATTCATATATAGTAGAATGAAATTTAACACCTATGTCTTATCCTACACAAAAAGTGCATCAAAGACGTAGGAATTAGACCAGAAATCCTGCATCTGCTAGGAGAAAATGTAGCCCCCCCGACACCACCATATTGGCTCAGGAACTGACTCTCTTAACAAGACTCTTAAAGTGCAAGAAGTTAAATAAAAAATTAATAAATGGGATGACCTAAAATTAAAAAGTGGAGGAAATAATAGCATGAAGTGAGAGCCTACAGAATTGGGAGAAAATCTTTGCCCCCTGCTCCTCAGATAGGGCATTAATAACAAATATATACAAATAACTCAAAAAAGTTAACAACAAACAAACAAACAGAACCCAAAATGAAACAAAGCACACAACCCTACCAAAAAAGGGGCAAAGGGACTAAATAGATAGTTTTCAAAAGAAGAAATATGAACCACCAACAAATATATGAAAAATATTCAACATCCTAGCAATTAGAAAAATGGAAAGTAAAACTACACTGAGATTTAATTTCACTCCAGTCAGAATGACAATTATAAAGAATACAAGCATCAATATATGTTGATGAGAATGTGGAGAAAATGGGTCACTCATATATTGCTGATTGGACTGCAAATTGATGCAACCACTCTGGAAAGCAATGTGGAGATTCCTTTAAAAACTAGGGATGGAACCACCATTTGATCCAGACATCCCACTCAATATATATCCAAAGGATTTAAAATCAACATACTACAGTGATACAGCCACATCAACATTTATGACAGCAAAATTCACAATAGCTAAGTTATGGAGCCAAACTAGGTGCCCTTCAACAAATAAATGGTTAAAGAAAATGTGGTATATATTAGCCACAAATGAAAATTACCTTATGACTTTTGCTAGAAAATGGATGAATCTTGAGTCTATCATGCTAAGTGAAGTAGGCCAGGTCCCCCAAACCAAAGATCAAATATTTTCTGATATGTGGAAGCTAACCCACAATAAGGAGTGGGGGAAAGAATAAAAGTTCAGTGGATTACACAAAGGGGAATAAAGGGAAGAAAGGGGGTTGCAAACAGGGAAGACAGTTGAGTGAATCTGTCATAACGTTTCTATGTACATATATGAATACACCACAGTAAATCTCACCATTTTGTACATCCACAATAAATTAATAAAAAAAAACTAAGGGTAAATTGCAGAGAAATCAATAGAGGGAATGGAGTTGGGGGGAGGAAAGAGGAAGGAGAGTTACTGGAGATTGAATTAGAACAATATATATTCCATTGGGCTTGGGTTGAAGATCAGTGGTAGAGCTCTTGCCTCACATGCATGAGGCACTGGGTTCGATCCTTGGCTCCACATAAAAACCAATAAATAAAAATAAAGATATTGTGCCCATCTACAACTAAAAATAATTTAAAAAGATATATCACATGCTTTTATGTCAAAAAATTGGTACTACTGTCATGTAGAAAGAACCAAGAAATGGGAAGAAAAACACAGTATAGACAGAAAGTTTCATATAATACATACTCTGAGGTTTAGGGCATGACATCATCTCATTATAGATATAAGGACTGCAGTCTCAGAGCAGGTTCTGATGGAGTGATGGAGTAAGGTATTCTGGGAAAATGGACATCCTAAGCAAGTAAGCATCACAGAGGAAGAGGAGGAAGACATAAGAAGATGATGATTTTCTCTCATTGCAAATCTTCCCAGGCCTGGGCCCTTTTCTATCAGATTCTTACCCAGAAACTCATATTTTCTCTAGAATTCTTGGAAGCAGGATCTATTGTGACTGTATCCATCTGAAAGTATTTTGCTGATGTTTCAATGCTTCCATAACAGGCTTAAGTTTACTTTTTGGCACTTCAGAGACCTATGTTCTTCTTGCCTTCTTCCAATGTGGTCTATTTAATTGTATACAAATAATGTTCAAAATTTCTGTAACTCTGTGTCTGTAGTAAGTTATGTATGTAGTGACAAGTACACACCACAAAGTCTTGAGATTATATCTGCAATGTGTTTCTGCCAGCAGTTGATCAAGATAGACTGGAATAAAAACATTATTTTCAGGTGTGAAAACTCATCATCTTTATCAAATAATTTTTTCTTACATTTTTTACCAAGATGTTATAGCCCAATTTGGGAGGTTAAGTTTTTAGCATGCAACTTAAAATTTAGTTCAAACAATCATGATGCTGTTTTTATTAGGTGATATTGTTAACCAATATTAAAAACAATATGGCTGGTCTTTTGTAGGCTACATGGCATGTTAAAAAAGAAAAGCCTTTGGAGTTAATTTATGTTGAAGATATTGAAGAGACTTTTAAAAGGTGGTAGAAGTGCCAGCTGGAAATGCTTAAGAATGTTGTAAGCAGAGCTTAATGGATGGTTCTGGTGGAACCTCAGAAGTCTACACTGCAGATAGGATTGTGGACTGCTAAGATTTAGCTCATGTGCATTCAGAAGAGAAAGACTATTGAAAATTGGACTGGAAGCCATTCATGCTATGTTCTGGCAAAGAAGTTGTTTATATTTTTCCCATGTCCCAAGATTTTCTGTGAAGCTAAATGTAAATGCAATGGACTGATTAATCCAATGGAAGAAATTTCAAAGCAGTCCAGTATTTAGCCAAAGCAGGGGTATTACTGGAAGCCTTTGATCAAGTTTACTGTGATAATCTGGAGCAGAAAGCAGAGCAGAAAGATTTGAAAGAACTTGAAGATGGACCAGTAAAATTCAAGCAAAACTGTGGCTAAGGAAGTAAGTGTGGTAGTTAAAGAATTTTCAGCCACTAAAACTGCTAACTACTTTAACCAGAGGCAATAGGAATGATTGCTTGACTTCATCACAAGAATTGGCAAGACCATACCCATCTCAGGTTCAAGGGTGTAAAGTAAACATTTCTTTGAGATTTGACCATGGGGGCACTTGGCTTGCACTGTGGTCCTAGGAAGTTGTTTTACTATGCTTAGCTCCACAGGCACTCAGAGGCTGCTACAGCTGTAGTCCCAGGAGGATTGGCTACTGTTCAAGATGGCAGCAGAGCTCAGCATCAATCACATGGTGCTAGTTCTTCAGGATTGTAGGATGCTAGACTTAGGTGGCCATGGAAAATTCCACCAAGATTTCAAAGGAAGGTCTGGAAGGCCAGGGAAAGTGCAGCAGGGTTGACGTCACTTCAGGCTGCTCCTGAAAGGATGTTGCATGAAAAAGTGAGAAGAAAGCCAAGGCTACAATGGAGATTCCCAAGATTAAGAGATGCCAGTAGGATGGGATGTCTTCCAGGAAAAGTTGTAAGAATTGAGCAGAGATGAGCCAAGAGAGAGGCCATGTGTGTTGTAAAACAATATCATAGGGGTGGAGCTACACAAACCCTTTGGAGAGAACATCTCAATGCCATATTTCCTAGATGCTAGAGAACTTGGATCTAGAGAACTTGTTCATATACTAGATTTGATTTTCTTTTAGTCCCATCCCTTTTTTCTTTGCCCCTAGGTTTCTCCCTTTTGGAATGGAAATGTTTCCTCAATGCCATTATATATTGGATGTATGTAACTTGTTCTTGATTTTTATAGAGGCTCATGTTGAAAGTTTGCCTTGGGTTCCAGAGGAGATTTTGGACTTGGACTTTTGGGTAATGCTGAAATGTTTAAGGCTATGGACTAAATGTATTTTGAATTATAGAATGGGTATGTACTTTGGGGACAAGATGTGGAATGTTATGGTTTAGATATGAGGCATCCCTCAAAAATTCATATGTAAGGCAATGCAAGAAATATTAGAGGTAAAATGATTGGTTTCTGAGATTTTTAACCTAATCAGTGCATTAATACACTGACATGAATTAACTGGACAATAACTATAGGCATTGTCCATCTACCATGATGTTCTGCCTTATCTTAGGCCAGAGCTATGGAGTTGGCTGACCATGAACTGAACTTCTGAAATAGCAAGCCCCCAAATAAACTTTTTTTTCCTGTACTTGATTCTCATTTGGTCTTTTGGTCATAGCAATGGAAAGGCTGACTGAAACAAGGCAGAAATCACATTGAGTAGGCCACCATGCAGCTTGGTGCTGCAAGAGTTTAGGAAATCATATCAAACATCACTATACTGCTCAAACAAACATGTAATGTGTAGCCTAAGGTGTGTACCTAGCAGAACATGAGTGAAATAGGCACAAATAAGATTTTATTCAGGAGGAATCAAATCATAAAAAAATAGGGTCCAACTTATTTTCCCTTTGAGCCTAATAGCTCACATGTCCAACTAAAGAGGGTCAGGAATCAACAGATTGTTGAGAATACATTCAGGACCTAAGCCTGGGCAGTCTGTGTTAATGGGCAGCAAAGTGTGTGGAGGACTGGCTCCCCTCCCCTGTGAGTAGAATCCCCAGGAAGTTCCTGAGATCCATTTCCCAACAGAGATTGGCATCTGTTGGGCCCTAGGAATGTGTTGATCTATTCTCTTTAGAGTACATAATACCCAACAAATACCCTGAGACCTGAGTAGACCTAAGCCTCAGCTCCCAGAAAGAACTGCTCATAGAACTCTGCAGCAATTCCAACTCTGCAGCAACTCCAATGCTGGGAGTGCATTTATTTAGTCCATGCAGAAGAAACTCCAATCTGAAGTGCGTTCCATTCTGTTCTACCTTGTACTAGTGGGAAAGGAAGATTATTTCAACCAGCTTCAATTTTGGGCCACTTCAACTGAGAGCTTGATAAGCTACACAAAAGGAGGAAAGGGTTAACAACCCCAACCCTTGCTCTTTCCTCTCTTACTCTATATACTTCCCAAGAATAAATGAAAAGAAAGACAGTTGTGCATAGGCGGTGACCATCCATTCTTTTTGACTATTTTGAACACCTCAGTGGAGAAGATTTTTTCATTTTTCACCAGGAATCTTTCCCTCACAACCTTTTAAGTGTTCTTGCTGTACATGATTGGTTTGTGAACACAAAATACATACACATTTGTTTCTTTCCCTCCCTTAGTTTTAATATTTTAAATGATTTTAAAAGTATAGTTATTTTTTCTCACCTTGTCTTTTGAGTATTAGGGTTTTGTGTTTGTGTATTTTAATTTTATTTTAGCTTGTTTCTCTTTCTTTCCTTTCTTCTCCTGCTAGCTAATAACTTCTTTTGTTCTCTCTTCCTGTCTCCCTTTATTTTTCCTATTTTCCCCTCCATCACATGCTACATCTCTTTTTCATGCTCTGTCCACATTTTGAACATTCTTAACTGCTTTCTACCTTCTTATCTTCATAATAACTGTGCTTTTACCATCTTTTAGAACTATTTGGTTTATATAGTCCTGCCTCCACCATTCATGTTGTTATAATTATTACTGCTGTGGATGGCATAGTTGATACTTGAAGTATTAATTCGGTATGCCAGATTTAATTCACATTTATTGTTTTTGTTGTTGAAAATTGTTGACCCCATCATTCCTGATTTTGTGAAAATTAGTGTTGTAGAGTCATAGTAGGCACCAGGTATTTATTTTAATGCTATATATTGTTTGCATGAATTGTTGCTGTTTTTTGTTTTCCCCTTTTCTGTGAGGTACTGAAAAGCTATGGGGATGCTCCAAATTCACAGGGTAAGCCTCTTCTGTTGACATAAACTCTGCCTAAGGATAGTACACTTTACTTCACACATAAATTAATTATTTTCAAACTCCAGCTGTACTTAAATGCAAAGAATAAAAGAGAAATAAAACCAAACTGATGATCAGGACCCAACTAAGAATGGCTTAGCTAAGATTGGTATCCCAGGGCCCACTCCTGGACATCCATTCTTTCAGCAAATACAGACAAAATTACAAAAAAGACTATAGATAGCATGTCTATGAGAGTTTCTCAATATAGATCACTGTAGGGTATTTTGGTAAAAGAAGCCTACATATAAAAGAAGGTCCTACATATAAAAATAGAAGAGAAATTCATCCCAACAGATGCATAAAAAAATACAAGAATATAAGAACTATGAAAAATAAAAGTAATACAATATTCATAATTCATAATTTAACAACTGACTCCAAAGACATTGAAATGGATGAAATATCAGATAAGAATTCAAAAGAATATCACAAAAAATGATCAATAAATTCTAAGAGAACAGATTAAAAAAAACCAAATGAATAATATGGCAGCACAAGATATTAATAAGAAATTCAATAAGGAGATAGAAATATTGAAAAAAGAAACAAACAGAAATATTGGAACTGAAAGACACAACAAATAAAAAAAATGTTCAATTGGAAATTGAACATTTTCTAAATAATAAAAAAATATTATTCTATTATTTTCTAGATAATAGAAAAAAATAGAATAGAACATGCAGGGACAGAATCTCAGAGCTGGAGGGCAATGTGGCCAGCTTTGAATATTTAGACAGTATTAAAGAAATGAAAAGAAGTCAAATTGATTAGAACACAAAATAACTCTGGGACAACATTAAAGGACCAAATTTAAGAATCACTGGAATTGAGGAGGGTTATGAGAGGATGCAGGCTAATGGAATGGATAACATCTTCAGACAAATAATGTCAGAAATTCTCTTGAAAATGAGATAGACATTCAGACACAGGATGCATTCAGAACCCAAAATAAACAAGGTTAAAAAGAACCTATACATGACAAATTATAATTAAGATGTCTAACATACAGAGCAAGGATAGAGTTTTAAAAGCCTCAAAAGGAAAGCATAAGGTGACATTTAGATGCAAGACAATCAGAATAACTTCTGATTTCTCAACACAAAGTCTAAATCCAGGAGAGCTTGAAATGATGTGATCCAAGTCACAAAACAAATAACCGTCAACAAGATTGCTATATCCAACATAGCTATCATTCAAAATATAAGAGAAAATAAAAACCTTTCAAGAGAAGCAGAAACTGAAAGAATCATGACAACCAACCAAACCAGCACTGCATTAAAGAAATACTGCACACAAAAGAAATGAAAACAAATCTCAGAGCTCACAAATGAACAGATATCATCTGAAGAGTAGCTAAGCAAATGATAAATAGGACCCAATTAAATATTAAAATTAAACAAAATGACAAGAATTAATTCTCATTTCTCTATAGTAATATTAAATGTGAACAGTCTCTATTTTCTAAATAAAAAGAAGGTTGGCACAATGGATTTTAAAACAAGACCCAACTATATGTTGTTTGCAAGAGACTCACATTGCAGGCAAAGAGAGCCACAAGCTGAAAGTGAAAGAATGGAAATTGATATACCATGTGAATGGAGCCCCAAACAAGCAGCAACAGATATTTTTATATCTTACAAAGGAAACCTCAGGCCACAATTAATCAGAAAAGTTAAAACAGGTCACTTCATACTGGTAAAGTGAACAATCCAATAAGAAGATATGATAGTAAATATTTATGCCCCAAACTATGGGTGTACCTAATTACATGAAAGAGGGAATACCAAATTAAAGCTCAAATAAAAACCAGCACAACAATATTTGGTAGCTTCAACACACCTGTCTCACCAATAGATAGGTCATCCAGACATAAACTTAATGATACAGTTTGGATCTGAAAAAAATATAAATCAAATGAAATTATCAGACATCTAGAAAATATTTCATCCAACAACAGTTGAATACACTTTCTTCTCAGGGGCTTATGGAACCTTCTCTAAAATGGAACATATTTTAGGCCACAAAGCAATGTTTGGCACATACAGAATATAATTCCTTGCATCTTATCAGATCATAATTAATTTAGAATTGAACACAAAAAGTCCTGAAGAAAACATGCAAACACATGGGGATTGAACAATACACTTTTGAATGACAAATGAATGATAGAAGAAATCAGAGGAGAATGCCACAGTCTGGCTGGGCACAAATGCCGCAGTCTGGCTGGGCACACAATCACGAGCCACCACACAGCTTGTAGATTCAAACAGCAACTCTTTATTCCCGAACTCACACCAGCCGTCTACAATCACGTTCTGGGGAAATCCACGTTCTCTTCCCAAATCCACCTTCTCTCCCAAATTCACCTCCACTGGGCTTCTATCTCCAAAATATACTGTCTGAATCCCGTGAGAACTCAAGGGGAACTCAGGCAGCAGGATACGCCCTATTCCCAGCAGGAATAATCTTAAACCTTAAACCTGGAACCTAAACTGGGAACGCCCTAAACAAGATTATCTTAAAACCGGGAACACCCTAATCTGCCTTGGTCCTTGAGCAAGGTTAAGTACATTCAATGTCACTGCAACATGGGGTACGCTGGCAAGGAAATTGTCATACCTACTTGGCTAATGGCTCCCAGCAGGAGAAATTAAAAGATTCTTAGCATCAAGGGAGAATAGGGATACAATGTCTGGGACACTGTGAAGGTGGTTCTAAGGGGAAAATTTGTAGCTATAAGTGCCTACATAAGAAAATTAAAAATATCTCAAATAAACAGTATAATGATGCACCTCAAGGCTCTTGGAATAAAAGCAAACCAACTCTAAAACTAGTAGAAGAAAAGAAAGGAAATAGTTAAGATCAGAGACAAAATCAATGAAATTGAGAATAAAAAATACAAAGGATCAACAAAATAAAGAGTTGGTTCTTTTAAAAGATAAACACAATTGGTAGGCCCTATCAAACTAATCAAAAGAAAAAAGACCCTAATTGTAAAATTTGAGACAAAAAGGGGAGGAAGCACACAGACATACCAGAAATCCAAGGGTTTATTAGTCACTATTTTGAAAACTTCTGCTGTAATAAGTTGGAAAACCTTTCTAAATATGTATTACTGGCCAGAGTTGAATGACGAAGACACAATAAACTTAAACAGACCAACAACTGGCAATGAGATAGAAGCCATAATAAAAAGTCTTCCAACAAAGAAAAACCCAGTGCCAGATATATTCTTAGTTGAATTATACCAGACCTTTAAAGAAAAGCTAATTTCAATCCTTCTCAATTTCATAAAATAGAAAGGGAGGAAACATTTACAAATTTATTCATACCAAAGCAGAGAAGAACAAATAAAGAAATGATAACTGTAGACCAATATCCTGGATGAACTTACATGCAAAACTCCTTAATAAAATATTAACAAATCATATCCAACAGCATATTAAGAAGATTGTACATCATGACTCAGTTGGTTTAATCTCAGAGATGGCAAGGATGTTTTAACCTACACAAATCAATAACTGTAATTCATTATGTAAGTAGAATTAAGGACCAAAATGAATTAGTTACCTAATAGATGCAGAGAAAACCTTTGGCAAAATTCAGCACCCATTTATGATACAAACAATGAAGAAACAAGGAGTAGAAGGAATCTATCTCAATATCATAAAGGCTATATATGACAAACCCAAAGCCAATATCGTAGTATAGAATGGTGAAAAACTGAAATTATTTCCTTTAAAACCTGAAACATGACAAAAATGTCCAATCTTGCCACTCCTATTCAATATAGTACTAGAAATTCTAACCAAAGTAATTAGGCAAGAGAAAGAAATAAAAGGGATGCAAATAGAAAAGAAGTCAAATTATCATTATTTGCAGACTATATGATCCTGTACTTAGAAGATTAAAAAAAAAACCCCTTCACCAAAAAACTGCTTTAGATAATAAATTCAGCAAAGTAGTGGATTGGAAAATCAACATACAAAAATCAATAGCCTTCCCATATGCCAATAGTGAATCCATTGTGAAAGTAATCAGAAAAACAATTCCATTCACAAAAGCTTCAAAAGAGTAAAATACCTAGGAAAAATCTAAACAAGAATGTGAAAACCTCTACAGTGAAAACTATAGAACACTGATGAAAAAGTTGAAGAAGGCACAAGAAACTGGAAAGACATTCCAGGTTCATGGATAGATAGAATTAATATTGTTAAAGTGAGTACTCTACTAATAGGAATATACAAAATCAATGCATTTCAAATAAAAGACAAATAACATTCTTCACAAAATGGGAAAAAACAGTCCTAAATTTCATCTGGAAGAATCAGAGCCTCACAATTGTCAAAGCAATTTTAAGCCAAAAAAAGCCACTGCTGGAGGAATCACAGGTACCTGATTTCAAATTACAATACAGAGCTATTGTTGAGAGCCACAGCAGAAGGGGCCCCAGCAAACTTCCAGCTGCCAGCTGATGATTGGCTCACAGTGGCCCCAGCAAACTTCTAGCTGCCAACTATTTGGCTCCTCTGTGGTGATGCTCATTGGGCTGTTTCCCCACCCTTTCAGACCATGGAGCTGCTCATTGGGGAACTTTTTTGGCTCCTCTCATGCGACCCAGCCAATCAGCCTCAAGAGCAGGAGGAGTAGGGGAGGTTGAGAGGCTTGTGGGAAGCTGGTGGTGGCAGTTGGGCTCTGAAGGTTTTTCCTGAGGAGCTGTGTGGTTTGGTGTGTGTGTTCTAAAAATAAAGTTTATATCTTTTGACAAGTGGCTCCTGAATTGTGCCCAGACAGACTGCGGCATTTGGTGGCTCGCAGGAGGAACGACTGAGGGTAAGTGATAAGGTAAACTGCTCGCCCCTGAGGGCAGGGCGAGAGGATGGGTAGCTATTTTAAGATTCTTCTTTTGTTTTGCTTCACTTTTGTTTTAAGTTGCCTGTCCCTGGAGATGTGTAAGATGGAGGAAAAACTGCTCACATCTGAGGAACAGATAGGGAGAAAGGATGGATGGACATTTCAGGAGGATAGAAAGGCTATTATAATGATTTTCTGTTGTTCCACTTTTGTTTCATTCTGTTTCAGTTTTGTTTGGCGTTATCTTGTTGGGTTGTATTATAGTTATAGTAGAAATATTCAAGTAAAAGAGAAGGTCTCTCAAGCTAGTCAGACAGAGGAAAAAATTCAAGTAAAAGAGAAGGCCTCTTGAACTAGTCAGACAGAGGAAAAAATTCAATTAAAAGAGAAGGTCTCTCAAACTAGTCAGACAGAGGAAAAAATTCAAGTAAAAGAGAAGGCCTCTCAAGCTAGTCAGACAGAGAAAGAAAGTTTAGAGCAGAAAAAGCCATCAGGGGGAAAGTTACAACAGGAGACTGCTACTAACACCTTTCTATCACCAGAGGGCGTAAGTGTCCAACCAATAGCACCACCTCTACAGGAGACTGCTACTAACACCTTTCTATCACCAGAGGACGTAAGTGTCCAACCAACAAGGCCACCTCCATATGCTGGTAGGATTTCCCCTTCCTCTACTGTTTTCTCTTTGCTTTCCACTCTACAAAGTCTAATCCGGGACAGAAAAGATCCATTCTTTATAGGACATATCAGGGCACATACAGGATTGCCTGGAGCCCTTAGTTTGGGCAATGATTTAGCAGATAAATCTACATGTGACATACATATTCTCTGTACACTAGAAGAAGCTACAAATTTTCATAAAAAGTTCCATGTCAATGCTAATACTTTACAAAAGCATTTTAAAATAACTAAGGAACAAGCTAGACAAATAATAAAACAATGTCAAAATTGTGTGACATTTTTATCACAAGTTAATCTTGGAATCAATCCTAGAGGACTGATACCTAACCATATTTGGCAGATGGAAGTCACACACTTGCCAGAATTTGGAAAATTAAAATATTTGCATGTTACAGTTGATACTTCTTCTGGATTTTTGATGGGCTCCCTTCATGCCGGAGAAAAAACTAAAGATATTATAGCTCATTGCTTACAAAATTTTGCCACTGTGGGCGTTACAAAACAGTTAAAAACAGATAATGCCCCTGGTTATACTTCTACCTCTTTTAAACAATTTTGCTCATCATTTGGCATTACTCATATAACAGGAATCCCATACAATCCACAGGGACAAAGCATAGTTGAAAGAGCTCATCAAACTATTAAAATGTACTTATTAAAGCAATAAGAGGGAATTGGGAAGGAGTATATATTCCCCAAAGATAAACTTAAAATAACCCTTTTTACTCTAAACTTTTTAAATTTGGATTCATCAGGACTAAGTGCTGAGGAAAGGCATATGTGTCCAAAAAATGTACATAAGCCCAAGGTACTTTGGAAGGATATTCTAACAGGACAATGGAAAGGTCCTAACCCAGTAATTGTCTGGAGTCGGGGTTCTGTTTGTGTGTTTCCACAGGGGGAACAGCAGCCGATTTGGATTCCAGAGAGATTAACTAAAGAGATTTCTACAGACCAAAAAGAAGATGATTTGGCTCAAATCCATAACAGCTTATATCCAAAACTCCAGTTTGGCTATCCTTACATCTGCGACAGAACCAGAATGCTTTTTTCAATATCTATTTTATTATTACCCTTTCCCACATCATGAAGTTCTATTTTGTTTTTTGAGCTCATACAGACCTAGGTCAATGTTTTGCTGATCAGTTCTATTTTTTGACTATAGAGTTTTTAAACATTGCAATGGAGATTTCACCTGTAAAAAGTTATAAGGCCTTTACTGTTATGTTATGTATTGTATGTATTATACTATGTGTGCAAACTTGTGTTTTATATTGTATGTTTGTATGTACATATGTCTATATATCATATATGATGAGTGCTCATGAAAAATGGACCCCCCCAATTTTTTTTATTCACGTGATTTAAATGGTTTAATTTAAATTGGGTAAACAGCTGTTGAGGATTGTTTTAATATGTGAACAAAAAAGAGGTTAACAGATTTGTTTGTTTACTTTCACCTTTCCTTTTCATTATATTTAATAATTATGTTCAGGATAATGTAAATTGTTCAGAAAATTGTTTTCTTTTAGTGCCTTCTGGAATGTTACATAATTTTTTTTCTTTAGCCATTATTGCCAGAATTCCTACCTTTATCCCAGTGCCTGTGAAGACAAAGATAAAACCAATATACAGCTTCTGCAATAGCCATCACTGAACTGCTTGCAGAACTTGCCTGGACTATGTATCACTTGTATGCATTGTGAACTATCTGTTGTTGCAGTGACTTGTGGTAGTGTTGGGGTATTTTTGCTGATGGTGTCATGGGTGGTACAATTTTTCCAAAAGGAGCCATCAATTGGCTTGTTGTATCTTCCTCTCTTCTGCTTGTCATGGTCGTTCGGCTAAAATTTGGGGGCCAACAGAGGTGAGGCAAAGAACCTCACCCCCCCCCCCCGCTCATACAAAGAGCTATCCACAGGTGTGGCTGTATGCTGGACTGGTAGTCAATGACGGGTAAGATCCAATTGCAATGGTACCAACCTAAGATGGGTAAGGACCATATGTACTATTGGACAACCTAAGGCAGGCACGGTCCCTAAGCCACATGCTTGTTGTGTAAACAGAGAGGGGGAGATGTTGAGAGCCACAGCTGAAGGGGCCCCAGCAAACTTCCAGCTGCCAGCTGATGATTGGCTCACAGCAGCCCCAGCAAACTTCTAGCTGCCAACTGATTGGCTCCTCTGTGGTGATGCTCATTGGGCTGTTTCCCTGCCCTTTCAGACCATGGAGCTGCTCATTGGGGGACTTTTTTTGGCTCTGCCCATGCGACCCAGCCAATCAGCCTCAAGAGCAGGAGGAGTGGGGGAGGTTGAGAGGCTTGTGGGAAGCCGGTGGTGGCAGTTGGGCTCTGAAGGTTTTTCCTGAGGAGCTGTGTGGTTTGGTGTGTGTGTTCTAAAAATAAAGTTTATTTCTTTTGACAAGTGGCTCCTGAATTGTGCCCAGCCAGACTGTGGCAAGCTATAGTAAGAAAACCTGAATGATACTTGCATATATATAAACCAGTGGTACAGAATAAAAGACACAGAGATAAACCCACACATCTGATTCTTGACAAAGGTACCCAAAACAAACATTGAAGGAAAAAATAGCCTTTTAAACAAATAGTTCTGGGAAAACTGGTTATCTATATGTAAATGAATAAGATGAAACCCTTATTGCCCATCCTGCACAAAAATCAACTTAGAATTTATCAAATACCTAGGAAATAGACCAAAACAATGAATCTCCTGGAAGAAAATGTGAGGTTTGTACTCCCACATATAGGCACAGGCAATGACTTTCTCAATAGGACTTCTAAAGCTCAGGAAATCATGCCAAGAATTAATAAATGGGATGATATCAAGTTAAAAAGTTTTTAACAGCAAAAGAAACAATTAAGAATGTGAAGAGACAAACTACAAAGGGAGAGAAAAATCTTTGTTAACAACTCTTCTGACAGAGAATTAAAATAAAAAATATAGAAGAACTCAAAAAACTTAAACCCCCAAATAATGGGAACATAAACTGAGCAGACACTTCTCAACATTATGTGATATACATCATTATCCAAAATACATGTATGAGGACATGAATTAGTGTCAACATACCTTATATACAACCAGAGATATGAAAAATTGTGCTGTATACGTGTAATAAGAATTGTAATGCATTCCACTGTATTTATTTTAAAAAAATCTATAAAAAAGGAAAAAAAACAAATTGTCAACAAATATATTAAAAATTTCAACATCATTTGTAATTAGGGTGGTGCAAATAAAAACTACATAGATTTAACTTCACACCAGTCATAATGGCAGCCATCAAGAATAAGACAATAATTAACGCTGTAGAATATGTGGAGAAAAGGGAACACTTCTGCACTGTTGGTGGGATTGTAAATTACTACAACCACTATGGAAATCAGTATGGAGTTTCCTTAAAAGACTAGGAATAAAACCACCATATGGCCCAGCTATACCAGTCCTTGATACTTATTCGAAAGAATTAAGGTCATCATATTGTAGCAATACATGCATAGCTATGTTTATAGCAGTACAATTCACAATAGACAAGTTATGGTACAAGCCCAGGTTTCTGTCAATAGATGAATGAATAAAGAATATATATATATATATATATATATATATATATATATATATATATATATGATGTAGTTTTTTTCTTTTTTTGGTTTTGCATTTGTTTTTATTTTAGATAAGACATTGATAATATAACTTGAACATTTTTATAGTAATTGCTTCTTCTTTCATATGTAAGTTCTAAAAATCTACAAAATACTTGTATGAATTTTCAATAAGAAAAGTTTCAGAAACTCAGAAAACATGAGATAAAATTAACTCAGTTAAAATGATTTTTAAAAATATTTATTTTTTAGTTGTACACAATACCTTTATTTGTTCATTTATTTTTATGTGGTGCTGAGAATTGAACCCAGGGCTTTGCACGTGCTAGGTGAGCACTGTACCGCTGAGCCACAACCCCAGCCCTAAACTGATTTGTTAATCAACTGAAGTTTTCTTTTTTCTCCTTCCTTTTGTTTCCTAGTAAGAAAACCAAAATTTCAGAGCAAGAAATCTACAAGGAATGAATGGATTATTTAGTGCTTTATTTTTGTTTATAGTGCTACAAGAGTCAATGTATCAACTGCTGGAGGGTGACTCTCTGCCTTAAGAAAGCACACCTCACAGTAGCAAAATTCACTTCTACTCCTCTTTTCTGTTCCAGAGATAAGAATAACCCAAAGTTGAAGTGCTTTTTAAAGCATTGACTGCCCCCCACCCTTCAGAGTTTCTATATTTTTCAACAATGGCTCATAAAAACACCTCCAAGAAAAAGAATAAAGAATCAGCAATAAATACAGAATAATATATGCATGTATGAAAAATAATTAAAATTGGCATAATCACAGACACACAGAGCAATAAAACTGAGAGTCCACAAAGAAAACTTCACTTTTAGGGTTAAGTAATGCTCAGCAAAGGATCCAATTCATTATGGGGAAGAGGACAATCTTTTCAGTAAATAGTGCAGGAATAATCAGATACCTATAAGCAGATGAATGAAGTTGAACACTTGATCCATGTAATAAACAGTAACTTAAAATCATATAAAACATCATAGACCTAAGGTTAAGAGCACTATTTTTAAAAGAAAGAGGATCCAAGATGCTGGGCCATAGTGAGGCAGAATTATGCAACAATCTGTGACCTGGGATTCAAGTAGTTACAATACAGCTTCTCTGTGAGCCATATTCCTGTCCCCTGTGCAGGAAACACCACCTGTCCAGAGCTCCAGGCCTCAGCATCAGAGTAGGTCTCCCAACCACTTATCCACACAGTACTGGGTACCCAAGTGAGACCATCAACAGCAGCAGCTCCCACGAAGAACTTTTGGTCGCACAAACAGAAATCACATGCTGCTCCCACAGAGGACACCTGGAAGCTTCCTATGAGTAGGAACTCTGACTGCCACCCTGGGTGGACCCCCATCTACCAAAGTGGTTCTCCCATGGTCACCACCATCTTGGGACTCTGCAGTGGAAGACATAGTCCCTTACATTCAAGAGACTGCCTGCACCTGGGAACTTCACACAGACTCTGAAGTCAGCAAACACTGCAAGCTACAGAGCGTGTCACTGAACTCATTGTCCAACACTATTGCCTGGCTCCCCTCACCCAACCCGACACCCCACCACTGAAAGCTGGAGACTCCATCTTGGGTCATGTTCATCACCATCTTCCAGGTACCCAGTTTCTAATGCCCCCTGCTATCATCAGCTGCTAACTGGGCACAATAAAACCCTGGTTACCTTCACCATCCCGAGGACGGAAACACCAGCTAAGGAGACAATCCCACCTTCTTCTGAGAAAAGAAGCAGGAAAGATACTGATCTCCAATCAAAACAAGCCCTGTGTTTTCCTTCAAGATTTTTCTTTTGTCCCCCCTCCCTTTCCTTTTTCCTGCCCTCACATCCCCAACATACATGAAACCAAGTACTTTGCATGAATTAGGATTTGAGAACTGGGATGTCTGAATAGTATATTACAGTTTGGTTGTACATTCTTTTTATTATTTTTTAATTTTAATTTTTCCCCACCAATTTCTGCTATTTTAACATTTTTAACTTTTCTTGATATACATTTGTGTTTGTTTTATGTACTCTACTGTCTTCCCACTTACTTGTCTACCCAGATTTACTTCCTCTCTCTTCTCCTGCTACTAATCTTCCTCTTCAGATTTCTCCTTCACACTTCCTAAGATATAACAACTCTATATACTCATGTCCTACCTCCTCAGCATATCATCCTCCTACTCACCCCTGATTCTTTGTCTACCATCAGAAACTGTAAACCCTTTTACAAACCTACTGAGTATATTGTAGATAATAATTGAATTTACCATTTCTGTACATTAGAACCAAAATGTAAACATCTTATTATCAAATATTTGTTTTTAGGTTATATATTGTTTATATTGGGGTCTGATAATGTTGACCTTCACCTCAAAGGAGAGGTATTGGATCCCTAAAGGGGCACTATAAGCCTATTGGGTAAAAACAGCAATGCCTAGAATCCACAGAGCTAGAAGGGAAGACACACAAGCAATATGAAAAGACAAGGGAAGAAAGTGCCCCAAACAAATCAAGATATCACATTATTAGAATCCATGGCCTGCACAACACAAGAAATGACAGAGAAGGAGTACAGGACATACATAATTAAAATGTTCTGTAAATTAAAGGATGACATAAGAGAGCAAATATAGGCAGCAAAAGATCATTTTGACAAAGAGCTACATAAACAAATACAGGATACAAAAGATTACTTCAATAGGGAGATAAAGTTTCTAAAAAAACCTCAAACAAACAGAAATCTTGAAATGAAAGAAACAATAAACCAAATTAAAAGTTCATTTGAAAGCATCACCAGCAGATTAGACCACTTGGGAGACAGGACCTCAGACAAATGAAGACAAAAGATATAATCTTGAAAATAATGTAGGCCACACAGTGAAAATGGTAAGAAACCATGAACAGAACATTCAAGAAATATGGGATGGCATAAAAAGATCAAATTTAAGAGTTATGGGGATAGAGGAAGGAATAGAGTTCCAAATCAAAGGAATAAGCAATCTATTCAATAAAATAATATCAAAAAAATTTGTAAACCTGAAAAATGAATTGGAAAACCAAATTCTAGAGGCTTACAGGACACCAAGTGTACAAAATCACAACAGATCCACACCAAGGCACATTATAATGAAAGGGTCTAACATACAGAATGAGGAGAGAATATTAAAAGCCATGAGAGAAAGGAATCAGATTACATATACAGGGAAACCAATTAGAATAAGTGCAGATTTTTCAACCCAGACCCTGAAATCTAGAAGGCCCTGGAACAACATATATCAAGCTCTGAAAGAAAATGGATGCCAACCAAGAATCTTATATTCAGCAAAATTAAGCTTTAGACTTGATGACAAATTAAAAACCTTCCATGATAAACAGAAGTTAAAACTTGAAAGCCTGCACTACAGAACACCCTTGGAAAAATATTACATGAAGAGGAATTGAAAAACAACAATGAAAATCAACAAAGGGAGGTATTACACTACAGGAAAAATTAATCAAAGGAGAAACCAAGACAAGTTAAATACCAAAATTAAGCAAAAATAACTGGAAATGAAAATCATGTCTCAATAAAAACCCTGAATGTTAATGGCCTAAACTCACCAATCAAAAGACATAGACATATATACTGGCAGATTGGATTTTTAAAAAAGACCCAACAATATTTTGCCTCCAAGAGACTCATCTCATAGGCAAAGACATCCACAGACTGAAGGTGAAAGGTTGGAAAAAAATCATACCACTCACATGAACTGTGAAAGCAAGCAGGGGTTTCCATTCACATATCAAATAAAGTAGACTTCAAGCCAAAGTTAATCAAAAGGGATAAAGAAGGACATCTAATACTGCTAATGGGACCATATATCAAATAGACATAAAAATTATAAATATATATGCCCCAAACCATGAAGCATCTACATTCATCATTCAGCAAAGTTGCAGGATATAAAATCAAAGGCATTTCTGTACATTAGTGACAAATCCTCTGAAAGAAAATTGAGGAAAACTACCCCTTTAACAATATCCTCAAAAAAAAAAAGCCAAAAACAAACAAAAAAACTTGGGAATCAACCTAACAAAAGAGGCAAAAAGACATTTACAAAGAAAACTACAGACTACTAAAGAAAGAAATTAAACAAGACCTTAGATGATGAAAAGATCTCCCTTTTTCTTGGATAGGCAGAATTAATATTGCCAAAATGACCATATTACCAAAAACACTATGCAGATTAAATGTAATTCCAATCAAAATCCCAATGACATTCCTCATAGAAATAGAAAAGCAGTAATGAAATTCATCTGAAAATTGAGACCCAAAATAGCCAAAGCAATCCTTAACAAGAAGAGTGAAACAGGTGGCATCACTATACCAGCTCTTAAACTATACAACAGAGCAATAGTAACAAAAACAGCATGGTATTGGTACCAAAATAGACTTTTTTTTAAAATTTTTTATTGTTGGCTGTTCAAAACATTACGTAGTTCTTGATATATCATATTTCACAATTTGATTCAAGTGGGTTATGAGCTCCCATTTTTACCCCATATACAGATTGCAGAATCACATCAGTTACACATCCATTGATTTACATATTGCCATACTAGTGTCTGTTGTATTCTGCTGCCTTTCCTATCCTCTACTATCCCCCCTCCCCTCCCCTCCCCTCCCCTCCCCTCCCCTCTTCTCTCTCTGCTCCCTCTACTGACATTCGTTTGTCCCCCTTATATTATTTTTCCCCTTCCCCTCACTTCCTCTTGTATGTGCTTTTGTATAACTCTGAGGGTCTCCTTCCATTTCCATGCATTTTCCCCTCTCTCTCCCTTTCCCTCCCACCTCTCATCCCTGTTTAATGTTAATCTTCTTCTCATGCTCTTCGACCCTACTCTGTTCTTAGTTACTCTCCTTATATCAAAGAAGACATTTGGCATTTGTTTTTTAGGGATTGGCTAGCTTCACTTAGCATAATCTGCTCTAGTGCCATCCATTTCCCTGTAAATTCTATGATTTTGTCATTTTTTAATGCAGAGTAATACTCCATTGTGTATAAATGCCACATTTTTTTATCCATTCATCCATTGAAGGGCATCTAGGTTGGTTCCACAGTCTAGCTATTGTGAATTGTGCTGCTATGAACATCGATGTAGCAGTGTCCCTGTAGCATGCTCTTTTCAGGTCTTTAGGGAATAGACCGAGAAGGGGAATAGCTGGGTCAAATGGTGGCTCCATTCCCAGCTTTCCAAGAAATCTCCATACTGCTTTCCAAATTGGCTGCACCAATTTGCAGTCCCACCAGCAATGTACAAGTGTACCCTTTTCCCCACATCCTCGTCAGCACTTGTTGTTGTTTGACTTCATAATGGCTGCCAATCTAACTGGAGTGAGATGGTATCTTAGGGTGGTTTTGATTTGCATTTCTCTGACTGCTAGAGATGGTGAGCATTTTTTCATGTACTTGTTGATTGATTGTATGTCCTCCTCTGAGAAGTGTCTGTTCAGGTTCTTGGCCCATTTGTTGATTGGGTTGTTTGTTCTCTTATTGTCTAATTTTTTGAGTTCTTTGTATACTCTGGATATTAGGGCTCTATCTGAAGTGTGAGGAGTAAAGATTTGTTCCCAGGATGTAGGCTCTCTATTTACCTCTCTTATTGTATCTTTTGCTGAGAAAAAACTTTTTAGTTTGAGTAAGTCCCATTTGTTGATTCTAGTTATTAACTTTTGTGCTATGGGTGTCCTATTGAGGAATTTGGAGCCCGACCCCACAGTATGTCGATCGTAGCCAACTTTTTCTTCTATCAGACGGCGTGTCTCTGATTTGATATCAAGCTCCTTGATCCATTTTGAATTAACTTTTGTGCATGGCGAGAGAAAGGGATTCAGTTTCATTTTGTTGCATATGGATTTCCAGTTTTCCCAGCACCATTTGTTGAAGATGCTATCCTTCCTCCATTGCATGCTTTTAGCCCCTTTATCAAATACAAGGTAGTTGTAGTTTTGTGGATTGGTTTCTGTGTCCTCTATTCTGTACCATTGGTCCACCCGCCTGTTTTGGTACCAGTACCATGCTGTTTTTGTTACTATTGCTCTGTAGTATAGTTTGAAGTCTGGTATCGCTATACCACCTGATTCACACTTCCTGCTTAGCATTGTTTTTGCTATTCTGGGTCTTTTGTTTTTCCATATGAATTTCATGATTGATTTATCTATTTCTACAAGAAATGCCGTTGGGATTTTGATTGGCATTGCATTAAACCTATAGAGAACTTTTGGTAATATCGCCATTTTGATGATGTTAGTTCTGCCTATCCATGAACAGGGTATATTTTTCCATCTTCTAAGATCTTCTTCTATTTCTCTCTTTAGGGTTCTGTAGTTTTCATTGTATAAGTCTTTCACCTCTTTTGTTAGGTTGATTCCCAAGTATTTTATTTTTTTTGAAGATATTGTGAATGGAGTGGTTGTCCTCATTTCCATTTCAGAGGCTTTGTCGCTGATATACAGGAATGCCTTTGATTTATGCGTGTTGATTTTATATCCTGCCACTTTGCTGAATTCATTTATTAGCTCTAATAGTTTCTTTGTAGACCCTTTTGGGTCTGCTAGGTATAGAATCATGTCATCTGCAAATAGTGATAATTTAAGTTCTTCTTTTCCTATTTTGATGCCTTTAATTTCTTTCGTCTGTCTAATTGCTCTGGCCAGTGTTTCGAGAACTATGTTGAACAGAAGTGGTGAGAGAGGGCATCCCTGTCTTGTTCCAGATTTTAGAGGGAATTCCTTCAATTTTTCTCCAATCAGAATGATGCTAGCCTGAGGCTTAGCATAGATTGCTTTTACAATATTGAGGTATGTTCCTGTTATCCCTAGTTTTTCTAGAGTTTTGAACATAAAGGGATGCTGTACTTTGTCGAATGCTTTTTCCGCATCTATCGAGATGATCATATGATTCTTATTTTTAAGTCTATTGATGTGGTGAATAACATTTATTGATTTCCGTATATTGAACCAGCCTTGCATCCCAGGGATGCTCTTCTTTTTCTAGGATTTTGAGATGAAGTATGAGATCATTTATTTGTTGGTTTTTTCTTTTTTTAAGGAATGAACTCCAAGCAATGAATTTTCCTCTTAGAACTGCTTTCAATGTGTCCCATAGATTCCGATATGTTGTGTCTGTGTTTTCATTAATCTCTAAGAATTTTTTAATTTGCTCCTTGATGTCTTCTATAACCCATTGATCATTCAGTAACCTATTGTTCATTCTCCAAGTGATGTATTCTTTTCCCTTCCTTCTTTTATCGTTGATTTTCAGTTCCATTCCATTATGATCAGATAGGATGCATGGTATTATCTCTACTCCTTTATATTGTCTAAGAGTTTCCCTGTGACATAATATATGATCTATTTTTGAGAAGGATCCATGTGCTGCTGAGAAAAAAGTGTAACTGCTTGATGTTGGGTGGTATATTCTATATATGTCAGTTAAGTCTAGGTTATTAATTGTGTTATTGAGTTCTATAGTTTCCTTATTCAACTTTTGTTTGGAAGATCTGTCCAGTGGTGATAGAGGTGTGTGGTGAGCCGCTTCTGCCGTTTCTGCAGATTATGGTCGCCATTACAAGATGACGCTGGCTCCGCTGTGGTCTGTGACAAACAACTTCTTATCTGGGAAAGTTGGCACATGATTTTTCACCACCCTGTGAGAAAGTTCCACGCGGCAGCTTTGCATTGGGGCTTGGGATGCTTTATTAAGGCTGCGAGGGGCACCCGAAAAAGAAGAAGAAATATCCAGGGACCTGAATAAACTGTTGAAAGAAGATTCTCGAGTTGCGTCTTCCTTGCGGGCAAGGGGTCGCGACAGAGGTGTGTTGAAGTCTCCCATGATTATTGTATGGTGGTCTATTAGACTCTTGAACTTGAGAAGAGTTTGTTTGATGAACATAGCTGCACCATTGTTTGGGGCATATATATTTATGATTGTTATGTCTTGTTGGTGTATGGTTCCCTTGAGCAGTATGTAGTGTCCCTCTTTATCCCTTTTGATTATCTTTGGCTTGAAATCTATTTTATTTGATATGAGTATGGATACTCCTGCTTGTTTCCGAAGTCCATATGAGTGATATGATTTTTCCCAACCTTTCACCTTCAGCCTATGTATGTCTTTTCCTATCAAATGCGTCTCCTGTAGGCAGCATATTGTTGGGTCTTGTTTTGTGATCCATTCTACTAGCCCGTGTCTCTTGATTGGTGAGTTTAAGCCATTAACATTTAGGGTTATTATTGAGATATGGGTTGTTCCTCCAGCCATATTTGTTTATTTATGTTACTAAACATGGTTTGTTTTCCTCTTTGATTATTTTCCCCCCTTTAGTGTCCTACCTCCCACTGTTGGTTTTCATTGTTATTTTCCATTTCCTCTTCCTGTAATGTTTTGCCAAGGATGTTTTGAAGAGATGGTTTTCTAGCTGCAAATTCTTTTAACTTTTGTTTATCGTGGAAGGTTTTAATTTCATCTTCCATCCTGAAGCTTAATTTCGCTGGAAACACAATTCTGGGTTGGAACCCATTTTCTTTCAGTGTTTGAAATATGTTATTCCAGGATCTTCTAGCTTTCAGAGTCTGTGTTGAAAGATCAGCTGTTATCCTGATTGGCTTACCCCTAAATGTGATCTGCTTCCTTTCTCTTGTAGCTTTTAAAATTCTCTCCTTATTCTGTATGTTGGGCATCTTCATTATAATGTGTCTAGGTGTGGGTCTCTTATGATTTTGCACATTTGGCGTCCTGTAGGCTTCTAGGATTTGGGGTTCTGTCTCATTCTTCAAGTCTGGGAAGTTTTCTCGTATTATTTCATTGAATAGATTGCTCATTCCTTTGGTTTGAAACTCTGTCCCTTCCTGTATCCCAATGACTCTTAAATTTGGTCTCTTGATGTTATCCCATATTTCTTGGATGTTCTGCTCATGGTTTCTTAACAGTCTTGCTGAGCTGTCTATGTTCTTTTCAAGTTGAAATACTTTATCTTCATTGTCTGATGTTCTGTCTTCTAAGTGTTCTACTCTGCTGGTAGTATTCTCAATTGAGTTTTTAAGTTGGCTTATTGCTTCCTGCATTTCTAGGATTTCTGTTTGTTTGTTTTTTATAACCTCTATTTCCCTGTATAGTTGATCTTTTGCTTCTTGGATTTGTTTATGTAATTCATTTTTGAAGTGATCTTTCATTGTCTGATTTTGCTGTCTGATGTCTTCCTTGAGACTCCAGATCATCTGAAGCATGTATATCCTGAATTCTTTATCTGACATTCCATCTGCTGCAGCTATTACCTCTTCTAACGTTGAGTTGACCTGCAATGCTTGTGGTCCTTTCTTTCCTTGTCTCTTCATACTGTTCGCGTTCCTTTCTACTTGGTGAAACTGTTGTGCTATTGAATTTTCCCCCTATATATTTATATTGGTCTTGTATAGTTGCAAAGTCTCCCTCGCAGGCGCGGGCGGCGGCTCTGTCCCTCTGCGGGCCGCTAGGCTTGTTCTGTCGGTGGTCACAGTTCTGTCTACTTTGCAGGCGCAGGCAGCGGCACTGCCCCTCTGCAGGCCTCTGGGGCTGTACTGCCAACGGGTCGCAGGTGCGCCTACCTTGCAGGCGCGGGGGGGGGTGGCTCTACCCTTCCTGAGGCCACTGGGCCTGTTCTGTCTCTTGGTTGCAGGTCTGGCCTGTTCTGATGGTGGTCACAGTTCCGTCTACCTTGCAGGCGCTGGGGGGAGGGGGCGGCTCTGCCTCTCAGCAGGCCGCTGCTCCTCTTCTGCCGGTGGGTCGCAGGCCCGCCTACCTTGCAGGAGTGATTGGAAGCTCTGTCCCACCGCGGGCCACTGGGCCTTTTCTGTCCGTGGTCACCTGGCAGGCGTGGGGGGTGGGGGGTGGCTCTGCCCCTCAGCAGGCCGCTGGGCCTGCTCTGTGCGTGGTCACAGTTCCCTCTACCTTGCCGGTGCAGGGGGAGGGGGCGGCTCTGCCTCTCAGCAGGTCGCTGCTCCTCTACTGCCGGTGGGTCGCAGGCCCACCTACCTTGTAGGAGTGATTGGAAACTCTGTCCCGCCGCGGGCCACTGGGCCTTTTCTGTCCATGGTCACAGTTCCACCTACCTGGCAGGCGCGGGGGGTGTGGGGCGGCTCTGCCCCTCAGCAGGCCGCTGGGCCTGCTCTGTGCATGGTCACAGTTCCCTCTACTTTGCCGGCGTAGGGGGAGGGGGCGGCTCAGCCTCTCAGCAGGCCGCTGCTCCTCTTCTGCTGGTGGGTCGCAGGCCCGCCTACCTTGCAGGAGTGATTGGAAGCTCTGTCCCACCGCGGGGGGTGGGGGGTGGCTCTGCCCCTCAGCAGGCCACTGGGCCTGCTCTGTGCGTGGTCACAGTTCCCCCAAAATAGACTTTTTGACCAATGGTACAGAATAGAGAACACAGAGACTATCCCATATAATTATAGTTATCTTATATTAGACAAAGTCTCCAAAAACATAGGTTGTAGAAAAGATAGCCTCTTCAAAAATGGTGCTGGGAGAACCAGAAATCTATATGCAACAAAATGAAAATAAGTCTCTATCTCTCACCATGCACAAACTCAACTGAAAGTGGATCAAGGACCTAGGAATTAAACTAGAGACCCTGTGTCTAATAGAAGAAAAAGTAGGCCCCAATCTCCATCATATTGGATTAGGCCCCTACTTCCTTAATAAGACTCCTTTAGCACAAGAATTAAAATAAAGAATTAATAATGGGATGATAGTTACATATAAATTTTTGATAAAGTAGGGTAATTATGCAATGAAGTTAAATGTAGTATGAGTTATTTTTATGAATGCTACATGAATTGACTAACACACAGAGGAAGAATTTCAGAATTTCATTCAGTATTCAGATGATGGCAATAAGGTGACATGTCAGAGAGGGAGGTGGTCTCACATATCTCTCAAGGTCCACACCTTCCTTTTTATTTATTAGTGCTTGGGCCCAAGCATGGTCTTCTGCAAAAGGCAATGATGCTCTTCCCTGGATTCTCCAGTTGGTTCAAATTGAGAGCAGCAGGTATAAATTTACCTTCAATTTTCTATCCCACTCATGCTTTTTGTTTGTTTGTTTCTTATGTGATCTGTAAGCTTTCAGCTCAAGCACGAGTAGTCTTACATTAAACATCAATGTTAATATACTAAAACTTATGGGGTGGATACAGAGAGTGATTTTACACCAAATTTATATCAGATCAGTTGGCTAAAGAGAGACTTCTGTAGAAATCACGTGTGCCCTCACATACTTGTCAATGTCAGGATCCAGGTTGGGCATCACTCTCTTCTAACATCCATCACTGACCATCTCCTTTTACTAATGTGACAATTGAGAACACACAGTAGAGTGAATTAGAGTGCAGAGAAGATACTGGAGCATCTGCAACATTGCTCATGTCTTTGAGTTTGCTCAAAGTTAAAAGTTAAAGGGGAAAAATGTGAAGAAAGAAGGATATTTCAAAGTACCAAAACTTACACTAGTTAGATTAGTAATGGTTAAATGAATTTACAGATAGATATAATCTGGCTTTTCTGCCAGGGGAGGGATGTAGATTGATCGGTTTTTCTCTCCACCAGACAGAATTTAGTTCTATAGACAAATATTAGGTACTCTGTTATTAGTTATTTCCACCTTACAAAGTTATAAATTAGCTCAAAGCTTAATGCCTCCTTAGAATCAGATAAGAATGAAGCATATGCTAGAGGGTTGCTTTTTCTCTTACACCCAATGATCTTTTTTTTCTGTTTCAAAATCTTTCATAACTTATCAGCTATACTCTCTCTGAGTTCATGGTACTGAAGAAAGGCCTTTGCTGCTTGTATAACAGGAGCTGCCTAAGTTTGACTCTCTCTCTCTCTCTCTCTCTCTCTCTCTCTCTCTCTCTCTCTCTCTCTCTTTTGGTGGGCTGCCAGAGATTGGATTCAGAAGCATTTGGCCACTGAGCCACATCCCTAGCCATATATTGTATTTTATTTAGAGACAAGGTCTTACCGAGTTGCTTAGTGCTTCACTTTTGCTGAGGTTGGTTTTGAACTTGTGATCCTCCTGCCTCAGGTTCCTGACCCAGTGGGATTACAGGCCTGGACCACTACACCTGATGCAAGTTTGAATATCTGTATGTACTATACATGAATATCTGTATATACTAAATATTTTGCATATATCTGTATATAATGGTTTCTGGATCATAGTAAAATTGTTTCAGTGAATAATCATTTAAAAATCCTTTTTCAATTATAAAGTGGAAATGGTAAAAAAATATACTATAATCCTCTTGTCTTATGTGTGAAAGTAGCACCAATGTGATGGATATTTGGAATGGAATGAACCTAAGACTCTGGTGGAGCACACCACGTATTCTCAGAATGGACCTGGAAGTCTTAATGGCTAAGGTTTTCATTTGCAACAAATGGTAGTATTCCTGTTTTGCTACTTGGAAATAAAGAAGCACTTAATTTTATCATAAAGATTTTTATGGGTTTTGGTTGAGAATATTCTGAAATGTTGCAGAATTTGTCTAAGTTAAAATATGTTTTACTAATTTCAGGCAGAATTTTTATGAGACATTTTCTCTATTCTTTTAGATTTTCCTTGAATTGTGGAGACAATGTACAGAAAAATCGTACTTTCTCATTCTTATTTTATCTGTTTCAGTGTCTTTGCTCTGCATGCTATCACATTAATTAAAACTCTTGCATATCTGAATTGCATTATTAATTTACCCTTTCAATTTGCATGGTTCTGTGTATTGTAACAGTTGCCTGTGTTTGCAAGTTTTGTAATAAAATGTCTTCCTTAAAGAGCACATTCTTTCTTTTTAAAGATATTAGAAAATAGAAAATAGAGTCATGTAGCAAAATGCTTTATCCACTTCCATAATTGTACCAACCATTTAGAGATAGATACTAAATATGGTGTATTCTATCCTATCCTAGAGGACTATATAAAGGTAATGTTCAACAGAAAATTGATGCCAATTTTTCCAAAAACATTATTTTCTTTGAGTAGGACATAAACCACAGAGTTATATAAAGCAGTTGTTAAAACAAAACCAAAGGCATTTGTAGTTAGATGGGTCAAAGTTCAATTCTTGGTCCCACTTCTTTCCTGTATATCATATGCTCATTCAAAAAATAAATGTGGGATGATACAGTAGTTACTTGAAATCACACCCATACGATGCTTGTCTGACAATAAGGGGCTGGGATATAATTCCCTGTGTGCTCAGTATTTCTCATGTCCTTTGGCCTAAAACTGGTATGTCAAGAAACAAAGAAAGTTTCTAGTATATTTCAGTGCAGGCACAAAGCTTCCTAGGAAACTCCACTTCCTGAATGTACTTCCAGTTAGGGAGCATAATAGAAGGCAATGCATGGATATGGACTATTCTCTCCTTCATAATACACCCACTGAGGAGTCCTCTTCTCAAGCTTATAATAACCTGCCCTTTATCTGAGAAGTACTTAAATAAGTCCTTATCTATTAATACCTTTAAATATTTAATAGCAAAGTATATTACATCACCCCAAACATGCTACGGAGAATACTTGAAATTAACCTAATTTTAAAGAACATGACACTGGTATAAAGTATTGTCCTTATGACAGTGCTATCAATTATAATTTTTGTCCACTGATTAAAATTAACTTCTAAACCCAAACTACTCTTGAAAGTTGTATAGTTTTTAGAGAAAACTTTAAATCATCTTTTAAACATACAAAAAGTATGTGATATATTTGTATGCTTTTACAATAGAAATTTTCATCAGGAGTTTTTACATGTTTGTTAAAATTAGGATTCATATATTAAATATGATTTACAAACCTGTTTATATGAAAAATAGTGCTTTAATTTTGTCCCTTTTTATAGGTTTCCCCTACTTACACAATTTGTGATATTAAATCCACTAAGGCTATTTAGGCAAGAAATCAATTCTCTCTGGGGAGAAGTTTAGTGAGACATGATATTAGAAGGAATACCCCAGATATTGTGAAGAAACAGTGAATTGAGTTTTTAAAAATATTTTTTAGTTGTTGATGGACCTTTATTTATTTATTAATCTATATTATTTGGTTGGTGCTGAGAATTGAACCTAGTGCCTCACACATGCTAGGCAAGCACTTTACCACTGAGCCACAGTCTCAGCCCATGGATTGACTTTTTAAAGAAATAATCACATATTTGTGAAGACAATTGGACAGTGGTTGTCCTGGACCCCCCAGATGAAGAGAGCCTCTCAGCTGGGCCAGTGTGGTCCAGGGCTTTCATTACTTCCTTTGAAGGCCTGCTAAAAGATCAGGGTATTTTAACAGCATAGTGGGGTTAAAAAAGAATGTATAATGAGGTCCAGATCTTCAGGAATTTATTAGTGGGGTATGCTAATATGGTTTGAACATTTCTTTTAAATAAAACTTTATGAGAAAACCTAATATATAAGATAGAACTGTAGTGGTCAAAGCTGGAGCAAAAGACCCAGAGGAAAACCTCATATTTTTTTTTCCATTTCTTCCTCCTAGTGGACCATGAAACACAACAGAATTCTAGTGTACTATAAAAGTGTTTGAATACAACTTGTGTTATTTGGGGTGATTATTAACAAAAAATATATAACCACCAAAATATGAATTCCTATTCTGCCAGTCACTAGTTATAAAATCTTTGGCCAGTTATTCTATGCCACCAAACATCAATATCTTCATGCATACCAATGTTGATAGCAGCACAATTCAGAATAGCCAAGTTATGAAATTGTTAATTGCCTGTCAACATACAACTGGATAAAGAAAATGTAGTATGCATGTGCATGATGTAGATTTACTCTGACATAAAGAAACATGGAATTATGTTATTTGCTTGTAAATTGCTGGAGCTGGTGAACGTCAGGCTGTGAAATAAGTGAAATAAGCCTGATTCAGAAAGCCAGAGATTGAATGTTTTCTCTCATATGCAGACATTAGAAAAGGAGAGAAAAAGTGGGGGATCTCATGAAAATATTGGTGAGATCAAGAGAGTAGAAGTATAGGGAATGGAATCTAATGAATTATGCTACGTTTATGTATGAATATATAAAATAAATCCTTGAACATAAATTAAAAATAATTCTTGAAAAGTAATTTCATTCAGCATACTTAACAGAAGTAGACCAATTAAAACATCTTAGCTCTTGAGAGACAACAACGATGATGATGATGATGATGATGATGATGATGATGATGATGATAATTTGTTAGCAATTTTAAAATGCTTACTACCTGATGGACATTGTGTAAAATATATCATATGCATTATTCCATTAATCCTTCTGTTGTCAGTAATTTCACTACTGTATAACTCAGAATGCTTCTACTGATCTGAGTAATAAAAAATCAAACTTTTCTATGAAATTTCTATGTATTCTACAGCTAAGACTTAGAATATGGAAAGTTTTCATGCATAGAGTGAAGGGCAAAATTGCCTGCATTTCAGATTTCTTACTTTTTCTTGCTCTGCATTTCATATGGTGGAAGCACATTTATTTCTGTAAATGGCTTCTTTCATTTTTTATTTGTTTTATTTAGTTATCCATGAAGTAGAATGCATTTATGCACTTTGATTTATCATACATAGATGGGATATAATTTCTCATTCTTCTGAATGTACATGCTGTAGAATCACATTGGTCATGCAGTCATATATTTATATCCTCACAACCCCTCCCCTCCCTTCACTTCCCTCTACATAATCTAAGGTAACTCTATTTTTCTCTACTGCCATGTCCTTTTATTGTGAATTAGCATTTGCATACTACAGAAAATATTTGGCTTTTGATTTTTGGGGATTGGCTTATTTTACTTAGCATGATATTCTCCAACTCCATCCATTTACTAGCAAATGTCATAATTTCATTCTTCTTTAGAGATGAATAATATTCCATTGGAAAAAATATATCTCACATTTTCTTTATCCACTCATCTATTAAAGGACTAGATTGGGCCCGTTCACCTGCGTCTCCCAGACAAACCGCTGTGACTCAGCACTAAATGCTCCTGCTGAAACAACTTGTCTGCTACTCCTGAACCTGCGGAGGTTAATACCAACCGAGCCTTCATAGGCAGTGGCCACAGGATTGAGACGGGGCTTGGGAGAGCTGGTCAGGACCCACCTGTTGCATCAGACACCTGGCAAAGGGAACGAACTGTCGCCATTCGCATGGGATATCACCATGGCAGAGAACTGAATGATCACTAGAATGCGGCGGAGGAGATAACTTCATTCAAACTGGCTGCGGCAGGTGTGTAACCCCCTAGCTCTCCCTCTCCACACAGCGGGGAAGCCTCAAGGGCCCCTCCTAGCTCTCCCGCTAGCGCGATAGTCAGACCGAAGGAACCATGAGTGGCACGGGACCCGCGGCCTGGGACCCCCGGCTACCTCTCCCACCAGCGCTGACAACTGAGGTCTCTTGCACCAGCTACCTGGGGCATGGCTACCGGAGGTTCTCAGCCCCACACTCCACAAACTTAGGGTCTGAGGGAATGGCAAGCAGGGAGAGTGTGCCCAGTCGTTCAAGAAAATAGGGCTCCCAGGAGCAGCAGACCTGGTGTGTAGCCAGTATTGTGGTGAGTGTCACAGGTGAGCGGGGCCTGGCTGGAGGAAAAAATCGACTTCAAGTCTAAGTTAATCAAAAGGGATAAGGAAGGATATTATATACTGTTAAAAGGAACCATTCGCCAACAAGACATAACAATTATCAATATTTATGCACCAAATAATGGTGCTGTCATGTTCACAAAACAAACTCTCCTCAAGTTCCAGAATCAAATAGACCACAACACAATAATTATGGGTGACTTCAACACACCTCTCTCACTATTGGACAGATCCTCCAAACAAAAGTTGAATAAAGAAACTATAGAACTCAATATCACAATCAATAACCTAGACTTAACTGACATACATAGAATATATCAACCATCATCAAGTGGATATACTTTTTTCTCAGTAGCACATGGATCCTTCTCAAAAATAGACCATATATTATGCCATAGGGCAACCCTCAGTAAATATAAAGGGGTGGAGATAATACCATGCATTTTATCTGATCATAATGGAATGAAACTTGAAATCAATGATAAAAGAAGGAAGGAAAAACCCTACATCACATGGAAAATGAACAATATGTTACTGAATGATCAATGGGTTACAGAAGACATAAAGGAGGAAATCAAAAAATTCTTACAGATAAATGAAAATACAGACACAACATATCGAAATCTATGGGACACAATGAAACCAGTTTTAAGAGGGAAATTCATTGCCTGGAGGTCATTCTCAAAAGAAGAAAAAACAACAAATAAATGAGCTCATACTTCATCTCATAGCCCTAGAAAAGGAAGAGCAAAACAATTGCAAATGTAGCAGAAGGCAAGAAATAATTAAAATCAGAGCGGAAATCAACAAAATTGAAACAAAAGAAACTACTGAAAAAATTGACAAAACTAAAAGTTGGTTCTTTGAAAAAATAAATAAGATTGACAGACCCTTAGCCATGCTAACGAAGAGAAGAAGAGAGAGAACTCAAATTACTAACATACGGGATGAAAAAGGCAATATCAAAACAGATGATACAGAAATAAAGCAGACAATTAGAAATTATTTTGAAACCCTATATTCTAATAAAATAGAAGATAATGAAGACCTCAATAAATTTCTTAAGTCATATGATTTGCCCAGACTGAGTCAGGAGGATACACACAATTTGAACAGACCAATATCAATGGATGAAATAGAAGAAGCCATCAAAAGACTACCAACCAAGAAAAGCCCAGGACCGGATGGGTATACAGCGGAGTTTTACAAAACCTTTAATGAAGAATTAATACCAATACTTTTCAAGTTATTTCAGGAAATAGAAAAAGAGGGAGCTCTTTCAAATTCATTCTATGAGTCCAACATCACTCTGATTCCGAAACCAGACAAAGACACCTCAAAGAAAGAAAACTACAGACTAATATCTCTAATGAACCTAGATAAAAAAAATCCTCAATAAAATTCTTGCAAATCGGATACAAAAACACATCCAAAAAATTGTGCACCATGATCAAGTAGGATTCATCCCTGGGATGCAAGGATGGTTCAATATATGGAAATCAATAAATGTTATTCACCACATCAATAGACTTAAAGATAAGAACCATATGATCATCTCGATAGATGCAGAAAAAGCATTCAACAAAGTACAGCATCCCTTTATGTTCAAAACGCTAGAAAACCTAGAGATAATAGGAACTTACCTCAACATTGTAAAAGCTATCTATGCTAAGCCTGAGGCTAGCATCATTCTGAATGGAGAAAAACTGAAGGCATTCCCACTAAAATCTGGAACAAGACAGGGATGCCCTCTATCACCACTTCTATTCAATATAGTTCTCGAAATACTGGCCAGAGCAATTAGACAGATGAAAGAAATTAAAGGCATAAAAATAGGAAAAGAAGAACTTAAATTATCACTATTTGTGGATGACATGATTCTATACCTAGAAGACCCAAAAGGTTCTACAAAGAAACTCCTAGAATAAATGAATTCAGCAAAGTGGCAGGATATAAAATCAACACACATAAATCAAAGGCATTCCTGTATATCAGCGACAAATCCTCTGAAATGGAAATGAGGACAACCACTCCATTCACAATATCCTCAAAAAAATAAAATACATGGGAATCAACTTAACAAAAGAGGTGAAAGATTTATACAATGAAAACTACAGAACCCTAAAGAGAGAAATAGAAGAAGATCTTAGAATATGGAAAAATATACCCTGTTCATGGATAGGCAGAACTAACATCATCAAAATGGCAATATTACCAAAAGTTCTCTATAGGTTTAATGCAATGCCAATCAAACTCCCAACAGCATTTCTTGTAGAAATATATAAACCCATCATGGATTTCATATGGAAAAATAAAAGACCCAGAATAGCAAAAGCAACTCTAAGCAGGAAGTGTGAATCAGGTGGTATAGCGATACCAGATTTCAAAGTATACTACAGAGCAATAGTAACAAAAACAGCATGGTACTGGTACCAAAACAGGTGGGTGGACCAATGGTAAAGAATAGAGGACACAGAGACCAATCCACAAAGTTACAACTACCTTATATTTAATAAAGGGGCTAAAAGCATGCAATAGAGGAAGGATAGCATCTTCAACAAATGGTGCTGGGAAAACTGGAAATCCATATGCAACAAAATCAAACTGAATCCCCTTCTCTCGCCATGCACAAAAGTTAACTCAAAATAGATCAAGGAGCTTGATATCAAATCAGAGATTCTGCGTCTGATAGAAGAAAAAGTTGGCTCCGATCTACATATTGTGGGGTCAGGCTCCAAATTCCTTAATAGTACACCCATAGCACAAGAGTTAATAACAAGAATCAACAAATGGGACTTACTTAAACTAAAAAGTTTTCTCTCAGCAAGAGAAAAAATAAGAGAGGTAAATAGGGAGCCTACATCCTGGGAACAAATTTTTACTCCTCACTCTTCAGATAGAGCCCTAATATCCAGAGTATACAAAGAACTCAAAAAATTAAATAATAAGATAACAAATAACCCAATCAACAAATGGGCCAAGGACCTGAACAGACACTTCTCAGAGGAGGACATACAATCAATCAACAAGTACATGAAAAAATGCTCACCATCTCAAGCAGTCAGAGAAATGCAAATCAAAACCACCCTAAGATACCATCTCACTCCAGTAAGATTGGCAGCCATTATGAAGTCAAACAACAACAAGTGCTGGTGAGGATGTGGGGTAAAGTGTACACTTGTACATTGCTGGTGGGACTGCAAATTGGTGCGGCCAATTTGGAAAGCAGTATGGAGATTCCTTGGAAAGCTGGGAATGGAACCACCATTTGACCCAGCTATTCCCCTTCTTGGACTATTCCCTAAAGACCTTAAAAGAGCATACTATAGGGATACTGCTACAACGATGTTCATAGCAGCACAATTCACAATAGCTAGACTGTGGAACCAACCTAGATGCCCTTCAATAGATGAGTGGATAAAAAATGTGGCATTTATACACAATGGAGTACTACTCAGCACTAAAAAATGACAAAATCATGGCATTTGCAGGGAAATGGATGGCACTAGAGCAGATTATGCTAAGTGAAGCTAGCCAATCCCTAAAAAACAAATGCCAAATGTCATCTTTGATATAAGGAGAGCAACTAAGGACAGAGCAGGGAGGAAGAGCATGAAAAGAAGATCACCATTAAACAGGGACAAGAGGCAGGAGGGAAAGGGAGAGAGAAGGGAAATTGCATGGTAAAGGAAGGAGACCCTCATTGTTATACAAAATTACATATAAGAGGAAGTGAGGGGAAAGGGGAAAAAAACAAGAGAGAGAAATGAGTTACAGTAGATGGGGTAGAGAGAGAATATGGGAGGGGAGGGGAGGGGAGGGGAGTGGAGGGGGGATAGTAGAGGATAGGAAGGGCAGCAGAATACAACAGACACTAGTATGGCAGTATGTAAAAAAGTGATGTGTAACCGATGTGAATCTGCAATATGTATATGGGGTAAAAATGGGAGTTCATAATCCGCTTGAATCAAATGTATGAAATATGATATGTGAAGAGCTTTGTAATGTTTTGAACAACTACTAATAAAAAAATTTAAAAAAGGACTAGATTGGTGCTTTAGTTTAGTTATTGTGAATTGAACTTCTATAAACATTGATGTGGCTGCAAATTACTGTCATATGCTGATTTTAAGTCCTTTGGGTATAAACTGAGGAATGGGATAGCTGGGTCAAATGGTGGTTCCATTCCACGTTTTCTGAGGAATCTCCATACTGCTTTACATAGTGGTTGTACCAATTTGCAGTCCTACCAGCAATGTATGAATGTACATTCCCCCCTCCCCACATCCTCACCAACATTTATTATTGCTTGTATAATTTATGATTGCCATTTTTGTAAAAGTAAATGAGTTACAATGAAAGATATAAAATAAAGATATAGTGTCCATCTACAATTAAAAATACTTTAGAAAGAATAGAAGACAACTTCCTCTCTGTACATAAAAAAAATCTTCAGAATGCTAGTATATGAGGATTATCCTAAGAGGAAGTAATTACTTAAGAGTATTAGTGAAAATCACATTGCAGTCAGACTCCAGGGTTTAGTATTTTTAGTCTGTAAATTTCCTTTTTCATCTGTTTCTGTGCTTCTAATTCTCTTTGGTCTTCCTTCCTATTATTGCCTGTGAACTCACCAACATTAGAGGGCAACCCTGACAGGGGAAACATAAACCACACATCCCAGTTCAAGTGCTCTTGAGTGATTCTAATTACATAATTAGAAAAGAGAAATAAAATCTTTTTCATATAGGCATACTAGATAATAGTAACTGATTCTTAACATATATACTTCTTTGTCCCTGATATTTGTATAATATCAGCCAGTAAGATTTACTAATTTGATTCTTGTAATACTTTTGTGATAGGTAGGGCAAACACTTTAAATCATGGATTTAAAGTCCAGGAAGAACATGGATTTTGAGATCTAGTTAGTGTCAGGTAAAATTAGAATACTTTAAATAGTCTTAGATGTGAACTACCATCTACTTTACTGAAACTGAAAAATGAATCATTCTGAATAATAAATTCTTTATATTTCTTTTTCCACTTCACTTTCCCCTGCTCCCTATACAATTATGTTGGAAGGGCTATGACATTAAGCAGTGGTCTCCAACTGTAAAGAGCATCCATATTGGTAATTCAGTCATTAAAACAATTCTTTACAGTGAAAGTCTCAGGAGTAAACTGTAGCACAGTTGCAAACATGGTCAGAACATTGGTCAGTCTGAAGTCTACATTTAGATTTTTCAATATGTAGGGCATGAGTATCCCTATGAAATAAAAATGAGCCATCTTTGAGACACTCCTTGACACAGGGATCAAAGTTCTCTGCCACCATTCTAACCTCTCCTCAAGGAAGAGATGCCACCAAAATATGCAGTGCCATTTCACTCTGAAACTGAAACTCCTGGTTGCATCCCAGCAACTCTGTGGTGAATTTTCTTCTCTGCCCTAAGAAAGCTTTCTTTCAGCATATGTTTTCATTCCTGAATACAAGTTTTGCAAAAAGATTCAAACATCCATCGAGATGGAGATTTTTTTTTCTGATTGAATTTGCTAGTGTTTTAAAAAGAAAAGGTGGAATTTAAGAAGAGGATTGTTTTATCAACCAGTAATAGGCATGGCTTCCTTTTAACCAGCATTAAAAAGGGCCAAAATATTATCGGGTGTACTGAGAGGAAAAGCAACCCATTTAGCATATGCTTCATACTTATCTGATTCTAAAGGGCTAAACTTTGAGTGATTTTACAGCGATGTAAGCTGAAGATAACTAAAAAGAGTATACCTAATTCTGGTCTATAGAACTAAATTCTGTCTGATGGAGAGAAAATTGAGCAATCTACATCCCATCACTAGCAGAAAAAAAAGCCAAATTTATATTTATCTGTAAATTTATTTAACCATTACTCATCTAACTTTTGTATGTTTTGGTATTTTAATATCTTTCATGTGTTTATTTGTCATAATTTTGCCTTTTTTAAAAATCATTTTTAGAGCCTAAAGAATATAATGTTTTGGGCAATGAACAACAAAATATAGAATTTGATGTTTGCTGCCTCTGAATGATTTACACAAACGTGGAAGAGTATGTTGTATTTTGCTACGTGGCTTTGGTTTCTGGTGTCTTCAAAAAACTGCATAATATTACTAATAAAAATGTGTTTTAATACTACTGTGTCATTGAAAAGTTGCTCTAGAATAAAACTAAATAAGCAGTTCCTGAACTGACATGAGGAGTATTGGGCCTATAGTTTCTACTAGCTGTTGCAGAATTTCTGATATAATTCCTAGGTAGTGGATCTGATTTAAATTGAGTTTTGTGCAGGGTGAGAGGGGATAAATTTCACTCCACCAAATATGGGTTTCCAGTTTTTCTAGCACCATTTGTTAAAAAGGGTATCTTTTCTTCAATGTATGTTTTTGGCACCTTTATCTAGTATCAGATAACTATATTTATGTGGGTTTGTCTTTCTTTCTTCCTTCCTTTCTTTTCTTCTTCTTCTTCTTCTTCTTCTTCTTCTTCTTCTTCTTCTTCTTCTTCTTCTTCTTCTTCTTCTTCTTCTTCTTCTTCTTCTTCTTCTTCTTCCTCTTTTCTTCCTCTTCCTTCTCCTCCTCCTCCTTCCTTCTTCTTTTTTGTGTATGTGGTGTTGAAAATTGAACCCAGGATCTTGTTATGCAAGGCAAGCACTCTACCAACTGAGCTACATTCCCAGCATATCTTTTTGTATTCTATTTAATTCCATTGATTTTTATGCCTGTTTTGTGCCAGTACAATTCTGTTTTGTTACTATAGCTGTGCAATATTATTTTGGGTCTGGTATTGTAAGGCTTCCTGCTTAACTCATCTCACTAAGGATTGCTTTGGATATTCTGGGCCTCTTATTTTTCCAGATAAATTCCATGATTTCTTTTTTCCTATTCTATTAAGAACATCATTGGTATTTTACAATTCCTAGGTAGTTTACAATACCAATGATGCAATTGCAATGAATCTGTATAGCACTTTTGGTAGTATGCCCATTTTGACAATATGAACTCTGTCTATCCAAGAACATGAGAGGTCTTTCCATCTTCTAAGGTCTTCCTCAATTTTTTTAAGTGTTCTCTAGATTTCACTGAAGAGATCCTTTACCTCTTTTGTGAGATGATTCCCGAGCATTTTTTTGAGGATATTTTAAGTGTGAGAGTTTTCCTATTTTTTTAATCAATAGATACATCATTGGAGTATGGGAATGCAATTGATTTATGAGTGTTGAACTTGTATCCTGCTACGTTGCTGAATTCATTTATGATCTCTAGAAGTCTTCTGGTGGACTCTTTTGGGTCTTCTAAATATAGGATCATGTCATCAGCAAATGAACCCTCATTTTTAGTCTGGCCTCATATATTTTCTGTCATATTTGAAATCTAGACAGAAAAAAGGAAAAGGAAGGTAGGGCATCTCATGACAATCAGAGAGAAATCAGTAATATAGAGAAAAGGGACCAGGGGAAGGGAGAGAGAAAGGAAACTGGAAATGGTAAAGGATGATATTGGCCACGTTAAATTGTTACATTGTGTGCATGTATGAATAAGTAACATCTAATCACACCATTATTTACAATTATATAATGTAGAAAACCCCTCATTTCTTACTTATTTTATGCCAGACATTATACTAAGCTTTTGGAATACAAAGTAGGGTTTTAATAAACAATTGTAGGGAAGTAGAAATGAGATAATTCTGCTCTCTAGAAAGAAGCAGAAAGATAAATAACATAACAACAAATCTTGAAACTGTGAGGCATACTCTGTAAAGTGAGACAAAAATACAGGCAGTTGAATATGTAATAAATCCAATTGCTTATTAAAATGACTTGAGGTGGAAAACATTATTTAGAAGACTTGACAATGTTGCCACAGTTTTGTGTTTTGTTAAAATATGAATAAAAATAATTACAGGCAATTGTTTATTCTCATCATCATTTTCGGATTGTGTTCATTTGTTCATGGGTAGGCTAAGATTTTGCCTGCAAGACTGCATATATCTTCAGAGGAGATGGCATAGAAAATAAAGATCTAATTTGTCTCTAGTATTTATGATATGCTTCCCTAATAAATGGTCATTTATTTAAATAACAATACTTTAAATTTTAACTTCTCTTTATTCTCTTTTACATTTTCTTTTTTTATTTTGCTTTTTAATTGATTTAAAAAATAAATGACAGCTGAATGCATTATAATTCTTATTACACTATACAGCACAATTTTTCAAATCTCTGGTTGTATATAAAGTATGTTGACACCAATTCGTGTCTTCATACATGTACTTTGGATAATGATGTTCATTACATTCCACCATCCATGCTAGCCCCCTGCCCTCTTCCTTCCCCTGCCCCTGCCTCCCTGTCTAGAGTTCGTCTATTCCTCCCATGCTCCACCTCCCTACCCCACTATGAATCAGCCTCCTTACATCAGAGAAAACATTGGGCATTTGTATTTTTGGGATTGGCTAACTTCGCTTAGCATTATCTTCTTCAACTCCACCCATTTACCACCAAATACCATGATTTATTCTCTTTTATTGTTGAGTAATATTTCATTGTGTATATATGCCACATTTTTTTATCCATTTACATACTGAAGGGCATCTAGGTTGGTTCCTCAGTTTAGCTATGGTGAATTGTGCTGCTCTAAACATTGATGTGGCTGTGTCTCTGTAGTATGCTGATTTTAAGTTCTTTGAGTATAGACCAAGGAGAGGGATAGCTGGGCCAAATTTGCAGTCCCACCAACAATGTATGAGTTTGCCTTTCCCCCTACACCCTCACTAACACTTATTGTAGTTTGTATTCTTAATAGCTGCCATTCTGACTGGAGTGAGATGATATTTTAGAGTAGTTTTGATTTGCATTTCTCTAATTGCTGTAGATGATAAAAAATTTTTCATATATTTGTTGATTGATTGCATATCCTCTTCTGAGAAGTGTCTGTTCAGGTCCTTGGCCCATTTATTGACTGGGTTATTTGTTTTTTTGGTGCTTTGTGTTTCGATGTATTGTATTTCATTTAGTTGTTTTATAATCAAGAAGAAAACCTAATTTTTTTGTCTAAGATCAGCAAATTTGTTTTCAAGTTCCCATTGACCTTCTGTTTTGCTATATGAGCAAAAGAGATCTGTGTACTTTGACTGAATTGAGACCTAAATATATTAAGTTCTTTTTATATTTAATGTTCTTAAGATTTTTAATTACTCATAAGCAATAGGAATTCTGAAAATACTAAATGCATGGTTCATATAATATTTGTTTTCTTGCATATGCATAGAAAATATCAGAAATATAAAGGACTTAAGAAATTATGTAAGCCAATTTTTTTTTAAATTTTTTTAGGCAAGGTAATAGAGGCCCAGAGAGCTGAATGAATCATTTTGAGTTGCACGTCACATTAGCGGAAGAGTAAGTTCAAGTACAAATAATAGAATTGCAAATAAAACACTATTCTTTCTGTAACTGATTGCATTCTCTTCATTATAATCCAGCTCAATGAGATAGATATAATCAAGCATTTGATACTTTTTGTACATCTGACAGATTTGTTACTCAGCAACTATAGACTAATCACTATCTATACAAATGATCTTTAACATTATTTTTCAATGAAAAATTCCTATTTTAAATATATCTTTAAAGAGGAATATTTGTCACCTTCTTTGATGATTAATTCTCATGTTTAACAGTTATCACTTGAAAAAAAATTCCTTAAAGCAGAAATTTGCTTAGATTCCCAAAGAAGTTCACTTTAGGGAGTTTCTGAATGCTTTGAAATCATATGCCAAACTTAGCTGAAAAATTCTCAAAGATCCACTTCTCAAGGTCAACTTGGATTTTCATTCCAGTTTTTCTCCTCATCTTTCTGGAAGATGCTTGCTTTCCTCCATAAGTTAGTGCTGCATTAATTTAGAAATTATTACTTTTTCCAAATGAAAATGTTAGATCATATTAACTTTTTCATAGGTCCTTTCTTTTCTCCATATATTAAATCATCTTACAGCTTTCTTTTGAACCCTCTCCAAATGCCAAGTAGCTCAGAATTATAAATCACATATTAATGAAGACCTTGTTTAGGATCTTCGATGTGTTTACAGTGATGTTAGAAGGTTAGGGGAAGCAGGCATAAAACTGTTTAGATAGGTCCAGGAATAGCCCCATAAGATAGGTTCATCAGGGCCTCAATGTCAAAGCAGACAAAGGATAAAAGTCTCAGGAGAAACCAAAAAAGATTTGGCACATTTTAAACTTTAAAATTAAAAAATGAGTCATGAATAAAGGGACACAAGATGGGAGTTGGAATCAAGCCAAAGCCTGGAGGTGAAAATAATTCTTTGAAAAATCTAGAACATAGTTTTATGCAAATAAACAAACTCTTCCTTTTCTTGATTAAGTCAATCCAATCTTTCAGTGTTGTAGTTTTTCATATGGGGAGATGCTGCTCTAACTTGCAATACAAATACTCATCTCCCAGGTTTTCTTTCTCTCTGCAACCTCTGCAGTCATAGCAATCTCAGCGTTTAGATTTCTGAAGTGTGTTTGACTAATGAAAACAGATGGAGCTTGAAAACTATGACACATAAACTAGGTTACTGAAACCATTAGAGTTGGAAGGTTTTTTATTCTTCTGGGAATCTGATGACTGCTATGGGATGTTTCTCTCGAGGGAGGCACAAAATAAACATCATAGAGAACATTTTTACACAAGTAACTTGGAGCCTGATTAAAGTTTTTGATATTCTGTATTTATTAATTCATTTGTTTCCTATACTTTATTATATAGGAAAGCAACTTTATATGTTATAAGTAATTTTATAAAATTGCTTTAGCTGATGTCTCATCTGCTAAGGAGTTTGAGAATATAGTTTCCACATTTGAGCCAAAAGATTAATGAGGAAAACACTAATACTGAGGCCAGAATAGTAGTGACAGGAATAAGTTGGTATGGATCCCTTGGAACATGGTGAATTTGTGGGATAAGAATCGTACCAAATTCTCACAACTCTATCCACCTGAATGCTTTTTTTTTTTTTTTTTTTTTTTTGGTGAATCATGTAATGCGATACTAACATTAAGCCAACTAGATTGTTTTAGATATTTCCTGTTAGACTACCATTCAGTTTTCAAGCAGCTGGCCTGGGACTGTAGGAAGCTGGTAAGATCCTGGGGTTTGTTGGGATAGAGTGAGGGTATAACAGGAGGAATTACTTTGTCAATACAGTCTGAAGTTCACTCATGACTGTGCCTATCTGGTTAATTTTGTCCATGTATATCTAAAGTCAGGCCCTCTTGCTATATCTAGAGCTGTTGAATATGTAAGATGAAATTTAGAGAGTAATTATGTGGAGAATTTGAATTGAATAAAGCCTCACTTACCACAAATTTTAGGTAATTAAAAACAAAGTACTTGAAGTATCAAGTTTATCACATATATCACCTAAAAAGCCCTTTTTTTTAAAAAAAAATCACAGCAAAAAATCTATTTGGAGGAAGAGATCCCCAAATGTGTAAATATTAAAATCTAAAACAAAATTTAAATGTTGATTGCATGTGTATGTAAGAATCTGTTCGCTTTAACTGGTTTTCCTCCCTTTTACTTGACTACTCCAGTCCTTTCTGTTCCTGAAACTCTGTTTAGGACATATTTCTGACTATGAAATAGAGATAATAATGCTGACCCTGATGACATTCTGGGGCATGTGTACTAAGTACTTGTGTTACTAAGTTACTTGAATCATGGTTAATAACACCTGATTAAAGTTTTTGATATTCTGTATTTATCAATTCATTTGTTTCCTGTACCTTATTATATAGGAAAGCAATTTTATATTTTATAAGTAATTTTATAAAATTGCTTAGCTGATGTACCTGATACTTCAGGTACATCAGTACCTGATATGCCCAACCTTTGACATAGATCATGACACATAATAAACAATATATTATTGGTAATGATGGTGTTTTCCCAGCAGTCTAGTGGAACTTTAAACTCTTCATTTTATGAACTCAAAAATACTTGCATATGCCACTTTTTGACACATAACTATCCTATTTTACATGTTATAGTTTTATACTCTTATTAATTTATAGGCTCCTTGATAGGGCAGTACAAAACTTAAATTGGTTTGAAAATCAAGATTTACTTCCATTACAAGCCACCCGCTATTTATTTTTAAAAAAATATTTAATTTTTTTAGTTGTAGTTGGACACAATACTTTTATTTATTTTATTTAATTTAATTTATTTTTACGTGGAGCTAAGGATCAAACCCAGGCCTTGCATGTGCTAGGCAAGTGCTCTACTGCTGAGCCACAAACTCAGCCCTGGTTTTAAATTTTTATTTGCACTTTTTCCTCAACAGAAAATAAAACAACTAGCAAAAAGGAAGAGTAGTTCTTGGTCATTTATTCTGGAAAAAGTCCTGTAAAAATAGCCTAATAGCAGGCCAAATGCCAAGCTTTAATATATATTCAGTATGTACTCAGAACTTTATATTAGAGAGTTTTTCAGATCTGAAAACTCTTTATATGTGAGGGCTGTTTATCAACACTAGGGCTCTCTTTTTTTTTAAAGAGACGAGAGAGAGAGAGAGAGAGAGAGAGAGAGAGAGATTTTTTTAGTTTTTCGGCGGACACAACATCTTTATTTGTATGTGGTGCTGAGGATCGAACCCAGGCCACATGCATGCCAGGCAAGCGTGCTACCTCTTGAGCCACATCCCAAGCCCTAGGGCTCTCTTCTTAATAATAAAAAATATAAATCCTGTGCTGAAACTATTTTATAAGTCCTATACATCATGGGAATCATAGAGATTTTTAGAGCTGGTATGTGTGCTCTATTGCTTTAAAACTGATTCAAAAGTGCATCCTATATCACATAAACATGTGATATGCTTTATCAAACATTATTCGTAGATACAACTAGAACTTGACACATAAATGGAAATTTTTGGTTATGCACAGAATTTGCTTATTATTTTATCAAAAGTTGATGTGTGTATATGACTGAAATAATTATTTATTTATATTTATTCTGTTTTTATAGGTTCTTTTTAGTTATTCATGTCAGTAAGAAAGATAACCATATGAGATTATTTTTAAAATAAAATATTGATTTTTTTATGCATTATCAGTTAATCAGTGAAAGTAGAAGTAGAAAAACAGGTTAAATTACATTAAAATGGCCATTTCACCTATTGAGGTTAATTAGCATTTCAATGGGAAAATTAAGAAAGTCTATTATATTGTATAGAAAAACACAGGCTCAAATACTGAAATGTCAGAGATAGGCACTTTCACCTACTTAAAAGGCATGTACTTCCTTTGGTAACTAACCTTGATGATATCTGTTTCAGAAGAAACCCATGATTGTTTATTAGGCTTTATGAGACCATAAGAAGAGAGATAAACATCCATCATCATAATATATTTAGCAAATATTAATCAATTCCTATGCTGCAATAATTCTAGGAAGATAGGAGTAAGGTATCCTATGTACATATATGAATATTCCATAGTGAATTTCACATTCATGTATATCTCTAATGCATAGTAGAATACTGGAAAGGGAACAGAGGGATGGAGGGAGAAAGGGAAAGGAGAAGTACTGAAGACTGAATTGGAACAAATTATATTTCATACTTGTATAATTACATCAAAATTAACTCTAATATTATCTATAACTATAATGCACTGATAAAAATGTTTAAAACATATTAACAACTGGAATTCACATATAGTTCTCCCATTCCTCCCTCTTCTAGATTTAATTGCTAGTAGTTTAAATAGAGTTTTGGCAGCTCAAATGTAACTAATTTGACTGCTTTAGTGAAATACTAATTCTCCTGTACATGACTAGAGTTGAAATTAGTAGAGAAGTTTTTTTTTCTGAAGAATAAAAATTAAACTCCCATTCATAATTAGTTGTCTTCTGCTTAAAGATTCACCTTCAAATCTATTCCCACTGTCAAGATTCAAAAACTTCTGGAATTTATATACAATATAATTTTATTGTGAATAATAAAATTGGTAGAGCACTTTCCCACTGGGAGAGTTTTCTCTTCCCAGGAAGACACCCTTGTCCACATTGCTTTATACTCGAGACATCAGCTCTAAAACAAAAAACAAAATTATCTCTAAGTTTGCACCTCGCTTTTGTCTCCTATTATCATAAAAAATTTTAACCACCAGGTAAGATGAAGTTTCTTGCTATTGTCAGTCTGGGCTGTGGAAGTATAATCTTTTCTTTACCCATAAATCATCCCATCCAGAATCAGTTTGAGCACATAAGTAAAACAAATATTATCATAGTAAAAACTACTCTGAATGGATAGAGTTCCTTTCTGAGATTAAGATCTGATTTTACTTTTGTTTCTTTTATCTTTTCATAAGACAATGACTAATTTGAAGTACAATGATAAACATGAGACTCTATGAAATGTAGAAAAAGGGAACTGGGCTAGCAGACAGGTACTGGACTTTAATTCTGGGCCCTGGTCCTACCACATAATTTCTTAGATGAGCTCTACAAATAGCATGACACCTGCCCTCCCTACCACAAAGAATCAAACTAAGATAAGCAAAAGCCCTCTGAAAGGAAAGAACACTTGATAATGTAATATACATAGTAAGCTTTAAAGTGCATAAGTAGTAAGTAGGAGAACATTAGAATTTCCTTTATACACTATTTTTTGTTCCTTTGCCTTCACCCTTGTCCACATGGGATTTTGGAGTATGACTATGGGACTTTGAGTTGGCTGGATTTTCATCCATAGCAAATCCACCAGTTCCAGCCTTGGGTTGATTCCCTTTCAGTACTACTCATGCATGAAGGGTCAATCACCAATGCTCTCTGCCAAGTAATTCCATACAGGGCAGGGATCCACATTGTGGGGGCCATTATGTGAAAAAAATACTGTCAAAGTTGAGGTTCTAGGGGATAAGTGTCAAGGTGGAAGTGAAAACACACGTTCCTAGATTTAAATTATCCCCATTGTAAATAAGGAGAGCAAAAAGCCACAAAAGAACTGAATTTTCTAGAACTTTGATATTGGAGCTGATGTGGCCACACACACATTCCACTTTCAGAGGCCACACACAAGTGACCAGACATCCAAAAGCAAGATTTACATTTCAGTTATGCCACTTGACAGGTGTCTGTCAAAACTAGATCAAATCTTCAGAGCACACCACTGACATACTGGGATGATTGGGCGTCTTCTGCTATCAGTTTGATGTTTTCTATTTAAACTTGTCCTAGATAAATAAAATAAAACTGAAATAAATTTATAAAATAAACTGGTCTGTGTTCCCTGTAAGATACATAGATACACCACACACACACACACACACACACACACACACACACCCTTAACATTTTATAGTTTTTTTTTTTGGTGACATTTCATAGTTTATAACATGTTTTATTGACAATTGAAATTGAATGAAAGGTGTGTTTTTAAATTACATGTTATGGTTGTATGTGGTTCTATAAAGGACAAGATATCTCTGCATTACAAAAAAAGAGCCATCACATTCTGGACAGAAGGATAAGAACTGTGAAAGAATTCAGACATCTAAATTATTGTTGGGAGAAGATTTCATTTCTGTAGCTATTATTAGTTTTCTTACTTCTCCTCAATCTATTGAATATATTCCACATTTTTTTTGCTTGCAAGCTTTTAACCAAAACAAAACCTGGTTGAAGGCTGAAATCACCAGAAGAAATAAGTTGCTTCATGACAATCTTCATTTCAGAATTAATAGCAATGATTATGCTAATTTTTTATATTTCTGTGGTTGCTAATTTTCAGTCTATGAGTTATAACTGTTTATTTTATCCTAGGGAATTCAGAGTTCAAAATTAATAATTATTTCTTGGACAAATGCATCAAAAAAGATTGCCCTTAAATTTTATAAAAACTATGTTTTGTTGTTCTTTAATTCATGAATTTTAGAGTCAAAAATGTTAATTTTTTTGCCATGTTAAAATGCATTATTGTGCTCACATTTTAAATAATATAAATGCAAGAGCCTATTGAATTGAGATAATTTCAGATGATTTCCCCCACACATGATTTTCCACAGCAGAATTATCTAAGGCAATAAAACCTGCAAAAGTATCAAAGTAATTGTCACTATTAGTCAATGTTTACCTAATATTGACCTACTGGTTTGATGGAATATAACAAAATGATACTATGTACCTGATTTTAGATTATTCACTCTGTGAATGACATCAAAGATAGGCTCAGTGGAATACTTGTTTAACCATGAACATAATATATTAATGATCAAAACTAAAGCTTATTCACTTCAAGGTTTCATTCAGGCCCCAGCCAGCACTAGAAACAAACACAACCAAAGTCAGCTCTCAGAGATGTTTTACCATCAGGTAAATAAGGCCTGATAATAACACAGGACAGACCTAGAAAATAATATAGGAAGAAAAACAAGGAAGTTTACAATAGCAATGGCTACACTTTAAAATGTTAAAGCTATTTTTAAATGATTTTCACTTGACTAGATTTCTGTATCTCTCTTCTCTGTCCAAACACTCACCTATCTGAAAAGATTTTACTTAGTAACTAAAACCAAAGGGTCAACGTCTTTAAGTCTTACACAAATCATCCCAAAGTTAAATGATTCTAATATACCTTTCCATACGTTAAAACTTTTGTAGAATTACAAATGTCTTTAAGTATGTATTATTCCAGGATTTAAAGCATTATCTATATGACTCCTTTATATTTTACAAGCCCAGTGTTAAAATTACTGTGTAAATTTATTGTTTGAAAAACCTCAATGATAGAAATTTTTTGATCTCTGAGGGTGGATTTGGGTTTTAGAAGTAGTCAAATTCTCTGACTAGCAAATAAAAGTAAAATATAGTCAGCCAGGTACCTCATTTGAGGTTAAAATAATAAATGTGACTATAAAATAAAGGGACTAACTTCTTATACAGCAGTTCTTCAAACATACTTACTTTAGAATATTTAACTTATTTTTTAACTCAGAAAAAAAGGGTCACTTTAAAATTCACTTCTCTTGAATATCCTAATGCAAAATGTTCCAGCTCAGCATCTGTATTTGTTCAAATCAAGGTCATTTTTTTTTTTTTGGTACTGTGGTTTGAACTCAAAGGGGCTTGAACCACTTTGTCATATCTACAGTCCCTTTTATTTTTTGAGTCAGGGTCTCACTAAGTTGCTTAAGCCCTACTAAATTGCTAAGGCTGGCTTTGAATTTGTGATTCTCTTGTGTCAGCCTCCTGAGTCACTGGGAGCACAGGTGTGCAGCACCTGGATTATCCCAAGCATTTTGGATAAAAATATTGAAACTTTACTACTCAGCGATGAAAGGTCCTACTGAATACACAAAACACAAATGAATACCAAAGTGATTATGCCAAATGAAAGAAGTCAGATGAAAAGGAATATAAAATGTGGTTTAATTTGTATAAATGTGAATCAAATATACACTGACAGAAAGCAGAACAGTAGTTTCTTGAGAATATGGAAATGGTTTCATAGGGGTTTACCTACATCAAAACACACATATGTGCATTAAATATGTACAAATTATTTTATTTTTAAGTAAAATAAAGCAGATCAACAAAGCTATTGAGTATTTCAACTATTGAAGCAGTCCTTCACTTACTGGATAAGTTTTACCTGACAAATGTTAAAGTCACTCTTTAATGTCTCCTCCGTTTTTTAGCATGTGTTATTAGACAGTAAAAAAGAAAGGATGAAAACTTTTCAGGAAAATAAACCTGATATGTTATAATCTCATAAGTTTACAAAAAATGCATGGCTTTAAAATCTATGTCGGTTATTGAACATTCATTTACTATCCTAAATGTACCATTATACTAGTAACTTCACATGTTTTATTTGGAAATATTCAATTATAGACACATGCTCATTCCAATAATGTAGGGAGGAAAGGACAAGGACAAACAGCAGCCAATATATCAAAGGCTGAGTTGAGACTACGATCCATACAGCAAGTTCACTGTTCACTCGAAGATGGCTCAGCAACACCTTCAGGGTCCTTTGGACTTCTATCCCTGGATCACCAATCTCACTTCTTTTCTGCTGACTTTTAGACAGCCCACCATACTGGTGGGAAGATACATCAAGGCTATAAAATCTGGACAAACTGGGAGCCTGAATAATTCCTTAAGTCCCTAATTCTAGCAATGTAATACAATATTGCTTTAAAAAGAAATAGGCAACCCCCATCACAATTTATTTCCAGAGCTAGAAAGGGACCACTCTTTATGTTTTATTCTTTGTCTAAGTTAAACTTGTAGTCTGAGTTTCCTAATATGAAACAAAAATGTGTTTGCTATCATCTAAGACCTAAATTTCATAGTGTGTAGTTAAGTAGAGCTATTTTTAAATTACAAAATCATGTAGTTAAAATGTAGCCATTTTGAAACTCCCAACATATCTCACTTTGTCCTCAGTCTTGCAGTCACAATGCCTATAGTACAGTAGGTGATCCAACTATAACCATAGCTCTTCCCCTTCCCCTTCCAAATTTTAAATTAGTCAATTGTGTAGATTGTAACCCAAATTTCTCCAATCAGAACAAGGGTAGTACAGCTTTGGGCATAAAAACCTGGATAGACTTCCTGTCCAGTGTGCTTGGTAACATATCCTTCTACAAAAGTAAAGTTTGCCTGGCTAAATAACTTTTGTAGCACCCCAATATTTCTAACACGGGGAATGAAAATGGCCAAATATGCAAAGATCTTGTGATTGTCGCGACCCCTCGTCGGCAAGGGAAAACATGACACAGGATTCTTCTTTTAGCAGTTTATTCAGGCCTTGTTTCATGTATCATCTTCTAGTGACCCCCCGCCGAGCGCCCAAGCACAGCCTAATAAAGCCTCCCGCATACCAATCCCAAGCTGCCACGTGGGGTTTTCTCATAGGGTGCTGAGGGACAGCATGCCAACCTTCCCTAATAAGGAGTTGTTTACCAAGATCCACAATGGAGACCGGCGTCATCTTCTAATGGCGGCAACGGTCTACAAACACGGCTCACCACAATGGAGGAGAAGGGGGAGACAGATACTGGTAGAAAAAGTGAAATCAGTTCCTAAGAGAGATTGAGAGCATTGGACCTCAGCTGGCTACCCACATTCACTTGCTCAGGCAACTGTACCAAAGAAACCTGATCCTAATGGAAATCTTTGGCCATTGTAATCAGAATAGAGTTCTTTAAGGTGTGTCCTGCAATCCTTCTCCAGTGTTAACAGGGGCCCTAACTATACTCACATCAACATGCTGCCCAGAAGATCCCAAGGACCAGGGTAGAGCTCAAGTGGAAGACCCCTGCTTCTACCATATGACACCTCCCCTAACTAAGCCTTGCTCTAGCCCAAGCCAAATCTCAAAGTCCTGTAGTGTGCACCCTTGACACCCCACATCTCCTGTAAATAATCTGACCACCACCCTGAAGATAACAGAAAATAGGCAAAAATTGCACTGGGAGTGGGAGCACAAATTTCCCCATAAATTTCCTACAAGCAAGCCCCTCTCCAAGGCCAGGCATGGGACAGAGCCTCCTGCATCTCCCCTGCCACTTACCTTCCCATCCCAGGCTGTGGCATCCACTGCAGGTGTCACTGGCTCTGTTGACTTCAAAGCTAAAGTAGTTCAGGCCACTTCTGTGACCCAGGGGGCCAGTACGGAGAGGGCTGGGTAAGCACAGTCCCCAGGGTTGGGAGAGACACCTGCCTATGGATTCCAAACAGAGTGGAGGCTGCAGTTCCATTTTCATATGAATTAATTAACACTCTAGAAATACATGAACTAGGGGTTCCAGGGGTCATCCCCTGAAACGCAAGGGAAGGCTGGAATGCCTGGAAGAGCATTATGGGCTGGATACCTGAAAGTCAACTCCCATGGTTTTGGGACTGAAGTATCCCTGCCACTGCAGCTGGGGTCATGGTGGTAATGGAGGTGGCTGTGGCACCACGAGTCCTCCACTCAGTATGCCCACCTTCTTAGTGCTGGGGCCTGCCATGATCGATAAATCCCAGCCCAGTCCATCCTGACAGGGAAGGAGAGCATTCCATCTGCCTCTCTAGTGTTTATTGCTGGGGGGTGGGAACATTATTTCCATGAAGTAAGCCAGCCCTCAAGAAGGCTAAATGGACATGTCTGGGGCTGCTGGCTAGAGGGGCAAGGGCTACCCTATCATGCTGAGGCAGGAAGCTGAGCTCCATGTGCAGGAGTGGTGCAGGCAACTGCAGTGGCTACAGCCACTTAGCATTACTTCCTCCGCCCCTCTCCAGCTGCCCTCATCCTGTCCATTGGGCTTTGAACTGACTCCCCAGTGTGCCTCCCCCAATAGCCTCACCATCACATCTGCTGTTCTTGAGCCTTGGTCCTCCCCGTTGTCTCACTACAGCCTTCTCTCACATCTCTCTATATAAAGAATATTAAAAGCCCAGGTGACAGACTGACTTTGGTCTGTGACTTCCAGTGGACACTTCTCTAAGACTTCATTGGTTCATGTCTCCCTTGAGGTCCTGTAGTGCAGGGATAGTAGCCTCTCATCCTTCCCTTCCCACTCAGGTTTGACCCTTTCCCTTCCCACACCATGTCCTTGGCAAAAGGTTCTGCTGCAGCCTGAGAAGTAGCTGGCAATCTCTGCCTGAACAGAGGAGTTGCACTAATGACTACCTGGATTTCATCTGACTGCAGATCACAGGGGTTGCAGGTCACAAAGTGTAAGGTTGTATTGATTTGCAAGCCCCAGGATTGCATGAACTTTTGTGTAATCCCAAATGCTGAATATTCTGTCAGGGTAAGCTAGTGAACTTCTGCAGCCACTTGAATGTTTGGGCCAACAGTTTCTGTTGCCTGCTTCCTGCAGAGATGTGGCCTTTTCAAATGTGAAAATGCAATGAAGGAAAATGCATGAGGAAAAAGAATGCTGAGATATGGATGAGCCCTGGAGGTTACAATATGTGCAAGTGTTTATGGAATATCTGAGCTGAGAGTTCTTAGCACATAACCTCCGATTAGCCCAAAGAGTGGCATTTTTTAAGGCCAAAGAATAATCAGAGGGAAGTGATTTGGATCCCACCAGGGTTGAACTGAGTGTTGCTTGAGCTTGGCAGGACTCACTGTTACAGGTGATTTTTAGGTGGCTCTCCTCCTTTGTAGTCAGGTCTACAAAACTGGATAAGTAAAGAGGAAGTACAACACTTTATTATACTAGGTTGTTCAGGATTACATTTGTTTTGTGATGAAAAGGAAAAAAAAAGATGAGGCTCCTTCTAACTCCATGTGGAGTTTGGCTTATGGGTTAAGAAAGCCTCCTGGCTGTGGGACCTTGGAGTCATCTACAAACCCCTACAGAACCTGCTCTGGGCTGTGCTGTGATTATCAATGCCTATTCCTACACCTCCTTGTTTGGAATCTCTTATCATCCTTGAATGACTTCCCTGCCCTGGAATGGACTGAGTGTCATCCCTCTAGGCCAGCCCTCTCCAAACCCACCCACAAAGAATGCCTCTGCCCATTCACCACTCATTATCAATGCCTTTTTTAACAAACATGAAGCACCTTTCAGGCTAAGAGCAGCAGTTCCGGATAATCAATGCAAGAAAAACACTCAACCACCACATTCTATTTATAGCAGTTATGTTTTTCTTTATGAATTAATGAGATAAAAAGTCAACCAAAGAATGACCTTATGACATTCACCAGTAAATGGATGGATCTGGAGACTATCATGCTAAGTGAAATTAGCTATTCCCCCCAAACCAAAGGTCAAAAGTTCTCTCTGATTTGCAGAAGCTAACCCACAACAAAGACGGGTGGTGGTGGTGGTGTGGGGAAGAATAGAAGTTCTGGATTAGACAAAAGGAGAATAAAGGGAAGGAAAGGTGACTGGAATAAAAAAGATTGGAATGACTCTGACACAATTTTCCTAGGTACATATATGAAAACACCACAGTAAAACTCAACATCATGTATATCTGCAATATTAGAATAAGGTATAATCCATTTCTTATTCTAATTAGAGTAAGATATATTCCATGTTTTTATAAATACATAAATATGTATTCTACTGTCATGTGTAACTAAAAAGAACAAATAAAAATTCAAATAAAATTTTAAAAATCAACCAATTAGAAAAAATTAAATAAATCATTGTGCATGAGTAAGATGTTGTGGATTGATGAAATTTAGATACCAGTTACTCGATATCCATTTTCTATTTTTGTGTTAGAGTGGTGCTATCCAATACGGTGGACACTGGGGGACATAAAGGGGTCAAACTCATTTCCTGAGCCATGGGAATGACTTGCCAAGGTTTCTTGTGCTAGAAGCTACTGAATTAGACAGCATAGACACAGGACATTTCCAAGAAAAGTAGAAGATTCTATTGGATGGTGCTGCTCTAGAGCAGTGGCTGGCACATTTTTTTTCTATGAAACACTAAGTGGTAAATGTTGTGATCTATGTGACCTATTTAGACTTCAAAGCTGCTACTCAAGATGGCCATAAGTGAATGGTTGAAGCTGATTTCTAATACAACTTTATTTGCCCCAAAGAGACAGAAGTATGAATGAAACCCTCAGTTACCACTTTCATGAACCTTGTTCCAGAATATCCATCAGAATATACCTGAATACCTCCCATGGCAGGAATCCAAGAATCTCCCAGAAATCCCTCTTCCATGTGGCAATTGCCAGTGACTCTAAAGGTTTTCTTTGGTCAGTATCTCTCTTGACTTTTAGGCTCATGAGAACAGTGGTTAGACAGAAGACATCCACTACCACTCCATATAACTCTGGGGAGATGGCCTGAAACTCAGGCAGTGGGAAATAATCAGAGAGACCCAGGTACTGCATATCTCACATGCTGAGCAGCATCAGGCCCATCCTGACCATGTGGCTGATGCAGGTGTTGTTCATGGGGCCCTTACTAATCTGCACAAAATCACCTCTAGGTTCAGAAAAGAGAGGCTGTCTCAAGCTCAGGAGAGGAGCCACTACCTTTATAGGCACAATTAGTCTTAGTTTTCAGCTGATGCTTTCAACTGATGGAGGTCCCAGATATTGCTTTGGAAATCTGCCACAGAGAAGGATGTGCCACACGCAGTGTAGTACCTCCTGTCTCATCACTCCCAGGACAGAATTCATCCTCAACAGAGCATTCACTAGTATGCATTGAGCGCGTGCCATGTGGCAGGCATATTTCAAGTGATTCACAGCTGCCAACCTCAATAAGGAATTCAAGCCTATGTCACGGTACATCATTATCCTGTTTCACAGAGGAGGAGATGGGCAGAAGCTGTGGTATCTGTTCTAGTTACAGAGTGACCACAGCTGGGAAAAGCTTGCATCATCAGCTCATATTAGACGGGATAGGCAAGGCGAAAGAGTAAAATGCCTCACAGAATAGCAATCTAATGGCTGCTTATTAGCTGTTTGTTCCAGGCTGATAGGCAGCCAATACTGTACACTCAGAGCTCACAGTTTTACAGAGACTGTTATGACCACTCCCTCAATTAATTGCCCTGGGGACTATGCCACATTCCTGACCTGACAAATGTGGAAGCAGAGGCTTGTGGAAGGAACCTGCATTGCCCAAGTTTATAGGATTTGTAAGTTAAAGAACTTCTTTAACAGGACTAACTTCAAACCCTGGTTCCTGCCACCATGCCATACCTGTAATACCTGTTCTTGGATGTGCTCAGCCACAGGATCTTGAGGAAGCCCAGGCTTGAATGGTCATGAATATGAGGACCCCAATCTCTGTCCCACAGTGCTCACACCCCAGAGCCCTGCCCCAAGACTTCCTCCTTCCTCCTTGATCAACACTTATCTGAGATGGTTTGCAGCACCCTAGGACAGTGCCTCTAAACTTTCAGAATCAGACTTCTGGGTCCTGTGCATATGTATTAATAGTGACTCCGATGGGATGCTGCTGATGTTGCTGAGCTGGGGACCAAACTTCTTCAGCAGAACTCTAATATTTGAGAGACTGGGCTGTTATTAGAACAGATTGTAGAAGAATAGAATGCTGGTCAGCTTTGTTACAAGCAGGGATAATGTTGAACACACACATATATCATCACCAGTACCACAAAACCCTGGAATTATTTATTGTGGAAATAATGGGAAGAAAATGTTCCAGTTCATTATAAGCCTGTCCAGGTCACATTGCACATTATTTAACATAGGCCTTTATAAATCCTCTCTCTCTCTCTCTTCTCTCTCTCTCTCTCTCTCTCTCTCTCTCTCTCTCTCTCTCTCTCTCTCATACACACACACACACACACACACACACGAGATTTATAAAGCATATTTACCTAAATACACATAGGTTTTCAGGGTGACTCTTGGCAGCTGAGACCAGTCTAAAGCCATAGAGTTTATAATGAATTTTGCATTGCAGACAGTTTTTCAGTGCATTTCATTTCTTGTTGAAATCATCCTTAAGGACTTGTTAGCTTGTTTTAGTTTCTATCATGAAGCAACCCTCCTAATTTCTTCTTGCTCCACTTTTCATTTTAATAGTACTTACTCCTAAAATTTCACATAAGTTATTACATTTGTTGTTTATTTTCTATATCTCTGAGAAGTCTAAGCTTCCAGAGGGCTGCAATCTCTTGCCCATTTGTGTTCACTGTTGAATCTAAAGCACTTAGAGCAGCATCTAGCACAATAAATGTTTGTGGGTCAAATGAACTAATGAAACACACAAAGGATGTGAGAAAGACAAAGATGGGCCTGGCTGAAGTTGGTTTGTTCAAAGCCTCATGTATCGTGAAGTATTTCTGTGTGATAAATGCCTCATGTTCCAAATTGAAATACTGTTTTTATTTCATAAAAGAAAAAGTCACTTTTATTTCTTAATTTGTAAGAACTTGTATTCTGAAATCTGTTAGTTTTGGTTTGCACAGAGAACTTTCTCATTTCTCTCTCAAGAGAAGTTTTAAGACAAGTCTCATTTCCTAAACAAAATTGAATTGGCTCAGATTATCACCAGAGAAATGTTTTAATAAGACAAATTTGTGCTTAAAACATTTTACTTCTTGCATTTATAGGATAAAATTCAAGCAGTATTATATATAAAGTTATTATATAATCTGTAACCCCTATTCTAACTTGTTTCTCTTGTCATTTCTTGATCTTTTCCACTGTCCACACAGTGAATTCTTTATCTTTCCAAGAACTTACTTTCATTTTTACATTATTGTGGTTTTAAACATACTGTTGTCAATTACTGGTAAGTTTCCCTTTTATATTTCCACCTTTTATTATTTATACTTAAAATAAATAAGGAATGTCCAATAAATACTTATTGAGTACCATTCTGTAATTACCTCAGAAAAATTTTCTATTTTATTTCAGGATTAAGAAGAAGAGTAGTTATAATAGATAATATTTATTGGGTGAAAAATTTATGCCAGACACTATTCTGAACACTTTATACATAATAATTTATTTTCATCTTTATGATAATCCTATGAGGTCGCTTTCCTTACTCCATTTAAAAAAATTATTGGCCTTTAATTCTCTTTTTTATAACTTTATTTTTATTTATTTGTATGTGGTGCTGAGGATCGAACCCAGGACCTTGCATGTGCGAGGTGAGTGCTCTACCGCTGGGCCATAATCCCAGCTCCTCCCTTACTCCATTTTACAGAGGGAAAAAATAAGCCAGGTTAAACAGTATGCACAAAACACTGGTAAGTAATGAAGCCAAGCTTGGAACATGAGAAGTCTGCTCCAGAACCTGTGTTCTTAAACATTTGGCCAGCTGCATCTCTTGTACAGTGTTTGTTTACTTATCTTTATCACTCATATTATACTATTACCACTTTATTTTAAAATAAAAGATTGCATATTGTTTGTCTTTTATTATTTATATAAGGAACACAAGTATAGTCTAAATAACTTTTCCCAAACTCTTACCTTTGAATGAAAGAACGCAATGCTAGAAACAACCATTCTCACCTAGAATGACCTTGCCGAATTGTTTAAGGAAGATATTCTGTTGGGGAAGAAATAATCCTGGACTATTAAAGTCCTTTCATTCTTTAGACAGTAAAAGCATTTTCTATGCACTTGAAATGTTATGTTAGAAAACAGTGATTCTAGAAAACAAAAGCAATGAAAGAATGTGATGACCAAGGTCTGACACAAACAGGACTCATATGGAGTATTTTGAAACAAATCTTAACAGAAACTGATAAAAGCAACAATAACTGGGAAAACAGAAGCAAGCCTTTCAGGAAATGTAATAAAACAAATGTTTTGCCAACCATTAGGTTGAATGAAAAAGTTAATAAAAAGAGATATCCATGCAACTGATTCATTCAATGCATATTTATGTGCATGACACTATGTGAGACACTTATGGCATATTCAAGATGAGTCCACGGGAATAGTCCTTGTAAATCTCAAGATGTACACAGGAAAAATTTTCAGTGATATACAAATACCCTAGAATAGAGATTGTAAAATGATACCCTGTAGGGAAAATTAAGGCATGTTTTTAATATATTCACTTAAAAACTTGTTGCCAACATTAAAAATAAGAATATTTAATATATGTTTATTGTTACTTGAAAAAAAATCAAGAATTTGTCAACACTGGGCTCAAGTTTTCTGAAGAACCAATCAATGAAAACTGAGTCATTGCTGTGTTATTTAATTAATGCTCATAACAACCCTATAGGAGATACATTGTTATAATCTCTCCTCTCCCTAGCACTGAGGAACTACTATGAAGTAAGGTAATGGAAGGTGAAAATTTGGCAAAAAGAGAGAGAAGAAGCCATGAAAACAATGAAATATTAGTGTGAAATTTTTAAAAAATCAATATAATACAGCTGGGCGTGGTGGCCCACACCTGTCATACCCACTAGTGGCATGGGAGACTGAGGCAGGAGGATTGCAAGTTCAAAGCCAGCCTCAGCAATTTAGCGAGCCCCTGAGAACAAGGCAAGGGGAAAATGTTTGTAGAAAGGGAAAGATATTAATAATATCAAGAAAATTAAGACTGAAAAAATTGTATTGTATTTATGCAGGTGGTCACTGGTGATATTATCTAGAATAGCTTGAGTAAAATGAATGGACTAGGACTTGAGGAGGAAAGAAATACAATGAATGTTTACAGCTCTCGCCAAAGTCTGATTATGACAGAAAGCAGAGAAGGTAGACATTCAGCAAAGGGATAGGGATTGCCAGTGGACCCCTATGGGTCTAACTATAGACATAAGTATGATTAGATAATGAAGGGAAGGCATTAGGGGTGACAGAGTAGGTTTAGACACAGGGGAAAATGAGGTGGGGGTGAGGTTTCTAGAATGAAGATAGAGGGATTAGTCTATATAATATCAAAAACATTGATCCCATTATCATAATAGGGAAGCAGGAAAGAGTGAGTTCTAAGGTAGGAAGCTCTTTTGATAAGTTCTATTTTCTTTATAAAGCAGGAGGCACTGAACAGAATTCTCCTATTTCTTCACTTAATTTGTGAACCAGTGAATTATGCATAGAATTAGGGGAAGAATCCAAGTCCTGGAGGTTGGAGGGGGGTTGAATGTTCTAAACAGACACTGAAGAACAGGAATGAGCAATGGCTCCCCCAAGGTACTCCTGTGAATTTATAGTGGAATGCCTGCACAGCATGTGGTTTGTCCTTAAGGAGTGTGGAGAGCAGACTGCATGCATCCAGGGAGACTGCTTTGGCAGCTGTGAGTGATGAAGAACAAAGGGTAAGAGAGTTGAGAATGCTAGGAAGAGTGATCAATGTGGTAGATCATGACTGGATCCTTCTTTACTTCTTGAAAATCACTGACTCCTTTTTTCTTCCTTTTTCCTTTTCAAGGATACCGTGGTCTTATTTCCTTTTTCACTATCCCTGAAAAACTCAGAGATTTATCCTCAGCCATACTGGCCTTCTTGGACATTCTTTGATCTTTCCCATATTCCATGAATGTGATATTAATTGTATCCCCATTTGTTAGTTCCCTGTTTACATCCCAAGATTCTATTATGAGATATTAAATGGACTCACTTATAGACCTTATGAAAACCTCCTTCCACCACCCTCATCAGTTCCATGTAACTTTTCCTATTGTCTGCAGCTCAAGTTCAAAATCCTAGATTTATCCTTCTTTTAAAACCCAGTCCACAGTACTGCATAATTCCAATACACATCTCTCACCTATAAATAGGTCATCCATACTTAAAGTTAGCGAAGACATTTTGGACCTGAAAAAATATTAGGAATCAAATGAACTTAACAGATATCTAAAGACTATTTTATCTGAACAATAGCAAAATATGTTTTATTCTCAGTGGTTCATGGAAACTTCTCCAAGATAGACCATACTTTTAGGCCACAAAGCAACTCTTATCAAATACAAAAAATTGATAGGATTCCTTGCACATTATCAGATCATAATGAAATAAAATCAGAAATCAAAACCAAAAAAATCCTACAGAAATCATACCAACACATGGAAATTAAGCAATACACTTTTGAATGATGAATGTGTAAGAGAAGAAATCATAGAAGAAATTTTAAAATTCAATACCACATACCAGAACTTCTGAGACACAATGAAGGTGGCTCTAAGAGGAAAGTTTATAGTTATGAGTGCCTATATAAGAACATTAGAAAGATCCCAAATAAACAATTTAATGGTGTTTCTCAAGGTTCTTGAAAAAGAACAAACCAATTCCAAAACCAGTAGATGTGGTGAGCCGCTTCTGCCGTTTCTGCAGACTATGGTCTCCATTACAAGATGGCGCTGGCTCCGCTGTGGTCTGTGACAAACACCTCCTTATTTGGGAGAGTTGGCGCATGGTTTTTCACCACCCTATGAGAAAGCTCCATGTGGCAGCTTCGCATTGGGGCTTGAGATGCTTTATTAAGGCTGGGAGGGGCATCCAAGGGAGAGAAGAAGAAATATCAAGGGCCTGAATAAACTGCTGAAAGAAGATTCCTGAGTTGCGTCTTCCTTGCGGGCAAGGGGTCGCGACAAGTGGTGCCGAAACCCGGGAACCAGAACTTTCAGCAGTCAGGGGTGGTGCACCGGTTAGTCCCAGGTAAGTGGGATCCGCGACCAAAGCGGGGTTAGTCCCAATAAGTGGGATCCGCGACCAAAGTGGGGCAGCTCCTCTGTAAAGAAAGAGAGAGCATTACATTTTATTGCAGCTGCACTGTGTACTTTCGCTTTTGTTTTCTGTGTTTCTTTTGTTGTGTCCTTTCGCTTTTGTTTTTTGTGCTTCTTTTGTTGTTGTGTCATGGGTGCCGCATCTTCAAGTCTGCTTCTCCTGGCCCTAGATGGCCTGTTACGTTCCAAGGGCCTGGAAGTGAAACATAGTACTTTACAGAGATTTTTACAGAAGATAGATATCGCTGCACTGTGGTTTGCATTTTTGGGCAGCCTTACTGTACCTAGTTGGGATAAATTAGGCAAAGATCTTGACTTTGCTTCTGAGCAGGGCATATTAGAGGGTGGGGTGATACCCCTTTGGAAAATGGTCCGTAGTTGCCTTACAGATGGCAGATGTCAGGAAGCACTTACTAAAGGACAGGAACTTCTAGAGCAATTACATGAGGAGAAATCGGAGACGGCAAGAAGTGAGGTATCTCAGGAGGATGGGAGTGTGCGGAGCGTGAAACAGGGGAGGAGACGATTGTATCCAGATCTCAGTACGCTGCACACACCCCCATGTGAAAGTGGGTCAGAGGAAGAGGAGGATGAGGAGGAAGAGCTCGGGAGGCTGTCTCGTCGGCTAGAGAGTTTAGCTATAGGAGAAGGGAACAGAAATAAACTGGGGCTCAAGAAAAGCGATCCCCCGGATCCACCGCCGTATGGTGGGGGTGTTTCAGGGAGAGCTTTCCATGCCCAAACATGGAGGGCTGTTAATGCTGAGATGGGTCTTGCTTATCCAGTTTTTCAGGATGACAATAGGGGAAGATTCCATGAACCCTTAGATTTTAAAATTGTGAAGACCCTGGCGGAGTCTGTGCACACTTATGGGGTGGATGCCGCCTTCACACTAACTCAGGTGGAGAGTCTGTCTAGATACTGCATGACTCCCTCTGATTGGGCTAGCCTTGTTCGGGCTTGTGTTTCCCCGGGTAAATATTTGGACTGGAGAGCATTTGTGCTAGAGGGCGCAATAGAGCAGGCCGCCCAAAACCATGCGGCGGGACACCCCCATTGGGACAAGGATATGCTTTTGGGGCAGGGTAGATTTGCAAATCAACAGACAGGATTTCCTCTTGAGGCATATGATCAAATTAACAACATTTGCATTCGGGCATGGAAGTCGCTCCCAAATAGAGGAGAGGTGTCTGGTAATTTGACCAAGATTCTACAAGGCCCTACAGAACCCTTTTCAGATTTTGTAGCAAGGATGGTGGATGCCGCTGGAAAGATTTTTGGGGATCCTGATAGAGCCATGCCCCTTATCAAGCAATTGGTCTTTGAGCAATGCACCAAGGAATGTAAAGCGGCAATCACTCCTTATAAAAATAAGGGCATAGAAGCATGGATGAAAGTGTGTAGAGAGATTGGAGGACCTTTAACTAACGCAGGTCTTGCAGCTGCTGTCCTTCGGATTGCAAAAAGGGGCAGTCCTGGTGCCGGAACATACTTCCATTGTGGTCAACCCGGTCATTTCAGACGTGAATGTCCCAAAAAAGACAATTTTACTGGACCTCCTCACGGTGGCCCTTCCAATGGCCTTCGTCAACCGGGGCTATGTCCAAAATGTAAAAAGGGGAAACATTGGGCAAAAGAGTGTAGATCAGTGAGGGACATCCATGGACAGCCTATTTCAGCTGGGCCAAAAAACGGCCGAAGGGGCCCCCGACCCCAGGACCCACAAATATATGGGGCAGTGGAGAATGTCACACCCGAACCCGAGACATGGCCATCTCTATGCCATCCCATGAGACGCGGAGAGCCACTACAGGTGCCGCGGGATTGGACCTCTGTTCCACCTCCAGACTCGTATTAACACCTAAGATGGGAGTCCAATTGGTGGAAACTGAGTTCAAAGGGCCTTTACCACCTGGCACTGTAGGTTTGCTAATTGGACGTGCATCCTCTATCTTACAAGGTCTTCATGTCTTTCCCGGAGTCATTAGCCCTGATACTGTAGGGGCAGTAAAGGTTATGGTGGAGGCTCCAAGGGGCATTGTGTCTATCTCCCCAGGGGATCGGATTGCTCAATTACTAATTTTGCCTAGCTTACATAATCACTTCCCTGCTGACTCAAGGTCACGGACGGGAAGTGAGATTGGTACCACCGGAGGGAATTGTGCCTATTTGTCACTAGATATGAGCAATCGCCCCACTTTGGAATTAAGCATAGAAGGTAAATCTATTGTGGGATTGCTGGATACAGGAGCAGACCGTAGTATCATAGCCCTTAAGGACTGGTCTAAGGGATGGCCAGTGCAGACTTCTGATCAATCCCTGAGAGGACTTGGATATGCCCAAGCCCCTCAAATCAGCTGTAGACATCTATCTTGGAAGGACCCGGAAGGACACAATGGCATCTTTCAGCCTTATGTACTTGATTTACCTATCTCTTTATGGGGCCGTGATCTGATGAAAGACATGGGGTTCACTCTTAGTAATGACTATTCCCCAGTGTCTCAACAAATTATGCAAAATATGGGGTATAGGCCAGGTCTAGGACTAGGAAAACACCTACAGGGGCGCAGGCATCCTGTGCAAGGTCATCAAAAGCTTAACAGATTTGGTCTGGGTTTTTCCTAGGGGCCACTGGGGCTCAAATACCCATAACATGGCTCACCGAGGAGCCTGTTTGGGTGCCTCAGTGGCCTCTTCCCTCTGTTAAATTGGCAGCAGCCCATGATCTAGTCAAAGAACAACTTGACTTGGGTCACATCCAACCTTCTACTTCTCCATGGAATACTCCCATATTTGTTATTAAGAAAAAATCAGGAAAGTGGCGCCTACTGCATGATCTACGAGCAGTTAATGCTCAAATGCAACTTATGGGGCCCATTCAAAGAGGACTGCCTCTGCTCTCCTCTGTTCCTCAGGGCTGGCATATTATTGCTATTGACATTAAAGACTGTTTCTTTTCTATTCCTTTGCATCCTAAAGACTCACAGAGTTTTGCTTTCACCCTTCCCTCGTGTAACCACGAGGAACCAGATCAAAGGTTTGAGTGGGTAGTGTTGCCGCAGGGAATGGCTAATAGTCCCACGATGTGCCAGATGTATGTGGGGAAGGCACTCGCACCTCTCAGACATAAGTATTCCTCCATCAAGATCATTCATTATATGGATGATGTGTTATTGGCCGCTAAGTTAGAGCAGACAGTTAATGAGGCCTATAAAGAATTAGTGAAGCTGTTAGCTCAATATGGGCTACATATCGCACCTGAAAAGGTTCAAACGGGGAATTCTATTGAGTATTTGGGAGCGATAATTGGGTATGACAAATTAAAACCACAAAAAATCACCATAAGAACTCAGGATCTCCAAACTCTAAATGATTTTCAAAAACTGCTGGGAGATATTAATTGGATAAGGGGATGTTTACATATTCCTAATGGTGTGCTCCAGCCTTTGTATACTACCCTTAAGGGTGATCCAGATCTTGCTTCTCCTCGTAGCCTCACCAAAGAGGCTAGAGCGGCCCTTATAACAGTAGAAGAAGCTATACAACATGCTACTCTATGCAGGCTCCAGAGTGATAAACCTTTCCAGTTATGTGTGCTTGCCACTATGCGGCAGCCTACTGGAGTACTGTGGCAAGATGGGCCTTTACTATGGATCCACCCACATGTATCCCCAGGAAAATCCTTAGAATACTATCCTGATGCTGTTGCAGTGTTAGCACTTAAAGGTATTCAACAAAGCATTCAATTTTTCGGACAATCACCTTCTTCTCTTATTATACCCTATACTAAAGCTCAACTTAATGTTTTGTGTGCTACTCTAGACAACTGGGCTATTCTATGTTGCTCGTTTCAAGGGGATATTGATAATCATTACCCTTCCCATCCATTACTCCATTTTGTTAAAGAACATCCCATCATTTTCCCTAAGGTAACTTCACCCAATCCAATTCCAGGGGCTGTTAATATTTTTACTGATGGTTCCAAGTCTGGAATGGGAGCTTATGTAATTAATGATTCTCCCCCTGTTCAGCATCAATTTGCTCCTGGAAATCCACAATGGGTGGAACTGCAAATTGTTATTGAGGTTTTTAAACAGTGTTCTTTTCCTTTTAATCTTATTTCGGACTCCATCTATGTGGTACAAGCACTAAAAGTCCTGGAGGCCGTGGGAGCTATTAGCAATGCCCATAATGTATCTGCTTACTTTAATCAGCTTCAACAGCTTATCTGTAGCCGCACTGCTCCTTTTTATCCAATGCACATCCGGGCTCACAGCTCTCTTCCTGGTCCGTTATCACAGGGTAATGCCTGTGCGGACTCAGCCACTAGAGGTCAGTTGATATGCTTGGCTTCCTCCTTAGAGGGGGCTAAATTATTTCACCAAAATTTCCATGTTAATGCTTTAACGCTGCGCAGGCGTTTTTCCATTTCAAGAGCGGATGCTCGTCAGATAGTATTACAATGTCCCCATTGTGTCACATTTCTTCATCCCCCTAATTATGGAGTGAACCCACGGGGATTGAAGCCATTGGTTGTCTGGCAAATGGATGTGACACACATACCTGACTTTGGTAACCTCAAGTATGTGCATGTTTCTGTTGATACGTGCTCTGGAGTTATTCATGCTTCTGCTTTATTGGGAGAAAAGGCACGTAATGTTATTACTCATTGCCTAGAAGCATGGGCAGCATGGGGTGCTCCTGCATCCCTTAAGACTGATAATGGACCTGCTTATACTGGCAGACAATTTACATCCTTTTGTTCTACTATGGGAGTGCAACTTACTCATGGTCTGCCTTACAATCCTCAAGGACAAGGCATTGTTGAGCGTGCTCATCGCACCTTAAAGGAAACTTTACAAAAACAAAAAGGGGGAATAGGAGCTGAACACACTCCTAAAGAACGCCTGTCCTTAGCTCTCTTTACCATTAATTTTTTGAATTTGGATATTCATGGTCGCTCTGTGGCCGATAGACATGTGTCCCCTCAGCCCTCTGTGATTGGCTATGTTAAGTGGAAGGATGTTCTTACGGGCCAATGGAACGGCCCCGACCCCGTGCTGACATGGGCGCGAGGATCTGTATGTGTTTTTCCCCAGGATCGCACGGAACCGTTGTGGGTCCCTGAACGCCTGACAAGAAGAGTCTTGACATCAACCGACCAGCAACAAGAGATACCACAGCAATCCCGTGATGAGGATCTTCACTCTGCTACGTGCTCTGGTTCTGGTGCTGGTGCCGATGGCACAGACGACACCAATGCAGTGGTGGGCAATGGCACGGGCTTGGCCAATGCCGATGCCGGTTCATGGTAATTCTAGTGTCCTCCCCACTCTTTTCTCTACCTCATGTGAGATGTCTGCTCCCTGTGCCTCTCCTAGAGGGGACATGGAGAGCATTTTTAATCAATCTCAAGTTAATCTCACAGGAGTTTTTTGTTTCAGCCTTGGAAACGCTAATTGCATCAGCCTTAAGACCAAAAATTTGACTAACTGGGAGGACCCATTGTGGTCCAGTCAGGTCTCAGGGAGCATTATCAGTGCCGTACTGAGCCAAGTAGTTTCAGGGAAGCAATCAGGCTCAGGGACCCCCGCAAATAGCTCTGCTTTAAACATAACTACCTTGGCTATTATCTCCAAGGTACTAATCCCAGTGCCTCCTTCTTCTAATAATACTTACAATGCCACTCATTTCAAGGCCTCCCCTTACTGTACCCCTAATCTTGGTTTCCCCCCAACATTTACGCCTTGTCAGGATCATTCTTGGGAGAAACATCAAGTTGCTAAAGGTTTCTCCCTTTCCCCCTCTCTTAAGAGGCATGTTTATAACTTTAACAACAGTGCTAACTCCTCTACAGGAGTAGGTTGGTCCTGGTTTCAATGGCTGATTTCCAATGAGAAGGGGGCTTCAGCTGATATTTCTGCATTGGCTCAATTGCTGGGAGCCAAAAGCTGGCTGGCTAATGTTTCTGGCACTCTTAGGGAGAGTGAACGAGGTAATAGATTTACCTCTGTTTTGTTCAACTCTCTGCTATATAATGCCACATTGCCCCCTGCAAGGGTTTGTGTCCAATCCCCGTTCTTGCTCCTTTTGGCTAATGACACCTCGTCGGGGATGCTGGATTGTTCTAATGTTACCTGTCTCTTATCTGAGTGTTGGAATGGTTCTTGGACTGTAGCAGTGGTTATGAAAATTCCAACTTTTGTCCCAATCCCAGTCACTGCGGACCCAGATAAATTCCCCATTGTTGAGCTACTTAGAGTCCGCAGGGATTTTGGAATTACGGCAGCTATAGTGACAGCTGTGGCAGTGTCTGCTGCTGCAGCAGTTACGGCCGGAGTGGCCATGGCCAGTCAAGTACAAACTGCTGCCACCATTAATCAAGTTGTTCAACAAACTTCCACCATACTTGAATCCCAAAATACAATTAATCAACATATTTTGTCAGGGATTTTAGCTGCCAACCAAAGAATAGACTTACTCCAAGCTCAGGTAGAAGAATTGGCTGACTTGGTGCTTTTGGGTTGTGTTGAACAACGTGCACACTTATGCATAACCTCTGTCAGATTTAATGATTCCAGGAATGCCTCCCGCATCATTGGTGAATATTTGGCCAGAAATTGGTCCATGGCAGCGGAAGACATGATCCAGTCTCAACTAACCCAGATAGCTGTCTTGAATAGTACCCGTGTCAAACCAGTGACTTTGGGTCAATTCACCAGTTGGCTATCCTCTGCCTTTTCCTTCTTCAAAGAGTGGGTGGGAGTAGGCATTTTTGGTGCAATGTGTTGCTTCGGTATGTTCCTCTGTTTGTGGTTTCTCTGTCGCCTTAAGGCCCGCAGTGCTCACGATAAGGCTATGATCATACAAGCTCTTGCAGCTTTAGAAAATGGCAACTCACCTCAAGTCTGGCTTGCGCATCTTAAACAGTAAACCTTTGACATGGTCGTTACACCCCAAGTTATTATAACATTGCACTGGGATCGACATGACTTTCCTTGTTATTCTCTTAGTGTTGGAAAGCCCTTGCACTCTGCCGGTCTTACTGCCATTGCACGCAGATGGGTTTCCACACTAGTGCTTTTCTATCGCCTTAAAGTCCGTGCCTTTCTTTCAGGGTGCTGTCAACTTGTTTGTCATTATAAACAGTCACAGTTCAGCCTCAGCTATCCCCCTTCGTCCACCATCGTCACGATACAGGATGCGAGGCAAGGCACTGCACTTGAGTGATCCCTTGACGTGGACCTCAAGGAGAGCATGTCCTATTGCATGCGGGTTAGATGCGTCCACGCCCCGCCCCACGAAAAAAGGCGTCGGCTGATATGGCCTCAGATCTGGGGAAGGGCCCTCCTTAGGACTGAGCCATACTATGCAGCCACTTCTGCACAGTGGGATAGGACCTCTACTCTCGCCTGTATTGTTTTAAGAAAACAGAAAGGGGGAACTGTGGTGAGCCGCTTCTGCCGTTTCTGCAGACTATGGTCGCCATTACAAGATGGCGCTGGCTCTGCTGTGGTCTGTGACAAACAACTCCTTATTTGGGAGAGTTGGCGCATGGTTTTTCACACCCTATGAGAAAGCTCCACGTGGCAGCTTCGCATTGGGGCTTGAGATGCTTTATTAAGGCTGGGAGGGGCATCCGAGGGAGAGAAGAAGAAATATCAAGGGCCTGAATAAACTGCTGAAAGAAGATTCCTTAGTTGCGTCTTCCTTGCGGGCAAGGAGTTGCGACAAGTAGAGGAAAGGAAATAATTAAGATCAGAGACAAAATCAATAAAATTATGAATTAAAACATACAAAGGATCAATAAAACAAAGAGTGGCTTCTTTTAAATGATAAACAATATTAAACCTTTGAATCATCTCTTTAAAAGCTCCTTGTTCCTGATGATAGGCAGAATGACAGCCTCTGGGAAGCAGTTCCCTGTGCTTCTCCTTTGCTGACAAAGAAATAAATCTTCTTTTTCTTTTTTTAAATCCATGTCCTAATTATTGGATTGGCATTGGGGACAAGGACTGAGGTATTGGTAACAAATTTGGCACATCAGATGGGACCTGAAAGCAGCTCCTGCTCCAGTTTCCTGGGCAGGCCTGGCTCTCCAAAATACCATACTTCCATGCTGAGAATGCAAGGTGGCTGATGAACTTGCTGAGAGGCAACTGCAGGAGAGTTAAGAGATAGGTCAGTTTGCTTTGGGTCAAACCAAAGAGTTATTCCTGTGAGCTAGTGGCTTGGGAGGCTGAGGCAAGAGCATGGTCAGTTCAAAGCCAAGCTCAGCAAAAGTGAGGCACTAAGCTACTTAGTGAGACTCTGTCTAAATAAAATACAAAATAGGGCTGGGGATATGGCTCAGTGGTTGAGTGCCCCTGAGTTCAATCCCTGGTACCCACAACCCTCCAAATGGGAGAGAGACTGAGGAATTGTCCCAGCAGCTGCCAAAGCTCCTTTTGCTTTGGGGAACACCTGACTTTTCTCCATGAATAGTACAGATTTCTCCATCACAATCCACTTTGAGAAAAAGGAAAATGAGCTCAGCAAATTCACAACACCCTTGGCCATCTGGTAAGTCCCCCGGTGTGCACATTGAGACCCTTAATTCCACATACAAGGTCCTCTTTATGGAAATGTCTGTTCCCTCTTTGGATATCTGTGGCACCACTGGGGTAGGGGGCATGGTTAAGTAGGACTCAAGAGCCTAGAAATGTTTACTCCCTTCATGTTTGTTCTAAGTTCTCATCTGTTTATTGGCCTTGGGTTTGAGAATTCCCTCTGGTTATCTGTCTGTTTTTGTTTTGTTTGTATCCATTACTTCCCTTTTAAGACTTAGCACTGCTCTTATTGGTAGTCTCTTGGAAGCTGGTCAACTTAAATGTTTCTGTCTGTTGGCAGTGGTTTGGGGGCTCCTCTCTTGTTGGCTCTTTCCCTGTATCTGCAACAATCTTGCAGTTGGAGTTGGTCTGTCAAAGGTAAAGTAAGTGGAAGAAATTTATACATGCAGTTTTGTCTGTTTAAAAAGTTCCTGTCTGTGAACCCTGGTTTTGGTGATCCTCTCTTATCTGTCTGTTGTGGGCCCTTTAAGACACGGGCTATGCTGTGTTGATCTTACCAATAGTCTCTTGAGCAGAGAGATCTTGGCTGAATGGGCCACCTATAGTTATAAGCCTGTCTAAGAGAAAGATGGTTTACTATAGCACAATATGGCCCTGGAATGTTTTTTCTGGGTTATTATACCATCTGAAAGTCGTCTGTCAGGAATAAAGTATATGAAAGTGATTTAGTATGCACAGGCATTTATGAAGTTGCATGATAAGGAGTCTGAACAGTTAGGAACTAAGTTGAAGGTGCCAAAATGCACTGCCTCTGGTGTACAAGGATAGCAGGACACCAGAAGAAGTGGTTAAAAATATTTAAATATTTTAAACCCAGTGCTTGGCACTCCCAACATTGTTTCTCAGTCTGGCCCCAGGCAGCCACACAGATCATGTCATTGTGGTTCAGGGACACCAGCACTGGGCTGAAAAAATCCCACTAAAGCCATCTGGGCAGAGAACCTGGCCTCTTCCCTGCATTTCAGCCCCTTTTGCCCCTGCAGAGTGGATGCTGCTGGTCACAAATGATGTGGCATCAGGTTCCAGCACTGCCAGTTTATGACCTGGGGACAGGAATAGTCTCTCCTTTTAAGATCTGACAGGACACTGAACTTGGCCAGTGCTATCCATCATTGGGACAAGAAAAATTTTGCTATCATAGTATTCCATCAAACCAAAGCCCTGTGCAGAATGAATAACTGCACCCAGAAAAGAAAAAGACAGAAATTAAGGACAACCCATGTTTTGTAGGCAGCGTGTGTGAAGGGTTCTTCAAGAAAGCCTAAAGAAAAGGATGAAAAGATCCTCCTCCATTGCATATTAACATCCTTGTATAAGAAAAAGGTCCAACAGTAGTCTCTGTGTCCAATTGACACTTAAAGTTGATGGCATTGTGATAATGATAAGAGAGAGAGGTCAGGCTCAAAAATGTCCTGTGCTCTAAACCCTAAATGCAACCTGGGAGAAAAAGTGATTAAGGCACAGTTTTTGTATATGCTGGATTCTCCAACATTCTCCTGAGATGGAATTTATTTTGTAAATTAAATGCACAAATACTATTGATAAAGACTGCTTCAGAATTGGAATTTAAGGAAAGGTCTCAAAGAAGAAAAGATAAAAGAAATTTATATGTATGTGTTTTAATCAGCTTTTTTTTTTTGCTGCTATGACTAAAAGGATACAACCAGAACAACAGAAGAGGAGGAAAAGTTTACTTGGCAGCTCACAGTTTCAGAGGTCTCAATCCATAGATACCAGACTCCATTCCTCAGGGATAAGGTGAGGCTGAACATCATGGCAGAAAAGTGTGGCAGAGGCAAGCAGTTCACATATAGATCAGAAGGCAGAGAGAAACTCCACTCTCCAGATAGAAAATATATACCCCATAGCCATGCCCCCACTGAATTACTTCCTCCTGCCACATCCCACCTGCCTTCGATCACCACTCAGTTAATCCCATTGGGGATTAATTAAATGATTATATAAAGGATATAACCCAATCATTTATCCTCCAAACTTCTTGCATTGTTTCACACATGAACTTTTTGGGGGGCACCACATCTAAACCATAACATTATACCTCTGACCCCCAAAGCTCACACTCATCTGACAATGTAAAATACATTTAGTCTGTTCCCAAGAGTCTCTATAGTTTCAACTTTTCTTAAAGTTTAAGTCCAAAGTCTTCTCTGAGGAACAAGGCAATCTTGCATTTCGAGCTCCCATAAAATTAAAAGCAATTTACAAGCTTCCAATATATAATGATGCAGAGTAAACATTCCCATTCATAATATTAGAGACATAGAAAGAAGGGATCGGGCCAAAACAAGACCAAAATCCAGCTGGGCAAACAAGTCTTATGGCTACATGTCTGGCATCTTGGACACATGACATCATAATATTCTCTCCAAAGGGTTTGTGTAGCTCCACCCCTGTGTCCTTGTTAGTTGCAGCCCAAGTAACCTTTCTGTTGGCTTGTCTCTGCTCCATTACTGAGGCTCTCCTAGGACAATATCCCATGTTATTGGTATTTCTTAATCTTGGGGGTCTCCACTGCAGCATCAGCTTCCTCCTCACATCTGCACACTTTGACTTCTTAGGGGGTGCCTGTAGGGACTCTGACCCTGCTCCACTTTGCCTGGCCCCCCCAGTCCTTTCTTTTAAATCTTGGTGGAAACCTCCAAGAACCCCTAACTCCAGCATCTTGCATTCCTGAAGAATCGGCACCATGTGGTTGATGCCAATTCTGCCACCATCTCATGCAGTAGCCAAGCTAGTAGGGATGCTGGCTGCAGAGCCTCTGAGTATCTGTGTGGCTGAGCACATTGAAAAAACTTCCTAGACCTCCTTGTGAAAGAAGCAAGGTGGCACACTGAACTCTTTTCAAGAGAATTTTTACTTTTACTCTCTTGAGCTTTAAGTGGGTATGGTCTTGCCCATTTCTCAGATGCTCTCAAGCTATCTTTCCTATTGTTTCTAGGCAAAGTCTTTAGAATTTCTTCAGTGGCAGTAATATCTTTAACAATTGCAACTTTATTAATCCCAGTTTTATTCTGGCTTTTCAAATTCACATTTTCCAAATCTTTCTTCTCTGTTTTCTGTTCCAGATTATCAAAATAAAGTTGGTTAAGAGCTGCCAGCAATATCTATGCCACCGCCTGAATTCTATGCTATTCTTCCAACAGATTAAGAAATCTGTCACTTTTAAAATCAGCCTCAGTGCTCCCTTCCCACCCTGCTTCTTACAGAGTCCCACTGTTGCATGGACCCTCCTGTGCTGGGGTCAGGCAATGCCATAGTCTGCTTGAGGTAGGGCCTGGAGGCAGCCACTTGCTGAAGAACTGCCTGCCACAGCTCTGCATCTCCCAACAGGCTGCCCAATGCCACTGCACAGCCTGCCCTTGCTGCTCCGTCACTGAAAGCAGTCATCACCATCATGGAACACTTCTGCTACCATCTTGGGTTACCACTGCTGCAGCCATAGCCATCTTTAGTTGGGGCAGCTTCCATCTTGAGACACCTATCAGTATCTGAAAGCCCAAATTCAAGGAACCTACAGGTGTGCCCCCACTGCCATCAACTAGGGACACAGGCATTTATATCTAAGGATAATTGCCAGGGCCTAGAAGCCCATCAATAAAGTTTCTGCAGCCTCAGTGACAGCTGAAGATTCCCTGTTAGGTGTGCTAATAACCACAATCTTGCTGAAGAGGCAGGAGAGAGACTTGCAGAGGGTCAGTAAGTTGGAAGAAGGTGTGAGGGCATCTTGATTCTGGCTCACCCAGCCAACCAGCCCAGTACACACTGGGTTCCCAGGGTCAACTTGGGAGGCACTTGCTGGGACCTGATACCGGCCCAGCCCCAACTCCCTCCCCAGTCCTGCATCCACCAATCACCTGGTCCCACTGGTTTGGCAATCAACAGAGCCCACTGGCTCCACAATCCCCAGTTCATAGTTTATCTATTGTGAGTTGAGCTGCTAAAAATTTGAGATGGCTGCATCAGTGTAGTATGTTGATTTTAAGTGCTTTGTGTATAAACCTATGAGTGGGATAGCTGGGTCAAATAGTGGTTCTGTTCTGAGTTTTCTGAGGAATCTCCATACTGCTTTCCATAGTTGTTGTACCAATTTGCAGTGCCACCAGCAATGTATGAGTGTACCTTTTTTCCCCACATCCTCACCAACATTTATTATTGCCTGTACTCTTGATGATTGCTATTCTGAATGGAGAGATATAAAATCTTAAGGGTAGTTTTGATTTGCATTTCTCTATTTGATGAAGAGGTTGAACACTTTTTCATATATTTGTTGTATTTCTTCTCTGAAGTGTCTGTTCATTTCTGTAGCCCATTTATTGATTGGTTTATTTATTTATTTTTGGTGTTACATTTTTTGAGTTCTTTATATATTCTAGAAATTAATGGTTTGTCTGAGGTGTATGTGGTAAAGATTTTCTCCCAATCTATGGGCTCTCTCTTCACATTATTGATTGATTCTTTTGCTGAGAAGAAACTTTTAATTTGAATCCATTCCATTTATTAATTCTTGATTTTATTTCTTGTGCTTTGGGACATTTCATACATTCCAAGCAATAGTGTCAGGGCTGAAGTCTCCTTCAAGGGAACTAATATGATCTGCAGAGAGAATTAGAAAGTTGTTGCTTGATCATATTCCCTTTAAACAAGAATTGCTCATTTTTTGAGTGGTATTGAAGTTATCTATTTAGAGCTAATTGACTAAAAAGCAAAGTAAACTATGTGAGAAAAAGAGAAAAAGGAAACTTTAGGTGGCAAATTAGTCTCAGAAAGGCAGAAACATTTAAGTTGACTAGTAGGAAAAGTACTCAGGAAATTTTATACTCACCATAACTGGAGTATTTTTGAAGTCTTTTAGACCTGGATGTTAAGAAATTTTCACAAGTTATCAAAATGAGCACAATGAGAGAGGACCAAATTGCAATTTTTATCAAAATGGCTATTTTTTTTCCATTTTGCCTGACTTCTGCTATAGGCCATCATTGTTACTTAAAGGAGACCAGCTCTACAGAGTTCTGGGTGCCATGAAACAGACAGCTGGAGAAACATCTAAGATATTGTGATAGTGTGGCTGTGAGTAGGTGTGTTTAAGCTGGTTTCTATAGAAATAGTCCACTTGGGAGGTGGTCTGGAATGTTTATGTTGGGGCTGATTTTCCAGATTTATCTTTTCAGCCAGTCTTCTTATTTGGGAGAAGGAAGCACACCTGTCATTATTTTTCTAACTTTGGGGCCACCTGACACTTGGATGGATCAGGTCTTCCATAGGCTCAGAGAGACAGTTCAGAAAACGAAAGACAATAATGCAATGGACAAGATGTTCAACAGAGTGCCTTGTCCATAACTAAAATAGTTTAATTATGGGCTAAATCAGAAGTCTAGTTGTAGTAAAACTGCCAAAACTTTATGAAATGTATTGATAGATGAAGTGATAATTTAACTGGGGTTTTCTTGAGAATGACCATATTTTGGGGTAGGGGGTGGATGGAGATGTAAGAGGCTATAAAATCAAGTCACAGTAGCTAGGAGCTGGTACTTGTTGAAACTGGGAAATGGATATGATATTCTTATAGAACGGACATGTGGATTGCATGAGACAATGGGCACAAAGTACTCAAAATTGCCAAAGTGCTCACTAAATTGTTGGTCTTTCCTCTCTTTGCACTTGTTGACTTACTTGAGGTCACAGGTCTATGTAGTGATGGAGCTTTGTCATTAAATCCTGTACACCGGACCCACAGGCAGAATAGGCACAGCGGCCTGTGGAGGGGCATAGCCGCCCCCGCGCCTGCAAGGTAGGCGGACCTGCGACCACAGACAGAACAGGCCCAGTGGCCTGCCAGCGTGGAAGACACATTGCCTGGTTGGGGGAGGGGCAGAGCCGCCCCTGAGCCTGCAAGGTAGGCGGACCTGTGACCCACCGGCAGAACAGGCCCAGCGGCCTGCGGAGGGACAGAGCCGCTCCCCGCGCCTGCAAGGTAGGCGGACCTGTGACCACTGACAAACAGGCCCAGCGGCCCGCCAGCGTGGTAGACACATTGCCCCGGTTGGGGGAGGGGCAGAGCCGCCACCCGTGCCTGCAAGGTAGACAGACCTGCAACCGACAGAACAGGCCCAGCGGCCCACGGAGGGGCAGAGCAACCTCCCGCGCCTGCAAGGTAGGCGGACCTGCTAAAGACCGGCAGCACAGGCCCAGCGGCCCACCGGCGTGGTAGGCACATTGCCCCAATTGGAGGAGGGACAGAGCCGCTGCCCGCGCCTGTGAAGGAGACTTTGCAACTATACGAGAGCAATACAAATATATAGGGGGAAAATTCAATAACACAACAGTTTCACCAAGCAGAAAGAAACGCGAGCAGTATGAAAAGACAAGGAAAGAAAGGACCACAAGCAATGCAGGTCAACTCAACGTTAGAAGAGGTAATATCTGCAGCAGATGGAATGTCAGATAAAGAATTCAGGATATACATGCTTCAGATGATCTGGAGTCTCAAGGAAGACATCAGACAGCAAAATCAGACAATGAAAGATCACTTCAACAATGAATTACATAAACAAATCCAAGAAGCAAAAGATCAACTATACAGGGAGATAGAGGTTATAAAAAACAAACAAACAGAAATCCTAGAAATGCAGAAAGTAATAAACCAACTTAAAAACTCAATTGAGAATACTATCAGCAGAGTAGAACACTTAGAAGATAGAACATCAGACAATGAAGATAAAGTATTTCAACTTGAAAAGAACATAGACAGCTCAGCAAGACTGTTAAGAAACCATGAGCAGAACATCCAAGAAATATGGGATAACATAAAGAGACCAAACTTAAGAATCATTGGGATACAGGAAGGTAGAGAGGTCCAAACCAAAGGAATGAGCAATCTATTCAATGAAATAATACGAGAAAAGTTCCCCGACTTGAAGAATGAGAAAGAATCCCAAATTCTAGAAGCCTACAGGATGCTGAATGTGCAAAATCATAAGAGATCCACACCTAGACATATTATAATGAAGATGCCCAACATACAGAATAAGGAGAGAATTTTAAAAGCTACAAGAGAAAGGAAGCAGATTACATTTAGGGGTAAGCCAATCAGGATAACAGCTGATCTTTCAACACAGACTCTGAAAGCTAGAAGATCCTGGAATAACATATTTCAAACACTGAAAGAAAATGGGTTCCAACCCAGAATTGTGTATCCAGCGAAATTAAGCTTCAGGATGGAAGATGAAATTAAAACCTTCCACGATAAACAAAAGTTAAAAGAATTTGCAGCTAGAAAACCATCTCTTCAAAACATCCTTGGCAAAACATTACAGGAAGAGGAAATGGAAAATAACAATGAAAACCAACAGTGGGAGGTAGGACACTAAAGGGGGAAAATAATCAAAGAGGAAAACAAACCATGTTTAGTAACATAAATAAACAAATATGGCTGGAGGAACAACCCATATCTCAATAATAACCCTAAATGTTAATGGCTTAAACTCACCAATTAAGAGACACAGGCTAGTAGAATGGATCACAAAACAAGACCCAACAATATGCTGCCTACAGGAGATGCATTTGATAGGAAAAGACATACATAGACTGAAGGTGACAGGTTGGGAAAAATCATATCACTCATATGGACTTCGCAAACAAGCAGGAGTGTCCATACTCATATCATATAAAATAGATTTCAAGCCAAAGTTAATCAAAAGGGATAAAGAAGGACACTACATATTGCTCAAGGGAACCATACACCAACAAGACATAACAATAATAAATATATATGCCCCAAACAATGGTGCAGCTATGTTCATCAAACAAACTCTTCTCAAGATCAAGAGTCTAATAGACCACCATAAAATAATCATGGGAGACTTCAACACACCTCTCTCACCACTGGACAGATCTTCCAAACAAAAGTTGAATAAGAAAACTATAGAACTCAATAAAACAATTAATAACATAGACTTAATTGACATATATAGAATATACCACCCAACATCAAGCAGTTACACTTTTTTCTCAGCAGCACATGAATCCTTCTCAAAAATAGATAATATATTATGTCACAGGGCAGAGATAATACCATGCATCGTATCTGATCATAATGAAATGAAACTGAAAATCAACGATAAAAGAAGGAAGGAAAAATCATGCATCACTTGGAGAATGAGCAATAGGTTACTGAATGATCAATGGGTTATAGAAGACATCAAGGAGGAAATTAAAAAATTCTTAGAGATAAATGAAAACACAGAAACAACATATCGGAATCTATGGGACACAATGAAAGCAGTTCTAAGAGGAAAATTCATTGCTTGGAGTTCATTCCTTAAAAAAAGAAAAAAAACCAACAAATAAATGATCTCATACTTCATCTCAAAATCCTAGAAAAAGAAGAGCAAAACAACAGCAAAAGAAGTAGAAGGCAAGAAATAATTAAAATCAGAGCTGAAATTAATGAAATCGAAACAAAAGAAACAACTGAAAAAATTGACAAAACTAAAAGTTGGTTCTTTGAAAAAATAAATAAAATCAACTGACCCTTATCTATGCTAATGAAGAGAAGAAGAGAGAGAACTCAAATTACTAGTATACTGGATGAAAAAGGCAATATCACAACAGACACTTCAGAAATACAGAAGATAATCAGAAATTATTTTGAATCCTTATACTCCAATAAAATAGAAGATAGTGAAGGCATCGATAAATTTCTTAAGTCATATGATCTGCCCAGATTGAGTCAGGAGGATATAGACAACCTAAACAGACCAATATCAATTGAGGAAATAGAAGAAACCATCAAAAGACTACCAACTAAGAAAAGCCCAGGACCGGATGGGTATACAGCAGAGTTTTACAAAACCTTTAAAGAGGAACTAATACCAATACTTTTCAAGCTGTTTCAGGAAATAGAAAAAGAGGGAGAACTTCCAAATTCATTCTACGAGGCCAACATCACCCTGATTCCTAAACCAGACAAAGACACTTCAAACAAAGAAAACTACAGACCAATATCTCTAATGAACCTAGAAGCAAAAATCCTCATTAAAATTCTGGCGAATCCGATACAAAAACATATCAAAAAAATTGTGCACCATGATCAAGTAGGATTCATCCCTGGGATGCAAGGCTGGTTCAATATATGGAAATCAATAAATGTTATTCACCACATCAATAGACTTAAAAATAAGAACTATATGATCATCTCGATAGATGCGGAAAAAGCATTCGACAAAGTACATCATACCTTTATGTTCAAAACTCTAGAAAAACTAGGGATAACAGGAACAGACCTCAAAATTGTAAAAGCAATCTATGCTAAGCCTCAGGCTAGCATCATTCTGAATGGAGAAAAGTTGAAGGCATTCCCTCTAAAATCTGGAATAAGACAGGGTTGCCCTCTCTCACCACTTCTGTTCAACATAGTTCTCGAAACACTGGCCAGAGCAATTAGACAGACGAAAGAAATTAAAGGCATCAAAATAGGAAAAGAAGAACTTAAATTATCACTATTTGCAGATGACATGATTCTATACCTAGCAGACCCAAAAGGGTCTACAAAGAAACTATTAGAGCTAATAAATGAATTCAGCAAAGTGGCAAGATATAAAATCAACACCATAAATCCAAGGCATTCCTGTATATCAGCGACAAATCCTCTGAAATGGAAATGAGGACAACCACTCCATTCACAATATCCTCAAAAAAAAAAAAATATTTGGGAATCAACCTAACAAAAGAGGTGAAAGACTTATACAATGAAAAGTACAGAACCCTAAATAGAGAAATAGAAGAAGATCTTAGAAGATGGAAAAATATACCCTGTTCATGGATAGGCAGAACTAACATCATCAAAATGGTGATATTACCAAAAGTTCTCTATAGGTTTAATGCAATGCCAATCAAAATCCCAACGGCATTTCTTGTAGAAATAGATAAAGCAATTATGGAATTCATATGGAAAAATAAAAGACCCAGAATAGCAAAAACAACTCTAAGCAGGAAATGTAAATCAGGCGGTATAGTGATACCAGACCTCAAACTATACTACAGAGCAATAGTAACAAAAACAGCATAGTACTGGTACCAAAACAGGAGGGTGGACCAATGGTACAGAATAGAGGACACAGAAACCAATCCACAAAACTACAACTATCTTATATTTGATAAAGGGGCTAAAAGCATGAAATGGAGGAAGGATAGTATCTTCAACAAATGGTGCTGGGAAAACTGGAAATCCATATGCAACAAAATGCAACTGAATCCCTTTCTCTCGCCATGCACAAAAGTTAACTCAAAATGGATCAAGGAGCTTTTTATCAAATCAGAGACAAGCCATCTGATACAAGAAAAAGTTGGCTACGATCTACATACTGTGGGGTCGGGCTCCAAATTCCTCAATAGGACACCCATAACACAAGAGTTAATAACTAGAATCAACAAATGGGACTTACTCAAACTAAAAAGTTTTTTCTCAGCAAAAGATACAATAAGAGAGGTAAATAGAGAGCCTACATCCTGGGAACAAATCTTTACTCCTCACACTTCAGATAGAGCCCTAATATCCAGAGTATACAAAGAACTCAAAAAATTAAACAATAAGAAAACAAATAACCCAATCAACAAATGGGCCAAGGACCTGAACAGACACTTCTCAGAGGAGGACATACAATCAATCAATAAGTATATGAAAAAATGCTCACCATCTCTAGCAGTCAGAGAAATGCAAATCAAAACCACCCTAAGATACCATCTCACTCCAGTTAGATTGGCAGCCATTATGAAGTCAAACAACAACAAGTGCTGGCGAGGATGTGGGGAAAAGGGTACACTTGTAAATTGCTGGTGGGACTGCAAATTGGTATAGCCAATTTGGAAAGCAGTATGGAGATTTCTTGGAAAGCTGGGAATGGAGCCACCATTTGACCCAGCTCTTCCCCTTCTCGGTCTATTCCCTAAAGACCTGAGAAGAGCATGCTACAGGGACACTGCTACATCGATGTTCATAGCAGCACAATTCACAATAGCAAGACTGTGGAACCAACATAGATGCCCTTCAATAGACGAATGGATTAAAAAAAATGTGGCATTTATACACAATGGAGTATTACTCTGCATTAAAAAATGACAAATTCATAGAATTTTCAGGGAAATGGATGGCATTAGAATAGATTATGCTAAGTGAAGCTAGCCAATCCCTAAAAAGAAATGCCAAATGTTTTCTTTGATATAAGGAGAGTAACTAAGAACAGAGTTGGGAGGAAGAGCATGAGAAGAAGATTAATATTAAACAGGGGTGAGAAGTGGGAGGGAAAAGGAAAGAGAAGGGAAATTGCATGGAAATGGAAGGAGACCCCCATCATTATACAAAATTACATACAAGAGGAAGTGAGGGGAAAGGGGAAAAAAAACAAGGGGGAGAAATGAATTACAGTAGATGGGGTAGAGAGAGAAGATGGGAGGGGAGCGGATGGGGGATAGTAGAGGATGGGAAAGGCAGCAGAATACAACAGACACTAGTATAGCAATATGTAAAACAGTGGATGTGTAACCGATGTGATGCTGCAATCTGTATATGGGGTAAAAATGGGAGTTCATAACCCACTTGAATCAAAGTGTGAAATATGATATGTCAAGAACTATGTAATGTTTTGAACAACCAACAATAAAAATTAAAGGAAAATAAAATAAATCCCGTACACTTTCTTTCTTTCTTTCTTTCTTTCTTTCTTTCTTTCTTTCTTTCTTTCTTTCTTTCTTTCTTTCTTTCTTTCTTTCTAAATACATGACAATAGTGGAATGCATTACATTCATTATTACCCATATAGAGCATAATTTTTTGTAACTATGTATATAAAGTATGTTCATGCCAAATTATGCCATTATATATGTACTCTGTTTTTTTTGTATTACAATTCTTAATACACATATATACAACAATTTTTCATATCTCTGTTTGTATATAAGGTATGTTGACACCAAATTCAAATCTTCATACATGTATTTTGTATAAAGCTAAGCACCAAAAAAACTCCACAAATAATCCAATCAACAAATGGGCCAAGGTTCTGAACAGAAGATGATATACAATGAATCAACAAATATTTGAAAAAATGCTAATCATCTCTAGCAATCAGAAAATGCAAATCAAAACTACTCTAAGATACCATCTCACTCCAGTCAGAATGGCAGCTATTATGAAGACAAACAACAAGTGTTGGTGAGAATGTGGGGAAAAAGGTACACTCATACATTGCTGGTGGGACTGCAAATTGGTGCAGCCAATTTGAAAAGCAGTATGGAGATTCCTTGGAAATCTGGGAATGGAACCACCATTTGATCCAGCTGTTCCTCTTCTCAGACTATACCCAAAGGACCATACATCTCATTCTAAAGCCTGGACTCTTAGTCACTCTCTATTTTACATACACCCACTTCCTGGAAGAGCAACTGTTTCCACATACCACAATCCATACCTTCTTACATGCTGGTCATTTTGTTGTGCTCTTTATTTGGATTAGTAATTTTAACTAGAACACCAGTTCTAATTAAAGAATATAAAGACTTTTATTTTATCCAAGAAATTCAGTAGCAATGGAGCTCTGGCTTGCTGACTCTAGAATCTGGCCTCTTGCCCATGGTGCTGCACATTCATCTCCCATCTGTTTGATGTGGTACACAGACATGTCAAAGGGAGGGAAGGTTTGTGGTGATGGCCTGGGAATCTTGGTCCTTCCTTTATAAAAGACTAACAGAAGCAGAGTTTTTTGGAAATAGCCAGCACTCATCTCCTTATTTATACTTCTCTTTTGTCCACAGAGCATACATGAATACAGTGTATGGGCCAGGCTATATGGGCAATGACCAAAGAGACTTCATTTTACCCTGAGACTCCATATCATGTAAGAAATGCTTCTCACATGGGAAAGCCCCACCTCTGTACCCATTAATAGTTACCTAGCATAACATACTTGGCAACACAAAATAGCAATTCTTATACAATGTAAAAGTATTCTCTTTGCTTTCCATTTTTCTTGGGCAATGTACCTTGTCAGAAACTGATTGTCTAGACATTAGTAACCATTCTCTAACTTGTACTGAATTAGGGTCATTTTGACCCACTTGCCTTCTGCTTGCTTGCTGCTATGCCAACCTGGAGAGTCTCATGGGAAATACCAATGTACCCATTGCATTGTCTCGCTAACTGCCCAATCCAGCTTCTGTAACTGACTGCTTACATCTACATTAACCCAGATGTAGTTTTTGCTTTAAATATCCTAAAATGCTCAGGCTTGGGGCTGTTCCTTTGCAGGGACAGTTATGGGTCCTGTGGGGAGCAGTCACCGGCTGGCTGGCTACATAAAAACTCTTCAATTTGGACAGAACTGGGACTTGGTGTGTTTTCTGAGTGACCTGCCCCACAATATTTTGGGGGCTCATCTGGGAAGCCTGGCCCACTTTTAAGTCATTCTGACATTCTGTAAGGTGGGAGGCAGAGACTTATCTCAGGTAAGGCAGGGCTCTTCACAAATCTTAAGTGTTCTATTTCTGAAGATGATCTTTGACTCCATTTTTAGATATTATTTTATAAAGTTTACATATCTTGTTTTCTGATTCTGTATGAATGTTATCTAACACAATATGACATACATCCAAAACATGAATCAACGAAAGGCTGAGAGTTTTTAATTTTCCTTTTGTGTGGAAAAGTGGCAAAAGGTTTTATAATATTAGCCTTTAAACAGATCAGGCTCTCGTTATCTTTTAAAATACTTTTAAATTTTTATATCCCAGTATAAAAGGTAACATAGGTTTGGTTGCAAAACATCAAATGATATAAATAAATTCCCAATAAAAATCTGTTATCCTTGTAAGTTTAAAATTACCATTACAGACAACTTTAGTTTGGAGATACCAGCTTGATAAAATACACTTTTAAGCACTTTACCTTAAAGACTTGTATACCTGAAAGATATGAACACATTTAATATGTAAAGAAGTGCTGCAGTCTGGCTGGGCACAAATAACTGAGCTGCCACAAAGCCTTGTAGATTCAAACAGCAACTCTTTATTTTATTTTTAAAATTATTGGTTGTTCAAAACATTACAAAGCTCTTGACATATCATATTTCATACATTTGATTCAAGTGGGTTATGAACTCCCATTTTTACCCTGTATACAGATTGCAGAATCACATCGGTTACACATCCACATTTCTACATATTGCCATACTAGTGACTGTTGTATTCTGCTACCTTTCCTATCCTCTACTATCCCCCCTTCCCTCCCCTCCCATCTTCTCTCTCTACCCCATCTACTGTAATTCATTTCTCTCCCTTGTTTTTTTCCCTTTCCCCTCACATCCTCTTATATGTAATTTTATATAACAATGAGGGTCTCCTTCCATTTCCATGCAATTTCCCTTCTCTCTCCCTTTCCCTCCCACCTCTCGTCCCTGTTTAATGTTAATCTTTTTCTCATGAAACAGCAACTCTTTATTCCCCAACTCTCACTGGCACTGAACACACCACATGGGAACACACTATCTCCACCAGGCTCTGTCCAATCTCTCCGAACCCCTGCGAGAACTGCACAGGAACTCCAAAGTAGCCGGCGCCCAAGGCAGCAAGAGCCGCCCTATTGCCTGACAGTAAAGGTCAAATATACAATTCAATCAATCCAGCATCACAGCAATTATATATAGCTTAACTCAAATCATCATCTCAATGGTTCACTGGCATCATCTTTCAACCATTCTCTCTGGCAAATGCCAGGCATCATTCTGACTGGGCTGTGGCTCTCAACATCTCCACCCTTCGGTTTAATTAAACAACGAGCATGTTTCTTAGGGACCTGCCTGTCTTACGTTGTCCAAATCTACATATGGTCCTTACCCGTCATTGGATGAGCAGACCTTAAAGCGTCAGCCTCCTGTCTTAGGTTAGTATCATTGCAATTGGACCTTACCCATCATTGACTACCCGTCCAGCATACAGCCATACTTGTGGATAGGCCTTTACACCACTGGGGGGTGAGGTTCTTTGCGTCACCTCTGTTGGCCCCCAAATTTGGCCTTGGTGCTAGTGGGGGGGTGAGGTTCTTTGCCTCACCTCTGTTGGCCCCAAATTTGGCCTTGGTGCCAGTGGGGGGGTGAGGTTTTTTGCCTCACCTCTGTTGGCCCCCAAATTTTAGACCATCACAAGCCGAAGGAAGGAGGATGCAAAATGCCACGACACCAAGCCAAATGACGGCTCTTTTTGGAAAAATTGTAGCACCGATGACACCATCAGCAAAGATGCCCCAGCACTACCACAATTTGCTGCACCAATAGATAGTTCACAATGCATACAAGTGATTCATAGTTCAGGCAAGTTCTGCAAGCATTTCAAAGCAGAGGAATCTACCAATATGTCCATTTCCTCCCAAAGTAAATAAACTCCATGATTGAGCATCACTTGTTGAGTTATTATTCACTGATGCATCAGTTTATACAGTTTACTCTGATAGCTATCGAAGAAGCTGTAGTTTGGTTTTATCTTTGTCTTCACTGGCACTGGGATGAAGATAGGAATTCTGGCAATGATGGCTAAAATGAAATTACGTAACATTCCAACAGGTACTAAGAAAACAATTTTCTGAACAATTTACATTATCCTGAACAGAATTATAAAATATAATTTCTTAGGAAGAAATTCTTTTTTTTATTGGTTGTTCAAAACATTACAAACTCATGACATATCATCTTTTATACATTTGATTCAAGTGGGTTATGAACTCCCATTTTTACCCCAAATACAAATTGCAGAATCACATCGGTTACACATTCATATTTTTACATAATGTCATATTAGTGACTGTTGTATTCTGCTACCTTTCCTATCCCCTACTATCCCCCCTCCCCTCCCCTCCCCTCCCATTGAAAGACCCGCCGATTCCCTGTCCAAGAAAGACGCACGAGGCACTGGCTGCAAAAGCAAGAGGCGATTTATTGCTACACAGGCGCCTGCGGGTGCTCAGCGAGACCTCAGCCGGAGCTGCGGCGAACTGGCACACCGGGCTTTGGGATACAGATCTTTTATAGGGCAAGGGGCAGATTTCGCGCGCGCGGCAAGCAACAGGTTCCCTATTGGCTATTTTAAATTCAGCATATGGTTCATCCAGAGGGCAAAGTTGTTTTTCACTGTTGGCTTCCTGGAAAAGCCACAAGTTAGCCTTATGTAAATATTCTGTACCTTCCGTTCCTGCTTATCTATCCTGTTTGCTCAAGTTTGGCCCTTCTGGGGTTATCTATATGGAACATCTTGTGGTGGCGTTGTGCAAGACTTGAAATGCTACGTGCAGCTGGTGGGGTTTTGACATGGGGGTTGTGTAAGAGAACATCTTGCAGCTTCAGGGCACAGGGGTTAGATTTCCTAATGTTGGGCCTGGGGCCTTGGGGTCCTTCACCATCTTCCCTCTCTACCTCATCTGCTGTTGTTCAATTCTCTCCCTTGTTTCACCCCCCTTCCCCTCACAATCTCTTATATGTAATTTTGTGTAACATTGAGGGTCTCCTTCCATTTCCATACAATTTCCCTTCTCTCTCCCTTAACCTCCCACCACTCGTCTCTGTTTAATGTTAATCTTTTCCTCATGCTCTTTCTTCCTCTCTGCTCTGTTCTTAGTTGCTCTCCTTATATCAAAGAAGACATTCGGCATTTGTTTTTTAAGGATTGGCTAGCTTCACTTAGCATAATCTGCTCCAATGCCATCCATTTCCCTGCAAATTCCATGATTTTGTCATTTTTTAGTGCTGCGTAATACTCCATTGTGTATGAATGCCACATTTTTTAATCCATTCATCTATTGAAGGGCATCTATGTTGGTTCCACAGTCTAGCTATTGTGAATTGTGCTGCTATGATTATTGATGTGGCAGTATCCCTATAGTATGCTCTTTTAAGGTCCTCAGGGAATAGTCCAAGGAGGGCAATAGCTGGGTCAAATGGTGGTTCCATTCCCAGCTTTCCCAGGAATCTCCATACTGCTTTCCAAATTGGCCGCACCAATTTGCAGTCCCACCAGCAATCTACAAGTGTACCCTTTTCCCCACATCCTCGCCAGCACTTGTTGTTGTTTGACTTCCTAATGGCTGCCAATCTTACTGGAGTGAGATGGTATCTTAGGGTGGTTGTGATTTGCATTTCTCTGACTGCTAGAGATGGTGAGAATTTTTTTCATGTACTTGTTGATTGATTTTATGTCCTCCTCTGAGAAGTGTCTGTTCAGGTCCTTGGCCCATTTGTTGATTGGATTATTTGTTATCTTATTGTTTAATTTCTTGAATTCTTTGTATATTCTGGATATTAGGGCTCTATCTGAAGTGTGAGGGGTAAAAATTTGTTCCCAGGATGTAGGCTCCTTATTTACCTCTCTTATTGTTTCTCTTGCTGAGAAAAAACTTTTTAGTTTAAGTAAGTCCCATTTGTTGATTCTTGTTATTAACTCTTGGGCTAAGGGCGTCCTATTAAGGAATTTGCAGCCCGACCCCACAGTATGTAGATCGGAGCCAACTTTTTCTTCTATCAGACGCAGAGTCTCTGATTTGGTATAAAGCTCGTTGATCCATTTTGAGTTAACTTTTGTGCATGGCGAGAGAAAGGGGTTCAGCTTCATTTTGTTGCATATGGATTTCCAGTTTTCCCAGCACCATTTGTTGAAGATGCTATCCTTCCTCCATTTCATGCTTTTAGCCCCTTTATCAAATATAAAATAGTTGTAATTTTGTGGATTGGTCTCTGTGTCCTCTATTCTGTACCATTGGTCCACCTGCCTGTTTTGGTACCAGTACCATGCTGTTTTTGTTACTATTGCTCTGTAGTACAGTTTGAAATCTGGTATCGCTATACCTCCAGATTCACACTTCCTGCATAGAATTGCTTTTGCTATTCTGGGTCTTTTGTTTTTCCATATGAATCTCATGATTGCTTTCTCTATTTATACAAGAAATGCTGTTGGGATTTTGATTGGCATTGCATTAAACCTGTAGAGAACTTTGGGTAATATCACCATTTTGATGATGTTAGTTCTGCCTATCCATGAACAGGGTATATTTTTCCATCTTCTAAGATCTTCTTCTATTTCTCTCTTTAGGGTTCTGTAGTTTTCATTGTATAAATCTTTCACCTCTTTTGTTAGGTTGATTCCCAAGTATTTTATTTTTTTTCAGGATATTGTGAATGGAGTGGTTGTCCTCATTTCCATTTCAGAGGATTTGTCGCTGATATACAGGAATGCCTTTGATTTGTGCGTGTTGATTTTATATCCTGTCACTTTGCTGAATTCATTTATTAGTTCTAGTAGTTTCTTTGTAGACCCTTTTGGGTCTGCTAGGTATAGAATCATGTCACCCGCAAATAGTAATAATTTAAGTTCTTCTTTTCCTATTTTTATTCCTTTAATTTCTTTCGTCTGTCTAATTGCTCTGGCTAGTATTTCAAGAACTACATTGAATAGAAGTGGTGAGAGAGGGCATGCCTGTCTTGTTCCAGATTTTAGTGGGAATGCCTTCAGTTTTTCTCCATTTAGAATGATGCTAGCCTCAGGCTTAGCATATATAGCCTTTACAATGTTGAGGTAAGTTCCTGTTATCCCTAGCTTTTCTAGTGTTTTGAACATAAAGCGATGCTGTACTTTGTCAAATGCTTTTTCTGCATCTATCGAGATTATCATATGGTTCTTATCTTTAAGTCTATTGATGTGGTGAATAATATTTATTGATTTCCGTATATTGAACGAGCCTTGCATCCCAGGGATGAATCCTACTTGATCATGGTGCACAATTTTTTTGATATGCTTTTGTATTCGATTCGCTAGGATTTTATTGAGAATTTTTGCATCAAAGTTCATTAGAGATATTGGTCTGTAGTTTTCTCTCTTTGAAGTGTCTTTGTCTGGTTTCGGGATCAGGGTGATGTTGGCCTCATAGAATGAATTTGGAAGAGCTCCTTCTTTTTCTATTTCTTGAAATAGCTTGAAAAGTATTGGTATTAATTCTTCTTTGAAGGTTTTATAAAACTCCGCTCTATACCCATCCGGTCCAGGGCTTTACTTGGTTGGTATTCTTTTTTTTTTTTTTTTTATTAACCACAGTGTTATTTATTTATTTATTTATTATTTTTTTTTAAAATTTTTTATTGTTGGCTGTTCAAAACATTTCATAGTTCTTGATATATCATATTTCACAATTTGATTCAAGTGGGTTATGAGCTCCCATTTTTACCCCATATACAGATTGCAGAATCACATCAGTTACACATCCATTGATTTACATATTGCCATACTAGTGTCTGTTGTATTCTGCTGCCTTTCCTATCCTCTACTATCCCCCCTCCCCTCCCCTCCCCTCCCCTCTTCTCTCTCTGCTCCCTCTACTGACATTTGTTTGTCCCCCTTATATTATTTTTCCCCTTCCCCTCACTTCCTCTTGTATGTACTTTTGTATAACTCTGAGGGTCTCCTTCCATTTCCATGCATTTTCCCTTCTCTCTCCCTTTCCCTCCCACCTCCCATCCCTGTTTAATGTTAATCTTCTACTCATGCTCTTTGACCCTACTCTGTTCTTAGTTACTCTCCTTATATCAAAGAAGACATTTGGCATTTGTTTTTTAGGGATTGGCTAGCTTCACTTAGCATAATCTGCTCTAATGCCATCCATTTCCCTGTAAATTCTATGATTTTGTCATTTTTTAATGCAGAGTAATACTCCATTGTGTATAAATGCCACATTTTTTTTATCCATTCATCCACTGAAGGGCATCTAGTTTGGTTCCACAGTCTAGCTATTGTGAATTGTGCTGCTATGAACATCGATGTAGCAGTGTCCCTGTAGCATGCTCTTTTTAGGTCTTTAGGGAATAGACCGAGAAGGGGAATAGCTGGGTCAAATGGTGGCTCCATTCCCAGCTTTCCAAGAAATCTCCATACTGCTTTCCAAATTGGCTGCACCAATTTGCAGTCCCACCAGCAATGTACAAGTGTACCCTTTTCCCCACATCCTTGCCAGCACTTGTTGTTGTTTGACTTCATAATGGCTGCCAATCTAACTGGAGTGAGATGGTATCTTAGGGTGGTTTTGATTTGCATTTCTCTGACTGCTTGAGATGGTGAGCATTTTTTCATGTACTTGTTGATTGATTGTATGTCCTCCTCTGAGAAGTGTCTGTTCAGGTCCTTGGCCCATTTGTTGATTGGGTTGTTTGTTCTCTTATTGTCTAATCTTTTGAGTTCTTTGTATACTCTGGATATTAGGGCTCTATCTGAAGTGTGAGGAGTAAAGATTTGTTCCCAGGATGTAGGCTCTCTATTTACCTCTCTTATTGTATCTTTTGCTGAGAAAAAACTTTTTAGTTTGAGTAAGTCCCATTTGTTGATTCTAGTTATTAACTTTTGTGCTATGGGTGTCCTATTGAGGAATTTGGAGCCCGACCCCACAGTATGTAGATCGTAGCCAACTTTTTCTTCTGTCAGACGGCGTGTCTCTGATTTGATATCAAGCTCCTTGATCCATTTTGAGTTAACTTTTGTGCATGGCGAGAGAAAGGGATTCAGTTTCATTTTGTTGCATATGGATTTCCAGTTTTCCCAGCACCATTTGTTGAAGATGCTATCCTTCCTCCATTGCATGCTTTTAGCCCCTTTATCAAATATAAGATAGTTGTAGTTTTGTGGATTGGTTTCTGTGTCCTCTATTCTGTACCATTGGTCCACCCGCCTGTTTTGGTACCAGTACCATGCTGTTTTTGTTACTATTGCTCTGTAGTATAGTTTGAAGTCTGGTATCGCTATACCACCTGATTCACACTTCCTGCTTAGCATTGTTTTTGCTATTCTGGGTCTTTGTTTTTCCATATAAATTTCATGATTGCTTTATCTATTTCTACAAGAAATGCTGTTGGGATTTTGATTGGCATTGCATTAAACCTATAGAGAACTTTTGGTAATATCGCCATTTTGATGATGTTAGTTCTGCCTATCCATGAACAGGGTATATTTTTCCATCTTCTAAGATCTTCTTCTATTTCTCTCTTTAGGGTTCTGTAGTTTTCATTGTATAAGTCTTTCACCTCTTTTGTTAGGTTGATTCCCAAGTATTTTATTTTTTTTGAAGATATTGTGAATGGAGTGGTTGTCCTCATTTCCATTTCAGAGTCTTTGTCGCTGATATACAAGAATGCCTTTGATTTATGCGTGTTGATTTTATATCCTGCCACTTTGCTGAATTCATTTATTAGCTCTAATAGTTTCTTTGTAGACCCTTTTGGGTCTGCTAGGTATAGAATCATGTCATCTGCAAATAGTGATAATTTAAGTTCTTCTTTTCCTATTTTGATGCCTTTAATTTCTTTCATCTGTCTAATTGCTCTGGCCAGTGTTTCGAGAACTATGTTGAACAGAAGTGGTGAGAGAGGGCATCCCTGTCTTGTTCCAGATTTTAGAGGGAATGCCTTCAATTTTTTTCCATTCAGAATGATGCTAGCCTGAGGCTTAGCATAGATTGCTTTTACAATATTGAGGTACGTTCCTGTTATCCCTAGTTTTTCTAGAGTTTTGAACATAAAGGGATGCTGTACTTTGTCAAATGCTTTTTCTGCATCTATCGAGATTATCATATGGTTCTTATCTTTAAGTCTATTGATGTGGTGAATAATATTTATTGATTTCCGTATATTGAACGAGCCTTGCATCCCAGGGATGAATCCTACTTGATCATGGTGCACAATTTTTTTGATATGCTTTTGTATTCGATTCGCTAGGATTTTATTGAGAATTTTTGCATCAAAGTTCATTAGAGATATTGGTCTGTAGTTTTCTCTCTTTGAAGTGTCTTTGTCTGGTTTCGGGATCAGGGTGATGTTGGCCTCATAGAATGAATTTGGAAGAGCTCCTTCTTTTTCTATTTCTTGAAATAGCTTGAAAAGTATTGGTATTAATTCTTCTTTGAAGGTTTTATAAAACTCCGCTCTATACCCATCCGGTCCAGGGCTTTACTTGGTTGGTATTCTTTTTTTTTTTTTTTTTATTAACCACAGTGTTATTTATTTATTTATTTATTATTTTTTTTAAATTTTTTATTGTTGGCTGTTCAAAACATTTCATAGTTCTTGATATATCATATTTCACAATTTGATTCAAGTGGGTTATGAGCTCCCATTTTTACCCCATATACAGATTGCAGAATCACATCAGTTACACATCCATTGATTTACATATTGCCATACTAGTGTCTGTTGTATTCTGCTGCCTTTCCTATCCTCTACTATCCCCCCTCCCCTCCCCTCCCCTCCCCTCTTCTCTCTCTGCTCCCTCTACTGACATTTGTTTGTCCCCCTTATATTATTTTTCCCCTTCCCCTCACTTCCTCTTGTATGTACTTTTGTATAACTCTGAGGGTCTCCTTCCATTTCCATGCATTTTCCCTTCTCTCTCCCTTTCCCTCCCACCTCCCATCCCTGTTTAATGTTAATCTTCTTCTCATGCTCTTTGACCCTACTCTGTTCTTAGTTACTCTCCTTATATCAAAGAAGACATTTGGCATTTGTTTTTTAGGGATTGGCTAGGTTCACTTAGCATAATCTGCTCTAATGCCATCCATTTCCCTGTAAATTCTATGATTTTGTCATTTTTTAATGCAGAGTAATACTCCATTGTGTATAAATGCCACATTTTTTTTATCCATTCATCCATTGAAGGGCATCTAGTTTGGTTCCACAGTCTAGCTATTGTGAATTGTGCTGCTATGAACATCGATGTAGCAGTGTCCCTGTAGCATGCTCTTTTTAGGTCTTTAGGGAATAGACCGAGAAGGGGAATAGCTGGGTCAAATGGTGGCTCCATTCCCAGCTTTCCAAGAAATCTCCATACTGCTTTCCAAATTGGCTGCACCAATTTGCAGTCCCACCAGCAATGTACAAGTGTACCCTTTTCCCCACATCCTCGCCAGCACTTGTTGTTGTTTGACTTCATAATGGCTGCCAATCTAACTGGAGTGAGATGGTATCTTAGGGTGGTTTTGATTTGCATTTCTCTGACTGCTAGAGATGGTGAGCATTTTTTCATGTACTTGTTGATTGATTGTATGTCCTCCTCTGAGAAGTGTCTGTTCAGGTCCTTGGCCCATTTGTTGATTGGGTTGTTTGTTCTCTTATTGTCTAATTTTTTGAGTTCTTTGTATACTCTGGATATTAGGGCTCTATCTGAAGTGTGAGGAGTAAAGATTTGTTCCCAGGATGTAGGCTCTCTATTTACCTCTCTTATTGTATCTTTTGCTGAGAAAAAACTTTTTAGTTTGAGTAAGTCCCATTTGTTGATTCTAGTTATTAACTTTTGTGCTATGGGTGTCCTATTGAGGAATTTGGAGCCCGACCCCACAGTATGTAGATCGTAGCCAACTTTTTCTTCTGTCAGACGGCGTGTCTCTGATTTGATATCAAGCTCCTTGATCCATTTTGAGTTAACTTTTGTGCATGGTGAGAGAAAGGGATTCAGTTTCATTTTGTTGCATATGGATTTCCAGTTTTCCCAGCACCATTTGTTGAAGATGCTATCCTTCCTCCATTGCATGCTTTTAGCCCCTTTATCAAATATAAGATAGTTGTAGTTTTGTGGATTGGTTTCTGTGTCCTCTATTCTGTACCATTGGTCCACCCGCCTGTTTTGGTACCAGTACCATGCTGTTTTTGTTACTATTGCTCTGTAGTATAGTTTGAAGTCTGGTATCGCTATACCACCTGATTCACACTTCCTGCTTAGCATTGTTTTTGCTATTCTGGGTCTTTGTTTTTCCATATGAATTTCATGATTGCTTTATCTATTTCTACAAGAAATGCTGTTGGGATTTTGATTGGCATTGCATTAAACCTATAGAGAACTTTTGGTAATATCGCCATTTTGATGATGTTAGTTCTGCCTATCCATGAACAGGGTATATTTTTCCATCTTCTAAGATCTTCTTCTATTTCTCTCTTTAGGGTTCTGTAGTTTTCATTGTATAAGTCTTTCACCTCTTTTGTTAGGTTGATTCCCAAGTATTTTATTTTTTTTGAAGATATTGTGAATGGAGTGGTTGTCCTCATTTCCATTTCAGAGGCTTTGTCGCTGATATACAGGAATGCCTTTGATTTATGCGTGTTGATTTTATATCCTGCCACTTTGCTGAATTCATTTATTAGCTCTAATAGTTTCTTTGTAGACCCTTTTGGGTCTGCTAGGTATAGAATCATGTCATCTGCAAATAGTGATAATTTAAGTTCTTCTTTTCCTATTTTGATGCCTTTAATTTCTTTCGTCTGTCTAATTGCTCTGGCCAGTGTTTCGAGAACTATGTTGAACAGAAGTGGTGAGAGAGGGCATCCCTGTCTTGTTCCAGATTTTAGAGGGAATGCCTTCAATTTTTTTCCATTCAGAATGATGCTAGCCTGAGGCTTAGCATAGATTGCTTTTACAATATTGAGGTACGTTCCTGTTATCCCTAGTTTTTCTAGAGTTTTGAACATAAAGGGATGCTGTACTTTGTCGAATGCTTTTTCCGCATCTATCGAGATGATCATATGATTCTTATTTTTAAGTCTATTGATGTGGTGAATAACATTTATTGATTTCCGTATATTGAACCAGCCTTGCATCCCAGGGATGAATCATACTTGATCATGGTGCACAATTTTTTTGATAAGTTTTTGTATCCGAGTGGCCAGAATTTTATTGAGGATTTTTGCATCTAGGTTCATTAGAGATATTGGTCTGTAGTTTTCTTTGTTTGAAGTGTCTTTGTCTGGTTTAGGTATCAGGGTGATGTTGGCCTCGTAGAATGAATTTGGAAGTTCTCCCTCTTTTTCTATTTCCCGACGTAGCTTGAAAAGTATTGGTATTAGTTCCTCTTTAAAGGTTTTGTAAAACTCTGCTGTATACCCATCCGGTCCTGGGCTTTTCTTAGTTGGTAGTCTTTTGATGGTTTCTTCTATTTCCTCAATTGATATTGGTCTGTTTAGGTTGTCTATATCCTCCTGACTCAATCTGGGCAGATCATATGACTTAAGAAATTTATCTATGCCTTCACTATCTTCTAATTTATTGGAGTATATGGATTCAAAGTAATTTTTGATTATCTTCTGTATTTCTGAAGTGTCTGTTGTGATATTGCCTCTTTCATCCAGTATACTAGTAATTTGAGTTCTCTCTCTTCTTCTCTTCGCTAGCATGGCTAAGGGTCTGTCGATTTTGTTTATTTTTTCAAAGAACCAACTTTTAGTTTTGTCAATTTTTTCAATTGTTTCTTTTGTTTCGATTTCATTAATTTCAGCTCTGATTTTAATTATTTCTTGCCTTCTACTTCTTTTGCTGTTGTTTTGCTCTTCTTTTTCTAGGATTTTGAGATGAAGTATGAGATCATTTATTTGTTGGTTTTTTCTTTTTTTAAGGAATGAACTCCAAGCAATGAATTTTCCTCTTAGAACTGCTTTCAATGTGTCCCATAGATTCCGATATGTTGTGTCTGTGTTTTCATTAATCTCTAAGAATTTTTTAATTTCCTCCTTGATGTCTTCTATAACCCATTGATCATTCAGTAACCTATTGTTCATTCTCCAAGTGATGTATTCTTTTCCCTTCCTTCTTTTATCATTGATTTTCAGTTCCATTCCATTATGATCAGATAGGATGCATCGTATTATCTCTACTCCTTTATATTGTCTAAGAGTTTCCCTGTGACATAATATATGATCTATTTTTGAGAAGGATCCATGTGCTGCTGAGAAAAAAGTGTAACTGCTTGATGTTGGGTGGTATATTCTATATATGTCAATTAAGTCTAGGTTATTAATTGTGTTATTGAGTTCTATAGTTTCCTTATTCAACTTTTGTTTGGAAGATCTGTCCAGTGGTGAGAGAGGTGTGTTGAAGTCTCCCATGATTATTTTATGGTGGTCTATTAGACTCTTGAACTTGAGAAGAGTTTGTTTGATGAACATAGCTGCACCATTGTTTGGGGCATATATATTTATGATTGTTATGTCTTGTTGGTGTATGGTTCCCTTGAGCAGTATGTAGTGTCCCTCTTTATCCCTTTTGATTAACTTTGGCTTGAAATCTATTTTATTTGATATGAGTATGGACACTCCTGCTTGTTTCCGAAGTCCATATGAGTGATATGATTTTTCCCAACCTTTCACCTTCAGCCTATGTATGTCTTTTCCTATCAAATGCGTCTCCTGTAGGCAGCATATTGTTGGGTCTTGTTTTGTGATCCATTCTACTAGCCCGTGTCTCTTGATTGGTGAGTTTAAGCCATTAACATTTAGGGTTATTATTGAGATATGGGTTGTTCCTCCAGCCATATTTGTTTATTTATGTTACTAAACATGGTTTGTTTTCCTCTTTGATTATTTTCCCCCCTTTAGTGTCCTACCTCCCACTGTTGGTTTTCATTGTTATTTTCCATTTCCTCTTCCTGTAATGTTTTGCCGAGGATGTTTTGAAGAGATGGTTTTCTAGCTGCAAATTCTTTTAACTTTTGTTTATCGTGGAAGGTTTTAATTTCATCTTCCATCCTGAAGCTTAATTTCGCTGGATACACAATTCTGGGTTGGAACCCATTTTCTTTCAGTGTTTGAAATATGTTATTCCAGGATCTTCTAGCTTTCAGAGTCTGTGTTGAAAGATCAGCTGTTATCCTGATTGGCTTACCCCTAAATGTAATCTGCTTCCTTTCTCTTGTAGCTTTTAAAATTCTCTCCTTATTCTGTATGTTGGGCATCTTCATTATAATGTGTCTAGGTGTGGGTCTCTTATGATTTTGCACATTCGGCGTCCTGTAGGCTTCTAGGATTTGGGGTTCTGTCTCATTCTTCAAGTCTGGGAAGTTTTCTCGTATTATTTCATTGAATAGATTGCTCATTCCTTTGGTTTGAAACTCTGTCCCTTCCTGTATCCCAGTGACTCTTAAATTTGGTCTCTTGATGTTATCCCATATTTCTTGGATGTTCTGCTCATGGTTTCTTAACAGTCTTGCTGAGCTGTCTATGTTCTTTTCAAGTTGAAATACTTTATCTTCATTGTCTGATGTTCTGTCTTCTAAGTGTTCTACTCTGCTGGTAGTATTCTCAATTGAGTTTTTAAGTTGGCTTATTGCTTCCTGCATTTCTAGGATTTCTGTTTGTTTGTTTTTTATAACCTCTATTTCCCTGTATAGTTGATCTTTTGCTTCTTGGATTTGTTTATGTAATTCATTGTTGAAGTGATCTTTCATTGTCTGATTTTGCTGTCTGATGTCTTCCTTGAGACTCCAGATCATCTGAAGCATGTATATCCTGAATTCTTTATCTGACATTCCATCTGCTGCAGCTATTACCTCTTCTAACGTTGAGTTGACCTGCAATGCTTGTGGTCCTTTCTTTCCTTGTCTCTTCATACTGTTCACGTTCCTTTCTACTTGGTGAAACTGTTGTGCTATTGAATTTTCCCCCTATATATTTATATTGGTCTTGTATAGTTGCAAAGTCTCCCTCGCAGGCGCGGGCGGCGGCTCTGTCCCTCTGCGGGCCGCTAGGCTTGTTCTGTCGGTGGTCACAGTTCTGTCTACTTTGCAGGCGCAGGCAGCGGCACTGCCCCTCTGCAGGCCTCTGGGGCTGTACTGCCAACGGGTCACAGGTGCGCCTACCTTGCAGGCGCGGGGGGGGGACGGCTCTACCCTTCCTGAGGCCACTGGGCCTGTTCTATCTCTTGGTTGCAGGTCTGGCCTGTTCTGATGGTGGTCACAGTTCCGTCTACCTTGCAGGCGCTGGGGGGAGGGGGCGGCTCTGCCTCTCAGCAGGTCGCTGCTCCTCTTCTGCCGGTGGGTTGCAGGCCCGCCTACCTTGCAGGAGTGATTGGAAGCTCTGTCCCGCCGCGGGCCAATGGGCCTTTTCTGTCGGTGGTCACAGTTCCCCCACCTGGCAGGCGCGGGGGGTGTGGGGCGGCTCTGCCCCTCAGCAGGCTGCTGGGCCTGCTCTGTGCGTGGTCACAGTTCCCTCTACTTTGCCGGCGCAGGGGGAGGGGGCGGCTCAGCCTCTCAGCAGGACGCTGCTCCTCTTCTGCCAGTGGGTCGCAGGCCCGCCTACCTTGCAGGAGTGATTGGAAGCTCTGTCCCACCGCGGGCCACTGGGCCTTTTCTGTCGGTGGTCACCTGGCAGGCGCGGGGGGTAGGGGGTGGCTCTGCCCCTCAGCAGGCCACTGGGCCTGCTCTGTGCATGGTCACAGTTCCCTCTACCTTGCCGGTGCAGGGGGAGGGGGCGGCTCTGCCTCTCAGCAGGTCGCTGCTCCTCTTCTGCCGGTGGGTCGCAGGCCCGCCTACCTTGCAGGAGTGATTGGAAGCTCTGTCCCGCCGCGGGCCCCTGGGCCTTTTCTGTCCGTGGTCACAGTTCCACCTACCTGGCAGGCGCGGGGGGTGGGGGGCGGCTCTGCCCCTCAGCAGGCCGCTGGGCCTGCTCTGTGCGTGGTCACAGTTCCCTCTACTTTGCCGGCGCAGGGGGAGGGGGCGGCTCAGCCTCTCAGCAGGACGCTGCTCCTCTTCTGCCGGTGGGTCGCATGCCCGCCTACCTTGCAGGAGTGATTGGAAGCTCTGTCCCACCGCGGGCCCCTGGGCCTTTTCTGTCCGTGGTCACCTGGCAGGCGCCGGGGGTGGGGGGTGGCTCTGCCCCTCAGCAGGCCACTGGGCCTGCTCTGTGCGTGGTCACAGTTCCCTCTACCTTGCCGGTGCAGGGGGAGGGGGCGGCTCTGCCTCTCAGCAGGTCGCTGCTCCTCTTCTGCCGGTGGGTCGCAGGCCCGCCTACCTTGCAGGAGTGATTGGAAGCTCTGTCCCGCCGCGGGCCCCTGGGCCTTGTCTGTCCGTGGTCACAGTTCCACCTACCTGGCAGGCGCGGGGGGTGGGGGGCGGATCTGCCCCTCAGCAGGCCGCTGGGCCTGCTCTGTGTGTGGTCACAGTTCCCTCTACTTTGCCGGCACAGGGGGAGTTGGCCGGTTGGTATTCTTTTGATGGCTACTTCTATTTCGTTATTTGTTATTGGTCTGTTTAAATTGTGCGTGTCTTCCTGACTCAATCTGTGCAGATCATATGACTTAAGAAATTTATCGATACCTTCACTATCTTCTGTTTTATTGGAATATAGGGTTTCAAAATACTTTCTAATTATCTTCTGTATTTCTGTAGTGTCTATTGTGATATTGCCTTTTTCATCCCGTATGTTAGTAATTTGAATTCTCTCTCTTCTTCTCTTCATTAGCATGGCTAAGAGTCTGTCGATCTTATTTATTTTTTCGAAGAACCAACTTTTAGTTTTATCAATTTTTTCTTTTTCTTTTTTTTAGAGAGAGAGAGAGAGAGAGAGAGAGAGAGAGAGACAGAATTTTGATATTTATTTTTTACTTATCGGCAGACACAACATCTTTGTTTGTATGTGGTGCTGAGGATCGAACCCGGGCCGCACGCATGCCAGGCAAGCATGCTACCGCTTGAGCCACTTCCCCAGCCCCTCAATTTTTTCAATATATATTTTTTTGGTTTCAATTTCGTTGATTTCTGCTGATTTTAATTATTTCTTGTCTTCTACTATATTGGCTGTTATTTTACTCTTCCTTTTCTAGGGTTTTAGATGAAGTGTGAGTTCATTTATTTTTTGTTTTTTTCTTTTTTTGAGGAATGAACTCCAGGAAATGAATTTCCTTCTTCAAACTGCTTTCATTGTGTCCCATAGATTCTGGTATGTTGTGTGTGTATTGTCATTTATCTCTAAGAATTTTTTGATTTTCTGCTTTATGTCCTCTGTAACCCATTGATCATTCAGTAACATATTGTTCATTTTCCAGGTGATGCAGGATTTTTCCTTCCTTCTTTTAATATTGATTTCCAGTTTCATTCCATTATGATCAGATAAGGTGCATGGTATTATCTCCACCCCTTTATATTTACTAAGAGTTGCCCTATGGCATAATATATGGTCTATCTTTGAGTAAGATCCATGTTGTGCTGAGAAGAACGTATATCCACTCGATGATGGTTGATGTATTCTATATATGTCGGTTAAGTCTACGTTATTTATTGTGTTATTGAGTTGTATAGTTTCTTTATTTAGCTTTTGTCTGGAGGATCTGTCTAATGGAGAGAGCGGTGTGTTGAAGTCATCCATAATTATTGTGTTGTGGTCTATTTGACTCTTGAACTTGAGGAGAGTTTGTTTTATGTTCGTTGCAGCACCATTGTTTGGTGAAAACATATTATAATTGTTATGTCTTGTTGGTGGATGGTTCCTTTTAACAGTATATAGTGTCCTTCTTTATCCCTTTTGATTAACTTAGGTTTGAAGTTGATTTTATTCAATATGAGTATGGCCACTCCTGCTTGCTTCTGAGGGCCATGTGAGTGGTATGATTTTTCCCAACCTTTCACCTTCAGCCTGTGTATGTCTTTTCCTATCATATGAGTTTCCTGAAGGCAGCATATTGTTGGATCTGATTTTTAACCCAGGTTACTAGCCTATGTCTCTTGATTTGTGAATTTAAGCCATTAACATTTAAGGTTACTGTTGAAATATGGTTTGTACTTCCAGTCATGTTTATTTATTTATTTATTTTAGTTTGGCTAGTTTTTCCTCTTTGGTTATTTTTATCCCCCTTTACTGAGATACCTTGCACTGTTAGTTTTTGGTGCTATTTTTCAATTCCTCTTTTTGTAGTATTTTGCTCAAAATGCCTTGCAGTGCTGGTTTTCTGGCTTCGAATTCTTTTAACTTCTGTTTATCATGAAATATTTTAATTTCATTGTCAAATCTGAAGCTTAATTTTGCTGGATACAGTATTCTTGGTTGGAATCCATTATTTTTCAGCGTTTGAAATATGTTGTTCCAGGATCTTCTCGCTTTCAACTTCTGTGATGAAAAATCAGCCGTTAACCTAATTGGTTTACCCCTAAATGTAATCTGCCTCCTTTCTCTCGTAACTTTTAATATTCTCTCCTTGTTCTGTATGTTGGATATCTTCATAATTATGTGTCTTGGAGTTGGTCTATTATGGTTTTGAATGTTTGGGGTCCTGTAGGCTTCCAGGATTTGGCAATCCATTCCATCTTTCATATCTGGGAAGTTTTCTAGGATTATTTCATTTAATAGGTTGTCCATTCCTTTGGTTTGAACCTCCATACCTTCTTCTATCCCGATGACTCTCAAGTTTGGTTTTTATTATGACATCCGATATCTCTTGGATAGATTGCTCATGAGTTTTAAGCATCCTTTCTGTGTTGACTATATTCTTTTCAAGTTGATAAACTTTGTCTTCATTATCTGATGTTCTGACTTCTACTTGACCTAGTCTATTTGTAATATTCTCGTTAGAGTTTTTAATTTGGTTTATACTTTCCTGCATTTCTAGGATTACTGTTTGATTTTTTAAAAAAATCTCTATTTCCTGGTAGAGATCGTTCTTTGCCATTTGAATTTGTTTATTTAATTCATTTTCAAAATATACTTTCATTGCTTGGACTTGGTGTCTCATGTCTTCTCTAATATTTTGTTCCATCTGAGTTAGGTATGCCTTGAGTTCTTTCTCTGTCCATTTTTCTGATGCCTCTAGGTCCTCCTATAGATTTAAGTTGTCCTGCATTGTTTGTAATCCTTTTTTCTCTAGTTTTTTCATGTTGTTCACGTTATTTTCCAGCTCTGTTTGTCTGCTGTGTTTCTGTTTTCTCCTATAAATTTGTTTTGGTTTTGTATATCTCTGTTGTCTCTCCTTTGTGGTGGGAGACTATGCCTAGAAATGTTGGGCTTTATTGTACTTTAAAGCTGATTCATTCAATTCATAAAAGGCTTCCGGATTCTGTATGCATATAGTGATTTGTTGTTTGTTCTTAGGACTTTATGTTTAGGTTAGGTGCTATGAGGGTATGAGGGTTAGTATGTCTTGGCTACTTTAGAAGTTTGCTCTACTGAAGGGGGATATTAACAGGCGATTGGATCAGGGTGTTTGGTAGTAGCTAGGTATTTAGGAGCCCTATAGACAGCCTCAAAACATTCACCTATTTGCATTTAGGCAATTACACATAATGGAAAACGTAATGCTTGGGATGAAAGTTGGGGGGTAGGGGAAGGAAGGTGCTCTTAAAAAGAAAGAAGGAGAGAGATAGATAGATTAGAGGAGAATGGAAAGAACAATAAAACTTGATATGGGAAAGAAAGAAAGAAGGAAAAGGGGAGAAAAGAACAAAGAGAGAGAGAAAAAAAGAAAAAATTGAAGTCTTAGAGATCCATTTTCTTCTCTCCAGTAGGTGGAGCTGTGCCCTCTGAGCCGAGCTTCTGCCCTCTATGTGCCGACAGCAATCCCTGTAAGGCGGCTCCTGGGAGTCTCTCAATCCTGTTAGTCTAGAGCCATTTCACTTCTCCAGCCCCTCCCCCTCTCCTCCTGCCAGCTAGCCAGCCAGGTCCTGTTCACTGGAGGCAGTTCCTCAAGGATCTGGTTACACTTGTAGCCCCACCGCATGTCCTATTTCCCAAATGACTGAGCAGTCTCTCTGTCATTCATCTAAGCCCCAGTGCTGTGGTGCAGTGATCTGGGAACCAACAGTTTAATTTTTCCGGACCCCTTTGGTGGGCATACCCCTGGAAACTGGCAGCTAAGATCTTGGGTGTCGCCACTGGTGGTAAGGGGAGTTGGGGATCTGGAATCCTCTCTGCTTCCCTACAGACACACCCCCGGAGAGATCCCCGGGGTTTCCTGGCTGCTTGTATCTGGAGGGGGTCGGAGTCACACACCTGCTAAAGTGGATTCCACTGGGAAGGAATTCCATCGGCCAAACTCCGGTGATGTCACCTCTCTGCTATGGCAGGCCCCTGGCTCCTTGCCGGAGTGTCCGAAGGGTGGGATGGGACTGGTCTGTCTCTGGTTGGTTTCAGTTCCCAGTTCACTATTTCATGAAGGCTTGGCTAGAGACTGCTTCCTAGAGTCCCTGTGCCGCTCCTGCTGAGCTGCGCCTCGGAGGCTAGCCGCACAGTCGCGGGGGCCGTGGGCGGGCGCCAGATGGTCGCCGAGTCGCGTGGGCAGCGGCTGGCGGCTCTGGACCTCTGTGCTGCGAGGCGGATATTCACTCATCTGGGGCAAACTGTCACCTCCAAAAATCCTACTAATTCCGGCCGGTCTCTCTTCAGTGGAATTTTGCTAGGAGTTTCTCAGCAGGTAGAATCTAAGCATATCAATGCGTCTCTCTGACCCCGTTATTGAGGAGGTACTGAAAGTGCTGCCTCCCCGCTCACCGCCATGTTGGATCCATCTGTTAACCACCTTTAAAAACAATCCTCAACAGTTGTTTACCTAATTTAAATTAAACCATATAAATCACATGAATAAAAAAATTTGGATCCTTTTTTTCATGAGCGCTCCTCATATATGATATATGGACATATGCACATACAGACATACAACACAAAACATTAGTGTACACACATGACACAATACATGCAACACATAATATAATAAAGGCCTTGTAGCTTTTTACAGTTGAAATCTCCATTGCAATGTTTAAAAACTCCACAGTCAAAAAATAGAACTGATCAGAAAAATATTAACCTAAGTCTGTATGAGCTCAAAAAATAAAATAGAACTTTATGAAGTGAGAAAAGGCAATAAAAAATAGATATTGAAAAAAGCATCCTGATTACCACCTGGGTTTGACTCTTCTTTTGATATCCCATCTTTCTTCCTGTAACTTGCATATGGGTCTGAAGGTATTCCCACAAGCAAGCCTCAAGGTTTTTTACATTTGAAATAGGCCTTAATGGTGTTCATTATTCATTAGCCTCCAGATGTGGGAGAATCACTGTCACAGATGTAAGAATAGCCAAGCTGGAGCCCTGGATATCAGCTGTTATGGATTTGAGTCAAATCATCTTCTTTTTGGTCTGTAGAAATCACTTTAGTTAATCTCTCTGGAATCCAAATTGGCTGCTGTTCTCCCTGTGGAAACACAGAAACAGAACCCCTACTCCAGACAATCACTGGGTCAGGACCTTTCCATTGTCCTGTTAGAATATCCTTCCAAAGTAACTTAGGCTTATGTACACTTTTTGGACACATATGCCTTTCTGGAGCACTAAGCCCTGATGAATCCAAATTTAGAAAGTTTAGAGTAAAAATGATTATTTTAAGTTTATCTTTGGGGGATATATACCCCTTCCCAATTCCTTCTTTTTGCTTTAATAAGTATATTTTAATAGATTGATGACCTCTTTCAACTATGCCTTGTCCCTGTGGATTGTATGGGATTCCTGTTATATGAGTAATACCAAATGATGAGCAAAATTGTTTAAAAGAGGTAGAAGTATAACCAGGGGCATTATCTGTTTTTAACTGTTTTGTAACGCCCACAGTGGCAAAATTTTGTAAGCAATGAGCTATAATATCTTTAGTTTTTTCTCCGACATGAAGGGAGCCCATCAAAAATCCGGAAGAAGTATCAACTGTAACATGCAAATATTTGAATTTCCCAAATTCTGGCAAGTGTGTGACTTCCATCTGCCAAATATGGTTAGGTATCAGTCCTCTAGGATTGACTCCAAGATTAACTTGTGGTAAAAAGGTCACACAATTTTGATATTGTTTTATTATTTGTCTAGCTTGTTCCTTGTTGCGACCCCTTGCCCGCAAGGAAGATGCAACTAAGGAATCTTCTTTCAGCAGTTTATTCAGGCCCTTGATATTTCTTCTTCTCTCCCTTGGATGCCCCTCCCAGCCTTAATAAAGCATCTCAAGCCCCAATGCGAAGCTGCCACGTGGAGCTTTCTCATAGGGTGGTGAAAAACCATGCGCCAACTCTCCCAAATAAGGAGTTGTTTGTCACAGACCACAGCGGAGCCAGCGCCATCTTGTAATGGCGACCATAGTCTGCAGAAACGGCAGAAGTGGCTCACCACAGTTCCCCCTTTCTGTTTTCTTAAAACAATACAGGCGAGAGTAGAGGTCCTATCCCACTGTGCAGAAGTGGCTGCATAGTATGGCTCAGTCCTAAGGAGGGCCCTTCCCCAGATCTGAGGCCATATCAGCCGATGCCTTTTTTCGTGGGGCAGGGCATGGACGCGTCTAACCCGCATGCAATAGGACATGCTCTCCTTGAGGTCCACGTCAAGGATCACTCAAGTGCAGTGCCTTGCCTCGCATCCTGTATCGTGACAATGGTGGATGAAGGGGGATAGCTGAGGCTGAACTGTGGCTGTTTACAACGACAAACAAGTTGACAGCACCCTGAAAGAAAGGCACGGACTTTAAGGCGATAGAAAAGCACTAGTGTGGAAACCCATCTGCGTGCAATGGCAGTAAGACCGGCAGAGTGCAAGGGCTTTCCAACACTAAGAGAATAACAAGGAAAGTCATGTCGATCCCAGTGCAATGTTATAATAACTTGGGGTGTAACGACCATGTCAAAGGTTTACTGTTTAAGATGCGCAAGCCAGACTTGAGGTGAGTTGCCATTTTCTAAAGCTGCAAGACCTTGTATGATCATAGCCTTATCGTGAGCACTGCGGGCCTTAAGGCGACAGAGAAACCACAAACAGAGGAACATACCGAAGCAACACATTGCACCAAAAATGCCTACTCCCACCCACTCTTTGAAGAAGGAAAAGGCAGAGGATAGCCAACTGGTGAATTGACCCAAAGTCACTGGTTTGACACGGGTACTATTCAAAACAGCAATCTGAGTTAGTTGAGACTGGATCAAGTTTTCTGCTTCCATGGACCAGGTTCTGGATAGATACTCTCCGATGATGCGGGAGGCATTTCTGGAATCATTAAATCTGACAGAGGTTATACATAAATGTGCACGTTGATCAATACAACCCAAATGTACTAGGTCAGACAATTCCTCAACTTGAGCTTGAAGCAGATCTATCCTTTGATTAGCAGCTAGAATCCCAGATAAAATGTGTTGATTAATTCTACTTTGAGATTCAAGTATGGTGGATGTTTGTTGAATAACCTGATTAATAGTAGCAGCAGTTTGTACTTGGCTGGTCATGGCTACTCCAGCTGTAACTGCTGCAGCAGCAGACACTGCCACAGCTGTCACTATAGCTGCCGTAATTCCAAAATCTCTACGGGCTCTAATCAGTTCAACAATAGGAAATGACTCTGGGTCCGCAGTAACTGGGATCAGGACAAAAGTTGGAATTTTCATAACCACCGCCGTAGTCCAGGAGCCATTCCAACACTCAGACAAATAACAGGTAATATTAGAACAATTAAGCATCCCCTGTAATGTAGCATTAGCCAAAAGAAACAGGAACGGAGATTGGAGACAGACTGCTGCGGAGGGTAATGTAGCATTAAACAATTGTGAATTGTGTGAAGTAATTTTAAGTCTCCTACCTCACTCCGAGTCTTGGGTACTGCCAGAAACATTAAACAGCCAACTTTGGACTCCTAATATTTCCCTGGGGAAACACAAGCGCGGACTCTAAGTAGCTCAACAATGGGGAATTTATCTGGGTCCGCTCTAGGGCCAGGAGAAGAGGACTTGAAGATGTGGCACCCATGACACAACAACAAAAGAAGCACAAAAAACAAAAGCGAAATGACACAACAAAAGAAACACAGAAAACAAAAGCTAAAGTAGAAGCGAAAGTACACAGTGCAGCTGCAATAAAATGTAATGCTCTCTCTTTCTTTACAGAGGAGCTGCCCCGCTTTGGTCGCAGATCCCACTTACCTGGGACTAACCCCACTTTGGTCGCGGATCCAACTTATTGGGACTAACCCCGCTTTGGTCGTGGATCCCACTTACCTGGGACTAACCGGTGCACCACCCCTGACTGCTGAAAGTTCTGGTTCCCGGGTTTCGGCACCACTTGTCGCGACCCCTTGCCCGCAAGGAAGACGCAACTCAGGAATCTTCTTTCAGCAGTTTATTCAGGCCCTTGATATTTCTTCTTCTCTTCCTCAGATGCCCCTCCCAGCCTTAATAAAGCATCTCAAGCCCCAATGCGAAGCTGCCACGTGGAGCTTTCTCATAGGGTGGTAAAAAACCATGCGCCAACTCTCCCAAATAAGGAGGTGTTTGTCACAGACCACAGCGGAGCCAGCGCCATCTTGTAATGGCGACCATAGTCTGCAGAAACGGCAGAAGCGGCTCACCACAGTTCCTTAGTTATTTTAAAACGTTTTTGTAAAGTATTATCATTGACATGGAACTTTTTATGAAAATTTGTAGCTTCTTCTAGTGTAGAGAAAATATGTATGTCATGTATAGTTTTATCTGCTAAATCATTGCCCAAACTAAGGGCTCCAGGCAATACTATATGTGCTCTAATATGTCCAAAAAAGAATGGATATTTTGTGTCCCAGATTAGACTTTGTATGGTGGAAAGCAAAGAGAAAACAGTAGAGGAAGGGGAAATCCTACCAGCATCTTCAAGGGATACTATAGCATTAACTATATACTGACTATCAGAAAATAAATTAAGTACAGAATCTTTAAACATCACAAAAGCTTATAATACTGCATTAAGGTCTACCTTTTGAGCAGATTGTTTGGGTACTAAAAATGTAAAAGTTTGATCAGGGGTAACTACTGCTGCTCTACCATTATTTGACCCATCAGTGAATTTATTTGGAGCATTCATGATAGGTGTTTTTCTTGTCATTTTTGGAAAAACTACAGGATGCGAAGACCAAAAAGACAATAAAGGATTAGATGGTAAGTGGTTATCAAATGAAACATTAGATTTACACATGATTATTGCCCAAGTATTTAACTCATTAGCTAACTCATCAATTTGATCCACAGTATATGGTGTAATAATTTTATTGGGAGAAATTCCAAACACTCCCTTTGTTGCTTTTATTCCTTTGAGTATTAATTGTCCTACAGCCTCAGGATACCTAGTAAGAATAGTGTTAGGAGAATAAGATAAATGTATCCACAATAATGGACCTTCTTGCCAAAATACTCCTGTAGGAATATTTTTTTTGTTGATAGTACAATAAATAATAAAGGCAAACTTATATCAATTCTATCCAAATGCATATTTTCATATATGTTTCAATGATTTTTAATGTCTTCCTTGCTTCAGGCATTAACATGCGGGGTGAATTTGGATCTGATGGACCTTTTAGGATATCAAATAAAGGTCCCAACTCTCCTGTTGGTATGCCTAGATAAGGGCTTATCCAATTTATGTCTCCTAATAACTTTTGAAAGTCATTAAGTGATTTGAGTTGATCTACTCGTATTTGAATTTTTGGTGGACAGACCATGGTTGAAGATAATAGAACTCCTAAATAATTAATTGGAAGATTTAATTGTACTTTATCTATTGCTATCTCTAGATTATAATTTTTTAATGAATTTGTAAGTGTGGCATAACATTCTAGCAATGTGTTTTTATATTTGTGTGCTACCAATACATCATCCATATAGTGAAATATTTGTAGTTCAGGATTTTGATTTCTAAGTGGCTGGATTGCTTTGTTAACATAAATTTGACACATAGTTGGGCTGTTAGCCATCCTTTGAGGGAGTACTTTCCATTCATATCTCTGATCAGGACCTTCATGATTTAGTGCAGGGATAGTAAATGCAAAACTTGGACTATCGTCAGGATGAATTGGATTGAAAAAAAAACAATCTTTAATATCTATAGCTAAAACATACCAGGTTTTCAGCAAAGCAGACAATTGAGGAATCCCCAATTGAGCAGGTCCCATAATAACCATCTCATTATTAATGGCTCTTAAATCTTGCAATAATCTCCATTTACCAGATTTCTTTTTAATGACAAAAATGGGAGTATTATGAGGAGATACAGAAGGTTGTATATGTCCCTCCGCTAATTGTTGTTTGACCAGGTCATGGGCTACTTGTATCTTTCCTTTATTCAGGGGCCACTGAGGAACCCATACTGGTCTTTCTGATTTCCAAGTAATTTTTATTGTCTCATTGACTCCTTCTGTAAACCCAATCCATGTCTATTTATTCCTTGATCTATTTGAATTGGTGCTGCTATACCTTGTTCTTTTTCTCCTAATCTTTTTTTTCCTAAAACCTTGTCTATCCCTAATAGTGGGCACATTTGGATTGATGTTATTTGTTAATGTCAAACCTAATTGATCTAGGATATCTCGTCCCCATAAATTTATAGGAAGATGATCCAATACATATGGCTGTATAGTTCCTTCACATCCTTCAGGATCCTTCCAATCTAATACCATTGTACTTCTATGGGGATTAGTTGCCACTCCTAGGCCTCAAAGCATTTGAGTGTCCTGTTGTAATGGCCAATGTTTTGGCCATTCTTGACGAGACATGATGCTAAGGTCTGCACCTGTATCCAGTATCCCATTAAATTCATATCCTTGAATATTTAGTTTTAGCACTGGGTGAGAATCTAAATTTAAAGATAGCATAGCCCAATCTACACCTGTGGAGCCTAATCCCCTGGAACCTCTTTCTATAATACTACTGGAAAATTTATCATGCAGGATGGGCATTACTAATAACTGTGCTATTCTATCTCCTGGTGAAATTACTGATATACCCCTTGGAGAACTGGCTATAATTTTTATTTCACCTTCATAATTGGGATCAATTACCCCAGGACTTATCATAAGTCCTTTTATAGTAGAAGAACTGTGTCCTAATAATAAGCCTACTGTTCCTTGGGGAAGAGGCCCTTTTACCCCTATGTGTATGATTTGAACTCCCATCTCTGAAGTTAGTACTGCTCTGGTGGAGGCGCAGATGTCCAATCCTGCACTTCCTCTGGTTTGTCTAGTGAGGGATCTAATGGATAATGTGTCCTGGGCACTACCCTGATGGTGTTGCTGGGTTCCTCCAGTGCCCTGTATATTTTTGTTCGTGGGCCCTGGAGCATTGGGCCCCCCGTCTGTTTTTTGGAAATGGAGCCCGATGGTTTTCTCCACAATATCGTTGGTAAACACCTGGTCCTTTTCCATTTTTTGATAATGGAGTACCCTCTATGGTGGTTTGAGAATGGCATTCATTAGCCCAGTGTCTCCCTCTATGGCATCGTGGGCAAATACCCGGTATTCTACTCCTTTGATATCTAGTTTTGTTAAACCCTCCTCCTATGGGGCAATTCCTTTTAAAATGTCCTGTTTGTTCACAATTGTAGCATGTTTTTGGCCTGGCATCTAAAGCCTGTTGTACTGCAGCTGCCAAGACTTGCCCTTGTTCATTAATGTCTCTGCATAATTTAATATATGTGTTTAAATTTCCATGTTTCCACGGTCTAATGGCCTCCCTGCACCATCTGTTTGCTTGTTCATAGGCTAGTTGTTTTATTAATGGCATCACTTGTTCTGTGTCCCTGAAAACTCTGGTAGCTGTTTGAATAAGCCTATCTACAAATTCAGCGTAAGGTTCATTAGCTCCTTGTATTATTTTAGATAATTGACCTTGTAAATCTTCATGTCCTTGTAAAGTCTTCCATGCCCTAACTGCATCTGCAGCAATTTGTGAATATATAGCAGGATCATATTCAATTTGTTGCCGCTGACCCTCATAAGGTCCTTTTCCTAACAACATCTCTAGATTTCCCTGAGGGTAACCGGCTGCTGCATTTCGCCTAGCCGTCTCTGTGCAAAATTCCTGATTGGCAACCTTCCATAACAAATATTGCCCTCCACTTAGCACAGCTTTACACATGCTAGCCCAATCTGCTGGCGTCATGTCCAAGTTGGTAATAGATTCGACCATATTTACAGTGAAGGGTGCTTGAGGGCCATAGGTTGTTATAACCTCTTTTAGTTGCTTCACTGTTTTGAAATCTAAAGCACAGTGAATTCACTGCCCTCCTCTCAAATATAGGGCATGCTAATCTTTGAGGTCCTGTCTCAGGATCCCATCTATCAACTACAGGGGTTGAGGGCCACTCAACATGTGTTGTCTGTATAGGTGGAGCTGTTGGTTGGACACTTACGCCCTCTGGTGATAAAATGGTGTTAGTAGCAGCCTCCTGTTGTAATTTTTTTCCCTAATAGCTGTTTCTCCTCTGAGCTTTCTTCCTTTAGATTTTCTTCCTCTGTCTGACTAGCTCGAGAGACCTTCTCTTTTGCTTGATCTATCATGTTTTCTATCATAGTCTGAACCTCTGACAATTCACTTAACACTCTTTCAGTTTGGTTTTTACTAATTTCTGGTCCCATCTTTCTACTAAAAAGATAACACATAACAAAACCGAAACAGAATGAAACCAAAATGGAACAAAAATGCATTGTATCAATTTTCCTATTTTCTTGAAATGTATGTTCGTGGTCTATTTCTCTCTCTATCTTAGGGGCGAACCTTGAGCCAACCATTTTCCCCAGTTTGCCTGAGAAAGTTCTAGGGACAGGCAACTTGAAATAAAAACAAAATAAATCAAAACAAGAACACATTGTTTTTTGAAGTGGTCACCCATTCTCTCACTCTTCCTCAGGGGCGAGCAATTTCACTTACCTCCAAGCTTCAGGAGTTCCCTGCATGGGCCACCAAATGCTGCAGTCTGGCTGGGCACAAATAACCGAGCCACCACAAATCCTTGTAGATTCAAACAGCAACTCTTTATTCCCCAACTCTCACCAGCACTGCACACATCACACGGGAACACACTATCTCCACTGGGCTCCATCCAATCTCTCTGAACCCCTGTGAGAACTGCACAGGAACTCCAAAGTAGCAGGCGCCTGAGGCAGCAAGAGCTGCCCTATTGCCTGACAGTAAGGTCAAATATACAATAGCTTATTTTGAGTTAAGCTATATATAGTTGCTATGATGCTGGATTGATACAATTCAATCAATCCAGCATCACAGCAATTATATATAGCTTAACTCAAATCATCATCTCAATGGTTCGCTGGCGTCATCTTTCAACCATTCTCTCTGGCAAATGCCAGGCGTCATTCTGACTGGGCCATGGCTCTCAACAAAGAAGAGTAATGTATCACAATTCCATTGAAGTTTTTATATCAATGAAGTTTAACCTTTAAAGAAAAATGTAGACTCTGTAAGGTAGAACAATACTCTAAAATAGCAGTTGTTGTTTAACCACAGATGTACAGACCTTAATTTTTCAAGATTAATTTCTCTAGAGAATAGAGCTTAACAGAAACAATGTAATTAATATTTTAAGAAGTTTCTATTATTTTAACATATAAATCAAACTTTGGTTTATAACAGCACATTAATATTTGTTCTTAGGAAACAACCTTGAATAGCTTCAACTATTTGTGTTACATATACAACCAACTTAGTTATATATAATCCTTTTAATATTTATCCTTTACCTATAGATCTTTACATTACTTAATTAGACCTTATTGTTTACTTAGATGTATTACAATTTTATTTTATCACATAAAGACTTTCTTACTAGGAAATGTTTTTCTTTTACTAAATATATTTTTATTTTTAGAACCTTTTAATAATTTTTAATCCATTGATTCCTCTGTTTATACCTTGAAATACCCATTATAAATTTTTGAATTTAGAAATTTAATTTATTTTAATAAGATGACATACTTTGTTATTTACAGTACTCTAATTGAAATGCAGTTTAAACCTCTTGACCATTATATATAGAATTATACCTGTTGGGACATTTAAATTTTAGTAACCTTTTTTTTTTGTGATAGCACAAAGTAATTTTAATTTTTTTAAATTTAACAATTTATGAAAACACCAATAGTGTTTAAATATTTTATGTTATAGAATTTAAGGAATTAAGAGTACTTGATATCATATTTAACAGTTAGCATTTTAAGTTTGTAAACCAATCAGGTGTCTGTAACAAACACATCCATGATTAATTTCATACATGTTAGATGTAATTTACATTTTTTTTAAAAAACAAAGTATCAGACAAGTGCATTGAATGGACAATGGATATTAAACACTTTATAGACTTTAACATTTTATTAACATTTTATTTGGCCACCTAGAAATAAAACTGTGCATTAGTAACTTTAAAGACATTTGTACTTTTATTTATTTTCCCAATTTAAATTGAACCTTTTAAATCATATGTATCAAAGTTATTTGGATTCATTTTTAAAATTTTAATTTATGAGCTCATATGTCAATTTTTGGTACCAAATATATGTAGACATGGTGATACATGTAGACGAACGGTACACCTACACAAAACAAACAAAAAACCAAAAGCCTCGTAGGTTATTTTTTTAAAAACCTATTATTTTGAGAGTTAACCCTTGTAAATTGGCCTTGTAAAAAAAGCAGAGTGTAATCAGAAAACAGCCCTAGACCCAGGGAAATAGTGCTGCCCTAGACCCAGGGAAATAGTGCTGCATCCAGCTTTCCCTGGAACCTCTCCAGAGTGGATATGCACAGACCAGACTTACCTTCCCTGGGAAACACAGATGACTCTTGGTAGTTTTAGGTGGATGGGGGTTGGTGGAGGGATGGTCTGGGGCTGAGGAACATCTCTCAGAGGCCATCCCCTAGGCGATCTCTCCACCTCTGCACCTCACTTGGTGGTCCTGAGCAATCTCCTGGATGCGAGAAAAGTAGTTCTTGCTGGGGCTCTCCAAATGTTGTGGGTCAGGTCGCTCAGAAAACACACCAAGTTCCAGTTTTGTCCAAATTGAAGAGTTTTTATTTAGCTGGCCAGCCAGTGACTGCTCCCCACAGGATCCATAACTGTCTCTGCAAGGAACAGCCCCAAGCCTGAGCATTTTAGGATATTTAAAGGCAAAAACTACATCTGGGTTGATGTAGCTATAAGTAAGCAGGCACAGAAGCTGGATTGGGCAGTTAGCGAGACAATGCAAAGGGTACATTGGTATTTCCCACGGGACTCTCCAGGTTGGCATAGCAGCAAGCAAGCAGAAGGGAAGTGAGTCAAAATGACGCTAATTCAGTACAAGTTAGAGAATGGTAACTAATGTCTAGACAATCAATTTCTGACAAGGTCCATTGCCCAAGAAAAATGGAAAGCAAAGAAAACACTTTTACATTGCATAAGAATTGCTATTTTGTGTTGCCAAGTATGTTATGCTAGGTAACTATTAATGGGTACAGAGGTGGAGCTTTTCCATGGGAGAAGCATTTCTTACATGATATGGAGTCTCAAGGTAAAATGGAGTCTGTTGGATTATTACCCAGATAGCCTGGCTCATAAAAACAAAAATATGTAGGGCACCCCCTCTCTCCCAGGGCTTCCATTTTAAATTGACAAGTATGAGGTAAGAGAAATCCTGTGAAAAATAAGGCAGGAGGTGGTTAGTGGAAGGAAAATAAATAAAATAATATTGGCAAGTATGATGCCCTGGTTAGAAGCAAGAATGGGGAGTTTCAGAAATGCAGGGAAATGGTACTTGTGCTGAGTCTTCAGGCACAGGAAGCCCAATGAAGGGAACACACAGCCCACTGGGCAGTGTGAGGACCAGTTAGAGGCCTGGCATTATGCACAGAGTGCTGCCATCCAGTGGTATGTCTGAAGTAAGGTCACATAAAGCTGTCTGAAGCTGAAAAAATTCCTAGACCCTGCTCTGGGTCTGCATATTTCCTAAACTCACTTGATGAAGATTTTCATGGTCCTTGTTAAAAGCTGCTTTCCAAGTGCTATGCCAGATCTGCAGAATCAATATTCAGCAATATGGCTTTTGGTCTATATTTTTTTAGTCATTATATTTTTATTCCTTTATTTTATTTATTTTATGTGGTGCTGAGGATCAAACCCAGTGAATCAAACATGCTAGGCAAGTACTTTACCACTGAGATACAAACATGGTCCCTCAATCTGTATTTTTAATAAGCTCTCAAGTGGTTCTTATTATCAAGCAAGTTTGGAAACAACCTGGGAGAGATGTGGCAAGTCACAAACTAATTCAAGAACCATTCTTAAAAGTTTAACTAACCATGTAGGTCTTTGATTCTCAAGTTACTCCCACCTTTTCAGAAATCCACATCCTTAGACCTGACATGCAGACTTCTGGACCCCATGACCTAGTAAGGCTTTAATAGAGGAGCTAAAATTAGTTTTCAATTATTGGTAAAGTCTCTCTGCCTTCCTCTCCTTTATTTCTCTTCCCCAATCCCTCTTTTTGTATGAACCATAAGTTCCAATGATTTCTCACTAAACATTTCATAACTGGTCAAATCCAAGATGCCCCACACAGAGAGCAGTTTTCCATCATGGGAAGTTTTATCAAACCTCACTTGGTATTTTGAGACCTAATCCATAGCTCTTACACAGCATGCAAAAAACTTTACTATCAGTCACTCATTACTCTCACTAAGGCAGCTTGGCCAGCACTATTATGCATGCTCAAAGAAAATAATTTCCTTTGACTATTAAAGCCAGATGTGTTTTAGGCTCTACATTTAGGCCTAAAGCCTAATTAATAAAGATAATTAATTGAATTTTTTTTCATAAAGACTTAAAACTGTCAGAGTCAATAAGGTCACAGGTAATTATAAAGTAAATTACATATTTTACACTCATTTTCAGGAACTCTAAGATATTCTTGGGTCCCTTGGCTGCACCCCTTTCTCAATATGCTGTCCAATAAGACCTAAATAGAGCAGTGACATTAACTTGATTATCTTGTCAACACACTTCTCCAGTCATTAATCCAGGATTGATAAAGTCCTCATAGTGTGTGCAACCCTGCAATGCTTATTATAGAGCATAGGCAACAATCATCTAGAATGTCTCAGAATTAGCCAAGAATGTCACACCTGAAACGTGCCTGGGAAAGCAGGCTCACAGGTGTCATATGTAGATAAGGAAACTAAATCCAGAGGAAGGGGTACTACAATCTGTGAAGTGCAGGATGTGCTGCCTATCTTGAGGTCTCCAAAGATGGAATAGCTCTTATTTCTAGTATTGACTTTGTTGTTGTATACACGACTCTGGAAGAACAACAAAAATAATGTTTACTGAATTCTTAAAATACTTTCCTCTGCTGGTTTTGCATTTAAATTTTTATTTGATTTTCACAATTGCATACACCTTATGGCTACCTTTCCAATTTTAGAGAGGACAATGTTGGGATTTGAGGAAAGTTCAGAATGTCCCTGGCTCCCTTTCTTACTGCATATTTGACCTCACATAGAGTCCATATAAGTCCTCTTCTGCAAAATGATGATCATAACACATTTCTAACATGGTAGTTTACAAGGTAACATTAGGCAGTTTATGTGATTACCTATTACAGTGGTGCTATAGGGTACATCACAGCATCAGTTGCATTATTCAAAGGCTTCCCGGAGCTGCAATTTACCAGAAGTGAAAGCCAAGTACTTGACTGATAATATAGGGCCTGGGCCATCTGGATATGACCAGTATTTCACTTCTGACCACTACTTTTAATTCTGCTTTTGAGGTCCTCTCTATCCTAACACGTTTTTCTACAGTATTCACTTCAGAGACCATTCTGTTTAAAATTGCAGCTCCTCACTCCCCAGTCCCAACACTTTCACCCCACCACTCTGATTTCTGAATAGTGTTTATTACTAAGATACACCTACTTTTATGTATTTCCTATTTTCCTCCTCCATCCACCCAAAATTAAGCTGCAAGAAAAGTAATTGATGTGTTTTGTTTTGTTCTTGCTGAGCACCTAATTGTTGCTTATCAAATAAATGTCAATGTTTCTCTGTGCCTTTCTTCCTTCCTGTTCCAAGTTCAACACCCTTTACTGATCAAAAGTCTTTATCCTCCCAAGTGTGAAAAAGAGAAGACAGACACTTGAACTATCAGTACCTATGACACACACTAAGGGGCTCAGAGGGAAAAACCAAACAAAAAACCAACCAACCAACAACAAAAAATGTTCAAATCAGAGACAAGTAATGTTGCCAGGGTCTCTTTACCTGCACCGTAGCTTCCTGTTTGAGATGTCTAGAACTTTGTTTCCTTTTTTTCTATTTGTTTTAAGTGTTCACGTGGCTTGGGCAGGGTGAAGCACCCATTCTCTATTCTTCAATGTTTCAGTAATGAGTTTTTAATGGCTAACTTCTGTGTTCTGCACAGGGTGTTATTTCTCATGCTCTCTAGCTTAGTGGCAAACAGATATCATCAGTGAATCTCAATGCATTATAATATGAAATAATTTAACTAAGATGAAATTATTATATAATTCCTTCATAGGGGCATTTAATTCCAGTTGGAATTTTAGAGAAGATTTCCAAATGACATCTTGAAAATAACCAAGTTAGTTTGATCAAGAAGCAACAGCAGGGAATTCCAGTCAGAGGTCATGCTAAGCAAAAGTAGAGTTATAAGGTCACATAAAACATCCAGGAAAGAGCAAATGGTTTTGTATTACTAGAACATCAGACATGAAGCATAGCCTCTCCTACAGGCTACATAAAAAGGTCATCCCTTTATTGGTGGAAAATCAATTGATAGAAATTGTGCCTTCCCAGAGCTGCAATTTACCAGAAGCAAAACCCAAGTACTTGACTGATAATATAGGGCCTCAGAATATAGGGCCTCAGAATGATCAAGCTATTGAAAATGTCTCTAATCAAGGCTTAATAAAGATTTAGAAGACCTTTTGAGGGAAAATTTAGAGAGATTATTTAAAAGTTTATAAGAGAGAGAAATACCTGGGTATTTTCTTGAGATGACAAGAGAAGATACAGACCCTTCAGAAATACATGTAACCAAGAGGCCAACTGAGAATGAGACATTTACCCTGGTGGGGCTAGGTGATATTGTCTATGACCACATACAATGTTTCTACCATCAGTGACTGAGCTCTAAGAATAGAGAATATCTTAGCAGGCAAATCAATTTTCAGGTTCCTTGAAAATAAAATTCATCAAAGAAAACACACACTGATATTTCAGAATCTTCTAAAACACTGTGGTAAATAGAGCTCAACTGAATCACTTCTCAGGGATTCTCTATGTGTGTGTGTGTGTGGCACATTGGAAGCCTACTATATTTAATATGGTTGTTTTATTCACCTGTCATATAAAAAAGTAAAATTATTGAAGCACCACAGAAAACATGTAAAATATAGTGATTTCACACCTCTCTCTCTCTCTCTCTCTCTCTCTCTCTCTCTCTCTCACACACACACACACACAACACACACACACACACACAGCATTGAGTTCCAGGGCTGAGAATGTAGTCCAATGATAGAGTATGTACTTAGCATGTACTTCAATCCAAGCACTGCAAAAAATTAAAGTAAAATAAAGATTTATGTGATTCCAGTGTGGCTGGTGAGGGCCTAACTAATTTTGTCTGAGGTTCATTGAAAAGCAAAAGGAAGGCTTGGTATGGCAGCACATGCATGTAATCCTAGATAAGTGGGATGCTGAGGCAGGGGGATCATAAGCTATAGTCCTGAATCAGCAACATATCAAGACGTTTGTCAAAATAAAAAATAATAATTTAAAATGGACGGTGGTTGTAGCTCAGTAGTAGAGCAATTCTCTAATATGCATGTTGCTCTATGTTCAACCCTTGGTGACACACACACACACACAAATATATATATTTAGAGAGAGGGAGAGAGAACACAGCAACAACAATGACAAAACAACAACAAAAGAAACCCAAACTAGTCCCAGTCTCTCTCAGAAAAAAAAGCCTGACAACAGTGTTCTGACTTATTTGAAATAGGATGCTACTCTGAAATAGTGGCTTCTGTCAGTCTCACATCTTCTTCCTTCCCCGCCCCCCCCACCCCGCTCCCCCCCCCACCCGCCGCCGTTAGGGCATGATCTCTATTGCCAGTCCTTATGTGGCCCTTGAGATGATCTGTAAGTCTCAAGAACCTGATCCTAAAAGTTCTTGGATACCTGCCTCTCCCCTTTTCCAATATAGCTTCATCAGGTGGCTAAATTTAAAAATTCTCCCAAGACTAATGAATACCGCCAATATGTTCTTCTCTGCCAATTACTCAATGCCAGTGTCTTCCTGGGCATGAAAGAGCCCTTGCAAGAGAAGGATCTAATAGGTACTCTGCAAAGCAGAGAACAGAGAGAGGAAAGGGTAGGATCAGGTAAGGAGGGGGTGCAGGCAGAGAATCAGACTGGAGGCCTGAGGTCATTCGACTGACGACAATCAGACAAGAAGACATGACAGGGAGAGGAATGTCATAGAGGAAATGGAGTAAAATCAGTCTTGGCAGTAAGTATGGGTAAGACAGGAAAGAATTCTTCTTCATTTCTACCCTGATGGACAATGGTTTAAAAGAAACACATTACTAGTGATGCACTTCTAACATTTATTAATAATTAGACCAAACATGCTTGGCAGTTTTGAGTGAGGCGTTAAGGGTACAGTATACTAACTTGGAAAGGGGTGAATTTTTTTCAGATCAAGATTAAAAAAAATGAAAGTATTGGAATATCTCGCACAGATGGTTTGGCTCTTTCTTTGACCTCTAAAAACCCTTTGAAAACACTTAAAATATTTTTCATCAGGATTCTACATGGGAATTTGTTTTGAAATATTATAAGGAACTATGTGAAGAACTGGCATTACCCTAAAAAGTAAAATATATATATTTCCATTGTCACCCAAGAGTACTTCCCTTTCTTTTACTTTTTATTGGAAGTGTCATTTCTTTTTCTTTGTTTATTGGTCTAGTTCGGTCCCAAGTACCTCCCCTTTCCTTTCCCTCCTACCAACCCTCCACCCCTCCACCCGACTCTACTGATCTGTCTACAATTTATAGCCTCCCAAATTAATTTCTTTTGGATGTACACAGTGGTGAGATTTACTGTTATAATCATATATGTTTATAGGAAAGTTATGTCAGAATAATTCCACTGTCTTTCCTTTTTCCATCCCTCCTCCCTTCCTTTTATTCCCCTTTGTCTACTCCAGTAAACTTCTATTCTTTTTTTATGCCCCCCATTGTGGATTTGTTTTCACATGTCAGAGAAAATATTAGACCTCTGGTATTTAAGAAGCCAGTGAATGATTTCTAGCCCACTTCTAAATAATACACAGATGCATTTTTTTTGGTATTTGCTCCATTTTTCAGTTATTTTAGCATGGAAAATTTTGAAATCATTTTTACTTTTTGAGGATTTAATTTGTGTTTATCAGTAGACAAATTCTCAAACATTAAATGGTATAATGATTTTTACAGTTAAAATGTTTACACATAACATCTTTTAACTTAATTATAAAACTTTGTCCAGTGGATACTATTACACAGTAAAGAGAGTAATTCAGGCTGAGATACTGGTTATAATTATCCCTATGTACAGAAAAGCAACCTGTGGCCCAGTGGAGTTAAGTACCTCAGAATGAAAATTTTGGGCTGGGGTTGTGGCTCAGTGGCAGAATGCTTGACTAGCATGTGTGAGGCACTGGGTTTGATTCTCAGCACTGTATATCAACAAATAAAAGATTCATTGACAATTAAAAAAATATTTTTTAAAATGGAAATTTTATGAGAAGTCACCACCAGCACCCAGTAGTCTTGTATATTTTTTAAGATAGAGGCTCTCATACACACTGATCATGTATCAAAGATGGAATTTATGAATGAGGGAGCCATAAGCATTTCAAAGCTAGTTGGAAGGATATGAGAAAATGATACACACAGATTCTATGTGGAAAAAATACTTTAAAAATAATGAAGCACATTGGGATACTGTGTTTACAAAACTGAATGACATTCTCTAAAGCAAGAAAACCATAACTCTTAAAGTTACATTTTATATTAAATATAAAATATATGCAACTTTTAAATCTTTTCTAACAACACAACTTCAGAGACTTTGGTTACAAATCAGTACCAGTAGTAAGTCAAAGTTATCTTCCTTTGTAGCAGAGATCAGCTATTTTTTTTTTGTATGGGGCCATATAAAAATATTTAAAAATTGTCTCTTTAAAATGTATCCAACAATATCATGGTATTATGAAAATAACTACATGAGTATAATTGTGTTCACTTTAATTTTATTACATATGAATGTCTATGTTTAAGTGATGCATAAATAAATTATGACAGCAAAAGAGTTTATGTTAAAATATTATCAGGTACTTCTGTAGTATCCTATCTGGTACATAGAGAAAGTAATCTGTTACTAACTAGGGGGTGTATAGCAGATTATTTTCATTTTTATAAAACTTATGCTTGGACACTTATCTAATTATTAACTGAGATCCTACCAATGGTGATGTATTACAAGTGATGTCTCTTTATAATATTCTATTTTACATAGTACTATTAAAAATGTATTGTATCTGTGTTTTAAAAAAGTTTAAAATTCTAGGCTGGGGTTGTAGCTCAGTGGTAGAGAGCTTGCCTAGCACGTGTGAAGCACTGGGTTTGATTCTTAGCACCACATGTAAACAAATAAAGATCCATTGACAACTAATAAAATATTAAAAAAAAATCTTTTAAAAAAGTTTAAAATTCATAAATGCATATGCAAAACTAGTCACTAAAATAATTGTCTCCAATGCTTTGCTATGATTATATTTAAAATTTAAATTTAAATTTAATCCAGATGCCAAGAAACTGCAGACATTTCTGTACACAAACTCAAGGAGTCAGAAAGGCTAATGAGACCTAAACTCTAAACCTGGACAGAACAAGTGTTTCCAGACACCTGGCATACAAAAAAGAAGCTTATTTAAAATAAAAGTCTAAAGAACAGCAATAGAAAGATTCATTTAATCTGGGTGTGGTGGTACAGGCATGTAATCCTAGTAACTATGGAGGCTGTAGCAAGAGAATCACCATTTTGACGCCAGCCTGGACAATGCAGTGAGACCTTTTCTAAAACAAAATAAAAGAAAAAAAAATTTAAAAAGGCCTAGGGATGTAATCAGTATTAGAACACCCGTGGGTTCAACTTCCAGTACTGAAAGGAAAAAAAGAACATGTATTTAAGGACATTATTTCAGTGTGACTCAAAAGTCTAGAGTCTTTCTATATAAGTATATTAGGGCAAAATTAAGGAATTATAGCAAAAGAACTCATCAAGCCCGTAAAGACATTTTATTTGCCCCAAGAACTAACACTAACTGTTATCTAATGCTAGAGTGGAAAGCCTAAAAATCTACCATCCATTTTTTTGTAGTCTGGGGGAAAAAAGCACACAATCTTCAAAACATGACACTTGAATTTCAACTTTATTATGACAATGATCTTAGAAAATTTTCAAGTTTAAGTTTTGACTATTATAATTAAAGGGTGACAACTGGTTTTTACAATCATATTTTAGTAGATAAGAAAATTTGAATTCTAAAAAATACTTTAGATGGGCTGGGGTTGTGGCTCAGCGGTACAGCGTTCACTTAGCATGTTCGAGGCCCTGGGTTCTATCCTCAGCACTACATAAAAATAAGTAAATAAAGGTATTGTGTCCAACTACAATTAATAAGTAAATAAATATTTTAAAAATATACTTTAGATAAAATTATGCTCTAAAAGATTTTCATTCATTTTTAAGAAAAAATGTTTCCATTGAAACTTTGTAGTTAGAAAATTCAGACTTCTAATTTGAAATTTTGAAAAGTTATAAAAAATAGGAAATATGTGTAACATTTATTTTTTCATTTTCATGTTTTATTAATGTGTTATAGATGTACATAGTATTGGGATTCCATTTTACTCCATGGGATTTGGAATTAAACCAGGAAATTCTACCAAAAAATTGGCAAAACCCTGTCTCAACATTTAATCAAAAATAAAAAGGGCTGGGATGTAGCTCGGTGATAGAGTGATGGAGTTCCTGTGGGTGTCATGGTTAGTACTGCAAAAAACAAACAAAAACCTTCTTTCTGACTCATGCACAAAATAAATAAATAAACAAATAAAACTGGAAAATACATTCTAAGATGTAGCATATCTTTGAAGACATAAAATAATGAGACTTCAGAGTCAGAAATTGAAAGAAAATTCAGAGCACTTTGGCATATTACCTTAAGTTTTCACTAAACACCAAAAAGTGAATTTGACACTGTGCTATGATAGGTCACCTATAGAAATAGAACATATTTGCCACACACTCCAACTCCCAGGCTTCTATTAAGGTCCTACAGCATCTTTCTGTTCCCACTGACTTGGCAGCTCCTGCAATGAAGTCTGTAGCAGACTCCTTAAGGATATCAGGAGGAAAGACAAAGACACACCATGCACCAATCACTGGAAATCCATAGGGGAAATCCAGGGCCTCAGAGTGTGCAGCCTGAAATGCAGGACCCAAGTACACACTGTTCAGCAGGTGGAAAATGGAGAAACTTAACTTAGCCAGGTGGTTGATCAAGGAGATAAGGAACAAAGAGCAACTACAATTGCAACACATGGTTTGAGAGACATATAAAGTGGAAAAAATAGGTACAAATAAGAAATAAAGGAAAAAGTAGAAAATGTAATTTTAGTGTGAGGTTCTGCATTCTTTTCTAGGTCTATCAATTCAAAAATCAGTGTCTTTTTCTGGTCTGTCTCTCTCAAATTTCTGGGAACTCTGTAAGCCTTAAATGTACTGTAAGTTCACCCACTTATGAAATTTACATTGTACATTGTTAGAACATTAATAACTGATTAAGGACAGGGCTACATAGTATTTTAAAACACCTGTAATTTACAGGATTATTTTTAATGCTATTTTCTGGATTGGATAATGGAGGCCACACCAGCCTAAGGATCCTGAGAATGACCAGTTTGATGTTTTTCTTACATAACTCTCCATACTCACCCCTCAACATGTTTTTTTTTTTTTAAAGAGGAGATGACCACAAAAAAAGGAAAGAAAGAAAGAAAGAAAATAAAAGAAAGAAAAAAGGAGTTTGGAACACCAATTATGCATCTCTTGCTTTTGAGATGGCCAAGATTCTCTTTTGAATATGTGTCCCTTGTTTTTATTAAATAAATCTCTGTGCCTCTACTGACACATGCTGGAATTTTTTTCTATGACATATGTACATTTTTTTCTATCATATATGTACACTTATACTGAGTAAGGTCCCCCTTTCTATGAGAACAATGTGAGATACTGTTACATTGAAAAGTTTATTTTTTCTGTATGAATGAAAAAAGAAGAGAAAAAAAACCAATAAAACTTCTTTGAGAGAAAAAATATTTTCAAAGGATCTCTTATACAAAAGATTTCAGCAGCTGCACAATTCAACATGGGCTAAAAAATAGTATTCCTTATCATGAAGATAATTCGTCCTGGAGATAAAATCAAGTTCATTTTTAAATCAGCAAGAAAACAGAAATTATGTAAAGAATTACCCCCTCAAAAAAAAAAGGTACAGATTATATTAAGGGATCCAGGGTCACCATCAAACCATTGGGCTTTTTTAAAATTAACAACAATAAAAATAATATTTAAAATGATATGTATGATATTGATATTGCAATTCAGTGAAAAAGAAATTCACAATAGGATAATTCTTTAATTTTCTAAGATAATATACAATGTTATATAGAGATTACATACAATATTGAGTTTTCATAAAAATGAAGAGTAACAAAAAGGACTAATATTACAGTGAAATTTGTTCCACAAATACTCTACAATGCAATATTAAAGAAATATGAAGGGAAAAAAATCAATAAAATGATCATATGCTGCTATAATGAGGGCCTAAGAAATTCAAGAGAATCAACAAACAAATAAAAATAACAGTTTGTTTAGGCAGCATAGCAGACACAGTGCTATTTCATTTTCTTAAAAGGTACAAAAAAGATTCCCTTTGTCAGCCCCTTAGTATGTAAGATAAGACCAACAGAATGTGGGAGAACATACTACTTCAAAGCTTGACTTATAAACAAATCTATCATGCATGAAACTCCATAGAAAATTTAGAGGTCGCCTGTTTTTACAGGACTTGAGATGAAACCTAGGGCTTTAAGCATGGGAAGAACAAGTTCTTCTGAGCTCCTCCTTCATCCCAAGGTCTCATCTTTAAATTGATTGTGTTATAAGATAGAACCAATAATCCTCAGTAAACAGAAGAGGACCACCTACAAAACTGAGCAAGAAATAAATTTGTTTTTCTTTTTAGCAACAGGGTCTGTCTAGCACTAACTACTCTGAGTGAGCCAGGCAGTCAGTCATGAGACATAGACTGCCAGCAGCATATTTTTTTCTTACTTATTGCATTCCAATTAGAAAAAGGGAGAAAGAGAAAGGGAAAGAATTTTGTTTTTTTTTTCTTGTCAGTTACATTTTACAAGAGAATGTATTTTGACATTATACATACATGGAATAGAACTTATTCTAATTAGAATCCCATTCTTGCATTTGTACATGATGTGGAGTTTCACTGATTACATATTCATATATGAACATAGAAAAATTAGGTCCTACTCATTCTATTGTGTTGTTCCTATTAGGAATTTTATTCTAAACAGAAAATGTTTTTTTAAAAGAACAATAGATGTATAATTTTGAGATCATATTTTAGAAAAATCTAAAAAAAAACACTTTTATGAATTCACAGACTAGAGGTGTAGTTCAATGTTGGAGTGTTTGCCTAGCATGCACAAGGCTCTGATTTCACAGCATAGAAAAAACAAAAATTCAAACAAAAACAGGTTACAGTTTTCTCCAAATCAACTTATACATTCAGTGAAATTTCCCATTTAAGTATTTCAAAATTCAAAATTGCAAAACTCTGGGAAAAAGTGAGCATGGGCACTATCAGATAATATTACTATAAATTGATTGTGATAAATAATAAGGTCATGAAAACAAATAGACAGAAAAAATTAAATAAAATAATATATCCCACAAATCCAAAGTTTTAGCAGATGTTTAAAGGGTTATTCTGTGTGAATACCAATGAATTAGTGAAAGAATGGTGGTGGAAAAATGTAAAGGAGAGTTGAGAGCTGGATGTGGTGGCCCATGTTTGTAATCCCAGATACTCCAATTAGAAAAAGGGGCATGAGAATCCCAAGTACTAGATTAGTCTAAAAAGTTAGCAAAACCTGGTCTCAAAGGGACTAGGGATGTGGCATGCCTCTGGGCTTAATCTGTAGTACCAACATTAATCTACTAAATAAATCTGGATGTATGGATTTACTTGAGCAAAGGAAAGCCAAGGTGAAAAATAATGTCTGAGGTAACCAATGATAATAGTGGAGGGAAAACCAGAAGTTCAGAGGATTAGATAAAGGGGAATGAAAAGAAGGGAGAGGGATAAGAATAGAAAAGACAGGAGAAAACCTCAGATAACTTTCCTATTTACATATATGAATACAACACAGTGCATCCCACCATTATATACATCCATAAGGCTGGGGCCCTAATTAGAACAAGATATATTCTATGCATGTAATATTATATTAAAATGGACTCTACTGTTATGTATAACTTAAAAAAAATGTGTGAGTGCTGAGGTAGGGGGCATTTGGGTTATATGTGATCACTACAGGGACAAATGGGGGAATTAACAGAAGGATTCTAAGCTGGTGCAGATGAAAGAAAAAACCCGAGCCAGGAATAAACCCCATGCAGGAGGAGCAAGGAGAAAGAGAAATATCCTGCTCACCTTCAAATTCACTCACTTTCAAGTACACCCACTACTGTGCCTGGGATTTTCTTAACATTCACATCTGATTAAGTCACCCCTGTACTGGGAATCTCCTGATGGACTTCCACCATGGTACAATCAAAGATCCATTCTACCTCACCTCATTACACCCTCAGCCTCTCCCCTAAAAAATCTTACTCAGTTTTCCCCTCTTACATATCTTTCCACCTTCATTACTCACACTAATTTCTCTATCTGCAATAGTGTCCCACCTTTCTAGACCAACCCTACCTGCTTTCTCATGTCCCTGTCAGACATCCTGGAAAACATAGGCAAAGGATCACTAGAGTCTAACTTAGAACTTAGTAATTGTCCATCCAAGGATCAAATCATGACTCTGCTACTCACTGGCACTATGACTTTGGGCAAGAATCTGCCCTCCATAAGAATCTAAATATCCTGAGCTCTACAATTTGAATGATTAATACCTTCCCAACAGGTTCACTGTGGTCAAACAACATTAGTGAAGATAGAAGTGCTGGGAAGAGCACCTGGTATCCAACTGACCTTGTTTCTCTGTCCTCTTTTACCTCAATAGGAATGCAGAGACTCAGATAAGACCTGGAAATCATGATACATCCATGAGGGATCCAAGTTTCATGAAATATTAGGACCAGGATTCAACACACAGAAACTAACTAAAAAGAGTAACTGGAGCTGCAGTTCCTTCATGGATAAAATGTAGATCAGAAGCACCCTGCCTAACCATTGTTAGACCTACCAATAAAGACCCCTGGTGCCCAGCACACAATGAACACCTATCAGTGCCAGCATTATTTCCTTGGCAGTGAGACATGGGTTCACTCTCTTTTCTTCCTAGAGTCCCCTGTATTGCTTGAGGAGGCTTGTACAGAGAAATATATTTTATTAAACTGCACTTGCATTCAGTGTAGTTTTTGGTTCTTAACATGTAGGATACATATACATATAATAGAAATGTCTGTCTAGTGAATGTTCTTTATCTGGTACTCAGTGAGAAGCACAGGGGCAACTGATTCAAAAAATTCTGAGAATCAGCTGCTTTCACAAAAGTTATGAAAAGGATCTGAGTGAAAAATGCTTGCTTGAACGTGGACAAGAGAAATTCACTCTCTATGGAATGAATCCCCATGTAAGGCCTTAGATACCACCTGCACTTGAGGCAGAGAAGATAATTCAAAAGGCAATGAGAAATTTCAGGGAAGACTGAAATTTTCAGTGAGGAGGGAATCCCAGAACATCATTTTCTCATTTAGGTGTCAGGTTGGCATCACAATTTATCCCATCCAGAACCTGTTCCTCAGGCACCTCAGTCAATGGCCACTTTCTGTCCATATGCTCAGGCCAAGAATTTTTCTCCACTCACACCTGCTTCATTAGCAAACCTACTCAGCCCAGCTACAGAATTCAACCACTTCTCACTATCTGTTCCCCTCTCAGCCCTGACCTTGTCTCCCCCCTTAACTTTAAGATGGTGTAATCTTCAGGCTGTTCTAACAAGAATCAGCCAGTGCTTAGTTCAATGCTAAATTAGTTTGGTGCCACAAAAAAAAAAAAAAAGGCAAAGTAGGGGCTGGGGTTGGGCTCAGTGGTAGAGTGCTCAACTGGCACATGTGAGGCACTGGGTTCAATCCTCAGCACCACACAAAAATAAATAAAGTAAATGTACTGTGCCCATCTACAACTAAAGAAAAAAAAAAAAGTAAACCAGGAAGGGTCAGGTGTAGCTCACTGGTAGAGCCCAGGTTTAGTGATTATGAGGCCCTGGGTTTAATATTCAGAGCACACAAACATAAAGTCAAAGCAGTCTGCATTTACTCAAAATTTGGCATTGGGTTCCATCTCCCCTAGATTAACATCTAAAGGCCTTATTATGGTCTATGTGGCTTTAAGTGCTCTGACCTGGAAACCAAATTCTCTTCAACTCTTGCCTCTGAGCCTTTGCATCAGATGTTTATTCTCTTTAAAATTCTCTTTCTGTAGATATTAACATAGCTCACTTCCTTTAGATAAATATGACTTCAGCCAGACATGGTGGCACATGCCTATTAACCACAGTAACTTGGTGATGCTCTCTAGTGAGCATCTTAGTGATGCTCTAGTGAGCAACCAATTGAGACCCTGTCCCCAAATAAAAAGTAAAAAGGTGGGGAATATAACTCAGTGGTGAAGCACCCCTTGGTTCAATCCCTGGTACTAAAACAAATAAATAAATAAACAAATAAATAAATCTCCTATTCTCTACTCTGAACTGAATTTGTTCTGCCACCCAAAATTTGTATGTTGAAGCCTTGTCCTTTAGAATGTAATTGTATTGGAGATAGGACCTTTATAAAATAATTAAAGTTAAATGAGGCCTTAGGGCAGGATACAATAGCTAATAGGATTAGTTGTTTTATGAGAATAGGAAGGGATAACATGAGCAAGGCTCTGGGTTCAATTCCATCCACCACACACATAAAAAGGAGAGATGGTGAGATGGCTCTAAGGAAAGATTATTTGAGGATTCAAACAGAATGACACCATGTTGGGACAGGTCCCAAATGGCTGTAAATAGGCTCCATCACTGAGACTTCTGGTGGGATCTGTTATGTTTTCAGTGTGGACTGGCAAATTGCTATATTGTAGTTAGTCAAGGCCAGAAACACTCTGATTCAGGTTATATACTCAAGGTCATAAACATTAACTTGTGAGCATGCACTTTCCCCTTATGTTACCTGTTGGCAGTGCACCTTCTTGTTTGACCTACACTTGTTTGACCTACACTTTTTCCCATAGGACCACTAGACAGGGCCTATGGAAAAGACTCAGGGCAAAATGGGCTAATGGGGGCAAAATAGGACTAAAATGAAACTGACTAGGGCTGAAGCTGAATCTGGGGGCTGACTAATTTCTATGGCCACCTCCGAATAAAGGATGAATAATTTTCCCACTGTGCCTCACATCTTCTTTCAATTGCTGAATCCTCAAGCCTTGCATACTGAGTCAGAGTCTCCACATGACAGGCTGCTTACAGGCCAGGAAGGAAATCCTCATGAGAACCCAAAAGGCCAGAACCTTGACCTTAAACTTTACAGGTTCCAGAAATGTTAGAAATAAATTAATGGTTTTCAAAGGACTCAGTCTATGGCATTTTGTCATGATATCCTGATAAGACTCATCTACCCTATCTATCCTTCCAAAAATTTCAGCTCCCATTTTATAACTTAATGCCTCTGAATACTTTCAGATTCCTTCCCAAAGTACAAAGCCCTGTACCTGCCTTTCCACAGGAGTGTGAACTTGTTGTGCACAGGGAATCTCCTTGCAGCATCTGACTACTAAGAATATTGACATGCAAAAAGTAGCTACTTACCTACATGAGTGAAAAGATGAATGTAGGGGCACATATCTGTAGTACCAGGTATTAAGGAGGCTGGAAGAGGAAGATCACTGAAGCTCAGGAGTCTAAAGCCAGCTTGGGAAATCATGGTAAAAACCTGTCTCAGATATGCATGTGTGCCAGGTGCAGTGGGACACACCTGCAATCCCAGGGGCACAGGAGGCTGAGGCAGGGGGATTGGGAGTTCAAAGCCAGCCTCAGCATCACAGTGAGGTACTAAACAACTCAGTGAGACTGTCTCTAACAAAAATACAAAAAAGGGTGAGAGATAGAGGTTTAATTTCATTTTGCTACATATGTATTTCTAAGTTTTCCAGCACCATGTGTTGAATAGGCTATCTTTTCTCCAGTGAATGTTTTTGGCACCTTTGTCTAGTATGTTTGTTTCTGTGTCCTGTATACTGTACCACTGGTCTACAAGTCTATTTGGTTGCCAATAACACACTGTTTTTGTTACAATAGCTTTGTAGTATAGTTTAAATTCCAGTATTGTGATGCCTCCTGCTTTACTTTTCTTGCTAAGGATTGCTTTAGCTATTCTGGGTCTCTTATTTTTCCAAATAAATTTTATGATTACTTTTTCTATTTCTATGAAAATCATTGGGATTTTAATAGGGATTGCATTAAATCTGTATAACGCTTTTGGTAGTATGGCCACTTTAAAAATATTAGTTCTGCCTATCCAGGAACATGGGAGATCTTTCCATCTTCTGAGGTTTTCTTCAATTTCTTTCATTAGTGTTCTGTATTTTCCATTGTAGAGGTCTTTCACCTCTTTTGCTAGATTGATTTCCAGGTATTTTAATTTTTTTTGAGGCTATTGTAAAGTTTTCCTAATTTTTCTTTCAGTGGATTCCTCTCTGATGTACATAAATGCATTTGATTTATGGGTGTTGATTTTATAACCTGCTACTTTGCTGAATTTATTTACCAGTTCTAGAAGTTTTCTTGTGGGATTTTTTTTGATCTTCCAGATGTAGAATCATGACATCAGCAAATAGTGATAGTTTGAGTTCTTCTTTACCTATTGTGTACCTTTAATTATCTTTCTTCTATTTGTTCTGGTTAGAGTTTCAAGGATGATGCTGAATAGAAGTGGTGAAAGAAGACATCCCCAAAATCAACTCAAAGTGGATCAAAGACTTAGGCACTAGAACAGAGACCCTGCACCTAATAGAAGAAAAAGTAGGCCCAAATCTTCACCATGTCAACCTAGGATCTGACTTTCTTAACAAGATTCTTAAAGCACAAGAAGTAAAATCAAGAACCAATAAATGGGATGGATTCAAATTTAAAAGCTTCTTCTCAGCAAAGGAAACAATCAATAATGTGAGGAGAGAGCCTACAGACTGGGAGAAAATCTTTACCACATGCACCTCTGACAAAACATTAATCTCTAGGATATATAAAGAACTCCAAAAAACTTAAAACTCAAAAAATAAATAACCCAATCAATATATGGGCTAAAGAACTGAACAGATACTTTACAGAAGAAGAAATACAATTGATCAACAAATATATGAAAAAGTGTTCAATATCTCTAGCAATTAGAGAAAGGCAAATGAAAACTACAACAAGATTTCATCTCACTCCTGTCAGAATGGCAATCATTAAGAATATAGCAACAATAAATGTTGGCAAGGATAGGGAGAAAAAGGTATACTCATACATTGCTTGTGGGACAGCAAACTGGCACAACTACTATGTAAAGCAGTATGGAAATCCCTCAGAAAACTGGGAATGGTACCACCACTTAACTCAGCTATCCCATTCCTCAGTTTATAGTCAAAGGATGTAAAATTAGCATACTACAGTAATGCAGCCATGTCAATGTTTATAGCAGCTCAATTCACAAATACCTAAACTATGGAACCAACCTAGGTATCCTTCAATAGATGAATGGATAAAAAAATTCAATGGAACATGATTCAGTTTTAAAGGAGAATGAAATTATGGAATTTGCTGATAAATGGGTGGAGCTGGAGACTATCATGCTAAGCAAAATGAGCCAATCTGAAAATACCATAGGTCAAATGTTTTCTCTAATACGTGGATGCTAATTCACAATAAGGCAGGGGGCACTAGAGAAGAATAGTGTTACCCTAGATTAGGTAGAGGGAAGAGAATGGAGGGAGTGGAGAGTAAATGTGGGAATAGGAAAGATAGTAGACATTATTACTTTATGTATATATGTGACTGCATGAGCAATGTGATTCTATAACATGTACACTCAGAAAAATGATAAATTGTATCCCATCTATGTATGATATATCAAGATACATAAATGCATTCTACTGTCATGTATAACTAATTAAAACCAATAAAAAATTTAAAAAATACAAAAGAGGACTGGGAATGTGGCTCAATGTTAAGCACCTCTAAGTTCAATTCCTGGTACTAAAAAATAAATAAAAAAATGCATGCTTGGAAGATCTAGAAAATGTACACAATGCAGACCTATGACAAAATAACAAGGTAGAAATAACAAAGCCAGTAGGAAAATGAGAAGTCATCACAGGACATGTGAAGGGCTCATTAAATACTCAAGGCAATAATGCACAGGTTAACCTGGAGAAGAAACAAAAGGATAAAAGAAATCCCAGACACTCAGTCCTTTAAATAGAAAGCCACTGGAAGAATGGCAGAATATGTGAATAAATTCAAGAAATTCTCAGGATTTGAGAACCAACAAGGTGGATGTGGGAGTATCATGGGAAAGGCCAGAAAAAGGAAGTCAGAAATAGAAAAAGTATTATGGGAAAGGCCATGAATAGAAAAAAAAATCAGAGCAAGGGTATAAGACATTTAAATTTAAAAGTCCTAAGAAGATTAAATAAAAATAAATTTACTAAAAACTTCCACTTACAAGTATAAAACTGTTGAGAGCCACAGCTGAAGGGGCCCCAGCAAACTTCCAGCTGCCAGCTGATAATTGGCTCACAGCGGCCCCAGCAAACTTCTAGCTGCCAGCTGATTGGCTCCTCTGTGGTGATGCTCATTGGGCTGTTTCCCCGCCCTTTCAGACCATGGAGCTGCTCATTGGGGGACTTTTTTGGCTCTACCCACGACCCAACCAATCTGCCTCAAGAGCAAGAGGAGTGGGGGGGGGGATTGAGAGGCTTGTGGGAAGCCGGTGGTGGCAGTTGGGCTCTGAGGGAATTCCTGAAGAGCTCCTGTGGTGTGGCATGTGTGTTCTAAAAATAAAGTTAGTTTCTGCTTGATAAGTGGCTCATGAATTGTGCCCAGCCAGACTGTGGCACAAAACACCATATAATCCAGTTATTATTGCTAGCTGTTAATTCCTTAACCAAAATGAAAAATTTCCTTTAGTTACTAATGTCACAAAATATGGGTCCCAGATGCAGCCCAGGTTTGTCTTAGAGGCACAGAATTGCGGCAATAACCAACTCAGTGTTTCCAATAACCAAAGAAATAGATCTTAGGCTCCTGGAGTGCAAAAGACTGGGTTTTCTTCAATAATCTATGATTGAACAGAACTTGGCTCCAAATTAATGGGAGAACGGGGAAGCATGTAGATGGATGGGTATGTTGGTCCATGGGTGGAAGGCTACTTGAGCTTGCCTCTGTGATGTAATTTTCAAAGCTAAGACTAAGAGGCTTTTTAACATAGATGAGATAGGCAATGTGGCAAGAAAACTGAAAATCCCCTCTGCAATAATCTAGTCAGATACATCCCTAATCACTTTATAAACATCTAAATAGAAGTTTAAACTACATCTAATGTGCATCAATCAGAAAACATAACCAGCATGCAACCATTTGAAAATAATTATCAACATGAAAATTTCCTGAAACCCATTTTCTTACAGAAATCATTTCCCTTTTCAAGCAAAGAAATCAAAATTAAAATGCCTTTGTATTAAAAGAAAAAAATTTAGTTTGGGCAGAGGAGATAGTCTAGAAACCAGACACCTTATTTCTATAATGTCAAGTAAAACAGGTAAATGGTTGGGCACAGCTGCTCCCTACATGTAACTAGCAGATGTGCCATGATTGGTCACATTGTGCTTATCCACAGATACCCCAAATCTATTAAAATTTGAATGAGGGCAGGAAATGTTGTTCAGTGGTACACCATTTGACTAACATGTGCAAGGGCCTGGATTCAATCCCTAGAACTCAAAAAAAATATTTTTTATGTGTGAAGTGTAGAAGAGTATTACTAGATTAACAAGTGACCCTGAGAGAGTCAAACACAGCCCAGTATAGATTTCAAAATTTTTGAACAGTAAGGAACAATCATAAGTTTCATGAGGGTCAAGCACCTTCTGGTGCCAGGAAGAAAAAGCCTTGTGCAAATGTAAGAAAGGCAGATGCAGACAACTGGAATAGATAAGGTGACAGCCCAACAGCACTCAAAGAGGTAAATATGAAAATAAAACAGCCCTGGCTGATAGGTAACAGAGATGGTTGATGGGCACTTGTGGTTAAGGGACTAATTCTATTAAGTGGGTCCACTGTTTTGACACCACCTTCTTTTAAAAAGCAATTTACCTTCTGTCCTGCCTGGCTTAGCCAATAGGATATGTTACTTCTCTCAGCAAACAACTTATTATCTGCAGGAGAAATGCAGGCCCAAATAAAAAGAATATAAAGTTATCTTGAAGAGGAGATTTTGACCCTTAAATAGATGATAATCTAGAACTCAGGGAAATAGGATAATTCTTCTTAACCATAGTAAATGTAAGAACAAGTTCCAATTAGGACTGGTTTGCATGGGGCCAAAGTTACCCTAAAGTTACCTTGGACATTTATTATACTCAATGATAACTTAAAAGCCTGATGTCATCTTGCTTTCAAGAAAAAGTCAATAGGTGAAACTGAATGGATCTTTGCAAATTTCTTTGGGACTCCCAATAAAATGAGCATACAGGAGGGGTACATCATCTTTCTCCCTTCTGAGGACCTACTGTCTCCCTTGAGAGTGTCCTCTTTCCTATTTGCTATCCATTTCCATAAACTTTGCTATTATTTTAGTAAGTGCCATGTCTTGTCTGGAGTCCTCTCAAGCAAGAACACAAGAATTGGAGGTGGCAACCTCAACATCTGCCTCCACTAACTCTCCCAAAGACAGTCTCCTTTTCAAAACACCCACCCCTGATTCTTACCTTTCACTTTAGAGAGGAGGAAACTAATTGAGGGAATTTACATGGCCAATTAATGATAGGTCAATCCAGACTGTTTCAGGACTCCTGTCCAATGTCTTGTCACATGCCAGGGCTTCTCTGGCAAGAGGTAAAACAATTGTTAGCAGATATCATTACCCATCTGCCAACACTGCAAAAATGAATCTAATGATTATCATATTTATATGCCATTTAATGTGCAGTTGCCATAGCCCTTAAAATCCCTCACTTGAAACTTTCTTCTACTTGCTATTGCTCTCATTTACCCTTTGCTAAAATCTTTCCCTCCTATAAGCAAAGTTCTTATTCAATTCAACATCTGGGGTCAAAAAGTAGGAACTCCTGCCTCCTTAAAATTGTCACACTCTAAATGTCATATTTTCTCTCCTGAAATGTGGTAACAAGTGGGATCCACAACCCCCAGGGTGTAGGCCAAAAAGAAAGCTTAAGGCTGGAGAAACCACTTGTAAAATTATGTGGCAGTCTTTGCAGGAGGGTAGAAAACAACAATGGAAAGAACATCCTCTCAATTCTGCCACCTCTCTGGATGACCATGAATCCCCTAAATTCTGATGCCCCCTACTGGAGTTAGGGAAATGGGAACAATACTAAGTATGTGCAGACATAGCGTGTCTGAGAGAATAGCAATAGCACACCTGGCCCCACAGGGACACCACCTACTTTACACAGCATGGGCAGAGTCTTGGTGCATGCTCCTGTGGTGGGGAAGGGAAGCATTCAGGTGCCCTTTATGGGCATATGTAGCTCACATTCCCTGTCCTTAAGGTTCCTGGTGAATGTGGGCCAGGAATCTGGGCTTGAGCAAGTATGTAGGAGGTACTGGTAAGAGTGTGCAGGGGTTGTACCACTGGGAAGCTCAGGAAGAGCTTGCAGTTGTGGTGGCCCATAGGCTACATTTGGGGGAATGGAAGCCTAATTCTCAACTGGCCACAACTCATTGCATCTTCATTCTGCCACCAAGCCTCCATGCTCCACCAGCAGCTGCTGCTCCACCTCAAATCCCCTGGATACCTATGTACCTGCAAGATAGTGACAGGAAAGTTTTGAAGGAAATGGGGATTCAAGGAGTTACTAGCCTGTGTAGGCATTTGCTCTACCTCTATCCATCTTGACCCTTCACATGTTCCTTCCCCATTGGAGGAGCTTCTACATTGTCCTAGGGAGTACTTTCTAATCATCTCCAGCTGCGTGCTTGCACAAGATATCCATTTCCTCTTTCTTTTATTCTTTTCCACTTTGGAGAAATTGCTCCAGCTTCTCAAATTTTTCCAACATACATTTTCCTGGGGACTCATCCAGAATTCAGGGTGTTTATACTGGAGTCTTCCCTGAAGGTTGCCCTCTTTTCACTTTGCTGGACTCTGAGCTCTGCCACTGTTACTAAACAGTTTGTGGTGCTTTAAAATGATTTCACCACTTTTCCAATTAAGCTGTCCCATTTCTAAACTTCCTAAGATGTCCTCAATACATTATGCAGGCATGGTAATATAGAACATAGCTCTCAAACTTCAGTTCCCTGGAGGCTTCTAATATAGTGAATTTGGAGTATATCCTGGGATTTTATATTTCTAAAATGTGCCCAGATGGAGTACTATTGCCAGTGAGTGGATTGTGCATATGTAAACACTTGATGCTCAGTCTTTAGCACACAGAAGATGTGCCTTGAGGGCTTCATTAAGACACACTGAGTGGGCCCCTCCTACATAGGTTCTGAGGCTGGAATTCAGAGTGAATCTCCAGAAGTTGCCTTTCCAGCAAGCTACCCAGTGATACTGATGCTGGTTTATTGGTTTGTGGACCACATTTGTTGGCCATTGGTTAAACCAGGAGCACATGACTAAATTGATACCAGAAAAATGAGCAAGCCTAGAAAAACCGATGTGAAATCACAGAACTCTGCTATGACCCTACCTCTATTCCAGGCCTAATCAAATGTCCCTCTCTATATATCAACACCTCAGACAAGGATTTGCTTTATCTCCCTCTGCAAATGTCCATATTCTTCCTTAAATTTATCTGCATTTCAAAATAGATCTCTCCAAATCTCTGAAAAGACAAATGATGTTATTCTTTTCTGTCATGCACACCCAAAATCCCACTTTTTCTGAGCTGATGTTCCTCTGTCTCTAAAATTTTCTCCCATTACATAACCTCACATACCAAGAGTAAGATTTCAGCATTGAAATTGTTTTTTTAATATTTTGGGTTCTGGTACCACATAAATCAATGGGGAGAAGGTATGATTTTTTTTCAAATAGGCAAAAAACAAAACCCAAAAACAAATGAAAAAACAATTTTGGTGGCACATGTCTGAAGGTAAGGCATTTGAGAGGCTGATCTAGGACACTCTCCTGTTTCAAGCCAGTCTTGGCATATCAGCAATACCCTGCCTCAAAACTAAACATATGAATAAATAAGAGAATAGTATGGTTTTTGGCTGTTATTCCAGGAATCAGGGGATACATTGTATTTCCTGGCTCTTGTATTCTTGAAGAGATTTTCAGAGAAGACACAAAGTTTAGTTAAAGTACAGCAAAGTTTATTAGTACAGAAAAAACAATCAAAATGAGGAATAGAAAATGATACATCTCTGAGAGAGGGACCACATACCTGCTTTGTTCTCCAGTTTGGGGGGAGCATTTGGGATTAAACTGAGGGGCTTTCATATGCTAGGCAAGTGCTCTTCCACTGAACTACACCCTCAGTCCTAGAGTATAGTATTTTGATAAAACACTGCTTATTGTGTGCACCAATTCTAAAGCTTCCTTATTATCAAATTGATTGCATGTGTGCATCTAGTACAAAGACAGTGGTCTAAGTTTGCTGACTCTGATCTAGTTTCTAATTTCTTACACTTTTTGTTGATGATTGAGGGTAATACAGGGCAGAATTAATTTTTAATTGGAGTGACAGCTGATTAAATAATAGAATACAAAAGCAAAGATTTTACAGGTTCCTTCATGTAAATGAGAAAGCACTTGAGGCAGAGAGAAGGTTCATGTATCCACCATCTCTTGGTATCATGACTCAATACTCCCCACCTCAGTCCACTGAGATATGGCATGTCTGATTCCTCAAGGGCACAGGGGCACTCAAGTATGCCTAAATTGACTTTTATTGGTGTTTACTTCACAATTATTTCAAATAGCCAAAGCAAAAATAAAAACAAAAACTGAAAAGAACACAAATACTTATATTGTCAAATGACAGAATGAATCATAAAGTTTTGATGGAATACATTACAGTCCCCTCCCAACACAAAACCATGCTTTCTTTCTTTTTAAAACTATACAATTTATATACAAAATATTCACCATTTTAAATATACAGTTCAGAACCAGGCAAGGTGGTACATTCCTGTAGTCATAGCTACTCAGGAGCTAAGAATGGAGAATTACAAGTTCAAGGTCAGCCTGAGCAATTTATCAAGACACCATTTCAAAAATAAAAGTGAACACAAATGAGTGACAGTGCTTGGAAAGCATGAACAAGACCCTGTGATCATTTCACAGTATCATGATATTAATTTAAAATTTTGACCTTTAAGCATATTGTGTGCATTTGTGTGTCTAGGATCCTGGGAATTTAACCATGGGACAGTCTGCCACTGAATTTCATCCTTATTCTTTTTTTTTTTTTTTTTTTTTTCAGTTTTAAGGTAGTGTCCCTGTTCGACACCCAGGCTAGCCTTGAACTTGAGATGCTCCTGTTACAGACTCCTGAGTTGAGATTAAAGGTATTTGCTGTTATGCCTCGAACTGCCCTTTTAGTCATTTTCTGTTTTAACCACAATGAATATAATAAATGGCAGTAAGCATATTTACGTCATTGCATAACCACCATCCAGAAGTTTTTAATCACCCCAAATGGAAACCTAGCAAGATATAAACACTAACTCCTAATCTCTCTCTTCCTCCAGTTTCTTATAACCACCACTCTGTTTTTTTCTATGCATAAAATTGCCTATTCCATATACCTCATTTAATTTAAGAGGATAACTTTTGGCTTTTGCCTGTCTTCTATCGTTTAGAAAAATGTCCTCAGGAATCAACCATGTTAGCCCGAATGTTAGCCCCAAATCCCAGGATAAGGAGGCAAAAAACAGTGACAACAGCCGAAAGTGCTGCTTTGCTTATGTGCTAAAAGTGCAGAAGCAGGTCTACCTTTACCTCATCATTTCTCAATATAGTTGGAGTGTATCAGAAAGACTTCATGACAGTAGGTCCTGGATACTCTCCTCCTGAAGTGCACAAGGCAAAAAGTAATTCTGACATATCTATTTATTTCATTATGGAGTGGGCTCTGATTATTCCAGGTTCCCAAATGTAGGTGATGCCTTGCTGCCTCCTTATTGCTAGGTGAAGAGGAAAATATTCTTGCCTTGTAGGAAGAATGAGTAGTTCCAGTGATTCCATAGTGTCCCTAGTGAATGAGACCTACCACTCATGTCATGCTAGTCTTGGGGATCTCATTGTATTGTCAGAGAACCCAGATTCTATCCTGGCAGTCATGAGCTTACCTGACTGTTCTGGTTACCAAACTCAGCAGGTCTACTTCTTGCTGTGAATTAAATTGGAGTAGTTGCCACTAGGCTGAGGGTGTAGCTCAGTAATGGATAACTGGCCTAGCATGTTGATATCCTGAATATCAATCATCTAACAAAACTAAAATAACATAAACCCCCAAATCCCCAAACACAAACAAAAAACCAGAAAAGTAGTTTGCACATAAAGTAAAGTTTATCTGCACTAAATAAGGGCACAATTGAAAATCTCTTTCAAAAAAATGAGTCCATAATTTGGGGCCAGCATGTAAAATTTATTATGGTGTGATGTGAATTTTCAGGAAGGAAATGTCATTACACTTAGATAGTAGAACACATTAGTTAAGCATCAGTTAAAAAGAAAAGCGTTTTATCATACATTAAATTATATGAAAATATGGATTAATTTTCTCCATGGGTGAAGATAATAACATTGCCCTTGTTAAGAGAATGGTGACTCCAGTTGTTCCTCTTTGTCCTCAGTAATGGAAACCTGTCCTCTCAGATCAAGGTGGTCTTTAGGGGAGGTGGTTACCTTGTATTATCAGACTAATAAGGTTCACTCTAGTAAGTCTCAAAACTACCAGATTGCTTTGGTTGCATATAAGCAATTTAAAAAAGAATGATTTCATATTTATAGAACACGCACTGTAGGTTCCTATTCTCTGGGGTCTTGATGGTGCCCCCGGATGGGAGATTTTAGGGCTCTTCAGAGTTACAGGGTACTTCAGAGAACATTCACTCTATAAGGTTTGTAAATGATGTTTTTCAAGATACAGGTTTGGGGGTTTTACTTTCATATTCCCATATCCTGCCTATAATCTCTTAATTTCTCTACAATAACAGAAAAAAATGTATAAAGATCTAACTAATGCAAATAATGTCGCTCAAAGACTAAACTTTGATTAAAATGTTTAAAATAATTAATGGAGATGTTACAGCATGAATCATGCAACAGTGTGTATTACTGTTATAAAGAATTTTTAATAACATGGAATAGTGTACTATCTGTGATATAATGACATGATTAAATACATGACAGTGTTAACCTATTAACAACCATTGACTATATTTATTCACAAACTGCAAACAAAATGTGAATAATTGTAAAAATGCACTGTAAGATGGATGTGGTGTCCCATGCCTATAATCCCAGTGATTTGGAAGGAAGGAATTTTAAGTTCAAAGTCAGCCTCAGTAACTTAGCAAGCTCCTAAGCAACTTATGGAGATAATAAAATAATAAAATAAAATAAAATAAAATGCCTGGGTATGTGGCTCAGTACTTAAGTTCCCTTGAGTTCAATTTATAGTACAAAAAATAAAAATTAAAGAATTCAAATTTAGGATCAAATCTCAAACAAACAAACAAACAGACCCCCCCCCCCAGAATTATTATATAATCAACTATGTGAGAATTGTGGGTTTTTTCTGGTTTTCAAAGTGGGAACACTAAGTAATATTTCATTTATAAGAAATTTATATCCTTATATATGACCTATATGCACTATGCTGTATTTTGAGAATTTCATTATTTCTATCACATCAGCTAATGAGATGTTTAATAAATTTTCAGCAAACTTAAAGCCAATTGCCCATTTTGATTATTAAAATGATTTCTTTCTTACCAATCCTCATATGCATCAAGATACAAGATAAAGATGAAAAATTTATTATGCTTTTTAAAAATATTTCTTGTTTATTTATTGTAAATACTTTGATGCTATCTAAGGCATATATTTTACAAAAATGCTGTGCCACCTTCACTACAGGTATTAGGTTTTAGATGCTTAAGAAAGTTGAAAATTTGAATAAAGGCTTGGAAACATTATTTTAATTTACAAAATATGGATTTTTCCAGTCTTTAGTAATGTTTGAGATTAGCTATGAGATTTGCAATAATTTTTCACTTATACTCTCTTTCACAAGTATGTATTCTCAGTTGCTTAGTAAATTGTGATTGTTGGGAGATGGTCACATTTTTTTACATTTGAATAATTTCTCTCTGCTATGATTCTTATGGTGTGGAATACAGGTTGAACCATTCCTAAAAGAATTGGTACAATACACTCATTAGTAGAGTTTCTCTTCAATATCAAGAACCTCTAATATTTGATTAAAAGCTGTGCATGTTGTTCTCATATGTAGGGCTTCCCTCCAGCATAAATACTGTGGTGATCAAATAAAAGCTTTGTTGCATTCTTTACATTTGCAGGGTTTCTCTCCATTATGATACTCTGGTGGAAATAATGTGTGATCTTTGATAAAAAGGCTCTGCCATAGTCTTCACATTGTAGGGCTTTTATCCAATATGAATTCTGGTAGCAAATAAGGTGTGCTCTTCATCAAAAAGCTTTGCCATATTCTTCATATTTTTATGGCTTGTCTACAGCATGAATTATCTGATGGCAAATAAGGTGTGATCTTCAATAAAAGGCTTTTCCACATTCTCCACGTCTAGGCCTTTTCTCCAGCAAGATTCTCCGGCGATTAAAAAAGTGTGATCTGTGATAAAACTGTTTCTTACATTTTCACATTTGTAGGGCTTCTGCTTAGTATGGATACTCTGGTGTAGAGTATGTGATATTCTTTCATTTAAAGCTTTTCAACTCTTCAATTTGCAGGACTTTCCTCCTTTATGTACTCTTTGGTGGCTAGTAACATGTGATCTTCGATAAAAAGCTTTGCCACATTCCTCACATTTGTATGGCTTCTCTCCAGTATGAATTCTCTGGTGGTAAACAAGGTGTGATCTTTGATAAAAAGCTTTGCCACATTCCTCACATTTGTAGGGTTTCTTTCCAGTATGAATTCTCTGGTGACTACAAAGGTTTGATCTTTGATAAAAAGCTTTGCCACATTCTTCACATTTATAAGGCTTCTCTCCAGTATGAATTTTCTGGTGGCTAACAAGGTGTGATCTTTGAATGAAAGCTTTGTCACATTCTTCACATTTGTATGGTTTATTTCCAGTATGAATACTCTGATGTTGAGTAAGTGGTTTTCTTTCATTAAAAGCTTTGTCACATTCTCCACACTTGTAAGGCTTCTCTCCAGTATGAATTCTCTGGTGGCAAATAAGGTATGATTTTCGATAAAAAGCTTTGCAACATTGTTCACATTTGTAGGGCTTTTCTCCTGTATGAATTATCTGGTGGCTAATAAGGTGTGATCGTCGATAAAGAGCTTTGCTACATTGTTCACATTTGTAGGGCTTCTCTCCAGTACGAATCCTCTGGTGGCTAACAAGGTGTGATCTTTGAAAAAAAGCTTTGTCACATTCTTTGCATTTGTAGGGCTTATCTCCAGGATGCATAGTCTGGTGTTGAGTGAGTGATGTTCTCTCATTAAAAGTTCTGCACCCTTCTTCACATTTGTAGGGCTTCTCTCCAGTATGAATTACCTAGTGACCAACAGGTGTGATCTTTGATAAAAAGCTTTGTCACACTGTTCACATTTGTAGGGCTTCTTTCCAGTATGAATTCTCTGGTGACAAACAAGGTGTGATCTTCGATGAAAAGCTTTTCCACATTCTTCACATTTGTAGGGCTTCTCTCCAGTATGGATTCTCTGGTGGCAAATAAGTTGTGATCTTTGAATAAAAGCTTTGCCACATTCTTCACATTTGTAGGACTTCTCTCCTGTATGAATACTCTGATGTTGAGTAAGTGATTTTGTTTCACTAAAAGCTTCATCACACTTTTCACATTTGTAGGGTTTCTCTCCAGTATGAATTCTCTGATGGCATATAAAGTGTGATTTTTGAATAAAAGCTTTGCCACATTCTTCACATTTGTAGGGCTTCTCTCCAGTGTGAATTCTCTGGTGGTTAACAAGGTGTGATCTTTGATAAAAAGCTTTGTCACATTCTTCACATTTGTAGGGCTTCTCTCCAGTATGAATTCTCTGGTGGCTGACAAGGTGTGATCTTTGAAAAAAAGCTCTGTCACATTCTGAACATTTATACGGCTTCTCTCCAGTATTCAGAGTCTGGTGTTGAGTAAGTGATGTTTTTTCATTAAACGTTCTGCACCATTCTTCACATTTGTAGGACTTCTTTCCAGTATGAATTTTCTGATGGTAAGATGTGATCTTCGATAAAAAGCTTTGTCACATTCTTCACATTTGTAAGGCTTCTCTCCAGTATGAATTCTCTGATGGCTAATAAGGTGTGACCTTCGATAAAAAGCTCTGCCACATTCTTCACATCTGTAGGGTTTTTCTCCAGTATGGATTCTCTGGTGATCAACAAGGTGTGATTTTTGATAAAAATCTTTCTCACATTCTTTACATTTGTAGTGCATCTGTCCAGTATGAATTGTCTGGTGACGAGTAAGATTTTGGATTTTATTAAAGGTATTGTTGCATTCTTTACATTTGTAGGACTTATTTTCACTATCACTCTTTTGATATTGAGAAGGGTTTGAAGAATTCTTTAAGGATTTGTCACATCCTTTACAACAGTAGTCTTGCTCTCCAGGATGAATTCTCTGGTGTTTAGTATCAAGTGAGCTTTGATACACAAGTTTGTCACATTCTTTACATTTGTAGAGTTTGTCACTGTTATTCCATCTCAGATGTTCAGAAAGGGTTGAGAAATGGCTAACGGCTTTGACACATTCTTTATATTTGCAGGCCTTCTCTTGAGTATGAATTGTCTGATGCTTAACAGGGAGTGACATTTGATTAACAGTATTGTGAAACTCTTGAAATTTGCAGGGCTTATCGCTACAATAATATTGGTGTTGTTTAGAAAGGTATGAACAATCAAGTGCTGTCATACATTGTTTGAACATATTGGGATCTCTTTCAATATGAATTTTCTTGTATTGGGTAAGGTTTGCAATTTCATTAAGAGCTCTTTCACATAAGTTACACTTGCAGGACTTGTCGTGCCTATAAATATTTGTCTGAATAATAAGTTTTGAGCATTGAAATAAGACTTTCCAACATTTTTCATCTTTGTAAAGGTTCTTTGAAAACTGGGTGTATTTATTTTTTCTCAGATTGCAATCAATGCTATACTTTTTATGAGTGTCTCTATACTCATATTTTTCATGAACAATATGAACACAGTGATAACTATTTAGGGCAGAGAGCTGGCTAAAAGCATCATCTGTTTCATTATTGATGAAGCATAATTTCCACAAACCTGTATCTGGATTTTTATTAAGCAATAATGGGTAACTGTGGACCTTTTCACAGTTGTTAAAATAGCACATTGGGGCACGAGGAGAAATGATTCGTTCATTGCAGAATATTGGGCATTTTGTAAAACTTTTAAAAACTTGTCCTTCAGTTTTAAATTTCTTGTCTCTGAAAATGTTTGACTGGACATTTAACTCAACACTACCTTTGATAATTGTCAAATTAAAAATTGAAGCATAAACTAGATGTCTTTTCAAATCTTCCATATTTTCATTATGAAAAATTATATGCTTCAAAAATTGCTGTGGATTCATTCTTAAAGATATATATAGCTCCTGAAAAATAACTGGCATAAGTTGAATTATTTCCTGAGATATTAAACGTTCTTGATGTCTGTTGACAGTGAAATTTTCATTATGAATATTTATGGCTAGTAGGTTTTTTCCCTTATAATGTAATTTCTTACTTTCATTCTCACATACAGTTTCCCATATTTTCCTTAGTTGTATATTGTCAAGGTCATGATTTTCATTCTTTTCCTTTACCACATGTTGAAATATATGTTTTATGCCCTCCTCTGGTGAAAATTCTTGAGTATGATGAGAAGTCATGGCTGAAACATATAAAAATAACAATTATTTTTTTTTTAAAGAGAGAGAGAGAGAGAGAGAGAGAGAGAGAGAGAGAGAGAGAACATTTTTTAATATTTATTTTTTAGTTTTCGGTGGACACAACATCTTTATTTGTATGTGATGCTGAGGATCAAACCCAGCGCCGTGTGATGCCAGCTGAGCATGCTACCGCTTGAGCCACATCCCCAGCCCCCAAAATAACAACTATTTTACCTACTAGACTGGAATGAATGTTTTGCAAACATCACACATAAAATTATAGAAATATCAGTACATCAATAGAGTAACAGAGGAGTAAATCCAGTCATAATTACACCGAGAACATATAAACTAAATAAAAATGTATAGACATGTTAGAGTCTGTAAACAAGTCAAAATAACACCTGGCATTTTGCCAGGGGAATGTTAGAGTTCGTAAACAAGTCTGGATGGTGCCTGGCAAAATGCCAGAGGGAGTGGTTTGAGAAGTAACAAAAGCGAGCCATTAAGTGTGGAGATTCCTGATTGGTTGACTGATGTATCTAGTTTATGCTAATTAGATAAGCTGTCTGGAATGTATAAATACTGCTCCTGTCCTGCAATAAACGGCTCCCACTCCTGCTGTATCAACATACACAAGTTATTCGTCACCCCCCGGTTATTTTGCTGCAGCCAGACAGACTGCGGCATAGACACAATCACTTTCTGAGAACTGTTCAAACCATCTTAGAAATCAGAGAATCCAAGATTAGTAAATTACTAAGGAGAGGAATAATAATATCAGGAAGGAAAATGTGTTACTTTTATCAATTATACCCCTTCCATGTCCATAATATGGCATTCAGAAATTATGAAAAAAAATCTACTAATTCCTTTCTCACTCAATGGAATAAGGGAAATATGAAACAGATGCAAACACCTGTGACTTAGTTGGAGGCAGTCTGAACACTGGTTTCTATCTACCATTACATTGAGTCCTGGAGACAACTTGAAAATAATATTGAGAGGCAATAAATACCCAGCAGAGCCTATTTCTATATTACCTGGATGAAGCCAACACATGACAATCAAGGAAAATAACTTTTTATTTTTAAATGTGTTTTTATCTCATTTGTTTCATTAAAAATTAAACTTTATGTATTTATCAAGCATATCATGATATTTTAATGTGTGTGTGTGTGTGTAAATCTAGTGAATGAACACATGCATATTTTCATATAATTATCACTTTTGTGCTTAGACTATATTGCATTCATTCTATTACCATTAATCAAGAACACAATATACTGTACTCACAATGTAGTACAATAGAACTCTTGACCTTCTATGTCCATTAAAATAAAAACTTGCTGACTTTGACCAAAAATATGCCAACTCTCCACAAAACACACTACCCAATGACCACAATTTCACTCTCACATTTCTGTCTTCCACACATGAATCAGATGCTCCTGTAACTGACTTTCTGTGTCTGCATTATTTCACTTAATGCAAAGTCCTGGACGTACATTCAATGCCAATTTAAATGACAAGATATTTCTTTTTTATGGTTAAGTATTAATTGGGTATAAAGACCATATTTTCATTCATTCAAACATTGTTGGGCATATAGGTTGAGACAAAATCTTCACTATTGTGAGAAATGTTTGCACTGAACACAATAGTAGAGCTATTTCTTCAACATGTGGATTTAACCTCCTGTGGATACACATTAAGTATTTGTATTTCTGGATCACAGGGTCATGCTCCTTTTAAATTTTGATGTGTGGGGCTTGGAACTAAGCCCAAGGGTTCTGTACCAAAAAACTACAAGACGAGTTCTTTTAAAGTTGTTAATTTTGACACATGCTGTTGCTAAGTTGTGACTTGCTTCAAACATGAAAAATCTTCTTGCATATGTTCCCAGTTAGCTGGCATTACAAGCATGGAGCTCTGTGCTTGTCTATTTTTCATTTATTTTAAAATTTCCACACTGTTTCCAAAATGACTATATAATCTATTGTTGGCTAGTTTTTAAATGGACAAATTAATTAAAAATAGTGCAGCAAACAAAGACAAACAAAAACATGGCTTAATTGAAGTAACAAGACATGAGGAATTGAACATTAGGAAAGTGAGAGATATAAATTACTAAATGAACCCTAAATAACCATTAGAAAGAGGTTTAGTGAGCCAAATTCAGACAAAAAAAATTGTTAACAGAAAGCATATAAATACGTAAATAAAAAAAAAGTGCAGAGGAGTCAAGCACCATGTGCATGCCTATAATCCCAGCAGCTCGGGAGGCTGAGGTAGGAGAATTGTGAGTTCAAAGCCAGCCTCAGCAAAAGTAACTAAGCTAAGCAACTCAGTGAGACCTTGTCTCTGAACAAAATATAAAATGGGGCTGGGGATGTGGCTCAGTGGTCAAGTACCCTGAGTCCAATCCCTAGTACTGGAAAAAAAAGAAAAAAAGCGCTGAGGATGAAACATACTGGTAAAGTACCCCTAGGTTCCACCCCCAGAACAAATAAAAAGGTGTGACAAATTATAAGAAAATAGAAATAAAAATCCAAGAAGCTCAGTTATGTACAGGAGTGAAAACCAGACATGCTCAAAGCACATTTTCATCAAAGTTTTAAAATTCACAAAAAGAGAATCTTGAGAACAGCAAGAGAAAAAGATGCGTCACCCAGAAAGGTATAATCAATAGTGAATTCCTTAGTAGAAATATTAAAATACAGTAGTTGTAAATATTACCAAAGGGGCGAAAGAATAAAATTACCAACCAAGAATAGTATATCAAGAAATACTGCTTTTCAAAGGTGAAGAAAAACAAAGAATTTAAAGATATACAAATGCCCAAAATTCATTACCACTAGGCTTGTCCCCCCCCAAAATACTAAAGGGAATCCTTCATACTGAAAAATAAACCTGCACAATAATTTAACATATAAAATTTTAATGTTTTCTTCAAAAAGTCCCATAAAATAATTCCATATTACCTTAATAATGGTACATAAAATCATTAATTTGCAATGGAATTTGAAAGAAAAAAAGCATAAAAATCAACATCAAATTGTTAATGTGAAATAACAGGTATAAATCAAAGTAATTTTGAAAAGATAAATAAATATACTGAATTTTAAAAGGAAGTGAAGTTAATTTTTACCACATTAAAATAGTGTAAACCAGTGATCTTTAAAAAATATCCATGTAAATAAAAAAATTAATATTCATAGAAGGCAAATGGAAGAGGAATCCAAGTATGTCACTATAAAATCAATGAACCATAAATTAAACCAATAAGTAGGAAAAACAATTATATAAGAAGTAAAAAAAAAAAAAAAAACCTTACACAGTAGGAGTACTAAATTCATCACTTTTAGAAATTTATTTCATTAAAACTGCATTATTTGATTATTTGATGCCAACAACCAAAGCAAAAAGCTTGACTAATAGAATTAAATCTAACAAAATACAACTATGTAATCTATAAGGGATTCTAAACCTAAGGCCACAAGTAGACTAAAAGCAAAGGATATAAGAATGTTATAAAAAGAGACCCCCCCCCAAAAAAAAAAATAAAAGTGGGCTGGCAAAATAATAATTCAGATAACACAGTTTAAAATGAAAAGTTAAGAGTTTTTTTCTTTGAAAAGAGGCAATGTAGAATATTATACAAAGATAAAAAGAACTTTCCTGTGGATACTGCAATAACAGCAGATAGATTTATAACTAAAATCAAACTTCTCAAATATAAAAAGCTAAGATTGAGAGAATTGTATAAAGAAATAGAAAGCAACACTGTAATACGAGGAGACACCAATTCCTACTTACTGTAAAGTAAAAGAAAATTAATGTTTTGTATTGCAGAAACAGATAAAACTATTTTAGAAATTTTATAGAATCTCTAAATTGTATCAATACTCCTGAAATATTCAAAACACACACAAAAATAAAATTGAAAGAAAGCTGTTTCATGAATTAAAACACATTAAAAGGTATAGAATTTAACTTTCAATGCTGATAACAATACAGATAAGTGTATACAATTTTGCTGACAATAATAAGCCCTCACATATATTGCAAATTAAATATTTTGCCCACCAATGTTTGTAACAATATTATAAATCAGATCCATGATAATGAGGCAAACAAAACATCCTTGAAATGAGTGGATAATACAATTTGGAATATACAAACTAGAATATTTTTAAGTCAAAATTAATAAATTTTGCAAAATATATAATAAGGATAAATCTAAAGTACATTAAATAAGTAACAAAAAAGACAAACATGGTAGAATTCTAGAATTAAACTTAAAAATGGTCTGAACAGAAATGAGAATGATAATTGTTGTAGGGGAGACAAAAATGAGCCCTTGTTTACATGGGAATTGATTTTTTGATTTTACAGGTAAAAACTTTATATAAAACAATTAGAATTAACAAGACTGGAAAGCATAATTGAAACGATAGAGACAGCATATTTTGTTTTATGGTTTGATCACAATTAAAATTTCAAATAATAAATAAAAGAAACAAACTTGCAAAATTTTTCAAGTTATTTTTAAAGGACTACATAAATAAGAATAAACTTAACAATGTATGATGGATTTGCATGTAATGCTAGCTATTAGCAATTCTGAAGCAGGAGAATTGCAAATTCAAGTCTATCTTCAATAACAATGAGAATCATTTTTCACATATAAATGGAATTGTAGCTCACTCTTAGAGCATCCCTGGATTCAATCTATATTACATTTACATACAAAAAATTTCCATGAATATATACATAGGCAAGATGAGAAACCAATCTAAATAAAATATAAAAGTCATAACAGTTGTAATATTTGTACAAGTAAAAGCACATGTAATTTTATTGATATATATAGAAACAAGGATCATACATATATTAATTTCAACTTCCATTATCCTATTTGTAAAGTAATGGAAACTATCATCGGATCATAAAATATAGGGAAAAATAAAGCATTATTAAATGATATGAGGAAACCTACTTTATAACATGAAAATGCTATAAAATGACAGAAAAAATGAATAAAAAGAAATTTAACCAACACAATTTAAATAACAGATATAGTATTTTAAAAACAATTTTATATAGTGACACCTGTAACTATTTTTATATTATTACACCTTTGATTACTGACCCCAAAACAGCAGCATTGCAAATCTTGACATCATTATATGGCAGAACATTTTTACACACAAAAAAAGTCATTATAGTCATTAAAGTCATTATAAGAATTCATAAAGAGCTCTGATAAGGGAATTGTATTAAATAAATATATAAATAATATGAGAAACTATTATTAATAGTTTAATAATAGTTAAATATTAATATGATATTAATATATTACAAAGGTTTGACCTTGATGTCTCTATAAATGTGCCCAGATTTCCTACAGACCCAAAAACAATGGAAAACTTGTCGGACCATGTTGACCCTCATAAGCAAAGAGGAGTGTTTAGGTTGTTAATTTGAATGTACTGGGTAACCACTGAAGGAAAAGGAGGAGGCTTTAATGAATTTGAAAACACAATAACACAGGGGAGTGCAAGCTATTCTATGATAACAATAGGAACAAACCCAGACTTCTGAACATTTTTTTTTTGGGGGGGGGGGCGGGGGTCAAGGCTGGATAACTTCTCAATAAGCATTTTTAAGTATGGCTTCCTCATTGACCTTTAGGTCTCTCAAGTGTGTTTTCTGCATTGTGTAGGCCACAATATTTTACATTGCTAAATTACTCTAAGTGCCACTTATCAAAGTGAAGGATATATATCAAACCAAGAGAAGGAGAGATTAAAGACTAAACAAAATCATTAATATTTTCTTGTCTGTACCAATCATTTTTCATGAATGCATTCATGCAGAGAAGAAACTCCCAAAATATATTCTACAAAGGAAGGAAATTAAATATTGATAATTAATTAGAAATTCTGAAGGGAAGTTATGCTTACCCAGGAAGACGAGGTTTCTGTAGTTCTCTAACATCACATCTCTATATAAATCACGCTGAGCAGGCTCAAGGAACTTCCATTCCTCCTCAGAGAAATCAATGGCCACATCCCTGAATGTCAGCATATCCTGAAAAATAGGCAAATAAATAGCACATTGAGCAAATGATCCATCACAGGGCTTTTAATTTGAAGTTGAAATGAGAGTTAGTAAAAATGGCTTGCATGTAAGTAAGTGATTTTAGTTATTCAATAACATACTTTTAAACATAGTGATATTTTCTCTATTATCTAGCTGAGGAAAGAGAACAATAGGGCCAAAAGAGTGTATATATTTTACTTCTATGAAATATAATGTAAAATTAAAGCATCCATAAAAGAATATTCATTTAATTGCATTTTGTATTTTATAAAATAAATTGTATGATACTCAGATAAAGAAATTTTGGTAATTAAGGGTAATTCTCAATTTTTAATTGTACAAAGATGAATCAGAATTACTAAAATACAGACTTTGATTCAGTAGTTGATAGGGCCTGGATTTCTGAATATGTAGGAAGCTCTCTCATGATTCCAATAATATTGGTACAAGAGAAAAAATTTAATTGCAATGAGGTAGACCACTAAGGAAACATTCATTGATAAATTTTAGTTCAAATATTTAATGGGATTTATGTATGTCATTAAAATAGCAAATGGCAGTAAGAGTCCATTTAGATAATTTCAAATGTATACATAACACTTCAAGAGGCTTTCATATCTTAATTTGTAAAACCCAAACTAGTGTGATAGCAGGATATTATTCATCTTTCATGATGTTTTATGAAACACTTTCAGTAAATGGTAAAGCTTGATTTTTACCCAAGTTTTTTATGATATGGAATTCAGAAGAAACAAAACATTAAAGTCAAAGGAAAGTATGAATTTTAAAATAATTTGCTGAACAGTGCAGTTCTGAGAAGACAAAATGAAAAAAAATATTTTGTTTTCTATATGTTTACATAAAATGTTAATTTTTTATATATTAAAAAACAAATTTTTACTTAAATGAAAATAATATATATCAATTTTTTGAGAATTTATAAATCATTTTCAGATTGTGGCTTTTAAAAAATTCCTTCTAATTAGTCATACATGACAGCAGAATGCATTTTGACACACTGTACACAAATAGAGCACAACTTCTTCCTCTGGCTGAATATGATGCAGAGTCACACTGATAGTGTAATTATTCAAGTATACAGGGTTATAATATCTGTCTCATTCCACCATAATTCGCATCCTCTCACTCCCCTCTGCACAATCCAAAATTCCTTCATTCTCCATCCCCCATTATGGACTAGCATTCATTATCAGAGATAACATTCAGTGTTTGATTTCTTGGGGTTGGCTTATTTCACTTAGCATAATATTCTCCAGCTCTATCCATTTATCTGCAAATGCCATAATTTCATTCTTTTTTAAGGCTGAGTAATATACCATTGTATACACCACATTTTCTTTATCCATTCATCTGTTGAAGAGCACCTGGCTTGGTTCCATTCCTTAAATATTCTGAAATTAGGTGTTATAAATATTGATGTACCTGCGTCACTCTAGTATGATGATTTTAAGTCCTTTTTGTATAAACATGGGAGTGGGACAGCTGGGTCAAATGGTGGTTCCATTCCGAGTTTTCTTAGTAGTCTCCACAATGCTTTCCAAAATGGTTGTACCAATTTTCAGTTCCATCAGCAACTTTTTCCCACATCCTTGGCAACACTTACTGTTGCTACAAACCTCTTAAATCTTTGGCATCTCTTAATCCAATCAACTTGACAATTCAAATTAACAATTATATCTACACCCTTGTCAACTTGATATCCAAACATGACATTTTACATCATACTTAATCTCCAAATAAACACAGTAACAAGGTCATAATTCTGTCTCATGTAACTATCCTTTGTACAACCTGAAATGCACTAGTTCTTTCACCAGAATAGAAGGAAAATAAAAACATTACTTTAAATACTGATGTTAAGTCAATCAATACTACATTACATAATGAATAACATAAGAGTAACAAACATTTCCTCTTAATGCATAAGTATGCACAAACATATACTAGGAAAGAAATCTCAATGGCAATTACAATGCTCATTTCTGAAACTGGTCATATGGCCATAGTTGGTATTTATGAGTATGTTTTCTACTACCTATTCTTCATTCCCTCTACCATCAGCAAGCTCCTCAGCAGGTCTTGGCTCTTTACCTGGAGGTATGACCCACACCTTCATTTCTGAAGGGTCTGAGACATTTGTAGTCTTGCCTGGTTTTTATAGTTTCCCACTGACCTTAACAGGACAGGGTAATACCAAGAGAAGTCCTAAGGGATCTCCTGCACTCCAGGAGTATGTTTCCTTATCTTCATTGTGGAGTAACTGGCCAACCTCCCTATGGTAATCTGGATCAATCACCTGCCCCAGCAATGTAACTTCTTTCTTAACCTATTGACTCAGAGACATAAGGAGCCCAAAGTGGCCAGGGGGAAGCCTTAACTTTAACTTAATGAAGTCACTGTTTTATCTATCACCAGAAGCATTTCTCCTTTGGAACTAAGAATTTTAGGCCAGCAGAGCATAAGATTGCAGCGACAGGAAGGAAAACTTTTCCTAGTGGGTTACTAGTGGTAATGGTGAGTAGTATCATTCTAGTCTTCATCCCTTAATTCCTGGACCCATGAATTCTAGCAACAGGAGATATAGTACTATACATTAAACACTGGTTTATAGTATAGACAGCCTTCTGGAGAACCTTTCCCCAGCCCTGCAATGGTATTACCACCTAGCTGGCATTGCAACTGCATCTTCAAAAGTCCATTCCATCATTCTAGCAAACCAGCTGCTTCAGGGTGGTGAGGAATTGGGTAAGAACAATGAATCCTATGAGCATGAGCCCACTGCCTCACTTCTTTAGCTGTGAAGTGAGTTCCTTGGTCTGTAGCAATGCTGTGCAGAGTAACATGATGATGGATACGGCATTCTGTAACTTGATGGATGGTGGTTTTGGCTGAAGCACTACATGAAGGGAAGGCAACCCATACACAGAATAAGTATCCATACACAGAATAAGTAAGGATAAACTATTACCCCTTCCATGATGGAAGTGGTCCAATATAATCAACCTGCCACAGGTTGCTGGCTGATCTCATTGGGGTATTATGCCATACTGGTGGTTATGATCAGTCTCTGCTGCTGGCAAGTTGGGCACTAAGCAGGGACTGTAGCCAGATTAGCTTTGGTGAGTGGAAGTCCATGCTACAGCCCATTCATAACCACCATCCCTGCCAACATGACTACTTTGTTCATGAGCTCATTGGGCAATGACAGGGATGGCTAGAGAAAGAGGTTTACAGCTATCTATAGAATCACCTGAATATTAAATTTCTCCTCTGCTAAGGACACATTTTGGCGGGCATTTACTTGAGACAAAAATATCTTCATATCCTTTGCCTATTCAGATCTATCCACATATTTCTTCCCCAAATGTCTTTGCTGCCAATTTTCCAATTGTGTTTGTAGCAGTTCCCTGACCAGTCAGTCAAACCATTGGCTATGGCCCACGATCAGTAAACAGTTGCACATCTGGCCATTCCAGACAAAATGCACGACCAACTGCATTGCCTGAAGTTCTGCCCATTGTGAAGATTTCCCTTCATCATTTTCCTTCAGGGTTGTTCCAGAAAGGAGCAGCAGTATTGCAGCTGTTTACTTCTGGGTGGTACCAGCATATTGTGCAGAACTGTCTGTAAACCAGGTCCTAGTCTTCTCTTCTCTATTAATTGATCATAAGGTACACACCATGAAGCCATAGGTTCATGTTGAGGGACAAAAGGTACTGCAGTAGATTCCTTGGGCATTTGGGCCACTTCTTTATGCAACCTACATGTCACCTCAGGTCCTGTCTACTCCTGATTACGCATGTACCACTTCCACTTGATGAAAAGAGTGCTGCCATGCACATCCAGATTTATGGTTTGGTGGGTCATTTAACACCCAGTTCTTGATGGGCAGCTCAGGTTGCATAGTAAACTGGTGGCCCATGGTCAACTGTTTAGTTTCCACTAAGGCCTGGTAGCAGGCTAAAAGCTGTTTTTAAAAGATAGAGTAATTGTCTGAAGATGATTGCAGGGCCTTGCTCCAAAATCCCAAGGGCCTTGTATGTGATTCACCTATGGGTGCTTGCCAAAGGCTCTAGACACTGTCGCTATCTGCCACTGAAACCTCAAGAATCACTGGGTCTGACAGGTCATATTGCCCAAGTGGCAGAGCAGCCTGCACAGCAGCCTGGACCTGTTGCAGTCTTCTCCTGCTCTGGACCTCACTCAAAACAAGAACCTTTTCTAGCCACATGATAGATGGAATGAAGTAACACACCCACATGAGGCATGTGCTGCCTCCACAATCCAAAGAGGCTCACCAGGCATTGTGCTTCTTTTTTATTTGTAGGAGGGGCCAGATGCAACAACTGATTCTCTACCTTAGAAGAGATAGTTGGCAGGCCCCACACCACTCCTGGAAACTTTACTGAAGTTGAAGGCCCTTGAATTTTAGTGGGATTTATTTCCCATCCTCTGATATGAAAATGCTCCACAAGCAAGTTCAGAGTGGTTGCTAGCTCTTGCTCAATTTGTCCAATCAACATAATGTCATTGATATAATGGACCAGTGCAATACCTCATGGAAGAGGAAGAAATTAAGATCACTGTGACACAGTACTGGAGAGTTGACATAGTCCTGAGGAATGAAGTGAAGGTATATTGCTGGCCTTTCCAGCTGAAAGCAAATTGCTTCTGGTGGTCCTTATGTACAGGGATGGATAAAAAAGCATTTGCCAGACCAATAGCTGCATACCAGGTACCAGAAGATGTATTAATCTGCTAAAACAAAGAAATCACATTTGGTACAGCCACTGCAATTTGAGTCACCATCTGATTAAGCTTATGATTATCAACTGTCATTCTCCAAGACTCATTCGTCTTCTGCATAGGCCAAATAGAAGAGATAGTTGGGGATATTGTGAGAATCACCACTCCTGCATCCAGTAAGTCCTTGATGGTGGCATTAGTCTCTGCAATCCCTCCAGGGTTGTGATATTGCTTTTGATTCACTATTTTCCCAGGTATAGACACTGCAAAAGCTTCCATTTAGCCTTTCCCACCATAATAGCCCTCACCCCACAGGTGAGAGAACTAATGTGGGAGTTTTTCCAAGTGCTCAGTATATGTATCCCAATTACACATTCTGGGACTGGGGAGGTAACCACAGAATGAGTTTGAGGGCTCACTGGACCCACTGAGTCAGACCCTAGCCAAAGCTCCATTGATCACCTGACCTCCATAAGTGCTACATTTACTAGAGGATCACAATGATGTTTTGGGTCTTCTGGAATCAATGTCAATTCAGAGCCTGTGTTTGTGTCAAAATGGCTGAATCACTGCCTTTTCCCCAATCCATGGTTACTCAGATAAAAGGCCTTAGGTCCCTTTGGGGAAGGATGGGAGAAAGATTAATGGTAAAGATTTGTGGTGCTGTACCAGGGTCCTTTCTCAAGTGAACTTGGTCTCCCTTTCATTCAGGGGGTTCCAGATGTGTAAACTGACTGAAATCTGGGAAGTGGTTAAGGGGTTGTGATTCTCTGCTGCTATAATTTAGGGCAGGATTTTGTACATTTGTCCTGATATTTTTCTGATTATATAAATTAAGTAAGAATTTGGTGGGTTTCCCATTTATTTGGCTTCTAGAAACATCATGGTTAATTAGCCAATGACAGAGATCTACAGAATCAGAATATTTTGTCCAATTCTTCTCCTTTGCTATCCATTATGGTAACTATGACCACCCTGTCTTTGGTGGTTGAGGGCTTCCACTTGGCCCCTTCTTCCCCAAAGTCCAATTATTTCTATCACATTTAGGTCTCCCAGTTTGACTGATTGCAGATCCTTAGTATGGTCTGAGGAGCAAGGATGCTGGTAAAATATATATATTATATATATACACATACATATTTTTAATACTTTTAATGAAGGGCACATCTTCTAGACTGGAGATATATATATGACTGGTTTTATTTTATTTATTTATTTTTAATACTTTTGGTGAAGGGCACATCTTCTAGATTCTCCCAGTATGGAGAAGAAGGTCATACATGACAGATCCACTCCAGCATTCCAATTTCTCTGAGTCTCTGAATTCCTTCATCAACAGTAAACAAAGGAATGTCAGGCATTTCCAGCTCATTCATAGTAGGCTATCTTTGGATCCATACTTCAGCCAACCATTCAAACAAACTGTTAGTAACTTTTTTTTTTGACACTGCAAGCTATTATATTAAATCTAGAATCTCTGCTTAATGGGCCAATATCAATAAATTCAGCCTGATCTAATTTTATGTTCCTTCCACCATTATTCCACATCCTTAAAATCCATTCCCACAAATTATCCCCAGGATATGCTTGTATGATTTAGAAAACTCAAGAAATTCCTTCAGAGTGTAGCATATCTCCTCGTAGGTCACAATCTAAGCCTCACTTCCAGGAGCCTGCTTAAGAGCTGTATCGAGTTAGAGTCCTGGAGACAAAAGTGGGTGGTGATGGTGGATCCTGAGAGTATCAACGTTTTTATGCTGAGCAACTGGATGATGTAAATTTGTTACTGTAATAGGTAAAACAGGAATAGTTTCTTTCAGGGGAGGTAGAGAAGAAAATGCCACAGAGAATTATGGATGCCTCAGTCATGGCTAAGGGTGGGACTCAACAACTTCTGACAAAATAAACTCATCAGAATATGGGAGTTCAATGCTTCCAGACCTTTTAGCCTCATTCCATACATTCGTATCCCAATTTACAGGATCTCATTTTTTCCAAGCAGCACCCTCACATTTATAGCAGACAACTTTCAAAGGTGAGAGTTAAACTTGGATCTTAAGTCAGCCAATTGCAGGATGAGGGTTTGTGTTTGATTTTCATCCCTATCACTACAAGAGAGAAGATTGTCCTTCACAGAAGACTTAGCAGCTTTCACATGATTTATGTACATCTGCAGCTGAGAAACTACATTTCTAAGGTCATCATTCTGTTACTTTGTTCAGCGAAGCCAGAAGCAACCAACAAACACCATCATATTTCTCAGTTTTCCACAACTGTTCAAAGGCATCTTTAATATAGAGTTACTAAACTCCTTGTGTTTTATAAGTGGGGACTTGGGAGCATCAAATGTATTTAATTTATGAATCTCTTTAAACAGATCATCCCATGGATTATCAGTGATCTCCATAGTACCAGTAGAATAGACTTAACAATTTTAGCCCTAACCAATTTAGAGAGCAAACCCCAGAAACCACAAAACTAACTAAGAAAATTTATCCTTAAAATTCAGTTTCTCTAGAATCACTCCCAATACCAATTTCTCTATTAGTCACAGTTCACTAGAGGAAGAGAATCTACAGGAGGTATGCTTATAAAAAGGGGATTTATTAGATTGGCTTAAATGACCAGAAGCTAGTTAGTTCACAATGGCTGTCTGCAGGCTGGGGAGCTGATGGAAACAGTAGCTGAACAGTCCAGAAGAGGCTGAAGCCTCAGAACAACAGGAATTAATGGTGCTACTACCCCAGTCCAAGTTTACTCTAGTCTGAGATTGAAGTCTTCTGGAAACTCTGTGGAGAATCAGTGGCAGAGTCCAGTTTGGAAGACTGAAGGAGCAAAAGTCTAATATCCTCAGGCAATTGCAGCAGCCATCAAAAACCTGTTCCAAAAGATGTGGTTCTATTCCAAGTTTTCTAAAAAAATCTGCATACTACTTTCCAAATTGGTTGTGCCAATTTTCAGTCCCACAAGCAATGTATGAGTGTACCTTTCTCCCCATATCCTCCCAAACATTTATTATTGCTTTTATACTCTTGATAATTTCCATTATGACAGGAGTGTGAAATGTGAGTTTTAATTTGTATTACGCTAGTTGCTAGAGATGTGGAACATTTCCTCATGTATTTGTTGACCATTCATATTTCTTTGTCAGTGAAATACCTGTTCAGTTCCTTTGCCCATTTATTGATTGGATTATCTGGTGTGTGTGTGTGTGTGTGTGTGTGTGTGTTTTGGTATTAATTGTTTTCAGTTCTTTGTATATTGTAGAGTTTAATGCTTTATCTGAGGGGTACCTATGATGATTTTCTCCCACTCTGTAGGCTTTCTGTTCATGTTCTTGACTCTTTTCTTTTGCTGTGAAGATTTTTAGGGGGTTTTTCAAGATGGCAGAAGAGAGAAAGTTGCTTTCCTGGGTTCCATGGTATGAAAAAAGAAAGCAAAAAAGCAGCTTCTCAACAAGGTGGGTGAACAAAGAAAACGGGGGAAGGACTTTACTGTAATTTGATACTGGACATTCAAAGCAGATCTGAGACTCAGGAGAGTAGATGTAATAAAATAAAATTTAAAAATCCCCAATGCTACTGCCACTGCTGTAGCCAGAGGCATCAGCCAGAGCAGTCCCTCTGTGAGCAAAACACAGGGAAAATGGAATTCAAAACCCCACATTTTTAGAAGGCCTGAAGTGTGTTAGGGTATGGAGAGTTTAGAGTTTAAAGACACTGCTTGAGTAATTGGAAAGGTGTGTTGCACAATGTCCCTGTGTGGGGAAAAAAAAGCCTCCATCCCTCCTGGCTGCCTGTAGAGGACACAGGCAGGAACCATTTTGCAGCCCTGGCTGGGGGTTAGCAGCTGCATAAGCCTGCAATGTCATGAAAAGATTCCCTGGCAAACCCATGTTGGCCTGAAATACAGGCCTGGCAAACACACATTGCATGATATAGATTGTGCCCAAATGGCCAGGAGAAAATAAAATGTGGAGAGAGGTTTACCCAGGGATCTACAGATCTTAGAAACCCACCTGGCTCTCTGCACCCTTCCAAACCAGCTGCTTACAGGATCAGATGGGAGAGACTCCTCTGGCTGGAAATTCAAAAGGGAAGAAGCAGAAGAGACTGCATTTGGAGACTGAATTCAAGACCAGAAAAAGTAGTATCTGCAGGTGACAAAGCAGACCAAGAATTGGCTCCTTCACCACATGAGGAGAACCAAGGGAGATTTTTTGGGGTCTAATCTTCCAACATAGACTGGCAATTGCTGGGCCCTGCAGGTGCAGTGATTTAAAATCTCCAGATCAACTGGCATTTAGGGAAGAACCTGGAACATAATTAAGCATGAATTCCACCTCCAGGATTTTTGCCTATGAGACTACGTAACAATCCCACCGTATGGGTGTAGCAAGCATGACACACAAGATGACCCCACCAAAAACTACAGAGAAAAGAAGCTGAGACTCTATTAACTCTAATGGAAACAACTCGTTAACTTTTCATTTATCTTTCTCTCTCTCTCTCTTTCTTTGTGTATGTGTTTCTGTTTTCATTTTCTTTATTTCATTATGAACGTAATGGTTTATGGACATTCATACAGATTCATGTTTTTTCTCTTCTCATATGTAATATTTTTGATGCCATTTATTTTTCATTGATCAATTTTTATTATTTTTCTCCCTATAAATGGTGAGGTACTTAAAACCATCAGGGACATCATAACTCCACAGGGTAGAAATGCTACTGTCTCAGATCCATAATATTAGACAGGTAGACACAAAAAGAATGTGAAAAAGCAAGAGAACAAATCACTCCAAACACACCCATATATCTGATGCATACAGATGCAAAAATTCTCAATAAAATACTGGTAAATTGCATACAAAAACATAATAAAAATATAATGCACCACGATCAAGTGATGTTCATACCAGGGATGCAAATTTGGTTCAACATATGGAAATCAAAAAAACATAATTTATCACATCAATAGACTTAAAGAAAAGAATCATATGATCATTTCAATAGATGCAGAAAAAGATTTGCAAAAGACAGCATTTGTTCATGTTCTAACCACTAGAAAAAGTAGGAATAGTAGGAACATAGCTCAACATTGGAAAAGCTATATATGGTAAACCCAAGGCCAACGTTTTTCTAAATTGAGAAAAATTGAAAGCATTTTTTTCTAAAAACTGGAACAAGACAGAAAAGACCCACTTCACCACTCCTGTTTAACATAGTCCTGGAAACTCTAGCCAAGAAATTATACAAAGGAAATTAAAAGAATACAAATAGGAAAAGAACTCAAACTATCCCTATTTGCTGATGACATGACTCTGTAGTTTGAAAACACAAAAAACTCCACCAGAAAACTTCTAAAACTTATAAATGAGTTCAGCAAACTAGAAGGGTACAAAACTAACACCCATAAATCAATTGTGTCCCTATGTATCAGTGATGAATCAACTGAAAGAGAAATTAGGAAAATTATCCCATTCACAATAGCCTCAAAAAATATATAATACTTGCCAATTAATCTAACAAAACAGGTAAAAGACCTTTACAATGAAAACTACAGAACACTATAGAAAAAAATTAAAGAAGACCTTAGAAGTTGTAAACATCTCCCATGTTCTTGGATAGGCAGAATTAACATTGTCAAAACAGCTATACTACCAAAAGTGCTGTATAGATTTAATGGATTTTCTATTAAAATTCTGTTGAGATTCTTCATAGACACAGAAAAGAAGTCATGAATTTAATTTGAAAATATAAGAGGCCCAGAATAGCCAAAGCAATCCTGAGGAAGAAACTGAAGCAGGTGGCTTCAGAATATCAGACCTTATATACTGAGTTATAGTAATAAAACCGGGATGTTATTGGAACAGAAACAGACATGAAGACCAATGGTACAGAATAGGAGACACAGTGACAAACCCTCATAAATACAGTTCTCTCATACTAGATAAAAGTGCCATAAACAGACATTGGAGAAAAGATAGCCTCTTTAACAAATGGTGCTGGAAAAACTGGAAATCCATCCATATGTAGCAAAAAGAAATTAAACCCCCATCTCTCACCCTGTATAAAACTCAAACTCAAAGTAGATCAAGGACCTAGGCATTAGACTAGACACCCTGTACCAACTAGAGGAAAAAGTCTCTATCATATTGACTTAGGAACCAAATTCCCCAACAAGACTCCTAAGGCACAAGAAGTAAAAGAATGGGATGGTATCAAACTGAAAAGCTGCTTCACAGCAAAGAAAACAATCAAGAACATTAGGAGAGGGCCTATGGAACAGGAGAAAATCTTTACTACCTGCATCTGAAATACAAAATAAATAAATATCCAACATATATAAAGAACTCAAAAAATTAACACTAAAAAGCAATTACCCAATCAACTAATGGGCAAAGGAACTGAACTTACACTTCAAAGAAGAACTATGATAGGTCAACAAATATATAAAAAAAGTTCATTATTTCTAGCAATTAGAGAAATGCAAATTAAAACTACACTGAGAATCCATCTCTCTCCAGTCAGAATGGCAATTATCAAGAATACAAGTAACAATAAATGTTGGTGAGGATACAGGGGAAAAGGTACACCCAGCCATTACTGGTGGGACTGCAACCACTCGGGAAAGTAGTATTTGATATTCTTCAGAAAATTTGGAATGGAAATTCCATTTGACCCCCTTCTTGGTATCTACCTAAAATACTTAAAATAAGGCTACCATATTGACATAGCCCCATCAATGTTTATAGCAGTTCAATTCCCAATAACCAACCTATGGAACCAATATACGTGCCCTTAAACATTGATTCCTGATGTTCTAAGGCTTCAGCCTCCTGACAGTTCAGCTACTGCTTCCTACAGCTCTCCAGTCTATAGATGGCCATTGTGGACTGTCCAGGTTCTGTTCATGTAAGCCAATCTAATAAACTGTCTTTTTATAATTATACTTCCTGTTGATTCTCTTCCTCTAGTGAACCCTGCCTAATACAGAAATTGGTAGCAGGAGTGGGATATTGAGGGCATGGCTTTGGGGTATATATATTTGTATTTGGTGAATGGAGTCTCTACTTTCTGATCATCACGTGAGCTGCTTCCCCCTGCCACACACTCCACCATGATGTTCAGCTCACCTCAAGCCCTAGGGAATGGAGCCTCCTGTTCATGGACTGAGATCTCTGAAACATGAGTCCCCATAAAAACTTTTATCCCCTAAAACTGTTCTGGTCAGATATTTTAGCCTCAGCAGCAAAATACATGACAAAACAGCTTATTTCTAACTTTTAAATTGACTTAGATTCTCAGAATGAGACGGGGAGAGAGCTGCATAGAACACTCACTCCAAAAAACTTTAATAATTTCAGGTATTATCAAACCTGAGTAAGCTTATTGGAGAGTGTAAAATCCAGAAGCAGATCAGAGGACTCCGTCATATTCAGATAGCAGGTCTTACCTGTTTTTGACTAGACCCCTGAAATTTCTCCTAATTGCATGAAGCCTTGATCACCCCAATCACTATTGTTTTCATCCTTTGTACATGTTTCTGGTCATCCCACCAGAGTGCATGTGGGCCCTGATATTTACCTAAATTTCTGGGAGTTCATATGCACTTTAGTTATCTGATTGTATTACTCCATCCTTTCCAAGATTTTGACTCGTAAATCTCTAGGAATTTATCTCAGTTAATCCTACTTTTGTCATTTTTAAGTCAGGACATCTCCATGGCTTAAAGGTAATATCTTTAGTGAGAGATGTTTCTAGTGCACATTTCTACTGAAGGGGTTATGGTGAAGAATATACAAGGTACTATAGATTTCTTTGGGCAAAAAGACATTACCAACAGTGTAAAGCACAGGTGAGAGATTCCAAAAAAAAATTTTAAAAAGACAGAAACATTCAAATGACAAACAATATATAAATATGATTATAAAGTAATGCTATTTAAGGAAGTTAACATTCAAGTCAGTAGAAACTACTGTATACTTGCCAAGAGGAAAATAAACGGGCTAAAAATAAAAATGTAGTCAAAGAGATGTTAAGTTATAGGTACTGTCAAACCTTACTGTTGCTATGTGTAATGATAAAGCCACCTTCCAATTTGGAAAATGAACCACTTATTCATTCCCTATTCAGAAGTGTAACAAAAGATTCTATGAAAATGCTCTAACTGGTCCCAACCATTGCTGTCTTTACCACTCTACAAAGTTCCAGCTGTCACCACACTCTGTAGTTCAGAACCTTTCAGTCTGGGCACTCAAACCCAGTCTACCACCAGCTTCTGCAGCTCCATGTCAGGGAATAGCATGAGGCAGTGGTCACCTTTAATACTAAGGACCTGAGGATAAGAAGAAAGTAGAGAATAAGGAAAGCTGAAAACAGCAAAATAAAGAAGTGGTAGAGGAGGGTGAAAATGGGCTGAAGAGGACAAACAACCTGCTGAGAATGAAGAGAATGAATGGCATACAGAAGATGAGGAACATGAGAAAGAAGATGATATAAATCCCACTTGGGAGAAGATAAATCAGAGTGATACTAGGAGAACCCTTCCAATGGGCTTGGGATGGGAGGCCCCTTAGGAAGTGAGGGTTAGAAAGAACTAGGGTGTGAACACTTCACCTACTTCTCACTCTGGGGACTAACTGCAGAGATGCCACTCTGTTTTCGCCCCAGCCTTAGCATTTCCCATTGTCCAGATGCTGACACTCCACCCTCACACTGCCATTCTTAAACCTTCTGACCTGCTCCATCTGAACCTCCCAGCTGGTTCTCAGTTACTCTTCTCCTCTTGGCTGCTCTTTTCTTCCCTCCTCCTACTTGCACTCTGGTAGACTCTCCTAACAGTCCTCAGCCTCACATTCTTCCCAATCTCTCTCCTTTATCCTGGATTTACCTCACATGTCCTCCTATCAGAGAGCACCAGGCTGAGATAAGGTCAGAGTTGGAGACAAGCTCCACAGATGCTACCTAATTCTTGTCCCCTTTTTGTAATATTAGTACAGGCAGATTCTAGAATTTGCTTGTTTTATTTTAAAAATAATACTTTTTTTCTTTTTATTGTTTCTTTTCAGTTATAGATAACAATAAGATATACATTTGGGTTGGGGTTGGGGCTCAGTGGCAGAGCACTTGCCTAGCATGTATGAGGCACTGGGTTTGATCCTCAGTGCCACATAAAAAAATTAAAAAAAAAATAAAAAAAATAAATGTATTGTTTCTATAGGCATCTAAAAACTTTTAAAAATATACATTTGATATAATGAAAATAACAAAGTACAAGTTGAAAAATAAAAATTGTAGTTACCACTAGAGAGACTAGAGGGGATAGTAAAAGGAAGAAGGCATGAAGGTGTTGTCAGGGCATCATTAATTTTCTATTTCTTTATGTACACAGTAGACACACAATGTGTTCTCTTTAGGGTAACTATAAGATTAATTTTAATGTTTTTCCTATCTTTATTTTGCTCAACAAGATCTTAGATATTAATAAAATGTTTTGAGGAATAGCAGAAAGAACATTATGGAACACAGTAGTAATGGATATGTTAAATTTATTGATTGTGGTGCTGGTTTCAATGCAAACATATATCAAAAATTTAAAAAGTACATACATTAGATATATAGAGATATAGCAATTAAGCCTCCCTAAGGCTACCAAAATATAGAATGCATCTAAAGCTGAAATTATAAAGGAAACATACAGTTTTAAATCAAAACAGGACTAAGAATTTACTAGCTAATCATCTAATAGAAGCCCAGAGCCTCAGGATACACCAATTTAAACTGTTTTCCTTACAGAAAAGGTATATTGCCCAGCTAGTGGGATATTTGCATATAACCCCTTGTATAAGGTAATATCAATTTATACATTAAGTATGCCTACATATTATTCATGGATGGAAAAAAAACATAATGACAGTTAATGTAAAATTTTAATTGTCTTGATTAAATTTCTGTTCTTGATCTTGTGAATAAACAGCTTGTTCTGGGAAACAACCCCCTAAGTCAGCAACATCTAATTAAAATACTATGTGTGGCACAAGAGTAATTTTAATTTTTCTAATGTTCACATTAAAAAAATTAATAGAGCCAGGTGTGGTGGCTCATGCCTGTAATCCGAGTGGCTGGGGAGGCTGAGACAGGAGGATCCTGAGTTCAAAGCCAGCCTCAGCAACTTAGTGAAGCACTAAGCAACTTAATGAGACCATGTCTCTAAATAAAATACAAAATAGGGCTGAGGATGTGACTCAGTGATTGAGTGCCCCCGAGTTCAATTCCTGGCACCCCCCCCAATAAATAAATAAATAAATAAATAAAATGAATAAACAGGTTAAACTGCTTGAAATAATATAAGCCAATATATCCAGATTTTATCATTATGTGACCAATATAAAATAACTAATGAAATTATATATATATTTGGAACTACATCACAAATCTCACTGCATTTAAAGCCTTCAGTGTATCTATCTCAGTTCACAGCAGCTACATTCCAGACTTGAGAGCTATGGCTCTCCTGACCTAAGAAAGGTATAGAGCCTGATCCCCACATTTTTATGCTAGAGGTGAGGGATATAGTTTCTTACTAAAGTTTCTCCTCAGGCCCAAATAGCAGGAGAGGCAATGCCCTGAGTGAGAACATGGACCTTTAACCAGAAAGTGTCAAAAAGTAAATCAATTTCCCACTTAATGCTGTTCTATGGTCCATACCCACTGCAGATATCAAACAGCAAACAAAGGAAGATGGGATCCCAGGAGTTGGGAAATACATACCTTCAGATTTGTTAACCGCCATGACTCTATTGTTTAAATACAAAATGCAAACTTCTAATTTGGCAATTTGATCTCAGAACAAATAGCCAGGCTTATAATATCTGTTTTCACCTATGGTCAGAGCCTCACAACTAAGAAGCAGCTGGGCTGGGACTAAAAATGAACTCTGTTTCATTCTAAATCCAAAACACCTCCACCAGAACATAATACTAATGCAACATTTATTATTATCATCAGATTTGGAAGATGACAATTATTCAAAACAGCAGCAATTGTGATATGTTTAAGTATAATACAGTATTATATATTACATATTTTAACAGAAGCAGAGTCTTTTCATATATCTGAGTGATCTTGGGACTCCCATTCCAGGATCCAGGGATCCCAGTTCAGCTTACATTAAGAACAAAAACCAGATAGAATTCATTCCAACCCTTCAAAATATAGAATGATACTGAAAATATGGTAAAATTAGTCAGAGTTTATAATTTATAAAGCAGGCTTTCCTAGAGGGATGTAAAGGACCCCAAAGTCCTAACTTTTCAAAACACAGATGGGCACGCATTATAGATGCATTCAGTAGAAAATTACTTTCTTAGGGAAATAGGACATGAGACTATTGACAGTACCATGAATCATCAGAGAACTGGAATCTGGAGCTCAGATAAGGAAGATTCGTTATTTGAGTATATATATGACATGGGTGTCCATGATGAGAGGTTATAAGCTTATGAAAATTGATGTGTGTGTCAGATAATGGCTAAGCAGTATCTACAAAGCAAATTCAAGGTGGTTTGTGAGCTGTGGAGCCAAAGCACCTACTTGCATCAAAAGCCTCCATGAAGTCATTAACCCACTGAGTCCTCTAAAAGCATCCAATTATAGAGATGAGAAAATACAGGATTCTAGATATCAAATGGCTTCTGAGCAGCATGTGTCAGAGCTGAGAGCTACTCACAGACAGAACTGGATGAAATTACCTAAGTTACTCAAAATATGGTTTTCTCCTGATATTGGGGAGAAAGAAAAAGAAGCTCACGAGAAAGGAGAAGCTGAGTTCTGTACAGAAAACAGCTCTGCTCATTAAGAGAACCAATACATGAACATATGATTCTGATCATTGCCCTAGTCATAAATCAACACAATCTGGGAAGATGCTGGGTTGTTGGCAAGACTTAATGTAGGAGCTCAAAATACATTGCAGGGATAAAACAGAATTCCCAGGGTCCCCACTACTGACATATGCCTCATTAGGTGAGTAGGGACTTATGGCTGACATGCCCCAGAGTGGACCCAGGCCTGCAGACTCTAGAGACTCCATCAGGGAGATTCCAGCCCACAACTATCAGGTTCCACTATAGGCAGTGCAACCAGTTTCAAGCAGCTTCACCCCACAGTCTCAAGATATCACTGCAACTTACCATTTTCTGAAGTGTCCAGTCTACACCCCATAGATCTTGCAGCACCTGCACAGCAGAAGAAACCAAGCCTCTGAAACAGAGAATAAGCCTAGAGATAGATATTAAGACTGGGAGACTCCAGAGACAAAAGCCACACTGGACTGTCAAAGTCTGCACTGTCTGTGTGCTAGAATGATCAGTACTTCCTTAAAGTGCTCCTAATTGAACACTACTTAAGTGTTTACCAGCTCAGACTGAGCTTACTGAGTGTTCTGAGTGACATATGACATCAAATGTGTCAGAATAAGAGGTCCTTGTTGGCAGGTTTTTCTTTTTTTTTTTTTTTTTTTTGTCTTTTGAGATGAGGGGGATTGAAATCCAGAGTCGCAGGCTGCAGCTAATATAGGGTAAGGTTTTCTTATAGTAGTGAGATCCAGCCTGGTCAAGTAAACATTAGCATTTAATACTGAATATAAGCTTATTTCAATTTATGGATTATACATGTCAGTATATTATTCATGAATGGAAATAATATAATGACAGTTACTTTAAAGTTTCATTTAACTTTTCTACTCTCTGTTCTCATAAGATGACTGAACACTGAACTGGGAAGAAATCCCCCAAAGCAGTAATGTCCACTGAAAATAGTATGCGAAACACATGAGTAATTTAAGTTTTTCTAGTATTCACATTAAAAGAAAGAAAGAAAGAAAGAAAGAAGGAAGGAAAGAAAGAAAGAAAGAGTTGAAGTAGATTTTAGTAGCATAGCCCAATATATCCAGGATATTACCATTATGTGAGCAATATAATATTTCTAATGAAGTGTATGTATTTTTGGAACTATACCCTCAAAATTAACTCTCTATCTCAAACATCTAACATATCTAGATATCTATACAACATTTATTATTATTTTAGGACTTGATTATTTACACTTTTATAAAAAATAATTTGTCTCTCTCTCTCTCTCTCTCTCTCTCTATATATATATATATATATATATATATATATATATACATATACATATATAAAACTAAACATTACATAATATAACACAAAGAAAACCTAGTCATATATCTAAGTGGTCATGCAGCTCCCTGATTTCAGGACCCAGGGAAGTCCTGGTTCAGTTTATGACAAGGACAAACAACAGTCAGAAATAACCTTAACCCTCCTTTACAAATCAGAAAATGATCCATATTTCTATGTAGTTTTCTAAATATAGGTAGATATGGGCTATAGAGGCATGGAACAAAGAACTCCTTTATTTGGGATACACAGTAAAAGGAGAAAAATGAGAAGCATATAATTTGTTGCAGCACCTTGAATAAAACATATGCAAATCATATGGTTTTATATAAATGTGTGTGTGTGTGTGCATACACATACATATATATATATATATATATCCTAACATATATACTATATATTATATAACACTATGTAATATAAATATACTGCATGAAATCCATTAGTATATCAGACTATGTTGTACAATAACATATAGTATATATACTATGTGTATATCATTAGTATATCAGAGTATGTTGTACAATATGACATATATAGTATATATACTATGTGTACATCATATATATGTGTGTATATCATATATATACATATAAATGGTAGTGAATGTATATTTCTGCAAGCTACATTTTTTTTTAATTTTTATTGTTGGTTGTTCAAAACATTACATAGTTCTTGATATATCATATTTCACACTTTGATTCAAGTGGGTTATGAACTCCCATTTTTACCCCGTATACAAATTGTAGAATCACATCAGTTACACATCCATTGATTTACATATTGCCATACTAGTGTCTGTTGTATTCTGCTGCCTTTCCTGTCCTCTACTATCCCCCCTCCCCTCCCCTCTTCTCTCTCTACCCCCTCTACTGTCATTCATTTCTCCCCCTTGTATTTTCCCCTTTCCCCTCACTTCCTCTTGTATGAAATTTTGTATAACCCTGAGGGTCTCCTTCCATTTCCATGCAATTTCCTTTCTCTCTCCCTTTTCCTCCCACCTCTCATCCCAGTTTAATGTTGATCTTCTTCTCATGCTCTTCGTCCCTACTCTGTTCTTAGTTACTCTCCTTATATCAAAGAAGACATTTGGCATTTGTCTTTTAGGGATTGGCTAGCTTCACTTAGCATAATCTGCTCTAATGCCATCCATTTCCCTGCAAATTCTATGATTTTGTCATTTTTTAATGCAGAGTAATACTCCATTGTGTATAAATGCCACATTTTTTAATCCATTCATCTATTGAAGGGCATCTAGGTTGGTTCCACAGTCTTGCTATTGTGAATTGTGCTGCTATGAACATCGATGTAGCAGTGTCCCTGTAGCATGCTCTTTTTAGGTCTTTAGGGAATAGACCTAGAAGGGGAATAGCTGGGTCAAATGGTGGCTCCATTCCCAGCTTTCCCAGGAATCTCAATACTGCTTTCCAAATTGGCTGCACCAATTTGCAGTCCCACCAGCAATGTACAAGAGTACCCTTTTCCCCACATCCTCGCCAGCACTTGTGTATGGGTGTACTATTAAGGAATTTGGAGCCTGACCCCACAATATGTAGATCGGAGCCAACTTTTTCTTCTATCAGACACAGAGTCTCTGATTTGATATCAAGCTCCTTGATCCATTTTGAGTTAACTTTTGTGCATGGCGAGAGGAGGGGATTCAGTTTCATTTTGTTGCATATGGATTTCCAGTTTTCCCAGCACCATTTGTTGAAGATGCTATCCTTCCTCCATTGCATGCTTTTAGCCCCTTTATCAAATATAAGATAGTTGTAATTTTGTGGATTGGTTTCTGTGTCCTCTATTCTGTACCACTGGTCCACCCGCCTGTTTTGGTACCAGTACCATGCTGTTTTTGTTACTATTGCTCTGTAGTATAGTTTGAAGTCTGGTATCGCTATACCGCCTGATTCACACTTCCTGCTTAGCATTGTTTTTGCTATTCTAGGTCTTTTATTTTTCCATATGAATTTCATGATTGCTTTCTCTATTTCTACAAGAAATGCCGTTGGGATTTTGATTGGCATTGCATTAAACCTATAGAGAACTTTTGGTAATATCGCCATTTTGATGATGTTGGTTCTGCCTATCCATGAACAGGGTATATTTTTCCATCTTCTAAGATCGTCTTCTATTTCTCTCTTTAGGGTTCTGTAGTTTTCATTGTATAAATCTTTCACCTCTTTTGTTAGGTTGATTCCCAAGTATTTTATTTTTTTTCAGGATATTGTGAATGGAGTGGTTGTCCTCATTTCCATTTCAGAGGATTTGTCGCTGATATACAGGAATGCCTTTGATTTATGCGTGTTGATTTTATATCCTGCCACTTTGCTGAATTCATTTATTAGCTCTAATAGTTTCTTTGTAGACCCTTTTGGGTCTGCTAGGTATAGAATCATGTCACCTGCAAATAGTGATAATTTAAGTTCTTCTTTTCCTATTTTTGTGCCTTTAATTTCTTTTGTCTGTCTAATTGCTCTGGCCAGTGTTTCGAGAACTATGTTGAACAGAAGTGGTGAGAGAGGGCATCCCTGTCTTGTTCCAGATTTTAGAGGGAATGCCTTCAGTTTTTCTCCATTCAGAATGATGCTAGTCTGAGGCTTAGCATAGATTGCTTTTACAATATTGAGGTATGTTCCTGTTATCCCTAGTTTTTCTAGAGTTTTGAACATAAAGGGATGCTGTACTTCGTCGAATGCTTTTTCTGCATCTATCGAGATGATCATATGGTTCTTATTTTTAAGTCTATTGATGTGGTGAATAACATTTATTGATTTCCGTATATTGAACCAGCCTTGCATCCCAGGGATGAATCCTACTTGATCATGGTGCACAATTTTTTTGATATGTTTTTGTATCCGATTCACCAGAATTTTATTGAGGATTTTTGCATCTAGGTTCATTAGAGATATTGGTCTGTAGTTTTCTCTCTTTGAAGTGTCTTTGTCTGGTTTAGGAATCAGGGTGATGTTGGCCTCGTAGAATGAATTTGGAAGTTCTCCCTCTTTTTCTATTTCCTGAAGTAGCTTGAAAAGTATTGGTATTAGTTCCTCTTTAAAGGTTTTGTAAAACTCTGCTGTATACCCATCCGGTCCTGGGCTTTTCTTAGTTGGTAGTCTTTTGATGGTTTCTTCTATTTCCTCAATTGATATCCGTCTGTTTAGGTTGTCTATATCCTCCTGAGTCAATCTGGGCAGATATGACTTAAGAAATTTATCGATGCCTTCACTATCTTCTAATTTATTGGAGTACAAGGATTCAAAATAATTTCTAATTATCTTCTGTATTTCTGAAGTGTCTGTTGTGATATTGCCTTTTTCATCCCGTATGCTAGTAATTTCAGTTCTCTCTCTTCTTCTCTTCGTTAGCATGGCTAAGGGTCTGTCGATTTTATTTATTTTTTTAAAGAACCAACTTTTAGTTTTGTCAATTTTTTCAATTGTTTCTTTTGTTTTGATTTCATTAATTTCAGCTCTGATTTTAATTATTTCTTGCCTTCTACTTCTTTTGCTGTTGTTTTGCTCTACTTTTTCTAGGATTTTGAGATGAAGTATGAGATCATTTATTTGTTGGTTTTTTCTTTTTTTAAGGAATGAACTCCAAGCAATGAATTTTCCTCTTAGAACTGCTTTCAATGTGTCCCATAGATTCCGATATGTTGTGTCTGTGTTTTCATTAATCTCTAAGAATTTTTTAATTTCCTCCTTGATGTCTTCTATAACCCATTGATCATTCAGTAACCTATTGTTTATTCTCCAAGTGATGCATGATTTTTCCTTCCTTCTTTTATCGTTGATTTTCAGTTTCATTCCATTATGATCAGATACGATACATGGTATTATCTCTACTCCTTTATATTGTCTAAGAGTTGCCCTGTGACATAATATATGATCTATTTTTGAGAAGGATCCATGTGCTGCTGAGAAAAAAGTGTAACTGCTTGATGTTGGGTAGTATATTCTATATATGTCAATTAAGTTTAGGTTATTAATTGTGTTATTGAGTTCTATAGTTTCCTTATTCAACTTTTGTTTGGAAGATCTGTCCAGTGGTGAGAGAGGTGTGTTGAAGTCTCCCATGGTTATTGTATGGTGGTCTATTAGACTCTTGAACTTGAGAAGAGTTTGTTTGATGAATATAGCTGCACCATTGTTTGGGGCATATATATTTATGATTGTTATGTCTTGTTGGTGTATGGTTCCCTTGAGCAGTATGTAGTGTCCTTCTTTATCCCTTTTGATTAACTTGGGCTTGAAACCTATTTTATTTGATATGAGTATGGACACTCCTGCTTGTTTCCGAAGTCCATATGAGTGATATGATTTTTCCCAACTTTCACCTTCAGCCTATGTATGTCTTTTCCTATCAAGTGCGTCTCCTGTAGGCAGCATATTGTTGGGTCTTGTTTTGTGATCCATTCTACTAGCCTGTGTCTCTTAATTGGTGAGTTTAAGCCATTAACATTTAGGGTTATTATTGAGATATGGGTTGTTCTTCCAGCCATATTTGTTTATTTATGTTACTAAACATGGTTTGTTTTCCTCTTTGATTATTTTCCCCCCTTTAGTGTCCTACCTCCCACTGTTGGTTTTCATTGTTATTTTCCATTTCCTCTTCCTGTAATGTTTTGCCGAGGATGTTTTGAAGAGATGGTTTTCTAGCTGCAAATTCTTTTAACTTTTGTTTATCGTGGAAGGTTTTAATTTCATCTTCCATCCTGAAGCTTAATTTCGCTGGATACACAATTCTGGGTTGGAACCCATTTTCTTTCAGTGTTTGAAATATGTTATTCCAGGATCTTCTAGCTTTCAGAGTCTGTGTTGAAAGATCAGCTGTTATCCTGATTGGCTTACCCCTAAATGTAATCTGCTTCCTTTCTCTTGTAGCTTTTAAAATTTTCTCCTTATTCTGTATGTTGGGCATCTTCATTATAATGTGTCTAGGTGTGGATCTCTTATGATTTTGCACATTCGGCGTCCTGTAGGCTTCTAGGATTTGGGATTCTGTCTCATTCTTCAAGTCTGGGAAGTTTTCTCGTATTATTTCATTGAATAGATTGCTCATTTCTTTGGTTTGAAACTCTATCCCTTCCTGTATCCCAATGACTCTTAAATTTGGTCTCTTTATGTTATCCCATATTTCTTGGATGTTCTGCTCATGGTTTCTTAACAGTCTTGCTGAGCTGTCTATGTTCTTTTCAAGTTGAAATACTTTGTCTTCATTGTCTGATGTTCTGTCTTCTAAGTGTTCTACTCTGCTGGTAGTATTCTCAATTGAGTTTTTAAGTTGGTTTATTACTTCCTGCATTTCTAGGATTTCTTTTTGTTTGTTTTTTGTAACCTCTATTTCCCTGTATAGTTGATCTTTTGCTTCTTGGATTTGTTTATGTAATTCATTGTTGAAGTGATCTTTCATTGTCTGATTTTGCTGTCTGATGTCTTCCTTGAGACTCCAGATCATCTGAAGCATGTATATCCTGAATTCTTTATCTGACATTCCATCTGCTGCAGATATTACCTCTTCTAACGTTGAGTTGACCTGCATTGCTTCTGGTCCTTTCTTTCCTTGTCTCTTCATACTGTTCGCGTTTCTTTCTGCTTGGTGAAACTGTTGTGCTATTGAATTTTCCCCCTATATATTTATATTGGTCTTGTATAGTTGCAAAGTCTCCCTCGCAGGCACGGGTGGCGGCTCTGCCCCTCCTCCAATTGGGGCAATGCGCCTACCACGCCAGCAGGCCGCTGGGCCTGTTCTGCCAGTCGGTAGCAGGTCCGCCTACCTTGCAGGCGCGGGCGGTGGCTCTGCCCCTCTGCATGCCGCTGGGCCTGTTCTGCAGGTGGGTAGCAGGTCCGCCTACCTTGCAGGCGCGGGGGGGGGGCGGCTATACCCTTCCGCAGGCTGCTGGGCCTGTTCTGTCTGTCGGTTGCAGGTCTGGCCTGTTTTGTCGGTGGTCACAGTTCCGCCTACCTTGCAGGCGCGGGGGCTGGGGGCGGCTCTGCCCCTCAGCAGGCCGCTGCACCTGTTCTGTTGGTGGGTCGCAGGCCCGCTTACTTTGCAGGTGTGGTTGGCAGCTCTGCCCCTCCGCGGGCCACTGGGCCTTTTCTGTCGGTGGTCACAGTTCCGCCTAACTTGCAGGCGCGGGGGGAGGGGGCGGCTCTGCCCCTCAGCAGGCAAAGCTACATTATTTATTTACTTATTGCTTATAGACATGATTGAACAACAAGTTTCATAGGACTGTTGGTGCAATTAAGTGACTGAGCTCTTTCCTGGTATTTGTAAGACACTGTGTTTGCTCTTACTGTGGAGGAGTTCAAACAATGAGACAATGGATTATTATTTGATGGTTTGAAGAAGAAAAACAATTATAATAAAAATATGATGCTTTCCAGTTAAGGTCATCATAACTGTACTAATGTCCAACTAATACTTTGTGGTGAGCCGCTTCTGCCGTTTCTGCAGATTATGGTCGCCATTACAAGATGGCGCTGGCTCCGCTGTGGTCTGTGACAAACAACTTCTTATCTGGGAAAGTTGGCACATGATTTTTCACCACCCTGTGAGAAAGTTCCACGCGGCAGCTTTGCATTGGGGCTTGGGATGCTTTATTAAGGCTGGGAGGGGCACCCGAGAGGAAGAAGAAGAAATATCCAGGGACCTGAATAAACTGTTGAAAGAAGATTCTCGAGTTGCGTATTCCTTGCGGGCAAGGGGTCGCGACAAGTGGTGCCGAAACCCGGGAACCAGAACTTTCAACAGTCAGGGGTGGTGCACCGGTTAGTCCCAGGTAAGTGGGATCCGCGATCAAAGCGGGGTTAGTCCCAATAAGTGGGATCCGCGATCAAAGCGGGGTTAGTCCCTAGTAAGTGGGATCCGCGACCAAAGCGGGACAGCTCCTCTGTAATGAAAGAGAGAGCCTTACATTTTATTGCAGCTGCACTGTGTACTTTCGCTCCTACTTTCGCTTTCTTTTTTTTGTGCTTTCTTTGTTGTTGTGTCATGGGTGCCGCATCTTCAAGTCCGCTTCTCCTGGCCCTAGATGGCCTGTTACGTTCCAAGGGACTGGAAGTGAAACATAGTACTTTACAGAGATTTTTACAGAAGATAGATATCGCTGCACCGTGGTTTGCATTTTCGGGCAGCCTTACTGTGCCTAGTTGGGATAAATTAGGCAAAGATCTTGACTTTGCTTCTGAGCAGGGCATATTAGAGGGTGGGGTGATACCCCTTTGGAAAATGGTCCGTAGTTGCCTTACAGATGATAGATGTCAGGAAGCACTTACTAAAGGACAGGAGGTTTTAGAGCGATTGCATGAGGAAAAATCGGAGATGGCAGAAAGTGAAGTGACTCGGGAGGATGGGAGTGTGCGGAGCATGAGACGGGGGAGGAAACGGTTGTATCCAGATCTCAGTACGCTGCGTACACCCCCATGCGAAAGTGAGTCAGAGGAGGAGGAGGATGAGGAGGAAGAGCTCGAGAGGCTGTCTCGTCAGCTAGGGAGTTTAGCTGTAGGAGAAGGGAACACAGATAAGCAAGGGCTCAAGAAAAGCGATCCCCCGGATCCACCGCCGGATGGCGGGGGCGTTTCGGGAAGAGCTTTCCATGCCCAAACATGGAGGGCTGTTCACGCTGAGATGGGTCTTGCTTATCCAGTTTTTCAGGATGACAACAGGGGAAGAGTCCATGAACCCTTAGATTTTAAAATTGTGAAGACCCTGGCGGAGTCTGTACGCACTTATGGGGTGGATGCCGCCTTCACGCTGACTCAGGTGGAAAATCTGTCTAGATACTGTATGACTCCCTCTGATTGGGCTAGCCTTGTTCGGGCTTGTGTTTCCCCGGGTAAATATTTGGACTGGAGAGCATTCGTGCTAGAGGGCGCAATAGAGCAGGCCGCCCAAAACCATGCAGCGGGACACCCCCATTGGGACAAGGATATGCTCTTGGGACAGGGTAGATTTGCAAATCAACAGACAGGATTTCCTCTTGAGGCATATGATCAAATTAACAATATTTGTATTCGGGCATGGAAGTCGCTTCCAAATAGAGGAGAGGTGTCTGGCAATTTGACCAAGATTCTACAAGGCCCTACAGAACCTTTTTCAGATTTTGTAGCAAGGATGGTGGATGCTGCTGGAAAGATTTTTGGGGATCCTGATAGAGCCATGCCCCTTATCAAGCAATTGGTCTTTGAACAATGCACCAAGGAATGTAAAGCGGCAATCACTCCTTATAAAAATAAGGGCATAGAAGCATGGATGAAAGTGTGTAGAGAGATTGGAGGACCTTTAACTAATGCAGGTCTTGCAGCTGCTGTCCTTCGGGTGGCAAAAAGGGGCAATCCTGGTGCCGGAACATGCTTCCATTGTGGTCAGCCCGGTCATTTCAGACGTGAATGTCCTAAAAAAGATAATTTTACTGGACCCCCTCACGGTGGCCCTTCCAATGGCTTTCGTCAACCAGGGCTGTGTCCAAAATGTAAAAAAGGGAAGCATTGGGCAAAAGAGTGTAGATCAATGAGGGACATCCATGGACAGCCTATTTCAGCTGGGCCAAAAAACGGCCGAAGGGGCCCCCGACCCCAGGGCCCACAAATATATGGGGCAATGGAGAATGTCACACCCAAACCCGAGACATGGCCATCTCTACGCCATCCCATGAGACGCGGAGAGCCACTACAGGTGCCGCGGGATTGGACCTCTGTTCCACCTCCAGACTCGTATTAACACCTAAGATGGGAGTCCAATTGGTGGAAACTGAGTTCAAAGGGCCTTTACCGCCTGGCACTGTAGGTTTGCTAATTGGACGTGCATCTTCTACTTTGCAAGGTCTTCATGTCTTTCCTGGAGTTATTAGCCCTGATACTGTAGGGACAATAAAAGTTATGGTGGAAGCTCCAAGGGGCATTGTATCTATTTCCCCAGGAGATCGGATTGCCCAATTGTTACTTCTACCCAGCCTGCATACCCGCTTTTCTGCTGATTCCTTTTCAAGGACAAGTGATGAGATTGGAGTTACTGGAGGGAATTCTGTTTATTTGTCCTTAGATATGAATGACCGTCCTACTTTAAACTTAACCATAGAAGGCAAATCAATTTTGGGATTGCTCGATACTGGAGCAGATCGTAGTATAATTGCACAAAAGGACTGGTCAAAGGGGTGGCCGGTGCAGCTCTCAGATCAATCACTGAGAGGTTTGGGATATGCCCAAGCCCCTCAAATCAGCTGTAGACATCTATCTTGGAAGGACCCAGAAGGACACAATGGCACTTTTCAGCCTTATGTACTTGATTTACCTATCTCTTTATGGGGTCGTGATCTGATGAAAGACATGGGGTTCACTCTTAGTAATGACTATTCCCCGGCGTCTCAACAGATTATGCAAAATATGGGGTATAGGCCAGGTCTAGGACTAGGAAAACATCTACAGGGGCGTAGGCATCCTGTGCAAGGTCATCAAAAGCTTAACAGATTTGGTCTGGGTTTTTCCTAGGGGCCACTGGGGCTCAAATACCCATAACATGGCTCACCGAGGAGCCTGTTTGGGTGCCTCAGTGGCCTCTTCCCTCGGTTAAATTGGCAGCAGCCCATAATTTAATCAAAGAACAACTGGACTTGGGTCACATCCAACCTTCCACTTCTCCATGGAATACTCCCATATTTGTTATTAGGAAAAAATCAGGAAAGTGGCGCCTACTGCATGATTTACGAGCAGTTAATGCTCAAATGCAACTTATGGGGCCCATTCAAAGAGGGCTGCCTCTGCTCTCCTCTATTCCTCAGGGCTGGCATATTATTGCTATTGACATTAAAGACTGTTTCTTTTCTATTCCTTTGCATCCTAAAGACTCACAACGTTTTGCTTTCACCCTTCCCTCGTGTAACCACGAGGAGCCAGATCTTAGGTTTGAGTGGGTAGTGTTGCCGCAGGGAATGGCTAATAGTCCCACGATGTGCCAGATGTATGTGGGGAAGGCACTCGCACCTCTCAGACATAAGTATTCCTCCATCAAGATCATTCATTATATGGATGATGTGTTATTGGCCGCTAAGTTAGAGCAGATAGTTAATGAGGCCTATAGAGACTTAGTAAAGCTGTTAGCTCAATATGGGCTACATATCGCACCTGAAAAGGTTCAAACGGGGAATTCTATTGAGTATTTGGGAGCAATCATTGGGCATGACAAATTGAAACCACAAAAAATCACCATAAGAACTCAGGATCTCCAAACTCTGAATGATTTTCAAAAACTGCTGGGAGATATTAATTGGATAAGGGGATATTTACATATTCCTAATGGTGTGCTCCAGCCTTTGTATGCTACCCTTAAGGGTGATCCAGATCTTGCTTCTCCTCGTAGCCTCACCAAAGAGGCCAGGGCAGCCCTTATAACAGTAGAAGAAGCTATACAACATGCTACTCTATGCAGGCTCCGCAGTGATAAACCTTTCCAGTTATGTGTGCTTGCCACTATGCGGCAGCCTACTGGAGTACTGTGGCAAGATGGGCCTTTACTATGGATCCACCCACATATATCCCCAGGAAAATCTTTAGAATACTATCCTGATGCTGTTGCAGCGTTAGCACTTAAAGGGATCCACCAAAGCATTCAATTTTTCGGACAATCACCTTCTTCTCTTATTATACCCTATACTAAGGCTCAGCTTAATGTTTTGTGTGCTACTCTAGACAACTGGGCTATTCTATGTTGCTCGTTTCAAGGGGATATTGATAATCATTACCCTTCCCATCCATTACTCCATTTTGTTAAAGAACATCCCATCATTTTCCCTAAGGTAACTTCACCCAACCCAATTCCGGGGGCTGTTAATATTTTCACTGATGGTTCCAAGTCTGGAATGGGAGCTTATGTAATTAATGATTCTCCCCCTGTTCAGCATCAATTTGCTCCTGGTAATCCACAATGGGTTGAACTGCAAATTGTTATTGAGGTTTTTAAACAATGTTCTTTTCCTTTTAATCTTATCTCGGACTCCATTTATGTGGTACAAGCACTCAAAGTCCTGGAGGCCGTGGGAGCTATTAGTAATGCCCATAATGTATCTGCTTACTTTAATCAGCTTCAACAACTTATCTGTAGCCGCACTGCTCCTTTTTATCCAATGCACATACGGGCTCACACCTCTCTTCCTGGTCCGTTATCACAGGGTAATGCCTGTGCAGACTCAGCCACTAGAGACCAGTTGATATGCTTGGCTTCCTCCTTAGAGGGGGCTAAATTATTTCACCAGAATTTCCATGTTAATGCTTTAACGCTGCGCAGGCGTTTTTCCATTTCAAGAGCGGATGCTCGTCAGATAGTATTACAATGTCCCCATTGTGTCACATTTCTTCATCCCCCTACTTATGGAGTGAACCCACGGGGATTGAAGCCATTGGTTGTCTGGCAAATGGATGTGACGCACATACCTGACTTTGGTAACCTCAAGTATGTACATGTTTCTGTTGATACGTGCTCTGGAGTTATTCATGCCTCTGCTTTGTCGGGAGAGAAGGCACGTAATGTTATTACTCATTGCCTAGAAGCATGGGCAGCATGGGGTGCTCCTGCATCCCTTAAGACTGATAATGGACCTGCTTATACTGGCAGACAATTTACATCCTTTTGTTCTACCATGGGAGTGCAACTTACTCATGGTCTGCCTTACAATCCTCAAGGACAAGGCATTGTTGAGCGTGCTCATCGCACCTTAAAGGAAACGTTACAAAAACAAAAAGGGGGAATAGGAGCTGAACACACTCCTAAAGAACGCCTGTCCTTAGCTCTCTTTACCATTAATTTTTTAAATTTGGATATTCATGGTCACTCTGTGGCCGATAGACATGTGTCCCCTCAGCCCTCTGTGATTGGCTATGTTAAGTGGAAGGATGTTCTTACGGGCCAATGGAACGGCCCCGACCCCGTGCTGACATGGGCACGAGGATCTGTATGTGTTTTTCCCCAGGATCGCACGGAGCCGTTGTGGGTCCCTGAACGTCTGACAAGAAGAGTCTTGACATCAACCGACCAACAACAAGAGATACCACAGCAACCCTGTGATGAGGATCTTCACTCTGCTACGTGCTCTGGTTCTGGTGCTGGTGCCGATGGCACAGACGACACCAATGCAGTGGTGGGCAGTGGCACGGGCTTGGCCAATGCCGATGCCGGTTCATGGTAGTTCTAGTGTCCTCCCCACTCTTTTCTCTACCTCATGTGAGATGTCTGCTCCCTGTGCCTCTCCTAGAGGGGACGTGGAGAGCATTTTTAATCAATCTCAGGTTAATCTCACAGGAGTTTTTTGTTTCAGCCTTGGAAACGCTAATTGCATCAGCCTTAAGATCAAAAATTTGACTAACTGGGAGGATCCATTGCGGTCCAATCAGGTCTCAGGGAGTATTATTAATGCCGTACTGAGCCAAGTAGTTTCAGGGAAGCAATTAGGTTCAGGGACCCCTGTAAATAGCTCTGCTTTTAACATAACTACCTTGGCTATGATCTCCAAGGTACTAATCCCAGTGCCTCCTTCTTCTAATAGTACTTACAATGCCACTCATTTCAAGGCCTCTCCTTACTGTACCCCTAATCTTGGTTTCCCCCCAACATTTACGCCTTGTCAGGATCATTCTTGGGAGAGACTTCAAGTTGCTAAGGGTTTCTCTTTTTCCCCCTCTCTTAAGAGGTATGTTTATAACTTTAACCATAGTGCCAACTCCTCTACAGGAGTAGGTTGGTCCTGGTTTCAATGGCTGATTTTCAATGAGAAGGGGGCTTCAGCTGATATTTCTGCATTGGCTCAATTGCTGGGAGTCAGAAGCTGGCTGGCTAATGTTTCTGGTACTGTTCGCGAGAGTGAACGGGGTAATAGACTTACATCTGTTTCGTTCAACTCTTTGCTATATAATGCCACATTGCCCCCTGCGATGGTCTGCGTCCAATCCCCATTCTTGCTCCTTTTGACTAATGACACCTCGTCAGGGATGCTGGATTGTTCTAGTGTTACCTGTCTCTTATCTGAGTGTTGGAATGGTTCTTGGACTGTAGCAGTGGTTATGAAAATTCCAACCTTTGTCCCAATCCCAGTCACTGCGGACCCAGATAAATTCCCCATTGTTGAGCTACTTAGAGTCCGCAGGGATTTTGGAATTACGGCAGCTATAGTGACAGCTGTGGCAGTGTCTGCTGCTGCAGCGGTTACGGCCGGAGTGGCCATGGCCAGTCAAGTACAAACTGCTGCCACCATTAATCAAGTTGTTCAACAAACTTCTACCATACTTGAGTCCCAAAATTCAATTAATCAACATATTTTGTCAGGGATTTTAGCTGCCAACCAAAGAATAGATTTACTCCAAGCTCAGGTAGAAGAATTGGCCGACTTGGTGCTTTTGGGTTGTGTTGACCAACGTGCACATTTATGTATAACCTCTGTCAGATTTAATGATTCCAGAAATGCCTCCCGCATCATCGGAGAGTATCTATCCGGAACCTGGTCCATGGCAGCAGAAAACTTGATCCAGTCTCAACTAACTCAGATTGCTGTTTTGAATAGTACCCGTGTCGAACCAGTGACTTTGGGTCAATTCACCGATTGGATATCTTCTGCTTTTTCCTTCTTCAAAGAGTGGGTGGGAGTAGGCATTTTTGGTGCAATGTGTTGCTTCAGTGTTGTGCTTTGTTTGTGGCTTCTCTGTCGCCTTAAAACTCGCCATGCACAAGAAAAGGCTATGATCATACAAGCTCTTGCAGCTTTAGAAAATGGCAACTCGCCTCAAGTCTGGCTTGCGCATCTTAAGCAGTAAACCTTTGTCATGGTCGTTACACCCCAAGTTATTATAACATTGCACTGGGATCGACATGACTTTCCTTGTTATTCTCTTAGTGTTGGAAAGCCCTTGCACTCTGCCGGTCTTACTGCCATTGCACGCAGATGGGTTTCCACACTAGTACTTTTCTATCGCCTTGAAGTTCGTGCCTTTCTTTCAGGGTGCTGTCAACTTGTTTGTCATTATAAACAGCCACAGTTCAGCCTCAGCTATCCCCCTTCGTCCACCATCGTCACGATACAGGATGCGAGGCAAGGCACTGCACTTGAGTGATCCTTGAAGAGGACCTCAAGGAGAGCATGTCCTATTGCATGCGGGTTAGACGCGTTCACGCCCCGCCCCACGAAAAAAGGCGTCGGCTGATATGGCCTCAGATCTGGGGAAGGGCCCTCCTTGGGACTGAGCCATACTATGCAGCCACTTCTGCACAGTGGGATAGGACCTCTACTCTCGCCTGTATTGTTTTAATAAAACAGAAAAGGGGGAACTGTGGTGAGCCGCTTCTGCCGTTTCTGCAGATTATGGTCGCCATTACAAGATGGCGCTGGCTCCGCTGTGGTCTGTGACAAACAACTTCTTATCTGGGAAAGTTGGCACATGATTTTTCACCACCCTGTGAGAAAGTTCCACGCGGCAGCTTTGCATTGGGGCTTGGGATGCTTTATTAAGGCTGGGAGGGGCACCCGAGAGGAAGAAGAAGAAATATCCAGGGACCTGAATAAACTGTTGAAAGAAGATTCTCGAGTTGCGTATTCCTTGCGGGCAAGGGGTCGCGACAATACTTGATGAATTTACTCTGAATCATGTTTTATAGAATGACTGAAGTGCCCAGTCTTCCCCACATGGATCTTGCAGCACCTGCACAGCAGAACAAACTAAGCCTCTGAAACAGAGAAGAAGCCTAGAGATAGATATAAAGACTGGGAGACTCCAGAGGCAAAAGTCACACTGGACTGTCAAAGCCTACACTGGCTGTGTGCTACAATGATCAGTGCTTCCTTAAAAGGCTCCTGATTGAACACTTCTTAAGTCTTTACCAACCAAATCAAAAAATAGTGAAATTCTATTTTTCACCATATGTAATAGAAATATTGTTTTAAAATAAAAAAAAAAAAATCTACTTGAATTCTTCTTACTAAACACATTTCTTTCTAATACTATTAAGTTAAAACTATCAGTTATGACCTATTGTATATCTTAGTTATCTTAGCATACATAATCACATTAAACATATTTATATGAACCTTCAGTAAGCGTTTAAAAGAATAATACCTATAAACAGATTCAGAGAAGATAACTGAAATTCTAGAAATAAACTACAAAACTCTGGTCAGTTTATTTTTGGCAGGTTTTTCAGAAAAATTCAATAGGGAAGAAATGGTCATTTCTATAAGTAAGGATGAGATAATTTCATAGTCACATGAAGAGTGACTATGAAATTATGTGAAAATATGAAAAGAGTGATATTAGATTCTATAAGAGATTATATAAAATAATTAACAGAAATGGAATTTAAAATTGAATATAAGAGCAAAAATATAAGAATTTAGAAGAAAACAATTAAATATTTGTAACTTTAAATTTGGCAGTACAGTCTTAGATATGCTTCAAGTATATATACAAGGAAAAACACATAAATTTCACTTTTTATTAAATTAAAAACTTTTGTGCAATAACACTTACTAGGAAATGGAACAGGCAATTATAACAGACTTTTATTTATTTTTTAAGAACTTTCAAGCCAGGCATGGTGGCACACTCTTGTAATCCCAGGGATTCTGGAGGCTGAATGAGACAGGAAGATTACAAGTTCAAAGACAGCCTCAGCAACTTAGCAAGGCCCTATATATTTAGCAAGACGCTGCTTCAAAACAAAACATTAAAAAAAAAAAAGTCTGGAGATGTAGCTCAGTGGTTAAGCATCTGTGGGCTCAATCCCTTGATCAAAAACAACAAAAAGGTACTTTTATGACCCAGTATTTTAGCTCTAGCTAGAGACCTGTCAGAATTTCCCTGTTTGAGAAATTATTAAGTCCACACCTAAATGCCTTTTATTGTCACACTTCAAGGCCACTATGTACTGCCCAAAATCACCCCAGGAAAAGAATCCACAGCACAGAGGACAATCTATACAACCCAGATTCCCACCCCCCCCAAATTATTCAGATTTTCAATCAACAGTGAGTCCTGAAGTTTAGCTGATCTCATATCACTTAACATGTATAAATTGCCCCCTGAATCTATAATTTCTTTTTACCCTGCCTGTGAGTAAACCACTTGTGTGGTTTTTTACAGCAGTATTCTATTGTTCAGAATCATAAGTAACAAATAATTATGGGTTTTATGTATCTATTTATCATTTCATTTTGTTTGATGAATGAAAATATTGTTAAAATTTATTTTAAAATCACTAAAAATGGGATAAAACAGGAAAAGTAAATATGAAGGCTATGGAAAATTGAAAACTCCATAATCCTTGGTAAGAAAGTAAAATGAATCAATCACTATGAATAGCATATTAGTTTTTTCTCAATAAAAAGAAAATTAGTAATTGAACCAGCACTTGCCCTTGGAAATGTGCCGAAATTAACTGAAAACACTGAGACAATAATTTTCACATAAATACTTATAGGTGAACTATTTATAAGAATTAAAAGTTAAAAATAACTCAATGTTCATCAGCAGATTAATGGATAATCAAAATTTGCTCTGTTGTAGAGTGGAATATTATTTAGCAATACATTTCATGAGAGTACTAAATCAAGTTGCAATGGACATATATGTTGAAAGCATTGTGGTAAAGTAAAAAAAATACGGGAGACCATGCCTTGTGTTGTATGGTTCAAATTAGATGTACTTTCCAGAACAAGTACATGCATAAATTGTGACAAATGGTTAGTCATTAGCAGGGGTTGAGGGAAGGATAAATAGGCAATAGCTATTAGTGTGCTTTGGTTGTTTTCTATGTTAAAAAATTCAGTAAGTACACTCAATTCTACTGAATCATACTCTTGAAAATGGTTACAAAAGTAAACTTACTTTTACATGAACTTTTTCAGAATAAAAAAGATATGTTTTACAGGATGCATAAAGCCAAGTTAAAGATCCAGCCAATAAAATAGTACAAATAAAAAATAAAGCTGATGAGAAATAAAAAATATAATTTCTCATAAGAAAATAGCAATTATATAAATTTGCTTTGGCTAAGTATGTGTGATCATCAGTTAATTGTTCTTTTCCTCATTGCTTATTTACACTTTTGATATTTGTATCAGAAAATATGTCGATTTAGCTATCAACTTTGGAAATTAAATATACATTTTTTTCCTTTAGTTTTCCTTCTGCTTTGTGCTGGAACCAAACACAGAGCCTTGCACAAGCAAGGTGTCCTCAATCTTACCAGGTTCTCAGTTATCTGGCCAGCTCCCCTCTCACTCCTGATTTTGCTTCAGATTAGGGTTTATAATCTATCTTACTTGCACAAGTGCATAGCATCCTAGAAAGAGGATAGTGTTGTGAAGACAAAAAGGCGGTCTTAAATCTCATATCCACCTTTTCATACAGAAGCAACTGTGTAAAGGGACAGTATATAAAGCTACATGACATTCACTAAACACAAAGATGAGACACTGAGAAATAAAAAACCTGAGATAAAGACCCCTGACATGTTATTTACACATTCACTTTATGAATATTATCTAAATATACCTACCACAAAGGTCTGATCTAGACAATCACTTTATATTTGTCATTTTGTTTCCAATTCTGCTGTCTTAAAATCCAGCATGTTCACTGGGCTTGATGGTGGATGCACATGATCCCAATGACTTGGGAAGCTGAGGCAAGAGAATCATGGGTTCAAAGCTAGCCTCAACAATGCAGCAAGGCTCTAAGAACCTTAGCAAGACCCTGTGTCTCTAAATAAAATATTTAAAAGAGCCATGGATGTGGATCAGTGGCTAAGTGGCTAAGTAACACCACAGAGCTCACAATCCAAAGAAGCTGGTGATCAATCCCCAGTACTTAAAAACTAAAAATTAAACAAATTCCAACATCTTTAATTTGCCAGAATAATGATTCCAAATATAATGCAATTACACAAAATTATTTAATTAAGATCTCATTCACTTTTCAATTACAAAATCAGCCCTAGGCCCTTATTTATAAAAATATAATCTACACATATTTTAGTGTCAATTCTAGTGTATATTTTAAGATAATAACAAAGTGTGAATTATAGAAAGATAATACATCTTTTAAGTAACCAAGGGATTGCATTCTTTTTAGAGCAGAAAATACTTTTTTAGTTCGATAGCCTAGCCAGGCACAATGGTGCATAGCTGTTATCCCAGTGGCTTGGGAGGCTGAGGCAGGAGAATTGTGAGTTCAAAGCCAGCCCCAGCAAAAGTGATACACTATACAACTCAGTGAAACTCTGTCTCTAAATAAAATACAAAATAGGGCTGATATGGCTCAGTGGTCGAGTGCCCCTGAGTTCAATTCCTGGTACCGCCCCTCCCATCCCATCAAAAAAAGAATAGTTCACTAGCCTGCCCCGTGAAGCCTGATTATAATGACATAAAGTTTGTAACATATAAATATCCATTTAATAGCAAAATAATATATAAATATGAAGGGTGTATGTGACTTCAGGCATGTTTTTAATCAGGTACAAATTGTTAAATATACACAAACTCTAAAAAGAAGTTATCTCTGAAAGTACAGTCTTAATGAATACATGACTTACTCCACTCACAAACCCTATGTTAATACTGTAATGTCTGAAAAAAATCAATACAGGGGAATACATGAAATAAAATAAAATTAAAAAGAAGTAAACTAGATTGAGAAGAAACTACACCTAGTTGTAAAATACAGACAAAAGCATATAACCACAGAAAATATTTAATACAGAACTACAGCAGGAAGCATGGTAATAATCTAGTCATAAAATGAATTCCAAAATATGGTAGAGAAAATGTATACCTGAAGTGGTGGAAATAGCAAAGAGTTGCTACTACACATTAAGCAAGAAAAATAAACTGGAGAAACTATAAATAAATAATGATTTTTTTCTGAGTACAGCAGGGCTGACTGACATTAGAAGGCAGAAAACTAACCTGGGAATTGCTGATATGAAGGGCTACAAGAGACACAGTCCATAAACCTTTCACTACTCCCTGAAAATTGTGTAAACTGGTAAAAATTAATCCAGTATTTTTGAACCATGCTCTATAATAAATGTGAGGGTGAGTCAGTAAGAGTTGAAAACCCTTGAGTCTACAGACATAAATTTCCCAAACTTGCTTTTCCACAGGAACCTAAAAGATGTGCCTGAAAATGGGGAAGAATCTTGAGAATCTGATAAAAACATCAGCCCACCTACAAAAATGAAAATAAGATTGATCAGGGCAATGATGGCAGAAACAATGCTCTTGTGTAAATCAAGAATTTTAGATGAAAATTATAAAATATATCCCACTTAGCTTTAGGAAAAAAATAAGGCAGCAATGATCAGAAGCACATTAAAATAAGAACATCTCTATGTGTAGTTTGAAGGAAACTGTTCCAAGGAACACCACAGAGATCACATTCCAAGGAAGCTGGTGTTCAGAACAAAATCACAATACATTAACACATCAATCAGAATGAACAAGCAATGAGATCAAGCTGTTTCTTACAGGTCTGTACAATATGACTCATGTTTTTCAGCAGGACTGTACACTGCTTTGACAGCTGCCATTTAATGTTAATCTATTTGAATAATGCAAACGTAGTCATATAGAAAGTGTAAATTGTGAAAAAGTCTGTATTTCTAATGCAGCTTAAAGACATCATTACAAAATTAATGCAATAAACTAAGAAATTATTCTCTCAAAGTTATGCATGACTTCTATCAAAGATGTTAAGTGTATTTCTGTGTGTGTGTGAGTAACAGAGGGGTGGGGACTAGAATAATATAAAAAAGTTGTCAGGGTAACCCCATTTCCAAAGACTCTAAGAATCATTCCTGGTATCTTCTTGTTCTGGTTTGGATATTAGGTATCCCACAAAATCTCAGGTGTGATACAATGAAAGAAGTTTGGAGGAGAAATCACTGGGTTATAGCCTTAACCTAATCAGTGAATTAATTTCTGATATGATTAACTGAGTGGTAACTGGAGGCAGGTTGGGTGTAGCTGGAGGAAATGGTTTAGGAGCATGGATATGGGGTATATATTTTGTATCTGAAGCATGGATTCTCTCTGCTTTCTGATCATAATGTGACCTGTTTTGCTCTGCCACACTCTTCTGCTTTGAGGTTCTGTCTCACCTCAAGTCCCAAGGAATAGAGCTTGCTGTCTGTGGACTGAGATCTCTTAAATTGTGAACCCCGAAATAAATGTTTTCCACTTCTACAATTGTGCCGGTCAGATCCTTTAATTATAGCAGTGAAGAAAACTGACTAAAACACTTCTCAATTATGAATATGGTGGTATTCCTTAGTTTGTGGTCATGAATTATTCTCTTGTCTATGCTGATGTAGTCCTCAAAACTAAAGAGAGGGAAAGCCTTCCTCACATAGAAGATAATGGTACCCATACAAGGAGCTACCTTTAATCTAACAAGATCTGTGATATATTATCAGGAGAGATGTAAGATTCTCCTCTGAGTTTATCTTCTAAAACAAAAGTGAGAAAACCCAGCTCATTGAACAGAAGAATGAGGGAAGGAAGTTCCCAGGTCTACATATTGGAGCAGGTGGTTTAAGTGCCCCAACGGTGAGATCAGAAAGGGACATCAGGGGACACTGCCTCTGAAATTTTGAGAAAAATCAGACATGACCAAACCCGCATGAGACAGTCAAATTCAGATGAAGAGCAGGTCATGAACAGACATAGGGTCTTAATTTTACGTATGAGTAAACCCTTTTAACATTTCCCCGTTATGTAAAAACTTGCATCACCCTATATTATTTCTTTATCTTTTTTGTATCAGGGATTGAACCTGGGGCATTTAACCACTGACCCACATACCCATATATGTTTTATAATTTATTTAGATACAGGGCCTTGTTAAGTTGCTGAAGCTGGCTTTGAACTTGTGATATTCTTGCCCCATTCTGCTGATCTATGGTGCACCACCACACCTGGCTCTCCTTACCTTTTTTTTTTTTTTTTTTTTTAACGTGCTAATAATCTTCCACCTATAATGCATGCAGGGCACTGAATTTACCACCTACCATGTACACTTATTATTTCTCTCTTTCTATATGTATGTGCATGTGTTTTTCCACCCCTTCTGAGACTGACCTGCAGATTTCTATGATTTCACCTCTCTAAAGCCCAAGATTTTTGTTTTAAGACAACATGTCTAAATGCTGTTTTATGTGGTCAGGAAAAATATGGCGATTTCAGGGCTCACCTGATTTGACTAATATCCATCAAAAGTAATGAAACAACTAAAAGCATTGAAAATATGGAACAAAATTAAACAAGATAAAAATTATTTTTTCAAAGTTTGATGGTTCCCAATGTATTATTTTACGTCATGTACTATTTCAATGATAGGCAAGTCCATCAAGGTTCACAGAATTGACACTGCCTGTGATTTTTAAAATTATGTAAACACTACATACTCAATATTCAGACATTGCACCTTCTATCTATGAACTCACTAAGACATCACACCTTCAACTGTGAATCATATTAGGAAGGGCAATGTGACAATTTCACCAGAGACACATCCACATTTTAGTATTTCATGTTTCTTTTTCAAACACATCACCTAATTCCTGGGGTTGACTTTAATCCTGCTGGCCTAAAAGTGACACTTTATTTTACTCTAACTTTACATTTGATTCCATGTGAATATTTCATTCTGAGGCCAATTTTATTTGACAGATCCCAGGAGACAATTAATACTGCTGTTTAAGTTATTTTTTCATGATTTATAGTGTATTTTCCAATCACTTCTCATATAATATTTAGTCAGGATGTGGTGACATTCATAGTTGAGGCAAAAATTATCAGGAGACAAAGCTTAGCTGAATGTCAGTCACTGAGTCTGCAGGATATTTAGATAAATAGTTATTAATAATGAACAGCACACTTAGCTTGAGGAATATCATTATCTTTGTTTCTAAATAAAAAATACTCGTACTTTACAATCTTGAAAGATGGAAAGAACTGTGTACATTTATGTCCTCAAATGTTAGGGATGTGATGACAATAAGCATCTTTTTCTTTCTTATATAATTACCAATATAATTACAATGGTATTGGGTAAAATTGTAAAAATAATAACATAATAATAATGAACAATGTTATTATTTTTATAAACAAAAAGTCTTAGATTTTAAAGCACAAGAGAAATTTGGAGAAAGCTTCATAAATTTTCTGAATAACATTGGTTATTTAATAGTATCAAATCAAACAGTAAAAGTTATGAACTTTTATCACAATTAGAAATCCTATATGTCAGTATTGATAAAACTGTGTAAAGGTAAAATGTGGAGTGGAGAAAATTTTTGCAGCAACCATTTCTAGTAAAGTGCTCATAGTACAGAATGTTTGAGGTAGTATATATTTTTAAGGAAAAACAGATATCTCAACAAAGAAAACATAGCTAAGAAATTTCAAAAGGAGTTCATAAAGAAGGAAGCTTTAAAATAACAAATAAATATATGAATATTCATTAAAAATCAATATTATTTAGTAATGTTTAACATTCAAGCTGCAGAGACTACTGTACACTCACCAGGAAGCTAAACACAATGACCACAAAAGATAAATAAATAAATAAATTGATGATAAATAACAGATGAATAGTTAAGAAATTAGAATTGATAAACACTGTCCCTGGCCAGGTAAATTGGTAAAAACACTTAGGAAAATGCTATGTTACTTTTGACCCAAGCATACTCTATGAAACATTAATGTAGTCCTCAGCAGAATAAAAATGTAAGAAAAGATCTGTAAGAAATGATATTAAAAGGTTGCTGCCACAGGTTCTGGCTGACACCACTCTAGGGCAGTGCTTCTGTGTCTAAGATTCTGTCTCCCCACAAGCTCTGAACAGGCCCCAACACCATCTCAGATGAAAGTCTGCAGAAAATGGCTGAGTTAAGTAGCAACAATCTGAAGAAGAAAGTAGACAAGGAGCAAGTCAGAAAGACTGAAGGATAGTGGAAGAGGAGAAGAGAGTTGAGGAGGAACAAGAGAAAACTTCCAGGGAAGATGGAAAGGGGGAGGATAAAGAAAATGAAGAAAATGAGAAGGAAGTAGATCATGTCAAGGGGCCCACTGAAGAATCCATATAGTGTGACAGCATGAGATCCCCAACAATGAGCTGGGGAAGTGATGTCCCTTAGGTTCTGGAGGTGAGGGTGGGAACAGACAAAAGTGGAAACCATTCACCTTCTCCCTTCTCTGGAAACTGCACCAGAGATTCCACCTTCTTCTTTCTCCCTGGCCTTCTGATTTCCAACTCTCCGTACATAACCCCGCTATCCTGACTGCCATTATTCCACCTTCAGATCTGCTCTGAACTCCCTGTTTCAGGATTGATCCTCTTCCCTTTCCCGTTCTCTTTCTTGCTACCCCCACCTATTTCCCCAACTGGTTCCAAGTTGCACTCTACCCTCCCTTTGTTCTTGTTCTCCCTCTGCCCACTTATTCCCCTAGTTTTGTTCTTGCATCCTTCTTGGGTACAGCCTGATGCTGGGGTACACCTTCACACTCTGCCTGGTCACTTATCTGCCTGATCTGTTTCCCCTTAGATCTCCTCCTCTGACATCACTAACCAAAAGTGAGGTCAGACATGGTACATAGCCCCAGCTGCCAGCTTTTCCCCTATTTCTGTACATTTAATAAAGAAACTGTCACACTTTTGGTCCTTTTTAAAAAGAAAACTCAACAGTACTATATGAAACAAAAAAGTAGTTACCAAGTTACCACTGTGGAAAATACAAGAGACAGTGAAAGAAAGATGGCATGGTGTGGTTGTCTGGGAAATCATAAATATTCTACATCTTGATGTAGGTAGTAGTTACACAGCTTGTCACCTTTGTGATAATTTATTGGTCTATTTAACTTTGATGCTTGTCCTGTTTTGATTATGTTCAGTAAGATTACATTTATTAAATAAAAGGTGTTGAGGAAGAACAAAAAGGAATGATTTTAAAAGGGTTGTAGCAAAAACTTTGTGGGTAATGGCCATGTCAATTATATTCATGCATGTGTACATTTATCAAAAGGATAAATATATATATTGAATTTATAAATATTATATATGAATTACAACTCAATAAAGCTGTAAAAAACAGGATGAATCTAAAGTTGACACTTAAAAGAAAGTAAATCTTAAATAGATAAACTAAGCATTCATTAACTAATCTCAGTAGTTTAAAAAGGCAAATTTTATAAAAGGAGAGTAAGGCAATCCTAAGCAGCAGAGAAAATTTCAAACATATTGAAAAATGAACATACCACAGAGTATTAGCAATGAAAAATGTTGGTACTTTTAAAAGACAAATTAAAAACAGCTTGATAAATTTGATATCTATAAATCATATATCAATTAAATACTATACAATTGATATGTGTATATATACTGATGCTTCAGATATTAGGATAAATTTTGAGAAACACATTGTAAGGTAAATCTTCCATTTTGCAAACATCTTAGACTGTTCCAAGATCTAGATAATATAGATTACTACATACCTAGATTGTACACTATAGCCAGTTTTGTTCACGAAATTCATCAATGACCAAAAGATTATTAGGCCACATATGGCGGCATATAACAAAGTTATAACAATCAGTGTAGACCTCATAATGATATGAATAAAAATACCTATGGAACAAAGGAGAACCATTAAAGAAAAACCTTAACATTAAAAAGACCCTTATGACTTGGACAATGATAAAGTAAGAGGATACACTGTAGGGTAGTAGAAATGTAACATTCTTTTTTTAAAAAAATGCACTAGCACAATGTGGTATCTCTGACAAAAACATATGCTAGTATACCTTTCTTCATACCATGTAAAAAATATTTCCAGAGGAAATTGACATAAAAGTGGAGAAAGGGTTAAAATTAATCCCTTTCCTCCTGGTGGAATCCCAAGGCTGGAGCTTTGCTACCCTTCGCCTAAGTGGTGGCTATCAACAGAACTGATGTGAATGGGAAGTACATAGCCAATGGAAAGGAAGGGATGGAATATCTTGATAAGTCTGTTGTCCATTTGGTTTGGCAGCCCCACATTACCTCCAATGAGAAGTTTATGCTGGCTTCCATATTTCATTTGGATCAAATTGATGGTGCTGAAGCAATCATGAATAGATTTTCTTCTCAAAAAATGTAAGAAATTTACTCAGACTTTGTCCTTGATGATCGAGTCTACTATCTGGAAATGTCCTTCATGATCTTACTACCTAAGAGAGCCATACCACATTTTGTACCAGGCCAATAAGGAAACAGAACAGATAAAGACACTATAAAGATTCAGGGAATGACTACATTGACTAAGCCAACCAGGAATTGTCCAAAAGAGAAAATGCCAGTGAGTACTCATCTGGTCAGACCATACCCCACTTACAAACACACTGATTGCATGGGCAGCTGATGAGCTGAGGTTTATGAGCCCTGAAGTGGAGGAGGACAGGGAACAGGACACCTGAGGGGTTATGTGTAAAGCACAGGCACACGAGAGACAAGGAAAGACACAGAATTAGGTGTGTAGAGGTGTGAAGCAGGTAAAATAGTATCCTTTCCAGAGAAACAGGAGGGGTCTGAGTTTCAATTCAAACTTGACACCCTCATGGGGGTCAGCTTGCCTCTGCCATCTCTTGCCTGCCATACCAGCATCAGTGGCCACAGTCTGATTCAAATTCTCAGCATCTAGAAGAGTTCCAGCTACAACTGTCAGAACATAAGAAGGAAGCAAATCCTTTCCCTAGGTTATAAACATGCCTAATATTTTTTTTATCTCACTTTGGACCCTAACACAAGCATCCAGCTGTTCTGTTGCTCCCCCTCAAATGTGGGGTGATAGGCTCAGGATTGGAATCAGGGTGCTATTCCTCACAGAGGGTGACAGGCGCTGCCACATGGAATCGTTGTGCAACTTCAACAGTGTTCAACGTCAGTAGCCAGCATTTACACTATAGCCTCAAACTCAGGCACCATAAATACTACCTCTGAGGGAACATGGAGGTCACAGGTACACACACATCAGGTGGGCAGCCTTTATCAATCCCTTATCCACCCCCATGCACATACACCTCAGAACCTCCTTATCTGGCTCATGCTGACTGATCCCAGCCTTGCTATGCAGACTTCTTATGCACACTACATGCATGCACACACTGCACTGCCAAAACACTCATTTTTTTTTTCCCTCCTGGTCTTGTGTCCACAGTCCAGCACCTTCCCTTCCAGTGTTTACCCAAATCATTCTTGACCAGAGAGATCTCTTCCACCACCACCAACATGGCAAAGGAGAAGAAATTCTGTTTTGAGTACTGACTGCAGGTCCCAAACATGGCTGAAAAGATCATAATGTGATAATAGCTACAGCCTTGAGTTACCATGGTAGAAAAGAGCAGACTTGTCAGCTAGGACACAGAACCTCTGACCACAGCTCTTGCTTACAGCTGTTTTATTGGCCAGATTTGCTGGGTGACTTTTTCTGCTTCTTCTCCACCAAGACTTCCAGGCCCTTTTCATAGTCACCACTGGACAATCATTAAGTCTGGGGATGTTCCTAGTGAACCCAGTGGCCTGAGGGAGGCAGAAAAACAGGATATTACTGAGTTCAAATTTGGGGATTTCACTATGGTGGCATGCCTGTGAGCCAAGCCAGCAACCTGTGTTCTCAGAATTTGTTACCTTCCTTTTCCATGCCAACCTGCTTATGCAAGCAACTGATTAAAGACAACCTAATTACTTTTGTATGCATTGAGTCAGGGGTAGAAAGAACGTAGCTGCCCTCCAAGAGGCCCAGTTCCCTCAGTCATGAAACCTTTCCATTTTGTCATGAAAGGTTTATTGAGGGCTTATTTGTTGCTAGGCACTAGATTAGCATTAAGATCTCTCTCTCTCGTTCAAAAGACTCCCAACAACCTGACCTTCAAGCCTTCTGGAGCTTACCTCACAAAAAGCTTAGCAGACAACTGGTTGCACCTGTATCCTAATATACCAGCCCTACCTTATCCTCAGGGGACACATTACAAGACAAAACCCCCATGGATAGTACTGAAAGTTTTATTTATATATAGTTTATATACGTATGATAACATTTATTTTACAAATTATGCATAGCAAGAGATTAAAAAGAGTTATAAAACAATGCTAACTGTTATAAAATTTTAAAAACTCAGAGGTAATATAAATTTTTAGATATTAAAACAAAATGTAAAACATTCACAAGTTACTATAAAGAAGGGAGTTACAGGGTGGATATGGTGGTGCACAACAGTGATGCCAGATACACTTGGGAGGCTGAGGAAGGAGAAGCACAAGTTTGAGGTTAGCCTATGAAACTAGTGAAAACCTTATCAAAATAAAAATTTAACAGGATGAGATGTACTTCTGGGTTTAACCCCAGAACTGTCAAAGGAAAAAAGTGAAAGGATGATACAACCCAATCTAAAGGCTGATGTTGAGGCTGAGGGCACAATTCACTGGCAGAATATTTGTGCAGAACATGCAAGGCAATAGGTTCAAATCCCAACACCACAACCCAAGGAAGACATTAAGGGGGATTTATATTGCAGTTACAGAATAGGAGGCTCCTGAATCTCCCTGCATCCATAAATACACTGAATAAATACTAATTCATATTTTAAGTCCCTCCTAGACAAAGTCATTAATGAAAGACAAATTCATTGGACAACTGAGAAATTATAAAATGAATAAGAAACCTGGGGTATACTTAGACATTAGTACTACTTAGGAAAATGTACCACAAAACAGGAACAGAATTCCCAACATTTAGAGACACCCTCAGGAAAGTAAGATTGGGTGTGTATGTGTATATACATATATATATATATATATATATATATATATATATATATATCCCCATCTCTAAAGTTTCCTGTTGTTTTCATATTAATTTTTTTATTACTGAGATTGGAGGGATCTAGATATAAACAGATATCAAGACCACAAAAAACAGTGGAGGTTTTCTATGGTATTAAAAGTATATCTCTGGATTTTTCTGTTAGGAATTTTTCAGAATATTCTGTGAAATGCTAATGCTGATAGTTGAGCTTCTAGAATCCTGCATTGTGGAATTAATAAGGGGAAAAAAAGCGCAGGTTTTTGGCAGTCTGAGTGAAAGTTCAATATTTCCTAACCCTCTCTCCACTATCTTATGCCTGTACTAACTCCATAACTACCAAGTACTGCAGGAATTTTTTTCATGTCTGAGGTTTAAGATCTTCCATTCAAGGAACTACTTTCTATCCCCAAGCTCTGAGAGCATATGGATATGAGTGGGAATAGGAAAATCTCCTAGATCACAAACAAGTGGTTTTACATTGGTGTGCAATTACTTCCATGGGCTACAGCCAGTAGTGCAAGAAGGGTGAAAAATAACAGATCACTGTTCCCAGAACTATTTTATATCACACTCTTCCAGCGGCTACTTGAGAGTCTAAAACTACCAAACTTGAATCAGGGATTGAATGCACCAAAGAACATATTCCTGCAGCCTGTGTACAGCTGTTAGAATGACTATTATCAAAAAACTCGAAGAAAACTAGTACCCTAGAGTACATGAATATGAAAAAAAACACTTCTTGTACACTTGGAAAAATATAAATTTAGTAAATCACTTTAACAAATTGGATGAAGTTTCTTAAAAAATCTAAAAAACCAAAATAAACAAAAAAATACTACAATATAATCTAATATTAGTAATTTTGGGCCTATATTCAAATAACCTGAAATCAGTAGATTAAAGAATTGCCTGAATTTTCATTTTTAACATAGCACTATTCATGATAGCCAAAATAGGAAGCACATTGATAGGGGACAAAGAGACTTCTGTAATGGGAACGAGAGGTTAAGGAAATAATTCTATTAAATTAACCAACTGTGCTAATCCCCCCATGCTTTAATGTTTAAAAAAGGAATTTACCTGCAGTTCTACCTAGTTTAAGTCAACAGGATAGGTTACATGACTCACAAACTACCTGTTATCTGCAGAAGAAATGCAGGCCCAAAATGCGGATAAGAAAAACAGAAGTTACTCTGAAGGGGAAGAGACTTTTGTAACTCCCTCACAGACCAGATACCTGAACTCAGGGGAAAAGGATCATTTCCCTAATCATAAAATCTGTAAAAACAAATTCCAAATAGAACCAGTCATCATGGGACAAAGTAACCTAGAGTTTTTTATGGCAGTAGAGAGATGAAAATATTTATCTTCCTGCCAGTCAAAATTGAAAAGGTGGGGCTGAGCACAGTGACACTCATGCCTGTCATCCCTGTGGCTTGGGAGGCTGAGACAGGAGAATTAAAAGTTTAAAGGCAGCCTCAGCAGCTTAGTGAGGTACTAATCAACTTAGCGAGAACCTGAGTCTATATAAAACACTTTTTTAAAAGGGTTGGAAATGTGGGCTGGGGTTGTGGCTCAGTGGTAGAGTGCTTGCCTAGCACATGTCAGGCATTGGATTCGATCCTCAGCATCACATAATAATAAATAAATAAAATAAAGGTATTGTGTCCATCTACAACTAAAAAATACAAAAGAGGGGGGATTGGAATGTGACTTAGTGATGAAGTGCCCCTGGGTTCAATCCCCAGTAAACATCCCCCACCCCACAAAAACAAAAACAAAACAAAACAAAATCCAGTCAAGTGGTAGACCTGAGGGAGACTGAAAAATCCCCTGAGATGCCCAATAAAACCGGAATGCAGAATGAGTACACCAATCCTCTTTTCTCTGAGAGTCTCCCCTCTTTTCTACCCCTTCTAAAAACTTATACCTGTAGCTCTAAGTGACATTTCTTAATCTTTCTGACTCAATTTCAAGAATCAGGATTTAAAAGCGGGCTTTGGTGCTGCCTCAGTTTCCCAGAAGGTCCCATCCCGTGTCCAGGCTGAGCCAGAAGGTGGGAAGAAGACAGGCAAAGGGGGACATGGAATCCAGGCAGGAAGTACAGCCCAGGAGGTATCAATTAAGAACTCTCATATCTCCCTGCAGAGAGGAACAATTCCTGAAGCAGGTTACTTTAACAACAGGTGGGAGCAGGAGAGGGAAGGGATTTGGGAGGCTGAGGGGAAAACGCAGCATTTGATTTTCTTTCCTTTCCTATCAGCCCACTTTCGCCATCGGACCCAATTATGCATTTTCTATATTGACTGTCTTTTTGCCTCCCAGCCTCGTTTCTCCCAGAAGGTCCCAGCCCTGAAACTGAGGGTTACACTGTCGCCAAAGACGACTCAGGCCCGCAGACTCTAGAGACTACGGTAAAGGGTCCCCACGCTCCTTTCGTACCACAGTTAGGTCCCGCCAGTTAAAAGAGCCTGGCTCCCCCGTCGCAAGATGCCCGCCACACACTCACCGTTTGCTGGCTTTCAGGGTGCCCGGTGTACTCCACGGGGATCTTCCAGCCCTTGAACGGCAGCAAAAGCTGGGACTCCTAAGAACCGGAGCGGGACACTAAAGGTGAATCCCAAGCATGGCTGACTCCAAAGGCAGAGGCTACCCTACGCCAGGGAAGCCCGCCCCCTCTTCCCTTGCTGTGCCCCTGATTGGACAGTTCTCATCCAGGCGCTCCTGATTGGATCATGCTTCAGACTCTGCCCCCTGAATCTGAACCTACCGCGCCTACAGCGTGAGTGGCAGTAGATGGAATCCAACCCAGAAATGAATGAGGTCTGAATGACAGGTTGTTGGCTGCAGCGTGTTTTTCCTTTGAGGTGCTGGGAACCAACGAAGAGACTATTTTTAGGTTAAAGCTCTTTCGAGGGCCTGTGTTTGTAGCTCAGAGGTAGAGTGCTTACTTGGCATGCGTGAGGTTCTGGGTTCGATCCTCAGCACCACTTATAAATAAATAAAATAAAGATATTGTGTCCATTTACAACTTAAAAAAAAATAAAGACTGTTTTAAGGCAGTGTCTCCTTGCAGTACTGGGATCTAATACAGCCTGGAGTACACTTATATCTGATTTTTATACAGGTCACTTCAACTTATAAATTATATATGTGTACACACTATTGCGGAACAGAAATAATAAAAATTAATTAAAAAATTGATGCAACTTTTCTCCTTTCAGAATGCATCTTAAGTTTTGAAATGGGAAACAATTCCCTAAGACAGCAAAGTCCAATACATACAAATTGTGAGGCATGAGATAATTTTAACTTTTCTAATGATCATATTAAAGTTAGGGTAAAAAGGTAAAATTAATAACCCAATATATCCAGAATATTATCATTGTGTGACAAATATAAAATTACTAATGAAATATATACGTATATAACTATACTTTCTATTTTAAGCTTCCAACACATCTCTGTTCACAGCAGCCACATTATAAATTTCAGAGCTCTGGCTTTCCTGACCTTATGGAGGTGAAAGTCCTGATACCCTTATTTTTATGCCAGAGGTAAGTAAATATACTTTTTGAATTAATATATCTCCTCAGAAACAAAGAGAATGAAGTTTCAACCAGGAAGTGTCCAAAATTAGACCACTTTTTCTGTGTGAATGCTGGTAACAGATCCATTGCAATTCCAGTTTCAGGCAGCAAATAAAGAAATACAGAGTCCCAGGAGGTGGGGGCTCCCTGACTTCAGATCTGTCAACAATCTATATCTTAGAGTTTAAAGAGATTCAAGGCAAACTTCTTATTTTTTAGTTTGGCCTTGGACCCAATAGCCAGGCTGTGATGTCTATTTCCTCCTGCTGTATTAGGTACCATGAGGATTGGCACCAATCATAAGCACAGATGTCTGCATGCATTTCTATATTTCAGTGCCATCTAAAAGATCAAACCTTCCATTGAAATTAGAAGAAAAAATCATCACCTGTAAAGCACCTGCTCTTTTTTTTTTAATAATTCTGTACAACATGGGATTCAATCCCAGCATCCTGCTTATATGAAGGGTATATTAATTATCTATCACAGGGTAATGAGCCACTCTAAAGCTTATTTGCTCATCATTGGGTGGTCATTAATTTAGGCTGGATTCAGCTGGGGTGCTTCTGGTGCATGTGGTTAGCTGATGATTGATATGGTTGCTGTGCTTCAGCAGGTGAGCTCTTAACTAGGGCACCTTTATTCTACACAGAATATCTCATCCTCCAGTAATGTAATGTGGGTTTGTTTTCATGGTAACAACAGAGAAAATCAAGCCTCCTGACCTCACATTTGGCTTTCTACGATAGCAGGAATAAAACCATAGGAGGTCAGGAGGCTTGATTTTTCTCTGTTGTTCAGGAAAGCAAAGCAAAAGCATTGAAATGTGTGTGTGTGTGTGTGTGTGTGTGTTTCTAGGGATTGGATTTGGTGATGTTTTCCCACTGATCTATATCCCAGAATTTTTATTATTTTTTAAATTTTGAGACAGAGTTTCCATAAGTTGCTGAGGTTGGCCTCAAACTTGCTGTATTCCAGCCTTAGCTTTCAGAACCACTGGGATTACAGGCATGCACTTTTGTGCTTAGCCCAGTTAAAGATTTTTAGGCCTATGTACAAGACTAATACTCTTTCACAATCAGGCTTTTGTTTTTGGCAGTTTGAGGCATTGAACCCAGAAGCACTTTACCATATATATTTTGATGTGGTTGCTGTGCTTCACAAAATTTTGATTTTGAGAAAGGGTCTCATCGACTTGCTTAAGGCCTCACTAAATTTCAAGATTGGCTTTTAACTTGGAATCTGCCTGCCTCAGTCTCTCGAGCCACTGGGATTAGAGGTATGCAAAACAGTGCCTGGCCTTAGTCACAGTTTTATATGGAGGCATAACAGGGAGACTCCAAGTCCAAGGATTGGGAAACACATTTGGCAGGAATAAAAGCACATTATAAAAATCATGGATTCAAGGAAGGATAAAGAATTTTTGATATTTTGGCTCTCATTATCACTTGGACGTTTCTTATTGATGAGTTTTATAAAAAAGTCTTCCTGCAAGGGCTGGATCCCAACACTTAAGAAAACCTTTCTTTAAATTAGCTGCAGCCTGAGACGCTGCATTTCAACTTCCATCACTTCAAAAACAAACAAAGAAAAAAGCTGCCACCAAATACTTGTCAGTCTGACCTCATTCATTCTTGCCTTTCATATCATCTGTCACTCAGAAAACTCACTAGGCTCAGTCTGAGGGGATGAAGACTTAACTCCTATCAAATCAGGAGTACTTAGGTAAGTATTGCCCAATCCTACCCACAGCTAGTGAAGATGGACAGGCTTTCATAGTCCCAACTAGCTTTTGTCTCTGGAACCACCCACTCTTAATATCCATCTCTAGACTCCTGTTCCTATGGTCAGGAGGCTTGTTTTTCTCTGTTGTTCAGGTACTGGAAGACCTGTAGGGAACACACTTGGCAAATTAAAGACAGAAAATTGTGAGAGCACTGTGACATCTGGAGATTAGGAAGCAAGTCTTCCTATTCCCATGATAGTCTCTGGAGACTGCAGGCCTGAGTTCTCTTCTGGAGCTAGTCAGCCCTAAGTCCCTCACTGGCCAAATGGATCATATGTAAGCAGTGGAAAGCTTGGGAATCCTGTCTAATCCCTGCACTTTATCAGCTCCTACCTGAAGTAATATCTGAGCACTTATGTGCCAGCAGCCCAGAATCTTCTGTGATTGGGGTGTTTTATGTCTAGGATGATAATCAGAATCACAATTCCACGTATTGTTTTTCTGAATGCAGGGAACCGTTTTCTGCTGGGGCCCCAGTTCCTCCTTTCACCAGAGGTTGTTTTTCTTTGTTCTTTCTTTCCTTTATTATTCAATAAAGGGTTAGTGGGCACCAGGTATTGAAACCAGAGGTACTTTACCTTTGAACTACATTCTCAGTCCTTTAAAGTTTATATTTTTTGAAAGTGTCTCACTAAGTTGTTAAGGTTGTCCTTGAACTTGTACCTCACTCTCCTGAGTTGCTGAGACTAGAGGTAAGGGCCACTGTCCCTGAATAATTCTGAATTTTCTAAATGTAAGGGATGCAAACCATCAAATCCAGAACACTCTCTCCCAGACTAAGCCTTTATACATTTGTCACCTAATTTCTAAAATTCCAGCTTCTTTTCCACAATGCCAATGACAACCTCCTCTCTCCACAGTATTATCAGTTATTTGTTTCCCATGCTACATTTCAAATGGGAACAGTACTTTTTAATTGTTTCACCAGGAACTGGATACAGATTTTAGATAGTTTATTTTCTATCTGGGTGCAGTGTCACATGCCTGCAATCCCAGAGACTCAGGAAATTAAGGCAGGACGATTGCAATTTCATGGTCAACTCAAGGCACTTATGTACACCTTCTGCAACTTAGCAATTGCCTGAAATTAAAAAAAAAATATTAAGTGTCACTAGGTATGTAACCCTGGCTTAACATTCTGCTGCGTAAATTCTCCACCACCACATAAAATAATTAAAATAAAGGCTTTGTTTTCTACTCATTAGCAGTTCACATAAGAGAAAATAGAGAAAAATCACTTGACTTTGAAGAATTGTTAGTACTTGTATCCTCCTTTTATCTTTCTGTGGCCAGACACCTCACGAGACTGTCTTTGGGCTGTCAATTACCCCTTGTAGAGTGTGTGTTTTGTTCTCATTCCCTCCTCTGATATTTTCCTAGTTCTGTGTTTTAGAACTCTCTGAAATGGGGATCCCACAGCTGGCATGTTTAAGGTCTCTTGGAGTGTCTAGAGAATATTAGTACCTGGGTCTCATCCTGTTAGAGAGCAGTCTAAATTTAGAGGTGTGCTATTTCAGGGAAGTGGATGAGTGCCTTGAAGCTGGGACAAATCTCCTGGTGTAGCTTTCTTCCAAAAGGCACTTCAATGATGCACAATTTAGTTAACAAACTGATTCCAATTTATTTGAACTTGTATGCAGCATTGTTATTACAGTGTCATATGGTAATTTTACAATTAGTTTTTAAAGAGCTTTCATGCTATTTCAAAGAATGATTGTACTAAAGTTATATTCTAGCATAGTGTGAAAGTGTTTCTGTCTTCCAAATTTATATAAATGAAGTACTAGTTATTCTTCACTTTTTGATAATAAACATTCTAAAAGCTGTTCTTAGGTTGCTGGTCTTATATTTGATTGTGGCTACAAATTTCTGATGCAAGTTTTTTTTTTTTTTTTTTTTTAATTCAGGCTGCCTAGTAGTAAGTGGAGGAAAGTGCTCTAAACTGGTTTAGAAATAAACAGGGAATGAACAGGCATCTGTGCTTTTTAACCCATAATCTTCACTTCTGGTGGGGATTATATCCCATTGAAATGCTTGTACATCAATGTGAAACCACTCATTTGTGACCTAGGGAGATTGGTAGATGCATAGTTGCCATTTTCCAATGCTTCTATATGTCCTTATTAACACTTCTCATATGGAGAAAACGGTTATTGGTTAGACCTTATTCCAATTTACCAGATTGAATTTAATCATGCCTTTAGGAATCATGAATTCAAATAGAGCTAGAATCTGAGCCACTGAGTATTTAGAACATTAAAATAAGGTGAGGAAACACAATTCAACTTTTTGCATAAATTAGTCACCTTCTAAAGACAGGCTCCCAGGAAAAGAAATATAGAATGAAATAATATGCACATGTACCATTTTAACAACTACAATCAGATTACATCACATAAGAATGGCATAGGTTATATTATCACTGGGAATATCCGACAGTAGTTGCTTTTTGCAGCCAACATTTCTTGGGTGTTGGCATTTTTAAAAAATGAGTAATGTCTTGGCATGTGGCAAGTAAAATTACACTTTTCATTTCCAATTTTCCAACTGATAAGCTTGAGTTACCTTTTAATCGATGATCAGCTATGTAGACTTTTTACATCTGGGTCATACTCTGGGTCCTGTGGTGTGCTTTCTTTTACCCTATAGCCTCCAAGCATTTGCCCCTGTGATGAACCAGGGTTGACACAGTTGTTTCTGAAGATTTCCCCTAACTTAAAAAGGTAAAAGCTGAGCACTGTGGTGCATGCCTGTAATCCCCACTCCTCTGGAGGGTGAGACAGGAGGATTGCAAGTTCAAAGACTCAGTAAGAGTGATACAGTAAGTATCTCAGTGAGACCCTGTCTCTAAAAATGCAAAATAGGACTGGGGATGTGACTCAGTGGTTGAATGCAGCTGAGTTCAATCCCAGGTACTGGAAAAAAAGGTAAAATCTTTTGTGTCTCTTAAGTTAAAGAATTTACCTTGGATATCTTGTCTTCATGGTACTGTCCTTGGAATGTGGTGGAAGGATATTGTCTCCTGACTAACATCCCTTTTATCAGTAGCAGACAAAACTTTGGGTAGCTTAGAGGCAATTTCATACAGGTGTTCATGGGTAATTCTTATTTCTATGCATGCTGCTGAGAAGCTTTTGGATACCTAGTATTCTGTGTTCTCTCATTTCTACAGTGGGGATGTTTTTAGATTACTCAGTTGTACAGTGGCTTCATGAAGACTATTGATACCAGTAGGTGCTATGACCACACAGCTGACAAAACACCTTGGAGTTACTTTGTAGATAAGGCTTAACAATTATCTGACACCCAGAACCTTATAACTTTATAACCTTGTCATCATGGGCACTCATGTCTTGCACATGATCAAATACAAAATGTTGAATCTTCCTTGTCTGGGCTCCAGATTCCAATTCTGTGATGGTCCATGGTACTGTCAATAAGCATATGTCCTTCCTTGACCTCCTTTTACTTTAAACCCATAATAAGGAAGTTTTCTTCTGCATACCCCTATAGCTCACGTATGTTTTGAAAACATAAAACTTGGTGATCTTTTACCTCCTTCTAGAGCAACCTGTTTTATAATTGATAAACTCTGAAGAAACTGACCACATTTTAAATTTCAATCTATCCGTTGATTTGTAAAGGGGGTTTGAGATGAATTCTAGCTGGTGTTTGCCCTTGATGTAAACGTAAACTAGGATTTTCTGTATCCTGGAATAAGAGTCCAAAGACCATTCAGATAAATGAAAAGATTCTGTTTGTGTTCAAATATGTAATATATAGTACTGTATTCTATGTACATGTATCACAATTCCTGATTTTTTTGAATAACTGTCCTTTCCAAGTCAGACAGAATAAGAAATGTTGCATTAGTCTTTTATTCTGGTGGGGGTGTTTTGGCTTTGGAATGAGATACAGTTCATCATGTTTCCAGCTGCTTATTAGGTGTGGGACTTTGATCATGGGAGGGAATAGATATTATAACCTGACCATTAGCTCTAGGGCCAAATTGCCAAATATGGTGTTTGTACTTCATGTATTTAAGCAATAGAGTCAGGGCTGTGGACGGATATGAAGTTATGTATCCCCCATCTGAAATCACATCTTCTATTGTTTCCTGAATGATATCTGCAATGGCAGTGGACCTGTGACCAATATCAATTGTGAAGACTGATCTACTTTTGGACACTTCCTGGTGGAAGGTTCCTGTTCTGACTTATGGCAGTGTCTTTTCCAATCTTTGGGCCTAAGGAGAAATATTTATAAGAAACTCTATCCCTTACCTCTTTCATAAAAAGGAAGGGATTAGGCTCTGTACCTGCCTGAGGTCAGAGGAGCCATAGCTCTCAAATCTGGAATGTGGCTGTTGTGATCTGAGATATACTGCAGGCTTAAATACAGTGAGTTTGGGGATGTAGTTCCAAATATATAAAAAATTTTTACATAATTGTGTATAAATATATAAAAATATTTTAAAATATGTATTTCATTAGTAACAACATATTGGTCAAATAATGATAATATTCTGAATAATATTATTAGGTGTGGGACTTTGACCATGGGAGGACTAGATATCGATTATGAAACAATCCACCTCATATCATTGTAATCAATTTCACCTCTTTAAATTTTTTAATGTGAATACTAGAAAAATCTAAATTATACTTGTGCCTCACATATTATTTTAATTGTGCATTTCTTATTTAGAGGTTTGCTTTCCAGTAAAAACTCTCTCCTCTCAAGAAAAAAGGGCAGAAAATTTAAATGGAATTTTGTGTTAATTGCCATTACATTATTTCCATCCATGAATAATATACAGACATGTGTAATCCATACATTAATTTGACCTTATATGCAGGGTTAAAGGCAAATATCCTTCTGGCTGGGCTAGATCCCCTTCTGTGAGGAAAACTGACCTTAAAGAACCTGCTATTTTGGCCTTATTTGTTTCTGAATTGGATATCATCTTCTGTCACTCGAAAGAAGGCTCACTGGGCTCAGACTCAGGAGGCAGGACCTGAAGCCCCGTCCAATCAAAAGCACTTGGTGAGAATGGTCCAATCTCACGCATAGCCAGTGAAGGGAGGGACTTTTGCAATCTAGTGAGGCCATTTTCTCCAGAACCCTTCTATTTTTGCCTTGGAGCACTAAACTTCTCCCCCAGGTTTAAATGTCTGAGTTTGCTCTGCAGTGCAGGTTTTGAAGATCCCTAGGGAGCAGTTCTCCACAGTGTGGAGGCTTTCCTGACTTCTGCAGCACCAGGAAATGGTGAGTATGCCAGAAATTCTTGAGCCTGGGGAAGCATTCCATTGGAATCAGGACAGGCTGTGGCAGGGAAAAGGAGCTGACTGAAATTCTAGGCAGTTTCGGGAGTCCGCAGACCTGCAGCTCCCAAAGAATCCCACTGCCTGGCCACGTGGGGAGCATGTGGGTTGCTCCATGTTGCAGACCCTGGACAACCTTCTCCGATCCCCTGGGGTGGTATCAGCCTCCTCAGCGTCCTTCTGGCAGGAGTTTGCAGGCAGCTCAGGGTCTTCCCAGACTGTGTGATGATTGACAACTATATAATATGTCATCAGCATACTTTTCACTTGTCAAATTTACAAGAGCGGATTCAATTTCATGCTGAGAGCCATAGCCAAGTAGGAATGACACATGGCATTTTTGGTTGAAAGGTGACCCCAGCAAGCCATTGAGATGATAATGATTATGTCAAGATGTGCATTCAATTGGAGATTAGACCCCTGCTGTCTGCCTAGGCCTGCTACTTTGGAGCTCTCGCGGGACTCCCGGAGAGTTCCCATTTGTTGGGGAAGTGCAGTAGGAGGGAATTCCTGAGGAGGGATTTCCTGTTGGTGGAGTGTGTCCTGGGAGAAGGCCACGTGTGTGGCATTCGTGGGAGTTTTGGAAATAAAGTTTGTTCCTGCTTGGGTGGCTCATGATTTTGTGCCCAGCCAGACTGCGGCATTTGGTGGCCCATACGGGGAACACCTGAAGCTCAGAGGTAAGTGAAATTGCTCACCCCTGAGGGAAGGTGAAAGAATGGGTGACCATTTCAAAAAACAATGTGTTTTGGTTTTGATTTATTTGTTTTTGTTTCAAGCTGCCTATCCCTAGAAACTTCTCAGGCAAACTGGGAAAAATGGTTGGCTCAAGGTTTGAAGTTGTTCGGCCCTGAGGAAGAGAAAATTGATACAATGATTTTTTGTTCCATTTTTGTTTCATTCTGTTTCGGTTTTGTTTTGTGTTATCTTATTGGGTTGCGTTATCTTTATAGTAGATAAGAAATTAGTAAAAAACAAACTGAAAGAGTGTTAAGTAAATTGTTAGAGGTTCAGACCATGGGGAAAGACATTTTAGATCAAGCAAAAGAGAAGGTCTCTTGAGCTACTCAGACAGAGGAAGAAAATTTAAAGGAAAAGGGGCTATTAGGGAAAAAGCTACAACAGGAGGCTGCTACTAACACTGTTCTATCACCAGAGAGCGTAATTCATCCAATAGCTCCATCTATAGAGACAGCTGAGTGGCCCTTAACCCCCGTTGATAGATGGAATCCTGAGACAGGACCTCAAAGATTAGCATGCCCTGTACTTGAGCAGGCAGGAGGGCAGCGAAATCACCATGCTCTAGATTTCAAAACAGTGAAGCAGTTAAAGGAGGCTGTAACAACCTATGGTCCCCAAGCACCCTTCACTGTAAGCGTGGTTGAATCCATTACCAACTTGGACATGACGCCAGCAGATTGGGCTAGCATGTATAAATCTCTGCTAAATGAAGGACAATATTTGTTATAGAAGGTTGCCAATGAGGAATTTTGCACGGAGACAGCTAGGCGAAATGCAGCAGCTGGTTACCCTCAAAGAAATCTAGATATGTTGTTAGGAAAAGGACCTTATGAGGGTCAATGGCAACAAATTGAATATGATCCTGATATATATGCACAAATTGCTGCAGACGCAGTTAGGGCATGGAAGACTTTACAAGGACATGGAGATTTACAAGGTCAATTATCTAAGGTAATACAGAGAGCTAATGAGCCTTACGCTGAATTTGTAGATAGGCTTATTCAAACAGCTGCCAGAGTTTTGGGGGATACAGAACAAGCAATGCCATTAATAAAACAACTGGCTTATGACCAAGCAAATCATTGCTGCAGAGAGGTTATTAAACCATGGAAACATGAAGATTTAAATACATATATTAAATTAGGTAGAGACATTAATGAACAAGGGCAAGTCTTGGCAGCTGCAGTACAACAGGCTTTAGATGCCAGGCCAAAAACATGCTACAATTGTGAACAAACAGGACATTTTAAAAGGAATTGCCCCATAGGAGGAGGGTTTAACAAAACTAGGTATCAAAGGAATAGAATACGGGGTATTTGCCCACGATGCCGTAGAGTGAGACATTGGGCTAATGAATGCCGTTCTCAAACCACCAAAGAGGGTACTCTGTTATCAAAAAATGGACAAGGACCAGGTATTTAATCATGATATCATGGAGAAAGGCATCAGGCTCAATTGCCAAAAAAAGGACTGGGGGGCCCAATGCTCCGGGGCCCACAACCACAAATATACGGGGCAATGGAGGAACCTAGCAACACCATCAGGGTAGTGCCCAGGACACATTATCTATTAAATCCCTCATCAGACAAACCAGATGGAGCACAGGTTTGGACATCTGCACCTCTGCCAGAGCAGTACTAACTCCAGAGATGGGAGTTCAAATCATTCCCACAGGAGTAAAAGGACCTTTTCCCCAAGGAACAGTAGGCTTATTATTGGGACACAGTTCTTCTACACTAAAAGGACTTATGATGAGTCCTGGGGTAATTGATCCCGATTATGAAGGTGAAATAAAAATTATAGCTAGTTCTCCAAGAGGTATATCAGCAATTTCACCAGGAGATAGAATAGCACAGTTATTAATAATACCCAGCCTGAATGATAAATTTTCCAGTTGTACTATCGAAAGAAGTTCCAGGGGATTAGGCTCCACAGGTCTACACCTTTGGCTATGCTGTCTTTAAATTTAGATTCTCGCCCCATGCTAAAACTAAATATTCAATGATATGAATTTAATGGACTACTTGATACAGGTGCTGACCTTAGCATCATATCTCGTCAAGAATGGCCAAAACATTGGCCATTACAACAAGCCACTCAAACGCTTCGAGGCCTAGGAGTTGTGGCTAATCCCCATAGAAGTGCAATGGTATTAGATTGGAAGGATCCTGAAGGATGTGAAGGAACTATACAGCCATACGTATTGGATCATCTTCCTATAAATTTATGGGGATGAGATGTCCTAGATCAATTAGGTTTGACATTAACAAATACCATCAATCCTAATGCACCCACTACTAGGGCTAGACAAGGATTTAGGAAAGAAAAAAGAGTAGGAGAACAAGAACAAGGTATAGCAGCACCAATTCAAATAGATCAAGGAATAAATAGACATGGATTGGGTTTTCAGAAGGGGCCACTGAGACAATCAAAATTACTTGGAAATCAGAAAGACCAGTATGGGTTCCTTAGTGGCCCCTGACTAAAGAAAAGATACAAGTAGCCCATGACCTGGTCAAACAACAATTAGCAGAGGGACATATACAACCTTCCATATCTCCCCATAATACTTCCATTTTTGTCATAAAAAAGAAATCTGGTAAATGGAGATAATCATTGCAAGATTTAAGAGCCATTAATAATGAGGTGGTTATTATGGGACCTGCTCAATCAGGGATTCCTCAATTTTCTGCTTTGCCAAAAACCTGGTATGTTTTAGCTATAGATATTAAAGATTGTTTTTTTTTTCAATTCCAATTCATCCTGAGGATAGTCCACGTTTTTCATTTAGTATCCCTGCACTGAATCATGAAGGTCCTGATCAGAGATATGAATGGAAAGTACTCCCTCAAGGGATGGCTAACAGTCCAACTATATGTCAAATTTATGTTAACAAAGTAATCCAGCCACTTAGAAATCAAAATCCTGAACTGCAAATATTTCACTATATAGATGATGTATTGTTAGCACACAAATATAAAAACACATTGCTAGAATGTTATGCCACACTTACAAATTCATTAAAAAATTATAATCTAGAGATAGCAATAGATAAAGTACAATTAAATTTTCCAATTAATTATTTAGGAGTTCTATTATCCTCAACCATGGTCCGTCCAGCAAAAACTCAAATATGAGTAGATCAACTCAAATCACTTAACGACTTTCAAAAGTTATTAGGAGACATAAATTGGATAAGCCCTTATCTAGGCATACCAACAGGAGAGTTGGGACCTTTATTTGATATCCTAAAAGGTCCATCAGATCCAAATTCACTCTGAATGTTAATGCCTGAAGCAAGAAAGGCATTAAAAATTATTGAAACATATATGGAAAATATGCATTTGGATAGAATTGATATAAGTTTGCCTTTATTATTTATTGTACTACCAACAAAAAATATTCCCACAGGAGTATTTTGGCAAGAAGGTCCATTATTGTGGATACATTTATCTTATTCTCCTAACACTATTCTTACTAGGTATCCTGAGGCTGTAGGACAATTAATACTCAAAGGAATAAAAGCAGCAAAGGGAGTGTTTGGAATTTCTCCCAATAAAATTATTACTCCATATACTATGGATCAAATTGATGAGTTAGCTAATGAGTTAAATACTTGGGCAATAATCATGTGTAAATCTAATGTTTCATTTGATAACCACTTACCATCTAATCCTTTATTGTCTTTTTGGTCTTCGCATCCTGTAGTTTTTCCAAAAATGACAAGAAAAACACCTATCATGAATGCTCCAAATAAATTCACTGATGGGTCAAATAATGGTAGAGCACCAGTAGTTACCCCTGATCAAACTTTTACATTTTTAGTACCCAAACAATCAGCTCAAAAGGTAGACCTTAATGCAGTTTTACAAGCTTTTGTGATGTTTAAATATTCTGTATTTAATTTATTTTCTGATAGTCAGTATATAGTTACTGCTATAGTATCCCTTGAAGATGCTGGTAGGATTTCTCCTTCCTCTACTGTTTTCTCTTTGTTTTCCACCATACAAAGTCTAATCTGGGACACAAAATATCCATTCTTTTTTGGACATATTAGGGCACATATAGTATTGCCTGGAGCCCTTAGTTTTGGCAATGATTTAGCAGATAAAACTACACATGACATAAATATTTTCTCTACACTAGAAGAAGCTACAAATTTTCATAAAAAGTTCAATATAAATGCTAATACTTTACAAAAGCATTTTAAAATAACTAAGGAACAAGCCAGACATATAATAAAACAATGTCAAAATTATGTGACCTTTTTACCACAAGTTAATCTTGAAGTCAATCCTAGTGGACTCATACCTAACCATATTTGGCAGATGGATGTCACAGACTTGTCAGAATTTGGAAAATTAAAATATTTGCATGTTACAGTTGATACTTCTTCCAGATTTTTGATGGGCTCCCTTCATGCCAGAGAAAAAACTAAAGATATTATAGTTCATTGCTTACAAAATTTTGCCATGTGGGTGTTCCAAAACAGTTAAAAACAGATAATGGTCCTGGTTATACTTCTACCTGTTTTAAACAATTTTGCTCATCATTTGGCATTACTCACATAACAGGAATTCCATAAAATCCACAGGGACAAGGCATAGTTGAAAGAGCTCATCAAACTATTAAAATGTACTTATTAAAGCAAAAAGAGGGAATTGGGAAGGGGTATATATCCCCCAGAGATAAACTTAAAATGACCCTTTTTACTCTAAACTTTTTAAATTTGGATTCATCAGGGCTTAGTGCTACAGAAAGGCATATGTATCCAAAAAATGTACATAAGCCTAAGGTACTTTGGAAGGATATTCTAACAGGACAATGGAAATGTCCTGACCCAGTGATTGATTGTCTGGAGTTGGGGTTCTGTTTGTGTGTTTCCACAGGGAGAACAGCAGCCAATTTGGATTCCAGAGAGACTAACCAAAGTGATTTCTACAGACCAAAAAGAAGATGATTTGACGCAAATCCATAACAGCTGATATCCAGAGCTCCAGCTTGGCTATTCTTACATCTGTGACATTGATTAACCAGGATGCTTTTTTCAATATCTATTTTATTATTGCCTTTTCCCACATCATAGTTCTATTTTATTTTTTGAGCTCATGCAGACCCAGGTTAATGTTTTTCTGATCAGTTTTATTTTTTGACTGTGGAGTTTTTAAACATTGCAATGGAGATTTCACCTGTGTAAAGCTACAAGGCCTTTACTATTGTCTTATGTGTTGTATGTTTGTGTGCACACTTGTGTTTTGTGTTGTATGCCTGTGTGTGCGTATGTCCATATATCATATATGAGGAGCGCTCATGAAAAAATGGATTCAATTTTTTTAAAATTTTTATTGTTGGTTGTTCAAAACATTACATAGTTCTTGATATATCATATTTCACACTTTGACTCAAGTGGGTTATGAACTCCCATTTTTACCCCATATACAAATTGCAGAATCACATCAGTTACACATCCATTGATTTACATATTGCCATACTAGTGTCTGTTGTATTCTGCTGCCTTTCCTATCCTCTACTATCCCCCCTCCCTTCCCCTCCCCTACCCTCTTCTCTCTCTACCCCCTCTACTGTCATTCATTTCTCCCCCTTGTATTATTTTCCCCTTTCCCCTCACTTCCTCTTATATGTAATTTTGTATAACAATAAGGGTCTCCCTCCATTACCATGCAATTTCCCTTTTCTCTCCCTTTCCCTCCCACCTCATGTCTCTGTTTAATGTTAATCTTTTCTTCCTGCTCTTCCTCCCTGCTCTGTTTTTAGTTTCTCTCCTTATATCAAAGAAAACATTTGGTATTTGTTTTTTAGGGATTGGCTAGCTTCACTAAGCATAATCTGTTCTAGTGCCATCCATTTCCCTGCAAATTTCTATGATTTTGTCATTTTTTAATGCAGAGTAATACTCCATTGTATATAAATGCCACATTTTTTAATCCATTCATCTATTGAAGGGCATCTAGGTTGGTTCCAGAGTCTTGCTATTGTGAATTGTGCTGCTATGATAGGTCTTTAGGGAATAGTCCGAGAAGGGCAATAGCTGGGTCAAATGGTGGTTCCATTCCCAGCTTTCCCAGGAATCTCCATACTGCTTTCCAAATTGGCCGCACCAATTTGCAGTCCCACCAGCAATGTACAAGTGTACCCTTTTCCCCACATCCTCGCCAGCACTTGTTGTTTGACTTCCTAATGGCTGCCAATCTTACTGGAGTGAGATGGTATCTTAGGGCGGTTTTGATTTGCATTTCTCTGACTGCTAGAGATGGTGAGCATTTTTTCATGTACTTGTTGATTGATTGTATGTCCTCCTCTGAGAAGTGTCTGTTCAGGCCCTTGGCCCATTTGTTGATTGGGTTATTTGTTATCTTATTGTCTAATTTTTTGAGTTCTTTGTATACTCTGGATATTAGGGCTCTATCTGAAGTGTGAGGAATAAAGATTTGTTCCCATGATATAGGCTCCCTATTTACCTCTCTTATTGTTTCTTTTGCTGAGAAAAGACTTTTTAGTTTGAGTAAGTCCCATTTGTTGATTCTAGTTATTAACACTTGTGCTATGGGTGTCCTATTAAGGCATTTGGAGCCCGACCCCACAATATGTAGATCGGCGCCAACTTTTTCTTCTATCAGATGCCATGTCTCTGATTTGATATCAAGCTCCTTGATCCATTTTGAGTTAACTTTTGTGCATTGCGAGAGAAAGGGATTCAGTTTCATTTTGTTGCATGTGGATTTCCAGTTTTCCCAGAACCATTTGTTGAAGATGCTATCTTTCCTCCATTGCATGCTTTTAGCCCCTTTATGAAATATGAGATAGTTGTAGTTTTGTGGATTGGTTTCTGTGTCCTCTATTCTGTACCATTGGTCCACCCGCCTGTTTTGGTACCAGTACCATTCTGTTTTTGTTACTATTGCTCTGTAGTATAGTTTGAAGTCTGGTATCACTATACCACCTGATTCACACTTCTTGCTTAGAGTTGCTTTTGCTATTCTGGGTCTTTTATTTTTCCATATGAATTTCATGATTGCTTTCTCTATTTCTACAAGAAATGCCGTTGGGATTTTGATTGGCATTTCATTAAACCTATAGAGAACTTTTGGTAATATCGCCATTTTGATGATGTTGGTTCTGCCTATCCATGAACAGGGTATATTTTTCCATCTTCTAAGATCTTCTTCTATTTCTCTCTTTAGGGTTCTGTAGTTTTCATTGTATAAATCTTTCACCTCTTTTGATAGGTTGATTCCCAAGTATTTTATTTTTTTTCAGGATATTGTGAATGGAGTGGTTGTCCTCATTTCCATTTCAGAGGATTTGTCGCTGATATACAGGAATGCCTTTGATTTATGCGTGTTGATTTTATATCCTGCCACTTTGCTGAATTCATTTATTAGCTCTAATAGTTTCTTTGTAGACCCTTTTGGGTCTGCTAGGTATAGAATCATGTCAACTGCAAATAGTGATAATTTAAGTTCTTCTTTTCCTATTTTTATGCCTTTAATTTCTTTCATCTGTCTAATTGCTCTGGCCAGTGTTTCGAGAACTATGTTGAACAGAAGTGGTGAGAGAGGGCATCCCTGTCTTGTTCCAGATTTTAGAGGGAATGCCTTCAATTTTTCTCCATTCAGAATGATGCTAGTCTGAGGCTTAGCATAGATAGCTTTTACAAAATTGAGGTATGTTCCTGTTATCCCTAGTTTTTCTAGAGTTTTGAACATGAAGGGATGCTGTCCTTTGTCGAATGCTTTTTCCGCATCTACCTATATGATCATATGGTTCTTATCTTTAAGTCTGTTGATGTGGTGAATAACTTTTATTGATTTCTGTTTATTGAACCAGCCTTGCATCTCAGGGATGAATCCTACTTGATCATGGTGCACAATTTTTTGATATGTTTTTGTATCCGATTCGCCAGAATTTTATTGAGGATTTTTGCATCAAGTTCATTAGAGATATTGGTCTGTAGTTTTCTTTCTCTGAAGTGTCTTTGTCTGGTTTAGGAATCAGGGTGATGTTGGCCTTGTAGAATGAATTTTGAAGTTCTCCCTCTTTCTCTATTTCCTGGAATAGCTTGAAAAGTATTGGTATTAGTTCTTCTTTAAAGGTTTTGTAAAACTCTGCTGTATACCCATCCGGTCCTGTGCTTTTCTTAGTTGGTAGTCTTTTAATGGCTTCTTCTATTTCCTCAATTGATATTGGTCTGTTTAGGTTGTTTATATCCTCCTGACTCAATCTGGGTAGATCATATGACTTAAGAAATTTATCGATGTCTTCATGATCTTCTATTTTATTGGAGTATAAGGATTCAAAGTAATTTCTAATTATCTTCTGTATTTCTGAAGTGTCTGTTGTGATATTGCCTTTTTCATCCCGTATGCTAGTAATTTCAGTTCTCTCTCTTCTTCTCTTCATTAGCATGGCTAAGGGTCTGTCGATCTTATTTATTTTTTCAAAGAACCAGCTTTTAGTTTTGTCAATTTTTTCAATTGTTTCTTTTGTTTCGATTTCATTAATTTCAGCTCTGATTTTAATTATTTCTTGCCTTCTACTTCTTTTGCTCTTGATTTGCTCTTCTTTTTCTAGGGTTTTGAGATGAAGTGTGAGATCATTTTTTTTGTTGTTTTTTTTCTTTTTTTAAGGAATGAACTCCAGGCAATGAATTTTCCTCTTAGAACTGCTTTCATTTTGTCCCGTAGATTCTGATATGTTGTGTCTGTGTTTTCATTTATCTCTAAGAATTTTTTAATTTCCTCCCTAAGATACCATCTCACTCCAGTAAGATTGGCAGCCATTAGGAAGTCAAACAACAACAAGTGCTGGCGAGGATGTGGGGAAAAGGGTACTCTTGTACATTGCTGGTGGGACTGCAAATTGGTGCAGCCAATTTGGAAAGCAGTATGGAGATTCCTGGGAAAGCTGGAAATGGAACCACCATTTGACCCAGCTATTGCCCTTCTCGGACTATTCCCTGAAGACCTTAAAAGAGCATACTACAGGGATACTGCCACATCGATATTCATAGCAGCACAATTCACAATTGCTAGACTGTGGAACCAACCCAGATGCCCTTCAATAGATGAATGGATAAAAAACTGTGGCATTTATACACCATGGAGTATTACGCAGCACTAAAAAATGACAAAATCATGGAATTTGCAGGGAAATGGATGACACTAGAACAGATTATGCTTAGTGAAGCTTGCCAATCCCTAAAAAACAAATACCAAATGTTTTCTTTGATATAAGGAGAGAAACTAAAAACAGAGCAGGGAGGAAGAGCAGGAAGAAAAGATTAACATTAAACAGAGACATGAGGTGGGAGGGAAAGGGAGAGAAAAGGGAAATTGCATGGTAATGGAGGGAGACCCTTATTGTTATACAAAATTACATATAAGAGGAAGTGAGGGGAAAGGGGAAAATAATACAAGGGGGAGAAATGAATGACAGTAGAGGGGGTAGAGAGTGAAGAGGGTAGGGGAGGGGAAGGGAGGGGGGATAGTAGAGGATAGGAAAGGCAGCAGAATACAACAGACACTAGTATGGCAATATGTAAAAATGTGGATGTGTAACTGATGTGATTCTGCAATCTGTATTTGGGGTAAAAATGGGAGTTCATAACCAACTTGAATCTAATGTATGAAATATCATATGTCAAGAGCTTTGTAATGTTTTGAACAACAAATGAAAAAAAAGTTTGCTACGATCTTCATACTGTGGGGTCGGGCTCCAAATTCCTCAATAGGACACCCATAGCACAAGAGTTAATAACTAGAATCAACAAATGGGACTTACTCAAACTAAAAAGTTTTTTTCTCAGCAAAAGAAACAATAAGAGAGGTAAATAGTGAGCCTACATCCTGGGAACAAATCTGTACTCCTCACACTTCAGATAGAGCCCAAATAACCCAATCAACAAATGGGCCAAGGACCTGAACAGACACTTCTCAGAGGAGGACATACAATCAATCAACAAGTACATGACAAAATGCTCACCATCTCTAGCAGTTAGAGAAATGCATATCAAAACCACCCTTAGTTACCATCTCACTCCAGTAAGATTGGCAGCCATTATGAAGTCAAACAACAACAAGTGCTGGTGAGGATGTGGGGAAAAGGGTACACTTGTACATTGCTATTGGGACTGCAAATTGGTGTGGCCTCATATCCTATGCCAATTGGAGAGGTTCTCCTATTGTCACCCCAATTTCTGTCTTCTCCCAATTAGAATTCAGTTTATTATCTTTGTCCTCTTCTTTTTTATCTTCTGCATCCCATTCATTCTCCTCATTATCCCTCAGTGGGTTCTTTTTCCTCCTGATATTTTTTTCTCATTCTTCTCTATCACTTCTTTATTCTGGTCTTTACAGGTTGTCTTATCCTTCACTTTCTTCTTCTTATCCTTCAGATACTTGGCACTAAAGTTGACCTTTGCCTCATGCTATTCTCTGACATGATCCTGTGACAGGATTGGAACTCATGTGTAGACTTGGTTTCAGGCTCCGTACTGAAGGGTCCTGAACTGCAGAGTGTGTGACAGCTGGAAACTTGCACAGTGGTAAAGGTAGCCATTGTGGGGACTAGAGCATTCTCATAGAATCTTCTGTTGCACTTCTGTTCTGTATAGGGTAGAATTAGAGGTTCATAGGGTATGCCTCAGATGCTATCTACTGAGAATGGGTATCCATATCCTTGATACAGAACTTACATCTACAATTTTACCTTGCAACAAGCTGATTCGGAAATTCCAATCACAAAACATCTCCATGATTGTTAGTCTGTGTTTTTATTTTGGCCTTTACCCACTTCCTTCCTGTGAGTATAAAAGAGTTTCTGCTAAGTTGATTATTGGGGAATGTTCCATTTCCTGTGCTAGGTTTGAGTAGCTGTTGGTGCACCATTATCTTCTAGATGGGAGGGGTAAGGCTTTTGTTCTATTGTCAATGTACTTAAAACTTTCATAACTGTACAGGAATAAATTTTTATCATTTTAAGCAATTACATTTATGATTTCTTTTCAAACATACTTATTTTTTAGTTGTAGATGGGCACAATACTTTTATTTTTAAAATTTTTATGTGGTGCTGAGGATTGAACCCAGTGCCTCACATATGCTAAGCAAGCGCTCTACCTCTGAACCACAACCACAGCCCTTATGATGATTTCTTTCAGCATCAATAGGAAGTTTTTTTTTTCTCTGCAATTTACATTAACCATATGACCAAATGCTAATGTGGTAGATGTTATAGCTAAGTAGTAGTTGCCAGATATTTACAAATCTTTAGAAAAATATTACTGAAGAATTGTTAACTCTCTTGCTGTCAGACACAGCAATATCTTGGTCAGGCAACTCTTTCAATGTGAAGTATTAGCATGTCCCAATTCTTTCCTTAATTGCAGCTTTTTTTGAAAGTGAATTTTGTTTTGTGCCTCAAAAATATTTTCCTCTTTGCTTTAAACTACTTCTCACAATTTAAACCTTAAAAAATATTTTATTCAAAGCTAAATGTGACTTTTTCTTTTATTTGTAGTAAACAAACAAGATTTACATAAGAGGAGAACTGATGCTAACATAAATTTTGTGATAACACTTGTTTTAATTTTGTATATTGATAGATTTCTTTCCTGATTTAATTTTCTACTAGATTGGGAACAGAAAATTTTTCTGGGTAGTGTTCCTAACACTTCTTGAGCCCAGTAACATGTGTTTGTGGCACTTTGTGGACTTTTCTATGGTTTTCTGACTCATACAGACTAGAATTTGGATGAGATTCTCGCCAATATCTTTCACTCTTTCAAAGTAGGTAGTGTTGTAACTTGTTTGTGCCTCTTGTTTCAGTTTTGAAGTTTTTCTAAATGAGGTATAAGATAGAACTCTTTGAAATTGGATATTTTCAAGGTATAAATTCACTAACAACTATTACAAGATACAAGAGATCTCAGAAAAGTAACACTATTTGAAATCAATCACTTGTTTATGTACATAATAAAATAAATACTCAAATACAAATTTAAGAAATTCTAATAACTAATTTTCTCATAATGACTAACATTAAAAACAAAATACTCAGAAATTTTAGAAAGATGTGAAAACTTGAACTTTAAAATCTGGAATACATGACTTGTTTTAGAAACCTAGCACCATCCTTATGCCTCCTTCTTATTTGTGAGGACATTTAACTTTAGAGAACTAGGAAAGAAATTGCACTGAGGTTAGAACTCAGTTGTTTTATTTTTGAGCTATATCACCAAACTTCTTATTTCACTTGAAGACAGAATTTTACTGTTACTGAGAATAGAGTCAAAGTTGTGATCCTCCAGACTCATCCTCCCAAGCAGTTGGTATTACATGTTTGTGCCACCACCTCTGGCAGGGATTGCATCCTTGACTTTCTTATTATTACAAGTTGACTCAGGATGAGGTCTAGACTTGCAAATGTGTATTAGTGTCTTCATTTTTGTTTACAAGATGGAGGCCACAGAGAGAGAGAGAATGAGTATCCATATCCTTGAAAGAAAAACACCAAGAACTGATTTACCTGCCAATTATTCAATATTAAAAGTTTCCTCAGATATATAAATAAATATTTGAGAGACACAGGATCAAGGGCACTGAGGAAAAGAGATTAGGTATTTCAAAGTGTGAGAAAGAGGACTCTGAGAAATCAATGCTGAGTTCCCTGGGTATGAAGAATACAGTCCCTGAGGTTTTATTGAAAGGTCATAAATTACATATATGAATGTAAACAATGTAGTGGATTCATTTTTTAAAATATGTTCATGGATGTGACTGGTCAAAAGTCCTAACTATCTTAACCCATTCATATACCCACAAATATTGCTTTTCTTTTACGTCAATCCCATTCTACCACTCAAGCCCATATCAATTGTGATTGCTCAAGGTGCACTTGCATGCTTTGGATTACAACTTTTCAATTTGATCAAATCAGGTCAAGGGCATAGTCTTATAATTTACTTTATAAATTTTCTCCTTTTTTGTATAAATTTAAGTTGTATAATAGTATGGTTAGTAATGTATAAAGAAAAAAATGTGATATAGGTTAAGTAATTTAACATATACCTAAGAAAGTTGGTTATATAATTATCCAGGTATGAAGCAAAATAAAATCTTGTAATTTTTAGCAAAACAAATGTGACTGGATAGATGATGTAATGCTAAGTAAAGACAGCCAGACACACAAAGAAAAATATGGCATATTGTCTTATATATGATGACTAAAATAAAATTTATTTGAAAGTAAAATACTGATTATTATGGATGAGAAGGGTGCTGGGGTGTTACAGGTAAATGGGAGAATTGTTGGATGTTACCAATACATGTGTGTGCATATATCAAAATATCGCACTGTTAATATGTTAATATGTACAGCTGGTATGGGTTAATAAAATCCATCATCTCATCATTACTTTATTCTGTAGTAAGAACACCTAAAATTCTACCCTCTTTGGAGTTTCTAGTATATAATGCAATATTATTTTTAACATTATTTTATTTATTTATATGTGGTGCTGAGGATTGAACCCAGTGCCTTGCACATGTGAAGCAAGTGCTCTACCATTGAGCCACAACCCAAGCGCCAATGCAATATTATTAACTGTAGTTATCAACAAAACACCATTCTTTGGGAGGCTGAGTTAGAAGGATTATGAGTTCAAAGCCAGTCTCAGCAACAGCAAGGTGCTAAGTAACTCAGTGATACCCTGTCTCTAAATAAAATACAAAATAGAGCTGGGTACGAGGCTCAGTGGTTAAGTGTCTCTGAGTTCAATCCCTGGTAACTACCCCCCCACCACCACCAAATAAAACCATCAGTCTCTTTCCATTCATTTAACTCTTTCTCCCATATTCCACACATAGAGTATGCAATATATTTCTGTATAGATAATTTCACTTCACATAGAATCTTCCAGCTTCATCCATCTTGATTCAAATTGGAGAATATTCTTTTATTACTGGGGTTTTAATACAGGGTTGCTTCACAACTGAAATATATCTCCAGCCTTTTTTATTTTTATTTTTCACTTTTAAGACAGCATCTTGATGAATTGCTGAAGGCTAACCTCGAAGTTTTGCCACCTCTGCTACCTATAGAATCCTTCTTTTAAAAGCTGAATGATAAGCCAGGCACATTTCTGTAAGGCTAGGACTCAAGATCTTGAGATAGGAGGACCAGAAGTGTGAAGCAAGCCTCAACATCTTAGTGAAATCTTTAGCATTTTAAAGTAATCTTGTCTCAAAATAATTTTACAAAGCTGAAAAATATTATACATGTATTTCTATATATATGTAGTTAATCTGTATGTATACACACATCACATATGATTAATTATGAATAATACATATGGGTATATATACATATGTTAATCTTGGGTGTAAATTTGAATGGATTGAGGTATACTTAGAGAACTGATGAGTAGAGTATCTCTGGAATTTACTGTGTTTCAAGAAGGTTGGGTCAGAAAATGTGGGGAAGACCTATACCAAATATATATAGTACCATCAAATAGGTTTGATTTGAAAAAAAAAGAAAAGCAGAGGAGGAAGTTGTCACTAGCTTGGGCTCCAAGGTTTGACATCTCATTTCATATCCATCTGCATTTGAATGTGGACTTGGACTATTGGCTCTAGAGAGGACTTTTCAGCCCTCAGTCTTGGACTGTAGCTGTTTCATTGACCTTCTCAAATAATGAGGCTCACAGCTTTGAACTTAGCTGTTATCAGTTTCCCAGTTCTGGTAGTCTGCAGGCAACAATTTTGGAACTATTTATTTCATGATCATGAGAATCTATCTAATAAGTACCTTTATTGCACATGTATATGTATTGTGTGTCTGTGTGTATGTACACACACACACACAGACACACATACACACACTATTGTTTCTGTTTTTCTGAAAGACCTTGAGTAATACATGTATATACTCAGGAAAATATTTGGGTCACATGGTATTTCTAGTTTTAATTTTTTGAGAAACCCCCATATTGGTTTTTTTAATTGGTTGTTCAAATCATTACATAGCTCTTGACATATCATATTTCATACATTAGATTCAAGTGGGTTATGAACTCCCATTTTTACCCCAAATACAGATTGCAGAATCACATGGGTGACACATCCACATTTTTACATAATGGCATATTAGTAACTGTTGTATTCTGCTACCTTTCCTATCCTCTACTATCCCCCCTCCCCTCCCCTCCCATCTTCTCTTTCTACCCCATCTACTGTAATTCATTTCTCTCCTTGTTTTTTTCAGATTCCCCTCACAACCTCTTATATGTAATTTTGTGTAACAATGAGGGTCTCCTTCCATTTCCATGAAATTTCCCTTTTCTCTCCCTTTCCCTCCCACCTCATGTCTCTGTTTAATGTTAATCTTTTCCTCCTGCTCTTCCTCCCTGCTCTGTTCTTGGTGGCTCTCATTATATCAAAGAAGACATTTGGCATTTGTTTTTTAGGGGTTGGCTAGCTTCACTTAGCATAATCTGTTCTAGTGCCATCCATTTCCCTGCAAATTCCATGATTTTGTCATTTTTTAGTGCTGCGTAATACTCCATGGTGTATAAATGCCACAGTTTTTTATCCATTCATCTATTGAAGGGCATCTGGGTTGGTTCCACAGTCTAGCAATTGTGAATTGTGCTGCTATGAACATCGATGTGGCAGTATCCCTGTAGTATGCTCTTTTAAGGTCTTCAGGGAATAGTCCGAGAAGGGCAATAGCTGGGTCAAATGGTGGTTCCATTTCCAGCTTTCCCAGGAATCTCCATACTGCTTTCCAAATTGGCTGCACCAATTTGCAGTCCCACCAGCAATGTACAAGTGTACCCTTTTCCCCACATCCTCGCCAGCACTTGTTGTTGTTTGACTTCCTAATGGCTGCCAATCTTACTGGAGTGAGATGGTATCTTAGGGTGGTTGTGATTTGCATTTCTCTGACTGCTAGAGATGGTGAGTATTTTTTCATGTACTTGTTGATTGATTGTATGTCCTCCTCTGAGAAGTGTCTGTTCAGGTCCTTGGCCCATTTGTTGATTGGGTTATTTGTTATCTTATTGTTTAATTTTTTGAGTTCTTTGTATACTCTGGATATTAGGGCTCTATCTGAAGAGTGAGGAGTAAAAATTTGTTCCCAGGATGTAGGCTCCCTATTTACTTCTCTTATTGTTTCTCTTGCTGAGAAAAAACTTTTTAGTTTGAGTAAGTCCCATTTGTTGATTCTTGTTATTAACTCTTGTGCTATGGGTGTACTATTAAGGAATTTGGAGCCCGACCCCACAATATGTAGATCGGCGCCAACTTTTTCTTCTATCAGACGCAGAGTCTCTGATTTGATATCAAGCTTCTTGATCCATTTTGACTTAACTTTTGTGCATGGGGAGAGGAGGGGATTCAGTTTCATTTTGTTGCATATGGATTTCCAGTTTTCCCAGCACCATTTGTTGAAGATGCTATCCTTCCTTCATTGCATGCTTTTAGCCCCTTTATCAAATATAAGATAGTTGTAACTTTGTGGATTAGTCTGTGTGTCCTCTATTCTGTACCATTGGTAAACCCGCCTGTTTTGGTACCAGTACAATGCTGTTTTTGTTACTATTGCTCTGTAATATAGTTTGAAAACTGGTATCGCTATAACGCCTGATTCACACTTCCTGCTTAGAGTTGCTTTTGCTATTCTGGGTCTTTTGTTTTTCCATATTAATTTCATGATTGCTTTATCTATTTCTACAAGAAATGCAGTTGCGAGTTTGTTGGCATTGCATTAAACCTATAGAGAACTTTTGGTAATATCGCCATTTTGATGATATTGGTTCTGCCTATCCATGAACAGGGTATATTTTTCCATCTTCTAAGATCTTCTTCTATTTCTCTCTTTAGGGTTCTGTAGTTTTCATTGTATAAATTTTTCACCTCTTTTGTTAGGTTGATTCCCAAGTATTTTATTTTTTTTGAGGATATAGTGAATGGGGTGTTTTTCCTCATTTCCGTTTCAGACGTTTTGTTGCTGATATACAGAAATGCCTTTGATTTATGCATGTTGATTTTATATCCTGCCACTTTGCTGAATTCATTTATTAGCTCTAGTAGTTTCTTTGTAGACCCTTTTGGGTCTGCTAGGTATAGAATCATGTCATCTGCAAATAGTGATAATTTAAGTTCTTCTTTTCCTATTTTGATGCCTTTAATTTCTTTCGTCTGTCTAATTGCTCTGGCCAGTGTTTCGAGAACTATGTTGAATAGAAGTGGTGATAGAGGGCATCCTTGTCTTGTTCCAGATTTTAGAGGGAATGCCTTCAATTTTTCTCCATTCAGAATGATGCTAGCCTGAGGCTTAGCATAGATAACTTTTACAATGTTGAGGTAAGTTCCTGTTATCCCTATTTTTTCTAATGTTTTGAACATAAAGGGATGCTGTACTTTGTCGAAAGCTTTTTCTGCATCTATCAAGATGATCATATGGTTCTTATCTTTAAGTCTATTGATGTGGTGAATAACATTTATTGATTTCCATATATCGAACTATCCTTGCATCCCAGGGATGAATCCTACTTGATCATGGTGCACAATTTTTTGGATGTGTTTTTGTATCCAATTCGCCAGAATTTTATTGAGGATTTTTGCATCTAGGTTCATTAGAGATATTGGTCTGTAGTTTTCTTTCTTTGAGGTGTCTTTGTCTGGTTTCGGAATCAGGGTGATGTTGGACTCATAGAATGAATTTGGAAGAGCTCCCTCTTTTGCTATTTCCTGAAATAACTTGAAAAGTATTGGTATTAATTCTTCTTTAAAGGTTTTGTAAAACTCTGCTGTATACCCATCAGGTCCTGGGCTTTTCTTGGTTGGTAGTCTTTTGATTTCTTCTTCTATTTCATCCATTGATATTGGTCTGTTCATATTGTGTGTATCCTCCTGACTCAGTCTTGGCAAATCATATGACTTAAGATATTTACCGATGTCTTCACTATCTTCTATTTTATTGGAATATAGGTTTTCAAAATAATTACTAATTGTCTTCTGTATTTCTGTAGCATCTGTTGTGATATTGCCTTTTTCATCCCATATGTTAGTAATTTGAGTTCTCTCTCTTCTTCTCTTCATTATCATGGCTAAGGGTCTGTCGATATTCTTTGTTTTTTAGAACAACCAACTTTTAGTTTTGTCAATTTTTTCAATAGTTTCTTTTGTTTCAATTTCATTGATTTCTGCTCTGATTTTAATTATTTCTTGCCTTCTGCTACATTTGCTGTTGTTTTGCTCTTCCTTTTCTAGGGCTTTGAGATGAAGTGTGAGCTCATTTATTTGTTGGTTTTTCTTTTTTTTGAGGAATGACCTCCAGACGATGAATTTCCCTCTTAAAACTGCTTTCATTGTGTCCCATAGATTCCGATACGTTGTGTCTGTATTTTCATTTATCTCTAAGAATTTTTTGATTTCCTCCTTTATGTCTTCTGTAACCCATTGATCATTCAGTAACATATTGTTCATTTTCCATGTGATGTAGGGTTTTTCCTTCCTTCTTTTATCATTGATTTCCAGTTTCATTCCATTATGATCAGATAAAATGCATGGTATTATCTCCACCCCTTTATATTTACTGAGGGTTGCCCTATGGCATAATGTATGGTCTATTTTTGAGAAGGATCCATGTGCTACTGAGAAAAAAGTATATCCACTTGATGATGGTTGATATATTCTATATATGTCAGTTAAGTCTATGTTATTGATTGTGATATTGAGGTCTATAGTTTCTTTATTCAACTTTTGTTTGGAGGATCTGTCCAATGGTGAGAGAGGTGTGTTGAAGTCACCCATAATTATTGTGTTGTGGTCTATTTGATTCTTGAACTTTTGGAGAGTTTGTTTTATGAATGTCGCAGCACCCTTATTTGGTGCATAAATATTGATAATTGTTATGTCTTGTTGGTGAATGGTTCCTTTTAACAGTATATAATGTCCTTCCTTATCCCTTTTGATTAACTTAGTCTTGAAGTCGATTTTATTCGATATGAGGATGGCCACCCCTGCTTGCTTACAAGGACCGTGTGTGTGGTATGTTTTTTTCCCAACCTTTCACCTTCAGCCTGTGTATGTCTTTTCCAATCAGATGTGTCTCCTGGAGGCAGCATATTGTTGGATTTGTTTTTTTAATCCGTGTTACCAGCCTATGTCACTTTATTGGAGAGTTTAAGCCATTAACGTTTAGAGTTACTATTGATATATGGTTTGTACTTCCAGCCATTTCTGATTATTTATCTTTTTTTTAAATTTAGTTTGTTTCCCTTCTCCCTCTGTCTTTACTGAGGTACTTCCCACTGTTGGTTTTGGTTATTGTTTTTCATTTCTTCCTCGTGTAGTGTTTTGCTCAAGATGCTTTGCAGTGCTGGTTTTCTGGCTGCAAATTCTTTTAACTTTTGTTTATCATGAAAGATTTTTATTTCATTGTCATACCTGAAGCTTAATTTTGCTGGATACAAAATTCTTGTTTGGCATCCATTGTCTTTCAGTGTTTGAAATATGTTGTTCCTGGATCTTCTCGCTTTCAGCATCTGTGATGAAAAATCCGTTGTTAACCTTATTGGTTTACCCCTGAATGTAATCTTCCTCCTTGCCCTTGTAGTTTTTAATATTTTTTCTTTGTTCTGTATATTGGGTATCTTCATAACAATGTGTCTTGTCGTTGTTCTACTGTGATTTTGTATGCTCGGTATCCTGTATGCATCTACAATTTGTATATCTCTTTCCTTTTTTATTTCTGGAAAGTTTTCTATAATTATTTCATTCAACAGGTTGCTCATTCCCTTGGTTTGAACCTCTATACCTTCCTCTATCCCGATGACTCTTAAGTTTGTTTTTTTTTATGTTATCCCATATCTCTTGGATGTTTTTCTCATGATTTTTTACCAGCCTTTCTGAGTTGGCTAGACTCTTTTCAAGATCATATATTTTGTCTTCATTATCTGATGTTCTGGCTTCGACTTGCTCCACTCTGTTAGTGATACTCTCATTTGAGTTTTTAATTTGGTTTATAGTTTCCTGCATTTCTAGAATTATTGTTTGATTTTTTAATAATCTCTATCTTCTGCTAAAGATGCTTATTTACTTCTTTTATCTGTTTATGTAATTCATTTTCAATGTGTTCTTTCACTGTTTGAATTTGCTGTCTCATATCCTCTTGAAGATTCCATTCCATGTGTCTAAGGTATTCCTTGAGTTCTTTATTTAGCCATTTTTCTGATGCCTCTAGGTCCTCCTGAATATTTAGGCTGTCCTGCATTGTTTGTACTCCTTTTCTTCCTTGCTTTTTCATGCTGCTCATGTTACTTCTTGTTCTGTTTGACTGCTGAGTTACTGTTGACTCCTATAAATTTATTTGATGCTTGGGAGGAAAGGTATTAGAAGGGAAGGGAAGAAGTCACTAAAGAGAATGAGAGTAAGCAGGTAGAATTCAAGGAATGGGGAATAAGGAAATTGAAAAGAAATGAAAAGACAAAAGAAAAAAAATAGAAAATAAAAAATAAAAATAAATAAATAATCAAAAAAATTAAAATTAAAAAAATAATAAAAAAAGATTTTTAAAAAAATAAAAAAATAAAAAAAAATGAAAATGAAAAAAAAACCCCAAATTTAATAAGTGCAGTCTTAGAGTTTGATTAACTTCTCTTCCAGTAGGTGGAGCTGTGCCCACTGGGCCAAGCTTCTCCTCTCAATATGCGGGAACCAATCACTGTGCAGCAGCTCCTCCTCCCAGACTGGGTGGGTCTCCATTCCTGAGTGCCTAGGGCCTTCTCTTGTGTCTAGTCACTTCTCCACTTTTCCTCAAGCCAGGCCCCGCTCACCGGTGACGCTCACCACAATACTGGCTACACGCCAGGTCTGCTGCTCCCAGGAGCCCTATTTTCTTGAACAACTGGGCATACTCTCCCCGTTTGCCATTCCCTCAGACCCTACGTTTGTTGAGCTTGGGGCTGAGAACCCTCAGTGAAATTTTGCTTGCCCTCTGGTAGCCACGCCTCCGGTAGCCGGTGCAAGAGACCTCAGTAGTCAGTACTGGTGGGAGTGGTAGCCAGGGGTTCCGCACCGCGGGTCCCGCACCACTCCTGATTCCCTCGGTCTGACTATTGCGCTCACGGGAGAGCTGGGAGCGGCCCTTATGGGAGAGCTGGGAGGGGCCATTAAGGTTTCCCTGCTGTGTGAAGAGGAAGGGCTAGGGGATTACACACCTGTTGTCGCTGGTTTCAATTAAGTTATCTCCTCCGCCACATTCTGATGATGTCAGTTCTCTGCCATGGTGGTATCCCATGCAAATGGCGACAGTTCCTTCCCTTTGCCAGGTGACCAATGCAATGGGTGGGTCCTGACTGGCTCTCCCAAGCCCCGTCTCAATCCTGTGGCCATTGCCTATGAAGGCTCAATTGGTATTAACCTCCACAGGTTTAGAAGGGCTGACCAGTTGTTTCAGCGGGATCGTTTAGTGCTGAGTCACAGCGGTTTGTCTGTGAGATGCAGGTGAACGGGAGCTTGAATTCAGCTGATCCGGGCTCAGTGTGTGTTCTGAGAGGTCCAGACTGTTCGCACCAGATCCACGTCAGCTCAGCATTGCCTAGTGATCCTGAGCAAACAGCATTTAGATGGTTTACGACTCCCTATGCCCGCACAGCTGGAGAGGTCAGAGACTTGATTTCTCCGCGCCCGCCGCCGTGTTGCAAGCCCCATATTGTTTTTCATGATGTCTGTACCAGTTTATATTCCTGGCAAGAGTGCCCCAGCATTCCCTTTTCTGCACATCCTCTGCTGTATGTGTTACCTATCATCATTTTGAAAATAGACACTTACCAAGCAGGCAGTTATATCTCATTGTGATAAAACCTAAAACTATAAAGCTTCTAGAAAAAAGTTGGGAAAATCCTGTCACATTGGCATTGGCAATGGTTTTGGGTGGGACATATGCAGAATATACAAGAAAAACAAAACCAAACAAGTGAGACTATATAAAGCTAAATGTGTTTAAATACAACAAAGGAATCAATCCATTGTAAAAATAGAGTATGAATTGGAGAAAATATTTGCTAGCCACATATTCTATTGTCAGTTTGATATTTAATATACATGAAAATTTTACTGGATTATGTAGTTTTCAGCCTTTAAGAACACACATGTATGTAAATGCATATAAATATATATTTAAGTATATATAAATATATACATATAAGCATATATGTGTATATATATATATATATATGTATGTATATGTGAAACAACTTCTTAGGATTGGTAGTAAAAGTCAAATCCTATGTCACTGAAATACTAGTAAGAAATTAAATTGTAGAAAGCCCCCAGGTATTTGTTTAAGAATGTGCATAGGCCTTGTAGTTTTAATGATGCCTTACAGTAAATAACTCAAATATTTTTTATTACTGAAGGGGTTGAGTTAATTGTCATACATTCATATACTGAAATACTGCTCCACAGTAAAAAAGGAACATATTATTTGAGCATACATGTTGGGTGAATTTTTTGTTATGTGCTGAGAGACTTGGCTTGAAGTTGTGTATATTGTATGGTTTCAGACAAAATGAATATATAGTTTAAGAATCTTTGGCTGGGGATGTGGCTCAAGCGGTAGCGTGCTCGCCTGGCATGCGTGCGGCCCAGGTTTTGATCCTCAGCACCACATACAAACAAAGATGTTGTGTCTGCCGAAAACTAAAAAATAAATATTAAAATTGTCTCTCTCCCTCTCTCTTTAAAAAAAAGAATCTTAACACTGTCTTGCATCTGAGGAAGAAAAAGGTTGATTGGGATAGACCAGAGACATTTTTCTTGGGATATTATAAATATTTTATGTTTGAAAGCAGTAAGATTTTATTGTTGTGTTTGTCAAAATTGTAAGTTAATATTTTGTACATTTGATATCTGTATTTCTGATTTCATCTAAGAGTAACTAAAGTGGGACTGAACTGGGGAATGAGTAGAAATACAGAAGAAATAAAAATAGCACATAATTAGGGGCTGTGGTGGTGGCTCAGTGGCCTAGCATGTGTGAGGCACTAGGTTTGATTCTCAGCACCATAAATAAATAAATAAAATAAAATTGACAACTAAAAAATATTTAAAAATAGCACACAGTTAGCAGATGTTGTGTCTGGGTGATCCATATATTTTACTACTCACTTTACATTATATATGTTTTAAATTTATATAATAAACCATATGTTATAAACATAAATATCTTATTTATAATGTTATTTCTTAAGATCTTCATTGCTTTTGTGGATCATGGAAGGAGTGACTGATTGTTGTTGAAATTCTGAGGAAAGCTAATTCTATCCCTTTGTTATACAAATATGTTTACTTTGTGAAAAGTCAAGAAGCCTAACATGGATACACTGTGTGGTTTTGTATGTATACCATAGATCAATGGAAATTTTAAATATGATTCGATCTATTTCCACAAAATCCAGCATCCTAGAATAGGAATATTTTGATTTTTGTTTTAAAATGGGACTTATTCATTCATTGTATGGATTCTAACATTCCGAAGTATTTATACAAGTTCTAATCCTTGGGGAGGCACATGTATCTTTTTGAAATTTGTCCCGAATTTGGTAAATGTCCTATTTTGATTTTTTTTCATTACTGGGTATAGTACCCAAGAATGTTTTACTGCTGAATTACATCTTTAACCCTTCCTTTTAAATTCTGAGATATATTTTCACTATGTTGCTAAGTTTGACATCTAACTTGCCATCCTCTTGCCTCAGCCACCATAGTTGCTGTTATTACAGCATGCACCAGTATACCCAGCTTGACTTTTTTTTAAAAAAAAATTTGTATTGACATTTTTCCTAGTAAAACTATTGCATGAAATGATGCTGATCATGAACACAGTACTTATGCCAGTGCTCTGTATATGCCATATTGCAGTCAGTAGGAACTGAGTTCAATGAGGAAAATAGTCTGTTAAAAATGAATTCATGAAAAGGATAGAAAAGAGGTAATGGAGTTTGCTATGGTTTGGATGTGTTACCCAATGGGTATTACATTGAACCCTTGGTTCCAAGGGTGGTGCTCTTGGGAGATGATGGAACTTTATGAGATGGCCTTATGGGATTTCTTTGGGTCATTCACTGGACAGCATGTAACTGAAGGTGATTGTGGACCCATTGGAAATTTCTTTACCCTTTTACTTTCTGTCCATGAAGTGATCAATTTGGCTTTGCCATGAGCTTCTACCATTATGTGCACCCTTATCTCCAGCCCAAAGGTCAAAAACAACAATCATATGTGAATTTGGTGTCAACATACCTTATATATAATCAGAGATATGATAAATTATTGTATAATGGTGTATTAAGAATTGTAATGCAAAAATAAATAAATAAATAAATTTTTAAAAAAGAATAATCAGTTATCAACTGCAATATGCAGAACTGTAATCAGTTCTAAAATCAGTTGATTGACAGAGCTATTTTTTTAATATTTATTTTTTAGGTGTAGATGGATACAACACAATGCCTTTATTTTTATGTGGTGCTGAGGACCGAACCTGGGTCCCGCCCATGCTATGCGAGCGCTCTACCACTGAGCCACAGTCTCAGCTCCAGAGCTATTTTTTATAGTAAGGAAAAGCTGACTAACAGATTGTTTAAGCAAAGGTCAAAATTATGAACATGTTTTACATGTACTTTCAAGGAGTTGATGAAAATGTTCATTTAATGTAGTGAGTTTTTAGGGTTAGCTGCACATGTTAATTACTTCAAAATCTTTAGATAACACTGATGCCAATATTCCTTCCCTGGCTTTTGGATTTTATTTATTTATTGCATCTTGAACTTTGAGAATTTTGAGAGCACAGCAGGTGATTATACTGTACATGCAGGGCTGAGAATAAATGATTTAGGGTTAGAAATGCATTAGCTGTTCTATGGATTTCACTTTTCAGCATCTCAACTTGGGAGGATCTTGAGGAACAGCTTTACAGTATTAAAATCAAGGAATGATTTTAATTCATAGTCAGATGTTGAGTTAAATTATAGCTTGAGGAAGTGTCTTCAAGTACACATGTCTTGGGCACTTGCTCTCATATTAAGAGGTTGTTTGGGTATAATTTTTTCACTTACTCTAGATTAAAAATGATAAGTAACCCACAAATACCAACAAGGCACAAAAATTACAAATATATGGAGTGCAGTAAACACATTTTTTAAAAAATGTAATGCATGGTAAGTAATTGTCATTAACCTTTCATTTTCTAAACGTAAGCTATTTATCCAAGTTATTCCAGGTTTTCCAAAACACCTAAGTGTTCTCTTACAAATATTCCTGATAGTAGCAAGTACTAGAAAGAGATGAGTCTAAAAAGAATCCTGTATTTCTTGTAGAAATTTCTCTTTATTTTATTGAGGACCTAGATTATCTGCATGGTTAGTGTAGTCTAGCAAAAGCGTTTGAACTTTGGAGTCAGGCAGTAGTGATTCTGAGTTCCAGCCAGGATTTGGAAAAATTTCTTAATCTGGAAAAATCATATAAATTTCATTTAAAAGGAAAAAAAGTAGAATGAAAGATTGAGAAAACAGCTTCAGTTCTTCATGCTTCCCAGGATCCATGCCCTTAATATTGTGATTTTTGTGTACTCCCATTTACACAGAGTCTACTTTCTAATGTTTGGATCTAGGATTGATTATGTACTATTGTCAATAGAATCCACTTTGACAGTGTACCAGGTTTATGCCTAGTTCTAAAATGTCTTCAACACTTATGCTTTCCCATTCCAAACCATGAAAAGAATTATGAGAGATAAAATTACATGGGGAGGAGAATGAAAGTGTCCCAAGTGTCAGCCAACTTTCACTCAAATGCAAAGCCACAGGGCTCAGGTTTTGGCTCAGTGATACAGCGCTCAACTCACATGTATGAAGCACTGGGTTTGATCCTCAGCACTACATAAAAATAAATAAATAAGTATGTATGTATGTAAATATCTATCTATCTATCTATCTATCTATCTTGCAAAGCTACGAAATCAAATAACATAACATATGTCAATAGAGTCTAAGTGAGTCTAGAAGAACTGCCTAGGTTAACCCAGCCTAAATTGCTCTGAACTATGATCCAGCAAATTAAATGTGAATTTTGGGGGTAACTTGTTATGTTTGACAGTTTTCCAACAAACACACCCATTGTAAACAAGATGCCAGAAAAATGACAAGCTGCTTTCAAATCAAGTGTCAAGCAATACATACTAAGATCATGTTCCTCTGAGTTAATGTTTTCTGTCTTGTTAGATGATTTTGAGTTACTCAGAAATGAGTGTAGATATGAAAGCATGGTCATATGTGCTTGAGCTCCCACAGTATCCACACCAAAGGATGAAACAAAGGGATATAGCCTAAGAATTAGGGTCAAGGCCAAATTGCAAAATGAGAAGTTTACCTTTAGTTTACTCCTTTTTACATCTAAACTCTTGTGTTCAAAGTGTGGAAGGATCTGAGGTCCACATAAAACTCATTCCATCTGGGATCTCATTATCCGTTATTAACTGTTTCATGTATTCAAGGGGGATGTGCCCCTGCTAAACAGAAGTTAGAAAAAAGTGTTTTATTTTGGGAACCAAAATCTCTCAGGGCACCATCTCTTACCCACTTGGGCCAAAGGACAGACATTGAGATGAAAGGCATTTTCCTCAGCATTGACAGAAATAAAGGACCCAGGTTTAGTTTGGGTACTGGAGCCTCTTGTACTTGTAGCTGGATGCCCTGGGGAGTATAGGTTTCATATTAATAGATCATTTATTGGAACATAAGGATTATTTTTTCCATCAAAACAAGTTTCAGTTGTTACAGACAACATTGTTTTCAATAAGTTACCTTCCATTAAGTGAAAGGCAAAGATGATCTTTTTTTTTTCCTGGATCTTCAGCGTTTTGAAGGAAAGTTAAACTATTCTAAAGAACTGGAAATATTATCCCTTGTTGGGACCTTTTACCTCCCTTGGGACCGTGGCCATTATTGGGTGTTGGCTGAAGTGGCTTCATGGGTTCTTCCAGAGCATTTCCGTATACGTGACCTGGCTGGATTGGCATTCAGGCTTTTGACCTTAGTCCTGCTTAATGGTTTAATCTGAAATCTGCCTAGGCCCCTTAGTGATAGTGATGTAACTTCTCCTTATCGATTCTTGCTACTGTCTCTTACTCCCTCCTTCTATCACTATGTAACCTTGTCCCTGACACAATAAAGTTGAGATTATTGCACCTTCACAGTTGACTCATCTCCAGACTCCATGTGGTTCTTGACCAGGTTGGGTGGCGGGCCAGGTCGCAACTCTTACCCTCTCACTCAGCCCTGGGGACACTAGCTGGTCTAGTGTGCTTCACTACCTCTGTCAGAGGGGCGGTTCTGGCAGCTGGTGCCTCGGAGATGACAGGCTGGTCTCCCACGTACCCTTGTCACAGGGAAGCGACAATCCCTGTGAATTGTACAGAAGTTTCCAAGGCAAACTCATTTCATGCAGATAGGAGGGCATAGCATAGAGCCTGTTTTAGTCAGCTTTATTTGTGCTGTGAGCAGGAGGATAAGTTTACTTGGAAGCTAGGTTACAGTTTCAGAAGTCTCAGTCCATACATACCATATATACTCCAAAGGCACAACTCCCAGAGACCCAGGTCCTCCAGCTACAAACTACCTCCCTACAGTTACCATGCAGTTAATTTCTATCAGGAGTTTAATTCACTAGGTTAAGATTCTCATAACCCAATCAATTCACCTCTAAATTTTACTGTATTTTTATTACATATAAGCTTATGGAGGACACCTCATATCCCAATCATAATAGATCCTCACAGTGGAGACGGTCATCCTGTACTTGAAAGAGCAGAATATCTGTGGAATAATTTCCCATTTGATAGGGTGACTTAACTTGATCCTGAGTCAAACATCTGTTTGTTCAAGTGAGGACTTGTTCTAGGTTTGTCAATTTGAAAACTTATGTTCACCAATTTTACCCTGTTTTTCATTAACTGTGTATTTTATTAGGACTATTTGAAAAATATAGAAATGATGTCTAAGAATAAAGACATAGGTGAATTTTAGGAAAAAAATGTGTAAGGTAAGGCAAGTTTTGATCATATAAAATGATATAGTTGAAGCCCCAGTGTTGAGAGGGGGCAAAATTGCAAAGTATGCAGTTGAGGGGAGAAATAAAGAATGTCCATGCACTTTTGCCCCTTTCAATGCTTTATTCACTCAAATTACTCAATACAATTTCACTCTTTAGGTTCTTAATCAAGAAAATGACAATCTTTAATGCTAGGCACTGCAATAGACACGATCAATTCACAGCAAACAATTCTAGATTAATTTTAAGAACTGCAAAACACACTTAATCATGATAGGCTAATGACAAGACATTCCCTCTGCATGCTAAGTTCAAAAGTCTTAAGCCTTAGGCTTTATGTCCAGCAGATGCACACTCACTCAGACCGTGGTGATCAGGTCCAGAACCAAGGAAGGCTTTTCCTGGTGTGGAATGGATGACCTGTTGAGGAGAGGGTCGTAGGGAGAAGTTGCGGCTCTCACCAAGGTCCAGAAAAGGCCATAGAGTTTGAGAGCAGTGAGGATCACACAGAGGCTCAGGGAACGTTGACAAGTGATGGGATGTCAGGTCCTCATCAGGCTCTCCAGGTCGAGTGCATCCTTGTTTTGGCTGGCTGAATCCCTGTTCATTTGCTCTATCATTTATACTAAATTTTGGGGCTTTTTAACCTCCCTTTAAGTTCTTATCAGCTACCACCAGATTTCTCAGTGACATCATTTACCCTGGAGTCAGAAACATCTGGTCTGGTGGTCTCCACCCTGATCTTCTTACCTTTCCCTCTTATCAGCCTGCCAGGGGCTTCCCTCTATTTTTCAGAGTGAGGGGAAGTAACTTGTTTGAGGCCTTACTGGAGGGATCTGTGGGTGTGCCTAGTGAGACTGCAGGTTAAACTGGAGTTTTTAAAATGGAGTTGCTTAGGCTCAGGACTAAGGCCATCCTAACACCTGGTTAGTACTTTCTGGGTAGCCTTTTTACTGGTGTCACATTCTGTTTCCATCTATGATGGAAGAAGTATTTTATGTGGAGATCTACAATGCAATGGAGAACTGGGGATCCAAAGAGAGATACTTTTTTAAAAAAATTTGACGGAATGAGGAATTTTTTTGGAGGGGGAGTTGGGGAGTTTGATGACATTTATGAGGGTATAATTTTTATTGTTTTGGAGCAATTTTTCTCAGATGAACCCATTTTAGATATGAGTAACATGTAACTGAAAGCACCACATGTAAGATGTACAAAATCTCACAGGTTAGTCACAGAAGGGCTTGCTTTGTGTCCTTGATCCCAGTGCTGGTTAAATAATGAGGACCAGGGGAAAGATGTTTTATTGTTTTGCTACTAAAGAGAAACACATGGGAATTCTGTCCCAGAGGTTGTGATTCTAACTGATGGGAAGAGTGAGACTTTAATAAAGTGATTCTAAGACTATAATCTGAGTGTGCCCTGTAGGAGTTTTGATTCACTTGTATTCTTAAGAGGCATCCATGTGTTGGATCAGGTGCCAGCCCTAAAGTTTTAATTTCTTTATTCCTGTGGTGCAGAAGCTGAAGAAGAGATTTTTAAACTTGAAAAGGAAGAAGGCTAATCTTGCTTCTTTCATGGTTTTGGAGGGGGAGAAGGAGAAAAGAAAGAAAAAAATCAGTTTTAAAATAAATCCCATTGGATGCATCGTAAAGGTTATGTTCCAACCATAAAATGGACCCCTGTCACATTTTTGCCACTGGAAATTTTTATGGAACAATGGGCACCTGCATTTCCAAACTGCTTCCTACTGAAATTGGGTGAAGAAGGGTTTCTTATGAGAAAATTTTTCACCTGTTGTTACTTTTTCTTTTGGATTCTTACTAGAAGGGATGGAGAGGCAATTACAGGCTTGTGGTGACCTGGAAGAAGCACACTTATGTACACTAGATAATATTTGACCTATCTCTCTATATATTGTTCTAACCTATGTTTATTTTCTCTTGTCATATTTCCCTGTCTCCAACCATTGTACAAAAAAGGGTTTGTATACACTATTTCTTGTAGGCTCAATTTAAGGCTGGTTCTGTGGATATACCCTTTTGAGGAGAGCATTGTCAAATACCTATTTCACTGCAAATACCTCCAGTGGGTTTATTGGCATAATTTAGCCACCATCATTTTTTTAAAGTTGTGATTTATTTTCTCTATTTTTTCTTGTAGATTAGAGTCTTCTGAAATGAATATAACTTCCACTATATACACACTGAATTTCTCACTTTTTGGGTCTAATTTTGCAATAAAGGATAGTTTATATTTTATATGTCAGTTTTTATTAAGGAAGGGAGAGTGTGTTGTAGGATCAGCTCTTTAAAGATGACTCTAGTTATTTCTCAAGTTTTATCTGTTCTGATAAAATAAGCCTGACTCACATACAGAATGTTTCTACCAGCACAGCACAAGCAAATACCTATGGAATTCTATGACACAGGGCATTTGGGTAAAATACTGTTGCTAATTAGCAAAAAACTATATTTTTACATATTGAGTCTTTTTTATGATAGACTGTCTTTTAATCCTTGGACTGTTTTGAAGTGTAAAGACACTTATAACTTAGCTGAATATTCCATTGGAGGCATTGCTTTCACAAGTGGATCTTGATGAAATTTATCAAGGCACCCTTCCCTGGTGAGCACTCTCCTATAAGTGTTTTATCAAGAGCAGGCCATTGCTTCTGGAAGAATGATGAGCCCATAAAATTTCTATGTGCAGTTGTCAGTGGTATCACAGAAGCCAAAACTACATTCTTTGCCTCTTTTCTCATTCTAGTCATAAAAATTGTTTGTGTTGGTTTAATTCAAGCTGTGGTATTAGGGCCCTGGTAAATAGTTTGGTATTTCTAACCCTTTTGGTTGCCCTATCAGCAGCCTGATTTCTTCTGGCCACATAGGTCTCAATCTTCTAATGACCAGAACAGTGCATGATTACTACCTGCTTTGGCATGGACACAGCCTGTATTACTGCTAATACTTTATGGGCATGCTTAATGTCCACATTTTTAGCTGTGAGAAGTCCTCTTTCTTTTTAGATACCTCCATGTGTATGTACTCTCATAAATGCATATTTTGAGTCAGTATAAATGCTTAGCTTCTTTCCTTTGATCAGTCAGTGCTCTTGACAGAGAAATAAGCTTGA